>NC_056004.1:4392504-5856673 GCF_018446385.1 Zingiber officinale
GACACAGTACCGTGGTACATGTTATTTGTAGATGATATTATTTTGGTAGATGAGACACATGAAGGAGTAAATACCAAGTTAGAATCTTGAAGGGAAACACTAGAAGGGAAAGGTTTTAAGCTTAGTAGATTAAAGACAGAATATATAGAATTTAAATTTAATAATATTAGAAGTAATGAAACAATTGTTAAGATAGGAGGGGACGAGTTGCCCGGAACCGAGAGATTTAAATATTTAGGATCATTTTTACAAAATGATGGAGGGATTGAAAGAGATGTCTTACATAGAATACAAGCAGGATGGGTGAAATGGAGAGAAGTGTCGAGTGTTTTATGTGACCGTAAAGTACCTCTTAAACTTAAAGGTAAGTTCTATAAAACCGCAGTTAAACCTGCTATATTATATGGAGTTGAATGTTGGGTTATGACTCGAGCACATGAGCAAAAGATAAGAGTTACAGAGATGAGGATGTTAAGGTGGATGTGTGGACATACGAAGATGGACAAAATAAGAAATGAGAGCATTAGAGAGAAAATCAAAGTTACATCTATTGAGGAAAAACCCCGAGAGACACGTTTAAGATAGTACAGATTACAGATATGTACTTAGACGACCAATAAATGCTCCAGTTAGGCGATGTGAAATTATGATAAACATACATATCAAACGAGGAAGAGGAAAACTAAAAAAGACTTGGTTAGCAACAATAAAATAAGATAAAATTTATTTAAATATAGATGATAATATAATAGGAGATAGAACTTAATGGCGTAAAAAAATTCATATAACCGACCCCACCTAATGAGAAAAAATTTGATTGTTGTTGTACATTCAACTCCTATTTTTAAAACTTTTTAGTCATTTTTACCAACAAGCTTGACTAATTAAAATTATTAATTTTACATTTCAGTATGTCTTTAACAAAAATTATTTATAAAATTAAAATAAAATTTACCTTCTGTTTTTTTATAAAAAAAATAGACATTCAAGCTATTTTTCCCAAACAGAAAATAAGTTGTTTTCAAAAATAGTATTCTGATTTAGAGGAATCTTAACTTGGACATTGCCTTTGAAATATAGCACCTCTGATTATATTTCCTATCAACATTTGACCAATTGCTAAAAGAAAGTTAATAATATTTTAAAAATTAAAAAGCTACCACATATCTCGATGATTCTCAGGAACACAAACTCTATAATGGAAAGCTTTCCTGGACCATGACTAATTAATAAAACGTTGGTACTAAAGCTTGAGATAGGACGGCCAAACAAGATTTTTCATAGAAAATATTTTGAAGGTTCCTCAATAGAAAACCTAAAGGTCTTCTACACGAAGTTGCACAGGCTATTGAATACTGCAAACTATTATAATCTCTCGTCCTTCAAAATTTTGATTATTAGTAGCTGGACGGGCACAAAGGAATAATGGTGAGGCCTCTTGTTGTGGTATCCCAACGGAAGCAATAAAAGCCTATATCCCATTCTAAATTGACAAGCATAGACTTCAGAGTCCAAGGCTAATTATTGAGATTTTGAAACAAGTGTACTTAACCTAAATGACCAAATGATTACAGCAGGGCTGGATTCAACTTGCGTAAAGCATCCAAAGTGGTGTTGGAGACTGCAATCCCATGTATGCAGAAAATTAGCTTTGTGGCGAATAAAAACAAGAGGGTAAGTTTCTGGTTGCCACAATTACAGAAACCCTAAAACAAAAGAAAAAAAAAAGAGAAAAGAAAAGAAACGGCTTTGTGATGAATAAAAACAAGCTGGTAAGTTTCTGGTTGCCACAATTACAGGACACGAAATACAAGTTATTTTCTGATATAGTTCAGGGAGTAGAAATGTTTTATATTCGGCTAAGCAAGGTTGAGTAATGAAGCATGAACTTGTAGAGGATGACTCAATTAGTATCCTTCAAACTTATCCCAGAAATATTCTCCTTTTCTTTTTTCAGAGAAGGCACAAGGATGACCATTATGCTGATTTTGAAGAAATCAAGCAATGATGGGCGAGAGGAACAAACTGTGCAACAGAAAATATGGGACTAGAATATTTCAAGATATCCTACAGCACTGGCATATTCTACAACAATCACTTTATAGTTTTACCAAAAAAAAAAATACCTTCCCTTTTTCTAAGACGTGGACAATTCTCACCATATTATTCAACGAGTCACAGGTACCTGGCATATTGATACCTATCGTTGAACATGAGATTTTCACTGATTAGGGACTGAACTTGGAGAAACACCTTCACTGACATCTCTACGGCACAGAGGGCACACCCTGTAAGCACCAATAAAGTAGCTAAAAATTAAAACAAGAACACAAGGCCTATTCACAAATAGCAGGAAATAAATATACATACCGATGAATCTCTTTCAGCCACTTATCAACACAGATCATGTGATATTCATGGTGACAGGGAAGAATTCTTATGGCATCCCCATTCTCATAATCGGCCAGACAAATGTAGCATCTGAATGGAAGAGAATTTCCATAATAAATGCGTCTGACTAAAAGAAGTCCAATTAAGGATTAAAAAAAACAGCAATAAAAATTCCAATGGGAAATTTTTTGGGGGTTTCTGGAGAAGCGTGCTTTATTCTATATGAGTCTATTTTCTGATGGAAATGATAAATTTTAGTTTAATTTAGAGAGAAACAGCAATAAATTCTCTTTTGTTGCCATCCAAAGAACCACCTCTAAACCATATTGGTAAAAATTTCATGGAACAGTTAGCCTTGCAATACTAGTTTTACTAACGAAATGAATCTTTATTTGGAACATGATTGCCTAACACTCAAATGATATTTTATAATTATGACTTGACTAAAAGATAATACATATTTATTCAGTTCAACAAGCTATTTATTCGTAATTTTATTTTACAGCAGCCAAATTCATGAGAATAATCTGGGAAGAAACCTGACTAAAGTGCTTACTGTTCGACATTATCAATGCTTAATGCAGTTTCAACTTTTTTGTGAATCTTTGTTGGCAAAGAGCTCACAACAGATTCCGGAGCAGTGACCGAAGCAAATGAATGTGGAAGGGATCCGCGTTGGCGATGAATCTCATCCAATACCTGCACAGTAATAACATCCCCATGCATATAAATTCATTGAAAGAAGAGGCACTGAAGTAGTTAATCACTGTAGTTGTACCACATTTTTTTTATTTTATTAGTATAGTATTTTTATCTGTTAGTTACTTGGAGATCAAATATAGGTTGAGCATAACAATATGGTAAAAGAGCTTAAAGACAATGAACTATTCTCAAACTTGACTAGGAAGTACAAGCTGAACAGCAAGTTCCGGTGAGTTGAACTCAGTTTAGCCAGCTTTGACTGATAAGGGCAGGTTGAAATTAATTTTTGGCAAAAAGAATCATGGATTAATTTATTGTTGGGAAACTATTAGTAAACTTATCCCGCAGCCCATCCCAGCTTACCACACCACAAAAATGAAGAATTCGATTATCAGAATCTTCATCCAAGTAATTTCCCTACTCTTACATGTGTACTCATGCTCAAATCATCCTGGATGGGGAAAAAATGGATTCCACCAATCCTTGTGTTGATCAGATAGCTATACCAGACCATGAAAAAGTCAAGGAAAATTCACATAAAAATTGCCCCTGCTGGTCAGGTCCAGTGCGATTCATATGCATCAAATTAGCTCCCAATTAATAGAAAGGAGTGACAAATGATCCTGAAAGTGTAATATTCTTTTCTAATATAAATTCTAGCGGTCCATATATTCTATAGAGGCAGATTTTTCTAAAAAAATATTTATTCTTTATTGAAATGTGATAAAAGGAAAAACAATAGACAAGAAGAAAGCACCTAAATGACAACAAGGAACAGAGAAGAGAAGATTAGTTCATTAAAAATATTTGCTTAAGTATCTAAAACAATGCCAAAACAATTCTGATGAAATTGGAAATAACTATAATGGTTTACGAGCCTTAAATTAGCCACATGACCATTTCACCAAACACTACTGCATTAAATTGCTTATTTTCAGTCAAAAGTATAGCTATTTTTTCTCAGAGACATTGGTAAAAGTATTCTTCAAATCCAGAAAAAGAAACCGTTAAATGCAACTTCCAGCATATAGAATTAGCTAAGCATGCAAGCACAACTGCAGAAGATTCCTGCAACAAGCAATTGAGTATTGTGTGGAATTATCACACGAGTTTGCATCTTTATGAAGTATTATCAAACTACTACAATGTTTGACTCTATAAAAATTTACCATTGTTGATATGATATAACACTACAAGAAAACAGGGTTCAGAAACAGATGTCTGAAACAAAATTAAAATCTGTTTCAGATTTTGATAAATTAGAAACAAATTTGTTACGGAATTACTAATCCGTTTTAGTTAAATAAAATATAATATATGAAAAAAAATTAAGACATAATTTAAAATGAATCAGAATCGAATTTATAAATAAATTTTTATAAACAAAAATAAATACGGATTAGAAATAGAATCTAATATGAAGTTATATTTGTCAACAAATCTGTTTAAAAAATTTTAAAGGGAAAAAAAAATGGTTTTAAATTTCTCTAAATTAAAAAGATATTAAGACAATTATAAATTTATTTTATTTTAATAAAATAAAACATCTAAGATGATTTAAAATCCTATTCTAATTAATTCTCTCATTCATGTATATTTTTTTGAGGAGAGGGATAGCAACGAATATCAGGTAACCCTAATTTATTTTTCTCGTCCTTCCTTCTCCCTCCCTCGCCTCGAGGCCTTCATTTGCCTCCGCCATCGCCGCAATGCACTTCTCCTAGCTCACCGTCAGCGTTGGCTCCTCTATCTAGTAGGCGCATGCATGACATGGCCGACCTCCTCCTTGGGGCGAATTGGGGCCCTAACGGCCAATACTCTACAGGTAAAATCGTCACCTTTTACGCACCCTTGCTCTTTAATGTTTGACCATACCTTACTGAAGGTTGTCGTGCCCTTATGCCCAACCCCTTGATTGTGGAACTCGAGTTGCTTTAATTCACCATACTCATGATATGAGAAATTGAAGTTGAATATGTTAGTTAGGCAATATTTAATTTAGTTTTTTCTAATTCAAGTAGGTAATCCACTACTTTCCTTTCTTCCATGTATTATGGTCTCTTCAGCTTTGTTGTTTGATATTAAGAACTATTACAAAATAATCCATCCTGATTCAAGTAGCAGACGGAATTTTCTGACCATTTTACTAAGATTAGTTAAGTTCTTGTAGGGTAACTTGCGAAAACATGCTGATTCTAATTTGTTTGTTTCCTTTCTTTCCCTTTGGAGATTCCACCACCTAACTTGGTTCTGCTTATATGGCTGCAATTTGATATATTCATGCACCAACTATTTTCAGCAAAGTAATGGTGTTTATACAGTAGGTGATTTTATGACCAAAAAGGAATATCTTCATAATGTGAAGCCTAACACTTCGGTGGATAAAGGTACTAACAGTATCACTATTTTTTGTTTATTCATTTGTATGTTTATTTTTCTTGTTCTTCTTCTTGAGTCCTACACTAATTGCATAGTTTACCCATCTAATGTTAAAAGCGCTGCAGATGTTAATGGAGAACAGGTTTACAGGATTTTCTCTGATTAATGATGATTAGAAGTTGGTATGTTCTTTCTTCACCATATATAATTTCAATGCTTGTTGAAGCTGGTGCTTGTTTGCCATAGTTGTATGATAGTATCTCCAAGTCACCAAATCATCTTCCTAAGGGTACGGAAATATGCTAATTCTTTAGTTAATCTTTAATCCATAGTTTTTATGTGTTTCGAATAACTAGACATATTTATATAAATTTTGTTGATACTTCGTAGAAAGTGATATGCATTAATGATTTAGTTAGAGATTCTCTGTACTATGTGACCTTTTGAGATGGTAAAGTGATCATTTTAGTTCCTTTATTTAAATTTTCATGAAATAGCTGATATGCCTCCTCAGAATTTGGAGTTGCTTTAATTGCTCTCCAATAACAGCAAAGGAATAGTGGTTGGTCTTTGGTTCAATTTTTTTAAGGACTACTCTGCTATAGGAAAATTTTTCACGTGCTTAGCAACTTGCATATACGATTGAGTAGAAAATTTTAGGGCAAGAAATGGATGAATTAGAGGTTTTTGAACGAATGCATAAGGGGAAGCAAGATATCGAAGAGCTCATGGATAACAAATAGGCCTGAGTTAATGTAACTCAAAATAAATAATTGTTGATTAATTTTTTTATTATATCGTATTGACATCTCACTTGTTTGTTTTTATATTTATTAGACTAATATAAGATTATAATATGTACAGGAACAATATAGAGAGACAAAATGTTGATGATCACTCTACTCATCCTTCATTCAATCACAAATCATGGTGTGATATGGTAGGAAGGGGAGGGTGTCTGGATTTGGACGCAATCAACACTTTGAAAGATCATACAATGAAAGTTCCAACGAAATGTGCTCCGAGAAGAATAAAGAATTATCACAAGAAATTAAAGACATAAGTGCTACTAGCAAGAGGATGGAGGAAGAAATTATTGAAAGCCAAAACAATTGGAACTCTATCACAAAAATAGGCAGAGGGAAGAAAAGCCTATCAAGAAAGGTAGGTACAAAGAAAAAAATCTCAAGGAGATGATTTGTAAGATGATTAAAGAGCTGAGATATATAAATCATTTGTATCCAGGAAGATCTAATTCCCATGAGTGTTGTGATAGATGAAATAAAGATTAAAGTATTGTAGTTGGATCTAAAAATTTATCATTTTCTAACAATTTGATTAATGGTGAAATTTATTTGGATGATGTGAATATTTATTTATCTCAATATTAATTCTATGATACTTTTGGATTAGAAATTAGTTGTTTTAAATATTTTTAATTTATTTGAAATGTGTGGGTGTGTAAAGTAATTGTAAATAAGAATATGGAAATATAATATAATAACAAATTAGTGATAAATTTAAAAATGAAATCATATATGGATATATAAATAGAATTATAAACGGATTTATAAACAGATTAAAATTATATTTGATGTGTTATTTGAGACAGAATAATGATGGATTTAAAACAAAATTTAAAGACAGAATTTGTATTTGAAACTAATTTCATTTGGTCAATTTAAAAACCAATTTATAAACGGTTTTCTAATCCGTTTCTAAATTAGAGACAGAATATTTCCGTATCCTAAATTAGCAACGGGGCTTTCAATAATGGATTTTAGAGACAGAATTATCCGTTTCAAACTTTCTTTAGAGACGGAAAAATGGTTTTATATTTTTATCTCTAAAGCCTTGTTTTCTTGTAGTATATCAGCTTCTATAACTGGCAAAGAAGGGCTACCAAACTAAGAATATACACCTTATATGCTAAAACATAATCAAGGAAACTTTAGTTTTCATCATAGATGGCGAACTTTTAGTTGGACAGAATCTGTTCAATATCAAAGCATTCACCAACATGTATATAACTGATTTTGATCAAAGATTGTTAAATATATAATATAAGATGCAAATATTGAGGAAATTTCTTGTGGTATAAACTAATTAACTTATATCCTTAATCACATTTATAATATAGAACTCAATATTCTAATATATGTGTAATGTTTTGTAGATATCTATCTCTATCAAAGAACAGTTTGGTCAGTTCCAACAGTCTTGTCTTAAAGTAAATGGAAGAAGAGTCATTCACTTCTTAATCTTATCCTCTTCAAACTAAACCATAACTGTCCATTGCAGAAGAAAGTCTAACCAATTGAACAAAGTTTCAAAGTCTCACTTTTGTTTCAAGCTTTTGGATTGACCAGCAGATTTTCACACCTCTATATCTGAACTCAACCATATCACATGTTAATCCACTAACAATGATTTCAACCAAAAATTAAATACACATGGGGCTAGCTTATGAACAGATATGAGCATCAACAATAATAGCAAAAATACCCACCTCAAACAAGGCTTCAGCTAATACAAAAATTCTTGTTATGCTTGACACCTCAGTCACTAACAGTGTGCAAGAGCATGTCCCATCATTGTGCAAACCAGATGGGCATCTTTGTCCATCATTATTACTTAAGCCAAAGCGAAGCCGCTCCCTTATCTGTACCAAAATGAATGCAACATCAACAAGCAAAAATTTATCTACATGCTACGACTAATGCCAATGATATTTTGAGTAAGAAAAAAATGTATGATAGTATTTGAATGATATAAGGTATTGCATATGCATCATCCATCATAAATGTGCATGTTATTGCCAAACAAGTATAATAGCAAAAACAGAACAGTAAAAACAATATACTCAACAAATTTTAAAAAATAATAATAATAAACAATATTATTCATGTAATTCTCATAAAGCAGATGTTATCAATAATTTAATCAAACATGAGGTCATGCTATCATGGAAATAAAGGAGCTAGTGTGATGTCAAGAGCCATGAATAACAAAAATTACAATATGAAATTAAATTATTAATATATGAGAAAATAAAATAGATGGGAAAAAAGATCACCTCAGATCTTGAATGCCAACTAACTCCATTTAAACCATGGCGTCTACGGCGTAGGTATATTGAATCATCATCATCGCTATCTCTAAAAGCACGATCACCAATGTCTAGTAGCCACCTATCTTGATATCCTAGATCACTATTTTCTGGAGATGAAAATAATGGCGTCGAGTCAAGAGTTCTATAACTCTGTCTAGAGAAGGCATCCCAGAAAAGCCTTCTAGTGTTCCTTCGCGATTCACTACTGCTTCTCTCTCCAGGATTGCTGGAAACATCAGAGGAGAGGCTGACCAAATCAACCTGAAGGACACTTCCAGTTCTCTCCTCACTTGATCCTGTTGATGTTGGGGCATCTGAGCCGAGAGAAGATGCAACAAGTAAATCTTCAGCTGGAAAAATTGTTGTGGATACACTTGGAAGAGTAGGAACATGGTCTGTATCACTAGTAGGGATGCTCACAGACTCAGAAGGATTAGCTAAAATCTCATTTGCCCTCAAATCCAAAGGTTGGAGTTGATTTGTGCTACTTGCGAAGCTTAGCAAACTAAAGGAATCGTGTTGACTTGTGCAATTAGCAACCTTGCACAATGGAGATACAGTATCAGTACTCTCATGTTGGATAGAGGCACTTGGTAGATCAGAAACCGTCCTGGAATGATATATTTGCCCATAAAAGTTCTCCAAGTTATCTGAATTGGCACCATTATTAGTTTGATGAGACAAATTGTCAACACTAGTGGAGCTAGAAGAATTTGCACCATTATTGGTTTGACTAGACAAATTGTCAACACTGGTGGAGCTAGAAGACCTGTTTCCTTGGGTAATGTCTAGAGACGACTCCTTGACTGAGATTTGGATATTAGAAGATATCAGAGAACCACTGAGTGTTGCTTGGATGATTGATTTCTCTGTGGGTTTATGTTCAATCTGCCAACCACAATGCATAATCATAAAAAGAATTAATGTAAATACAGAATTTTTTTTTTTTTTAATTTAAAATTTCTAAGAGTTCTTAGGAAACACCAAAAATGGAACCAAAGCATTAGGCAAAAATAGAGAAATAAACCAATTTAGACTAAAACTCAAAGACACAAATATTATTAGGCAAAATTTTATACGAATGAGGGGAATCCTTTAGGGAATTCCAACACAAAAATGCAAATAAACTAAAATCAATCAAGGTAAGAGATAATTCTACGCCTAAAAGGGCTCTAACTAAGTTAGGAAAAAGACAAATTATACACTAGGAAATGAATTAAATTAACTCAAAATTCTACCAAATTTTTCCTGCAGATCAAAAGAATATAATTAACAGCTTTGGACCTTCCTTTAAGGGTTTCTTCTCCTAAAGAGATATTAATACAACTCTTAGAAATCTTACAACAAAATCAATTTCCTTTTTGTACTGCTGATTCCTCCTGGAAAAAAGGCGTTGGTACCTTCTAGGCATCAATATGGACAAAAATTGTTTATCTAGGATGAGGTGATGCACTTTGGGAAGTGATCTGACTGGAGAGAAGTATTATAAGACCAACAGAACAGGAATCAGGTGCTCTGCAAATAGGCATCGAACCTAGCATGGATGGAGTTTGTCAGAAATGCTGCAGCTCGCTGGTTTGCGGCGAAAGTTGTTGGTGCTGCAGTAGCATCAATCTGGGTTGGTGGGTATTTAATGGAGGCATTAAAATGACGTGGACATGTAGGGAAGGGGAGTGAGGGGCATAAAACAAATTGTACTTGTATAGAAAGCAATCTTCAATTCATGAGAATTAGAATGCCCCATCTAAATAATTCTTTTCACACATCTTCATCAATAATAAGATTACTTTGTGATTTTAAATGACAAGCATGATTTGCCAACAACCAACAACAAGCTCACTGGAGCCTCAAAGGAATTCTAGCAAAGTGTTCAAAGCAACCACTAAAAAATCTATAGCACAATGGCCTTGGTGGAACCATTATCGATTTACTAGTGGGTTTAGGCCGGAAATTGAAAGAGTAAGTAACTGTTTTCATCTACTTCAATACAAGGAGCCTATAATGCTCTAATAACCAAATATTATCTTGAGCAAAAGAAATTTTGTTACAAAGATGCATGAACTAAAGTTGAACAAAAATATCTAAAAATAGAATTGAATTTAACAACAATATTCAAAGTTTCTACTTCACCCAAAATGATTTTGTTACTGCTTGAAGGATATGTACCTCACAAAATTTCACCCAAGATGGTTCTCAATATAGGTATAAAAGATCCAGAGTTCATGCATAATTTTCCTACTTTAACAAATAAAGCAACTAAAGATGACAATGCAATTCTTTCACAATTCTCAGGCATAATCTATTTATAGAAGACTCCATAAACAAACGTGAATCAACAGATGTGTTTGACTAGGTGTTCTTGATTGTTTATAATATGCAAAACACATATCACATTCAAACAACCAATCCATTTAATGACAACATTCATAAGCATTTATATAAATCACTACATTAAAACCTCGAGATTGTTTCTAACTCATCCTAAAACATATATATTCCAAAGTAAGAACTCAAAAATGTGTCTATTCTTATGCAAATTTGATGTTTGTAGCTTAAGGAATTATTGATTATATTGTAGCTACACTAAAATTTGGAGGAAACCAAAATCCTAAAGCAATATCAAACATTTTTTATCTAGATCAAATAACTAGTTAAGTAAGGGTGCGTTTGGTTTGCACCATTTTCATTTTCATTTTCTGGAAAACGCGCGTTTTCTAGAAAACAGAAAACGACTTTTTGTCATTCTCTGTTTTTCTAGAAAACGATAGTCAATTTTTTAGAAAACGCACGCGGAAAACGCAAACCAAACACCGTTTTTCAGAAAACGCGCGTTTTCCAGAAAATGAAAATGGAAAACGCGCGTACCAAACGCCCCCTAAGTCTCTCTTTCATTTTCTCAAAAGATTAAATCGGATTGATAAATTGCGCAGAATGTCAAATTAAAAGGTTAACAAAGTTATAAGATCTTTTAATTACTGCATGGAAACTCCGATGTCCTCTGAATAATCGGACTGTACTTGGAAGTATATTGTATGTAACCACATAGCATCTGCAATTTCATGTGCTTCCTTGGATGATAAAATGTAACTCACAAGAGCCTCTTTTTCATTCCAAGACAACTGCTGTCATCAGATGCTCCAAATCGTATTCATCCAATTACATCTAAAAGGCTTTCATCATTCTGTACATTTCATCACCTTACACGGCATAGAAGCCCTTATTTAATAAAACTGAAGAACCTATAATCATGACGAAATCACAATATCATCGCGACGTAAGGTCCAATTTTGAGGCGCTAATCCATTAAACGGATCTAAATTGATTACCAATTTCACATCATTACGAAAATCAGAAAAACCCACTTGAGATAAAGGAAAAAAAAAATACATCATCTGAAAATGAACTAGAAAAGAGCGCGAAAAGCAAGCAACCTTACGCCAAACGCGAAAACAAGTCGTTCACCAGTAAATAGGCACCGTAACTGAAGAAAACGAAAAACAAGGGCTGAAGTCTTAGCCCGATCATCGATTTAGGACCTGAGGAGGGTCGGAGCAGGAGGCTGCCGCCGCGGCTCCGCCGCAGAGGAAAGCAGCAATTCCAACCCTCGGTTGGCCTTCCGGGCGGTGCCGCGTAAATCGAGAGTCCAGGCGACTGCTCCCGGAGCCCATTTCTCGATTCAAAGGTTGGGACGAGAGAAGACGACGGAATGAGAACAAGACGCCGGCGAGGTTTCGCCCCTTCTTATTGTTAACCTGAAAAGGGGGGAAATAAAATTAAATAGAGGAATAAAAGAACACCGCAATTTATAAATAATAAATACAAGTATGTATATTTTTGAGGCTGTGCCCCATTTTATCCGATAATTTGAAGAAATATTATACGCGGCTAGAAAATAATAATAATAATAATAATAATAATAATAAAAGTAGGGATGTGGATAGTGGAAGAAGGAATTAATAATTTTATTGAATATCATATGTATTTGTTAATATACATATTTTCTTGGTGTCCTGCTGCTTGAGAATCAAATCAAGTACCGGTCATGCACTGGCCATGCTTGAGCCACGCATTGAGCTGTTGGGTCATTCACTGGATCATGCACCTTTCCTTAGAGCTAAGCTAACCACATGCTACAAAGCATATGGACATATATGTCACTGCGTGTCTTTTTGCCTATACTGCTGCAAGCTGTTCCACTGTTGCGTATGTATAAAGGATAGGAGAACATATGTATAAAGGATATGAGAACATTTGAGAAGCCCTCTTCTGAATAAACCAATTCGATGATGACTACCACCGATAAACAAAATGTGATTGTGGCTTTAAACATGATCAGTATGTGAAAGTCTTACTGATGTTGAAAGCATAGCGCTGTTAAAGCATCGTTCCTTTGCTTTAAAGATTCTTTGCCCATACATGTTTGTTCGAGATAAGGTCTGTCTTTGCATTCTTTCACTCAATAATTTTATTGGGATGTCCCACGTTGTTGTGAATAACATGACCTTCTAGAAATGACAGTTTAGACATTTCTTCTCTCGATAAGGTTTGAGCAGTACTAAACGTGGAAACACAGTTTACTTCTAATTTAACCTTGAAAAAAAATTGAAAAAAAAAAAAATAGACACTGGCGAAGGAGATTGGTTGCTAAGTTAGCCCGGGAAGAAAAGAAAGGAAGATAGCCAGGGATTATAAGATTTCTAGCTCCGCCATTGGGTAGAGGGATTTTTTTTCTTTACAAAATTTTATGCGATATGTAGACTTAAATCAACCACTAAGAAAAACAGAAATGTGGCATACTTGAGACGCACTTTATGCTTCTTTTTGAGAACTTAGTGTTTCAGAGCATAATCTGACCAACTGTGTATGTTTTTGCTAATTATTTCTGATCATACAGGAAACACCTGCTCTGGAAGATGCTCTATGCAACTAAATGAAAAGGCAAACCACGTACATTTCTTGTTGACTGTGTTTGAGCTTCATTATCTTCGTCTATAATGCTCAAAATAAATTAAAGAGAAGTAATTTTTGTAAGAGGTCTCTTTTCGGTCATTAATTTTGCAGCAGTTTGTAGCTAAAGAATCTCTCAATTATAAAACTGTGACGAACATGTTACATGTATTCAATCATCTGTGGTCTTATAACTTGAAATTTCATGTATGGACGATTGATTTTGATCAATTAATGCAAAGGAAGAGAAATTTTTCTCAACGTGTTGATAATAGTAAGATTGGAGATGTGCTCTGCTAAGATTAAGACAAAAGGTGATGAACTTTATTCTGATGTCCGGATGTTCAAACAGCTCATTTAATTTCTCTCTTTCAGTTATTGTTTAGTTCATAATAACTGGACACGACTAAGTGGACAACCGGCCTCTCTATTAATTATCCTTTTTTTAAAAAAAAAAAAACTTTTCTTGTTTTACTTGATTAAAAATTTCGAGTCTGCTGTTCAATGCCAGGCGCCACAAGGCCACGTACAAATGGTGGCAGGTGACTTCTCCATAGCATTGATTTGGGTCTAGTAAGTGAAAGGCTTCTTCATGGTTCCATATGAACATTGACTCTTCCTCTTTGTAGATATCCAGACAAACGGATAACAATATCCTCAAACAAAATTAGAATGAAGATTAGATTTGCGTCGTCTACTGTGTAAATAATGCACCTGAACAGATTGAATGACATCATCTCTGTTATGGCACCATGGCCAGCCATTGTCCCCATTCCTCTTCCCAATTAAGAACACAGCTGATTAATTAGGTAACGGAAGAAACAAATTGGTTTAGCTAATAAAGTAGTCTTTTAGTGAAGGGGGCAGGAACTTTCTTTCATGAGCTTTTGGTCTGTATAAAAAAAAATATTTTACTCCTCATAATTAGGCTTTTTTTGTTCATTTTGTTTCTCTAATCGAATACTATATCTTATCCTCAATATATAATTTACAACATAAAAACAAAATATTCGTGTCTCTATCAATGATAACTAAGAGGAGCTATTTATAGATGTGCACGCATGAGATGATCAAAATAATTTACTTTAAATATGCATTTTGATACTAACAAATATTGAGTGTGATGATAAATGCATTAAATTTGAAGTTTTTTTTTTCTTTTGTTGTTGTTGTTAAAAGTTTAAGGGGGTGTTTGGTTCTTTCCTAGAAATAGGAATCGGAATGAGAATCATTGTATTGTGGAATGGGAATAGGTATGAGCATGGATATCACTCTTAAAAGCAATATTTGGTTAGTTGCATATTTTCTATCGGAATAAATCAAAATTTCCTTTTTTACCCTTAAAGAAAAATAAGAGAAATAATTAGATGTGAGAGAAAGATGAATGTGAAAAAAAAAATATGATGAAAGAGAATGATGAGAGAGAAAGTATGATGAAAGAGAAAGTGTGATGAGAAAAAATGAAGAGAGAGAAAGTGTGATGTGAAAGAATGAAGAGAGATAAAGTGTGATGAGAGAAAATGAGAAAAAAGAGTGTGATAGGAGAGAGCATGATGAGAGAAGATGAGAGAAAAAATATGATGTGAGAGAAAGTATGATAGGAGAGGATGAAAAGAGAGAAAATGTAATGATAAAAAAATGAAGAGAGAGAGTGTGATGAGAGAGATTGAGGAGAGAGAAAGTATGGTGAGAGATAAAGTATGATGAGAGAGAAAGTGTGATGAAAAAAAGAGAGCATTAAGTGTGATGGGAGAGATTGAGGAGAGAGAAAGTATGATGAGGGAGAAAGTATGATGAGAGAGAAAGTGTGTTGAGGAAAAAAAAAGAGGGAGTGTGACAATAGAGATTGAGGAGAGAGAAATTGTGATGAGAGCGAAAGTGTAATGAGAAAAAAGAGAAAAGAAAGTGTGATGGGAGAAATTGAGGAGAGAGAAAGTATGATGAGAAAAAAAAAGGAAGAGAGTACGATGGAAGAGATTGAAAAGAGAGAAAATATGATGAGAGATAAAGTGTAATAAGAAAAAAGGAAAGAGAGTGATAGGAGAGAGAAAGTGTGTGATAAAACGATGAGAGAGAAAATATGATGAGAGAGAACAAGGAGAGAGAAGTGATATGAAAGAAAAAATAAATAAATATATTTTGATATTTGATATTAAGGGAGAAAATTTTAGTTTTAGGTCAAGGGTATTTTTAGAATAAGAGAATATTTTAATTGATGAAAATAGGATAATGACTCATTGAAGGGGAGATACATGGGAATGAGTTATTATCCAATTTCAAATATTCATTTCCTTATTTGTATTTTTATTCCTATAATTCAAATATTAACAATGATAATCAATGATTCTCATTTTCATTCCCCACTCCTATTTTCCTAAATCAAACGCTCCCTAAATTTATATAACAGTGCATTTTGATCCTGCATGGATAGTGACAACAGACAAGAACCAAGTCGCTCGGCGACTGACATTTGGAAATTAGTGTTATATTTCCACAATTGTCTTTAAAAGGCACCTTTCTCTGCCGAATGTTGCGTTCATCGAGTGGTCACATAGCTCTGTGCTTCACACTGTCATGGCCACTGGCGCTCTGCTTTATGGCAATCTGATGACACCGAGTATGAATGCAAGGTCGCCAGCAGCTTGCAGAGCGAGCAAGAACTTGTACCAAGTGCTGGCGCTCGAGCCGGAGAACGTTGACGGGGTCGAGGCGGTCAAGAGAGCCTACCGGAGTATGGCGCGGCGCCACCACCCGGACGTGTGCCCGCTGACGGGGAAGGAGGAGGCGACGAGACTGTTCATTGAGATCAAGAAGGCGTACGACGTGCTGTCCAACCCCGTGCTGCGGGAGAAGTACGACCACCAGTTGGGGCTGATGGATCTTGCGGCGGATAGGGAGCAAGAGAAGAGGAGAGTGCTGTTTCCGAGGGAGGTGTGGATGGAGCAGGTTCAGGAACTGAAGGGGAGGTCGAGGAGACGAGCGAAGAAGAAGGAGATGGGTGCTTGTGAAAAATTCTGAAATTAAAAAAAAAACAAAAAACGTTTTTGTTTTTGAATGATTTTTAATAATTTACAGCTCAATGCATAAGCTAAGAGCTATATATAATAACTAAGATATGATTTTCAGTAACTTTCAGTTTTATATATCCTATAAACATGAAAATTTTTGTTTTGTAATTATGGGACTACATCTTGCAAGTGGATTGCAGACATCAATATGGTGAGCCTTTGTACGGTTAAAATTTTGAGAGACGTCGTTGATGTTTTTTTGTAAATATAGAAGATGCTTAATCCACCAGATTTTTTTTTTTTAAGTTCAACTGCACCAACCATGCCATGTAGGCTAAGTAGTATTGACCTCCCTCGTTAGTCAGAGCTCGTTCCAGTGAACCTGGGGATCTAAGTAAGTTCTGTTAGATATACGTGAATGGAAAAAGGTGACACGTAAAAGGTTCCACTTAAAGGAGATTTTAATGTCATGTTAGGAGTTCTAAGTATATCTAATTTATTAATACAAAGCATTGTAATTAGGAATAAATACATGAAAAAAGATTCTCTCATACACATGAGCTTGTAGGGATTGCAAATTTAGGACCTAAATTATACTGATCCAAAAATGATTCGCATGTGAACACGACTTATGCACATCAACAAAAGTTATCCAGATTAATTAATTTGTATTTTGTCATATGAATATTTTTGTTAGTTGCTCAAAGGTAACAGAATTCATATCTCTGGACATTTTCAATCGGAGAACTTAATGACAGTAAATGACATTAATTCATCCATTTGAATGCTACAAAAGTCTAAACTCTAATATAAGGAGGTTGTGACCAAGAACAAAAAGAAACCGAAAAAAGTAAGTAAAGATTTTCCTCCACTTTCCTTTTCTCGATTCTGCTCTCCATCATGCATTTTCGCTCAGTAGTTTATCCATGACAGTAATTCAGATATTTTTTAAGTTCACCACGAACAATCAGTACTTAGTTATGTACATATTTCTGTCATAGTATCCTGGGAAATAGACAACGTAACCATCATAACTTTGAAGTATAATTAAGAAGGACGAATTTGTTTTAAGGAAATTGCATCACACAAGCCTCGGCAACTCTTTCATCCAACCTCGCCAATCTGACTTGATAGTCAGCAACTTGACACTGAGCCAACTCGACACTCGGGTGGCTCGACAGCTTGGCCAACTCAATCACTCGATAGTTGGCTAACTCGGCAATTGACTAACTCAGTACTTGGCCAACTCGATACTCAAGTGACTCAGTAGCTCGGCCAACTTAGTGAATTGGTAGTCAGTTGACTCGACACTCAGTGAGTTGGCAACTCAACCAACTCAGTCACTCGACAATTGACTGACTTGACAATCGACAGTTGACAATCACAAATACAAGGTAGCCCAGTTTTCCAACTAGCTCAGTCATCTCAAATAGCTCTTCCTTCCTTGCTTAGTAGCATAAGATTATCATCTCAGGTTCATCTCAACAGGTATGAAGTTGATTTTTGAAGTAGATTTTGATTCAACAACTATTCCTGCAATCTCCGATAAACAATTTTCATTATGGAAGATTGTCCAACAATCTTAAAACAAACTCATTTCTGTTGAGATGACCATGAAGAGTGTTGAGGTGGAATCGCCCCGATTGGAAATATTCCAATCAATCACGGGAAAAAGCCAGAGAAGTATTCTGGGTTAAACTTCAAACGATGGTAACAAAAGATGCTCTTCTATCTATCAATGTTGAATTTGGTTTGGTTCATAGCCGAGGAACCTCCCAAGTACGCTGAGAATGCTACTGATATCTAAATCATCAGTATACTAGAGGCATTACCTCATTCTGAGTTCATATGCCAAAACTACATCCTCAACTTTTTTGTTGACTCATTGTATATTGTGTACATAACAAAGAGAACGACTAAAGAGCCATGGGAGTGCCTAGGTAAGAAATACAAGACAGGAGATGCGGGGGCTAAGAAGTTCATCATGGGTTGATTCTTAGACTACAAGATGGTTGACTCTAAGACTATGATCAACCAAGTCCATAAACTTCAGGTGTGTTAGATGTTAGGACCTTCGGATGGCTAGAGAAGGGGGTGTGAATAGCCTCCTCTAAAAACTCAATTAATCTCCTCACAAAAGTTTGTTAGCACAGCGGAAATAAGCAAAAGGAAAACTGATGCAAGGAAAAGAAACAACCCACCACTAACACAACAAGGATGTACGAGGTTCGGGGATAACTTGCCCCTACTCCTCGGCGTATCCGTAAGGTGGACGATCCCTTGATCTTTCGGTAGATCACACCCCGGACAGATTCCGGCTAAGTATTTCTCCTTCTCGGTGGAGTAACCTCTCCACAAAGTCTCAGGAAAGATTTGAAATGAAGCACAAGACTTACAGAGTTTAGTGGCTAAAAGGAATGAACAATAAACTTACAGCCACGATGAAAGCAAAGCGCAAAGACAGAAGAAGTTCCTCAGCCAAGAGCTCAAAAACACAGCACTCTTGCTTGATCGACAGAGAGTTTTTCCGAATCCTCTAGCAAACCTCTCTTCTTCCTTCTTCTTATTGCTCTGCTTTCTCACTGTCTTCAGCCAGAGCCGAATCACTGTCACCTGTATCGAATCACTGCGACCAACTCAGGCGTCGCCAATCACTCTTCCTCCTCATCTGGTTCTCTGAACTCACACCAATACCATCCATGGTCTTCACTGGTGTCTCTGAGCTCGAACCAATAAGCAAGAGTCAAGCTGTTGCCAACTGATCACAACCAGTGAACGTTGACGCTCCAATTGCACCATTTGCAGCGAAACACAGCAGAAAGAGCACTTGGTCTTATTCTTCTGATGGAGCTTAATTTGAATTTAAGCATTGGCACGACACCTGCAACCTGTAACTCAAAAAGCTTACAGCAGATGGTTAGATCAGATGAATCATAAATCGCAGAGAAACGCAGAAGACAAATGACATCATTGTGGATCGGTCAACAGACCGATCCATAACCCTCTGGACCGATCAGGACACATCCGATCGATGCGGATGATGTTGATCGGCCATGGACCGATCGGCCTATAGTGGATCGGTCCACGGCCGATCCCCTATTGATCCTGTTGTTACGAATCACGCCGCTTCTGCGATCGGTCACGGACCGATCGGATAACCTGAATTCTTGTGGTTCGATCGGTCACGAGACCGATCAGAATTCCATTCATTGGATCGATCGGCGGACCGATCCAGCCAATATTATCTGGATCGGTCAGCAGGCCGATCATGCCCTACGCTGATCGGTCCCCTAAACCCTAACGTCTTCTGGCCGGAGAACGAGCTATCGAGCCCTCTCGACCTAGTCCGGAGAACGAGCTACCGAGCCTCTCCGACTTCACGTGCCAAGAACCGAGCTACCGAGCCCTCTCGACCTAGTGCGGAGAGCAGTGCCGAGCCCTCTCCGGGCTTCGTGGGTCCGGAGAGCGAGCTACAGGCCCTCTCTGACCTAGTCCGGAGAACGAGCTACCGAGCCCTCTCCGACTTCGCATGCCAAGTATTCATACTTGGACTTTTCCTCTCCACATGATCAACCTTGATCATTAATCAGTCTGAGTTTAATTAATATCTGATACAAACTTAAAGCAGTGTCAACATCAAAACAACAGCCAGGTCAGACTGTATTAACAATCTCCCCCTTTTTGTTGTTTGACAACACGATTTAAGTTTAGATTAGAAATGTTCATATTTCCCTAATTTTAGGGGAATCAAGATCCTCCCTCTAAGACAGATACAACACCATGTAAGGATAGGGGAATCAAGATCCTCCCCCTAAAGCCAAACTTTCATTTATCTCTAAACTTAGTTTTCTTCTCCCCCTTTATCAAACACCGAAAAGGTGCGAATTAGGTAAGAAAACGTTAAAGAACTCCCCCTTAACCCATACTGTCTTTTTCTTAATCCACCTAGAATGCCCTCTAAGTGTATTATAAGACAGTGATAAAGAAATAAGAGACATACAAGACATGGCATATGAACAGCATATTAATAGCCAATAGGAAGTGAAACATAAAAAAAAACAAGAAAATGAGCAGCATAAATATATGACATCAGCAAGTATCCAGGTCAGACATAAGTATCCAACAAACAACATCCAAAACATAGATAATCAAAATGACAGCATAGAACAATGTGTATCAATCAACCTCCTCATCATGAGGAGCATCAACATCATCACCGGTGGAGTCCACGAGGTGGCATGCTCGAGGATGGATAGCCGGAAATACTACGGAGGTGGGTATCAGCCATCCATCCCATAATCGCGATGTGTCGCCATGCTGATTTGCGTAGATCATCGTGGCGGTCGATCAAAGCAGCGGCCGTGGAGCTCGGAACCAGCGACTCATCGTCTTGATCAATGCGACTCTCCGACTTGGCGATCGCCGGTAGCGGATCGGATCGCCTCTCCATCGTCGGCGGCGGCGGGAGGAGGCGGCAGCGGGAGCGCAACTGTCGTGGAGGTGCCCGTGGTAACTCACCTAGTGCTCTCCCATCCTTCCACCGAACCTCCCCATTCTGTCCTATGATGCCAGACTTGGAAAATGTCCGTTTCCCAAGTCTGCAGTCCTGCCTGACCATCTTGACTATTCTACCCTTGGAGACATCAATATGAAGGGTCTCGAGCCAATCTGTACTTATATACCCATAAGGCATATAAACAGTGAAGTTGTTTGGCTCACTATAGGAGATGATCGAAGAATAGATGCTAGACATGATGTCAAAGTCGAGACGCCGACGCAATCCATAAAGCATCAGGCAATGATATGGTCGGATCTCAGACAAGGGTTTAGATGTGATTGGCAGAAGGCAGTTTGTGACAATCTTAAAAAAAATGTAATCTGGGGCAAATAATCTCAAGGCTGCAAAAGTAGGAAAATCAACATCTAATTCATCTAGCCCACCCGGTCTAGGATGTCCGAAGAAATACTCATAAATGGAGTCAGATGAGACATCAAATGGTGAAGATAAGGGGTCTGGTAAGTCAGGATATATGGAAAAGACATTTCCTGAATACCTACGGCAAGCTAGATAATCAAAGAAGGCTGAGAAACTAAAATCAAAAGTCTGCTTAGCAACTTTTGTTTTATAACTTACATCATTAGTTTGATGAAGATTGTTATAAAACTCAGATACTAAGTCATAATTAATATCTCGTTCTAAGTAGACAAGTGAATCAAGTTTGTAATAGGCAATGATTTCTGACACAGATGGACAAAATTCGTCCATGAATTTTCGATCCACAGACCTACAAGGGAGCAATTTGAAGGTTCTTTGTTTAAAGGCTTGCTCAAAGTGATGATTTGGAAATCTCCCAGAAACAGATGGTTGAGGTCGGGAGGGAGCCTTAGATTTAGACTTCTCGGACGACTTAGAGGTTCTTTCACCCACTTGTTTCTTCCTAAGGTTTAACAATGTGATACAATGGGCAAATAAGTGAGCACCGGAGCCACCAACAACCGAAAGCCAAAACAAAATGCACAGATATGGTGAGAAATGAAACTGAAATGCCAAGGTGAGTAGTTCTAGGGAAGTATGGAGTTACCTTGGTGCCATTGAAGTATCTTTTGGCTAGGGCTTTGGCTAGGGCTTCGGCGTGCAAAGAGAAGAGAAGAGTTGAGGTGTAAGAAAGTGTCGGCTAGGGCTTCAGCGTGAAAGGAGAAGAGAAAGGATCGGGAAGATTTAAGAGAGATCGGCTAGGGTCCAGGTGTTGAAATGATCGGACGGCTGTCCGATCAGGAGATATCAGAAACTTCCTAATCGATCACCAGTCCGATCAGGGAACCTCCTGATCGATCTCTGGACCGATCAGGGAACCTCCTGATCGGCCTGTAGACCGATCAGAAAATGATCAGTAGCCCTCTCTGCGTACCAGACTGACCTGATCGGTCCCCGGACCGATCAGGGAACTCTTCCTGGCGTACAAAACGAACCTGATCGGTCCCTGGACCGATCAGATTACAAACAGAGGGTCTGGAGAGATTTTTGGATCGGTCTACAAACCGATCCACCTTCTCCTGATCGAGCTGTAGACCGATCAGTGTCTGATACTGAAGTTTCTCCAGTAATTTCAGTAACTGAAATTCGTAGAGGTGTTCGATAATTCGTAGAAGTTTCTCCAGTAAAACTCCCAAATTCAGTACCTAGAACCTGAAGAATCTACAAGCATAACTATTTCCTAAAGATTATGGTCTGAAATTGTTTATATCCCGAAAGTTTCAGACATTTGGAAAAACAAACAACTCAAGGCTTGAAAACTGAAATTTTCGACCTTGTTATGTTCAGTTTCAAGTTTGTCAAAATATAACCAAATTGCTATCATTATTTGAAGGACTTGTCCTAGTTTCAATCAAAATCATGAAAAGTATCGATCAAAGATATCAAACAGTCCATCAACCAAAGTTACATAATTTCTAGGTAAAGGTCCAACCAAGTTTCCTTGGTTGGAATATATGAGTAAGATCTAGGAACCAAATACACATGAATTATGTAATGGTCTTCCCCATACTCAATTTATGTCTCTTCAACCTAATTATTCAAGGGATGCATGATACATTTTGAATAATTCGGCTGATCCTAGCATCTCACCCCATTTAGCAAACAAAAATAATTTGTTAAACCTTATAATTTGTGTGAGATGTTCCCAAGTTGCCCAAATTAATTTCCCTTTTTTTTCTTATCGTTTTAATTGTCCTTATTGATCATGATGTGGTCCTAATGACCTATTGAGCCAAACACATTCTCAATTCTCTCCTCAAATGACTAAATTCATTTTCTGGAAGAGGTTTGGTCAAAATATCGGCTAGGTTTTACTTTGACTCAACATATGTGAGTGCAATGTCTCCCCTAGCTACGTGATCTCTAATGAAGTGATGACGCACTTCAATATGTTTGGTCCTTGAATGATGGACTGGATTTTTTGTTAGGTTTATTGTGCTGATGTTATCACACAACACTTGCACTCCCTTATATGAAAGCCCATAATCTTCTAAGGTGTGGATCATCCACAACAATTGTGATACACTCTCTCCCATGGCAATGTATTCAGCCTCGGTTGTGGAGAGAGCAACGCAATGTTGCTTCCGACTTGACCAACTAACCAATGATGAACCTAAAATTGGCAACCCCACTAGTGCTTTTCCGATCCAATTTGCCCAGCATAATCGAGTCGGTATAACCTATCAAATCAAAAGATTCAGACGAGGGTACCAGAGACCTACTCTAATTGTGCCCTTAAGATATCTCGAATTTTCTTAACTGCAATTAAATGAGATTCCTTGGCACATACTTGATATCTAGCGACCAACAAAAGTATGTCCGGTCGACTAGCTGTGAGATATAGAAGACTACCGATCATGCTTCTATATTGCGTTAGATCAACTGGTTTTCCATTCTCATCATTGTCAATGCGAGTGTTTGTCGCCATTGGAGTGGATACTTCCTTAGAGTCACTCATTTTGAATTTCTTGAGCATCTCTTGAGTGTATTTCGTCTGATGGACATAGATGCCATCTCGAGTTTGTTTGATTTCAACTCCAAGGAAGAATGTCAATTCTCCCACCAGACTCATCTCAAACTCACTTTCCATGTGAGTGATAAATTCATTCAAATAGCCCTTGTTATTTGAGCCACAAATTATGTCATCGACATACACCTGGGCTACAAATATGTTTTCACCATCTCTACGCAGAAATAGTGTTGGGTCTATTTGACCTCTTACAAAACCCTTTTCTAGTAAGTAAGTTGACAACCTTTCGTACCATGCTCGAGGTGTTTGTTTAAGCCCATAAAGAGCTTTCTTGAGCTTGTACACGTGGTTTGGAGCTTCGGTATTAATAAACCCCGGTGGTTGTTCAACATAGACTTCTTCTTTAATGAAACCATTTAAGAAGGCCGATTTAACGTCCATTTGATAGAGCTTGAAGCCTCTATGTGCAGCAAAAGCTAGCATTAAACGAATGGACTCTAATTGAGCCACGGGAGCATAAGTCTCATCATAATCGAGGCCTTCGACTTGACTATAGCCCTTGGCTACAAGTCTTGCCTTATTTCTTACGACTTCTCCCTTTTGGTTTAACTTATTTTTGAAGACCCATTTGGTTCCAATAATGGTGGTCTTCTTAGGTCTAGGAACTCAGTCCCACACTTGGCTCCTTTCAAATTGACCTAACTCATCTTGCATAGCTATGATCCAATCAGGATCGTGCAATGCCTCATCAACTAATTTTGGTTCAATTTCTGAGATCAAGGCGACCTCATTAGACTCATTTCTAAAGAATGATCTAGTCCTAACCCCTTGTTGAATGTCTCCCACAATCTGGTCTTGGGGATGACTAGAGACTATCCTAGATTGCCTTGGTGTTGGTGGTGCCTCATGAGTGGTCTCACTAGACACAGGCAAGGGCTCAGTATCAGGTAGAGGATCAGACTGAGCCCTCTCTTGCCTTTGCTCATCATCATCGGAGTCAATTTCGACTCTTCCTATGTTTTGATCATTTAAACTTAGATTTCTAAGTTCAAATTGAATTTCTCCTACATCCGCTGATTGATCATTTGATTTAGGAATTTCTTCAAATGCTACATCCAAGGACTCTTCAATCAATTTAGTCCTATTGTTGTAGACTCGATAGACTTTGCTGATGAGAGAGTACCCGACTAGTATCCCTTCGTCAGCCATAGCCGTGAACTTTCCAAGATGATCCTTGGTGTTCAAGATAAACACCTTACAACCAAACACCCTAAGATGTTTAATTGTAGGGGGTTTTCCAAACCAAAGTTCATGGGGGGTCTTTCCTAAAAACCTATGTATCAAGACTCGGTTTTGCACATAGCAAGCTATATTTACAACTTCAACCCATAAGTAACTCGGTAGTGAGCACTCATTGAGCATGCTTCGTGCAGCCTCTTGCAAGACTCGATTCTTTCTCTCCACAACCCCATTTTGTTGTGGGGTCCTTGGAGTAGAGAACTCATGCCTATATCCTTTTTCTTGACAAAATTCTAAAAATCTATGGTTTTGAAATTCTCCACCATGATCACTTCTAATTGTTTTAATTGTTGTTGATTTTTCATTTTTAGTTCTTCTACAAAAAGAAACAAAAACATCTATGGTTTGATCCTTATTTTTCAAAAAGAAAGTCCATGTATATCTAGTAAAATCATCAATGAACACTAAGCAGCATCTACTTCCATTCAATGAAATAACATTACTGCAATCAAACAAATCCATATGCAATAAATCTAAAGCAGTAGATGTACTTACAACGCTTTTACCTTTATGAGACGCTTTTGTTTGCTTACCCTTTTGACATGCATCACATAATTTTGTCTTTTGGTACTTGATGCTTGGTAAGTCTCGCACTAATCCTTTGTTGGCCAGCTTTCGAATATTCTTCATGTTTACGTGGGCCAACCTCCTATGCCACAACCATGATTCTTCTTCTTTTAACATGAAACACTTAGCAGAGGCATTAGTAGCACTTTTAAAAAATACTTGATAAATGTTATCTACCCTTGTGTCTACTAGTACCGTGTCAAGTGTGTCAATGTGTTTGACCAGACATTGACTTGAATGAAACTCAATTGTGTAACCCGTATCACACAATTGGCTGACACTTAAGAGATTAAAGGTCATCCCCTTGACTAGAAGGACATTTTTGATTTGGAGACATTCGGATATATGAATATCTCCAACTCCTATAACCTTAAGGCTACCATTATTACCAAAGGACACATTACCTCTATTCTTGTTTTGAAGGGTAGTAAAGAGTGACTTGTCCCCGGTCATGTGCTTGGAGCATCCACTATCAACAAACCAAGTTGATAGATGCTCCCCCTTGACAAATGCCTACAAGACACGAAAGATAGATGTTTTAGGTACCCAAATCTTGGGATCTAATGCATCTACAATGAAAGACCTAGGAACCCATGCCTTGGCCACACCCTTCCTAGTCTCATGAACCCTAGAAGCATGTGATCTATGAAATTGGGTTATAGACACTAGGGAAATGAAACTAGACTCCTTAGGTTGATATTGTCACGCCCCCAGGTAGTCCCTGTCCGAAGGAAATTTCGGCAGCATCTCCCCTGTACGGCGGACAATATGAAGCTCAGTATACATATATCTCCATACCTCGGCCACACACGGCCGGAATAATACAATACAAAAGAACAAGCCACGCAGTTTATATCAACATTCCACATAATTCAACATATAATCGATCACGCAGTTTAATAAGGGAAGACGATATAAAATCTCGAAAATATATGTACACATCCTACTCCACTACATCGAAGAAAACCAAATCCACGAAGTAATGAAAATATCTGCAGCGGAAAACAATAGTAGTAAACCCGAATGTTCAATGTCCACAATACAAGTATTTAAGATGCAAAGGCAGAACAAATCCGACAAAGAAAATCCTCATGACAAAGGGGCTAGCGACTGGAATGGCCTCAACCTGAAAAAATAGTAATAACGGGTGAGTTCAAAGAACTCAATTTGGTAAACCAATAGACATATAAAGTGATATATATCCACGGTAAAAACCTAAGTGCCTCTAAATCATAGGATCGGTGATGGGTTCTCTAACCATCTGATCATATAATGCGATCTCTAAGTATATGTACGCAAGACTAAATAAAGCTGCGGTAACAATGATAGCGGTGCAATACAATCTCTGCGAGAATATAAGAAGTGCATAACTGAAATAATACTCACTGCGAGGCTTGTCTGTTGTTGTGAACATACATGATAAAAATAGTCGAGAAGCATATAACATGCGTATCGATCGTATGCGATCACCAAATGCATCAATCATAAATAATGCGATACATGCGTATGATGAATGGCGTATCACAGTCACCTCTTGCCATGCTCGTCTCACACAATGGTGAGACCAGGGTGGTAAATTTGTGACAACCAACTCTGGTCACTACCCACGATGGTGGCCAGTGGACGGGATCTTTGCTCGAGTACACCTATCCTCCGCCTCAAGCATAGTGAGGAGCGTGAACGCTCTCGTCTCCGTCTGTGATGACGGGGAGGGACCCGGTGTCTACCACGCTCTGTCACGCTACCCCGAGGCGTCTGAGCACCTACGGCGATCTACCCTACACAGAGTCGTGCCACTACCCACGGTGAACACGTTGTGTGCGGGTCCGTCCGGCCGACGAGCTCAACAATAATGGGTCGTCGATCGCCCGTGCGATCATGCGATATGGTGCGTGCGGCTACGATGTCATACGAACATAGCCTCCTCCGTATATAGTGTGTGCCCAAAAGGTAAACGCATATATATAACCATGATATAAACAGCATAAATCCAAAGACATCACATATAACAATGATGTAAGTATCATGAATCCAAGAGCATGTATCACACATGTAAAGCAACTAATCCAGTAGAGTAAAGCACTATAGATATGCATCGCTATGAACATATATACACATGGCAAGAGATAAAATATCTAATCCTGAAGTAAAGCAACTAGCAGATGAAGCATGTGATAGGTATCAACTAGCTAAGACCAGGGAAGAAATAATCTACTATCTACCACTAGTAAATATATATAAGCTACACATATCATAAGACATTATCAAAAGATAAGTCAGAGGGTACCCGCCTCAAATAGAAGGTACAATCCCAAATCCGAAGTCAACGTCGAGACGCCTGTCTCGAATCAAAGTCCTGCGTCAAACAACATATATATATTTTATTTAGCTAAATCCCAAGAATAGCCAAATAAAATCCCTAAAATCAAATTAGGGCAAAACCCTAATCAGCATAACCACAACTTACCAATTTAAATCTAATGGTCGATTAGGTTAGTTACCTAATCCCTAATCACCAATTAGATTATAAATCCAACGGTTGACTAGGGTTAATTACCCTAACCCTAATCCGTTCCATTAGATTAACTCTAAGCAAATAAATCTAATCACGATATTCCAATCAACACAAAATCTACAACTAACATGGATAAAAATCCCTACACATACAACTAAATCATATCTAATACAACAAGTATCACTATCCCTACACGTACCTTAATTCCCAAGCTCTACTCTTGATCTGAAGCCAAAGAGATGCTGCTGGAACCAAAACAATCCCACAGCAATAGAACTTCGGATCCACAGAACCTCACAACCCTCATCCATTGATCCACAGTAGTCCGATGCTTCCTTTAATCAAGAACACCTCCACAGAACAGCAGCATGTTGAATTCCAGTACTCTCAATTGATCGGATCAAGATTGAAATCAAACAGGAAGACTACTGATCAAGCATCAACACATGTAATCTCTGCCCTACAGCCCAAGCACAACTCACTAATCCCCTCCGATCCGTGACCTAATTCAGCCGCCAAGAAGAGAAGGTGCGTCGGTGACCTAGGGCAAAGGTAAGAGAGGAAAGAAGAAAGGATTGGCGACAGTGTGAGTCGGAGAGAACCGAAAGAAATAGGATCGATTACTTACCACCGGAGCCCTAACTGCCTCCTCCACGCCGGCGATCGAGTGGATCTGGCTCGATCTAATGGCGTCGGCTATCGGCTAGAGGAGACGCGACGCCGTGTCTCCGACCCAGAGAGGAAGGGTGTCGGCCGGATCTGAGATCAATAGGCCTCGATGCCGGCGGAGAAGGATCGCCGGAGCTGGAGCCTTGCTCCCGTCGCCGTCGCCTTGCTCCCGTCGCCGTCGCCTGTCCGCGAGAGAGAACAGAGGAAGGGGAGAAGAAAAGATCGGGGAAAGAGGAGAGCTCGGGTAGTCGACGTTTTGGGAGAGAAAAGAAAAAGGAATTATAATTAAAACAATTCCTCACTTAAATGGGTATCCCAAATAGGTCTTATCTGTACCGGAATTAATCCCCTCAAAACATGTCGTACGAGCTCCGAAAAATTCCCAGAAAATTTCTAAAAATTCCGGAAAAATTCTATAAGGCTATTTCTGAAATAACCCTATTTATTTAAATTTTCCGAGATCTCACAGATATCCTAACCCAGCCTTGTTGTAGACCGCCCTTTGGGCATTTAGAATCATATCTAAGGTCTTCGAGCTAGTTGAGAATTTCTCAAGCATTTTCTTGAGTTTCTCAACTTCACTCTTTAAGGCTTTGTTTTCATCCTCAAGAAGCTCTTGATGTAGGTCATCAACCTCATCTTCCCTAAGAGTCTTCAAGTGTTCTACTTCATCTTTTAATGATTTGATTTCAGTTTTTGATTTCTTAAGCAAAGTAGATAAATGTGCAATAGTTTTATAGCATTTTTCTAAGTGAGGAGAAGTTACCTCTTCATCATCCGAAGATGATGAAGCCGCGGCTGATGTATCACTTCCGGAATCTGATTCCTCCCTTACCATGAGCGCTAATTGACGAGTGCTTTTCTCCTTCTTCTCTTCCTCCGATGAGCTTGAGGAGGATTCATCCCAAGTAGCTTTGAGAGCTTTCTTCTTCTTGGCCCTTTCCTCCTTCTTCTTGAGTTTTGGACACTCGCTCCGATAGTGTCCTTTCTTGCTACACTCATAACACGTAACATTAGTCTTATCAACATTTTGATCAATAGGCTTACCTTTCCCTTTGTATCGCCGGTTCCTTCTCATGATTCTCCTTACTAAGTTGGCCATCTCGCTTGATGATGATCCACCTTCATCATCGAACTCGGATGAGGATGAGGATGTAGGAATCTCTTTCTCCTTCTTCTTTTCTTTCTTCCTTCTTCCATCCTTGCTCTTTTCTCCTGCAACTAAGGCAATACCTTTCTCTTTTTGACCCTTGTTAGCAAGTTCATGAAGTTCCATTTCACAAAAGAATTCATCTAATTTAACAATTGAAAGGTCCTTGGAGACCTTGTAGGCATCTACCATAGATGACTGTTGGTTGCTACTCGGAAAACCTATAGGTTCCACTGTACAAAAATTTTGTACAAAGGTCTGAACTTTTTCCTAGATACCATGTGTTCTTTTAAATTAAATTTTGGATCGCCTGCGGAACTTAACACGTTTGATCCAAAACTTAATCTATTTGTTCTTTTAAGTTTTGACTTGGATCTCCTGCGGAACTTAACACGTTCGACCCAAGTCTCCTTAAGTTATTAATTCCATTAAATATTAATTTCCATAATTGGTTCCCAGTACTGACGTGGCGAGGCACATGACCTTCTTGGATATGGGAGCAACCACCACCGACTAGACAAAACCTTTTATAGAAAGATAATATTTAATTTCCTAAAATAACTTTAGGTTAACCAAAGAGAATAATCAAATCACAAGGAAAAGAAAAAAAAAACACAACATCGAAAAACATATTCGAAATTCTAGAACGTAAGCCTCTTGTATTTGGTATTATTTCCATAAATAACTAGCATGATGCGGAAAGAAAAATTACTAGTTATACCTTGTAGAAAAAATCTCTTGATCTTCTACCGTATTCCTCTTCTAACCTCGGACGTTGTGTGGGCAACGATCTTCCGAGACGAGAAACCACCAATCACCTTCTTCTCCTCCTAGCTAGGTTCGGCCAACAAAGAGGAAGCTTCACCAAGGAAGAAAATCAAAACACTAACCAACCTCCAAGAGATGCTAGCTTTCTCTCCTTCTTCTTCTTCTTCTCCGAGTAGTATCCGGCCATCACAAGAGCTCCAATGGAAGAGAAGGGTTCGGCCACCACAAGAGGAAGAGAGGGAGAGGATGGCCGGCCACACCAAGGAACAAAAGAGGGAGAGAAATAATAGATGTTGTGTCTCATGAAGGCACCCCTACCCCTCCTTTTATATTCCTTGGCCTAGGTAAATTAGGAAATTTAATTACAATAAAATTTCCTTAATTTCCTTGACATGATATAATTGAGAAAAATAAAATAAAATTTCCCAAATTAAAACCAATGGCCGGTCACATCAATGAAGGAAAAAATTAGACAAGTTTTAATCAACAATTAAAACTTCCTAATTTATTTCCGGAAATTTTAAAAATAAAATTTCTCTTTAAAAATCTCTTCATGGTTGATAAAAGAAAATTTCTATAATTTTAATTTTATCAACATGTGAATAATTTTAAAGAGAAAATAAAATATCTCACCAATCTACAAATAAGGAAAGAGATCTAATCTCTTTCTTTAATCTTTTGTAGATCTTTTACAAGAGAGATATTTTAATTTTAATTCTCTTTAATAAATTATTTCTTCCACATAATAAAAATTAAAATTAAAATCCCTTTTTAATTTAATTTGGCCGGCCCCCACTAGCTTGGGTTCAAGCTAGGGCCGACCACCCAATATTATACCTAGGCCGGCCCTAGCTTGTTCCCAAGCTAGCTTGGTCGACCCCTATTGGGTGGGTATAGAAGGTGGGTATAGGTGGGTATAGAACTCTATAAATAAGAGGCTACGATAGGGACCGAGAGGAGGAATTGGTTTTGGTCTCCCGATAAAATTAAGCATCCCGTGTTCGCCCCGAACACACAACTTAATTTTATCAATGATAATTCATTCCACTAGAGAACTATCATTGAACTACCACACCAATCCCAAATTACATTTTTGGGCTCCTTCTTATTATGAGTGTGTTAGTCTCCCTGTGTTTAAGATATCGAATGTCCACTAATTAAGTGAGTTACTGACAACTCATTTAATTAATATCTAAGTCCAAGAGTAGTACCACTCAACCTCATTATCATGTCGGACTAAATCCACCTGCAGGGTTTAACATGACAATCTTTATGAGCTCCTCTTGAGGACATTATCAACCTAGTATCTCTAGGACACAGTTTCCTTCTATAATCAACAACACACACTATAAGTGATACCATTTCCCAACTTATCGGGTTTATTGATTCATCGAACTAAATCTCACCCATTGATAAATTAAAGAAATAAATATCAAACATATGTGCTTGTTATTATATTAGGATTAAGAGCACACACTTCCACAATAACTGAGGTCTTTGTTCCTTTATAAAGTCAGTATAAAAGAAACGACCTCTAATGGTCCTAATCAATACACTCTGAGTGTACTAGTGTAATTATATAGTCAAGATAAACTAATACCTAATTACACTACGACCTTCTAATGGTTGTTCCTTTCCATTTTAGTCGTGAGCTACTGTTTATAATTTATAAGGTACTGATAACATCATCTTCTGCATGTGACACCACATACTATGTTATCTACAATATAAATTATATGAACAACTACAAATAAATGTAGACAATTTGACCAAATGTGATTCTTTATTCATAATGAATGTTTACAAAGCTTAGGCTTTCAGTATACACTCCAACAATGACCACAAGGCATTCCTCGGAAAGGCTTTGAGAGCGTACCTTACAAGATCGCGATTCTCTACGTGTTCATCTACGGAATGAAGACCATTGATGATCTCTTTGAACCTTCCGTGTAGTTCACTTACCGTTTCGTTCTCCTTCATAGTGAGATTTTGTAGTTGGTTTAGGAACAAGTCTCTCTTGGCGATCCGAGAGTCTCGGGTTCCTTCTTGGAGCTCGATGAGCTTGTTCCACAAATCTTTTGCACTCAAATGGACCTACCTTGATAAGTTGATCTTTGGCTATCCCACATTGTAGGGTGACCACCGCCTTGGCATCGGCTTGTCCTTTGCGAGTTTGTTCGGCGGACCACCTTGACGACTCTAGTTCCTTACCTTCTTCGTCCTTCGGAGGTGTGAACCCTTCCTTGACCGAGAACCACATGGAGATGTCGGTCTTGAGATAATACTCCATACGACTCTTCCAATATTGGAAGTCCGCTCCGTCGAAGTAGGGTGGACGATTGGTGCTAAAACCTTCCTTCATAGCCATCTTCTTGCTCTTTAGGGTGTTAATCCGGATGAAGAGCACCTTGCTCTGATACCACTTGTTAGGACCTTCGGATGGCTAGAGAGGGGGGGGTGTGAATAGCCTCCTCTAAAAACTCAATTAATCTCCTCACAAAAGTTTGTTAGCACAGCGGAAATAAGCAAAAGGAAAACTGATGCAAGGAAAAGAAACAACCCACCACTAACACAACAAGGATGTACGAGGTTCGGGGATAACTTGCCCCTACTCCTCGGCGTATCCGTAAGGTGGACGATCCCTTGATCTTTCGGTAGATCACACCCCGGACAGATTCCAGCTAAGTATTTCTCCTTCTCGGTGGAGTAACCTCTCCATAAAGTCTCAGGAAAGATTTGAAATGAAGCACAAGACTTACAGAGTTTAGTGGCTAAAAGGAATGAACAATAAACTTACAGCCACGATGAAAGCAAAGCGCAAAGACAGAAGAAGTTCCTCAGCCAAGAGCTCAAAAACACAGCACTCTTGCTTGATCGACAGAGAGTTTTTCCGAATCCTCTAGCAAACCTCTCTTCTTCTTTCTTCTTATTGCTCTACTTTCTCACTGTCTTTAGCCAGAGCCGAATCACTGTCACCTGTATCGAATCACTGCGACCAACTCAGGCGTCACCAATCACTCTTCCTCCTCATCTGGTTCTCTGAACTCACACCAATACCATCCATGGTCTTCACTGGTGTCTCTGAGCTCGAACCAATAAGAAAGAGTCAAGTTGTTGCCAACTGATCGCAACCAGTGAACATTGACGCTCCAATTGCACCATTTGCAGCGAAACACAGCAGAAAGAGCACTTGGTCTTATTCTTCTGATGGAGCTTAATTTGAATTTAAGCATTGGCACGACACCTGCAACCTGTAACTCAAAAAGCTTATAGCAGATGGTTAGATCAGATGAATCAGAAATCGCAGAGAAACGCAGAAGACAAATGACATCGTTGTGGATCGGTCAACAGACCGATCCATAACCCTCTGGACTGATCAGGACACATCCTGATCGGTCTGGGATGATGCTGATCGATGCGTGGACGATCGGCCTATAAGTGGATCGGTCCACGCACCGATCCCCTATTGATCCCGTTGTTCGAATCACATCGCTTGCGATCGGTCACCGGACCGATCGAGGAACTTCTGTGTGGTTACCGATCGGTCACGAGACCGATCAGATAATGTATCGTCTGGATCGGTCGACGGACCGATCCAGAAGCCTGGTACGCTACTGGATCGATGCCTGTTGGTTTTAGAGCTTCCCAACCCCAACGTCTTCTGGTCCAGAGAACGAGCTACCGAGCCCTCTCGACCTAGTCAGGAGAATGAGCTCGTGCCCTCTCCGACTTCACGTCGGTCGAGAACGAGCTACCGAGCCCTCTCTGACCTAGTCTGGAGAACGAGCTGCCGAGCCCTCTCCGACTTCGTCCGGTCCAGAGAACGAGCTACCGAGCCCTCTCTGACCTAGTCCGGAGAACGAGCTACCGAGCCCTCTCCGACTTCGCGTGCCAAGTATCTGTACTTGGACTTTTCCTCTCCACATTATCAACCTTGATCATTAATCAGCCTGAGTTTAATTAATATCTGATACAAACTTAAATCAGTGTCAACATCAAAACAACAGCCAGGTCAGACTGTATTAACATTAGAGTGTATACTAAAAGCCTACCTTTTTGTAAACGTTTATTTTGAAATAAAAAATCACATTTGTCAAATGTCTACATTTATATGCTAAATGTAGTTGTTCAATTAATTTGTATTATAGATAATATGGTGTGTGGTGTCACACACAAAAGATCATGTTATCAATTCCTTATAAATTATAAACAGTAGCTCACAACTAAGATGGATAGGAATAAATCATTGGAATAGTCGTAGTGTAATTTGATATTAGTTTATCTTGACTATAAAATTACACTAGTACACTCAAAGTGTATTGAACTGGACCATTTAAGGTAAGTTCTTTTTATACTGACTGAATAAAAGAATAAGACCTTTGTTATTATGGAAGTGTGTGCTCTTAATCATGATATAATAACAAGCACATATACTTAATATTCATTTCTTTGATTTATCAAAGGGTGCGATTTAGTTTGAAAAATCAATAGACCCGATAAATTGGGAAATGATATTATGTATATGGTGTGTTGTTGATTATAGAATGAAACTGTGTCCTAGTAATCTAGGTTGATAATGTCCCCAAGAGGAGCTCATAAGGATTGTTATGTTAAATCCTGCAGGTGGACTTAGTCCGACATGACAATAAGGTTGAGTGGTACTACTCTTGGAGCTAGATATTAATAAAGTGAGTTGTCAGTAACTCATTTAATTAGTGGATATTCTATATCTTAAACATAAAGAGATTAACACACTCATGATAAGAAGGAGCTCATATAGTAATATGGGATTGGTGGTAGTTCAATAATAACTCTTTAGTGGAATGAAATATTATTGATGAACTCGAGTTGGGTGTTCGGGGTGAACACGGGAAGCTCAAGTTCATCGGGAGACCAAAAACAATTCCTCCTCTCGGTCCTTGTTGTAGCCTCTTATTTATAAAGTGTTATACCCACTCATACCCACCTTCTTACCCACCTTAAGGTGGCTAGCCAAGCCTAGCTTGGAGCCCAAGCTAGGGTCGGCCAAACCAAGGTGAGTTGGTGGCCGGCCCTAGCTTGAACCCAAGCTTGGTGTGGCCGACCACAATAAATTAAAAGGTTTTTTTTTATTTTTTAAAATCTTTCTTATGTGGAAGCCATGATTTTAAAAGAGAGTTTAAAATTTAAATCTTTCCTTTTATAGCTTTCTACAAAAGATTAAGTTCAAGGTTTGATATCTTTCCTTATTTGTAGTTAAAAGGAAGATTTTAATTTTTGAGAAAACTTTCTCTTTTTATAACCATCTTCATGATTTAAAAGAGAGTTTTAAAATTAAATTTTTCCTTTTATAGTTTCTACAAAAGATTAAGAGAAAAGATTTGATATCTTTCCTTATTTGTAGATTGAAAGGAAGATTTTAATTTTGAGAAAACTTTCCTTATTGTAATCATCCACATGTTTTAATAGAGAGATTATAATTTATAAAAGTTTCCTTTTATAACCAACCATGAAGGGAATTTTTTAAAGAGAAATTTTTATTTTAAAATTTCTGGAAACAAATTAGGAAGTTTCCTTGCTTGGAGGATTAGAGGTGGCCGACCACATTGATTAAGAAAAGGAAATTTTTTAAATTTTTCTTTCAATGGCAAAGATAATAAGGAAGTTTTTATTAAAACTTTCCTTATTTGTCAAGACCAAGGAATATAAAAGAGAGGGTAGAGGTGCCTCACCTAACAACAATCTATCTTCTATTCCTCTCTCTTTTCTTCCTTAGTGTGGTTGGCCCTCTTCCTTCCCTTCTCTTCTTCTTGTGGCTGAACCTCATCTTCTCTTGGAGTCCTTGTGGTGGCCGGATCTTTCTTGAAGAAGAAAGAGAGAAAGGAGGCTTTGTTTCTAGTATCCCTTGGAGCTTGGTGGTAGTGGTCGAACCTTATTTTCTCTAGGAGTTCTTGTGGTGGCCGAAACTTGCTTGGAGAAGAAGGAAGCTTGGGTGGATTCTCGTCTCGGTAGATCATCGCCCACACGACGTCCAAGATAAGAAGAGAAATACGACAGAAGATCGTGAGGTCTATAAGCTATAAAAGGTATAACTAGTTATTAGTTTCCTCATCATAACTAGTTCATCCTTTTATTTAGATCTTGAAATACCAAACACAAGAGGCTAATGAATCTAGGTAATCAAATTTATATTTTCGATTTTGTGTTTCTTTTGTTTTTTGAATTTGTGATTCGATTGTTTTTTTTGTTAAACCTAGGGTTACTATAAGGAAATTAAATATTAAATTTCATTGAAAGGCTTTGTCTAGGAAGTGGTGGATGCTCCCATACCCAAGAAGTTCTAGTGTCTCACCATCTTTAACCTAGAAGTCAATCTCTGAAATTAATATTTAATTGAATTTATAACATGGGTGGATTTGGATCAATAATGTTAAGCATCGTTTGCGATCCAAGTCTAAACCACTAAGAACAGATATGTTGAATTTGGAATCAATAATGTTAAGTTCTGTTTGCGATTCCAAATTTAATTTCTAAAGAACGCAATAGGTTGTTAGGAATGGTTCAGTACTTGTACAAAATTTTTGTACAGGGGAACCGGTACGATATTCCCAGTAGCAACCAACAATTGGTATCAGAACTAGGGTTTGCCTCTATGTGTTTAGTTTTCAGTTTAATTATGCATATGTCATACATAATTTAGGTAGGATAATAATAGGATATGCTAACTCTGTGGTTGCAGGCTCCAACTATTATGTCTTAATGTGATTGTGTGTGATTGGACCCTTAGACATGTCAATGACATTTTATGTGTGTGCATGATTGTATGTATTAAATACAGTAGGAGCTGTATTAGTTTTAAGATTTTACATTTTTTTTTCGATCTAGATTACATGTACATTCCTTTATGGAATATAGGATCGATATATATAAAATTCTATTTTTGTCACGGATCGTATCCTTGCGAAGCGTGGTACTATTTGTGGACCAGAGGTGCAGTGGAAAAGGAAGCAAGATAGATGCGACGACTAGACCCGATTGCGGTGGCTAAAGATGGCAACAGATAGGGTTGGCAGCACACGGAGGACAGTGATGGAAGAAGCCATAATAGTTGGAAAATTATATTTCTATATTTATTACTTTTATTTACTATGATGTGTGTGATGTGTGTTTGCATGGTTAAAATTCCTCACCTTAAATAACTAAGTGGGAGAGGGATTTGTAAATAAATTCCATGGTCTCCATTACTAGTTTGTAAGTGATGCAACAAACTTACGTGTTGGCTCTGAGTGCCTCCCTCCACAACGGATGAGTTTGTTTACGGATCACTAGATCAAACTTCTTTTATGGATGGTTATAGAAAATTATTTAGGAGCGTGTGATCTTCTCCAACTGAAGGGGCACAATCTTATTTAATGAACTAAGTATCAAATAATGATATACACTTAGGCGCATTTAATAGTATCCTCCCCAACGGAGTCATTGCTATTATTTGTGTGACCAAAGGAAAATCAACTATTAATTTTATTTGTCATAAAATTAGGATGATAAAATAATAAAATTAATGGGTAAAACCTCCTCTTACAAATGTTGAATTTGTATACGTCCACACTAACGTGGCATGCAAAATTCACGGTGTTTTGAGGTGTTGGCAAATTTAAATAGTATTGTTTGAGGAATCAATATTATTCTAAATTTAGAGTCTTGACCAAAAACTTATTTTATGATTCTTAGGATGTTTTTCAACCCACTGACTATTATACTGAAAGAGAACAAACTTACTGGTCCCAATTACATAGATTGGAAAAAAAACCTAGACATTGTCCTAACTGCTGAAGGCTATAAGTTTGTACTGTCAGAGGTTTGCCCTAATGTGCCTAATAGTGATTCTAATGAAGAGGAGATTGAGTATCATAAGAAATGGGTAAAGGCAGATGAGATGACGCGGTGTTACATTTTGGCTTCAATGTCAAATGTGCTGCAACATCAGCATCAAGATTTACCAACAGCTTATGATATAATGAACAATCTCAAGGATCTCTTCGGACACCAGGATCGGGCTGCTAGGCAAGAAGCTATGAGAAAATTAATGACAACCACCATGTCAGAGGGGACACCCGTAAGGGATCATATCCTAAAGATGATGGCTTATTTGAATGAAATACAAATCCTTGGAGCTGAAATCGATGGGGAAACCCAGATTGATATTATTCTCCAAACACTACCCAAAAGTTTTGAGCAGTTCTGCCTGATAAAGGGCTTATACGTTGGTGGAACTGTTGGATCGAGACGCGCTAGAGGGGGGGTGAATAGAGCTCGTGGCTATTTTGATCGTATCGGAATCGTAAAACTATCAAAGTAAATATACGCAGCGGAAATAACGAATGCAATCACAGAGGGACACAAGAAGTTTTACTTCGTTCGGAGCCTAAGGCGACTCCTACTCGAAGGCCCGCAATCCTTGATCGCTTTCCGTGGGCAACAACTATAAGCTCGTAAAATGTACAATAAGATATTACAATTGAAAGAACTAAAACAAATTATACCGACAACAATAAAGTAGCAAAATCTGAAGCTCCGGGTTGTCGGGGACTTGTAACAGCACTTCTGGGTGTTTCTAGAGCAGCTTGTAGCGTAAGGATTGCTTGGAGTTCATTATTCTGGTGCTGCTGCTCGAGACCCCTTATAAAGGGTGTTCATGTTCACCAAGGCGCCTTAAACAGCCGAGTCAGAGATCAAATCTGAACTGGTCGAACTTCATCCATTCAAGGCACCTTCACCTACCTAAGGCGCCTTCAACCTTGACCCAAGGCGCCTTGAACTTCATCTTAAGGCGCCTCCAACCTTCTGCGCTGGCTCCTTGGACCCGAGGCGCCTCAAGCTCCATGGAGGCGCCTCTGTTCATCCAAGTTGTAACTTGCTCCTTTGTTCTGCAAAATGTGTTAGTCCCAAACACATACCTGCAAAACAAAGTTAGCACAGAAACATAATGAATGATAATAATGAAAGTTTTGACAAGATTCGAACTGTCCGGGTCCGACTTCAGGTTTCCCCGGAAACCCTAGGTCGACCCGACGCCTACTGGGAGATTTACCTGTTGCCAGTGCGATCCTCCAGATCGACTGGACTTTTGCTCAACACTCGACGCTTCCGGACTTTCTGCTGGACATCCGCTTCCCGGCTAGTCCAGTCTTTCACCTGGTTCGCGACACCAGGACTTTCCACCTAGGGTTACCACCCCCTAGGACTTTTGCCTGAAGCCATCGACCTGCCAAGACTTTCCGCATAGGGTTACCACCCCCTATGACATAGGGTTACCACCCCCTAGGGTTTTTCACCTGCCTAACCGCAGTTAGGACTTTTCCTGAAATACTCATTCAACATGTTAGATCACAACACACCTTAACTTTGAGTCTTTTGCCATTATCAAAACTCAGGTTCGATCGTTAGATGCTTCCCGCACCAACAATCTCCCCCTTTTTGATTATGGCAACCCAAATTCAAAGTTAAGTAAAAACAAATGCATAAAAAGGTTTTAAGTGAGCAAGCTTAAGTATATAAGATCAAATCAACGCCTAACTTAAGCTAACACTTAAACTTTTGTGAAGCTCCCCCTTAATACAGGGTTTCCTTTTTAAATTTTTACTTTTTACTTTAAAAGTTTACTTTTGAATTTTCTTATTCCTAACTTAAACTAACACTTAAACTTTTGTGAAGCTCCCCCTTAATACAGGGTTTCCTTTTTAAATTTTTACTTTTTACTTTAAAAGTTTACTTTTGAATTTTCTTATTCTCCCCCTTTGCCTTTATCAAAAAATAAGTCAGTTTCAATTTTTCTTTTTGAAAAATAAATTAGACTAAAAAATAGGATAAGTGCTAAGTTGAAAAATAACTTTTCACCTAAAATTTTGAAAGCACTGAGTTAAAATTTTGCAAAACTATCTGAAAGGTAACCTAGAAAATATCTTAGCAATAATATATAACGTTAGGTTTCAAGGTTGGCTAAGTTTGAAAAAAAATTTGAAAGTTGCTCTATGAACCACTTAGCTAAGCCTTTTGCAAACATTGAACTATGAAAATGTAGCTTAAGTGAAAAGTGACTTAGCTTAAAAAAAACTTGTTAATTTTTAAGTTGAAGAGAGAGAGTAGCTAAAATTTTAATTTAGGTTATTTATTCAGTTGGTCCTTAAGTCCAAGCATGAGTCAAGTTGAATAGCAATGTAATTGGTGTTGATCATATATCAGAGCCCTAAAGTATAGGCATTTTTAACTAAAAGATTGAGTATCCTTTGCCAACTGTCTAACCTTGAGTTACTTGTTGATTGTCTACAGGACAATAGCTTTCACTTGGTTAGTCAAGTTAAGTTATTTTGGTCCAGATAGACTTGACTAGAGCTGGAGAACTTAACTTGATTAGTGTTTATTGCATATTTAACGCCCAGACTCATATCGATGCACAGATATAAGCATTCTTGAGTCCAGGTTGAACCCTATGCATCTCACGCTGTTCTATGTTTTGCAAACACAATCAAGGTAAACCTAGGTGTTTGTGAGATGCTCTGGCTGAGTCCTAGGGGAACATGATTTCTAGGGGAAAATCCTAGGCTAAGTCCAATTTTTGAAATTCTAGAAAAGTAGGGATTTTGACAAAATCAAGATTTTACCTAGAATTTATAAAAAAAATGTAAGAATATAATGTTATAGTATTTATTCTACCCAACACATACCTATTTGTCTTCTAAGAGAGCTGAACTCAAGTTCAGGTAAGGGTTTTGTGAAAATGTCAGCTAGGTTTGATTTTGACTCAACATAGTTGAGTATAATATCACCCTTAGCTACATGGTCCCTTACAAAATGATGCTTCACCTCTATATGTTTAGTCCTTGAGTGATGAATTGGGTTTTTTGTTAGATTTATTGAACTTATATTATCAATTGAAATTTTTGTTTTATGATATTCTAGTTGATAGTCTTTAAGAGTATGCATCATCCATAGCAATTGAGATGCGCATTCACCTAAGGCTATATATTCAGCTTCAGTGGTAGATAAAGCAACACAATGTTGCTTTCTACTTGACCAACTTACAAGGCATTGCCCTATAAATTGACAACTGCCACTTGTGCTTTTTCTATCTAACTTGCATCCAGCGTAATCTGAGTCAGAATAGCCATGAAGGTCAAGAGTGCAAGTTCTAGGGTACCAGAGTCCTATATTTAGAGTACCTTTAATGTACCTAAGTATTCTTTTAACATAGGTTAGGTGTGACTCTTTTGCACAGGATTGGTATCTTGCGCACATACCTACAGCAAACAATATATCAGGTCGGCTTGCAGTTAGATACAGTAAACTACCTATTATACTTCTATAATATTTTGGGTCTACTGGTTTTCCAACTGGGTCAGAGTCAATATTGATGTTGGTTGCCATTGGAGTATTTATTATTTTTGAATTTTCCATACAGAATTTTTTAATTAACTCCTTAGCATATTTAGTTTGATAAACATAACTTCCATCTTTAGTTTGTTTTATTTGTAAGCCTAAGAAAAAATTAAGTTCACCAACCATACTCATTTCAAATTCATTTTCCATTAGTCTAACAAATTCTTTTAGAAATTTAGAGTTAGTAGATCCAAAAATTATATCATCAACATAGATTTGGGCTATGAAGATGTCTTTATCTACAGTTTTTACAAATAGAGTTGGATCTATCTGACCTTGGTTGAAGCCTTTGGATATAAGGTGATTGGATAACCGTTCATACCATGCCCTAGGGGCTTGTTTAAGTCCATACAAGGCCTTTTTTAACTTAAATACATGATTAGGATTGTCTAAGTCTTCAAATCCTGGGGGTTGGCTTACATAGACTTCTTCTTTGATGAAACCATTTAAAAAGGCTGACTTAACATCCATTTGGAATAATTTAAACCCTTTATTTGCTGCATAGGCTAATAGCATTCGAATGGATTCGAGTCTAGCTACTGGTGCGTAGGTTTCATCGTAGTCTAATCCTTCAACTTGACTAAACCCTTTGGCTACTAGTCTGGCTTTGTTTCTTATGATATCACCCTGATCATTCAACTTATTTCTAAAAACCCATTTGGTGTCTATTATTGATTTATCTATGGGTTTAGGTACAAGGTCCCAGACTTGGTTTCTCTCAAATTGGGCTAATTCTTCCTGCATTGCAATCTGGATCAGGCAGGGCTTCTTCTATAGTTTTAGGTTCAATTTTAGAAATTAGAGCGATCTGACTAAGGTTTCTATAGGATGATCTTGTTCTGACTCCAAGGTTTGGGTCACCCAAAATTTGGTCAGGTGGGTGAGAAGTGCTTATTCTAGTTGGTCTTATCTGTGAGTCAGAACCTTGTTCTTCAAACTCATTAAGATTAGGTTGGATTTCATCATCGTCTACTGCTCTTGGATTAGTGTCAATATTTTCATTAGTTAAATTATTTTCTTCATCAAATATCACATTAGTTGTTTCTTCAACTTTCAAGGTATTTTGATTATATACTCTAAAGGCTCTACTGGTAGAGGAGTATCCTAAGAATATTCCTTGGTTAGATTTGGGTGTAAACTTACCTAAGTAATCTTTAGTATTTAAAATGTGAACTTTACAACCAAATACTTTTAAATAGTTTAAGTTAGGAATTTTATGATAATATAGTTCATAAGGAGTTTTCTTGTGATATTTATTGATTAAAATTCTGTTTTGAATATGATTTGCAGTATTTATGGCTTCAGCCCAAAATTGGTGATTTAAATTATATTCATTTAACATAGTTCTGGCGGCTTCTTGTAGTGTTTTATTTTTACGTTCCACTAGGCCATTTTGCTGAGGGGTTCTAGGACATGAAAATTCATGTAGATATCCATTTATTTTACAAAATTGAGTAAATCTATGATTTTCAAATTCTCCCCCGTGATCACTTCTTATTCTTTTAATTTTAGTATCTTTTTCATTTTCTATTAATTTGCAAAAATTACTAAATGTTTCATAGGTTTCATCTTTTGTTTTTAGGAATCTTACCCATGTAAACCTAGAATAGTCATCAATTATTACTAAGCAATACTAGTTCTTGCTTAATGACTTGGCTCCATGTGAATCAAATAGGTCAAGGTGAAGGAGCTCAAGTAATGAGTTGGTTCTTTCTAGATTTGTTGGTTTGTGTGTTGACTTAGTTTGTTTTCCTTGTTGACAAGCATTACAGATTGAGATTTCAATGAATTTTAGTTTGGGCAGACCTCTAACTAGACCGTTATGACTCATTCTTGAAATGAGTCTAGTGTGAGTGTGACCCAGTCTTCTGTGCCACAAGTCAGTCTCCTCTTCTTGTGTTATTAAACACTTTATTGAGGATGTGGGTAGATTAATTGAGTACATATTATTTTTCCTAAGTCCCTTAAGTGTAATTTCAGGATTTTCAATATTTTTGACTAGACACCTAGTTTTGTCAAAAGTGACTAAGTATCCGCTATCACATAATTGGCTTATACTTAGTAAGTTGAAATTGAAATTATCAACTAACAGAACTTTTCTAATAATAAACTCGGAGCTGAGTTCGAGACGTGCCCCGCTCTGATACCAATTGTTGGATCGAGACGGGCTAGAGGGGGGGTGAATAGCGCTCGTGGCTATTTTGATCATATTGGAATCGTAAAACTATCAAAGTAAATATACGCAGCGGAAATAACGAATGCAATCACAGAGGGACACAAGAAGTTTTACTTTTTTTTAAAATAATTTTGAAATTAATTTTGAAAAGGTTTTTAAATAATTTTGAAATTAATTTTGAAAAGATTTTTAAATAATTTTGAAATTAAGTTTTGAAATAATTTTGAAATTAAGTTTTGAAATAATTTTGAAATTAATTTGAATTTGAATTAATTATCAGTTTGTTTTTAATTACTTAGTCATCTCACCCGATCTGAATTTTCAATCAAGGAATCCTATAATTTTTGTGAGATGAATTGAGGTTCAATTTAAGGGTTTGGTTTAACTTTGTGTTAGATTCAGGTTTAGCTTTGGGTTCAACAAGTAAGCATTCTTTGGATAAACTTCTGGGCTATGGTGAGTCACAAGGTACTCATTAAAGTAATCATGCCTTCGAGGTTTCCCAAATAGTCCTACCCATTGAATTTAATACTAATCCTTGGTCTAACTAGTTAGGATCCATTTAAAGGTAGCTTCGGTCAGTTCCACTTGGCCAAATGCACCAGGTCGAAGCCATATCTTCCTAGACATGCGATGCCCAAGCTTCCCTAACGTACTATCATCCAAAAACTTCACCAGTACTGTGGGTCAAGTTAAACCTAGTCCGTTTTAATCTAACCATAATTACTCTGCCGAGTAATCTACTCTTGTTTTACCCATTTCGGGTAAATTAAGTTCGGAGGTGCCAGATAATCTGGAGCCTTCCTTTTAATTTGATTTAATTATTTAATTTTTAATGAATTTTGAATTTTGAATTTTATTTTTAATTTTGAATTTTTTAATTTCGAATTTTAAATTTAGATTTTGTAATTTAATTTTGAATTTTTTAATTTCGAATTTTAAATTTAGATTTTGTAGTTTAATTTTGAATTTTTTAATTTCGAATTTTAAATTTAGATTTTGTAGTTTAATTTTGAATTTTTTAATTTCGAATTTTAAATTTAGATTTTGAATTTTGAATTTATTTTTAGTATCGTTTTTCTTTTTGCTCCCCCTGGATCACGGCCTCGATGTGGTCTATCGAGGTAGTATATTTGATCCTTCGGGACCCAGTATTGACCAAATCCAACTTGATTGATCAATTTGGACTTGGGGACCCATGCTTGGACTGATTTACTACTTTGTTTGTTTATTAAAGATAAATAGGATTTATATTTCTTTTTACTTTTGTATCCTAGCCCAGTTCTATTGTAGACAGCTCTTTGTGTCCCAAGAATTAGATCCAAATTCTTGGAACCCAGAGAGAACTTTTCTAGAGTAATTTTTAATTTGTTTAACTGATTTTTCAGATTTGAATTTTCTTTCTCAAGTCGTTGTACTTGAGTTGAATCTTCAGTTAAAGATTTTGAGTTAGTTACTCCTTTAAGAGTGGTTATTTCTCTTAAAAGTGACTTAATTTTCAAATTTGACTTAGCTAATTTGCGAAGTAAATAATTGACTAAATTATTGAGTCTAGGAATACTTACAGCGGAGTCTGGTCCTTCGGAAACGGATGCGGATCCGTGGCTTTGCTCAGAGTCGGCTTCTGACTCGCTCTCGGATTCGCTGATCTGGTCCCGGGCCATCAATGCGAGTAAACTGGTTTGGTTGAGTTCGTCGTCTTCGTCCTCCGAAGAAGATTCATCCCAGGTTGCCTTTAGGGTCTTCTTTCTTCTTTGCTTCTTGGCTTCCTTTTGATTGGGGCAGTTGGCCTTGATATGGCCCTTCTGGTTGCACCCGTAACATGTGACTTCAAATTTTGTCTTTGATTGGGCCTCCTTGGATTGAACTGCCTTCTTCAGATCTTTCTTGTTGAATCCCTTCTTCTTCTTGTAGAGTTTCTTTACAAGATTCACAAATTCGCCGGCCAGTTCATCTTCTGAATCTTCTGAATCGGATTCGTCTTCTGATTCCGATTCAATTCCCGTGTTCGACTCGTTCCTGCAACCAAAGCAATCCCTTTCTCGGATGGCCGTGCATTAGTCTGCTCATGGAGTTCGAATTCACTAAACAATTCATCTAATTTTAATGAAGACAAATCCTTAGAGACTTTATAGGCATCTACCATTGATGCCCATAGTGTACTCCTAGGGAATGAGTAAGGGCATACCTTATTATATCTCTGTGTTCTACCTTTTAGAGAATTCAGGATATCTTGAATTCGGGCGTGCAAAGAGCTTGCCGTCTCGCCTTCCTGCATTTTCAAATTGTATAGTTTATTTAATAACAAATCACGCTTACTTACCTTGGTTTCCGAGGTGCCCTCGTGTAGTTCGATCAGTTTCTCCCATAGTTCCTTTGCGGAGGAGAATGGACCGACTCTGTTGAGCTCTTCTTTGGTCAGACCGCATTGGATGGTGCAGGTGGCTTTGGCGTCGGCTTCCACCTTCTTGATAAATGCGGGCTCCCAGTTTTCACAGGATGTAGGCTTACCATCGGTACCAGTTGGTAGTTGTAGTCCTATTCTGACGATCATCCAGGTGTCGAACTAGATCTTTAGATATATTTCCATTCGCCCCTTCCAATATCCGAAGTCTTCTCCGGAAAATAGTGGGGGGCGAACGGTGCTATATCCTTCTTGTTGGGCCATTTAGATCTAAAAGAACAAAAAAAACAACAAGATCTATTCCAAGACTGAGTCTTGGATTAGTAGTGTGGGAAGAGAATAGTAATAATTACGAGCTCGAGTGGTGTTGCACCAACTTCGGGTAAAAAATTGATTCGTAAAAAGAAATTAGAATATAGCTATGAGACTAAATTCTAATTGACTCCGAACAAAACCACGAAAGGAAAATTGTCTTGAATAGTGGTTGCACTGATTCAAGACGACCCCGCTCTGATACCAATTGTTGGATCGAGACGCGCTAGAGGGGGGGGTGAATAGCGCTCGTGGCTATTTTGATCGTATCGGAATCGTAAAACTATCAAAGTAAATATACGCAGCGGAAATAACGAATGCAATCACAGAGGGACACAAGAAGTTTTACTTCGTTCGGAGCCTAAGGCGACTCCTACTCGAAGGCCCGCGATCCTTGATCGCTTTCCGTGGGCAACAACTATAAGCTCGTAAAATGTACAATAAGATATTACAATTGAAAGAACTAAAACAAATTATACCGACAACAATAAAGTAGCAGAATCTGAAGCTCCGGGTTGTCGGGGACTTGTAACAGCACTTCTGGGTGTTTCTAGAGCAGCTTGTAGCGTAAGGATTGCTTGGAGTTCATTATTCTGGTGCTGCTGCTCGAGACCCCTTATAAAGGGTGTTCAGGGTGCCTTGAAGCCCTTCAAGGCGCCTTAAACAGGCCGAGTCACCCGCGGAGATCAGCACAGACTTGGTCGAACTTCATCCAGTTCAAGGCGCCTTCAGCCTACCCAAGGCGCCTTCAACCTTCGACCCAAGGCGCCTTGAACTTCATCTTAAGGCGCCTCCAACCTTCTGCGCTGGCTTTTCCTGGTTCGCACCCGAGGCGCCTCCAAGCTCCATGGAGGCGCCTCGGACACTGTTCATCCGAGTTGTAACTTGCTCCTTTGTTCCTGCAAAATGTGTTAGTCCCAAACACATACCCTGCAAAACAAAGTTAGCACAGAAACATAATGAATGATAATAATGAAAGTTTTGACAGCATTCGAACTGTCCGGGTCTGACTTCAGGTTTCCCCCCGGAAACCCTAGGTCGACCCGACGCCAACACGTCCTCACCTACTCCACTCAGGAGATTTACCTGTTGCCAGTGCGATCCTCCAGATCGACTGGACTTTTGCTCAACACTCGACGCTTCCGGACTTTCTGCTGGACATCCGCTTCCCGGCTAGTCCAGTCTTTCACCTGGTTCGCGACACCAGGACTTTCCACCTAGGGTTACCACCCCCTAGGACTTTTGCCTGAAGCCATCGACCTGCCAAGACTTTCCGCATAGGGTTACCACCCCCTATGACCTAGGGTTACCACCCCCTTGGGTTTTTCACCTGCCTAACCGCAGTTAGGACTTTTCCTGAAATACTCATTCAACATGTTAGATCACAACACACCTTAACTTTGAGTCTTTTGCCATTATCAAAACTCAGGTTCGATCGTTAGATGCTTCCCGCACCAACAGGAACTTCTGACAGAACTTCAGGCAGCAGAAGGTATATTTCGTCATAGTTCTCAGATTCACTTTGCTGAAAATGTTTTTACTTCTAAGTCGAAAGGCAAGAAGAAGAAGAAACAGGCTGGCTCAGCAAAGAAGGTAAACAGATCTCAAGGTACTGGACCTAAAGCTAGAGTAAAGAAGCCAAAGGGCAAGTGCTTCATCTGTAAACAGTTTGGACATTGGAAGGCGGGCTGCCCTCGTAGGAGAGAGAACAATAAAGGTATATCTTATTCTCTAGTAGTTGAAACATGTTTAGCGGTGTTATCTACTAGTACATGGTGTGTAGATACAGGAGTCACTGATCATGTCTGCAATACATTGCAGGGGTTCTAAGAAACCCGACGACTATATGAGGGAGAGATAACCGTCTACATGGGCAATGCTACAAAAGTAACGACTGTTGCAGTGGGAGACGTCTACTTATCATTCGATAGGAATAGAACTTTAGTTTTAGGAAATTATCTTTATATACCAACTTTTAGAAAGAATTTAATTTCAATTTCTAAATTGTTTGTAGATGGATATTCTGTTTCTTTTGATGACAAAGTAGTTATCAAGAAGAATAGAGTTATTATCTGTTTTGGTATATTAGTAGGCAATCTGTATACTTTTAATCCAATTTCTCCCACAAAGCAACAAATGGAAATTAATAACACATCTTCCTATTCCAATAAGAGAAATGAACCTTCTCAAATGAATCAAATATATTTTTGGCATCTAAGGCTTGGTCATATTAACTTGAGTAGAATTCAAAGGCTTATAGCCGATGGACTTTTGGGATCACTAGTGTTGGAAAACTTTCCAACTTGTGAATCTTGCTTGGAAGGTAAAATGACCAAGAGACCTTTTAATGTCAAGGGGTATAGAGTCAAAGATGTGTTGGAACTGATTCATTCTGATTTGTGTGGTCCTATGTCTATCCAGGCAAGAGGCGGTTTCGAATATTTTGTCTCTTTTATAGATGACTATTCGAGATATGGATACATTTACCTAATGCATCGCAAGGCTGAATGCTTTAATAAGTTCAAAGAGTACAAGGTTGATGTGGAGAAACGTCATGGTAAAAGTATCAAGACACTACGGTCTGATTGTGGTGGCGAATACCTCTTTGGAGAGTTTAAGAATTACTTATCAGAGGCCGGGATTCAATCCCAATTGTCTGCACCTGGTACACCCCAATAAAATGGTGTGGCAGAACGAAGGAATAGGACTCTTATGGAAATGGTTAGATTGATGATGAGTTATTCAGAATTACCAAATTCGTTTTGGGGATATGCTCTGGAAACAACAGTGTACATTCTGAATATGGTATATTCTAAATCAGTACCCTTTACTCCCATGGAATTGTGGAATGGGCGTAAGCCTAGTCTGAGTCATATTCGGATATGGGGTAGTCCAGCACATGTGCTGAAGGGAGATACTGACAAGTTAGAATCACGTACAGAAGTTTGTCTGTTTGTAGGATATCCTAAGGGAATGAAAGGTGGTTTGTTTTATAATCCTAAAATCAGAAGATCATTGTTAGCACCAATGCTCAATTTTTAGAGGAAGATTTTGTAATAAACCATAAGCCCATGAGTGAAATTGTTCTAGAAGAGATGCGAGAGGACACGCCTACCTTAGTACCAACAGTGCAAGATGAAATATCACAAGAAACTGCAAGACATATCACAAATGATACATAACAACAGACAGTGCCTCGTGAAAGATTCATGTTTTTGGGAGAGTCATCGGACTTGGTCCCAGGTAAACATGAATCTGATCCCCGTACATACGATGAAGCACTCCAAGATATACATGCAGCATCTTGGCAAAGAACGATGAATTCTGAAATAGAATCTATGTATTCTAATAAAGTCTGGGAGCTTGTAGAACCACCAAATGATGTAAAAGTCGTTGGATGTAAGTGGATCTACAAAAGAAAAAGAGGGACAGATGGGAAGGTGGAAACCTTCAAAGCAAGGCTTGTTGCAAGAGGGTACACTCATAAAGAGGGAATCGATTATGAGGAAACTTTTTTGTCGGTAGTCATGCTTAAGTGTATCCGGATACTCTTATCTATTGTCGCTCATATGGATTATGAGGTTTGGTAAATGGATATCAAGACAGCTTTCCTTAACGGAAGTCTTGAAGAAAACATCCATATGAAGCAACCAGAGGGGTTCATTGAAAAAGGTAAAGAGCATATAGTGTGCAAGCTAAATCGGTCTATTTATGGACTGAAGCAAGCTTCAAGGTCTTGGAACATCTGGTTTAATGAAGTAATCCAGTCATATGGATTTATTCAGTGTCCGGATGAGTCTTGTGTATACAATTGGTGGCAAAAGGCGAATACGCTCGCCCCAGCGCCCCCGCCAACCTGTCCCAGGGCCAACACAGAGGAGGTAAATCACGGGTAGCTACTAGCCTTTGGAATAGTGACTAGCACATAAGGGAGGTATTTACCTCGGCTTTGCCGAGATTCGAACCCCAGACCTCATTGGTGGCAACACCTTATGTGCTAGCCACTAGACCCATCCGAGGGGACTGAGTCTTGTGTATACAAGAAGTGTGATGGAAACGTGATGATATTTCTTGTACTATACGTAGATGATATTTTGTTAGTTGAAAATAATATCAAAGTATTGTCGGAAGTAAGGGTATAGTTGTCCAAGCAATTTGATATGAAGGACTTAGGAGAATGCGCACATATTCTTGGGATCAAAGTAATAAGGGATCGCAAGAAAAAGATGTTGTGCTTGTCCTAAGTTTCATATATCGATACAATCCTTGCTCGTTTTAGCATGCAAGACTCCAAGAAAGGTTTTCTACCTTTTAGGCATGGAGTAGCTTTATCTAAAGAGATGTCTCCGAAGACATCAAAGGAGATAGAAAACATGAAGGCAATTCCTTATGCTTCGACTGTCGGGAGCCTAATGTATGCTATATTGTGCACGAGATCAGATATCTGCTTTACCGTGGGCATGGTTAGTAGATATCAAAGTAACCCTGGACAAGGACATTGGACTGCTGTAAAGCATATATTAAAGTACTTGAGAAGGACTAGAGATTATATGCTGGTTTACCAAGCATACGATTTTCTCCTTGTGGGATACACGGATTGTGACTTCCAATTAGATAAGGACAATAGTAAGTCTATATTAGGCTATGTGTTTACTTAAGGAGGTGGAGTCATAGCATGGAGGAGTGTTAAGCAGAAATGCATTTCAGACTCAACCATAGAAGCTGAGTATGTGACAGCCTCTAAGGCAGCAAAAGAAGCTGTATGGCTTAGGAACTTTCTAATGGACTTAAATAGTCTGCCCAAAATCATCACAATTTATTATGATAATAGTGGTGCAGTAGCAAACTCGAAGGAACCACGAGCCCATAAGGCGAGTAAACACACAGAGCGCAAGTACCACCTGATACGAGACATCATAAAGCGAGGAGAAGTTGTTGTCGCCAAGATTGCATCAGCGGATAACCTGGAAGATCCTTTCACTAAGGCCCTTCCGGCGAAAGCTTTTGATCGGCATGTTGAAGGAATGGAAATCAGATGTATGGCAGCGTTTATGACAGCATAGTCTTTTAGTATAAGTGAGAGATTGTTAGAGTGTATACTAAAAGTCTAGTTTTTTGTAAATATTTATTTTTAAATAAAGAATCACATTGGTCAAATGTCTACACTTATATGCTAAGTGTAGTTGTTCAATTAATTTGTATTGTAGATAATATGGTGTGTAGTGTCACACACAAAAGATTATGTTATCAGTTACTTATAAATTATAAATAGTAGCTCACGACTAAGATGGATAGGAACAAACCATTGAAATAATCGTAGTGTAATTTGGTATTAGTTTATCTTGACTACAAAATTACACTAGTACACTCAGAGTGTATCGAGCTGGACCATTTAAGGTAAGTTCTTTTTATACTGACTGAATAAAAGAACAAGACCTTTGTTATTATGGAAATGTGTGCTCTTAATCATGATATAATAACAAGCACATATACTTAATATTCATTTCTTTGATTTATCAAAGGGTGCGATTTAGTTCGATAAATCAATAGGTCTGATAAGTTGGGAAATGATATTATTTATATGGTGTATTGTTGATTATAGAATGAAACTGTGTCCTAGTAATCTAGGTTGATAATGTCCTCAAGAGGAGCTCATAAGGATTGTCATGTTAAACCCTGCAGGTGGACTTAGTCCGACATGACAATAAGGTTGAGTGGTACTACTCTTGGAGCTAGATATTAATTAAGTGAGTTATCAGTAACTCATTTAATTACTGGACATTCTATATCTTAAACATAGGGAGATTAACACACTCATGATAAGAAGGAGCTCATATAGTAATATGGGATTGATGTAGTAATTCAATAATAACTCTTTAGTGGAATGAAATATTATTGATGAACTCGAGTTGGGTGTTCGAGGCGAACACGGGAAGCTCAAGTTCATCCGGAGACCAAAACCAATTCCTCCTCTCGGTCCCTGTCGTAGCCTCTTATTTATAAAGTGTTATACCCACTCATACCCACCTTCTTACCCACCTTAAGGTGGTCAGCCAAGCCTAGCTTGGAGCCCAAGCTAGGGTCGGCCAAACCAAGGTGAGTTGGTGGTCGGCCCTAGCTTGAACCTAAGCTTGGTGTGGCCGGCCACAATAAATTAAAAGGTTTTTTTTTTATTTTTTAAAATCTTTCTTATGTGGAAACCATGGTTTTAAAAGAGAGTTTAAAATTTAAATCTTTCCTTTTATAGATTTCTACAAAAGATTAAGTGAAAGGTTTGATATCTTTCCTTATTTGTAGTTAAAAGAAAGATTTTAATTTTTGAGAAAACTTTCCTTTTTTGTAACCATCTTCATGATTTAAAAGAGAATTTTAAAATTAAATCTTTCCTTTTATAGTTTCTATAAAAGATTAAGAGAAAAGATTTGATATCTTTTGTAACACCTCACCCTCCTCACTACTGGACTGTGAGGGCGGAGCGCTACTGGACTACTAACTTTACTTAATTAGAGTTGTTCATATGTAAAGATCAATACATAAACTCTAAAAAACTCAAAACATACAATTAACTAGCAGCGGAAGACTAAATGACTCATCTAATACATTCTACTCAACTCTTTGTTAATAAATTCTTATGCTAAATCCCAAGGCTTTTATAGTCCAGGCATCACACATCCATCCGCACCTCCTTGTCGCCTTCCTTTGCTATAACTTTTCCTTTCCGCCTTTCTTTATTTGCAGTAAGAGGAAATGCAACTATAAGCAAAATTGCTTAGTAAGTGCTATCTAACTCACAAAACTCGAATATGCATGTGAATAAAATAAATCTAAAACTGATTTGTAAAGTTTTGAAAACTATTTTCATAATAGATAAAAATAATAATCAAACTGCTGATGGGCCCGGCAATTGTACTTGCTATGCGCTCATCCCTAACTAGACCCGAGATAGCTGGTCCCGAATCTAGTAGGGTTTACTAGGTTATCTAAACCTAGGGACGACTATGGGAGCCCAACCCAAGGACAACTAAGAGTCCAGCACAGTGCCACTGATAAAAGTAAAATACTGATTTATAAGCTGATTTATCTTAATTATTTCTTCTTTAAATGCCTTGGCATTTTAACGAGCATCTTGTGTGTCAAAATCCCTAAAGTCTTGACTTTGGGATCTACTTAAGGCCTTGACCTTTTTCTTTCTTTTCTTTATCTTTCTTATACTTGTTAATACCTCTAATAAAAGAATGCTTCTTTAAAAACTGAAATGTTTAAACAAATTCTAACTTTGAAATGCATAAACAAAAATTTGCATATTATGCTAATCAAAATTCTGCATACTATTCTAATCAAGATTCTGCATTCTATGCTACACTATTTCTGCATACTATGCAAACATAAATTCTGCACTATAATACTTAACCAAACTGCACTATAATCTTTTTCTTTAAAAACTGCATTATAAGTTCCACCAAAAATCTGCACTACAAGTTCCACCAAAAATCTGCACTATAAATTCCACCAAAAATCATCACTACAAGTTCCACCAAAAATCTGCACTATAAACTTTAAAGAAATCTACACCATAACCTCTTAAGAAATCTGCACTACAAGCTCTAAAGAAATCTGCATTTTAAGCTCTAAGAAATATGCACTACAAGCTTAATTAAAATCTGCACTATAAGCTTACATAAAAATCTGCACTATAAGCTTGATTGAAATCTGCACTATAGACTTAATTAAAATCTGCACCTATAAACTTAATTAAAATATGCACTATAAGCTTAATTAAAAATCTGCACTATAAGCTTAATTAAAATCTGCACTATAGGTTTAATTAAAATCTGCACTATAAGCTTACATAAAAATCTGCATTATAAGCTTAATTAAAATCTGCACTATAGGCTTAATTAAAAATCTGCACTATAAGCTTAATTAAAATCTGCAATATAAGCTCTACGTAAAAATCTGCATTATAAGCTTAATTAAAATCTGCAATATAAGCTCTACATAAAAATCTGCATTATAAGCTTAATTAAAATCTGCAATATAAGCTCTACATAAAAATCTGCATTATAAGCTTAATTAAAATCTGCACTATAGGCTTAATTAAAAATCTACATTATAAGCGCTTCTTATGCTTCGAATTCAAGAAGAACAAAGGTCCAAAACTACTCCTACTGCAGGTGAGAAGCACTTACCTTGCTTCTTGGACTCACAACCGAACAAAAAGGGCTTCTAGGACCTTGGCCGGCCGCTAGAGATGATACCCTAAATCCCTTTCGTTTTCTACTTGAGCTCCGCCATCATACGCAGAAGAGAAGGAGAGAATAGTTTAAGTCACGGGAAAACAAAGCATCAACTTATCCCTTTTTATAACTTAATAATTCTGTTAACTATCTTAAATAAATTTTGCTACCTTTTTTAAACAGAATCGCCTGCTTGACCACTTGGTCAGCCGGATTTGATTAAGGCTTGGTTCGGCCGGAGGTTGCAGGTTCGAATCTCGGCTAATTTTTTTTATTTTTTGCAACTTGTTTCTTTTGGTAAAAATACCAAACGAACTCCAAAAATAGCATAAAAATACTCTAAAAATTTCTAAAAATCTCTAGAATTTTTCTAAAGCATTTCTAAATATTTTTAAGTACTATTAGGACTCGAAATGAGGAAATTTGGGTTGTTACAATTCCCCATATCTTATAAAAAGTTCGTCCTCGAACTTAGAACAATTCTGTATATTTCTGCCTCATGCTGTTCCTCACACAAGAACTTTTATCTAGCTTAAGCACATATAAACAAATACTTCTAAAGATTTCTCTTTACTGCAAAAAAAAAAAACACATAGTAAAAAGAATTTAAGTACTTTCTTACTTGAAGACGGCAAGGCTGGTGCTGATGTGTGATGCTGGAGAATAGGAATTGCTCTGATACCAACTGTAACGACCATCCTTCTTACTACTACTACACTCTAAGGATGACCGTTACTTAACTACTAACTCTACTTAACCGGTATGATCGAAACCACGAGGAGTCTCTACTGAAAAATTTCGACAGAGTCTCCCCTGTACCAGTGACCTTAAACTGAGATACAAACATAATATACATCAGCCACAGACGGCTGGAACATATATCAAACAACCACGCAGTTAAATAAGTGACAAACATCAAAATGTCTACTTATTAAACAGAACTCATCTCCATGCAATCTAAACAAAAATAATCTCAAATGACATGAACTAAAATACCACTCCAAATGTTTATTAATTACTAAAATGTGGAAAACTTAATAACGTCCCAAGTCCCTTCCATAGTCCTGGCATCACACACCATCCGCGCCACCTTGTCGCCTTCCTTTGCTAAAACTTTTCTTTTCCTGTATCTGCAGTAAGAGGAAATGCAAACTATAAGTAAAATGCTTAGTAAGCGCTATCTAACTCACAAAATCTCGATATGCATGTACATATATCTATAACATGATCTAACTGATTACTTACTGAAGACTACTCATGCTCATCTGATAATAAAGGAATCAAACAGGCTGAAATGCTAAACATGTAAAGCTACTCATGCTCAGAAACTAGCAAAGAACAGTAAGCTAATCTAAATAACATGCTACTCGGAATTCTACATTCTTAGCTAATAAATTTCTGCACTATAATCTCTAAAGCAAATTAAAATTCACAGAACCGGATTGTTCATTCCTATAAGTCCTTTAGACAAAAGACTAATAGGCACAAACTACCTTACTGCATTATTCATTAAAAAAAATCCATTCTTATACATGACAGTGAGATAAAATACTAATACTACAAAGTTAACAGCATGAAATTCACGAAATCAGCAACATAAATTGAAACCATTAAAATCCGGATTGCAACAAGCTCCAAGGGGGCTGTTCTTGCTCATTGTAAAGCACAAGAGGACTAGGTTGTTCTAAGCTTCAAATGAGGCTGCTCCTATCTCATACCTAGCACAAACAAAGGCCAAAACTTGCTGGAACTTAAAAGAAACCAAAACGTTAGACATAGCCATTAAAAACCGAAACCTACTAAAGCTTGAAACCTATATAAAACTTGTTCAAACCCATTGCATCATAAAACAAAACCTAGGGCAGAATTCGATCAAGACTTGAAACATCTACCACAATCTGACCGAAATCTCCATGTGCCAGAAAAGAACTGGAACAAATCAAACCCCACCTATATGTTCAAAATTTAGGAAATAATAAAGAGAACAAGAGCAGTACCAATCAAACCTATCTATCTAATGAAGAAATTGAACCAAAGCCTTCGTCCGAGGGGAAAACAGAGGAAACAACAACGTCATCGCCAAAACCCATTCTGAAACTCAGTTCAACAGGAAGAAACCGCACAACTTACACAATGGTACCGAATTAGAATGCATCTCAGTCAGGCAATTTAACAAACAGATGTCATACAGAAATTTGAAGCATGGACAACACAGAAGGAAACGAATCATGACCCTTACCATCAACCAACTCACATTATTCTTCGAATTCAAAAAGAACTAGATCCGAAAACTATTCTTACTGCAGGTGAGAGCGCTTACCGGTCTCCCTTCGACTCACAGCCGGAAAAAGGACTTCTAGGGTTTTCGGAGAAGTGAAGATCTCGGCCTCTTCCTCGTGCCTACAGCTCCTCCTTGACGAGAGGATCTCGACGGTGTGAAGATCTCGCAAAAACACTCCTTGGCCGGCGCCGAAGACGAAGCCCTATCTTCGGCTGGGGTTTCGCCCGAGAGGAAGTCGACGCCGCGAGAGAGGAGAAGAGAAACCTTAGGTCATGGGAAAAATCTTCGTTTTCCTCTCTTAACTCCTTATTTCTGTTATCTACTACCATATAAATAAGATTCGCTATCCCTCTTATTACGAAATATTCGTTGGAGCGCCTGGCAAGTCGTGTTTTGACCAGGTCAAAGGCTGCTGGTTCAATCCTCAGCCGAACCCTTTTTTTCCCTTTTTATTTTCTGTTTTAAATCATTGCTTAAATAAATTTCACTTCCTATTTTACCAGCAATGACCGCAAGCACACTTGGTCAGCCGGGTTTTGACCGAGTCAAAGGTCGCTGGTTCGAACCTCGGCTTGGACATTTTTTTATCAAAACTTCCTTCGTTTAGTAAAAATACCAAACGACCTCCAAAAATTACATAAAAATACTCTAAAAATCTCTAGAATATTTCTAAAGTATTTCTAAATATTTTTAAGAACTTTTAGAACTTCTAATGATGAAAATTGGGTCGTTACATCTTTCCTTATTTGTAGATTGAAAGGAAGATTTTAATTTTGAGAAAACTTTCCTTATTGTAATCATCTACATGTTTTAATAGAGAGATTTTAATTTATAAAAGTTTCCTATTATAACCAACCATGAATGGAATTTTTTAAAGAGAAATTTTTATTTTAAAATTTCCGGAAACAAATTAGGAAGTTTTAATTTTGTGTTTAAAACTTTCCTTACTTGGAGGATTAGAGGTGGCCGGCCACATTGATTGAGAAAAGGAATTTTTTTTTTAATTTTCCTTTCAATGGAAAAGATAATAAGGAAGTTTTTATTAAAACTTTCCTTATTTGCCAAGACCAAGGAATATAAAAGAGAGGGTAGAGGTGCATCACCTAACAACAATCTATCTTCTATTCCTCTCTCTTTTCTTTCTTGGTGTGGCCGACTCTCTTCCTTCCCTTCTCTTCTTCTTGTGGCTGAACCTCATCTTCTCTTGGAGTCCTTGTGGTGGCCGAAACTTGCTTGGAGAAGAAGGAAGCTTGGGTGGATTCTCGTCTCGGTAGATCATCGCCCACATGACGTCCGAGATAAGAAGAGGAATACGACAGAAGATCGTGAGGTCTATAATCTATAAAAGGCATAATTAGTTATTAGTTTCCGCATTATAACTAGTTCATCCTTTTATTTAGATCTTGAAATACCAAACACAAGAGGCTAATGAATCTAGGTAATCGAATTTATGTTTTCGATTTTGTGTTTCTTTTGTTTTTCAAATTTGTGATTCAATTGTTCTTTTTGGTTAAACCTAGGGTTACTATAAGAAAATTAAATATTAAATTTCATTGAAAGCCTTTGTTTAGGAAGTGGTGGATGCTCCCATACCCAAGAAGGTCTAGTGCCTCGTCATATTTAACCTGGAAGTCAATCTCTGAAATTAATATTTAATTGAATTTGTAACATGGGTGGATTTGGATTAATAATGTTAAGCATCGTTTGCGATCCAAATCTAAACCACTAAGAACATATAAGTTGAATTTGGAATCAATAATGTTAAGTTCTGTTTGCAATTCCAAATTTAATTTCTAAAGAACGCAATAGGTTGTTAGGAATGGTTCAGGACTTGTACAAAAATTTTATACTGGGGAACCGGTACGATATTCCCAGTAGCAACCAACAAGGTGATCTTGAACAAGATTCATTCGGAAGGTATAGTTCTGAGTGAAATGCTTTAAGTGACTGCTATTATTGAGAATTTGTCTCCCAGCTGAAAGGACTTCAAGAACTACTTGAAACACAAGCAGAAGGAGATGAACATTGAAGAGCTCATTGTTAGACTTCGAATTAAGGAAGACAAAAAAGAGTTTCAAAAGAAAGTTATTCTCTCAAGTTACTATGAAAGCCAACATGGTCAAGCACTATCAAAACTCGAAACGAAAGAATCTCAAGTCTTCCAAAATGAGACCAAAGACGACATAAGACAAAATAAATTCTCTAAGAAGTGCTTCAACTCTTACCTAGTCAGTCACAAATCTTTAGAGTGCAAAAAGCTGAAGAAGAAGTAGGAGACCAACTTGAACAAGGGACATGAATGACCTTTGCACCATAGTCTATGAATTGAACCTGGTGGGTTCAAATCCACAACAATAGTGGATTGATATCGACACCACCAAACATATATACTGCAATAAGAAAATGTTCCACAACTTTGAAAAAAATCAAAGATTGGGATAAATTATTGATAGGGAACTTAGTAACCTTAGATTTCATAGGCCAAAGAAAAGTTGTGCTAAAATGATCTCAGGCAAGGTGCTCACTATGAACAATGTGTTGTATGTTCCGGAGGTTCGAAAGAATCTAGTGTTGAAGTGTATACTGAAAGCCTAAGCTTTGTAAACATTCATTATGAATAAAGAATCACATTTGGTCAAATTGTCTACATTTGTTTGTAGTTGTTCATATAATTTATATTATAGATAACATAGTATGTGGTGTCACATGCAGAAGATGATGTTATCAGTACCTTATAAATTATAAACAGTAGCTCACGACTAAATGGAAAGGAACAAACCATTAGAAGGTCGTAGTGTAATTAGGTATTAGTTTATCTTGACTATATAATTACACTAGTACACTCAGAGTGTATTGAGTAGGATCATTAGAGGTCATTTCTTTTATACTGACTTTATAAAGGAACAAAGACCTCAGTTATTGTGGAAGTGTGTGCTCTTAATCCTAATATAATAACAAGAACATATGTTTGATATTTATTTCTTTAATTTATCAATGGGTGAGATTTAGTTCGATGAATCAATAAACCCGATAAGTTGGGAAATGGTATCACTTATAGTGTGTGTTGTTGATTATAGAAGGAAACTGTGTCCTAGAGATACTAGGTTGATAATGTCCTCAAGAGGAGCTCATAAAGATTGTCATGTTAAACCCTGCAGGTGGACTCAGACATGATAATAAGGTTGAGTGGTACTACTCTTGGACTTAGATATTAATTAAATGAGTTGTCAGTAACTCACTTAATTAGTGGACATTCGATATCTTAAACACGGGGAGACTAACACACTCATAATAAGAAGGAGCCCAAAAATGTAATTTGGGATTGGTGCGGTAGTTCAATGATAGTTCTCTAGTGGAATGAATTATCATTGATAAAATTAAGTTGTGTGTTCGGGGCGAACACGGGATGCTTAATTTTATCGGGAGACCAAAACCAATTCCTCCTCTCGGTCCCTATCGTAGCATCTTATTTATAGAGTTCTATACCCACCTATACCCACCTTCTATACCCACCCAATAGGGGCCGGCCAAGCTAGGGCTGGCCTAGGTATAAAATTGGGTGGCCGGCCCTAGCTTGAACCCAAGCTAGTGGGGCCGGCCAAATTAAATTAAAAAGGGATTTTAATTTTAATTTTTATTATGTGGAAGAAATAATTTATTAAAGAGAATTAAAATTAAAATATCTCTCTTGTAAAAGATCTACAAAAGATTAAAGAAAGAGATTAGATCTCTTTCCTTATTTGTAGATTGGTGAGATATTTTATTTTCTCTTTAAAATTATTCACATGTTGATAAAATTAAAATTATAGAAATTTTCTTTTATCAACCATGAAGAGATTTTTAAAGAGAAATTTTATTTTTAAAATTTCCGGAAACAAATTAGGAAGTTTTAATTGTTGATTAAAACTTGTCTAATTTTTTCCTTCATTGATGTGGCCGGCCATTGGTTTTAATTTGGGAAATTTTATTTTATTTTTCTCAATTAAATCATGTCAAGGAAATTAAGGAAATTTTATTGTAATTAAATTTCCTAATTTACCTAGGCCAAGGAATATAAAAGAAGGGGTAGGGGTGCCTTCATGAGACACAACATCTATTATTTCTCTCCCTCTTTTGTTCCTTGGTGTGGCCGGCCATCCTCTCCCTCTCTTCCTCTTGTGGTGGCCGAACCCTTCTCTTCCATTGGAGCTCTTGTGGTGGCCGGATACTACTCGGAGAAGAAGAAGAAGAAGGAGAGAAAGCTAGCATCTCTTGGAGCTTGGTTAGTGTTTTGATTTTCTTCCTTGGTGAAGCTTCCTCTTTGTTGGCCGAACCTAGCTAGGAGGAGAAGAAGGTGATTGGTGGTTTCTCGTCTCGGAAGATCGTTGCCCACACAACGTCCGAGGTTAGAAGAGGAATACGGTAGAAGATCAAGAGGTTTTTTCTACAAGGTATAACTAGTAATTTTTCTTTCCGCATCATGCTAGTTATTTATGGAAATAATACCAAATACAAGAGGCTTACGTTCTAGAATTTCGAATATGTTTTTCGATGTTGTGTTCTTTTATTTTTTTTTCTTGTGATTTGATTGTTCTCTTTGGTTAACCTAAAGTTATTTTAGGAAATTAAATATTATCTTTCTATAAAAGGTTTTGTCTAGTCGGTGGTGGTTGCTCCCATATCCAAGAAGGCCATGTGCCTCGCCACGTTAGTACTGGGAACCAATTATGGAAATTAATATTTAATGGAATTAATAACTTAAGGAGACTTGGGTCGAACGTGTTAAGTTCCGCAAGAGATCCAAGTCAAAACCTAAAAGAACAAATAGATTAAGTTTTGGATCAAACGTGTTAAGTTCCGCAGGCGATCCAAAATTTAATTTAAAAGAACACATGGTAGCTAGGAAAAGGTTCAGACCTTTGTACAAAATTTTTGTACAGTGGAACCTATAGGTTTTCCGAGTAGCAACCAACATCTAGTGTCTGGATCACTGTTAAGCAAACATGACTTCCCTATTATTTTTGAGTCGGACAGAGATGTTCTATAAAAAAATAGTATTTTTAAAAAAGGATTATGTAATTGATGAGCTAGTCAAGTTCAGTGTAATGACTATTAGGCCTAAAATTAATAAAATTAAAAACTCTTCCATTTATATGATTAAATCTTAGTATTTGTGGTATGGTAGATTATAACATGTTAACTACAATGTGTTATGTAGATTAATTAACATGCAAAGCATACCTACATTTCACTTTGACCCGAAATACAAGTATGAGATTTGTGTTAAAATAAAATTTGATAAGGTCATCCTTTCAATATGTTGAAAATGAACCAATAGTCTAATTTACAAGACGTGTGCAAACTAAAAGGTATATCGACACAAGATGAAAATAAGTACTTTATCACCTTTGTAAATGATAACAAAAAATATTATAATGTATATCTTCTCAAAAGTAAGGATGAAGTTATGGAGAAATTTATTCTCTATAAGAATGAGGTTGAAAACCAACTTAATAAAAAGATTAAGGTAATTCAAAGTGACTGGGGCAGTAAATATGTATCATCGTTTGTTGAGTTGTGTGTTAAACATGGAATTTGACATGAAACAATAGTTTCTTATACTCTTGGTTAAATGAAGTTGCTGAGCGAAAAAATCATACTCTAAAGGAGATGATGAATGTTCTTCTATTGAGTTCTAAACTACATGAGTTCATTTGGGAGAAGTTGTGTTAACAGCTAATTATCTTTTAAATAAGATGCCCTGAAAGAAAATAAATAAGAGCCCTTATGAGTTATGGAATGGAAGATAATCGTCTTATAAATATTTATGAATATGAGGGTGTCTTGTTAAAGTTTTAGTGCCTAATCTAAAAGAGATTAAGATAGGACCAAAAATTATTGATTGCATATTTATTGAATATGTACATAATAGCAGTGCGTATTAGTTTTTTGTATATGAGACACAAATATCGGATATACACAAGAATTTAATAATAGAATCAAGAAATGTCTCGTTCTTTGAGTATATTTTTTCGTATAAGACCTTAGAGGAAACAAGTTCTTCAAAATATACATTTAAAACATAGGAGTAAGAAGAAGATGATGAACCAGTGGAGGATGAGTTTAGACGAAGTAAAAGAATTCAGGTGGAAAACTCCTATGGAACAAATTTATCACTTTCATATTAGAAAATGAGCCCCAAAGTTAATCAGAAACAATAAGCTCTTCTGATTGACCTACTAGAAAGAGATAATTACATTTGAGATAAATTCTATCTTGCAAAATCACACTTGAGAACTTGTGGATCTTCCTTAGGGAAGTAAACCACTAGGTGCAAATGGATCTTCAAAAAAAAATTATATGGCACAATTGATGAGTATAAGGCTAGATTGATAATTAAATGTTACTAACATGTAGAAAACCTTGATTACTTTAATATGTATTCTCATGTGTCGAAAATAATTTTTATTAGAGTATTGTTGGCTATTGTCTCTTTATAGAATCTAGAAATATATCATATGGATGTAAAGACAATATTTTCAAATGGGGATTTAGAAGAGAAAATCTACATGAAATAACCTGAAAGTTTTTCCATCCCAGGACAAAAAAACAAAGTTTCTAGATTGGTGAAATCATTTTACAGCTTGAAACAAGCACCAAAATAGTGACAAAAAAATTGATAACGCCGTGATGAAATGTGGATCCAAAATCAATGAATATAATAAATCTATCTACATGAAAACTACATAGACTAACTATATTGTCTTGTACCTATATGTATATGACATTCTTATCATTGAGAATAATAATAAGATAATCAAATCTACTAAAGATATGTTCAACTCAAGATTTGACATGAAAACATGGGTCTAGCGGATGTGATTTTAAATATTAAAATTCTTAAAACACCAGAAAGACTTATTCTTAGGCAGTCTTATTATTTGGACAAAATTATTGAGAAATTCACCAAAGGTGATTCTATGTTTCATGAATGTTGATAGATACGAGCTAATATCTATCAAAGAATCGATAAGAAAGTATCTCTCAAATGTAATACTCTTGAGTGATTGGAAGTCTGATGTACCTAATGAGTTATACATGACTAGACTTAGTGATGTTGGATAGGATAGTGATTATCTTACGGGCTATCAAGAAGAGGCAATTGAGGAGAAGTCAAGAATGAGAAATTGTCGAAAATAAATAGAAACCTATCATTCTCTAAGTTATTACTAAAAAAGGAAACTTTATTAAGAATAGAGGATCATCCTCAAACCACTAAATAAGACACTTATTATATAAACCCTAAACCATAAATACTCGACATACTAAAAATATCCTAAATATCATAAAAATAGAAATTACTAAAAATAATAATAATAATATGTTTGGATTTTTTTTGAAAAGGTACTAAATAGTATTTTTTTTTAGACCTGAAACTTGTATGTTACTGGTTCCACCCTATAACAAACGTAGATCTTTGAAAGAGCTATGTGTAAGCCAAACAAAGTCTTACTCTGATACCTGAATCAAAAGATATGAACCATTAAAGATTGGATCCTCCTATGTTGGTTCTACATCACTTAGCCTATACAGTAAGTAAACTGAGTAAATACATGAGTAATCCTGTTGTTGAGCGTTGGAAAGGAATAAAGAGAAAACTATACTTAAGATATACTCATAAATATGAACTACACTATACTAGATATCCCTCTATGATCGAAGGATACAATAATACGAATTAGATATCTGACATGAAAGACTCGAAGTTTATAAGTGGATATGTATTCACTTTGGGAAGTATAGCCATTTCGTGGAATCTTTTACACAAACTGTCATAACCAAATCCATGATAAAATCTAAGTTTGTATCTCTTGACAATTATAGTGAAGAGGCTGAATAACTATGATAATTCTTAAAAGAAGTTCCTAAATGACCGAAACATGTGCCAACAACTTATATATATTGTGATATTTAATCAACAATTGGTCAGATACGAAGTCATCTGTATAATGGTAAGTCTAGATATATACATTGTAAACATAATACTATGGGGCAACTACTTTCAATGGGAGTTATCATGAATTACTATGTAAAGTCAAAAAATAACCTAGCAGATCTGCTAACTAAAGAGTTGAATTGGGAGTTAATTACAAACTCATCGCAAGGGATGAGTTTGATGCTAATGGAAAATATTGGTGTAAAGGAAACTCAATCTTTGCGGACTAGAGATTCCAAGAATTAGATTTAATGGGACAACCTAACTATACTGACTAAGTGAGAGAACTATCCAATGAAAAGATTGAAGTTAAGCATACGACTTTTAATGATCCAATGCAGTAATGTGGAATACTCTTAAAAGATCACTTATACAGGAAATAAGTACGGTCGCTTCAAAGAAAATTTAAGGCACAATTCTTAGAATCTCTTACAAAATCAAGTGTGTTCATGGCCAAGAACGGACACATTCATGAAAACTTAGTTGTATTAGGGAAATTCATGGGTGAGATATATCAATGCTTACACTAATGATAAAATAGTTCAAAGACATCGTGTTTATTGTCAGCCAGTAAATAAACAGATCTTCACAAGGGAATGTGTTGGATCAAGACGCACATGAAAGTAGGGTGAATCACATGGTTTTGAAAATCTTGTCTTTTTCATTTTAAAAACAAGAGTACGCAGCAGAAAAAGAAATAGATAGAAATAAAAAAATGGCACGAACACAAGGACTTACTTGGTTCGAAGCCTTCGATGACTCCTATTCCAAGACTCGGGTTCTGCAGATCTATCGATAGGTAATTCACTAAATGCCTCTTCCAGAACTATCGAAAGAGGGATTGAGTGCAAAAGAGTCTGAAAAGTGTAACAGACTACACTTTTCGTTTACATAAATTAAGAACAGAAATATATTATGTTACCAAACACTTTCATAGATGGCCTGCTTAAGCTTGGTGTTTAGACGACTTCTCGATGGCAATCGGGCTTAGTAGAGTGGCAACAAGGCAATAATAGGAAGTTTGAGCAGTCGGAAAGCCAAATCGGGTGTGTAAGAGCTCGTGTAGAAGTTGATCCTTGAAGCTTGGTCGAGATACCCCTATAAAGGGTGTGGAAGGCACCTTCCATAGCCTTGAGGGTGCCTCCAACCTGTAAAGTTTGACCCTAAACTTCTTACTCCTTATTTGCGATGAAATCTAAAGTTTATTCTACGGAAGGTGCCTTCCATAGCACCGAAGGCGCCTTCCAATGCTTGGAGGCGCCTCAGGTACTGTTCACCTAAGGTCATTTTTCTCCTTTTAACCTGCAAAAAGTGTGAGTCCAATAACTTGCAAGACAATGTTAGCGTAGTAATAATAATGAATAGTAATTAGATCCTGTCTCCCTGAGACCAAGATCTAGTCAATGTCTCAATTTAGATTTCTAAAACGGGTCTAAATTGAACCGACGCCTACTGTCCCTTCAAACGGGGATGCACCCTCACTTAGTCACTCTCCTCCAGTGACCTACCTCTACTTACCAGGTGTAGAGTTACCTTCCGAAATCACACATCCAGACTTCGGGAATCAAACATCCCGACCTACTGGAATTGCATATCCGGTCTTCTCCAATTGAGAATTACACATCTTGACTTGTCAGAATCACACATCTGGTTTTCTCTAATTGGGAATCGCACATTCCGACCTTTCTAGAATCTCACATTTAGACTTCAACCTATCAAGAATTGAATATCCCAACTTATCGGAATCACGCATTCGGTCTTCAACCAATCAGGAATCGAACATCCTAACTAGGGTTAGTCAACCCTGCACACTCGATAATAAGGTTAAATCATAACATGTCTAACTTTAACTTATTTGTCATTCATCAAAACTCAAGTTTGACCATTGGTGCAAATTGCACCAACAATCTCTCCATTTTTAATGCAATGACAACTTGAGTTAAAGTTAGAAAAATAATTAAATTTAGAAAAATAATGCAGAAGAAATAGCAATAAAAATTAAGCAAGTTCTGTTTTATTCTCTTGAATATTTTAGGGTTAAGGTTTTCAAGTTTTTAGTTTTTCATACGTAACCCTTTTTTTTTTTACATAATCCTTACTCTCCCCTTTTGGTATTCATCAAAAAAAATATTCAAGTAAGTATACCAAAATATGGAAACACACAAATTAGTATAAACTTTTCAAAATTATGCATAAAAACTTACAATTTAATTGTAAGGAGAGTTTAGTGCTTGAAAATTTTCTACTTAATTTTGAAAAAGTTTTTAAATTTTATAACAAGTATTAAAAGCTAACTTTTGCAAAATAATTTTCAAACTAACTTTTCAAAACATTTGAAGAGTGGGTTGCAAAATGTTTTTCAACATAATTTTTAAAATAAGTTTTTTCAACCAAAAAAATTTCTAAGAATTTGATGGAGATGTTTTCAAAATAATTTTAAACAGGAGTTTTTTAACTTAGAAATATTTTCAAAATACTTTAAACAAGAGATTTTAACTTAGAAATATGTTCAAAATACATTAAACAAGAGTTTTTAATTTAGAAATATTTTCAAAATACGTTAAACAAGAGTTTTTAACTTAGAAATATTTTCAAAATACTTTAAACAAGAGATTTTAACTTAGAAATATGTTCAAAATACATTAAACAAGAGTTTTTAATTTAGAAATATTTTCAAAATACGTTAAACAAGAGTTTTTAACTTAGAAATATTTTCAAAATACTTTAAACAAGAGTTATTAATTTAGAAATATTTTTAAAATACTTTAAGTTACTTTGAGAAAAAAATTCTAAGTAAAAATAATTTTCAAATACAATTTTTAAATTCAAAAATAGAAAAATATATTTTTAAAATTATTCTTCAAATGTTCTCCCCTAAACCTGATATTATTTAAGAAAAATATTTACTTAGAAATTATCCTTAAATGTCTAACCGTTAGTTACTAACTAACTATAAGAAGAAAGCAGTGTTCACTTGGTTAGTCAAGTTAAATAAATGTATCAAGTTAGTGTTTGACTAAAATGGATTACTTAACTTGATCATTGTCATTTTGGTATTTTTTTACCCAGACTTGTATTGATGCACTGATATAAGCATCTGAAGTTCAGGTAGTAGGCCTATGCATCTCATGTCGTTCTAAGTTTGTGAATATACAATCAAGGTGTTAGGACCCTTGGCGGCTGACTAGAAGGGGGTGAATAGCCCCTGCACAAATTAAGCAAACGAACCTTTCTAGACTTATAACTTAATTAAAATAATATTTGCATAAGAGAAATACTAAAGAGACTAAAAGACAGAGGCACACAGGTTTACTTGGTTACAACCGGGGAGGTTGTTAATCCAAGTCAGATGGAGTCGCACTATTTTCTCCTTCGGATGAAGAAGTGTCTTTACAGTAATGAAAGCACAGAAAGATGAAGCTAAACAGAAAAAGAAGTGTGTACAAGTGTTGCTTGGATATTCTTGTTCTTATTAGCTTCTGGGAGTAGGACTGCTTATATAACCTTTCTCGGGGTGCCTGGAAGGGTTCTAGGCGCCTGAAATGGGATGAAACTTTATCCCTGATGTAACGATACATGTGACGTCAAGTTTGGCTAGAACTTGGGTTCTGAGTGCCCGAAAGGGTTCCGGGCGCCCCGAGCACCAAAAGTCAACATTTTGTTGACTTTCAGTCTCGGTCTCCTACTCCGGTTCCGCTTGCATCGGTCCGGGTCTTCCGCTCCGGCTCCGCTCGCTTGGGTGATTTCGACCATATGGAATAGGGCTCACCTAAACCCAACTTCCGGCCTTCTCCTCGAGCAAGCTTCCGCTCCGGCTTCTCGTCCTTCGGAATCGTCACGTGCTTCCTTCTCGTCTGCCAGCGTACTCTTCCACAGCTTTTCATCCCTCAGACAGCTGCGTCTTTTGCTCCTTGAGCAATCTTCTGCTCTGACTTCTCATCCCTCAGAAACACCGCACGCTCCCTTCTCGTCCACTTGTGTACTTTTCTACAGCATCTCGTCCCTTAGACGCACCGAGCTTGTCAGCTCTCTCCTGTGTCATCCTTCTCGCTAGCTGTATCTTTTGCTCGACATCCTGTGCTCCTAAGTTCCTACACACTTAGACACATGGTTAAACACAACATGACCTAACCTAACTTGTTTAATCACATCAAAACTACCTTGGGGTACCAACACAAGGTAGATCTATTGTATTTGTGAGATGCTCAATTTATAAATCTATAGGAACATACTTTTATGCATTTGATCTATTTTAAGGTCAAAATCAATTTTGAAATACTAAGTAAATGTGATTTTTTAAGAATATAAGTAAAGAATTTACCCTAGAATTTGCAAATTATTTGAAAAAAATATTTTAAAAATAGCAGTCCTAGTCTAAAAACGAATTTCCTAGATTTGTCAAAGAAACATGACAAAGAGTTGCTAACTGTATAGATCAAGTCAACTAGATATACAATGTATAACAATATACTAAAAATAATTAAGTCTGATCATTGTCAGTAGGTGGAGGTGGGGGCTGCTTAGGCACTCGTATCGCTCGAAGGATCGACTACATCTGTATGTCTAGCTACTGACATTCAATGGTCATCTCCCCCCGGAGAGAGGTGAAACCCTCCAAGAGTGACTGCTGGATCTACGCGGAAGACTCCCCAAGTCGAGCAAGTCGGTCCTCGATGGAAAGTGAAGTCGAGGGTTGGGTCGAAGTCGAGGGCTAGGTTAGAGAAGGTCCACGGAGCTCCTCAACTATAAATGTCGGCAACTCCTCCCCCTTAGCCGGAATGATGGGTGGAAATTTGTCTTCAGCCTCGTCTAGAACATCTGACTACGGTCCCACTCTTCAAGCTAGTCCCCCCTGAGTAGTGATGTCTATATGCACTAATGCAAGCTGATGCAGACCAATCTCGTCATACGTGCTAAGGAAAGTGGATGTACCCTAGGTCATATCTACCCCTATGGTCGAAAATATATATGTCAAAATGTGACAATAGGGCATATGAACCTGCCACCTAGTGATGAGACTGGATGCATGAATAACATTCTTGATGTCTAGATGTTGGCATAGTGCATACAAGAAGAAAGAGTGGGAGGGTTGCATCATCGCAACATTACAAGATGTGATCGGCAAAATACAGGTGGTCAGAACTCGATATAGGAAATAGTCCTGAACCCTAAGAGAGAGAGACCTAAAGTCAGTCACATTAGGTAGTCTCTCCTCCCTAAAAAAAAATGCATGTGGATAGTATTCAATGTTATATGGGAGTAGGTCTCGCTAAATCGCAAGTCCCTAGTAGGGTAACAAAAAAAAACAGGCAGACTTCCTAAGTCCTAAGCTATCATACAATAGAGTAGGGGAGAAGCCAAAGTTCTTTCCACCAACTCTAATGGAGTAAGTCAAATCATCAATCTTAACCAGATTATTATAAAACTGACACAAGTCTAGGTTTACTGAATGACTACAGTAAACTAACCTATCTAACTAGTAATAGTCAATAACTTCTATAATGGGGGCACAATATCGGGTGAAAAAGGACCTACTCAAAAACCTAGATTTAAGTGTAATATATGTATTCTATAGAAAATCTAGCCTAAGTTGCTCAGTGAAAAATCTAGCATCAGTAGATGGAGTACTGCTCGAGCTAGCAGTAACATTTCGTCATTTCCTAAAGTAGCACAATAGCGTATACACATAAAAATTTATAAAAGAAACATAGAAATAACCAAAACTAACTAGATAGATTGAGTTAGGGTATATCGAGAAGGCATTGTTGATGTTTGAGAGGAAAAGAGGAAGAAAATGGTGAAGATTCGTTGATGGAAGGCGCTTTAAACAAGAAGAAAACATGAACAGAGTTTGCCTTTATTCGCTGTGTAAAGTTGGGTTAAAGGTATTGGTGCAATCGACCCAAGTTTGATCGGTATGATCATGGTTTTGATGTGTATGTCAAAGAGTTTAAATTAGACTTTCATATGTGTTTGATATGTGTTTGAGTCTTGCAGGACTTGGTGAAATACATGAGGAACTTGGTGCAGCCAAGATTGGAAAGCTCAACCGAGGACTCAGATCCTTGAGTCGGTGAAGGATGGTGTAGAAGACATCCGGGGGACCGTCGGACGAGGAGCAATGGAGTGGAGCCGAGGGAAGCGGACTTTAAAGCAACGTGAAGGATGGCACGGAGAGGAGCCGCGGGCTCGGGTGCATCTAAGGGACGAAGGCCGAGGAAGAGGGCTTCAAAGGCAACTCTAGAAAGGATGAGTGTGTGAGAATGTAATGGACCAGTTGACTGGTCATGGAACGAGTCGACTGATCTAATTTCACATAAAGCACAGAATGTTTCTATGCTCGTCGACTACAGAGACCAGTCGACTGGTATATGGTCATTGGCAGAAGATGACTTCTGCAAAGAGTCGTTGGTTGTGTCTAACTACTACATCAGTCGACTGGTGCATTGACCAATCAACTGATGTCGGGGTTGAGTTGATATGATGATCAACTCTCTCCTCTTATTTATAGGATACTTTGGGGCATAAAGGAGGTTACTCGTGCTTATTGAATAACTCCTAGTCTTTGCCCAAAGCTTCCAAATCTACTCTCTTCCTCCCAAACCTAAACTTCATCATTGTAAAGAGGAAGAGATCCTTTGTGAGAAGTTTACTCTACCGAGAAGGAGAAAGCTCTAGCCGGAGATTGCCGGAGATTGATCAACCGAAGGATCAAGGGTTCGTCCACATCAAGGACACGTCGTGGAGTAGGAGTAAGCAATCTCCGAACCACGTTACATCAAGCTTGTTAGCGATTTGGTATTCTTTCTCTATTGTTTTCATTAGTTAGTTGTATTCCCGCTTGTACACTAACTTCATAGGAGAAGCAATCGATTTGGGAGTGACCTAGCTATCCAACCCCCATTCAAGCCAACCATTGATCCCCTACAAGTGGTATCAAAGCGAGGGCGCTCTTGATCGGACTAATCACCAAGAAGAGCAACATCATCAAATGGTCGACTCAAGCATTCATCCACCCAAATTTGAAGGAGATTTCTCTTGGTGGAAGAAAAGAATAGAGGTATTTTTCGATACCGATTTTGATATAATGCTAATCATGAGAAGTTGTTTTGAAGCACCTAAGGATGAACGCAATGAGACAATCAACATAACAAGATGGACTAAGAAGCAAAAGGAAGAGCATTTAGTAAACTCAAAGGCAATGCATCACTAAATGTTCTTCCCCAACAAGAAGTGACTAAGATTGGAAACTACACAAGCGCCAAGAACTTGTGGGAGGAACTAGTGGAGCTTCATGAAGGAACATCGGAAGCAAAATTAGCAAGAAGAGACCTCCTTTGAATTCAGCTCTCCAATATCAAGCTTGAAAAGGAGAAAAGGTATCAATTTTGCATTCTAGAATTAAGGAAATTTTAAATGGACTAACAAGTGTAGGAGAGACACTTACAAACTGAGACATCATAATGAAAGCCATCAATGCTTTCCCAAGAAACTCAACATGGAGCTCAATTGTAGGCTCATTCTACATTTCAAAGGACCTAGAGAAGAGCTCTCTAGATGAATTTTTTTCAACGATGGAGCTTCATGAGACACAAGTTAAAGGGCTAGATGGAGAAAGATCAAGAAGAGTAACCCTTGTGGCAAACAAAGGAAAGGGGAAGAAGAAGAAAGCTCCATCTCCATCATCTTCCGATTCTGAGGAGTCAAGTGCCTCAATGGATAGCGATTAAGAGGCATATATGGTAAGGAAGATGAGAAAAGCATTTAAATCTTTTTCTACTAACAAATCACATGCTAGGATAAGTTTGTTAGAGTGTATACTAAAAGTCTAGCTTTTGGTATAAACATTTATCTAGAAATAAGAATCACATTGGTCAAATGTCTACATTTATGATAAATGTAGTTGTTCAATTAATTTATATTGTAGATAACATGGTGTGTGGTGTCACACACAGAGGATCATGTTATCAGTACCTTATAAATTATAAACAGTAGCTCACGACCATAATGGAAAGGAACAAACCATTGGAAGGTCATAGTGTAATTAGGTATTAGTTTATCTTAACTATATAATTACACTAGTACACTTAGAGTGTATTGAGTAGGACCATTAGAGGTCGTTTCTTTTATACTGACTTTATAAAGAAACAAAGACCTCAGTTATTATGGAAGTGTGTGCTCTTAATCTTAATATAATAACAAGCACATATATTTGATATTTATTTCTTTAATTTATCAATGGGTGAGATTTAGTTCGATGAATCAATAAGCCCGATAAGTTGGGAAATGATATCACTTATAGTGTGTGTTGTTGATTATAGAAGGAAACTGTGTCCTAGTGATCTAGGTTGAGAATGTCCCCAAGAGGAGCTCATAAGGATTGTCATGTTAAACCCTGCAGGTGGACTTAGTCCGACATGACGATGAAGTTGAGTGGTACTACTCTTGGAGCTAGATATTAATTAAATGAGTTGTCAGTAACTCACTTAATTAGTGGACATTCGATATCTTAAACACAGGGAGACTAACACACTCATAATAAGAAAGAGCCCAAAAATGTAATTTGGGATTGGTGTGGTAGTTCAATAATAGTTCTTTAGTGGAATGAATTATTATTAATGAAATTAAGTTGTGTGTTCGGGGCGAACACGGGATGCTTAATTTCATCGGGAGACCAAAACCAATTCCTCCTCTCGGTCCCTATCGTAGCCTCTAGTATATAGAGATTTATACCCACCGCATACCCACCTTCTTACCCATCCAATGGGGCCGGCCAAGCTAGCTTGGAACCCAAGCTAGGGCCGGCCAAGACCAAATGGATGAGCCATGTAGGTGGCCGGCCAAAGCTTGGGTCCCAAGCTTAGGTGGCCGGCCACTAGAATATTAAAAAGGATTTTTATTAAAATTATTTCTTATGTGGATATCATGATTTTAAAAGAGAGTTTAAAATTAAAATTTCCTTTTATAACTTTCTACAAAAGATTAAGAGAAGAGATTAATCTCTTTCCTTATTTGTAGTTTAAAAGGATGGTTTTAATTTTTGGTAAAAACTTTCCTTATTTGTAAATCATCTACATGTTTAAAAGAGAGTTTAAAATTTGAAATCTTTCCTTATTTGTTGATTAAAGGTGGATTTTAAATTTTAAGAAAACTTTCCTTTTTAATCATGTTCATGATTTAAAAGAGAGTTTAAAATTAAATATTCTCTTTTATAAGTTTCTACAAAAGATTAAGAAAAGATTTGATATCTTTCCTTATTTGTAGATTAAAAGAGATTTTAATTTTTAGAGATAACTTTTTTATCCACATGTTTAAAAGAAATATTTTAATTTATAAAATTTCCTTTTTATTAACCACCATGAAGGGAAAAATTATTTGAGAAATTTTTATAAATTTCTGGAAGCAAATTAGGAAGTTTTAATTCTTGTGTGAATTAAAATTTCCTTGATTAAAGGGATTAAGGTGGCCGACCATTAACAAATAGAAAAAAAAATTATTTTTAATTAAATAAATTTTCCTTTTTAATGGCAAAAGAATTAAGGAAGTTTTTATTAAATTTTCCTTATTTGCCAAGACCAAGGATTATAAAAGAGGGGGTAGAGGTGGCTTCAAGGTGAACGACTCTATTATTTTCCTCCCTCTTTTCTTCTTTGGGTGTGGCCGGCCCTTTCTTTTCTCTCCTCTCCTTTGTGTGGCCGAAACTTTCTCATGGTGGAGTTAGCTTTGGTGGCCGGATCTAAGAAGGAGAAGAAGGAGAGAAAAGAAGCCTCTTTTCTAGCATCCCTTGGAGCATGGTGGTGGTGGCCGAACCTCTTCATCCTAGAAGAAGTTTTGATGGCCGAAACTTGCAAGGAAGAAGAAGGTGCTTGGTGGTTCTCATCTCGGAAGATCGTTGCCCACACAACGTCCGAAGTTAGAAGAGGAATACGGTAGAAGATCAAGAGGTTTTTTCTAAAAGGTATAATTAGTATTTTTCTTTCCGCATCATACTAGTTATTTTTGGAAATAATACTAAATACAAGAGGCATACGATTCTAGTGTTTCGAATTTGTTTTCGATATAGTGTTCTTTTGTTTTTCTTTTCCTTGTGATTTGATTGTTCTTTTCGGTTAACCTAAAGTTATTTTAGGAAATTAAATATTAGCTTTCCATAAAAGGTTTTGTCTAGTCGGTGGTGGTTGCTCCCATATCCAAGAAGGTTATGTGCCTCGCCACGTCAGTACTAGGAACCAATTATGGAAATTAATATTTAATGAAATTAATAACTTAAGGTGATTTGGGTCGAACGTGTTAAGTTCCGCAGGAGATCTAAGTCTAAACCTAAAAGAACAAATAGATTAAGTTTTGGATCAAACGTGTTAAGTTCCGCAGGCGATCCAAAATTTAATTTAAAAGAACGCATGGTAGCTAGGAAAAGGTTCAGACCTTTGTACAAAATTTTTGTACAGTGGAACCTCTAGGTTTTCCGAGTAGCAACCAACAATTGGTATCAGAGCTAGGGTATTGCCTCTGTGTATTTGGTATTAGTTTAATTATGCACATGTCATACATAATTTAGGCAGATTAATAGTAGGATGTGCTAACTTTGTGGATGCAGGATCCAACTATTATGGCTTATAGTTATTATGTGTGTGATTGGACCCTTGGACATGTCAAGGGCATTTTATTGTGTGTGCATGATTGTATTATAAAATACAGCAGGAGCTGTATTTAGTTTTATTAGGATTTTATTTTTTGATCTAGATACATGTACATTCCTTCGAGGAATATAGGATCGAAAAATGTAAAATTTTATTTATGTCGTGGATCGAGTCTTGCAAGGCCTGGAACCTTTTAAGGACCAGAGGCGCAGCGGAACAAGGAGCAAGATGGATGCGACAACTAGACCCGGTGGCAGTGGCCAAAGATGGCAGCAGCTAGGGTTGGTGACACACGGAGGACAGTAATAGATAAAAGCCATAATAGTTGAAAATTAGTTTTTCTATTTATTGCTTTTTTATGCTGTGTTATGTGTGCTTGTTAGTATGCATATTTAGTAGGCTAGCATAGTTAAAATTCCTCATTTATAAATAACTAAGTGGGAGAGGGATTTTTAAGTAAATCCCATGGTCTCCATTACCGGTTTGTAAGTGATGCAAACAAGCTTGCGCGTTGGCTCTGAGTGCCTTCCTCCATAACGGATGAGCTTGTTTGTGGATCACTAGAACATACTTCCATTTTTGGATGACTATAGGAAGTTAATTAAGAGCGTGTGATCTTCCCCAACGGAAGGGGCATAATCTTATTAATGGACTTAGTGTCAAGTAATGGTATACACTTAGACACATTTAATAGTATCCTCCCCAACGGAGTCACTACTATCACTTGTGTGACCAAAAGGAAATCAACTATTGATTTGTCATAAAACTAGATTGGCAATATAATAAAATTAATAAACCCCTCTTACAAATGTTTGAATTTGTATACGTCCACACTAACGTGGCATACAAGATTCATGGTGTTTGAGGTAATTTTATTTGTCAAAAAAGTTATATTGACAAGATAGTCAATGGGTAAAACCCTCCTCTTACAAATGATGAATTTGTATACGTCCACACTAACGTGGCATGCAAAATTCACGGTGTTTGAGGTGTTGGTGAATTTAAATAATATTGTTTGAGGAATCAATGTTATTTTAAATTCAAAGAGTTTCGACCAAATATTTGATCAAAGACAGATCAACTATTAATTTTATTCGTCATAAAGTAAAGTTGACGAGATAATAAAATTAATGAATAAAATCTCCTCTTCGATTTTGTATACACAAAATTCATGGAGATTTTAAGGAGTTGATCTTGACCAAATATTTTTGTGATTCTTAGGATGTTTGTCAATCCCTAGTAGTCATACTATAGAAAAGACTTAGTAGTCCCAATTGTAATGATTGGAAATAGGACTTGGACATTAAGGTAGACTGTCTTCTTAGAACTAAGAACAATTTAGGTGTATTTAATTCATTAGTTGAAACATGTCTAGTGGTGCTATCTACCAGAACCTGGAGTGTAGATACAAGATGTCATTAATCATGTCTGCAATTCATTGCAGGGTTCCAGGAAACCCGACAACTAAATGAAAGGTAAATCACCGTCCACATGGGCACTACTGTAAAAGTGGTAGCTGTTGCAGTGGGAGATGTTTATCCTTTGATAAGAATAAAATATGGATTTTAAGTAATTGTCTTTACGTACCAAGTTTAGAAAGAACCTGATTTCAGTTTCTAAACTATTATAGATATTGTGTCTATTTTGATAATAAAGTTGTTATCAAGAAAAATAGGGAAGTTATCTATTCTGGTATGATGGTTGACAATTTATAATCCAATAACTCCCACGATGCAACAAATGAAAATTAGTAACACATCTTCTAATTTTAAGAGAAAGCAACCTTCGGAAATGAACCAATTATATCTTTGGCATCTAAAGCCAGGTTATACTTGAGTAGGTTTCATTGGTAGCTGATGAACTTTTGTGTTCATTAGTGTGGAAATCTTTCCAACCTACGAGTCTTACTTGGAAGGAAAAATAACCAAGAAGCTTTTAAGTCTAAGGAGTATGGAGTCAAAGATTTATTGGAATTGGTTCATTCTGATTTGTGTGATCCTATGACAATCTAGACAAGAGGTAGTATTGAATATTTCGTCTATTTTATAGACAACTATTCAAGATACAAATAAATTTACTTAATGTACCGCAAGACTAAGTACTTTGATTAGTTCAAAGAGTACAAGGCTGATGTGGAGAAATGTTAAAGTAAAAGTCACTATGGTAAGATCGTAGTGGCAAGTACCTCTTGGGAGAATTTAGGAGTCACTTATCAAAAGTAGGGATTCAATCCCAACTAACTGCACCTGGTACACCCCAACAGAATGGTGTAGTAGAAAGAAGGTAAAGGACTCTTATGAAATAATTAGATAGATGATGAGTTATTCAGAAAATTACCAAATTTGTTTTAAGGATAAACTCTGAAAACGAAAGTGAACATAGTACCTTCCAAGTTAGAACTCTCTACTCATATAGAATTGCTGAATAGGTGAAAACCTATTTTGAAGCATATTCGGATTCGGGTAATCCAGCACATATGTTAAAGAGAGACAATGATAAGTTGGACAGGAGTTCACTTGTTTGTAAGTTATCCTAGATAAACAAAAGTAGGTTTATAGTCTTAAAAATCAGAAGGTCATTGTTAGCATCAATGACTGATTTTTAGAAAAGGACTATATAATGAACCACGTGCTCATAAGTAAATTTGTTCTTAAGGAAATAATAAAGGACATGTCTAACCTAGTACCAACTGTACAAGATGAGATACCACAAGAAAACTACAACACGTATCACAAATTGATACACAATTGCAGAAAGTGTCTTGTCGTAGTGGGAGGGTTGTTAGGCAACCTAAATAGGTTCATGTTTTGGGAGAGTTTTTGGACTCGATCCCTGGAGGACATGAACCTGATCTCCGGTCATATGATGAAGCACTCCAAGATAAAGATGCAGCATCTTGGCAAAGAGTAATGAATAAAAGAATTAGAATATATGTATTCTAATAAAATCTGGAAGCTTGTAGAATCACCAAATGGTGTAAAAGCCGTTGGGTGTTAAAAGGTCTATAATAGGAAAAGAGGGATAGACAGGAAGGTAGTAACTTTCAAAGCAAGGCTTGATGAAAAAGGAAACTTTTTCACTGGTAGCCATGCTTAAGTCTATCCGGATTCTTTTATCTATTTGGCAAGTGGATGTCAAGACAACATTCCTTAATGGAAGTCTTGAAGAAAGCATCCATATAAAGCAACCAGAAGGGTTCATTGCAAAGGGCTAAGAGCATCTTGTGTGCAAGCTCAATCAGTCTATGGACTGAGGCAAAGCTTCAAGGTCTTGGAACATCCGATTTATCAAAGTAATCCAAATCTATGAATTTAGTAACCGGATAAGTCTTGTATATACAAAAGGTGTGATGGAAGCGTGGTGGTATTTCTTGTACTATACGTAGATAACATTTTTGGTAGTTGGAAACAATATCAAAATGTTGTCAGAAGTAAGGGTATGGTTGTCCAAACAATTCGATATAAAGGACTTGGGAGAATGTATATATTCTTGAGATCAAAGTAATAAGTGATCGCAAGAAAAGAATATTTTACTTATCCCAAGCTTCATATATCAGAAAAATCCTTGCTCGTTTTAAGCATGCAAAACTCCAAGAAAGTTTTCTTACCTTTTAAGGATGGGGTAACTTTATCTAAAGATATGTCTCTGTAGACATCAAAGGAGATAAAGGAAATAAAGGCAGTTCTTTATGCTTCGGCTGACGGAAGCCTAATGTATGCTATGCACGAGATCAGAAATCTGTTTTGCCAAGGGCATAGTTAGCAGATATCAAAGTAACTCTGGACAAGGACAGTGGACTGCAGTAAAGCATATATTGAAGTACCTTAGAGGCACTAGAGATTATATGCTAGCTTACAAGGCAGTTAATTTGGTCCTTGTGGGTTGCATGGATTTTGACTTCCAATTGGATAGGGACAATAATAAGTCAACCTCGGGGTTTTGTGTTTACTTTAGGAGGTAAAGTCATAACTATGGAAGAGTGATAAGCATAGATATTTTTCTGGACTCCACCATAGAAGCTTAGTATATGGCAAGCCTCTGAGGTAGCCATAAAAGATGAATGACTCAATAACCTCAAGATAGACTTAGATATGATTTTTGGTTTGTCCAAAGATTATTACAATTTATTGTAATAATGTTGGTGCAGTAGCAAACTCGAAGAAACCATAAGTCTATAAGGCAAGTAAACACAATAGAGCGCAAGTACCACCCAATACGAGAAATCGTATAAACGAGGAGAAGTTGTTGCTGCCTAGAATGCATCAGATGATGACCTATAGATCTTTTTACTAAGGTCCTTAAGGCGAGAGCTTTTGATGGACATGTTGAAGGGTTGGAAATCAGATGTATGGCAGCAGATATGGCAGCTTAGTCTTTTAGTATAAGTGGGAGATTGTTAGAGTGTATACTAAAAGCCTAGCTTTTGGTATAAACATTTATCTAGAAATAAGAATCACATTGGTCAAATGTCTACATTTATGATAAATGTAGTTGTTCAATTAATTTATATTGTAGATAACATGGTGTGTGGTGTCACACACAGAGGATCATGTTATCAGTACCTTATAAATTATAAACAGTAGCTCACGACCATAATGGAAAGGAACAAACCATTGGAAGGTCATAGTGTAATTAGGTATTAGTTTATCTTAACTATATAATTACACTAGTACACTTAGAGTGTATTGAGTAGGACCATTAGAGGTCGTTTCTTTTATACTGACTTTATAAAGAAACAAAGACCTCAGTTATTATGGAAGTGTGTGCTCTTAATCTTAATATAATAACAAACACATATATTTGATATTTATTTCTTTAATTTATCAATGGGTGAGATTTAGTTCGATGAATCAATAAGCCCGATAAGTTGGGAAATGATATCACTTATAGTGTGTGTTGTTGATTATAGAAGGAAACTGTGTCCTAGTGATCTAGGTTGAGAATGTCCCCAAGAGGAGCTCATAAGGATTGTCATGTTAAACCCTGCAGGTGGACTTAGTCCGACATGACGATGAAGTTGAGTGGTACTACTCTTGGAGCTAGATATTAATTAAGTGAGTTGTCAGTAACTTACTTAATTAGTGGACATTTGTTATCTTAAACACGGAGACTAACACACTCATACTAAGAAGGAGCCCAAAATGTAATTTGGGATTGGTGCGATAGTTCAATAATAGTTCTTTAGTGGAATGAATTATTATTGATGAAATTAAGTTGTGTGTTCGGGGCGAACACGGGATGCTTAATTTCATCGGGAGACCAAAACCAATTCCTCCTCTCGGTCCCTATCGTAGCCTCTAGTATATAGAGATTTATACCCACCGATACCCACCTTCTTACCCATCCAATGGGGCCGGCCAAGCTAGCTTGGAACCCAAGCTAGGGCCGCCAAGACCAAATGGATGAGCCATGTTGGTGGCCGCCAAAGCTTGGGTCCCAAGCTTAGGTGGCCAACCACTAGAATATTAAAAGGATTTTTATTAAAATTATTTCTTATGTGGATATCATGATTTTAAAGAGAGTTTAAAATTAAAAATTTCCTTTTATAACTTTCTACAAAGATTAAGAGAAGAGATTAATCTCTTTCCTTATTTGTAGTTTAAAAGGATGGTTTTAATTTTGGTAAAACTTTCCTTATTTGTAAATCATCTACATGTTTAAAAGAGAGTTTAAAATTTGAAATCTTTCCTTATTTGTTGATTAAAGGTGGATTTTAAATTTTAAGAAAACTTTCCTTTTTAATCATGTTCATGATTTAAAAGAGAGTTTAAAATTAAATATTCTCTTTTATAAGTTTCTACAAAAGATTAAGAAAAGATTTGATATCTTTTCTTATTTGTAGATTAAAAGAGATTTTAATTTTTAGAGATAACTTTCTTTTTATTCACATGTTTAAAAGAAATATTTTAATTTATAAAATTTCCTTTTTATTAACCACCATGAAGGGAAAAATTATTTGAGAAATTTTTATAAATTTCTGGAAGCAAATTAGGAAGTTTTAATTCTTGTGTGAATTAAAATTTCCTTGATTAAAGGGATTAAGGTGGCCGGCCATTAACAAATAGAAAAGAAAAATTATTTTTAATTAAATAAATTTTTCTTTTTAATGGCAAAAGAATTAAGGAAGTTTTTATTAAATTTTCCTTATTTGCCAAGATCAAGGATTATAAAAGAGGGGGTAGAGGAGGCTTCAAGGTGAAGGTCTCTATTATTTTTCCTCCCTCTTTTCTTCTTTGGGTGTGGCCGGCCCTTTCTTTTCTCTCCTCTCCTTTGTGTGGCCGAAACTTTCTCATGGTGGAGTTAGCTTTGGTGGCCGGATCTAAGAAGGAGAAGAAGGAGAGAAAAGAAGCCTCTTTTCTAGCATCCCTTGGAGCATGGTGGTGGTGGCCGAACCTCTTCATCCTAGAAGAAGTTTTGATGGCCGAAACTTGCAAGGAAGAAGAAGGTGCTTGGTGGTTCTCATCTCGGAAGATCGTTGCCCACACAACGTCCGAGGTTAGAAGAGGAATACGGTAGAAGATCAAGAGGTTTTTTCTAAAAGGTATAATTAGTATTTTTCTTTCCGCATCATACTAGTTATTTTTGGAAATAATACTAAATACAAGAGGCATACGATTCTAGTGTTTCGAATTTGTTTTCGATATAGTGTTCTTTTGTTTTTCTTTTCCTTGTGATTTGATTGTTCTTTTCGGTTAACCTAAAGTTATTTTAGGAAATTAAATATTAGCTTTCCATAAAAGGTTTTGTCTAGTCGGTGGTGGTTGCTCCCATATCCAAGAAGGTCATGTGCCTCGCCACGTCAGTACTGGGAACCAATTATGGAAATTAATATTTAATGAAATTAATAACTTAAGGTGATTTGGGTCTAACGTGTTAAGTTCCGCAGGAGATCTAAGTCTAAACCTAAAAGAACAAATAGATTAAGTTTTGGATCAAACGTGTTAAGTTCCGCAGGCGATCCAAAATTTAATTTAAAAGAACGCATGGTAGCTAGGAAAAGGTTCAGACCTTTGTACAAAATTTTTGTACAGTGGAACCTCTAGGTTTTCCGAGTAGCAACCAACAAAGTTCAAGGGGCAAGAGTAGAAATAGGAAGGTCATTTGCTATAATTGTCAAGGAGAAGGACACATGAGAGATGATTGTCCTCTCTTAAAGAAGAAAGAAGAAAAGAAGAAGGGGGAGAAGAAGAAGTCAAAAGAAAAGGGAAAGAAGGTTAAAAACCTAATGGCTATATGGGATGATCCATCATCATTGGAGGAAGAAGAACATCATGTCTCCCACTTTGCATTAATGGGAGTTGATGACATTGCCTCCACCTCATCTGAAAGAGAAGGAAGGAGCTCAAGTGAAGATGAAGAAGGGAGCTCAAGTGAAGGGGGAGGTCAAACTTCGGATTCAGACTTCTCTGTAAGTGAGGTACATAATCTACCTCCCCATGTTTTAATTAAAATTATTGCAAGTACATGATGATTATTTGTTTAAAGCAAAAAGAAAGAACAAATCTTTGAAAAATGATATTTACATGCTTAATGAAAAATTAGAATCCATGTGTTCTAAGGACAATGATATGCATGTTTCTTCTACAATTTCAAATGATTCATGTTTATTAGAAGAAAATAAGACCTTAAGGGAAAAGGTAGAATACCTTACCAATGCCCTTAGAAAATTTGAAATTGACTCTAAAATCCTAAATATGATTATTGGGAGTCAAAGGGCAAGTTTTAAGAAAAATGGGTTATGATATAATGAACCCAAGAATGAAAAAGACCTACCATTGTCTACTTGCTAGGGGGCAATCAAAAACTAAAACTTTAGATAGAAAATGGATTCCCAAGGAATATTTGGTTAACCCAATTAGAAAGAATTTCTATTGGGCGTCAAAGTCAATCCTCAAGGGTTATAGGATTTTGGGTTAGTCAACCATTGAAATTATAATTCAAATCTTTGAAAAATGATTGATTTGAGACCTTAAGGGGGAGCACTTAGCCTTGATAGAAATTCATGATAAAGAAGGCTAAGTAGAGGTTACCTTATTTCATCTCACAATGACTTGCATTATTTTTAAAATATAAATGTGAGATGATAGGATGATACTTATAATTCACTTATGCTTATGACATTTTGATGAGTTATGAAATGTATCAAATTTTTGAGTAATCATGGACCAACATGGGGAAAGTAAATGTTTAATTAATGGACATCTTGCCCATAGATCATAGTTGAACATTTGAAATGTTTTGAAAATAATTCTATGTTTTATTTACAGTGAATAGTTTTTTGAAACATATGATTGTAAAACTGGGGGTAAAATTGATACATAACTTGCATGTTTTATGATTTTTGAGATTTGATCAAAATTTCAAAAATACTTTGACTTTTCATGAAAATATATTTTTCCTAGTTAAACGGAATTTCAAAAAATATGTTGTCAAAATTTCATGATTTTTTGAATTTTCTGAAATTTTTTATGTATTTCTGAAGTTGGCTGCAAAAGGCTGAAATTCGATTTCAAAATGTACTAGTTGACTGCATCAGTTACCAGTCGACTGGTACCAGCTTTCCAGCATACTGTTGTCTTCTGAAATCAAATTTTTGATCAAAATTTGGTCATACTTGATCCCATATAGTGCATGATTGTCTGGTACTTTAAGTTACGCTTTCATATGTGTTTGAGTCTTGCAGGACTTGGTGAAACACATGAGGAACTTGGTGCAGCCAAGATTGGAAAGCTCATCCAAGGGCTCAGATCCTTGAGTCGGTGAAGGATGATGTGGAAGACATCCGAGGGGCCACCGGACGATGAGCAATGGAGTGGAGCCGAGGGAAGCGGACTTTAAGGCAACGTGAAGGATGGCACGGAGAGGAGCAGCGGGCTCGGGTGCATCTGAGGGACGAAGGCCGAGGAAGAGGGCTTCAAAGGCGACTCCAGAAAGGATGAGTGGGTAAGAATGTAATGGACCAGTCGACTAGTCATGGGACCAATTGACTGATCCAATTTCACAGAAAGCACAGAATGCTTCTGTGCTCGTAGACTACAGGGACTAGTCGACTGGTCATGTATATGGTCGTTGCCAGAAGTTGGCTTCTGCAAAGAGTCATTGGCTGTGTCTAACGGCTACATCAGTCGACTGGTGCATGGACCAGTCGACTGATGTCGGGCTTGAGTTGATATGATGATCAACTCTCTCTTCTTATTTATAGGATGTTTTGGGGTATAAAGGAGGTTACTCGTGCTTATTGAATAACTCCTAGTCTTTGCCCAAAGCTTCCAAGTCTACTCTCTTCCTCCCAAACCTAAACTTCATTATTATAAAGAGGAAGAGATCCTTTGTGAGAGGTTTGCTCCACCGAGAAGGAGAAAGCTCTAGCCGGAGGTTGTCGGGGATTGATCCACCGAAGGATCAAGGGTTCATCCACCTCAAGGATACATCGTGGAGTAGGAGCAAGCAATCTCCGAACTACGTTACATCGAGCTTGTTAGCAATTTGGTATTCTTTCTTTATTGTTTTCATTAGTTAGTTGTATTTCTGCTTGCGCACTAACTTTGTAGGAGAAGCAATCGATTTGGGGGTGACCTAGCTATCCAACCCCCCTTCAAGCCGACCACTGATCCCCTACAGAAGGCACCTTCAGTTTGATGGAAGACACCTTTCATGTGCAATGGAGGGTGCCTTTAACCAACTTAAGATGCCTTTAGTCAGTTAGGGCGAGATTTTTCCCACTCTTCTGAGGGTGCCTCCAATTGTATCGAAGGCGCCTTCGGTGGCGATAATAGTATCAAATTTTTTTTGTTAGGAGTTTAAAATTTTAATTATTTTTATTTTTATTTTAATTTTAATTTGAGTTTTAATTTAATTTAATTTAGTTTAATTTAATTTAATTTTAAATTTAATTTAAATTTAAATTTAATTTAATTTGAATTTCATTTTAATTCTTAGTTGCCTCACTTGATCTATATTTTTAATCAGGGAATCCTATAATTTTATGCGATAAGTTAGGTTAAAATTCAGGGTTTGGTTTAACTAGTATTAGATTCAAGTTTAGTTTTGGGTTCAACAAATAGGTATTTTTTTTAGATAAACTTCTAAGCTGTGGTGAGTCACCTAGACATCATTAGAGTAACTACACCTTCAAAAATTTTCAAATAGTCCTATCCACTGAACTTAATTTAAAACTTTGGTCTAACCAGTTAGGATTAGTAAAAGGTAGTTTTAGTTAGTTCCACTAAGTCAAATGCATCAGATAGAAATCATATCTTCCTAAACATGCATAGACAAAGTTTTCCTAACCTACTATCATCCAAAACTTTTCCGGTACCGTTTACCAAGTTAAACTTTTGTCTCTTTTTAATCTAGTCTTAATTACCTAGCCAGGTAAATTATTATTTTTGGAGGTGCCAGCTTTCTTTGGAGTCTCCCCTGAATTATTGGACTTTGGGTTTAGATTTTTGGTTTGTGTCGATTTACTTTATAGCTATAATAAACTTGGTTATAGTTTAAGTTTATATTAATTTTGTTTAATTTGGGTTTATTTGATTTTAGGTTTGAATTTATTTTTGGAGATTTAATTTTTGAGGTCGAGAGTGATTTGATTTATTTGGATTTATATAGTGAATTTTATCTTTTGGTACATAGTATTGATTGAGTCCTACTTGTGTGGTTAGACACGCTTTCGGAACCTAAGCATTAGTTAATTTTCAATTTTGAGTTATCGTTAAAAATGATTTGTATTTTATGTTGGGTTTGTATCCGAGTTCAAATTTGTTGTACATCGCTCTTTGGGAACCAAGCATCATGTTTAGGTATTTGGTTCCTGAGGTAAACTTTTTCAACTACCCTTTGAGCTCGTTGACTTGACTTTTCAAGACAGAGTTTTCTTCCTCAAATTTTGCAACTTAAGTTGAACCTTTGTCTTCAACTTGGCTAGTCATGGAGTTCATGTTCAGATGTTCTTTAAGGATGTTATTTTCCTTTAGGAGTTGTTTAGTGTGTTCCTCGGTTTTAATTAATATTTTATTTAGGCAAGCAATTACTTTAAATGAATTTACGCTGATATAAGAATTTACCTCGGGTCGGTCTGACCCGGATGAAGATTCGTGGCTCGACTTGTATTCAGACTCATCTTTTGTAACGACCACCCTTCTTACTACTACTACTCTCTAAGGATGACCGTTACTTATCTACTAACTCTACTTAACCGGTGTGATTAAAAACCACATGGAAATCCTACCGAAAAATTTCGACAGAATCTCCCCTGTACCGGTGACCTTATCCAACAATACATGCAATATATATACTCAGCCACATGCGGCTGGAACACATATCAATCACACAAAAGGAATAATATCACCACGCAGTTTAATGAAATCAAATCATGCAAGTAATGAATAGCGAAAAAATAAAAACATACAATTAACTAACAGCGGAAGACTAAATGACTCATCTAATACATTCTTAATAAATGACAATCTTAATAAATTCTTAAACTAAGTCCCAAGGCTTCCATAGTCCTGGCATCACGCACCATCCGCGCCACCTTGTCACCTTCCTCGCTAAATCTTTTCTTTTCCTTTATCTGCAGTAAGAGGAAGTGTAGTCTATAAGCAAAATTTGCTTAGTAAGCGCTATCTAACTCACAAAAACACGAATGTGCATGTATACGAAAAGAACTAGGAACTATATGCTCTAAAAAGAAATAAAGCATAAACATAACTGCTCATGTCAAACTAATAGCAAAGAAAAGCTAAGAAATCTACTCATGTAATTCTACTCGCTAATCAGGCTACTCATCTAATAGGTAAACATGAAAACTACTCATCCACTAGATAAACATGGTAGAATAAAGAACTAAACTTACTGAATTCTAAACACCTTCTGAATCTTATTCAACTTGTTTAAAGACTTATTCTTCAATACTTTATACTTATGTAAAACTCGTTTTACTTGTTCAAAAACTTATACTTATAATACTTCAAAATAATAATCAACTTTCTTCTTGGGCCCAGGCATAGTACCATCTTATGCGCGTTCCCTGATAGGTTGGGGTAGCGAGCCACCAATCCTAAAAGAGCAGACCTCGGTCTACCAGGGCCAAGACCTCGGAATTGGACACCTGGATTTGTTTAACGACAACCTCGGAAGTCGGGTACTAGCCTCTTCTTAAAAGTAAAATACTTATTAGCTTATTTACTTCTTCTTTAAATGCCTTGGCATTTTAATAGACACCTTGTGTGCCAAAAATCCCTAAAGTCTCGACTTTAGGATCTACTTAAGACCTCGGCCTTTTCTTTCTTTTCTTTATCTTTCTTATACTTATCTTTATCTTTCTTATACTTTTCTTAAATCCAAAATACTGTTAGGGGTATCTTTCGTATGAATCTATGAATAAAACTAACTATGTATCACATAATCATGCATAGAATACAAAAGAAATCTGCACATACAATAGTTATCAAAAATCTGCACTAATTCTTAATAGAAATCTGCATACTAGCTCAATAAAAATTTGCATAATAGCTTAACAGAAATATGCATACTAGCTTAACAAAAATCTGGTCTACTACGAATTGAAAAATCTACACTACTACATGAGTATGATACAAGCCTACTGCTAATACAAAGCTTAAGAATCTACATAACATGCTACTCGAAATTCTGCATTCTTAGCTAATAAATTTCTACACTATAATCTCTAAAGCAAATCAAAATTCACAGAACCGGATTGTTCATCCCTATAAGTCCTTTAGACAAAAGACTAATAAGCACAAACTACCTTACTACATTATTCATTAAAAACTCATTCTTATACATGGCAATGAGATAAAATACTAATACTACAAAGTTAACAGCATGCAATTCACAGAATCAGCAACATAAATTGAAACCATTAAATCCGGACTGCAACAAGCTCCAAGGGGGGCTGTTCTTGTTCATCATAAAGCACAAGAGGATTAGGTTGTTCTAAGCTTCAAATGAGGCTGTTCCTATCTCATACCTAGCACAAACAAAAGCCAAAACTTGCTGGAACTTACAAGAAACCAAAACGCTAGACATAGCCATTAAAAACCGAAACCTGCTAAAGCTTGAAACCTATATAAAACTTGTTCAAACCCATTGCATCATAAAAACAAAACCTGCAAAACTCAACATGAGTCGAATGTGCCCATCACGGCAGAAAACCTCAAAGCTCGTTCTATACCTCATCCTCCGGAAAAACCAGAATCTAACAAGAAACAAAAACAACTCCATAGCTACTCTAAACTTCGGAAACAAGGAGAGGAGTGCGGAATATACTTCGGAGCTATCCTACTGCAGGTGAGTAGCAACTTACATGTGTTCCTTGGACTTACAGCCGAAGAGAAGAACTTCTAATGCTTCTAGGGCTTGCGGCGAGCTTGAAATCTCGGTCTTCTTCGCGCCTTCGAGTTCTCCTTTACGAGAGGAGCTTGGATCGGTGAAGAACTCACGGAAGAAGACGCTCGCCGGCCGCCGGAGACGAAACCCTAGCCTCGGCTTCGTCTTCGCCCGAGAACAAGAAACCGCGGGCGCCGTCGCCGAGTGCGAGAAGAGAAATTTTGAGGGAAAAGAAAATAATTAATCCCTCTCCTAACTTATCCTTTTATAACCTAGGGTATTCTGTTATGGCTTAAGATTATTTCGCTCCTTACCTTTTCACGAAATACTCGTGGAAGAGTTGGTTGGCTGCGGTTTTGACCAAGTCAAGGGTTGCGGCTTCGAATCCTCCGTTGCGCACTTTTATTTCCAATTTATTTTACTGTTCCTAACTACTACTTAAATATATATCGCTCCATATATAATTAACAAAACATCCGTAGACCAGATGGTTGGCTGAGTCCGTTAAAATCTGGTTCGGGTCCGAGCTCTTGGGTTCAAAACCCAGCTTTAACACTTTTATATATATATATTTTTTTAAACTTCTTTCTCTTGGTAAAAATACCAAACAAACTCCAAAAATTACGTAAAAATACTCTAAAAATTCCTAAAAATCTCTAGAATTTTTCTATAGCATTTCTAGATTTTAATAAGGTCTTTTGGGACTCCAAATCATGAAATTTGGGGTGTTACATCTTTTTTGTCTGATTCGCATCCGATTGCCATCAATGCGAGGTAGCTTGCTTTCTTCGATTCGTCTGCTCCTAATCCGTCTAAAGACTCATCCTAAGTCGCTTTTAGTGTTTCTTTTGCTTTGTCTTTTTGACTTGGTCTTCGTTTGGGCATTCATGTTTGAAGTATCCCTTCTTGTTACAACCATAGCATGTGACATTTGCCTTTAAGTTGTTGGATGCAAACTTAGACATCTTCTTCATATCGCGTTTGGTGAAGATTTTCTTACGTCTAGTGAACATCTTCCTTACCAGGTTCACTAGTTGCTCTTCTTCGTCTGATTCTAATTTGGATTTAGTTTCATCTTCGGGTTTAGTTCCCTTTGAAGTACGTGTAAAAAAAGCAATTCCTTTCTTGACCTTTGGGGTCGTTAGTTTGTTTGTGTAGTTCAAGTTCACAAAATAGTTCATCTAATTTTAACTAAGAGAGATTCATCAAAACCTTATTAGGCATCTATGGTTGGTGTCCAGAGTGCATTCCAAGGGAACAGTTAAGAACATATCTTATTATGTCTCAGTTTTTGATCTGGTGTTCGATTAGGTGAAGACCGTTGAGGATGTCCTTGATTCAAGCATGGAGCTGATTCGCGGTTTCACCATCCTGCATTTTAATGTTGAATAATGAATTCAAAAGTAGGTCGCGTTTTGTTTCCTTCGAATTGGGAGTTCCTTCGTGTAACTCTATGAGCTTATCCCATAGCTCCTTCGCGTTCTCGAGCGGGCCGACTCGGTTGAGTTTTTCTTTTGTGAGTCTGCACTGGATTGTGTTCAATACTTTGAAATTGATCTGGGCTTTCTTCTTATCTTCTGGACTCCATCTTTTTGGATCGAATGGTACTTTTGTTGCTTCATCTACAAGCGCCCGGTACCCTCGTCGGATGACGAACCATTGCTCAATATTTGTCTTTAAGTAAACTTCCATTCTCTTCTTCCAGTACGAAAAGTCATTTTCATTGAAGAGAGAAGGACGAGCGGTGTTAAATCCCTCAAGTTGGGTCATTTGATTGTTGAAAAAGAAAGCTAGAAGGGTGTACCAAGATTTGATTTTGGATTAGTAGTGTTTGAGAAAAAGAAATATGTCAATGACTCAAGTGGTGTTGTACAAATTTTGAGTAAACATCGAACGAGAAATTGTTATTTAAAAGACCAAGTTCTACCAATTCAATTAAGATAGGACAAAAAAAATCTAAAAAAAACGGTTCCCCCAGTTTGATTGGTGGTTTCACTAATTCATAGTAGAACCTTACTATGATACCACTTGTTGGATTGAAATGCATGTAAGAGGAGAGGTGAATCACATGGTTTTGAAAAGCTTGTCTTTTTAGTTTTAAAAATAATAGTACGCAGCGGAAAAAAATAGACAGAAATAAAAAAAGGCATTAACACAAGGATTTACTTGGTTCGGAGCCTTCGGTGACTCCTACTCCAAGACACAGGTCACTGTTGGGGTTGTAAGGTTACAAACATAGTCCCACATTGAAAACACATGGGAAAGATCATGAGTTTATAAGAAAAAGATATCTCCATTGGTTTGAGACCTTTTGGGGAGAACCCAAGAGCAAGACCATGAAGGCTTAGGCCTAAAGTGGATAATATTATACCATTGTGGGGATATCTAAAATTATTTTCGATCCTATAATTGGTATTAGAGCTCAGACTGCCAGAAAGACTAAACGTCGACTGTGCACAAGAGCTATGGTCCAATCAAACCATGTGGGTGGAATATTGACCTTGAACAAAGAAGTGGAGACTCCCATGTCCGGATCAAGAGAACCAAACACTAGGCAGGAAGTCCTAGTTGCGGCTAGGCAAGGAAGTCCTAATAGGTCGGATGGACCAATGGGCAGGAAGTCTTAGTTGCGGCTAGGCAAGGAAGTCCTAGTAAGTTGGGTGGACCAAGGGGCAGGAAGTCCTAGTTGCAGATAGGTAAGGAAGTCCTAGTAGGTCGAATGGACCAAGAGGCAGGAAGTCCTAATTACGGCTAGGCAAGGAAGTCCTAGTAGGTCGAGTGGACCGAGGGACAGGAAGTCCTAGTGGGTCGAGGATCAGACGTTAGGGATCCTGTGGTCCTTTGTTTGAGGGGAGAATTGTTGGGGTTGTAAGGTTGCAAACATAATTTCACATTGAAAATATATGGGAAAGATCATGGGTTTATAAGAGAAAGATATCTCCATTGGTATGAGGCCCTTTGGGGAGAGCTCAAGAGCAAAATCATGAGAGCTTAGGCCTAAAGTGGACAATATCATACCATTGTGGAAATATCTAAATTATTTTCAATCTTAACAGTCACGTGGACCTATCGATGTGTAATTCACTAAAGGTCTCTTTCAGAACTGCCAAAAGAGGGGATCGAGTACAAAAGAGTCTGAAAAGTGTAACAGACTACACTTCCATTTGCAGAAATTAAAAATAGAAATTATGTTATGTTACCAACCACTTTCGTAGATGGTTTGCTTGAGCTTGGTGTTTGGATGACTTCTCAATGGCAGTCGAGCGTAATAGAGTCACAACAAGGCAGCAACAAGAAGCTGTAGCAGTCAGAAAGCCAAATCGGGTGCGTAGGAGCTCGTGTAGAAGTTGATCCTTGAAGTTGGTCAAGATACCCTTATAAAGGGTATGGAAGGCACCTCCATAGCCTTGAAGGCACCTCCAACCCGTAAAGTTTGATCCCAAACTTCTTGCTCCTTATCTACAACGAAGTGTAAATTTTATCTTACGTAAGGCGCCTTTCATAGTACCAAATGCGCCTTCTGTGAACAGTATGAAGGGGTCTTCTAATTATTGAAGGCGCTTCGGGTACTGTTCACCTAAGACCATTTTACTCTTTTTGTCCTGTAAAAAATGTTAATCCAATAACATGCAAGACAATGTTAGTGTAGTAATAATAATAAGTAGTAATTTGATCCTGTCTCCTCAAGACCAAGATCTAGTTAAGGTCTCAATTTAGGTTTCTAAAATGGACCTAAATTGGACTGACTCCTACTGTTCCTTTGAACGGAGATGTGTCCTCATTTAGTCATTGTCCTCCAGTAACTTACCTCTACTTACCAGGTATAGAGTTACCTTTCGAAATCACACATCTAAATTTTGAGAATCAAACATCCTGACCTACCGGAATCGCACATACAATTTTCTCTAATCAGGAATCGCATATCCCAACCTACCAGAATCGCACATCCGATCTTCTCCAATCGGGAATTGCACATCTCGACCCTTGTTAGAATCCCACATCTAAACTTCAACCTGTCAGGAATTGAATATCTCGACTTACCGGAATCACACATCTGGTCTTCAACCAATCATGAATCAAACATCCTGACCGAGGTTAATTAACCCTTCACACTCGGTAACAAGGTTAGATCGCAACACTTCTAACTTTAATATATTTGTCATTCATTAAAATTCAGATTTGATCATTGGTATAAATTGCACTAACATAATGTTCAAAGGATAAAACATATTTATCCTATACTAGACTCAATTATTGAATGCTATCAAATACCCCATTTCTATTCACGTGAGGATTGTTGGATATATGTGAATGGAAAGTAAATGAGACTTTAGTCTCATGTTGGGAGTTTTATGACATATTTGATGGTTTATATTGATTCACAAGCATTATAGTTATGAACAAATGCATGGAGAGAGACTCTTTCTCAGGCATAAACCTCTATGGGATGTAAATTCAAGGTCTGGATTGCATTGACCCAAAGGTGACTCGTGTTTAAGCATGACCTACGCACATCCAATGTCGGACCTATCGAGGAAAAAGTTGCCCAAGTGAATAAACCTATGCTTTGCTATATGAATCTTTTTTCTTGTTGCTCAAAAGGTAACGAATACATTAATTGTTGATTAATGGAGAATTCGTAAACTCCAAATGTTTTCAGTCGGAGAGGTTAATGGCAGTAAATGGCATTAATTCATCCATTTGAATGTTGCAAGGATCTAAGCTACTATATAAGAAAGTTGTCACTAAAAGCAAAGAAATACTAAAAAAAAAAAAAGCAAACAAAGATTTTTCTCCATATTCGTTCCCCCAAATTTTCTCTCCAACATGCATTTTTTGCTTGGTGGTTTAATCAAGATATCAATCGGGTATTTTCTAGTTCATCACGTATAACCAGTGTTTAGTTGTGTACATGGTATTGTTGGATCAAGACGTGCTAGAGGGGAAGAATAGCACTCGCGACTTTTTCATACTTTTCGGAAAACAGAGAATAACATAGCGAAAATGAAAGAAAGGAAAAATTAAACAAATATTGACACTTTTGGTTTACTTGGTTCAGCGCATTTGACGACTCTTACTCCAAGGCCCGCGATGGTCGATCGTTTCCATTGGGCAATTCATTATCAGTTTGAATATTACAAGTATATTGAATTACAACTTTACATTAAGTAAAATATACCGACAACTTAAAGATCTAGAAAGTCGTGCTTTCGGTCATCATAGTCACGTCGTAGAGTCGTAGGACTGTCCTTGAAGCAATGCACAAGTGAAGGATTGTGAGAATGAGTTGTTATCAGCCCTCTGCTCGAACCATCTTTTATGGGTCGTTGAAGGCGCCTTCAACCCCATGAAAGGCGCCTCCAGCTTTGCAACTTATCCCTATCTTCTCGGTATCAATAAGCTCGCAGCCTGCGCTGTTTATCCATCCGAAGGCGCCTTCAAGTCATGAAAGGTGTCTTCCATCCCAACTCCAAGGCGCCTTCAGGCACACGGAAGGCACCTCCCCGCCTCTCCACGCGAGCCTTCAGCCAAGTTGCTCGAGGCGCCTCCAACCTCCTCGGAGGCGCCTTGAGCATTGTTCATCCGAGCTTGTTTTGTTCTTTTCACTCTCTGCAAGTCATATTGTCCAAAATATAAAACATACCCTACAAGACGAAGTTAGTATAATGAAATGTGAATAATAGAACTTCTTAACAGTCTCCGAACTATCCGATTCTGACTTTTAAATTTCTTGGAAACCTTAGGTCGAGCCAACACCTACTATTCCCTCAACGGGGAACGCGTCCTCACCTACTCCTCTCAGGAAAAATTACATTTTGTCATATCAGTCCTCTAGACCGTCTGGACTTTTGCTCAGCGTCTGAGATGTCAGGACTTCATGCTGAACATCTGATCCTGACCCATCCAGTCTTCCACCTAGTGTTCACGACCCCTAGGATTTTCACCTAGTGTCCTCGACACTAGGATTTCGTCCAACGTCCTCAACCGCCAAGGTTTTGTCCAGTCCCCCGGATCAGGACTTGGCTGCCTAGCCGCAACTAGGACTTTCCATAACTTAGGGTTACCACCCACTAGGACCTAGGATTACCTCCTCCCAAGGTTTTCTACTTGCCTAGAATTCACTAGGACTTTTACCTAAGAACACTTAGGACTTTCCTGCAAGCTCAATCACACTTGTTAGATCACAAGACATCTTAATTTTTGAACCCTTTGACATAATCAAAACTCAGGTTTGATCGTCTAGTGCTCCCTGCACCAATAGGTTATACTATTGTATCCTGGGAAACAGATGTTCATCATAATCTCGAAGAACAATTGGAGGAAGATGAATCCATTTTTAAGGAAAATGTATCATGCAGGCCTCGACAACACTTGCTTCCCACTCGGCCACTCCGACTGGGTAGTTGATGACTCGACACTCGACCAACTCGACACTCAGGTGACTTGGCAGCATGGCCAACTCATTCATTCAATAGTTGGCTGACTCGAACTCGACAATCGACGTCTTGACAGTCGACAAGTTGACACTTGCCTAACTCAGTACTCGGGTGATTCGAAAGCTCGACTAACTTAGTAACTCAATAGTCAGTAATTCAACACTCGGGATGACTCAACAGCTTGACCAACTTAGTCACTCAGTAGTTGGCTAACTCGTTAGTCGGCTGATTCAACAGTCAACCATACAAAGTAGCTCAGTTTTTTATAGTGTCAAGTTAGGTCTTCTCAGCTGGTCTAAAATTAGTTTTAAAGTAAAATTCAATTCATTAGCTATTCTGGTCATCTCCGGCCAACCATCTTCGTTGTTGTGGAAGATTCTCCGACTAGCTCAATCCGGTGGAGTAAAAAACACTAAGGGGTGTTTGGTTCTCTCCTAGGAATCGGAATGAGAATGGGTATCATAGTATTATGAAATGGGAATGGGTATGAGCTTGGATATCATTCTTAAAAATGATGTTTGGTTAGTTAAATATTTTCAATCGGAATGAACCTAAATTCTCTTTTTTACCCTTACAGAAAATAAGAGAAAAAATTAGATGGGAGAGAAAGTTGAATGTGAGAGAAACATATGATGAGAGAGAAAGTATGATGAGAGAGAAAATATGTTGGGAAAATGAAGAGAGAGAAAATATTATGAGAGAAAATGAAAAAGTGAGGAGAGAGAAAGTACGATGAGAGAGAAAGTGGGTTGAGAGAGAAAGAGTGATGGGAAAAAATAAGAGAGAGAAAGTCTGATGAGAGAAAATGAGAGATTGAAGAGAGAGAAAGAATGCTGAGAAAGAAAGAGCGATGGAAAAATGAAGAGAGAGAAAATATTATAAGAGAAAATGAAAAAGTGAGGAGAGAGAAAGTATGATGAGAGAGAAAGAGTGATGGGAAAAATGAAGAGAGAGAAAGTGTTATGAGAGAAAATGAGAGACTAGGGAGAGAGAAAGTGTTTTGAGAGAGAAAGTGTGATTAGAGAGAATAAAGAGAGAGAGTGTGATGAAAGAGAATGAAAAGAGAAAAAGTGTGATGAGAGAAAATAAGGAGAGAGAATATGCTAAGAGAAATTGAGGAGAGATAAAGTACGGTGAGAGAGAAAGTATAATGAAAAAATAAGGAGAAAGTGTGTAATGGGAGAGAAAGTGTGATGGAAGAGAATGAAGAGAGAGAAAATAAGGAGAAAGAGTGTATGATGGGAGAGAATATAGAGAGAAAATGGTAGAGAATGTGTCATGAGAGAGAAAGTATGTTGAGAGAGAAAGTGTGATGATAAAATAAGAAGAGAGAAAATATGATGAGAGAGAATAAGGAGAGAGAGTGTGAAATTAAAAAAAATTGAACAAATATACTAAGGTTATTTTTGTCTAAAACTTAATTCACATTCATATTCCATCAAAACCCAAGGAAGGGGGTGAATTTCATCCATACCCAAATTTTTGGATTTCATTTCAAAATCTTGATTTCATTCCCATTAACCAAACACAAGATTTGTAAATAAATTCATTCTCTCATTTCTAAATTCATAAATCAAACGTCATCTAAATGTCATTTATAGATCAAAAGAAGAGCGAAGTTGATCCTACTATGTTGGTGGGACCCTCCTGATGTGATCTAGTTTCTTTATATTTTTTTAAATATGCATATAAATTATGTTTTAAAAAATCAAGAGTACAGGCGTGCCCAACACATATCAATCTAATTTGAAAAAAAAAAAATAGAGGCCGATATCCACGTGTGAGGTAGAGAGAGCCGTGTCAGCAGATGGAGAGATCCTTTTGAAGTTCCCCATTGGTGAGCAATCTATCCTCTTTCCAATACCGGATCTCCCTTAGATTTGATGCATCCCAGGCATCCATCTCCACTCACTAATACCCCTCACATCTACACCTCAACCACTGAATTCAACCAACCCATCAATCCAAGCAGCATCCGCAATGGCCGTGGCCATGGCCTCCACCTCCGCCGCGGTAGTCCTCCAAGGCCTCTCCACCCCTTTCCTCTCCGGCTCCCGGACTCTTCTCAATGCCACCATCAGCGGGAGGTCCTCCGCGGCTGCGTCTCGTCGGCTCGTCGTCGTTGCGGCTGCCGCCAAGAAGTCCTGGCTCCCCGGCGTCAGAGGCGGCGGCAACTTCATCGACCCAGAGTGGCTCGATGGCTCGTATGTTTTTCCCTTTCACAATCATCTCCATCATCAAGAATTGGGGATTAACCGAAGAAACAACGTCTTTTCTCCCATATGATGAGTGCAGGTTGCCGGGCGACTACGGGTTCGATCCGCTGGGCTTGGGGAAGGACCCCGCGTTCCTGAAGTGGTACAGGGAGGCGGAGCTGATCCACGGGCGGTGGGCCATGGCGGCGGTGGTGGGCATTTTCGTGGGGCAGGCGTGGAGCGGCGTACCGTGGTTTGAGGCCGGCGCAGACCCTGGCGCCGTCGCGCCCTTCTCCTTCGGCTCGCTCCTCGGCACGCAGCTCATCCTCATGGGATGGGTCGAGTCCAAGAGGTGGGTCGACTTCTTCGACCAGGACTCGCAGTCCGTGGAGTGGGCCACGCCGTGGTCGCGCACCGCCGAGAACTTCGCCAATGCCACCGGCGAACAGGGATACCCTGGAGGCAAGTTCTTCGACCCCCTTGGCTTGGCTGGCACCGTCGATAACGGCGTGTACGTACCCGACTTCGAGAAGCTCGAGCGGCTCAAGTTGGCCGAGATCAAGCACGCCAGGATCGCCATGCTCGCCATGCTCATCTTCTACTTCGAGGCCGGACAGGGCAAGACCCCCCTTGGTGCACTGGGATTGTAAATTGTAAACATGAGGCTTGGACAAATGTATTAATCTACTCTACTGTGTGCATCGTTCGTCATGATTCTGAACATTAGTCTTCTCCTGTAAAAGATCTTGTAGATTAATTGCTGTCATTTAATAACAGACACTATTTATTATCTGGGAAATTGGAAGTTAATTTGTGTTTACAAAGTTGAGGCGCGTTATGGATTTGATTGCAGGAGAAAAATATCTCTGTTTGATACGGGATGTCAACGGGACTCAGATATGACGCTACTCTTAAAATCAAGGTGGTGTGACCGAAGGTTAAGGTGAAGGTTAAGAGGAGGTGGCAGCCAGGGTATCATTCTCCATGAGATTTTGTTATACGCCAAGTGTTAAGATCTTTGGTATGAGGATGGCTGGCTTATAAATCGGTAGGACTTAGAGAACCTAGTGTTTGATTCCTATATAAAAACATCTATCATATATCCAAGTAGTCGATAATCAACCAAGTTTAATTAAAGGAGGCCTAACCTATCACAGATATGGCCGGTCATAAATCCGGCCGGAGTAAGAGAACCTAGCTTCCCACTCGGTACAAGTCTTACAATATATGACCGGTCGACTTCATTAGAGGTTGACCCTATAGATTTTCATACATGCTAGTCCTCTTTCATATAACCAGTCACTAACAACTTCTGTCAGATTTACATAGCTTAGCATGTTCGTCTCTTATACATACAGAAAAACAGTTTCCCTTATAAACTCAGTCAGATTTTCAAATCTCAGGTTCTTGCTTTTAAAGGCGAGTCTTTTCTCATATGGACGATTGGATTAGAGTACTGATTGAATCTCTAGAGACTAAATTCCCCATTCCTTAAATGTAAATATCCCAATATATGGTCGGTCGGCTAAAAAGTTGACCGGATGTAGAGGACTTAGCTTCATATTACTTCCAGAACAGATCTTCAACATCACCTAGTACATAATCGAGCAGCTTAAGTTAAGAACAGATATGTAGTTGACCGGTTTAAAGACTCAGCCGGGATATACTCAGTACACAATATGGTCAGAACTAGCAACAACCTGCCAAAATAATAACCATTTGTTAGAGCATATTCCTCTATTTTAATATAATCATTTACTAGAACTTTTTTTTTGAAGGTGATTGTATTTTCCATCAGCCGACAACTTATGACATAATATTCCTTCAACCGTCTCATTAATAACGTAAGTTACAAAAGACAAAAGAGGTGTACATATGGATAATGAAAATTTCATCGGACGGTTATTGTAAATCGCCGAGGCTATATGTCTTCCCTTACTCAACAACATTTGATATTCTCTGTCACTTCATGATTGCGGAAGTTATAAGAGGTGGTATATAAAAGGGATCCTCTCTGTTGGTAAGGTACGCACACTCATACACATATGCACATCTTACAATATCCTTATTTACACGCACACATTCTGCTATTCTGCTCTCCGTTTTACCTGCTCGAATATCGTACTAGAACATTGGAGGACCATCATCAGAAACTTCTTCCCTGATTTTTAAGCACTGACATCTTGTCTACTCTTTTGAGTGTGTGCAGAGTAGAGAAAGATACTCAGAACTCTTTTCTTATTCTAGTTTATCATCTTCTCACCCTCACAAAGTTTTCAATCAGTCAACCACATCACCACCGATCCAGCACATTATCTCTTCAATTTTGAAACATGATCAAACACGGTGCTAAAACCATTTTTCTGTCATCCTCCTCTTTAGTAGGTTAGACCACATGTGCAAATTTAAAATAAACATGGACTGTGACCAAAACTATTCTCATCTAATTCACTTCGCTATTAGACTAAAATATTATTAGTAAAAATATCCTTCTTAAAATAGGGGATTCATTTGTCTGAGCGTTCTGTCAACCCATCTTTAAGCTAATATGGAGAGGAAATTATAAATGACTACTAAGTACACATGGGATCCTTCTTTTGAGTTAATGGACACTATTAGGATGTCATTTCTTTCTTAGCTTTGTTCAGAGTTGATTTCATTATTTGTCGGAATCAAATTGAACAGGCAGAGGCGCCGACAGGAGCCCATTTACGTAGGTCTCCAGACTGAAAGTGGCACACGAAGCAGCCCACAAGCGATGGTTAGTGGCTAGCTACGGCCTTCTTCTGCCTCTGGTGTCTCACGTCGCTTGCGGTCCGTAGAAGGGTGAGCTACAGGTCGCCGGATTACCTGCACATCGGCTCGGTGTCCAAGAAGACAGACGAGTGGAACTACGGTTTCTTTCTCCTCGAGCTGACCGCGCGCCGATCGAGTGAATAAGGTTAAAATTGCTCGATAGAAGCGTATGTTTTCTCACTCCTTATCTGAAATAATACACTAAACCAGCAATTACCATCATCCTTTTGCTCTGCCCGAGTTCATGTAACCAATGTATATACAGCTAACTACCTCAGCTTAAAGTAAATCTATGCACGGTGGGCTTCGTGCACCGAATATTTCATATTCAAACTAAGGGGAAAAAACGCTTAAAACAACTGTACCACTGGAAAACGACGACATGATCAAAGGAAATTTGCTTAGCTTCCAAACAAAGCTCGCCATGTGCTCGAACAGCTCAACATCAAAAGGAAGCCACTGGCACCACTGCTAATTAGAGTTCACCTTTGTATCAAACAGATACGCTCGTTGTTTTATTAGATGATATTTTTCATCTTAATTAGATCGCGATGTGATATATATGGATCAAATCGGTGTACTTTCAGCTGGAGGACGAAGACAAGACGACAAGTCGACAAGACTTAATACAGAGGAATTAATTAAGTCAGAGACCGGTTTAGCACTATTTACTAGATTTTATCATCTCAATAATTTTATCTATTTTATAGAACAATAAATTAACCTTAAAAAAAAATTGACATTGAAATACAATTCTTATTTCATTCCGTCTTAATCTAAATCATTCCAATATAATTTATTAACTTTAACTGGTCGTAACATTTTATTCTAAACTTAAAATTAAGCTCTGTAAATTTCACATATGATCCGACAGTAAGATCGGGGACTCCTCTGGAGGGGAGTTTACGTAGAGGTCAAAAGTCAAAAGAGTCAGCATGAAGGCTAGCCAATCGGAGATGGGGTGGGTCGACCGACCAAACGGGTCCGAACGGAATCAAAAACAACCCGACAAGGAGTCGGATTTCCGACGCTCATGGTGAACAGGGTCGTCGGGACGAGCGGGTAGCCCGCTCGACCGAGGCGTAAAACATCAATACTATGAAGGAATAGTCTCAGCCGAGCACCCGGTCGGACCGATACCTACGTCCGGTTGGATCGAGGCCTGTCGAGCGGATGGACGCTCGGCTCGGGGAATAAGGAGACAAGGGGACCTTGGGGAACATCTTCTGACAGCAGGCATATTCGACGACCAGGCCATACGTAGAATCGTACGACGGAAGGTTCTGCTGTCCCATCATAGAGGTGCTCAGACTGTAGCAGTATGGTGTCAGGCATGCTCCTCTAGCAAGCCCATACTAAGGTATGGTACAGGACACGTGTACGCCTTGGTAGGTGTGCACAAGCCTCCCCACAACTCTATATAAGAGCCCTCAGACTTCGCCGGAGGTACGCAATCTCGCATCTTCGGAGCCACTTCATAGTTTCCTCTTGCCTGACTTGAGCGTCGGAGGGGCGTCGCCGGGAACCCCTTCCTGGCCCGACTTCCTTGCAGGTTCGTCGGAGATCCATAAGGCCGGTCAGAAGTCCACGTCACCAGTTGGAAGAGTACCATGTGCCCAGCGTCCATCGATTCAGTGTTCGGACATGATCAACATATATATATATATATATATATATATATGTATGTTGATCCTGTCCGAACATATATATATCCATCAACTTTCAAACTTAAATTACGCCGTTTAGGTCTTCATAGCCTTTGAATATTTTATTAATATTTTTAATAATTTTTATTTTATAATATTTAGAATATTTTTAATATTTCTATAATTATAGTTCATAGTTAGTCTATTTATTAATTTTAATTATAGTTCATAGTTAGTCTATTTATTAATTTTAATTTCTATCAAGAAATTTTTTTTCCCTGATTTTTTTTTTTAATTATAGTCCATATATTAAGATTTCTTTGCTTTCTTATTTATAGGGTTAGACTTTATATAAACATATGTATAGCTTCATAAGAATTAATTTCCTCACGGTTAGAATCACTATTAGTCAGCCCACTAGTAATCATTCTAATTTCTCTTTGAGTGGCATTGCTCCTGTTTTCTTCCTCTTGAACCGAGGGTCTATCCTGCTCAGTAAAAGCTTGGGTGGGACTCGTGTTGTTCCTGTAGATCTATATTCTAAATGCATGATAGACGAATAAAATAAAAGCGGTAAAAACTTCAGCGATCTCCCGCAGATCCGCAATCGACAATGGCGAAACTCGCTATCGGAAGAGTGATCACAGGATCGGAAAGCCCTCCGCAATTCCACAAACCAAATCCCGCCGCCTTAGATGTTCTCCTCTTACTCTCGTCGTTGCACACTAGCAATTTCACACACCCTGATCCTTGGATGCACTCCCTTTATATAAGGAAATAAACCAGGGGTATAATGGACTTTTCCATTATGAGTAGTGGGGAACATGGGTCATGTTCCCATATCCCCACTCTCCCAATTTCCAACATCTCCCACTCGTCCAAGGTAAGTCACTAAGACTAGTTCATTCAGGTAAGTCACAAAGACTTAATGAGTCACATAGACTATTAGAGATTTTGGTCACATAGACCATTAAAGAGTTTGGTCACATAGACCATATGAGAACATCCAATCCATACTTAGAGAAAATGGTTCATGCGACAGCAAGCACACTGAGCGATAGTTGCTAAGAAGATTGTTACACCTTGACTTAGCCGCTCGTTCAGCAATCAATGCTAATAAAGTTATTACACTTTGCTTAGCTGCTCAAATAAATTAGAGATACACTCTTCATGGCACTTAGCCACTTTCTTGGTGGCACATAGCCTTTATCCAGGATCCATCCAATCTTCAAGTGACACACAACCATTATCTTGGAGATATCCATGTCTTGCTATTTACCCAGATTAAATAATTTTCATTTACATCGATATGAACATCTCTAATCCCTTATAATGACCATTATGTCAAGAGCATGTTCCATATCCTATATTCACATTCATTTCTATACATAACAGAAATGGGTCGACCAGTGAATAACAACAAAAGATGTAAATATATTTAATCTTCCTTTTTAGCTAGAATCAATTCATTTTAATCAGTCGCTTTCCTAGTTATGCTCCATAGACCGAATCATCCATTGCCATAGGATACACGCTAAAGTAGCAGACACTGATTAAAACTTCAAGTAAACAGCTAAATAGTCACTAAGCCAAAAAAAAATTAAGATTAACATATAATCTCAAAGGTCTCACATAGTAGAGAAACTGTGATTCATTCTCCTACTACCTTTATTGTCACATTAGCACATGTGGTATGAATCACATGCTATGATGTTATTCTCTTTACTAAAAAGAGCGCATGTTGTCTTCAAATTTAACATCGTACATATTTTGATCTAGACATACCTAATGTCTAATTCTGAATTCAACATATGAATTCTAATCTGGCTTTCAACAGGTTCAATAAATGGTGGGGTTCATTTACTTCGATCATTATTAACACATAAATGATCTCATCTTGACTCAATTATCAAGGTGACCTTAACTTATGGATATGTCTCTAATTTTATAATTTCAGCTATGTAAGCTGTTCCACAAGTAACGGTCTTACCCCTATTTGTACTTAACAAATAGAGATGATTGTCCATGTGAGTGGACCAATCTCCACCTGCCAACATGCTCACCGAGATCTTATATGAATGTAACAAATACAACATATACACTGAATAAATTATGATAAATTACACAATCATAACACAAAGTCTGATTGTTATTTCAATATTGTTACATTCTACGAAGTCCCAAAGACTTTACATGTTCTTTAAATGACTCTTTAGTCATTGGCTTAGTAAAAGGATCTGCAAGCATAACACGTGTAGGGACATACTCAAGGATGACTTTTCTTTTAGCCACAATATCTCTTACAAAATTATATTTAATTTCTATATGCTTGCCTTTACTGTGATATTTGGGATCCTTGGAAAAAGCTATTGCAGCTTGACTATCACAGTAGACAGTTATTGGACTCTCACTATCCTCAGTAATTTTCAGATGCTTCAGAAACCTTCTCAACTAGACTGTTTTTTGCACAGCTACTGAATATGCCACATATTCAGCTTCCATAGTCGACAAAGCTACACAAGCTTGTTTCTTGCTGTTCCAGGAGATGGCGCCACCATTCAGCAAGAATGCATAGCCTGATGTGGATTTTTTATCATCCAGGTCTCCAGCCCAATCTGCATCTAAATAACCTTTCAGACTCATATCTGATCCTTGAAAACAGAGACAATAATCTGTTGTCGCCTTCGGATAGCTGAATATCCTTTTTACTGCCTTCTAGTGTTTTGGTCCTGGGTTTGACTGGAAGCGACTGACCAAGCCCACAACATAGCTGATATCGGGACGTGTACACAACATAGTGTACATCAAACTACCAATAGCACTTGCATATGGTTTTTTATTCATCTCAGCTATTTCCTCTGGAGTTTTAGGACACATACTCTTGCTCAACACAGTACCTTTCACAATAGGTGTATATTCTATGTTGCAATTAGACATGCTGAAATGATGTAACATCTTATTTATATAAGACTCTTGTGACAAACCCAAAAGTCTTTTAGAACGATCTCTTATGATCTTCACCCCTAAAATGTATTCAGCTTCTCCCATATCTATTGTATCAAATTGTGATGACAGTCACTCCTTGACTTCATTCACATATCCTATGTCATTTCCAGCTATCAGCATATCATCAACATATAATGATAAAATGACATACTTTCCTTTTTTCCTTTTCAGGAAGACACAATGATCCTCATTGATTATCTCAAAACCATAAGATAAAACAACTTCGTTAAATCTTATGTTCCATTGTCTTGACGCTTGCTTTAGCCCATATATAGACTTTCTAAGTTTACATACTTTTTACTCTTGGCCTTCAGCAATGAAACCTTCTGGTTGAACCATATAGATTTCTTCATCAAGATCATCATTAAGGAAAGCAGTTTTTACATCCATTTGATGTAATTCCAAGTCATAATGTGCCACAAAGGCCAAAATAACTCGTATTGACACAAATTTCACTACGAGAGAAAAGGTCTCTTCAAAGTCAATACCCTCCATTTGGGTATATCCTTTTGCAACTAAACGAGCTTTGTATCTGTTAATTGATCTATCTGCTTTCCTCTTTATTTTGAGAATCCACTTATTCCCAATAGCCTTTTGGCCCGGAGAAAGATCGACTAAGTCCCAAACATGATTTTGAATCATGGACTCCATCTCTTCAACCATTGCAGCTTTCCATTTTTCTCTAACTCTACATCCCAATGCTTCCTCAATGGATTGAGGTTCGTCATCATCAATTGGAAGTGTTACCAATGTCTCATTCTCAATATCAAACCTCTTCTTAGGTTTGATCTTACGAACACTTCTCCGTAAGTTGGGCTGTTGAGAAGTCAACTCATGACTCGACATATCACTCCCACTCGGTTGACTCGACTCAGGTATCCCTTTTGACACCTCTCTCGTTGATAATATCTCATCCTCCTCAAATAGAGGAACATTTTTATCAACATCACCTCTGATTGAGAACTCTGTTTCGAGAAAAGTCGCATCTCTCGAGTCTATTTCAGAGATAGTTTCATCTAGTTGCTCACCTATGAAAACATAACCTTTGGAGGTTTCATGATATCTTATAAAGATACATTTCTTACCTCTAGACCCTAGTTTTTCATACTTGTGAGAACTATCATGAACATAAGCAGCTGACCCCCAGGGTCTCAGATTACTCAAATATGGTTTTCTGCCTGTCCAACGTTCATATGGGGTAGATGGAACTGACTTTGAAGGCACTTTGTTAAGTATATAGGTTGCAGTTAATAATGCATCTCCCCAATAGGAGATTGGCAAATTAGCTTGCGTCATCATAGACCTAACCATTTCAAGAAGAGTCATATTTCTTCTTTCAGCTACCCCATTTTGCTGTGGAGTTTCAGGGATTGTCAGTTGTCTAATAATCCCTCTATCATTACATATTGTCTTAAACATATCAGACAAATACTCCCCTCCACGATCAGTGCGCAAAGCCTTAACTTTACGTTCTGTTTGATTCTCAACTTCATTCATATAACGAATGAAGCAATCTAATGCTTCAGATTTGTGAGAAATCAAATACACATGACCGAACCAAGAGAAATCATCAATAAATGTAATGAAATAGGAAGCTCCATGTCTAGCCTTCACATTCATTGGACCACAAATGTCTGAATGAATTAACTGCAATGTTTATTCAGATCTAATAGTCTTACCAAATGATTTCCTAGTTGCTTTTTCAGCAAGACAATGCTCACATATAGACAATTGAATCTTAGCCCGAGTGCCCAATAGACCCTCTCTAGCTAACCGATTCATACGTTCTTGTCCTATGTGTCCTAATCTAGCATGTCAAACCTCATCAGTTATATCTGCATCACTAGTTAAAGCAATGTTTGAAAAATAACCATCAATAGCATAATTGACATCTGGTTCTACATCAAGAACCATAAAACCATTTGTTAAAAAACCATGTCCGATTGACACTGAGTCAATCTTAAGTTCAACAGACTGACTGTAAAAATTAATACAATACCCTAAATCAAGAAGACACGTAACAGAAACAAGATTTTGTCGAATTTCAGGAGCATACAGGACATCATGTAGAAACAAAACTCTACCACCACGGAGGTTGAGTTTGCAAGTGCCGACTCCTTTGACTTCAACTCTTGCATTGTTTCCCACATAGATCCACTTGTTGCCAGCTGGTACCCGACGGTACTCAACAAATGTAACTCGTTCCCGAGCTACATGGTTGGTTGCTCCCGAATCTATAATCCACAAAGGATAAGAATCAGCTAACAACACTGAACTAGCAACAAAATGCTCTTGAAAAGAAGACACACTTGGATTTACCTTTTTCGGCTCAGTGCACTCCCGAGCATAGTGGCCCTTTTTGCCACAGTTAAAACAAGTCAACTTGTTTTTAGGTTTCTTTCCAGTCTTCTTTACTATCTTCTTGATTGGGCCTTGTCCCACAACAGCAGCTTCCCTCTTCTTTCCCTTCCCTTTCTTGAACCATTTCCTTTTCTTGGATCCATATGATCCAGCAGAACCTACAACCACATAGGCTTGTCCAGAAATCCTTGCGGATTCAACTCTCTCCGCCTTTAATTCTACATGGCGTGAGACGTCAGCGAAAGTCTTGATACTCTCACTGTGAGTTAAGGTCTGCTTCATGGTCTCCCAAGAATCTGGAAGTGAACGTATAACTGCTTGAACCTGTTGTTCATCAGTCAACTCATGACCAGCAGTTTTAAGCTCCCGAATCATGTTCGACATCTCCCTGAGGTGTTGAACCATTGATACATTCGGACGCTTTTTGTAGCTGTCAAACTTGATTGTCAGCTGGCGAAGCTTGCTCAGACTTACTCCACTGTATTTTTCTTTAAGGGCTACCCAGACTGCATGAGCCGTAAGATATGACTCATACTCAAAAGCTAGGTCGTCTACCATTGAAATAATCAATATACCCTTTGCAGTGGAGTCCTTTTTCTTCCATGCCTTATAGGCATCAAGATCTCGTCTGTGTTGTGCAGTGTGACCATCTACAGGTACTTCCATAACCTGATTTACAGCCTCTAGAACTTCTTGTTCCTCAAGTACATATTGTATCTTGAGGTGCCAGATCTTATAGTTATCCCCATTAAGTTTTTCACATTTGTTGAGTTCAGCTATTATGTTTTTGGTTGTCATAATCTATCATAAATAAACACATTATTTAGTATTTAGTGTATATCATATGCATGCAATTTATGATTGACTTAATATTACTTTGAGTCGGTTTACAAAATCAAGTGACAACTATGTTTTCACTCATCATCCTTATGACCAATCAAATTAATATTAATCAATTCTATTACATACATCCCAACAAATGAACTAATCATTTATAATATCATGAATTTTTAATTAAATGAACTAATCATTTAATATATCATGTTTTTTTTAATTAAATGAACTAATCATTTAATACATCATGAACTAATCATGCATCATGTCAAGCAAACAGCATAAATAAATGAACATATCATTAATATAAAATTATGCTGCATATTGTTAACATATAACTAACTGACATGAATGAAATGGACTAGCTATTGTTCATACAAAATGACAATAAAAATAACAAAACTCTAATAAACTAGATAGGCAACTACCACTCCCACTAGGACAGACACTAGTGCAGTGGCCAAAATAATCCCTCTCAGCCTAGATTTATTTGGGGTAATCACAGGCAGGACAGCTTCAAGATTTTCAATTGGATCCACAATTGGATCCTCTTCTGGTTCCTCCTCGATCATTTCTGGGTCCTCTTCGAACTCTTCCAGATCCTCTTCAATCATATGATGAAGTAGTTCCTCACATAATACAGAATATGTGACGCGTCCTTGATGACGTCCCCCAAATATAGTCTGCTATCATCCTTGGTTTTTCTGGCAATGATTGCATCAAAGCCCAAATCCTATAACTGTCCAGGACTGGAAACTCTTCTCACTCAAGTTTCCAAAACAGATGATCAAGCCGTCCAATGTGTCCGTCGACTCCATAAGCAGAGTTGTACTCTATCTCCTGAATCTCCTCCCTGAGCTGATTTCGTCGCACTTCGCGACGAGTCAATGTGGTAATCGTTCGTGCCATCTGAAAAATTGAAAATAAATAAGTCAGTATAAAACCGACTAACCAGTACAAAACCGACTTATTCCAATTTATACAGGCATAGTACCAACATAATAAATCAAGAAAAACAAATCTTCTCGATTTTCAAGAGTTCAAGTCGACAATTAGAACTAATCTAATTTGTCAGACCCATTGGATCGATTGATCAGGGATCCAGATCCTAAGCTTGATCCGTTGTCCTTAATTAGAACTAATCTAATTGGACAGAGATTTTTGTGCCTATGTTCTGTTACTTTTTCTCTAGGTTCATTCTACTAATTTCAGACTTATTGATCAAACTCAGGTCCATTTGATTAAACCAATGTCCATTGGTTTAAGTCCGACCAATTAGAATAAATTTAATTGTTTTGATCAAATATGACCCAATAGAACAAATCTGGTCATTTGATCATATTTGGTTCAAGTCCAATTAATCAACGCAAATTGATTCGGGTTTAGATCAAATTTATTTGATTAAACTAACTAATGATTTAATCTAAATTAGATCTAATTGGACCAATCAGGTTAAACCCATATAATTAATTAAAAATGGACCAATAATCCTAATTTTAATTAATTTCAACATGCATAAAAAAAAATTTTAAACACAGAAGCTTAAAAAAAAATTTACAAGAAGAGCCATTCGAAACCAAAAGGTTTTGGTTTTTTTTTTTAAATTGCATGCAACACCTTTTATATATATATATATATATAAATTTGATTTATTTAAATCAAACTTTTCCTCATGAAATGTTTCCTCACGAAGCACGTTCTTCCTTTTTCTTAGCATCGCGTTTTCTCCGCCGCCCGCTGGCCACATTCGCACGCCACACATCGTGCACGTTGTGCACGCCGTCTTTCCCGCAACGAACATGGGTTGCAACGCGAGGTAGCCATGATCACTTCGCCGACCAACTCTGCCGGTGGTAGCCGGTTCTTTTCAGCACAAAAAACCAGTCAATTTTAGGCTCGACGAGATCACCGACAATGGTTCTGCCTGTCCTAGCCACCAACACATAGCCGGCCAGCCAGGATGCCAACGACGATCACGGATTGCCGTCGTCGGCAAATCCAGCGGTCTTGATTTTACAAATTTGGCACAACGTGTATGCTACGACATAATAGTCGTGCAAAACAACGACGGGAAATGACAAAACGAGGAAACATTCGTACAGCAATTTCATAATTCGTCTATAATCATTTAGAAATAAATTTGACTCTAATACCAATATAGATCTATATTCTAAATGCATGATATGTTAGGACCAAAAGTAGCTAGAGGGGGGGGGTGAATAGCTCGTCGCGTTCGCTCGATGCGCTTCGTTGCTTGGCGTTGCTTGTTGCTTCTTGGATGTGCAGCGGAAAATACAGAAACAAACACAAGCACGCTAACACTAGGATTTTACTTGGTATCCACCTCACAAGAGGTGACTAATCCAAGGATCCACACCAACGCACACACCCTCCACTATGAATAACACTCCTTTATGGTAACTACCAAAGGCGGAGAAGCCCTACAACACTCTCAATACAAGAAGAAGAAAGGGAAATACAAGTTAAGCAAAAGCTTACAAGATGTGCAGTAAAAACCCTAACCCTAACTTCTTCCTCTTGCAATAGATCCGCCTCTTGACTTGGAAAGCCTCCAAGAACCTTCAAGAACTGGCGATCACGTGCTTGTAGAGAGCTGTAGAGGAGCTGGAATGAATCTGAGAAGAGCTCGTGAAGAGATTATGCCGAAGACCACGCTCGCCTGCGGCTTTAAACCCGACGCAACGGTCGGATCCCGATCGATTCGAATGTTCCGAATCGATCGGGGAGGCTTTGGATCGATCCACGGATCGATCCAGAGCACGCTCACCTCGACCGGCGCCGTGAACTCGATGCACGACAGCTACACCGCTCTCGGCGGCATGATGCCGATGATCAACATGATGCTCGGCGAGATCGCGCCCGGCGGGGTCGGGTCGGGCCTGTACGGAATGCGGATCGATCCACGCGATCGATCCACGACTGGATCGATCCACGGATCGATCCGACCAGATTTTGCCCAAAACCAAGTCCCAAACCTCTAACCAACATCCGGTCAACCTTGACTGTTGGTACATCATGCCTCGCATCGGTCACTCCCTTGACCTGCTAGGACTCCCCACCAGTGTCCGGTCAATCCCTTTGACCCACTTGGACTTTTACTCGTCGTGCCAAGTATCCGGTCACTCCATTGACCTACTTGGACTTCCACCAGATGTCTGGTCAACCTTGACCCATCTGGACTTCCTCTTGCCAAGTATCCATCAATCCTTTGACCTACTTGGACTTCCCAACACCGGATGTCCGATCATCCTTGATCCATCTGGATTTCCTTCCTGCCAAGTATCGGTCAATCCTTTGACCTACTTGGACTTCCCAACACCGGATGTCCGATCATCCTCGATCCATCCGGATTTCCTTCCTTGCCAAGTATCCGATCAATCCTTTGACCTACTTGGACTTCCCAACACCGGATGTCCGATCATCCTTGATCCATCTGGATTTCCTTCCTTGCCAAGTATCCGATCAATCCTTTGACCTACTTGGACTTCCCAACACCGGATGTCCGATCATCCTTGATCCATCCGGATTTCCTTCCATGCCCGGCTTCACTCACCGGGACTTTCACCTAGCTTCACTCACTAGGGTTTTCCATCCGCCTAGTTTCACTCACTAGGACTTTCACCGGCTTCACTCACGGGACTTTCACCTAGCTTCACTCACTAGGTTTCCTTGCCTAGCTTCACTCACTAGGACTTTCACCGGCTTCACTCACGGGACTTTCACCCAGCTTCACTCACTAGGGTTTTCCATCCGCCTAGCTTCACTCACTAGGACTTTCACGGCTTCACTCACGGGACTTTCACCTAGCTTCACTCACTAGGATTTCCTTACGCCTAGCTTCACTCACTAGGACTTTCACCGGCTTCACTCACGGGACTTTCACCTAGCTTCACTCACTAGGATTTCCTTCCGCCTAGCTTCACCACTAGGACTTCCTTCCGCCTAACTTGCCAGTTAGGACTTCCCGATCAAGTATCCGGTCAACCTTGACCTACTTGACTCTTCTTCGATCAATATCTTGTTGTCAAACATCTAAACCCAAACCAAGACTCGACTTGGTTAACCATGTCAACCTTGACACGAGGGATCTGCACCAACAATCTCCCCCTTTTTGATGTTTGACAATACCACAATAACACTTACAATCCCACATGTAAGTTAGGCTAATCCTATAGCCTCCTTCTTCATGCCACTAGGTAATGAACCCATAAATTAAGCTTTTCATTCTCCCCCTAAGAGAGCAAACTCCCTCTAGGTAATGAAAACCTAACTTACTTCCTTTCATTCTCCCCCTATTGGCACACATCAACCTCCTACTAATAAAACACATCAACCCGTCTTTGGACACACATCAACCTATGCTCCAATTTTGGGCACACTTCAACAACTCCATTTGTTGAAGACTCTCCCCCTGAAGAGTTGCTCATCGTGATCACAATTTCACTCATTGTGATCAACACAATAATGAAGGTCCCATACCCTTCATTTTTCCTTAACTTCTTCCTCAATGTAGACAAATACCCAACCTTGAGCATTTTCTAACATCTTGAGTTCCCACTTGAAATGATGAGGATATCCACTCCCCATTTATCCCCATTTCAAGTTTAAATGCTCAACCTTGAGCAAGTTCACAACAGAAGGTTAACCACCTTCCAAGGTTCATGAAAAATAATTTTCATGTCTTTAAAGAGTCCCTCCCCCTAAAGACATGGTGGAAACTTCTGTCATTGCACCAACAATGACTTGGAATCCCTAAACCTTTAGGAAACCCAGATTTAGAAGTTTTGAGGTTCAAATGTTCAAAATTTGAAACAAACCTCAACCTAAACTTCAACTTAGCCTTCCTTTACCATTCCATCCTTGTTTTCAACACGAAAACACCCTTTTTATGTATACAAATGTATTTTAAGGGTTTGGAATGAGTACCTAGACTAAAAATAGGTTCAAAGTGCTGAAATCGGGCTTTTCCACCAAAATCAGCAACTTGGATCGATTGGAGTTGGGTTCCAATCGATTGAACCTTCGAATCGATCCACCGATCGATTCGGACTACTGATCGATCGGCTGATCGATCCTGTCCTGGATTGCCCGAATCGATCCATGGATCGATTCAGCACCTCAATCGATCCATGGATCGATCGAGCTCGATAGTTGCTGAAATTCCATTTCGGTCAACGAAACCCTAGAAAATTCTACAAAATCCAAAATTATGAAATTTCGTGTAGACATTGTTTAGGCATATATTATCAAGGAAAATAGTTTTCTATGAAAATACATCATCTTTTCAAAGATTGACACAAACTTGAAAACTTGCAAAAACTTTAGTGTTTTCTTCAAGTTTGTGTCTAACTATTCAATGGTGATTACTATCAAAAGATAGCCTTCACCAAGGTTTTCCAAAATCATTTTGAAAACTTTTTCAAAACCAATATCCCACCATGTTCCTTGGGCATAATGCACATGACTTGTACATTAGCTTTCCCAATGATGGGAAAACACATATCTATGTGTTTTGATGAAACTAAAACTCAAAAGAATGCACTAAATCAACATCTTGAGTTTTGTTCATCATCCTAACATCTCACTTGTATCTAATGTGCACTAAAATACATACAAGTCATCTTATAGGTCTTTGTGAGATGTAGATTTTGGTTTTGCCCTAATCTAGGGATCATGCATATCTATCTAGGCATTTTGGAGATATTAGACACCCACCTAGGATGTCACTTGTTAATAAGTGTTGTTAAATGCCTTTTGTCCTTAATTACAAGGAATTAAACTTAATGCATGATAATGTTATGACATACATCAAAAAGAAATAATTTTCAAAAGAAAATATCCTATAATTACATGATGTATGAATGTCATGACATGGTATTTTTGGATTTTTCATAATAAAACATGAACGCAAAAATAGACATGATGTCATGACATATGATGGGCAAACAATCATGGCAAGATTTAGCATAAATAAAATATACCTAGATTAACTATCTAAGTATCCTTAAAACCTTAGCTAAACTTACAACTTAAACCTAGATTGCCCTAAAGTGCTTCAAGAAAATGTCAAAGCCTAAATTGGCATTTCTAATTCCCTTGATTAATTTATGCCAGTCGAAATTAAGCATATCCTCAAATGTTGGCATATTTCATTTTTCCACAAGAGTAGCACTTCAACATAAGGCTTCAATTTCCTTTAATTTTCTAAGAACATACCAAAATCCCAACTTGGTAGCTCTTATGAATTTCCCAATATGTGCCTTTTAAGATTAAAATCAAATTTTCACCACTAGGCACATTTTACTCTTTCAAGGAGTAAATAATAGTTCCATTTCATTTTCAAAGGTTAACAAAAACTTTGAAAATGCTCCTTGAGTGTCAATTTCCTCAAAGTTGGGTTAACTACCCTTCTAATTGGAGTTGACACTCTCTAACCCATTTATGGGGTAGAGAAGATGCTCCTAGGAACCCAACACCTATTGGTGCTCCTTGGATGCTCTAGGTACTCACTAGGGATAACTTCCCTAGATACCTTCCTAGTGACCTTGTTGGGCTTCTTAGAAGCCTTGGTCACATTTTCTAGGTCAACCCTATGTATAGCCTCCCTTGTGACCTTGTTAGTGACTTTCTTAGACTTCTTAGAAGTCTTAGTCACTTTGGTTGCAAAAATACTCTAGGGATGACTTCCCTAGTATTCTTGACTTGACCATTAAACCTAGGGTTTGTTCCATAACTATATGGAACCCTATGATAACTAGGCACATCCTTCTTAGCCTTTGGTTTGTATCCCAAACCTCTATGGCTATTTGATGACTTTGACTTTCCTAGCCCTAGGTTTTGCTCATTCTGCCCTTTTAGGATATTTTCCATCCTTTTTAGGGTCTTTTCCATTTTATCAAGTCTTGATCTCAAGACTTGATTTTCTATCATTAAATCCTTAGAATTTGGTTTTTCATTAAGTCCATGAGCATTTTGGTTTCTAGGCTTGTATCTAAAATCCTTAGAGTTATTGCCTAGACTTTTACCTACATTCCTAACCCTAGGAGTGATAGTCTTAGCATGTAGGGCCACATGCTTTTCCTTAAAGCCCTCATGCTTTCTATTCTTATGGTAAATTGCATTAAAATGATAAAAATTTGAACTATCATGCTTTTTACCATTTTGCAAAGGAATAGGCTCAATGAAAGTTACCTTCTTTTTTACCTTGGAGGCTCCCCCTTGACTAGTGCCTCCTTGAGCCTTGACCTTCTTCTTCCCCTTGGGGCATTGACTACGATAATGCCCCTTTTGATTGCAAGAGAAGCATATAATATGCTCCTTGCTCTTCTTTGTGTTGGGGATGGTCTCCTTGGGCTTCACCTTGCCCTTTTGTGCCACTTGGCCCTTCTTCTTGGCCAATTTAGGGCACTTGCTCTTGTAGTGCCCATGTTCCCTACATTCAAAGCATATAATATGATTTTTATTATTAATTGAAATATTTATACCTTTGCTTGTAGGGGTGGCATCTTTTTCTTTGGATCCGGAGGTAGAAGCTTCCTCTTGATCGGACCTTGATTCTCCTCCATTTGATTTTTCTTGACTTGTGGAGGTAGAAGCTTCTTCCTCCTCTTCTTCTCTTGACCCGGATGTAGAGGCTTCTCCTTCTTCTTGATCCGGTGTCACCAAGGATTGCTCCCCCTCAATCCTAGAGGTGGAGGCTTCATCATCTTGAATATGAAACAAGGAATATGCTCCCTCCTTGTTCCCTTCGTTGCATTCCCTTGAGGATGAAGCTTCTTGGATTTCCTCTTCTTCGGAGGTTGAGCATCTCTCAACCTCGGAATCCTCCTCTTGGTCTTGCTCCAAAGAGTCACCCTCTCTGGATTCTTCTTGATCTCGTGCAGTGGAGGGGATCTCTTCATGAAGCTTGGCCAATTTGCTCCAAAGCTCCTTGGCATCCTTGAATTCTCCAACTTGAGCCAAGATGTGGCTAGGCAATAAGTTGACCAAAAGCTTGGTCACTTTGTCATTTGCCTCGCCCCTTTGAATTTGCTCCGAGCTCCATCTGCTTTTCTTTAGAAGCTTGCCCTTGGAGTTTGTTGGAGCTTCGAAGCCTTCCATTAGAGCAAACCATTGCTCTATCTCCATCATAAGAAAGGTTTCGATTCTTGATTTCCAAGAATCGAAGCTTGTGGATGTGTATGGTGGAGCCACCCTTGTGTCAAATCCAAGTCCATCTTGGAATTGTATCTTGAAGTTGAGCTTGATAAAATCTTGAACTTGAAGAATTTGCTCCAACTTCTTCACCCTCTAGCTTTTCTTGATATGCTTGACCCTTCCGGCGATGATTCCGGTGAAGAGCAACCTTGCTCTGATACCACTTGTTAGGACCAAAAGTAGCTAGAGGGGGGGGTGAATAGCTCGTCGCGTTCGCTCGATGCGCTTCGTTGCTTGGCGTTGCTTGTTGCTTCTTGGATGTGCAGCGGAAAATACAGAAACAAACACAAACACGCTAACACTAGGATTTTACTTGGTATCCACCTCACAAGAGGTGACTAATCCAAGGATCCACACCAACGCACACACCCTCCACTATGAATAACACTCCTTTATGGTAACTACCAAAGGCGGAGAAGCCCTACAACACTCTCAATACAAGAAGAAGAAAGGGAAATACAAGTTAAGCAAAAGCTTACAAGATGTGCAGTAAAAACCCTAACCCTAACTTCTTCCTCTTGCAATAGATCCGCCTCTTGACTTGGAAAGCCTCCAAGAACCTTCAAGAACTGGCGATCACGTGCTTGTAGAGAGCTGTAGAGGAGCTGGAATGAATCTGAGAAGAGCTCGTGAAGAGATTATGCCGAAGACCACGCTCGCCTGCGGCTTTAAACCCGACGCAACGGTCGGATCCCGATCGATTCGAATCGATTTGGATCGATCCACGGATCGATCCAGAGCGCCTCTGTGCTCAGGAAACGCGCCTGGATCGATCCACGGATCGATCCAGCGCTTATCGCGCGAAGCAGCATCGTCCCGATCGATCGGCTGATCGATCGGGACCTCTGGATCGATCCACGGATCGATCCAGAAGCTTTCTGTTCGCTGGGAAGAATCTGGATCGATCCACTGATCGATCCACATCCTGGATCGATCCAGAACTTGGTTTTTGCCCAAAACCAAGTCCCAAACCTCCCTAACCAACATCCGGTCAACCTTGACCTGTTGGTACATCATGCCTCGCATCTGGTCACTCCCTTGACTGCTAGGACTCCCCACCAGTGTCCGGTCAATCCCTTTGACCCACTTGGACTTTTACTCGTCGTGCAGTATCCGGTCACTCCATTGACCTACTTGGACTTCCACCAGATGTCTGGTCAACCTTGACCCATCTGGACTTCCTTCCTTGCCAAGTATCCAGTCAATCCTTTGACCTACTTGGACTTCCCAACACCAGATGTCCGATCATCCTTGATCCATCTGGATTTCCTTCCTTGCCAAGTATCCAGTCAATCCTTTGACCTACTTGGACTTCCCAACACCAGATGTCCGATCATCCTTGATCCATCTGGATTTCCTTCCTTGCCAAGTATCCAGTCAATCCTTTGACCTACTTGGACTTCCCAACACCAGATGTCCGATCATCCTCGATCCATCTGGATTTTCCCTTGCCAGGCATCAATCCTCGATGACCCACTTGGACTTCCACCAGATGTCCGATCATCCTTGATCCATCTGGATTTCCTTCCTTGCCAAGTATCCATCAATCCTTTGACCTACTTGGACTTCCCAACACTAGATGTCCGATCATCCTTGATCCATCTGGATTTTCCATGCCCGGCTTCACTCACCGGGACTTTCACCTAGCTTCACTCACTAGGGTTTTCCATCTGCCTAGCTTCACTCACTAGGACTTTCACCTGGCTTCACTCACCAGGACTTTCACCTAGCTTCACTCACTAGGATTTCCTTCTGCCTAGCTTCACTCACTAGGACTTTCACCTGGCTTCACTCACCAGGACTTTCACCTAGCTTCACTCACTAGGGTTTTCCATCTGCCTAGCTTCACTCACTAGGACTTTCACCTGGCTTCACTCACCAGGACTTTCCCCTAGCTTCACTCACCAGGTTTTCCTTCCCCCTCGCTTCACTCACTAGGACTTTCACCTGGCTTCACTCACCAGGACTTTCACCTAGCTTCACTCACTAGGATTTCCTTCTGCCTAGCTTCACTCACTAGGACTTCCTTCTGCCTAACTTGCCAGTTAGGACTTCCCAGTCAAGTATCCGGTCAACCTTGACCTACTTGACTCTTCTTCGATCAATATCTTATTATCAAACATCTAAACCCAAACCAAGACTCAGCTTGGTTAACCAGGTCAACCTTGACCTGAGGGATGTTGCACCAACATGATAGACGAATAAAATAAAAGCGGTAAAAACTTACAGCGATTTCCCACAGATCCGCAATCGGCAATGGTGAAACTCGCTGTCGGAAGAGCGATCACAGGATCGGAAAGTCCTCCGCAATTCCACAAACCAAATCCCGCCGCCTTGGATGTTCTCCTCTTACTCTCGTCGTTGCACACTAGCAATTTCACACACCCCGATCCTTGGACGCACCCCCTTTATATAGGGAAACAAACCAGGGGTATAATGGACTTTTCAATTATAAGTAGTGGGGAACATGGGCCATGTTCCTATATCCCCACTCTCTCCATTTCCAACAGTTCCTTCATTGGGGTTGTTGATGGCACCGCTCAAACACCCCTCTCTCTTCCTCCTTCTAGTCGGTTGACTAGCGTTTATGATGCCTATTGGGTGATGCTGAATGACGATGATATCCTCGTGGAGCCGGTCGGTTTGCAATCAGAGTCAGATCATAGAAATCACACGTATTGTGCGTCGTTGACTGATGGAAGATGCAGAATAGTGGCGTCCATGCATTTCCTTTTGCAGCCTTTGGGTGATCGACTGCTATATGCTGCACGTCATGTGTCCTTAGCTCCTGATGTTGTTGGGCTTCTCCCGATCAAGGCCGCTTTGGGGGTTGATGGCTACTCGATGGTCGTTGCTTGGGCGTTGTTATAGGCTCGGCAAGCGCCTCATTTCTTTTGGCCGCTTGGGCTTCTTCCACGTTTATGTATTCCGTGACTCTCCTGAGCAGGTGGTCAAAATCCCTCGATGGCTTCCGGATGATTAATTAGAAGAACTCCCCTTCGGTAAACCTTTGGGCGAAGGCGTTCACTAATACTTCTACAGAGATCGAGAGAATATCCATGCCACATGGTTGAAGCGCTGGATATAAGCCCTCAGTGCCTCCCTGAGCCCTTGCTTCAAGGAGAACAGATTAATGTTTGTCTTCTGGTGGCGGCGACTACTAACAAAGTGGTGTAAAAACATCACTCGGAAGTCCTTAAAGTTGTGAATTGATTCGTTTGACACTCTTAAACCAACGTTGTGCTGATCCGGAGAGGGTGGTCAGGAAGACCCGACACTTCACCCCATAGGTGTACTGATGAAGTGTGGCCACATTGTCAAACTTGGCTAAATGGTCATCTGAATCGGTAATTCCGTTATATTCTCTGACCGCCAACGGGGTGTAGTGTTTGGGCAGTGGGTCATCTAAAATCCCCTACGAGAATTGTTGATTAATCCGCTTGGGCGATTCATCGTCCCTTGGTGCCTTTCCTTTTCGTGCGTCCCGAACGGGTGCGTCATTCGAAGAAGACCCCCGATTCTTGTCCGCTCGGCCTCGTTCCTCTGATAGAGTCCGGAACAGCGCACGATGAAAGGGGATCAGCATATTAGGTGTCTCCCCATATCTGCCGATCGGCTTCTTGTTCTGTCCCTGAGCGGATGTATGCTCCGCTCAATCTCCATATCCTGCTTGATGCCCAGCCGCTGATGTCGCATGCTCATGCGCTTGGTGCTCGGCCAACGCTTATTGTTGTTGTTGCTCTCTTATCCTCGCTGCTCGGGCTTGTATAAGCATATCAAGCTCCTCCTTTGTCAGCGTCACCGTGGTGATTTGTCCAGAGTCCTCCATCTTCTCGTTTTGGATGAAGGCTACGTTTCCACAGACGGCGCCAAAATAATCCTGTCCAAAAATGGGAAGGTGAAAAGCTGGGGATGTTGGCTGTTGCGTTGATTGGATGTAGACCACGTCCTACTCTGTAAAACAAGTAACGTCAGTGCCGATCCAAGGAAGGGGTCCCCGACGTTAGCCTCCGATGCTCAAGTCAGTCATTGGAACTATAGAGGAAAGAGGAATAATAATAATGCAAGCACAAACAGTGAATAACACGTATCTCCACCGATGCTTGGATCCCCCTTTATAGAGCCTTGGTGGATGACATGCACGCTCCTCGAGGCATAGATACGTTCTTCAATATGTCCTATGAAATAACCTATCAAGAAAGTACCTCTAACACTATACCTTAACAAAGTATGCATATCCCTAACAAGACAGTAGAAGCTTCCGCCGTACGATTTATTTTTCAGCCATGCCTCGTGTCAGCGACACTATCTTCCAAAAGGATATCGAGAGATATAACAATGGTCTCGCTACTTGGCCAAGCATAGTAACCGCTCGCCCGGGACTCCTTCGTTCTATCTGCATCATGTCTGCATCAGCTACTCTTCCTTGCGGTGACTAGGTGTAGTAGCTTGTCTCTCCTGATCGGACAAGCTCTTCGGTCTCCTCAGCATCTTATTGTTCCATACTGGGCATCTGACTATCTTACCGTTATCCCGAGCTAGACGGGTGGTCAGCTCGGACAAGTCTCTTACCGATCAGACACTGATTTCCCTTACTGGCCTTACTATGGTCATCCACTCAGCCACCATATCCGAGCCCTTTGACACCCTAGCGTTGACCACCTTGACTTTAACCTCCACCTCGACAATTAACTTTAACCTCCACCTTGGCAGTTGACTCGTGGTGGATGGGCCCTCCTTTATCGCTGCATCATTATACATATAGAGATGCTCACTAGTTATGATTTAATCACAAATTCTCTCATGTTATGAATTATATTGCGGATATTTAATAAATGAGTTTAAGATTCAATCATATATATTGAGAATATATACTCAAATAGTAAATTTATTTATCCAATAAATAATACAATATCTAAGATGATTGTTTTAGGACACCTCTCAAATATAATAGTTTGAAGCTAGAGTAGCAGGAAGAAGAAGAAGAAGGGTATAAATGATACAGTAGAGGGTGTGTGTGAGAGTTAAAAAGGAGAAGCCTCATGCATTTACCTTCTCTAGAGTTTATATATCTGTTAAAAGAGCATCTTCATGTTAGTATCCTTCTCTAGAGTTTATATATCTGTTAAAAGAGCATCTTCATGTTAGTATCGATGAAGGGATCTAATCCTATCGTCATTAGTTGTCTCTCCATCATCTATGTGCCACATGTTTGAAAGAGAGCATCTAGGAGGCTAGATCTGACAATCCTTTAATCGGTTCTTTATTTATCTTGTGTCATATGTTCTAGAATATTCATTGTTGTTGTCTGTACCTTTGGAAAATCAGCCTCAATAATGAGAGGTTAGTATGGATTTGATCCGAGGACGGAGGGGCTTTGAGGATAGATGAAGTTGGCGATTGAGGTCGTGACATAGGTGATGTTGGGATCTGAGACTGAGACTGAGATTTGGGATTGTCGAGATATGGGGCTGAGACAAGATGAGGTTGAGATATGGGGCAAGACGGGATGAGGCCGAGAGAGAATATCAAGATCTAAGGCTGAGACAAGATGAGGCTGAGATAAGATGCTGAGATTTGGGCTGAGACAGGATGAGACCGAGATAGGATGTTGATATATAGGGCCGAGATAAGATGAGGCCAAGATAGGTCGTCAGAATCTAGGATCGAGACAAGATGTTGAGATTTGAGGCCGAGACGAAATGTCAAGATCTGAACTGGAGACATGATGTCGGGACTTAAGACCGAGACCTGATGTTGAGATTTGAGGTCGAGTCATGATGTCGAGATCTGAGACTGAGAGATGATACCGGAATCTAAGGGAGATGCCTTGACTGAATTGTAGACGAGGTTGGCGTTTGATGTTGAGTTAGAGATGACTTGTCCCTGGTTGAACTAACTCCTTGAGATGAATGTACCAAGCCAATTGGACTAGACTCAAGTCCCTTGTAGGCCAAGCCCGATTCTCTTTGGATCACGTTTGATTCACTTTTACTTTGATTGATAACTCAGTACGATTCTTGACTACACAGGACACGTGACGTGAGGCTGTAGGATCCGGCATATCATAGGCCAACCCCTAACATGTGTTACCTTTCAAGCCACTGGATTTCATGAGTTCAGAGAATGATCCAGTTTCCCAGAGTAGAGGAACCCGAACAAATAAAAAGGCACATCATCAATCATTAAACTATTAATTGGTTAAAACAAGGTCTAGGTATATAGTGCTAAAAATTATGCCTAATGAGATAACATTAATGATAAGGATGATAAAAGACAACGATCTTAAAGAAAGTGGTATCATCATGTTAGTCATATAAAGAAAGTATATGGGCCGGAGCTCACCGAGATAATGAAATTCTCTATCAAATTTTGATCTGACTATTGTAATTATTATCTCATGTACTTACTAATCAAACCCAACCGGAGTCCAGACAAGAGGACCAATGGAGATGTGGATTGATATCTCCAATTAGATTCCTCCAAAGGAATTGATTGTTTCTTTTTATTAATTCCTTTTCTTTTTGTGGGGAGAGAAATAAATTGGGAAACTAAAGCTAATTATGTGGTAGGACCATAAAACCTCCAACGATGGCTTAGAGATCGCAGAGATGAGTATCCTGTGACGATGAATCCCATTTTTTTTATATACTATGAATGCTGCTAAAGTTTACAATATAAATATTTTTCTTTTAGTATTCGCTTTAAATCTTTGCCGGCCAATGTGTTTTTCCATTTGTTGGATATCCCATCATCATTTTTTTAAAATGTTATAATCAGTATCAAAAATTAACGATTGAATACCTAAAATTTTTTCGCCAAATACCAAAATAAATCAAAAATTACTCATCCAGACATTAATTACGTATAGTCGTGGGTATTAATGTACACCTTTCAATACAGGTGGTTCCACTGAAGCGGCGGCACAGCATAAGGCTGTCGAGTCCAACGCAAGCCGCCAATACTCCGTCGAAAAGTGTGAGACAGCGTCGAGGAGGAGGCGGATCCGCAGGAGCACATGCAAGGAGGCGTCGCGAATCTCAAACGGAAACTGCATGGTGCTCGCGGTTCCTTCGTAAGGCGACATAAAGAACTTGAGGAGACATTATGATAATGACGGCACAGATCATTCTTAAAAAAAGTTGGTAGCAAGTGCACCTCGTTCTTTGAGGGAATGAAAGTTTTCGTTCCGTTTAATTCTATTATTCCATTTGGAATGAATAACGACAGACTTGTTTAAGTTTTTAGCCCCGAATAAAAACTATCCAACTCCTCTAAAATTCACTTCTAAAATGATGAAACGTGATGTGACGGTTAATTAGATTGGAGGCTGATGGCAGCCTGCAAAATGACATTTTTGCCGAAAGTTAAAACAGTATTAATTTAATTTGAATGCGATTTTATTAATTAATTAATTATAATCGCCGGTTAATATGCGGTAAAGATTGAATACGACTCATCAAGTCGATCTTGTGTTGAGCTCGACATGATTTAAATCAATTTGGATTGTAGTAGGCACGACCTTATCCTAATAAGTTCATGTTGTTCTCAACAGTTTGAGCTAAGCTTGCGACCACGTGAAACTCTATCATTGGAGGACCAGGACCAAACATTTTCCAGCGTAGAGAGATCGATGTGGAATGTAAAATTGATCGGATTTGTTTGGACCACTCAGCCCAACCACCTTGCTCGGATCACTCGGCTCAACGAATTTGTTCGACCAACCTTCTTGGTTTGGTCAGCCACATTAGCTTCTCAAATTGATCTTTCTCTGCGTGAATGAAACTATGAAAGTGAAGAATAATGGAGATTTGGAGGACAGAATAAAACCTTAATAGATTCAAAAGTTTGTGGATGAATAAAAAAATTGTTGAGCAATTACTTGTTGACCTTATTTTTCTACTACATTAAATATTAAAAAATATTTAACATTTCCTCTACTCTTTTTCTCTCTATATTCAGCACTCTTAGTTATTATTTAGACATCAACAATCATTGGCAGAGGAAGGATTTTATCAGAAAAAAAGATGGATAATGAAGCCCAAAGTGAGTGCCAAGCACATGAGTGCCTTAACTCTAAATTCTTTAGTTTTTTTAGTTCTTTTTACCAATTTGGTATGACAGAAGTCAGAACATGTTGATTTTATAAACAAGTGTCGTTAAGCAATATAGATCATTGTTTGTACTAATGACACTGATAATGAGTACGATCGAGCCTCGTGATGAGTACTTGACCAAGATACTAACAAGAAGAAATGGAAATAATAAAATATATATATAAATAACATCCGAATCAGCTGTTCGGGGTGGAACAAATGAGGAGGGGTTTTCCGGAAGCCAACACGTGTACACGCCATGTGGGACCAACGATGTCGCACGTGCAGTGGGAGTCTACTAGGACGGACCCCTCCCTCGAGCTTGCTCTGCTCCGGGCCCTCCTCCTCGACTCCACCCTCCGTCTCCTCCTATAAATCTTCGCCTTCCCACCGTCGTCACCTCCACCCCGTGCTCCGCACCCCTGAAAAATCCGATTTTTATCCGGAGGGAGAGCGGAAGCTTCCGTCTTTCCTGAGCTTTCACGATCACCGCTGCGACTCCGTCTCGTCGATCCATGACGAAGCAGAATGTCATGCCGGCGGAGGCCGTGGCGGCCACCTCCATGTTCCCGTACCCGACACCCCGCGCCGGAAGCCGGGTGAAGTACCTCTCGCAAATCGAGCTCGGCGATTGCGTGATCAAGTCGTGGATGGAGTCCATGAAGGCCTCTTCCCCTACTCACGCCAAGGCGGCCGTCGCCTTGGCGCCTCCCGAGGAAACCGACGTCGACGACGAGCAGTCAGAGTGGGTGGTGAGTGGTGTCAGGTTCTCCTTCGGGCTTCCTCTTCATCACATCCCTGCGTCCCGTTCGCCGCTAACTCTGTTTTGGTAGATGCGGCATCCCTCGGCGTTAAGCATGTTCGAGCAGATCGTGAGAGACTCCAAAGGGAAGCGGATCGTCATGTTTTTGGATTACGACGGGACGCTCTCGCCCATCGTCGACGATCCTGACTCCGCCTTCATGTCGACGGCGGTCAGCTCTTTGTCCTTCTTCTTCTCCTCTTCCCATGTTTCATCCTTATGCAAGGATTCGAGCGATATTGATTCTGTTTTTTTTCTGGGATATCAGATGAGAGAAGCAGTCAAGAACGTTGCTATGTACTTCCCCACTGCCATCGTTAGCGGGCGACGCCTCGACAAGGTACATTTCGATTGCCAATCTGGCTACTGTTTCTTAACTGACTCCGTTAACTTACAACAACGCCGTTCAGGTGATTAACTTCGTGAAGCTTAGCGGACTATACTATGCTGGCAGCCACGGCATGGACATCAAAGGCCCCGCAAAGGCCAGCCACACCAAGTCCAGGGTAAGTGAATTGCACATCAAACTCTCACATTCCTCTCATAACTTTCTGCTTTGGTGCTTATCCTCACCTCTCATTTTGGGTGGTTCAGGCTACCAAGCCCGTCCTCTTTCAACCAGCATGCGAATTCCTCCCAATGATAGATGCGGTTCGTCTCTCTTCTCTCTTCTCTCTTCTCCTCATGAATCTACCATTCCTGTCGACTAATACGCCACCGCGCGCTTCCTCAGATATACAGAGCATTGCTGGAGAGAACCAAGTCCACTGCCGGCGCCAGGGTGGAGAACAACAAGTTCTGCGTATCTGTCCACTTCAGATGCGTGGATGAAAAGGTTGGATTTTTGCATCAAATTTGACATCGACATCCTACCTTATGCAAGAACGGGACGAACACAAATCGTTGTTGCTTTCTCAAATTCTTCCATTTTATTCTTCCGATCTATTTGGCAGGGATGGAGTGCATTATTCGAGCAAGTGAGGTCTGTGTTGAAGGACTACCCCAAACTGCGGCTCACTCAAGGAAGAAAGGTGCGATATTGTTCTGTGTATCTTTCACTGGCCAAGGGAGCATTGCACGTTACCGTCTGGCTATTATACGATTGTGACATGATTTATTGGTGGCCTCAACTGTAGGTGTTAGAGATTCGTCCCACTATTAAGTGGGACAAGGGGAAGGCATTAGAGTTCTTATTGGAATCACTTGGTATGCTCACAAGCATGCGTTAACATCACAACACATCCATCATTTTGGTTCATTCATTGACATCCAAACAAAATCTTCTTTTCCCTCACAGGATACGCCGACCGCAAGAATGTAATGCCAGTTTACATCGGCGATGATCGCACCGATGAAGATGCATTCAAGGCGAGCTTCATATAAGTCGTGCTAGCTAGTTTGCAAGCTAAGTTAAATAGCTAGTGGTGTAAACATTAACATGCCATCTTTTTTCTGTAATAGGTTTTGAAGGACAGAGGACAAGGTTTTGGAATCCTGGTTTCAAAGTTCCCCAAGGAGACAGATGCCACTTATTCCCTCCAAGAACCATCTGAGGCAAGTGTTCATGGTCATGGATGCTCCTCTCTCCTACGTTCTTTGATGGGACCACTTGATAACAACAATGATGTGCCCAATCGTTTTTGGCACTGAGCTTGATGTGTTTGTGCAGGTTAAGGACTTCTTGGTGCGGCTCGTCGAGTGGAAGCGCACGTCGATGAAGGCTCGTTTTTGTAATTAGGATTAGAAGACGCCTATGAAAGCTTATGAGATTGAATTACTGTCTGTGTAATCACTCGGGAAACTGAGCACTCCTCTTAAAGAGGTAGAACCTTGTAAATAATGGGCATTCAAGAAAGAAGGAATAACGATTGATTTCTCTGCAAAGAAATGCTTAATTATTCTGGCTGTGGGATATTCTTCTACTTTGATGCCTGATTGATGATATGTTTTCTCAATCACATGTCAAAACTTGGGTAAACAAAGATCTTTAATTAGCATTAGCAACTTCCTAATTGGCAAGTGATGATGTATGAGGACATGACTTTATTCTGCTGACATATTTCCTCAATCTAATGCAGCTCATGGTCCCAACTAAGTAGATTTTGTAATGTATATACTTCATTCTTGATTGTGTTCCATATTCCTCGTTAAGCTAACCTTATCTCAATCAACAACCTGGGATTAGTTCTTTTCCTTTATTAATTTGCATCAGTTCATATACATCACTCGGACATGGTTCCCAGCAGAAATTAACTAACTAAATAAATATTGCTGACGTGAGACCTTTAAAGTCATAAGGCTATTAAAGTTCTCAAGAAACCAGGGCATGTAAACTGCAAACTAAGTGATTGATTCTTCCATGTCACACACCATCAATCATCACATTTTTCAGAATTAGCACTAGCTTGGCTGCATATAAGTTGCTGATGCTGACATATTCTTTTTCGTGATCTAAATCTATGGAACTAGAGTTGGAAGGATTCTGAACATGAGTGAAACAGAGATCCACGTTCTGAATTATTCATGGAAGGTTAAAAAAGGTGTGGCAGCTAATAATTTGTGCTTCCTGTGGTTTTCAGGTGGTCCTTCAGCTTTCCTTTCTTTCTCACATCCATGATTGAGAAGTTCCACATCTGCTTCTCCTTCAGGTCATGGCTCCCAATCATGCATTATCCTTTTGATCGACCCATTTCCTCATAAGTTTCATCTTAATTTGTTGAATGTAAGCAATAATGTACCGTTCTTTTAGGAGTAAACTACAACACAGCGGCGCTAGATCAGCTTCAAGTTAACAATTAGTAGCAGAAAGGAAAACGCCTACCAACTTAACATCTTAATTGACCTATGTTTATGCACATGTGTCCCTTGAGTGAAATTTAACGACATTTCAGTTTGAAAAAGAAAAAGAAAAAAATCTTGTGCTGAAGAAGAGAAGACTTGTAAGATAGATCTGTAAGAGAAGAAGCTGTCAGAGTTGCCTTCTCATGCCAAGTTTAGCGGGATGCATGCTTTTGGTGGCAGATGCTAAAACAGTGGCCAAGGGCCCTAGAGAGAAACTTAAATTATTGGTGATGGTTGCCTGATGCCATAGAAGGTATGGCATCTTATGATTTGAAGTCGATGGGTGAAGGAGAGGAGTAGAGTAGTATAGGGGATAAAAATAGTCCCATCGCCATCCTCTTTCACCCATTACCAAGTCACATCAACCTGATGAAGGACAACGTAACTGTTAGGAAAATGGAATTGATGCAACTGCGTGTGTAGGTTCCACAATTATGGCCAAATGAATATGCATGGGTCATAAAAAATGAGACTTAAATGTTGAGCAAGATAAAGAGAGCTGGTTTTTGCAAGAACAGCTCAGTGCTAGCCTCAACTAGCTAGTGCACGCATGATCTGCTAGATTAAACTATGGTTCTTAGTACTCCAGAACGTTTTTAACATGGCCACGTTGGATCTCAACAAGTTTGGAATCTCAGAATTATTAGTGTCTCCTGCTTGTTTTTTTATATACGTTTATGTGATAGAATATCCTTGATCGAGGAATCTATATGGTTGGATTCCACTTCATCTCGCATGCATGCCTTTGCTCAGCCTTCATGCCAATTATATTACAGAGCTCTCCTCCACCTTTTACTGCGTGGAAAGAGGCTGATCACTGTGTTGAGCACATTATTGGTGTCTAAGTTAAGTAAATAATTCCCAAAAATGCAACAAGAATCTCTGATACCGGGACAGTAACCGAAAAGCAAACGACATGAGCCCATAGAAAACAGGAAAGAATTAATACCGGTTTTGGAACAGTGGAGTCGATGGTCGCATAAAGTCGAATCCAAGAAGTCAGTCCCCCTTTGAAATATGAGCAACAAAGACAAGGGAACTTTACATCATTTAATGTGCACACATATGGCGGTTAGTTAATGCACGTCGATGGATCAACAACTAATTAAACTCGGATTGCGTAAATTATCGTCATACGTACGTACGTTGCATAGTATGGGGGTTGCTCCGGGCTGGTGCTCCAGGGGTCCCCAGGCTAGCTAGAGCGGTTAATGACAATGGGCTCTTCTTAGTTCCTGACTTCTATATTCTTTGTCAGGGGAGGGGCCTTGGCATGTAGCAGGGATGGCCTCTTGCGTTGTGCTGCAGCTGTGGAGGAATAGGAACTGCCATGTAACGTGATTGATTAGCTGGGGTGCTACAATGCCCCTGTCGTGGAGGACTGTGCATCTTGTTGCTGCAGTCATGGCCAAAAAATGGCAGGTGGTTCTGTTTGGAAGCGCTGATTACTTCTCTGATGCAAGTCAGCACTAGAAGCTAGGCTTTTTACTGGAAGACCTCAGCTTTTACAATAGATTTGGTTGACCAGAGAAAACAAAAGAGGGAAGAAGATATCATTAATATCCTGACTTCCAACTTCTTAGCTTGCGATGAAGACAGAGATCATGTTGCTGTCTACTTTTACAAAATTGTTAATTTTTTTGTTATAGCAAAAATGGAGGAACCAAGTTGGTGATGTGGACATGTATCATATGGTTGTTGCCCATCATTGAATGCTCGTGAGCTTTCATCCGACTCAGTTTGATTAAATAAAAACAATATAGTTATCCTTATTTGATCATTCCTTAATATATAATAACAAAGTAAGGGGCATCTTAATATATAAATTTAAGATGTTGAACTATTGGACCACCGGACTGATTATCTTCAAAATTAATCGGTAAGATTGATGTAGCTTAAAAAAATAATTAATTTCCTACTGACGACTTGTGTAAAAGTGGCTCATCAATGGACCCTTATAATTGTTTACGTCAATTTCTTGGTCCAGAAGCCCATTATGTCTGCGTGGGCTTGTGTATGGGCTTCGATCGACAGAAGCATAACAGGAAATTAAGTTTTTTATTTTTATTTTTGAGATGATCATTTTATGTTTTTTTTAAAATATTAATATTAATATTACGTAATAACAGGGCTGAGTCATCATGTCGTGGAAATCCCAGGACGATAATTTGGATAAAACGGTTTGGAACCAGCTACGCCGTCTTGCTGCACAAGCGAAGCCGAGAAGACAAGGGCAACGGCGATGAGCCTGACACTGCTGCAGGGCTACTCGTCGGATGAACAAGAGGGTGACCTAACGACTTCTCCTGCTTCTTCTTCTTCACTCGGAGACGACGGAGTCGAGCGAGAAGAGGACCACGAAGGAGAGGGCGACAGCGGTGAAGAAACCCTAAGGGAACGTCCCAAGCGGGGGAAGGTGAAGAAGAGGTCACTCGACGAAGCGCTCAATCCGCCCGCCGATTCCTTCCTCCCTTCTGCGCTAGATGCATTCAACGAGGTAAATCACTTCGTTCTCATCGTTACACTTTGGCTCTGCATTTTAGTTGCTGATCCGAGGTTGTGAAAATCTTGTTTTTCGTGTTTTCTTGGAATTTTGGAGATCACGGGACCTCCGGAGTTCCTTAATAATTGTGCGGCTGCGCCCGAGGAGACTCGCGAGGCGCTTGGAGTGCTCGATCGGAAGGCTAGGAGTAGGTCAGGGAGAGACAAAAAGGATCTGCCTGCTGGTGGGTATTCCCAGAACGTTAGAATTTTTCAATCATCTATTTTCTTAGTAGATACTTGATGCTTCCTCTTTCTCTTTTCCTTTGGAGATAGTCGATTCAGTGCCCACATTTCATTTAGCTTTATATTGTTGTTACCTATACGATCCTACTTTGCAAAATGTTTCTTAATTGTGATCAGTTTAAGTGAGCTTACTTTGTGGCCTTTGTGATATATCTAGATCATAATCTTAACTATCTTCAAACGTTGTGTTGCTCTCGTGCTCAATTGTGGGCAGGAAATGTGAGTATACTTCCTTTTAGTTAAATGAGTCATCATTTATGATATTTCTAGATGGGTTACCTTATTTTAATTAATGTTATCCCTAACATCTATGGATTATATGATCAATGAGGAAAACTATCTTTTAATCTTCTAACAATCTTTGTTATTATAATATATACTCTTCATTGTATCAATGGATCATTTGCTAGAAAGCTTACCTACGCTAAACTCCTAAACCTCTTAGTTGTTCTTTTGGATTTTGTGAACCGCTTCAAAATCTAAGCCATTTAACCAAGAATAGGTTTGAGACATCCTATCTATCATTTGAGTAAGTACTTATGATTTCAAAGTCATCTAAATTCCTAAGGTATTTTTAGGTTGGTGAAGACACCTAAGGCATGCAATCTTGGCCCTCCTTATCCCCTTAAACATCCCCAAGCTGGTATCCAGTCCAATAGGAGACTGCAGTTATAGTGATCACATCCAAGTGAGGGTGGCTATCTTAAGGAGACCCTCTGTTGTAGCTGAACATCTAGGAAGCATTATGAAGCGGCTAATGAATAGATGTTCATTGGAGAACTTCAAAAGAAATATCAAATCTTTTCCAATTTCACAAGCATGTAAGAAACTGCATGATAGACTTAAGAAAACATCAATCATGTTATGTTGCAATTAACTATAGAACATGTGGGAACCCTCAAATTATAATTGGTAATATTATAGAATTAGAGTTTGTAACAACATTTTGACATGCTATCAAAGACTCACTCCTTAATCTAAAGCCTCATATTAAAGAGACAATTTCACACGGGATTACCTGAATATCAAAGGATACTTCAGACAAATTTATATTGCCATGCTATATCTTAAAAAATTAAGTTTCTCACACAGTTATGTTCAATTATATCAAGATCAAGGATAACTATAAATTCTTCCGTTCTCTTCTTTCTCCATTCTGTTGTGATTGCATTTCTTTTCATGTCACAGCATTCTTCATTGTTGCATCCCATATTTTCATCTTTTCATACTTTATTTTGCTATTGAATCTCTTTATCCTGTCAAACATTTTCATATAGTATTTCTTTTTCTTTTTTCATCTTGTTTCTCTCTATATTCTCATCTTGTTTAAAGAGACAATTTCACATGGGATTGCCTAAATATCAAAGGATACTTCAGACAAATTTATATTGGCATGCTATATTCTCATCTTGTTTAAAGAGACAATTTCACATGGGATTGCCTAAATATCAAAGGATACTTCAGACAAATTTATACCTTAAAAAATAAGTTTCTCACACGGTTCAATTCATTCTTGGTTGACAATTCGAATTTAAGTTTGTGCCATATTCAAATTTTGTATGCCCAACTATGTAAAATTAATATTTGGATTTTAAAACCTACCCTTTTGTGCATGCCATAACAAATATGTCATGTTCAATTTATATCAAGATCAAGGATAACTATAAATTCTATCGTTCTCTTCTTTCTCCATTCTGTTGTGATTGCATTTCTTTTCATGTCACTTCTTTCTTCATTGTTGTATCCCATATTTTCATCTTTTCATCCTTTATTTTGTTATTGAATCTCCTTATCCTATCAAACATTTTCATCTTATATTTCTTTTTCTTTTTTTCATCTTGTTTCTCTCTATATTCTCATCCTTTTTATATCTTTTTAGTTGTTTTTTGTTCCTTCTGCTATTGCCATATTTTAATTTTTTTTTACCTCTATTTGATCTGTCATTGCCTACATCAACGTTATTAATTAATTTAAGCATAGTAAATTTGGGCTTGATTAATAATTAATTTGAAACACACTAGATTTCATCTAGACAAATCTACTAGTTTTCTAGACTAGAGTTTGTGTACAGTTTAATTGTCCTTGATTTTTGAGCCCTATTTTTTCTCCCAGAAATTATTAATGGGCATAAAAAACTCATCTCAACCAAGATGGCTTAATCAATATATTTTTCCCTTACAAGGTATCTCAAATACAAAACTTCCAACTTCAGATCCATGCCCAAATATAAAACTTCCAATGTCAGATTCATGCCAAAATGAGAATTTTTGAAGGTTTCAGTAGGCCCTAACAATCAACCAAATCAATGTCATAACCTTGTGAGAATGAATCTTATGGTCAGTTTACTTGGGAGAGCGGAAACCAAAACTAAGGAAAAATTTCCGCAGTGGAAAAGTTTTCGCCATTTACTTCATTAAAATTTTCAGATGGAAAAAAAACGCAATCCATCAACGAATGATTTTGGAGCCAAAATTGATCACCTCAAAATCGGACGGAGCGGATGGAAAAACAATAACGCATGTACCCCTTTTTATTTACAAAATGACATCATATACCAAAAAAAAATGACGCACGTACCCTTTTTAACTCACAAAATTACACCATGTACCTAAAAAAATGATGCATGTATATTTTTTTATTTACAAAATTACATTGCACTGCATGTATCCACCTTCCTCTAGCAAGATAAACAAACATGCAAAGGAAGGCTTTTCTTCACCCTTTCTCTTCTCTTCCTCCGAGGATAATTTTCTACTATAAATTTCTTTCCCTTCCTCATCCGTGCTTTGGAGTAAACATAGCATTAAGCTTGTTAATCAAACGACAAGATCTATGTAACAAAAATCCTATATAATTGAGATATCTGTCTTATTGGTGTAGTAGATAGCTCAAGTATGTTGGACAAATTCAGGCCACAAAGAAGCATGCAATCTATATCTTGTTAGCTATGTTGGACTTACAGTAGGAATGACAATTTGACCTGTCTCACCTCAACACAAATAGGATTAGAATACGATGAGAAATATAATCTCAAAACATGGTGAGATGGGGATGGGCCAAAACTTTAACCCATTTTTAACCTCTTGTTAACATTTATTTATTTTGTTTGTTGTATTTATGTTTCCCTGCCTCATCCCATTGCCATTCCATCATTCTTATCTTGTAGAAGACCTCTTATGGATGTTAGTGTTTTCTGGATTTTGATTTAATGTGAAGTGTATGATTAAAGCATCATAGAGTAATACTGTTGTGAAGAATTTTTAGCTTTCCATGATTAATGTGACAATAAATTTAATGTGTTCGTGTTATCTGTAAACTCTCTTTTTTTGGACAATTTCGAAACTCACACTTCCATACATTTGCATGCATCTTTGTTACAGTCGTTTAGTGATTCTAAACCAGAATTTACGTTTATTTTTTATATATCAGTAACATATATTGCTTTTGTCATGTCTTGCCTTTAAAGATTCCTTAGCCAGCAAGTGTCACCTATTTAAAAAGTGACTTCTGTACAGTTGTACTTCCGTACATTCTTGATCTATGGATGTATTGCTCGTCTTGTTGAAACATCACTGTGGCCCTCTCCAGAAGCACCAACAATTTATGTCCGTACCTTGCAAAAATTCTTACTGTTCTATTCTGATGGTGCACACAGAGAAATATGATTCAACCCTCTGAGCTGATATAAGTGTCAATATTCTGTTTGAAGCACCCAATTTGGCCATCTACATACCATCTTTGTAAATAATTACTCTTACCAAAAAAGCTATCAAGTCTCTATATTTTGGATTGTTCAGCATCTGAAAGATGAATCCATTGTATAAAAAGTTAGTTTAATAAAGTTACTTTTTAGTCACTTGAGAATTCAGATTTAACTAATGAGGTACTTTTGTAGTCCACTGAAGGATCAGATTAAATATCTTACCATGGATGAGTGTTTGACATGGAGACAAAATATAGTATTATAGATGCGTGCTCAATACTTCAATTCGATTGTACATTTTCATGCTCCATTATTTTTTTTTTTACTTTCTTTTAGCTTTAACTCCATCTGTTTCTCTATTTGCATCTACCCAAATTTGACATTCCAGGTGCTGTTGTTGAGGCCAAAGCTCAGCTAGTGGGGATTCGTGACCGAGTAAGAAATGATATAGAAGGAAGTTTTCCCTCATCAACTCCTGGGATAGTTCCTGCTAACAAGAGAATAGTTTCTGCAACAAATCCTGATCCGAAAGATGCTGCAGAATTGTTAAGGTACTTTTTCGTTTTACAAGTCAATTGCAAGTAGAGAATCTAGCTCATGACTTTTTTGGATATAAAGTTAACTGTATGATGCAACTGCATGATTTTAACATTCAGAATTAGCTGAAGGTTGTGTAATGAACTATACTATAGTGCATGCTCATTTGTGAATCTTATTTTGTTTGATGAACTATAAAAAAAGGTCCTTTTGCTACCTGCCTAATAGTATGCTCTTTCTTTTTCAGGGTATGTTTACAGTGTGGAGTTCCTAAAACATACTCTCACGCTCGTGGTATGGTGTGTCCGCTGTGCGGAGATCGTGCTCCTGCCGAGCATACAAATGAGTCAGACAAAAAGAAGGGATCAGTCGTTAAGGACAAGGAGAAGATGAAGAGGATGAAGGGGCAATCAAGCCACGCTACTTGGAAGAGCGAGACAGAGATGCAACTGAGGCAGCAATATGATTAGAGGATGATAGGTAATAGCTGTTAGATTTGTAACCGCTTGCTTTCCTGCATCCCAATGCAGCTCATTGGACCCTGCATCGCAATGCAGAGTTTGATCTTTACTCAGGTGTAGCTATTACTGGCTCTACTACAAAAATTAAACATGTTAAAGAGTGAATTCGTTAAACTAGGGTTATTTGTTGCTAACGCCTCTCTTTATTCATCTTCAGTAAGCAACTTTAGGGATCCAAGAAAGTAATTCTTTGCTAGCACATACAAGCGTACTAAAGAACTTCCAGTGATGGTTATCCTGGATGCCTCTTGAAGTCAGTAATACCTGACAAGGTTACTAGACTCTCCAGTCTCCACTCTTCAGCCAGGATGAATGATGCTACAAGGACAACCCCACGATGATGAATCATGGCATTTCGGAGGTTATAGTAAAAATTGGTCTTCATTCGGAAGTGCTAGGCCATGTTAAGGTTTCTATAAAGAAAGTCAGTTGATGACTTCTAATCAGCATTGACATTTGGACAAGCTCTCTTACCCTCTCTGCGTCGTCTTATTCTCTCGCCGTCTATTTCTACTCGCCTCGATCTTGGCCATACAAGGAGGGATAAATTGTGGTTTTGTTAAAGGTAAAGTATGGTTAGGAATGACAATATCACTCAACTTAATTGTATCCACATCAGTCCCATTGCAGTTGTTCCATCCTGCTTAAAAGGGAGAATGTGAGAGTGGAATAAAATTTTTTGTTCTAAATCACCTACAATCATTATTTTCACCCTATATTTCAAATTGAAATGTTTCAAACAACAATGACTACTTCTCTGTATATAAATATATATATATATACTAAGGAGGAGGAAATAGGCTGCTTAAGAATTAATTATGATTCAAAAATTAATAAATTTGTATATAAAAATAAGAATTTTGTGGAAAAATAAAACGGACTTCATTTTGATAATTTTTATTCTTTTTTGAAGTCTTATTAGTATCATTTATATTACCCTTTATCTCCTTTCTCTTTTTCATATACATTTTCTAGTTGTTGACTTATCTTTCCATTGTTAACATTTGAAACTATAGAGGTATTTCAATAAAATGTTAAAATAATAATAATAATAATAATAGTAGGAAAGTACTAAAAATTGAAGTGGTTAAATATAAAATCATTCATTGCCCCCTTCCTAATTCATTCAAGGGCCTTCCCAACTGGGATAAATCACAGTTCTTAATATACTGCCTCCCCTCAATAATCCTACTAATCCTAATCCACTCCCAGTCCACAAGAAGAGACAGGGCAACCATGGCGAGCAGCAGCGGAATCCGCAGTTCTTCCCTCGCCATCCTTCTTTGCCTCTGCTGTTTGATCACCGTTGTCACCTCCATCACCCCTTCCTTCCTTCATAAAGTAAGTGCTCTTCCATCACACTATCACCATCCTACATCTTTTTCCAGATCTGGTTAAGTTTCACGTACTTTGTCTCTGGGGCAAATGATCGGACAGGTCGTGCGCGATAGCAACGACGACTACAAGTGCGTGTACACTATCTACGTCCGGACGGGGTCGATCTGGAAGGGCGGCACGGACTCGGTCATCAGCCTGGCGATCGCCGGCGCAGACGGTTACGGCGTGCTGATCGAAGACCTGGAGTCGTGGGGCGGCCTTATGGGCCCCGGCCACGACTACTTCGAGCGCGGCAACCTCGACGTCTTCAGCGGCCGCGGCCCCTGCATCTCCTCCTGGCCGCCCTGCTGGATGAACCTCACCTCCGACGGCTCCGGCAGCGGCCACGGCTGGTACTGCAAGTACGTCGAGGTCACCACCACCGGCCCCCACATGGGATGCAGCCAGCGGGTCTTCACCGTCGAGCAGTGGCTCGCCCTCGACACCAGTCCGTACCGCCTCTACGCCACCCGCGATCTATGCCACGACGATATCGCCATCGCGTCTGGAAAGGGAAGGCATGTGTCGCATGGGCAGTGATGAATGGATCCGGATCCGGATCCGGATCCACCGCTTGACTGGTCCCTTTCGTCGACCTTGTCAGCGCCCGTCTTTTCCTGCTTCCAGGAGATTGAACCATCGTATCGGCTCTTTTGTTTTTATGTATCGTATCGTATCGTCGTCTACTAAAGTTTCGGTTACGAGAATAAAACGGACGGTGTTGCGTCGTGTGCTAATTTTAAGTGGGCAAAATAATTAACCTCTGTCCGTTTACATCGTAATTATTGAGATAGATCGTAGAAATTGCTCTCCCTGAATTTAACACGGCAAAAGATGATTCGTTTAGGTTTTTTAGTATTCTTGTTCATTCATTTCTAGGTCAATATGAAAGAGATAAAACACAGATGATTATTAACTATTAGTATAGTGATTAAGATATAGAGGAAGAGATGATTACTAATTATTAGTATAGTGATTAAGATATAGAGGAAGGTATGTTAGGATGTGTTGAATTTTGACTAAAAAAACAAATATAGGAATAAAATTTCTTTTCCAGCGAAAATAATTTTGCCATTTAATTATCAACCAAATTTAGTTAAATTAAGAATAGAACTCAACATCACAATCAATATATTAACTATTATCTTAAACATCCTTCAATCTCAGACACAGAAATCTAACAGACATATACTAGAATTTGCAATCTTACTCTATTTACTATAGAAAGATGCATAGTAACACATTCTACAAATGAGTAAATCAACATTCACATACCATTATTTCGAGGACTAATATTATTCCTTATCGGACGTAATATTGGCTACCCTCAAATGAGTTCTATGAGCTGCATATTTAAAAACACACACAAAATAGATCAACTTGTCAATTAAGCAAAACCAGTGAGTGAAACTCACATAATATGCTAGGAACAGTGTAATAATGTGAATCTCTAGTGTCGTTTATCCTAAAATTCTCATATATGACTAGCTCATCAGTGATAGACTGATAATTATTGATATTTATTTAATTTCAAATCTTGTAATGATATTTGGCAAATCAAAATAGATAATAATTGAGAGAGAAAAAGTAAATTTAGTCTACCAGGACTGAGTGTTGGAGTTAAGAATTGACTAGAGAAGTGGCTAAAATTTTTAAAAAGTTAAATATAGGAATAAAATTAATAGAATATATCAAAAGTAATAATTCAATCTCACCTATTTAAGCGGTGTTTGACGATGTTTTATAACGTAATATTCATCAATAATAGAATCTACATCTATATTTATTAAAAATTCTGGCTCAATATAAATGGTCATACAATCAGTAAGAAAATCATCCTCCATCTTGTTACGAATTGCAGTTTTGACATATTTCATGGTTGAAAAAGCTCTTTCAACTGTAGCAGTAGATATGAGTAGTGTCAACACAAGATAAATCAGTCATGTCAACATAATATAATTCTATGACCTTCTACTTGCAACCAACTCTTGACATAATTCAGAAAGAGTGGATACTTGAAATCAAAGTTCAGAAATCACATCACTCTAATAATGTTGCAACTCAATTCTCAAGGAATAAATATCTTGTTTTGTAAAATCCTGAGGATAAAACTTCTCTGCAAGCTTGCAAATGTCATCCATGTTGAATGATTCAAATGAATTTTTAGGGTCCAATGCTAAGTTAAGATAAAGGAGTTTTACTGATGTCTCATTAAATCTTCTATTTATTTAACTCCATCAGAAGAAATTCTATTGCTTTGTTGAACATATCAAAATGATAATGATGTTCAACGGTAGGATACTCTCGCCCACAGGAACAACCAACCCTATATGAATTGTCGAAGTCAAGTATGTAAACATCATGTTTTGAGCAAAATGTAGTCATTTCCTATAGAAATTCTTCCCAGTCATCTTCCCTCAATGCTTGAATGACAATTTTTTGTACTAAAGACAAATCTCATTGCAATCAAAATATCTTGAGTTTTCTTCTGGAGGGCCTAACACAAAATATCAGTGATGGCCAAAATCCTACGCATGAAATGCAAGACAAATACAAATTCGAAGCTTATTATATTTTTATATATACCACCAACTTCAGCCTGAGAACTTATATTTGGACTATGTTCACTTAGACGCTCAAGTACATACAAGTGGCACTATACATATCTATCAAACTCTTTACGAAGTCATAATGAGAACTCCAATGAGTTGCCCCCGCTCATTACAAGTTACCAATTTGATTAGCCTCACGTCCCGAATTACGTTCTCCAATTTCTAGCAAATGCTCTATTTCTCTTCTTTGAGTAATTTGCAACTTACAAATACTCTTAGGAGAAGACGTCACCATATTAACAACGCTATCCAAATGAGAGAAGAAATCTCAAATATCTCAGACATCCTTAGCTGCTGATACTAATGTTAATTGTAATCTGTGTGCAAAACAATGTACGTAATATGCATATGGACAATTTTTGAGAAATAAAGCCTATAGTCCATTCCAAGCACCCCGCATATTACTAGCCTCATTGTACTCTTGGCCTCTCATGTTCTGAATTTGAAGGTTGTAATGAACAAGAATATCACTAACTGTGTTTTTGAGAGTCAATGAGGTAACATCATTAACACTTTTGATTTCAAAAAATCATTTTGTCAGAATCTCGTTGATATTCACAAACCTCAAGATAAGAGCTATTTGCTCACGTTTAGATTCATTATGTGCTTCATCAACAAGAATACAAAAGCTTGCATCCCCAATTTCATTTTAAATTCTCTGTCGTACTCTATTAGCCATAATATTCAAAACCTTTTTTTGTACTTCTGGAGAAGTGTATGTATTATTTCTCGCAGCACTACTCAATACATCCCCAACTTCTTTATTAAGCCGTCCAAAAGCATCCAACATTTCAAGAAAAATCCCTCGATTCAATGACTTAGACGATTCGTTATGTCACTTGAAAGAACAACCTTGAAGTGCAAGTCACCGAACACTTGTAATTGTGGTTTTAAGATACAGAGGATTTTTCTGAACTTTCTCACTTGATACAGCAAGCATTATTTTGTCAATATGTTGAGATGGTTTCATTAAACCTTCGATTTTTTTCAAAGATGTATTATGATGTGATGAAGATGAGTTACCAATATGAGTGAGAAATGCATATTTATCTCCATTACATATCCTCTTCCAACTGCTAAACCATCGATGGCCAATGATGAAGGATTTGGTTGAGTAGGATTGGTAAGAAAATAAAAGCAATAAAAGTAATATGAGGGGGAACATCATTAGGAATTGAGGGACCTTCAAATTTATCTTTTTTTTAAAAAAAAACACAAAAGATAATAAAGTTTTTCCCCTTTTCATAATAGGTTGATGATTTTCTATTTTCAATTTATAAAAATAACCCCTATTAAGCAAACCAATTATATTATTAATAGTTACATAATCTCAAACAAAACTAGAAATAACTAATACAATTTTAAGAAGAATGAAGCTTCAGCCAAAAAATTTGATATTTCTGTAAATACTAAATAGTCATACATTATTAATTCTAAATTCTATAAATATTCATCTAATTATGAATAAATAATTAAATATAATCTATAGATTTGTATTACCCATATATATAGAAATAATCTCTAACCACGCTTATTAATTTAAAAGTGATGTCCTAATTCCTAAGTCAGATGAGAATAATGAAAAAACTTCGAAACTTACAGTGTCAATTTGACAATTTCATTTGAATTTCTAAGTGAAACAAGCTTAATTTTAAAGTATCCAGTATCTACATGAGAAACAACAGCTATAAGGAATTGTCCTTGATCATTATTCATTATATATAGGTAATTTGATATTTATAGGTTTGGGTAGAATTTCTGAAGGTTCGTCTAATAGCCCTTTAATGTTTGGATAATTTTTCTGTATAATACTACTCAAATACATATCATATTACCATTCTTAATACTAGACAAAAACAAAAAAGAAATAAGATAGGGAAAAACTAGAATTCTATCATAGAACTCTTATCCTAATAATTAGACAAAGAGGGAGAAACATTAGAGGATTAGGGCATACACAAACCTAGAAGATGAATGGCAGCTTCGTCTCGTTGTTAGAAAACACAGCAAATCGTGTGCGAGCGGCGGCTTTCGACTTGCGGTGTGAGCAAGAAATGTGGCTTCATGTGAAGAACATAGAAAGAGGTGCCACGTATTGGAAAAGAGGAGATCGAAGGGGGAAAAGAGGAGATCAAAGGAGAATGCGACGGTGTGGGAAAAATAAACCCATGCTGAGAAACAAGTTCGGTGCAAGGGTAAAAGAGAAGGAGAACGATTTTATGTTAACTCATTATTAATAGATTAAATGAATTATTAATAGATTAATAATGAATAAAGGGTCTAATTTGATATGTATTTAATTATTTTGATAAATGCCACTATTATAAGGTATTTATTTTGTACATTGGGTATAATAATTTTTTATTACTATGCTACTTAATAGAAAATGGGCCAAGTCAGGCCTGGGCTACAGCCCAAGCCTGCCACCCCTTACATCCGCCCATGGTCTTAATCACCACATCGTCTTGAGGGTTTGGGCAAGTGGTTGTGCAGTTTGATACAGTGATATGGAGATGAAGACACGTGGGTAAGAGGGACATTTAGATCATTTTTCTATTTAGCACTTTAAGGGGAGGGGTTTTTTCTAGGGCAAATGGGGAGTCCGCAGGAGGGAGGGGGCCGCCGCCCTTTGTTCACACCTCCTCGCCCACCTTTGACGTCGGTTACATCTGTTGGAAGTCTGTGGCCGGTTAGAAGGGAGGTTGAATAGTTAGATCACCTCCAAATCTTGTGCTCTCTATAAATTGTTAGTTACACAAGCGGAATAATAATAATAAAACAAAGCAAAGAGAAAAGAATACAAATGCTAACACAATTCCTTTTACGTGGTTCGGAGATTGTTTCCTCTTACTCTACGGCTTATTCTCGAGGTGGATGAACCCTTAATCTTTCGGTGGATTAGTTCCTGACAATATCTAGTTAAATGAGCTCTTTCTCGGTAAAATATTAAATTAATTTGGCTTGACAAAGCTTGACGAGCCCTCAAGCCAGTGTTAAATGAGCTCGAGCTTGACTCGAATGTTAAACGAGTCGGCTCGAGCTCGGTCAAATTTGAGCTCGAGTCGACCTTTGACCGAGCCGCTCGCAAGCGGCTCTACTCATTTGCACCCCTAACCAAAAGTATGCAATAAGATCAATAATCTCCTTCAATGAAGGCGAGTAGCAAAAGACGGTAGGTGAGCAGCAACAAAGATTTGATGCATTATTATAACAATTTCAACGTGTCATTCTCGATTTCTCTTTCCAGTATCCACCAACAAGCTTTTCTACATGATCTCCTACGTCACATCATTAGTATCTGGCAACACATATGTAGTGTTTCATTTTGAAATATTTTTTAATCAGTGTTTAATTAATTATGTTTTTGGATGTTATTTTATTAGTTATTTAACTATTTGAAAAACATTCTACTTGTGAATAGCAAATTGCACTTCTATTAAATTTGTTTGTCTGTAATTATTTTATTTGATATTCATATTTAATAGAAAAAAATTATTTATGACACATTTTGGCGGCGTTTTCATAGTATCACAAAAATTAAAATAAATAAAAAATAGACAAATTGTGATACTTGAAGGGCGCCACATAATGTCTAATACCTTTGCGACACATTTTTGTGTTGTCAAATGATTATAATCTTACTATTTTATTAAAAATCTCCCCCCTTTACTAACTAACTTTGGTGAAGCCTAAAATGAATTTACGTTAATATCCTTTTTTCTATTCACACTAAAAATAATTCCAAAATTTATTAGTAATTCCACAAACGAAACAATCAGTGATCTAGAGTTTGAGACTCAACTGCGACATATTATTATGAATTTTTCTCATCATTAATTTTCTCTGGTTGTTTTATATAAAAATATATAATTCTCTTTAGTCCCACATCTTAAAATTGACAAAACTATGATAAAAAAAGCTTCTATAAATATTTTAGGCCGACAATGTTAAAAAATATATTTTTCTTAGTTTTTTTACTAAAATAAGTATAATATTAAATTAAATTAATTTTTTTCATAAGGAAGTCGTAAGGATGACACTCGAAAATCCAAACAATTCAGATTTTCAAAGACCCAAATAATTTAGATTTTCAAAAGTCAAGTAAAGTCAAGTACTTTACCCTAATGAATCTACTAATGACTCTATTTTAGTATTTTAATGCTAAAATACTTTAATTAATATAATTTCATTATAAAAGGTCAATGTGATTTCAATGTATTATATTACACACGCGACGCGTGTGCACGATCACTAGTAATTTCAAAAAATTGAATCAAAAATACATTTTGCAACGCAAGGTAAACGTCGCCAAATGTTTAATACCCTTTAGCGACGCATGCGGGAAACGTCGTCAAATGCCTACACCTTTAGTGACGTGTTCCTTGATGCATCGCCAAATAACAAATTGACATTTGCATACGAGCAATTGGCGACGCGTTTTATTTACATTTGGCGATGCATCACCAAATGTAAAATTTCTTGTAGTGGTAATTTTTTTTCTTCACAAATTATAATATCAAAAGCACTAATAATACATATCTTATAATTAAAAAAAACATGGCACAACCACAATATTTTGTGGAAAAAAATCTCAAAACATTTTAATGTATTCTTAAGAGAACATAAACATATTCAAAATTCATACAAGTTACTGAACACACGGACAAACTCTACCTATGTAAATAAAAATGTCCATTAGTAATATTTATGGTTCATTTCATTTTAGGTTGGTCACATTTATGGTTCATTTCATTTTAGATTGGTCACAGATATAATGTGTATTTTCACACATTTTCCTTTTACTATAATTAAAATTTTCCTGAGGAGACTAGAATTAGAGCTAAATAATAGATTTTAAAATCTAACCAATCGAACTTAATAAATCAAAATCAAACCTTTTTTTTTTTTTACCAAAACCAACTCATCCATCTTTGTCAATAAAAAAAATCAAATAAACTGAATCTATATAAAATTAATTAATTTAGTCAATCAATCATCGATGGAGAGTTGAGTCCCAATTTAGATTTTTTTTAAATACGGATAATTTATGTATATCAGTCCGTTGATCCAGACATTTTAAAAACAAAATATCAATTATAACAAATGTTGTTTCAGAATGAAATGAAAGAATAAATTTTAAACAAATTATATATCACTCAAATTTTATCTGCAACAGTTAGAATAAATAAGGGAAAATTAATTGAACTTTAAGTAATCACTCTACGTGCATTCTTTTGTTATTATTTAATCCTAGATTACTCTAAAACATAGACTAGTTTAAAGACTTTGTAAAGATAGAAGGCAATAACTATTAAATAATAATTTCTTCATAAATTACAATATAAAAGTACTAATAATACATATCTTATAATTTAAAAAAGAAAAATATGACACAATATTTCGTGAAAAAAAAATCATATTATTTTAATGTATTCTAAACAGATGTTATGCATAAACAGAAACATATTCAAAATTTGTAGAAGTAACGGAGGACTAAGATCATTAGTAAATTTCATAACATAAACAAATTAACGATTCTCATACAATTGAAGATTGCAATAGAAAATTTACCTATTAAAAATTCGTAGTTTAAAAATGATAACAGTGATATTAAAATTTAATTTCCTCACTAATTGGAATAGTTTGTTTCATGTCATATTTTTATCAAGCAATAATTGATTTTTAAAAACTATGTCACAATTTTGTCAACCTAACAAATATAGCAATATAAACTTTTTTTTGTAAGGACTGAAAACTAATACATTTCAGTGTGTGATATTTATCTTATATTTTATACATGATCAATGTAGTAATCTAAAACAAATATTTTACTAAGAATAATTCGAGATGCAATCCAAATTATAAATTTTAATGCTATATGATCCTATATGAAAGTTGCGAGATGAAGAGCTGGGAAAGATAGGCGATGACTTCGAGGAAGATGAATAATGATAGATCTGAGAAAACTAAAGTAAATCCAGAAGAAGCCCAGCAGAGAATACCTCCCAGCGAAGAAAACCGCAGATCAAGGCTAGATCTGAGAAAACCAAAGTAGATCTAGGAGAACTCCGATGAAGAATGCCTTCGATGTCTCCTCTCCTGCGCACTATGAAACCAACCAACAAAGCATAATGACCTAAGATCGAGGTGAGAATACCTGGCTAGGCCCTCCGACGCTCAAGTCAGTTTTCCTCGTTCAAAGCAGGAAGAAGAAGAAGAAGAAGTATAGTAAAACTGAAGTGGAACTAGGGTTTTAGTGGTGATGTTGCCCCTTTCCTTACTAGCGGAGAGGATTCCCTTTTTTATACTAACTCATATAATCTCCGCGGTCATGAGGTGGACTCCAGTTCGTTAAAATTTATTAGGAGATGCTGTCATCTGCAATAATAGTTCAAGGAATTTTTTTGTACCCCAGATGCGTTGGATCGATGAGTTCGCTAGAGGGGGGTGAATAGCGATTAAAAATTTAGAAAGAGTACGCAACAGAAAGAATAAACGATAAGAAAAAACAATGCTAACAAAAGTCATTTTTTACTTGGTTCGAAACCTTTGTCGACTCTTACTCTAAGGCCCGCACGCAATGGTGCTTTCGATTGACAATCCACTAGCAATTCAAAATATTACAGATGAAGGTACAATTACTTTTAAAGGAAAATAATACCGACAAAAACTAAGGAATAACAAGAAAAGTGTGTTGTCGGAGGAGCGTCGCAAGAGCGTAGCACGACAGAGCAAGTAGTGGAAGATCTTCTCGTTGTTGTATCTTGACTCCAGCCTTTACCCTCCTTATATAGGAGGTTTGGGGCGCCTGGATCTTTTCGGGCGCCTTGAATATAACGTAGCTGAGTCAATCACGAAGCTCCACGTGTCGATGCACGAAATGGATAAAGTTTGCTTCCGGGCGCCCGGACCCTGTTTTCCAACAGCTTCCTGCCTGCAAGAAAATGTTAGTCCGGAGGCAAATACAAGATATATATCCTACAAAATAGAGTATTAGCACAGTTTAAAATCAAACAGAATATTAATTAGATTTCGTCTCATCGAGACCGGAATCTAGTCACGATCTTCTCGTTATTGCCATAGCTACTAGCGAGACGTTATACAACGAGCCCTACAACATGATTTTATACTCAGGAGTGATTTAGGTTTTGCGATAGACTATTTAGTTAATTGAACTCGCACTTCCTTTGACAAGACTTGAAGGAGAGACTTGTGATATAGTAATATGGAGATGAAGACACGTGGGCAAAAGGGCCATTTAGGTTATTTTACTATTTAGGACTTTAAGGGGAGGGGGTTTTTTCTAGGGCAAATGAGGAGTCCATGGGAGGGAGGGAGGGGGCCACCGCCCTTCGTTCATGCCACCTTCCCTGCCTCTGACATCGGCTACATGCAATGTCGACTGCCTCCATGCTTGGCCGCCTTCTTTCTCACGGAGGTCCCCTTTTCTCCGTTTCTCTCACCTGTGACTTGTCGTCACCGCAGGGGCACGTACCTCCTCCCTCGTCCTGACGTCATTGCCTTCCCTATCCGCCTTCACCGATCGCATCTCCTTCACGCAAGCAACGCCTCAGCTGGCCACCGCCTCATCAAGGTCGCTACTCCCTTTGTCGCGGGGAGTGTTATTGTCGGCGTCATGAGCAGCCACAACCAGTCCAATCGTCACCTCTAATGCTCGGTGCCCTTCTCTTTGCCAGACCTTGACACCTCTGCGGTTGCCTCCGCTCGCACACAATGGTTGATCTCCACCTTTTGCCTCCTGCCGGTCCTCGTCGGTTGCAGAACTCCGCCAACCTCTATCACCAGCTTTGGCGGGGCTATGCCCCCCCCCCCTCTCCCTCCCTGTTGGCAACTCCAGCAGCTGATCCGACCGCCTCTAGCATAGATCCGCTGTTGCCATATACTCAGCCAATGCCCTTGTTTTCTAATCCTACATCTGATCTGCGTTGCTATATGTTTTTGATGTTGTTTCGGCCTTCGCATCATTGTTATATTTTAGCTTGTGTGTTGTTGTCATGTTTTGGCCTACGAGCCACTATTATGGGCTGACCTACATACCAATGTTATGCGCCAACCCTCGGCTTCCCATATTTGACTCCTCATTCGACTCACATTCATCTATTCTTCCGGATCATGACAACTCAATTAGTGTAACGACCATCTCACTGGTCTACCAGAGGGCAGTAGAGGGCACCCCTGGGCCAAGACACATTTTTCATGCGTATTTTTTACGTATTTCATTACTCCACTATTTATCTTGTTCCTTATATATTTTGGGACCTGCCTCGAGCATCGGAGTCCTAGGAACTGGGGCAATCCGGTCGCTGTTTGTAGGTAGAGTTGCTCGGAGGCATTCTGACATTTTGGTCAACCCAGATGACAGCTCAACCCCCCTCCCCCCTTTTCTCCCACCGAGTCGTGACGATTCAGTCAACATTCCAGCCACATCATCCAACGATCCATCTGAGTGAGCTTTCATACGAGATCACAATTCTTGATTGTCATACATCTATACATCTTGCGCTCGTCCTTTGTTAGCGCCTCTATCCTCTTCTTTGTAAAGTCGTCGTGGCTTAATTCATCAACAAATTATATAATCTTGTCCAAAAGCTGAGAAGATGGCTAGCTGGGAACATGACTCTGGTGTTGACTGGAAGAAGACCTCACGTTGTCCTACAAAATAAGGAGCGTTAGTGTCGGGTCGGGGAAATGGTCCCTAGCGTTAGCCCTTCGACGCTCAAGTTAATCTTCAGTTAAATGAACAATAGCAAGGAGTGTGTAGAATAATGAATTATTGCATACATTAGCTTGTTTTTTATAGTGTTGCTGTAGCGTTTGTACACTCATTCCAAAGCATATGAACGTTTTCCAAAACGTCGTAAGAAAAGACAAGTCGAAAAGTGTCTCTGACATTCTTCCTTAAGCGAGCACGCAAATCTCTAATGTGACAAGCTAAAAACTTTTAAAGTATGATATGCCTGCTGGATGCTCTTTGACCTTTCTCGCACAGACTTCTATAAAAGTATGACATGATAGATGTACGGGTTTTTCTGTAAGCTAATTGTCTGCTGACCGATCGAGAGGACGTCCGTTCAGTCTTATAAGCTATAGCACCTAACTCGATGCTCACTCGGACTATCCTTGGAACTGAGCGAAGGAACATTGAGTCTGATTGGCCTTGAAGCCCGATCAGTCACAACGGCAGATCAAGAAATTCACTATTTACCAATGACAATAGCTTGCTGGTCTTTAGTTGCTATACTAACTCCGACCGAGCTAGATGTCCAGTCCGACATTCATATCCAACCAGTCGTGGAACGAATAACTCATAGTGTTTCAGGTGCCTTTGATCTCCTATTAAATTTGATCGTCATGTCAAGTGTTCTTCACTATTGTAATATGTTTTTAGGGTCATCTTCATCATTATACATAACCGTGGGTCTCACCTGTCTGCAACCCATCGACATTCGCAGGAGGTCCTAAGAACGCTTCCGTTTTCCACCAGTAGGCAGGCCACGCCGCGCTGCAGCATGCGCAGAGGATGCACTCGTACAGCCCGTCGAGCTTCTTCCTTCCGGTCGCTGCAAGTACTCTCTTCCCTCCACCGCCGGCGTTTTCTTCAGCTTCAGCCAAGCGTCCATCAATGTTCATGGAGCAGGAGCTACAGATTCCTTCTCTGCAGGACCTCCGTAGCACAGGGCCTAGTACTGCTCCGCTTTAATCTTTTGAAGCACATCTAACACCTGTTTCAAATTAAAATTAGCATTATATCGTGCTGTTATCATGTTTATTTCTTGAAATAATTAAATGCCATTGGGCCACAAGTGCTGAGATCGACGAAGAAGGATGGGAGGAATGGCTTACTGTGGGGTTGTTCGGGATTCCACCTGAGATCTCGAACTTCTTTTTGTCGAATGCTGCGCTTCTCCTTTGAGGAAGCATGCCACCTTGGTGCCTCCCGCCCTTGATCCAGAGCCCTCTTTTCTTAAACATTTTGGCTGACATCTTGAGCGATCGCCGAATCACGCCTTCTCCGCCAACGTGCAGGGCGAAGTCGGTGAAGGTGACTCGACGAGAGTGCAGAGGCCCAGGGGCACGTATGTAGGACAAGACGTCGAGCGTGGGAAAGAGGGCATTGTTTCAAATCAAAAACAAATACGAATAAAAAGCCTATCGCGACTCCGCTGGGGATCGAACCCAGAATCTCTGGTTCCGTAGACCAGCGCCTTATCCATTGGGCCACGGAGTCCTGATGCTATAGGTGTTAAATATTAATATAATATACTAAATAATATGTCTTTATTTCTTCCCCTTCTACAAATTGGCTGGGATATGCCTTGTTATCACTATGCGTTCCATCTTGGTGCCTTGGTGGTAGGATAAAGTGTCGTGCCAATATTGCACTTCGGTGCACTTGGATTGTGATGTTTTTGTATAGGCGATTCCTAGATGAGTGCCTCAGGTAGTACTTACCGTGAGATACTTTCTGATTCTTCCAATGTCGACAATAGGAGAGGGAGAGATTCATTAGTGCAGACAAATAGAAGAATGTCAAATCATACTTTTCTGTCCGAAGAAGAAGCAAGGAAGCACAACAGAAACAGAGGATTTTGTTCCATGGTGGATTTTGTTTCATTGTTGCTTTTCCTACCATAATTTCCCTGCTTCATCTGTTCAAGTGATCTCTGAAGCCTAAGTCTATCCAATTAAACATACTTTTTTTCTCATGTTTATTCAAAATATTTATGAAGAGGAACCATTCTGATTCGCTCTGATTTCCTATGTCATTGTTTTGTCTCCAGCAAAAGATCAGAGAATACTGCTCTTAAGGTCAAACAAGACAGTATTGAATATGTTTCAGCATCCAACATAATTAATAGAACAAGGACCCTTTATATGTCAGAGAAGATACCAACGATTTGGTAGTCATATATCCCATTGGAAAATCGATAATAATGAGAAATTAAAAACCTATCAAGTATTTATTGACTAGTAACCAAGCAAGATAAAGATAATTTATTATAGGAGTTGGTCTGATGAGACCCCCAAAACTTTTAATTATCTTTCTTTCGAGGCAAATAACAAGATCGTTCTCAACTTGTGTCTGATAGTTGAAAAATACGAGTATAAGAATGCTTCTTTAAATTTGCACAGGTCAATTTTCTACCTAACCTCCCATTTTATGCATGAACCTTGGCCCGTAAAAACTAACCCAATGACAGTGTTGTAGGTTGGAATTGTATGTGACTTTTTGCATGCAATTACTTCAGGAAGAAAAAATGAATCGCCCTAATTGCAAATTGTCTGCCATTCAAAGTGCATGCACATTAGCAAGAACTTAATGCTTAATTTTCTGTTCTACCAAGGAAATTGTTTTTACTTCAATTTACTTTACTATAATGATGTAGCTTTATCTACTCTGTTTATGAAATAAACATAATCTTTACAGCTTAAATTCTCTTTTACTAAAGCACAAGAGACCGACACAGTTTAAGCAAATTTGTATGCAATTAATGCAACTAGTTAATTGAAGTTTTTTTGTATATAACTATTAAAGTTGAATTATCCAGCCTTTAGATTTTCATTACCATTGTTCTGTGAAAAAAAAAAGAAAGAATCTTATAAACCAAAGCTGAGTTATCCATCCTTTATGACTCTGCTATTCAGCTCCTAGCCATGGTTTTCCTTCTTTCAGCCACCAACTTTGCCATGCTGCCATCCAATTGTTATATACCAAGTGACATGGGATACTTTTAATCTCCAACCCATGGACAGTGATCAGGTAGTGTGGTGTTTCTTATTTTATTTAAAATACTCTCCTTCACATAATTTTGTGAAAGATTTTCTCAGAAACCACAATCAAGTCTCATATAATAACTTATTATCCAACTAAGCATGCGGACTTGGTCAAGTAATATGGGTCATATCTATCGGTCTATTGCTTGTAAGAAAAGATATAGGCTCCAACTGCTAATTAACTTTATCTTTGAATTGGCTCCAACTGCTAATTAACTTTATCTTTGAATTTTGAAGTGTTAGTACTGTATTGTGTTTCTGAATGGTGATTGGCATGTCAGTCTGCTCTAGCTGAAGAATGATTGGTAGGCTCGGTAGACTACTTAATGAGATTTTTTTTTTAACAGAGTATGAACAGTTGAACATATACATGTCATGTTATCTACTTCTTCATGAATTTCTGATTTTGTCCTTTTCATTTCATTACGAGAACTCCTTGATAACTCTAGTAGGATAGTATATAGAACATATGTCATGTTATCTACTTCTTCCTGAATTTCAGATTTTAGCTTTTTCATTTCATTCCGAGAACTCGTTGATAACTCTAGCAGGATAGTATATAGAACATATGTCATGTTATCTACTTCTTCCTGGATTTCTGATTTTGTCTTTTTCATTTCATTCGGAGAACTCGTTGATAACTCTAGTAGGATAGTATATAGGTTTCTTACTTTTCTAGTTCGTGCAGTTGAAACTCACTCTTGTATGATTAATGTGCCAGATGTTCCATAACTACGTTGAAAGATGATTTTGTATTTTCTGAAACCGAGTGTTTGAAAAACAATGGTATAGTCAAGCTACATACAATATGATATTCCCGGCTCCTTCTGAACGTGCATAAGATTTAAAAAGGACCGTCTACCTTCAATATGAGCTGTATCTGAGTTGTTACTCTGGTAGATTTGCATCACTGGATTCACTGTCATGTCCTTGTGGATTCACAGTCGAGCATTTATTGCTATTTCTGTTACTGGTCGACTTTCAATGTGGACTGTCATACTAATAAAAAATTGTGAAGTAGTTATATGATAATGTAAGGGTGCTGATGCAAGGAAAATGATATTTTAGTTCCAGTAGAAAGTGATCAATCATTAGTACAGATGAAAGCCAAGTACGTAGAAAAGAGCAGAAGCTGCAGAATAAGTATACACATATATGTATGAATATGTGAAAAGTACATTTACAAGTATCAAGAACCAATTTAGCAGCCGTTCAATGCATGAATTGTATGCAAACATCAGAGCATCCAAACCCTCCTAGGAAATCTAGCTAGACACTAACGCAGAGTAAGGGCGATGAGTCATCAAGCAAATTCAGCCATGAATTGTTCATCGATGAAAAGTTCAGGCCAGAAGGAGTGGGTCTCATTCTCATTAGAGCTAGAAATGCTGCAAGCATTCTCATGGTGGGCAACTGATGCGTCAGCGAGAGGAGGAAGAGATGCATTAGGGGAAACGTACTGTGTTCTGTTTTCTCCCTGGCTAAACCCCACAGCCGCGGTATAGCACTCGATGTTCTCCTGGCTTGTAGGTGGCTCAAACAAGACGGATGAAAAGTGGTTAACCTGTTCGTGGCTGTTGATATTCTGAAGACCAGAAGACGGCATGGGCGAAGTCATCTGAGAGCTAAGCAGGCTCATGGTCTCCAAGTCGGCAGCTGCGGTAGTGGCGCCGAGACCACTGGGATCGGAACCATTATTTGTAGTCATGGTGCTTGAAGATTGCAACAGGTATTGGAGGCACTGCAGCTTGGCAGCCTGATCTGCATCAGCTTGGAGGCGTGCAGCGTGGTCGTCCCACGGCCGACCATTGAGCAATTCATTGAGATTGGCAAGGGCAATCAGCTGAGGGAGAGCTGAGAAGAAGTCAGTCCTTGGCTGGTGAGTCATGGGATCGAACCCCATTTGGATGAGCTTCTTCTTCAAGTGGGTGTTCCAAAAGTTCTTGATCTCATTATCGGTGCGTCCAGGGAGGTGCGTGGCAATGGCGGACCACCTGAACGGATCAAATTCAGAATTTGAAATGCATAGATAGATGGGATTAATTAGCTAGCCAAGAGAGGAATACATATAAAAGGTCCGTACTTGTTGCCTAGGATGGAGTGCAGGTTGAGGATGGTTTGCTCTTCCTCCGGGGAGAATTTGCCTCTCTTGATGTCTGGCCTCAAGTAGTTGGTCCATCTCAGCCTGCAGCTCTTTCCACATCTATTCAATCCTGTATGATTATATATATATATCTCGATAATTAAGAAGGCTGAAATCAAGATTGCCATAGACGAGACTTGCAGATAAACATGTAATTATTAATGAAGAAATGAATTGTCACCGGCAAGTTTAGGGAGGGCTCTCCAGCTGCCATGGCCATGCTTCTGAATGCACTGGATTAGCTTCTGGTCCTCCTCGGGTGTCCATGGTCCTTTCTTGAGGCCATTCTCATCGCAGCAGGGCGATCTCCCCATCGAAGGAATTGGGTGATGGATCGGAGAGGTAGGGGGAGTAGCTAGCCGAGGACTATGACTGATCCTTGGTTACTCCACTTTCTTACCAGAAGATGAGCTGCTTATTTATAATCACTACCTCTATCCTTTGGATCGATCACTACCTCTTCTCTATTAAAATAATCGTATGACTTGGGAGCATGCCACTTGCCATGCATGAGGCTCCCATAAAATATATTACTTTAGAAAAGGATCGATATATGGTTAATTAGATCACAAGCTAGTATACGTGTATATTCATTTCTTTCACTTGGATTTTTGTTTTTCTTGTTATCATAACTTCTACATATAAGGTTAATCGATGTGCGGAAATTCTCTCATTTATCCTAATTCAAGAGCATAAAATCTACGGGGCACCAACTAAAGCTCCTCGACGTCACAAATTTTCCCCATGCACGCAATAGAACATGAAGCCAAAGGAACTATGGTCACCTTTCACCCACCTTGATTTTAGCTTTAACTATTACTAGTCACTCTCATTCGTTATTGCGTGCGTGACATATGACTTTTAAGTAAATCGGCTGGCTCAAATAAAAGTGATGCTGCTGCCTGCTGGGGGGATTTCATCAATCACATACAACTGGTAGTAGCAGTTCAATTAATATCGCAGGAACTCAACAGTCTGATCTACCCTTACCAACTATTTAAGCTTGGAAATGGAAGTCAAAATTACAGGTCACACGTGCTGTATATATAATTAAGATGAATCCCGGTCTGATTAAATTTAGGTAGCACGTGTAATATAGTTATAGGGCATGCCTTATACTTGTTCTATCTACCGAGTGCATCGACTTTGATAGTGTGATATATTGAAGCTCAGGGTCTGAGAGAGTTCACACATTTTTTTACATATTAATTAAATACACCTCGAGCAATTAATGGAGTTGATGATCATACGGCCAACTCCAAGAATCTCCTCTCTACTCTTCTCAAAACAATGCTTTTAGTGTCACTGTTTTAATTTCCGGCTTCAGAAGTTAGAACAGAACACAGCATAAGTTAGTACAACAGCCATCAACTTGTATATCTTTAATAATCATGCAATTAAGCAAAACATATAACTGAAGACACTGTCTATATATAGGTTAGGAAGTTGTTCATGTGCATCGACAGATTTCAAATTAAGACCAACTAAACCTACAAATAAGGGCGGAGCCGGGTGTTAGCTTACTTGGACTTTAGCCTGGATCTAAGATTTAGGGCAGAAACCCATATATTTAGAAATTTTCTCAGTACATTTAATCTTTTTAGTTAATTATTCGCCCAATCATCCCTAAATCCTTAAATCAAATTCCACGATGAGCTTGATTTTTTTTAAAATAAAACTCTGTATTAGCCCTGCGTCAATGCTTACAAATAAAAAAAATTGATAATCTCAATTAACCTCATTGACTATCTCTGAGGTGATCGATCCGGTCCCACGAAATTTTTCATCAGTTATCAGGATAAATCGGGAAGCGCACGTGGCGGTGGCCAGCCCAGAAGTCCAGCATCCTTTGGTTACGCCCCTTATTTGAAGGAAAAATTTCTGTAAAATCCTTTAGTTACGCCCCCTCTTCCTTTCTCATTTGGAGGAAAATTCCTATAAATAGGCCGTAGTTGGGAGTTGAACAATGCTTACAAATAAAAAAATTGATAATCTCAATTAACCTCATTGACTATCTCTAAGGTGACCGATCCGGCCCTACCAAATTTTTCATCAGTTATTAGGGTAAATCGGGAAGCGCACGCGGCGACGACCAGCCCAGAAGTCCAGCATCCTTTGGTTACGCCCCTTATTTGGAGGAAAAATTTCTGTAAAATCCTTTAGTTACGCCTCCTCCCCCCTCATTTGAAGGAAAATTTCTATAAATAGGCCATAGTTGAGAGTTGAACCGCAGATATCTGAGTGATAAGTTAGATGTTTACCGTGACACCATAACCTCATAGACGTCATTGCTTACAAACAAATTAATATGGGTGGTGACATCAGTGTGATTAATGAATCCTTACAATGAAAAGTTCTCTTTCCATATTCTTGTCTCTTTGCATGCTTTCATCTTTTTTGTTTTCCAGATTAATTTCATCACTTGGTGTCGGCAACAAGCTAAGTTAAGCAGCAGATTGAAGAAACCCTGCTTACTTTCAGATGGACAAAAGCTAATGATGTTATCACAACTAGACAAAAGATTTGCTTGTTGAGTAGGGAATCTAGCTAGCTAGCTAGCTCTGCTCCCCCATCTATGAACACGTTGAGCAAACTTGTATATTTCATATAACTTCATTCATTTTTGTATTTTTAATTTTTATGTTCTTATTTCTCAAGAATGCTCTTTGATAGAATACAAGCTGCAGAATGAGTGACGTGTTAAATCTATTTATATCAGATTCAGAAATGGTGGCTAGTTAATTATAAGCATGAATGCGTGCATTTTAATTAAGTTGGGATGATGAAGAGAAACAGGACGTGAATTTGTGCTCAGTTCTTCCTCCATGCAATGCATGATGTATCCACTTTAATTAGAATAAGATAAAATGAAAAATGGCCGGACAGGGCAGGGCCTACAGATCTAATAAACTAATAACACTACTTCATCGCATCTTTCTGATTTCGTTGGGAGCAATGTGACGAACCCTAAACAGTGGTTATTACCTAAAGAGAGACATTAATTTATCTTGACCGAGCATATGATTGCATAATCAAGAAGAAAATAAGTATGAATGCTTTAGATACTCCAAGGTAAAAAAAACATGGAGGAAACTGTTGAAGAATTAAAATATTAATTGAAGGAGACTCCGCATTATTGGGATATCTCACCTTTTTGATCTATTTCAACAAATGATCACTAATAGTGTTCACCAGAGAGTTTGATGAATTTAAATAAGAGTAAGAAATTTCAAGATGCTGGAATTTAATTGGATCCTAGATTATGGGTTAATCATGTTTTAGAGTGATAAAAATTATCTTTTTGTAAAATGAAAGTCTAGGGCTTCATTACATTTATTAAAGCCCATTTGTATTTATCAAATCACTCCCCAAGATTCTGTTTTTGCTAAATCGCACCTCTCTCGTTTGCAATTCCATCTAGAATATAAAACTAATTTAGCATTCGAACTGTTTCAAAGTCAAATCTAGTTGCGTGAGATACCGAAACATAATCATGTTTTTTGAAGGGGACGCAAAGAAGGAAAAAAACATTAAATTTGTGAAAAAAGACGAAGAAGAAATTATGTCATAATTAATTGTAAATCAGGTTGTAAATTATTAATTAATTAATTCTTAAAATATGAGAGGCTGCCAGATGCTCGCATTAAAATAATTAAATACACAATAGATTAATAATTTATTTATCTATTCTAACTATTTTGATGTTAGTATTGACTATTAGTCTCTGAACTAATTTATCGCCATGCGAGGTCAACGAGAGCCGTAGAAAAAAAAAAACAAGCTTTCGTGTTAAATCATTCGCCTTTTCTATGATTAATGGCTATCCCTTTCTTCCTTTGGCTCGCTGCTGACGACTCCGACGACGACTCCAACCGCTCCTCACAGCGACCCACAGATCACATCTCACTCCAAACGCGCAGCTCCCATCTCCACGGTTCGATTTCCCATGCTGTGGATTTCTTGATGTCTCTGGAAAGGGGTATGGGGATTCTTGTTCGATCGGTGAGAGATTTTTTTTTTTTTGGTATTTCTCTCTGAGCGGATTTAATTATAATCGCTGAATTCTCTGCTTCTCTAGTTATCCGGATCCAAGTCGCGGATTTCTCTATTAAAATTCGGATTTTGAATCTCGTGCTTCGTTAAGGTGTTGAAAGGAGCAGATTTGGGGATTCGGCGAGGAGACCGGTCGGGGGCGTTGACGTCCTTTTAGGCGTTGCACTTGTAAACGATTGGATTTGGGGTTTTGAGATGCAAGTTGTCGATATTTTGGACGAAGTTTGAGATTTTGGGAGTGGGAGTTGTCCCAGATCTGAAGGGCCGGGACTGAGCTGTGAGGAATTTCATGGATAAAATTTGCTGCTTTGTAAGTTCTCTATTTGTGGCGAATTGCGATATTATTCTTAGCTATCTGTTCGCATTTTAGTTCCTTATTTCTTCATCTGATGATTTGTTCTACTGCAAGAGTAGAGAAGTTCATCATAATTAGGCATCTGATACAACTAATTGTTTACTTGACGGTACTTGTTTGATGCCTTGAACAGAGAGAATGCTGATGTTTTACTCTCTTGTTGCTTCTCTTCATTCTCATTTGAGTAGAGACACTGTAACATTTAGAAGTTTGATCGGTGTAACTTTCTATATTATATTGTAAGCAAAAGATGGCTTATCCCGTATATATTTATTTGGCTGACACAAATGGGCATCCAGCTTGCAGGTCCGTCATTAACTGTTGGTAAAGGTAAGAACTCAAAAGGTCAAACCAGGATTAGCTATGGTTTTAGTCTACTAAAAGGATCAGCGGATCATCCTATAGAGGATTATCATGTGGCCAAATTCATATGTATGAGAGATCAAGAACTGGGTCTATTTGCTGTTTTTGACGGGCATTTAGGAGATAGTGTTCCAGCCTACTTACAGAAGCATTTATTTACTAATATTTTGGAGGAGGTAATTTCCATTTTTCTTATGCTGTATTGTTAAGAATTCTTGGATGCAGATGGTGGAGTGATGTTATGTGTGTTTGTTCCTTTGCAGGATGAATTTTGGACCCATCCTGAGACAGCCATCAGAAGGGCCTATGAAAAGACTGACATTGAGATACTTTCTCATAGTCGTGATTTGGGGAGAGGTGGATCCACTGCAGTCACTGCAATCCTTGTAAATGGCACCAAATTATGGGTAGCCAATGTTGGTGATTCACGAGCTGTTCTTGCAAAGCGCGGAGAGATTATCCAAATGTCAACAGATCATGAGCCAAATTCTGAACGAGAGAGTATTGAAACAAGGGGTGGTTTTGTTACTAATATGCCAGGTTAGGCATCTTTTGCAGGACTTGTTTAGTTATACCTCATGGGTAGCAATATTTTAAAAATTACAAATTGATTTGCATTTGTTTCCTCTCTTTTTATTCAAAATAAAGTGAAGGCTGCATAGTCTAATGTTTGTTCAAATTCATTTTCCTTGCTTAAGATGTTTACCACTGTCCGTAACTTGTTGAAGGTTTTCAATGACATAGTGAAGCATTCAGTGAAGATCTTCAAGACTCTCAAACATTCTACTGGATTTTTTTTTTTTCAAACTCTTGGTTATTCTTAACTGTCATATTTGTTATTTCTCAAAATTTTAATTTTATTTTATGTACATGTATGTATATTGACGTTTGCTGAATGATGATGCACTATAAATTACATATTCTTCTGAGTTCTGATGAACTTCAAAGACATGTTGGAACAATGCTCTATGTTATCTTACTGCTTTCAGCTTTAATCCGTTTACCCTTATTACTTCTACTAATTACGATGTTCCTAGTTGATTCTTACGTTTTTGAAATAAAATAAGAAAGAAAAAAGACAACATTGTGCTCGTGACACTACTGAGATGCATATAATCCATAATGAGTTATATGATGACTTGTGGACTGTGAAGACAACTGTTTTCTTTCTTTCTGTAGTCCAATTATCCAGTGATGGAAGCACTCAAAAATAAACTACTGTTGCATATCAACATTGAATTTCTCTTGAACTCTTGTGTAATAAATTCATACAACACAAACTGTGGATATTAAGAGACATAGGATTGCCCACAATATTCCCCTCGAGTAGATAAACCATTTGAATTATCATTGACTCAATCAACATGGCTGAGTAGAATTGGTTTATTAACTTTTTTAGATCAAACCAATGGCCTAAACTATTTAAGCTTATGGTGATAATAGTTCAATCATTAAGGTTTATAAAACTTCCATTGGCCCATGTGTGACTAAAGTAGGTGTCTTTAATTCAACATTCTTCCAGATGAGAGATCCCTACAACTTAATAAGTCCAAATACTGACCTAATAATAGTTCAATTATCTAATTTTATAAATCCCTTCATCAGCTGCAATTCTTGATTGGAACTATTAACTTTGTAAGGCTGAACCACCGTCCAAATTTTTAGGCTCAGACTAACAGTAAACAGTCATATAAGCTTATTAGCCTCCATTAGCCTACCACCCTGAATTTGAAACTAAAGTAGTATGCTAAAACTTAAATCTTAAGGAGCAATGTTAGAATCATCATGCTCTAAATATTTGTAGGTTAAATCATGAGGAACCGTACAAGATGTAGTATGTCAACATACTTTGTTCAAGAGGAAAAGTGTCTGAGATTTACGCTCTAAATATCTGTTGCTTAAAGCATGAGGAACCAACCTGTGAACCTTTTGATTCATGAGGTCTCTTTTGTGCACATTTTCTCAACATTGAAAGTAACTTGGTCCAATTAAAAGTGGCTCTGCAGATTTTATCTTCCTGTTGGCGGCATGTCATTTCTACTATTCGAAAGTTGGTATATTTAGATTTTACAATAATTTGGCCAAAATTGTGGTTGGCAAATTTCATCAGCATGTTATCTTGCTTACAAAAGAGAATTCAGCAGGTTGTTAATGACCTTTCTTGACGACTAATAACAACTTTGTTATTATCATCATTAGATGATTAACTAGATTGCTGCCATGAATCTCAGGAGACTGTGCCAGAGTTAACGGGCAACTAGCCGTTTCACGGGCTTTTGGGGACAAGAACCTCAAAACACTTATAAGATCATATCCTGATGTACAAGTTCAAGATACAAACTCTGAAACAGAGCTGCTCATCCTCGCTAGTGATGGCCTCTGGAAGGTTGTTTAACAATCTTCCAGCATCCTGTAATCATATTAGTTTATTACATATGATGCATCTTTACCCTTGTAGATTTTTACCAGGTTATGAGCAATGAAGAGGCTGTTGATCTCGCCAGAAGAATCAAGAATCCACTGGCAGCAGCTAGGCGGTTGACTTTGGAATCCTTCCACAGAGGAAGTAAAGATGACATATCATGCATTGTTATTCGATTCAAGTGATAGACTTCACTCAAACATGGAAGAAGATGGTTATATAATGGTTGAATTTGTTAAAAAAAAAGAAGAGAAATTGTACAACTACTCGCAATAAGGTCCAAGTTTCTTAAGGCTCAGCTGCTCGTTGTGAAAGTTGTATACCCTTATATGCTCTCGACCATATATTGCTGTATATAAATGTTGGTTTTCTGTAAATTTCTGATACAAATCAAGAACTCCCTGTAAGTGAACTCCCTTTGGTAAATCCTTTGAAGTTTTCAGATGATCAAGAAAATAGTCATTCCATAATACGAAGGCGACTGCAAATGCTTGTAAATATGTTAAAGATAGGCCACTTGTTTGCTTATGGTTTCTGCAACTTAAATTAAGAAAAATGGTACAATAAGGGAGAATTCTCTCCAACTAGCCACCGTGCATCAAATTAGTCAAGGGTTGTACAGGCGATCGCCGCAGCTGCACTTCCACCCCAACGGCTTGTAATTGGAGTACTTGTCGATGGGCAACGAACAGCCATCCCTCGGCCGCGACCCGGCCGGCGGCGCCGGGTCCTGCACCGCTGTGCATGGGGTGCACTGGTTGCACCGGTTACGGCAGTTGGGCGGCGCCGACCCCAGCCGAGCCTTGTCTTGATCCACCAGCACTCCCTGCTGCCAACGATATGAATCCAACGGTAGCAAGCACAGAAGAAGACCCGGGAGGCGACAAGAAATGGAGCCAAACGTGTACCTGGGAAGAGGAGGCCGGCCAGAGAAGCACAAGAAGAAGAGTTAGCAGCGTGAGAATTAGGAAGCCATGTCTGGGAAGTGAACTCGTCATGGAGCGAAGAGGGAGGAAGGGCTCAGTTACTTCATGCCCTTCTTAATCGTCGTTTTGTAAATGCCAAGGAGAGAGTGCAGTCCAAAGAGCAAGGCGTAGGAATGGCAACAAATGGGATGTTTCCACATCAATAGAGGTACATGCAGGTGACAGATGTCTCACCAGATCAATCCAGGGATTGGGGGAGGAGACTAACCCTTGCATCGACTTCGGAATTGGAGTTTGACCGAGTAAATGCGGCCGCCTGACATCGTCCACATCGTCTTTTTCAGAAATGAACACACACAAACACAGCTATTGGTGGAACTCACTCACCATATCCCATAACTGATTGCTGTGGTTACTCACGAGCTTATTCGACTCCATTCTCACCGTTGAACTTGGTGGTTGGTTCATATGCCCGTACACTATGCGAGGAACGTACCGGAGCCACCAATCGTCTCTGGGATGTCTTGAACTATGTGTGTTTAAATCTGTTCGACGTGTTCCATAAAGTAGCACTTGTGATAGAGATTATTTTATTAATAGCTAATAAAAAAGAATAAAACAATTTTTGATATAGCTCGCAGTTTGTACAGCAATGGCGAATGGAAATTAGGAAACAGAGTCTAGACGAGAGTGGAGCAAGTGGAAGTGGCCGGGTCAAACAGAGCAGGGAGCAAGTGTCTTCTACCGCCGACCCCGTTCGCGTTGTAGCTGGCCCCGGTGGAGGGGTCTACCTTTAGGTCGCCGGCGTAGCCTGGGTAGGATCCCTTCGCGTACACACCGGGGCACGCCGTGGCCGCCTCCAGCGGCGCCGATTTCGGCCCCTGGTAGAAGCCGTCTCCGAACGGGTTCGTGACCGCGCCGGCCACCATGCTCGCCAGGTTGATCACCATGCCGTCGGCCCCGACGTCGCCGTTGGGTGCCACAAGGGGCGGCGTCTGCGGACCGTAGAGGGGCTGGTGGAAGGGCCAGGCGCACTGGCCCGGGCACTGCTTCGCCGCGTTCCCCACCCAGATATAGGCCGTGCCGGACTTCCTGTTCGACCAGTGCGAGCCGCACCGGCTCATGCAAAAGCCCTCGACGGCCACATCCTCGGCCGTGAAAACCACCGCGATGCCGCCCTTCTTCGGCCCGGCCTTAGCAGCCAGCCCCGACACCTGCGACATCTTCAGCGACTTGCCCAGCGAGCATTCCTCGTCCGACACTTGGCTGGCGACCACCGGTGGTCTTCTTCTTGTTCCCGGCTTTGGACAGGTACAATCGGTCGATGGTGCCCCACCACTGGGGCACGGAAGGGGCTAATGGCTGTGTCCGGGAGGTGGGCGTGAGGGAGAGGAGGAAGTCTGAGATGATGGCCTTCTGCGAAGGGCTAAAAGCCCCGTACCACATGACGGAAATAGGGATGTCGCCATGCAGCACAGCCCCATTGTGGTACGTGAGGAGCTCCGCTGGCTGCTGAACTAAGCTCGTTAACCGTCTTGCTCCCGCGCTCGCTTGAGCTAAGCTCGCAAGAACAAGTAGTGCGAGGATCGAGGCAAAAGAAGCCATTAGTTAAGAGTACAAGGCTAGAATGGGACGATGAAGCTTGCTTGAATCGAAACTGTGTGGAGGATCGAATCGGAGGCAGGGGACTAAAAATAGGCGGCCTGTCGAGAGAACAGAGCAGAAGGAACGAGCCTTCGAGTTGGCTTCCTGGGACATGATGCAGCGTTGTGCTTAATTTGAGGGAATTAATTTAAATTGACCGGTTGTTGGGTTAGGCAGCCATAGACTGATTAATTCTCACTATTGGGTTAGGATATTGACTAATCTTAAAGTTAATTTAATTTTATTATAAATACTCTAAATTAAATAAAGTTATTTTTGAGCTTTTAGTTTGATTTTATTTTGTTTACCAGTTGTACATGGATATGGACCAAACTTCAGGGAGACAGCTAATGGTTTATTCATCACCAAGTCAACGCCCGACGCGGGTGGACCAAACTGACAGTGGATTGTGGTTTGGGAGACTCATGAACTGTCATGAATTGGAACAAGGCTCTTCGGTGGCGACAGCTTTGTTGGGGAATCTCTTTACTGCATCAACAGCTTTTACAGCGGATTTTAGTGGGCGTAAAGGGAGAACAATGGTGACCCTATTGGTCAACAGATGCATTCTTATCAGTTCACAGTTGTCCATTCAATCCTCTAGCTGTTTCCAATGAAATGTATTCATTCAGCTCATATACAACAAATTGACAAGGGATAGTGATGAACGGCCGGGATGATTTATGTATATTACTATTATGTTGGACCAATAACTCAGAACCTAATTAAGGTTGAACAGGCATGGCGATGGAAATGATAAACTTGCAATAGATGAGGTTGGACTTTTACGTGGACAGGCTTGTTGAAGGCATTAAACTAGTCATTTAAGTGTAGGAAGGGGAGGCGAACCGACCACGACTCCATTCCACTATGAATTATATGATTCATGGAATGAAGAGGAAGGAAGGAGCTGGGGCGGTGCCGTGCATGCACTTTGACACGCGCGCTGGTTTCAGTTCTGTAGCTGGAATCTGTCTTCTTGCCCATAAACTATTCGACGTAAAGATCATGTGGTGCATATTTGTCTCATTCTTTTAATCGAGTGATTGGAATGGATTGGCAGACGCGAGGGAGCCTTAACGCAAACACAGCTGCACTGCACACGTGCCATCCTCGACCTTATCTTCTCCACTCTTAATTTTTTGTTAATTTACAGATATTGATAATGCATGGGTGTAGCTAATCTAAGAAAAGACTTCGCGGGCTCCTTCCAAGGAGACCGTATCGAGTGTTAAATTCTGTTTCATCGCACGCTCCCCTCGGTCTGCCCTTCTCTGCACCAAATTCTCGATCCTATTAAACAAGATTTAAGGCGTGGTGCTAACGCGAATTCAATTTGAGCTGAAGTGCAGTGAACAGCCATGCCACCCACGTTGAGAGCATTGGGAAGGGGAAGAGTGGACCTGCAGCATAGTCCATGGAATGCAGACATTGTGCGTTCGATCTAGCTGTCCATTAACCATGATTTTAATGCTTCCTGTTATTATATTCCTACTCTGTTTCCGATGTTAATTAATTATAATACATATTTATGAGAATAATGGATTGCTGACTATGCATCTTGGAAAAATTTGGCGTGAGTGTCGCTTTATCCACGCATCGATATGCAAGAAATCAATAAAATATTGGACCACTAAGCTTCAAATTATTGATGCATAGCTGTGGAGGAGAGCTCGTAGGAAAATTAAACGTTCTGCTCTCACATGCAAATCTCAGCCGCCCGCGATAAATCGGCGGCGGAATCTGCGTGACCGGCCTGGCGGCCTCCCCTATTGATGTCTGTCTTTTTATGACCACCTCCATATTTTGAACAGGCGAGTGTTGCCAGCAAAGTGTAGGTTGGAACAGGTGACACGATGATTCATTCGACGTGTCCCCTGGTACGTGTTCATTCCGACGATTCTGTATCTGGAAACGGAGATGAAGCTCCATGCTTGTGATTAACCTATAAATACTCCTCTCCTTCGCCCTTTCACTCGGCACTAAAACTCGAGTTTTCCTACTCTTCGATCCTCAAATGGCTTCTCTCCAAGTTTCTAAAACAACCGTAGCGCTGCTTGTTCTTGTGAGCTTAGCTCAGGTGAGCCTGGGAGCGAGAAGGCTAACGAGCTTAGTTCAGCAGCCAGCGGAGCTCCTCACGTACCACAATGGAGCCGTGCTCCATGGCGACATCCCTATTTCGGTCATGTGGTACGGGGCTTTTAGCCCTTCGCAGAAGGCCATCATCTCAGACTTCCTCCTCTCCCTCACGCCCACCTCCCAGGCCCAGCCATTGGCCCCTTCCGTGCACCAATGGTGGGGCACCATCGACCGACTCTACCTGTCCAAGGCCGGGAACATAAAGAAGAGCAGCATCACGGTCTTCAGCCAAGTGTCGGACGAGGAATGCTCGCTGGGCAAGTCGCTGAAAATGTCGCAGGTGTCGGAGCTGGCCGCCAAGGCCGGTCCGAAGAAGGGCGGCATCGCGGTGGTTTTCACGGCCGACGACGTGGCCGTCGAGGGATTTTGCATGAGCCGGTGCGGCTCGCACTGGTCGAACAGGAAGTCCGGCACGGCCTACATCTGGGTGGGGAACGCAGCGAAGCAGTGCCCGGGCCAGTGCGCCTGGCCCTTCCACCAGCCCCTTTATGGCCCACAGACGCCGCCCCTGGTAGCCCCCAACGGCGACGTCGGGGCCGACGGCATGGTGATCAACCTGGCAAGCATGGTGGCTGGCGCGGTCACGAACCCGTTCGGAGACGGCTTCTACCAGGGGCCGAAATCGGCGCCGCTGGAGGCGGTCACGGCGTGCCCCGGTGTGTACGCGAAGGGATCCTACCCAGGATACCCCGGCGACTTGAGTGTGGAACCCTCCACCGGGGCCAGCTACAACGCGAATGGGGTCGACGGTAGGAAGTTCCTGCTTCCTGCTCTGTTTGACCCGTCCACCTCCACTTGCTCCACTCTGGTTTAAGTCTGCGTTGACTGTGTATAAAGTTATGGTCCTGTAAATGATTTTTTTTTTTTTTTAAAAAAATAATTAAAACGAGCTGTGATAAATCTCATAATGCTGCTGGATATTCCCCTCGATCAGTTTACTTCTATATCCATAATTGATAGCTGCAGTACACCCATAATTTATGGTCCTGTTATTAAATTTGTTCAAGTTTCATTTATCAACTTATTTTTTATAATTTTTATAAATTTACAGAGAAATGTAATAAATGACATAAGATAAGATTCATGTGACCTCTATCATATAAAGAGTTGTTATGTTAGAATAAATATTTTTTATGATTTATTTTTGGAGAGAGTATGAGATTTAAAGAGGCCGTGATAACACCTTTCCTTTTTGCTAAGGACATACGATTTTTGAGAATATTAAACTTTCTTAAATATAAAATTTAAAATTTTTGACATACTTAATAAAATTTTTTGCAACTCTATTCAATTCTTAAATTTAAATTTACTTCTCTAAATTTAGAGAATGAAATTTATTTTTAAATATTAAAAAATTATTTAATTTGGAAGAGAGAAAAAAACAAAAAAATTGGGTTAGAAAATGAAAAATAGATATTAACTATATAGGGAGCGAAAAAAATAATTAAAAAAATATACTAGAGAAGAAAATAATAAAGATAATAGAAATTTTAGGATAACTGATGTACTGTGTAGTGAAAAATAATTATCTAAAATTAATAATTTACTTTAAATTTTAAAAATATTATAGATAAATTGACATAGATAATTAATATAAGGTATACTGAACGTGCGATTTTGAGCTGGTGAATTTTGACTCGATTGAGTCACCCATGGGTCTGCGTGGACAATAGTTTCCCCTTGAAGTCTGTTTGTCTGGCCGTAAAGTGTGTCTCTTCTCTACATCTTTTTCTAAGGATGGCTAGTGTAATCTTAAATCTTAATGAAGAAGGATAATGTTAAAATAGTTAGAATCTGGCCAATTAAAATACATTTTGTAAGTTATTATTAAAGATATTTTTGTAATATCATCTCTATATATTAATTAGATACATATATTATAATTCAATTTTGATCAATCAGATTCTGAGTAGATAGATTTACCAAGATGTTTAGCTAGTGACTCCAAATTCAACATCATGAAACTCATTAATTATTAATTGACGAAGCCTCTTGAGTCTTGCTGATGACATCCAGAGGCACATGTCAGGGGATGAGGGCATGAAGGAGCTAATTTATCTGTCGATCTTGGGAAGTTGAGAAGATATAAATGCATGCATTAGCATTCAAATTACTGTCTCGATCATGGAAAAAGGAATTATATATATACAGGAAAGCTATGCTGCAGACCAAAATTTGCGGACTGCTGCGGACCATCCTCGTGGCAAGTCTGTGTCACATTTTTTATTTCCTTTTCGCCACAAACCGAATGAACCCCTCCTTGTGCCCTAGCTCCTCCTCCTCCTTCCTGTGCCCATTCTCCTCTTCCTTCCCTCCTTGTGCCTTAGCTCGCCATCCTCCCGACGTTGGCCAGACTCACGTTCCTCCTCGCCACGCACTCCCTCGCTCGTCGTCCTCCCGACTCTGCCCAAACTCACGATCCTCCCTCACCGCGACCGTGTGAGACACAACCTCTCACAAGCGCAGCTAGGAGTGGAACCCCTGCAGCATCGCTTCGATATGAAGCCCTAACTCGCGGTCCACCTCTCTACAGTCGTCCTAGCTGTTGGAGCAATCTGGGTACCCTAAGTTTTGATGTTTGGGCAAAGGTTTAAGTTAGGTTTATTGTTGTATTTGATATGCATTGTGAGTGTGCAGGATACAGGTACAACAACGAAAGTCCAAGTGTGATCTTGACAAAGGAGGAAAGTCCAAGGATGAGTTTTGACGGTGTAAGTTCAAGCATGTAGTCTTGGCAACGTAAGTCCATGTGTGACTTGGCAATGGTTGAAGTCCCGGAGGCGCAACCTCTTGGCAAAGGAAGACCCGACAATAATGACAAGGCTTATGGGAGCTCCAAAAGGCAAGACATCAAAGATGGGGAGACATCCAAGGGACGCAAGTCTGATGGAGGAGGCTAGAAGGCTAGGTCTAGGTTGGTCGGGCGAGGACGAGTGCTGAGTGAATATACTCGGGGGTTAAATCCTAGGAATATGATCACTGTAGCAGTACTATAGCACACTGTAGCAGTACTGTAACGTTACCGTAGCAGTACTGTAGTGTTATTGTAGCAGTCGACTGGTGGTTTCATCAGTCGACTGGTGCAGTCGACTGGCAGCGAACAGAGGGCTGGTATCGAGCCGTTAGGCTGTAACGATCGAATTTCTACAGAGGACAGTCGACTGGTAGGCGGGATTTTCCAACATGTGACCTATATAATCAAGACTTGAGAGCTTGGTTGAGGTTGACGAAATAGAGGTGGTTAACCCATATTAGTAGTCTACCTGTGCCCTATCGTCTCAAGTGTTCTTGTGAGAGTTGTGGTGAGGTTTCTCCATCCACAAGGAGCTACGTGAGCTAGCCGGAGTTTGCCGGGGAGTCATCCATCGACAGATTGAGATCGTCCACCTTACGGGCAGTCGTAGAGTAGGAGCCCTAATCTCCGAATCACGTTAAATGATAGAGTAGCTTGGTTTGCATTTCTTGTCTTGTATTAAGATTAGAGTTTTACTTGTTTGTTTATATTTCCGTTGCGTAACTAACAAGTGTAGAAGGAAGCGATCGATTTGGGTGAAATGCTATTCACCCCCTCTAGCGGGCGTCAAGGTCCCAACACTAGCATGGGGGGATTAACTCGCGTTCCTCCTATTCGAAGCCGTCCTCACTAGCTTGTGTGACTCCTCACTGTGACATATTCTGATAGGCGTTGCAAAGTTAGGTTCCACAATCGTCCTCGTCCCTTCATTGCCGATAAAAGCTTATTTTTATAAATTGATTTTGCATCTATGTTATACCGGTAGAATAAAGTCCAAGTTTTTTTTCCCTATTGTTCAAGAAATATATTTTTCCACCTTCTGTTTGGACCTATGCTGTGATGAACGAGATAGATCTCAGTACAAAATTTTTTGTTATTGTTGATTGATAGAGTTCTTTAGCTATCAGAGTATGCTAAAATTCCCTATCTTATTTTTTGATAAATTGCAAGATTATATTGAATGCCTATTAGTTGTTCTGTATTTGAATTCAGACCTCCTTTTTTTCGCATTATCTACAATAATATCAATTATCTGCAATCAATTGCTGGAGCTAGTTTCGTGTAATTATTACTCAGTTTTAAAAATTAACTTATGATCAAATTTGTTTATATTTCTGTTGCAAATATCATCATATTATTTACAATAGTATTTACGATCAGATTTATTTATATTTCTGTTGCAAATTTCATCATATTGTTACAATAGTTTATTGTTACTGATCATGTCCGAACGCTGAGTCCATGGACGCTGGGGACGTGGCGCTCTCCACTGTCTTCGACTGGCTGAACGAATCTCCGGCGAACCTGCAAGGAAGTCGAGCCGGGAAGGGGTTCCCGGCGACAACCCTCCGACGCTCAAGTCAGGCAAGAGGAAAACGATGAAGTGGCTCCAAAGATGAAGGATCGCATACCTCCGGTGAAGTTTGTGGGCTCTTATATAGAGCTCTAGGGAGGCTTGTGCACACCTGTCGAGGCGTACACGTGTCCTTTACCATACCTCAGTATGGGCTTACCAGAGGAGCATGTCTGACACCATACTGCTACAGTCCGAGCACCTCTCTGATAGGACAGCAGAACCTTCCGTCATAGGATTCTGCGTATGGCCTGGTCATCGAACATGTCTGTTGTCAGAAGATGATGTTCCCAAATGTCCCCTTGTCCTTGTCTCTTTTTTCCCCGTGCTGAGCGTCCAGCCGCTCGACAGGCACATCACTTCCGACCTGGCGTAGGTGTTGGCCCGACTGGGGAGATTCCCGATCATGTGCTCGGCTGATATTGTTCCTGCCCGTGTTGCTCTATGCCTCGGCCGAGCGGACTACCCGCTCGGCCCGGCGACCCTTTTCACCACGAGCGTCGGAAACCCAACTCCCCGTCGGGTTGTCTTTGATTCCGTTCGGACCCGTTCGGCCGGTCGACCCCACCCTTCTCCGATCGGCCGGTCGACCCCACCCTTCTCCGATCGGCCGGACCTTATGCTGACCCTTTTGACTTTTGACCTCTACGTGTCATTGGCTCCCCTCAAAAGGGGGTCCCCCGTCCTTACCGCCAGATCAGTTACCATAGTATTTTAGTTTCTGTTTTACATTATCTACAATAAGTTGTAATTTTTATTTGTTTATCGAATTACCTATTGTCAATTATAATGTGAGAGTGTCAAGAAATGGAAGAAAATAGAGTTGATGATCAGAAATATATTCCCCAAGTTGCAGATGATCGAAAGCCAAAAATTGGAATGAAATTCTCATCACTAGATGAGGCATATGTTGGTCCCTTTGTAGGTCGGCAAGAGTGGAGGGGTGAATTGCCCTGAAAAATAAATTACACCTTTCTCGGATTTTCAACTAATAATAGATCTTGTAACTTTAAATAAAAGAGACTAATTAAAAATAATAAATCAGATATAGAGGGTTTACTTGGTTTGCAATCAGATGATTATTAATCCAAGGAAAGGATGACGCACTACCTGATGATCTCCTCTGGGCAGAGTAGCCTCTTACAGCATTGACAGCACAAAAGAATAGTAAAACACAGAGAAAATGGATTACAGGTTGATTAATTAATCTGTGCAAATCAGTGGTATATTTATAGCACTGGTTGGGGCGCCCCGAAGGGTTCCGGGCGCCCTGGGAGGATAAAACTTTATCCCCCAACGTTTAGATCGAGTCAAACCTCAATCTGGTCAAAATCCACTTCCGGGCGCCCGGACGGTCCGGGTGCCCGGAATGGATCTGGGTGCCCGGAAGGTCCGGGTGCCCGGAATGGATCCGGGCGCCGGACCACTTAAGTCAACCCAGTTGATTTTTTGTGGTCCAGTTCCACTGCTCCGGTTCATCTCGTCTTGGTCCGGGTATTCTGTTCCGGTTCCGCTAGCTTGGGTGATCTCGGCCATCCGAAATAGGGTCACGCGAACCCAAGTTCCGGCCTTCTCCTCGAGCAGCCTTCCTTCTCGGTTTCTCGTCCCTCGAACATCGCATATGTTCTTCTCATCCACCGGTGTACTCATCTACGGTCACCTCTGTAGGACCGTTAGATTCGATAGAGGGGGGGTGAATATCGATTCGAAAAACAAGAGTATAAACGCAGCGGAAAAGTAAAATAGACACAATGGTTTTACTTCGTTCGGAGCCTGTGACGACTCCTACTCGAAGGTCCGTGGTCCTTGACCACTTTCGTTGGGCAATCACTAGCAATTCGAAATGATGATTACAAAAGAACCGTACAGGGAATGCTAATGAAAACTAAAAACAAATACCGACAAAAAGGGAAAAGAACGGAGCGTAGTGTCGGAGCTTTGTTGGCTGTATTTTCAAATTGGTTTAGCTAACTTAACCACCTAACCCTCCCCCTTTGGCATTCATCAAAAATAAGCAAGGGTAAACAATCATAGTGTAGAGTTACTGTAAAAAGTAATCAGATTTTGCAACATATCTAAGTTTGGTTCAATTTTTAACACCAAGTTTAAAAAATAGTCAAATTGACTTGGGGGAGACAAGTTGAAATTTGAAAAGTATAAATTTAAAGTTAATTAAGTTTAACTTTTCAAGTGTGTAAAAATTTTCAAATCAGTTTTTTCAAATTTACTTAACATTTACTTTTCAACAAGGTAAATTTTCAACTTCGATTTTTTTTTAAAAAAAAAAAACAAAGCAAAAATTTAAACAAGTAAGAATAATTTTTCAAGAAGTAAAATTTTTGCCAAAATAAATTTTTAAGGATAATTTGTTAAAAGCTAAGTTTGGAAAGTTGAATTTTCAAGCATATGTTACAAGAACTGAATAAGTTTAAATTTGCTATATTCAACTTTTAAACTCAGGTTTTTTAAAAAAAAATTAGGTGAGATTAAACTTAGTTAATTTTAACTTTTTGAAAATTAATGTTCAAACATAAGCTAGTTTTTTTTTTAAAAAGCATTTGTCAAACACATAAAATTTTGATTAATTTCTCCCCCTGAACTTGACATTTAAAATTAACCAGCTGTCTAACCAATTAGGTACTAACTAACTATCAGGAGATAGTAGCGTTCACTTGATTAATATCTGAGTTGTATTTAACGTCCAGACTTATGCTGATGCACTGAAATAAGCATCTTAAGTCCAGACAGTTTGCCTATGCATCTCACCCCTTTCTATGTTTGTCAAACACAAGCAAGGTAAACCTAAGGTGTTGGTGAGATGCTCAAAAACTAGTCCTATGGCTACATGCTTTCTAAGGATTCAAAACTAGTCTAAGGCCAAAACTGTTTTTGAAAATCTAAAAATGGAAAGTTTTGAAAACGAACAAGTTTAACCTATTAGTTAAAAAAACATTATTTTTAAAAATAGTTTAAAAAGAATCCTAGTCTATTAAGATAGAACATAATTGATGTAAGTCTGAAATATCACTAGATAGATTCAAAATATTTTACAGGTAGTGTAGCTACAGAAGTGAGTCATAACTAGATCTACTGAGATGATGAAGGGGGTGGTCCAGATCCCAAGGATCGGAGAAGCGCCATCAGCTCAATGTGTCGGGTATTCCCGGCAGCTCGTAACTCGGCTATCTCTCGCCGAATGTCCCGATGAAAATCAGAGTTCTCCTGCTGGAGACTCGCCATAGCTCTCTCTAGTCCGGTCATACGGTTGGCTAGAGTGCGGGAAGCGTGTCGTGATGCTCGAGCTCGGGGCGGTGGTGGAGCCGGTGCGGCTTCCTCTGGAAATAGTGCGAGCATGAACTCGTCCATCTGTGCGTCTGGATCGGGCTGGTGCTGTGCCCCCCTCCGCCAAGACATAGTCCCGTCATCTCTATCTATCTGGATACCGGCTAGGGAGAAGTTCCGAGCTGCTATAACATCGAACTCGATCATATGGGCAATGTTTCCTCTAGTGACATCAATGTGCAACGAGGACATATAGGCTGTCAGGATGTGACCAAATGGCATATGGACTCGTCTATCAGTCACGAATCCAGCTGAGTAGATAATGGTGGAGAAGATATGTAAGCTGATGTCAATGTCTAACCTATGAATCAGGGCATAGAGTAAGAACGAATGGAATGGGCGCATCACAGTGATGTCCCGAGTAGTCAGTGGTACAATGCAAAGGACTACAACCCTATAAAGAGCGTAGTCCTGGACCCGAAGTTCTATTGACCTAAACTGTGTCACAGTGGGATCTCTCTCTCCCCCGAAAAAATACGAATAAATCGTATCGAGAGTAATATGTGAGTAGGGATCTCCGAATGGTAGATCCCTCGGAGGATAGCACAAAAAGGAACAGGTAGATGGACGCAACTCTAAAAACTCTCGGATAGTCATAGGGGAAAATGTGATATCAGTGCCTGCTGCCCTAGTGGTATAGGTGAGATCGTCTACTTTCACTAGGTTATTGCAAAATTCGGCACACAGACTTATGTTTATTGGACTGGTACATTCGACAAGGTTCCTTAAGTTATAGTGGCCTATAACCTCTAAAGCGGAGGGACATGACCTTAGAAAGAACGATCTATCTATGCAGGTAGTCCTAATGGCCTTATAAATGGTCGACTCAAACTTAATCCTAAGTTCGTTTGTGGGAAACCTAGGGTCTGTACTAGCATTGGAGGTGTTGGGTTCGTCGGGCCGCGAAAACCGCTTTTTCGCGTCGCGGAAACCCCGAGTCACCCAAAGCCATGGATCTCGTGCAAAGATTCGGAAACAAAACTTTTCGAAAAACCTTTTTCTTGTACGAGTTTGTAAAAACTTTAGATCTACACTAAAGTTAAGATCATTACCCTTGATGCGCGCCCCACGCGAATCCCGCTCGTCCAAATGGAGCCGGATCTCAAGACCGTCAAGTGTACGGTCCTCTAGAAGTATCCACACGGACACACTAGATGGAGGTGACCAAAAACCAAGGTGTGCTAGCACCTATGTGGTTCGGCCAAGAGAGGAGGAGAGGGAGAAGAGAGAGCTCTAGAGGAAGAAGATGACTTAATCACACTTGAATGAAAAATGAATATTTTCATTCCCCACTAGAGTGGCCGGCCACATCTTGGAGGTGTAACTCTCCACATTAATTCCAATTAATGTGGAGACCATTAAGAGTTGTAACCCCCATGAGGTGGCACTCTAGGATGATGTGGATCAACACTATTGGTCCACATCTTGCCACCTCACTAAATGACATGGCAACAAGTGTAACCTCCTCATTTAATGTGGGCCGACCACATTAAATGCTATGGAGGCTTGTAACCTCCATGAGGTGGCACACATTGATGATGTGGAGCAATCCTATTGGTCCACATCTTGCCAACTCACTAGTGATGTGGCAAAAAGTCAAGTCAAACATGACTTTTTCTCTTCCTCTCAAATCAAGTCAAACTTGATCAAATCTCTCTCATGGTTGATCTAATCCAACCATATGATTCAAGCCAACTTAATATAATGAATCTAATTTATTAAATTAAGTTGATTTAATGAGTCATAATCTAAATTAGACTCATTAAATACATGAATCAACTTGAGTCCAACTCAATTAGCCCAATTTGGATTACTCTTAATCCAATATGATTCATCAAATGAATCTAATCCTCTTGGTTCATCATATGAACCAAATCTCCATCTAATTATCCTTAGTGTGTGACCCTATAGGTTCTTGTAACGTTGGCAATGCCCTAAACCCATTTAGGAGCATAAGTAATGAGCGATATCTAGCAACACATCATTACTACCCAAGTTACAAGAATGTCGAGATCCGACATCACCTTGTGACTACCAATTGTGACTCCTCACAAAATATATGACATTGTCCTTCTATCCTAGACATCTAGATTGATCAATGTGAGGCATAGACCGTGTCATCCTCTAATTAATCTAAATCTTGAACTCCAAGTAGACTCACTCGATCAAATGAGCTCAACATCTAATGTTGACTCATTTGGGCATGGCCATGCACTTCGTGGTCTAACTCTATCAAGAATATTGATGTCGCTCCCGTCATATGGGAGGGATAGATCCCATCTACATCACTCACATCCCTCTGCATAATTCGTTACATACCCAGTAATCGCCTTTATAGTCCACCCAGTTACGGGTGACGTTTGACGAAACCAAAGTACATAACTCCTTATGTAGGGATCCATGGTGACTTCAGGTCCAAGGACTAATAGTCATACTAATAGCCACATGAGAAAGTATATGACACTCATATAACGATCCATGATACTTTCTCATGGCAGGTCATTCAGTATACATTCTCCAATGTATACCCATGTGTCAGCTTGATATCTCTATATCCATGACTTGTGAGATCAAGTCATCGAACTGACCTACATGCTAGTCTTATTGCATTAACATTGTCCCTGAATGTTAATACTCGACTAGGAATGATTTAGAGTAGTGTTCCCTATATCATCTCACTATCGATTCAACTAATCGATTGATATAGGTATGAACCTTCTACTCAAGGACGCTATTTCGCGTCGCAGAAACCCCGAGTCACCCAAAGCCATGGATCTCGTGCAAAGATTCGGAAACAAAACTTTTCGAAAAACCTTTTTCTTGTACGAGTTTGTAAAAACTTTAGATCTACACTAAAGTTAAGATCATTACCCTTGATGCGCGCCCCACGCGAATCCCGCTCGTCCAAATGGTGCCGGATCTCAAGACCGTCAAGTGTACGGTCCTCTAGAAGTATCCACATGGACACACTAGATGGAGGTGACCAAAAACCAAGGTGTGCTAGCACCTATGTGGTTCGGCCAAGAGAGGAGGAGAGGGAGAAGAGAGAGCTCTAGAGGAAGAAGATGACTTAATCACACTTGAATGAAAAAATGAATATTTTCATTCCCCACTAGAGTGGCCGGCCACATCTTGGAGGTGTAACTCTCCACATTAATTCCAATTAATGTGGAGACCATTAAGAGTTGTAACCCCCATGAGGTGGCACTCTAGGATGATGTGGATCAACACTATTGGTCCACATCTTGCCACCTCACTAAATGACATGGCAACAAGTGTAACCTCCTCATTTAATGTGGGCCGACCACATTAAATGCTATGGAGGCTTGTAACCTCCATGAGGTGGCACACATTGATGATGTGGAGCAATCCTATTGGTCCACATCTTGCCAACTCACTAGTGATGTGGCAAAAAGTCAAGTCAAACATGACTTTTTCTCTTCCTCTCAAATCAAGTCAAACTTGATCAAATCTCTCTCATGGTTAATCTAATCCAACCATATGATTCAAGCCAACTTAATATAATGAATCTAATTTATTAAATTAAGTTGATTTAATGAGTCATAATCTAAATTAGACTCATTAAATACATGAATCAACTTGAGTCCAACTCAATTAGCCCAATTTGGATTACTCTTAATCCAATATGATTCATCAAATGAATCTAATCCTCTTGGTTCATCATATGAACCAAATCTCCATCTAATTGTCCTTAGTGTGTGACCCTATAGGTTCTTGTAACGTTGGCAATGCCCTAAACCCATTTAGGAGCATAAGTAATGAGCGATATCTAGCAACACATCATTACTACCCAAGTTACAAGAATGTCGAGATCCGACATCACCTTGTGACTACCAATTGTGACTCCTCACAAAATATATGACATTGTCCTTCTATCCTAGACATCTAGATTGATCAATGTGAGGCATAGACCGTGTCATCCTCTAATCAATCTAAATCTTGAACTCCAAGTAGACTCACTCGATCAAATGAGCTCAACATCTAATGTTGACTCATTTGGGCATGGCCATGCACTTCGTGGTCTAACTCTATCAAGAATATTGATGTCGCTCCCGTCATATGGGAGGGATAGATCCCATCTACATCACTCACATCCCTCTGCATAATTCGTTACATACCCAGTAATCGCCTTTATAGTCCACCCAGTTACGGGTGACGTTTGACGAAACCAAAGTACATAACTCCTTATGTAGGGATCCATGGTGACTTCAGGTCCAAGGACTAATAGTCATACTAATAGCCACATGAGAAAGTATATGACACTCATATAACGATCCATGATACTTTCTCATGGCAGGTCATTCAGTATACATTCTCCAATGTATACCCATGTGTCAGCTTGATATCTCTATATCCATGACTTGTGAGATCAAGTCATCGAACTGACCTACATGCTAGTCTTATTGCATTAACATTGTCCCTGAATGTTAATACTCAACTAGGAATGATTTAGAGTAGTGTTCCCTATATCATCTCACTATCGATTCAACTAATCGATTGATATAGGTATGAACCTTCTACTCAAGGACGCTATTATACTTAGTCTATTTGGCAATAATACAAATAAGTATAATAACCAAACAAATGCCTTTATTAATATACAAAAATATGATATAATGAGTCCATACAATCATCAAATGATTGGCTCTAGGGCTCTAACTAACAAGAGGGTCCAGCACCAGTATTTGTTCGTTTCCTACTGTATATAAATAAAAGAATATTCTAAAAAAAATTGAGAAGACAAATTCTAATAAAATTTTTAGAGAGGGGAAGAATTTTTACCGAGGAGCCATAGAAAAATATAGATTTGACGACCTCGGTTGAATCGCAACAGCGTCTTCACCGCAAGAAAATTTTGATTTAGAGTACTTTCGCACTGAGGTTCAGAGTGAACCTTGGCAAAAGTGAGAATTGGTGGGGCAAAGGTTGGGGGCGCCTGCTGCCCCTTATTTATAGGGGACTCCGGGCGCCCGGGGTTGCTAGGGCGGGGCACCCGGATCCCCTTCCGGGCGCCCCGGAGGGGAATACCAGGGGCGCCCGCCCCTGGTTTTTTTTTTTTTTTTGAAATTAGATTTGAAGTTAAGTTTTAAGTTTAAAATTTTGAAAATAATTTTTTTTAAAGTTTAGAATTTTGAAGTTAATTTTTTAAGTTTAAAATTTTGAAATTAATTTTTCTTTAGTTTAAAATTAGAATTTTGAAAATGATTTTTTTTAAGTTTAAAAATAAAATTTTGAAATAAAATTTTTAAGTTTAAAAATAAAATTTTGAAAATAATTTTTTAAGTTTAAAAATAAACTTTTGAAAATAATTTTTTAAGTTTAAAATTAAAATTTTGAAATTAATTTTTTAAGGTTTAAAAATAAAATTTTGAAAATAATTTTTTAAGTTTAAAATTAAAATTTTGAAATTAATTTTTTTAGGTTTAAAAATAAAATTTTGAAAATAATTTTTTCAGTTTAAAATTAAAATTTTGAAATTAATTTTTAAGTTTAAAATTAAAATTTGATATTGATTTTTAAGTTTAAAATTAAAATTTGAAATTAATTTTTAAGTTTAAAATTAAAATTTGAAATTGATTTTTAAGTTTAAAATTAAAATTTGAAATTAATTTTTAAGTTTAAAATTAAAATTTGAAATTAATAAAATTAAAATTTGAAATTAATTTTTAAGTTTAAAATTGAAATTTGAAATTAATTTTTAAAATTAAAATTTGAAATTAATTTTTAAGTTTAAAATTAAAATTTGAAATTAATTTTAAAATTAAAATTTGAAATTAATTTTTAAGTTTAAAATTAAAATTTGAAATTAATTTTTAAGTTTAAAATTGAAATTTGAAATTAATTTTTAAGTTTAAAATTAAAATTTGAAATTAATTTTTAAGTTTAAAATTAAAATTTGAAATTAATTTTTAAGTTTAAAATTAAAATTTGAAATTAATTTTTAAAATTAAAATTTGAAATTAATTTTAAAATTAAAATTTGAAGTTAATTTTTAAGTTTAAAATTGAAATTAATTTTTAACTTTAAAATTTAAGCCTTATTCATCTCACCCGATCTATATTATCAATCAGGGAATCCTATGATTTTGTGAGATGAAATTGGTTTGATTACAGAGTTTTGGTTTAACTTGTGTTAGATTCAGACTTAGCTTTGGTTTCAACAAATAGGCATTTTTCGGATAAACTTCTAAGCTTGGTGAGTCACATGGACATCATTAGAAGTAACCAACCTTTCGAGGTTTTCCGAATAGTCCTATCCACGGAACTTAGTACTAAATCTTGGTCTAACTGGTTAGGATTCGTTTAAGGGTAGCTTCGGTCAGTTCCACTTGGCCAAATGCACCAGATCGAAGTCATATCTTTCTAGACATGCGATGCCCAAGCTTCCCTAACGTACTATCATCCAAAAACTTCACCAGTACCATGAGTCAAGTTAAACTTGGTCTCTTTTTAACTAATCCTAATTACCCTGCTGGGTTAGTTTGTTTTGGGTTACCCTGTTAGTTTTGGAGGTGCCAGCTATTCTGGAGCCTCCCCCTGAATTATTGGCCATTAATTTAGATTTTGGTTTTAGGTTTGTGTCGATTCTTTTTATAGTTATGGTTAACTTGGTGATAATTTTGTTGATTTTTAAAATGTTTAGATTTTGAATTTGATTTAGGTTTGTATTTTGGATTTTGGTTTGGTTTATTCGATTTTATATAATGTATTTTTTCTTTAGGTATATAATATTGATTAAGTCCTACTTGCGTGGTCAGACACGCTTTCGGAACCCAAGCTAGATTGGTTGATTTATATTGGGTTATTAATGATTTGAAGGTTTTATTTGAATTCGACTTATATCCTAGTCCGGTTTTATTATAACATGCTTTTTGATTATTTAGGGTTAAGTCTAAATTTTTTGATCTTGTTGTGAATTTTTCTAACATCTCCTTTAAATTGTTTATTTCATTTTTTAATGATAAATTCTCTTCCTCAAGTGTTAGATCTTGAGTTGGATTCGAATTTTTAATTGTTCCTTGAGGTTTTGATTTTCCTCAAGAAGTGATTTGTTTTCATTTTCTACTTTAGTTAATTTACTATTTAAACAAGAAATGATTCTAAAAAACTTTTTGTTTAAATTAAAGTATACCTCATTCGGGCCTTCGGAAACGAGTACGGACTCGTGGCTTGATTCGGGTTCAGACCCGTCTTCATCTTCCGACTCGTTTTCTGTTTCGGCTTCGCGGGCCATCAGTGCGAGGTGGCTTTGATGTTTCTGCTCGTCTTCCTCCGATTCGTCCGAGGAGTCGTCCCACGTTGCTTTGAGTGCCTTCTTTTTGGTTGGCTTTGGTTTGTCGAACTTCAGTTTTGGGCATTCGTTCTTGTAATGTCCCTTTTTGTTGCAGCCGTAGCAAGTCACGTTCTTTTGTTCTGAGGGAGAGCTGATCTTTTGAAGGTCCTTTTTGCTGAAGCTCCTTTTTCTCCTGGTGAACATTTTTCTTACCAAATTCACCAGGTGTTCTTCGTCTTCAGAATCTTGATCGGAGTCTTCTTCAAGTTCAGGCTTGTTTTTCTTCTCTTTGGAGGAACCTGCAAATAAGGCTATACCTTTCTCGGCTCCAGCATTAGTTTGTTCGTGTAATTCCAATTCACAGAAAAGCTCGTCTAATTTTAATTCAGAAATATTCTTAGAAATTTTGTAGGCATCCACTATTGATGCCCACAAACTATTACGTGGAAAGGCGTTTAATGCGTACCTTATTAAGTCTCTGTTCTCCATCTGGTGGCCTATCGCATGAAGCCCGTTGAGGATGTCCTTGATCCTCGCGTGGAGTTGATTCGCTGTTTCTCCTTCCTTCATTTTTATATTAAAAATTTTATTTAAAAGCAGGTCTCGTTTTGTTACCTTAGCGTCGCACGTTCCCTCGTGCAGTTCGATCAACTTGTCCCATAGCTCTTTAGCGTTTTTGTGTGGACCGACTCTGTTCAGTTCTTCTCTTGTCAATCCGCACTGTAGAGTGTTGATCGCTTTATTTTCTGTTGATGCTTTTTTCTTCAGATCTGCTGTCCAGTCTTCAGGATCCACTAGATTCCCAGAGTTGTCCACTGGAATTTTGTAGGGTCTCGTAATGCTCATCCACTGGTCGAAGTCTGTTTTGAGGTAGACCTCCATGCGCTTCTTCCAGTATGGAAAGTCATCCCCGTTGAAGAGTGGAGGTCGTACTGTGCTGAATCCTTCTTGTTGGGACATTCTGTGCACAGGTAAATAACCAAAAAAATATCCCAAGACTTGGTCTTGAATTAGTAGTGCGGGAAGAGAAAAAAAATAGATTCGTGTTGCACTAATTTAAATTGATTAGAGAAATATTAAGTTAACGAAATACCAGATTTAGAATTAATTGAAAGAAAAAAAATTCACCCCCTGTCTGATTGGTGGTTGCACCAAATCAGAGCGGTACCTGCTCTGATACCACTTGTAGGACCGTTAGATTCGATAGAGGGGGGTGAATATCGATTCGAAAAACAAGAGTATAAACGCAGCGGAAAAGTAAAATAGACACAATGGTTTTACTTCGTTCGGAGTCTGTGACGACTCCTACTCGAAGGTCCGTGGTCCTTGACCACTTTCGTTGGGCAATCACTAGCAATTCGAAATGATGATTACAAAAGAACCGTACAGGGAATGCTAATGAAAACTAAAAACAAATACCGACAAAAAGGGAAAAGAACGGAGCGTAGTGTCGGAGCTTTGTTGGCGTCGCACTGAATGTCGAGCAGCAAGACCAGCAGAAGAGTTCTCAGCTTGATTGATTGATTTGAAGCTCATGGGGCTTCTTTTATATCTTGTTCGGGCGCTGGATCCCTTAGGCGCTGAAATGTGACGTTGCTCACGAGATGCTCCACGTGGCGATGACTTGGCTGGATAGAATTCGCCTTCGGCCTGTAACCTTGTTAAACTCCCTTTTCCTGCAAAACAAAGTTAGTCCGAGGCAAATATACATCCTGTAAAACAGATTGTTAGCACAGTTAAAGTTCAACAGATGGATAAAAAGAATATGACTTAGATTCCGTCTTTCCGAGACCAGAATCTAGTCACGATCTCGACTTAGACATCCGAAATGGATCTAAGCCGGATCGACGCCTAATGTCCCCTTCCCGGGAACGCGTCCTCACAGTCACTCCCCTCCAGTGACTTACCTCACTTACCTGCCAGACATCCGGTCAGCCCGTCGACCCGTCGACCTAGCTGGACTTCTCGCCAAGCGTCCGGTCAGCCCGTCGACCCGCTTGGACTTCTCGCCAGCTATCCGGTCAGCCCGTCGACCTAGCTGGACTTCTCGCCAAGCGTCCGGTTAGCCCGTCGACCCGCTTGGACTTCTTGCCAGCTATCCGGTCAGCCCGTCGACCTAGCTGGACTTCTCCTGCACACTCGATCAAAGTGTCAGACAACAACAAAACTAACTTAACCTATTTGTCATTCATCAAAACCTGGGTTAAATCGTCAGTGCTAACCGCACCAACAACCTCGTCCCTCGGATGCACCGAACCCGTTGGCTCTCTCCCCGTGCCGTCCTTCTCGCTAGCCGCGTCTTCTGCTCGACTTCCTGTGTTCCTAAGCTCCTGCACACTTAGACACAAGGGTTAGATAAAACAGGATCTAACTTAACTTGTTTGATCACATCAAAACACCTTGGGTTCCAACAATTTCCCCCTTTTTGATGTGAGCAACCCAAGTTAAGGTAGGGTAAACAAATGCAATAAAAATAATTGATTTTACAAATAAGTCCAAAAAAGATTTTCAGTTTATCATATTCCACCCCCTAGACTTAATATCCTTCTCCCCTTTGATCACATAAAAAATTGGAGTTCTTTTTAACAAGTCTAAGGTAAATTTTAACTTAAAAAAAATTTTAAGTGTTAAAAATTTAAGTTAGAAAATTTCTAAAAAATAATTTTCAAAGTTTAAAAAAAAAATTAAGTTACTTGAAAAAAATTTCTAAGAAAATTTTAATTAGTCTTTGAAAACATAATTTTTAAGTTTAAAAAAAATTCAATTTAAGTTAAAGAATTTCAAAAGAAACTTCTAAGCAAAAACTTAAAAATAATTTTTATGCAATGGAATAAGTAACTTTCAAAGTTTCCAAGGTAAAAACAGAGAAAAAAAATTCTAATAATAATTTTCTAAATATTTTTTTTATTTGCAACAAAAATATTTTCTAAGTAATACAAAATTTTCAAAATAAATGTTTACAAACTTTTAAGCATTATTTAATTCTAATTTTAATACTTTTTCCAGAAAGTTAATTAAACATTTGATTACAATATTATGGCTTCCAGGTAGTGGCGAGGCATTAGACCTTCTTGGTTATTGGAGCAACAACCACTTCCTTAGACAAAACCTCAAAAAGAAACTATCTGTTTAACTTTCTCGCTGAAAATGCTAAGTTTAATTTTTAAATTTAAGTTAAACATGTTTTCGGAACCCAATAAAGGTTCCTACCTACAGGGTTAATCAAGTATTTCCTAGGTACACAGGTTTTTGATATTTTTCTAATTTGACTTTGGTGAAACCTGTAATACCAGTTTAGTCCTCTATAATTTTTAAAACCAGAAATATTTGAACCGTTAGACTTTCTCAATCTTTCTATTTCTTCGTTTAATTTTTCATTTTCAAGTTTTAATTTATCAAAATCCTCTATTAGACATGATTTTGCCAAAATTCTTTTTGTTTCTAAAATTTCATTTTTTTTAATTTGGTATTTTTATTTTCTAATTTATACATGGATTTTGCCATAGCCTTAATACCAAAGTAAAGATGATCAGGAGGTAAGAGACATACCTCACTTACCATATCAGACTTGAAGCCTGACTCTCCCCCTGCTTCACTGCATTCATCTGACGTTCCTCCCCCTTCATCGATGCTGGGTTCTGATGTACTTTGCCCTTCATAGCTTGTCATCAGTGCTATCCTGATATATTTTTGAATCTCAGACTCAGATGATGAACTATCGTCCCAAGTTGCTTTTAGATTCTTGTGCTTCTTGGGTATCTTGCCTTTGTCCTTCTTTAGTTCTGGGCAGTTTTCTTTTAAGTGTCCTTCTTTTTGACACTGGTAGCAACGAACCCTTCTTCTATTTCTTTGATTTTTTTTATTCTACATTTCTTTAAACTTATTAGATCTAAAGAACTTTTTGAAATTTCTTACCAAATACTCTTCCTGATCCTCTTCTGAGTCTGACTCGGGTTTATCCTTCTTGGTTGCGTTTAGTGCCATTATTTGACTTGATTCCTTAGTTGTTCCTGCACACTTGGTTTCATGTAATTCAAAAGTAGAAAATAATTCTTCTAAGGTACTTACCTCCAGGTCCTTTGAAATGTAATAGGCGTCGATGATTGACGCTCATTCTGGAGTTCTAGGAAACACATTGAGTGCGTAGCGTATAGTATCCCGGTTTGTTACCGTTTCACCGAGGTTCTCGAGACCAATAATCAATTTCTTTACCTTCGCGTGTAGATCGACTACCTTCTCACCTTTTTTCAGATGGATGTTCGTCAGTCTGTTCCGAATGATGTCTCTTCTTGCTAGCTTGGCTTCGGATGTTCCTTCGTGGAGCTCCAGGAACTTCTCCCAGAGTTCTTTGGCCGACGAGTAGCTTCCGATGCGGTTGACTTCTTGAGGCGGCAACACGCTCAACAGGTGATATTCCGTACGGTTGTTCGCTACGGAATCATTCTGCTCCTTCTTTGTCCACTGGCTCTCTTCTTTTTCTTCTCTATTCTGATTCATCGGAGCTACAAACCCATACTTTATAATTAACTGAATTTCGAAATCAGTTTTCAGGAATACCTCCATACGACGCTTCTAGTGTGCGAAGTCCCCCTCAAATTTTGGTAGAACAATGCTTGGTCCGACCATCTCGTTGCTTTGATCAGTGGTTAGTCCTCCTGAAGCGCCTTGCTCTGATACCACTTGTTGGTCCCTTTGTAGGCCGATAAGAGGGGAGGGGGTGAATTGCCCTGAAAAATAAATTACACCTTTCTCGGATTTTCAACTAATAATAGAACTTGTAACTTTAAATAAAAGAGACTAATTAAAAATAAGAAATCAGACACAGAGGGTTTACTTAGTTTGCAATCAGAGGATTTCTAATTCAAGGAAAGGATGTCGCACTATCTGATAATTTCCTCTGGGTGGAGTAGCCTCTTACAGTGTTAACAGCACAAAAGAATAGTAAAGCATAGAGAAAATTGATTATAGGTTGATTAATTAATCTGTGTAAATCAGTGTTATATTTATAGCACTGGTCGGGCGCCCGAAAGGGTTCCGGGCACCCTGGGGGGGATAAAACTTTATCCCCCAACGTTCATATCGAGTCAAACATTGATCTGGTCAAAATCCACTTCCGAGCGCCCGGAATGGTTCCGGGCGCCCTGACGGTCCGGGCGCATGGAATGGATCCGGGCGCCCGGACCACTTAAGTCAACCCAGTTGACTTTTTGTGGTCCGGTTCCACTGCTCCGGTTCAGCTCATCTCGGTCCGGGTCTTCTATTCCGGCTCCGCTAGTTTGGGTGATCTTGACCATCCGGAATAGTGTTGGTTGCTACTCGGAAAGCCTAGAGGTTCCACTGTACAAAAATTTTGTACAAAGGTCTGAACCTTTTCCTAGCTACCATGTGTTCTTTTAAATTAAATTTTGGATCGCCTGCGGAACTTAACACGTTTGATCCAAAACTTAATCTATTTATTCTTTTAGGTTTTGACTTGGATCTCCTGCGGAACTTAACACGTTCGACCCAAATCACCTTAAGTTATTAATTCCATTAAATATTAATTTCCATAATTGGTTCCCAGTACTGACGTGGCGAGGCACATGGCCTTCTTGGATATGGGAGCAACCACCACCGACTAGACAAAACCTTTTATGGAAATCTAATATTTAATTTCCTAAAATAACTTTAGGTTAACCGAAAAGAACAATCAAATCACAAGGAAAAATAAAACAAAAGAACACAACTTGAAAACATATTTGAAATACTAGAATCGTAAGCCTCTTGTATTTGGTATTATTTCCATAAATAACTAGCATGATGCGGAAAGAAAAATTACTAGTTATACCTTTTAGAAAGACCTCTTGATCTTCTACCGTATTCCTCTTCTAACCTCGGACGTTGTGTGGGCAACGATCTTCCGAGATGAGAAACCACCAAGCACCTTCTTCTCCTCCTAGCTAGGTTCGGCCAACACAAAGAAGCTTCACCAAGGACGAAGAACAAAACACCAACCAAGCTCCAAGGGATACAAGCTTTCTCTCCTTCTTCTTCTTCTTCTTCTCCAAGTAGTATCCGGCCACCACAAGAGCTCCAAGCCAATAGAGAAGGTTCGGCCACCACCAAGAGGAAGAGAGGAAGAGAGATTGGCCGGCCACAACACCAAGGAAAAGAGGGAGAGAAATAATAGAGGTTGTTCACCATGAAGCCTTCTCTACCCCCTCTTTTATAATCCTTGGTCTTGGCAAATAAGGAAATTTAATTAAAAACTTCCTTAATTCTTTTGCCATGAAAAGGAAAATTTATTTAATTAAAATAATTTTCCTTTTCTCAATTTACATGGTCGGCCACACAAAGCTACAAACAAGGAGAGTTTTAATTAATTAAAACTTCCTAATTTGTCTCCGAAATTTATAAAATTTCTTCAATAATTTAATCCCTTCATGATTGGCTTATAAAAGGAAATTTAATAAATTAAAATCTTTCTTTTAAACATGTGGATAAAAGAAAGTTATCTCTAAAATTAAAATCTCTTTTAATCTACAAATAAGGAAAGATATCAAATCTTTTCTCAATCTTTTGTAGAAACTAATAAAAGAGAATTATTAATTTTTAAACTTTCTTTTAAATCATGAACATGGTTAAAAAGGAAAGTTTTCTTAAAATTTAAAATCCTCCTTTAATCAACAAATAAGGAAAGATTTCAAATTTTAAACTCTCTTTTAAACATGTAGATGATTTACAAATAAGGAAAGTTTTTACCAAAAATTAAAACCATCCTTTTAATCTACAAATAAGGAAAGAGATTAATCTCTTCTCTTAATCTTTTGTAGAAAGTTATAAAAGGAAATTTTTAATTTTTAAACTCTCTTTTAAAATCATGATATCCACATAAGAAATAATTTTAATAAAAAATCCTTTTAATATTCTAGTGGTTGGCCACCTAAGCTTGGGACCCAAGCTTTGGCCGGCCACCTACATGACTCATCCACTTGGTCTTGGCCGGCCCTAGCTTGGGTTCCAAGCTAGATTGGCCGGCCCCATTGGATGGATAAGAAGGTGGGTATGCGGTGGGTATAAATCTCTATATACTAGAGGCTACGATAGGGACTGAGAGGAGGAATTGGTTTTGGTCTCCCGATGAAATTAAGCATCCCGTGTTCGCCCCGAACACACAACTTAATTTCATCAATAATAATTCATTCCACTAAAGAACTATTATTGAACTACCGCACCAATCCAAATTATATTTTGGGCTCCTTCTTATTATGAGTGTGTTAGTCTCCCTGTGTTTAAGATAACAAATGTCCACTAATTAAGTAAGTTACTGACAACTCACTTAATTAATATCTAGCTCCAAGAGTAGTACCACTCAACTTCATCGTCATGTCGGACTATGTCCACCTGCAGGGTTTAACAGGGCAATCCTTATGAGCTCCTCTTGGGGACATTCTCAACCTAGATCACTAGGACACAGTTTCCTTCTATAATCAACAACACACACTATAAATGATATCATTTCCCAACTTATCGGGCTTATTGATTCATCGAACTAAATCTCACCCATTGATAAATTAAAGAAATAAATATCAAATATATGTGCTTGTTATTATATTAGGATTAAGAGCACACACTTCCATAACAACTGAGGTCTTTGTTTCTTTATAACGTCAGTATAAAAGAAACGACCTCTAATGGTCCTACTCAATACACTCTAAGTGTACTAGTGTAATTATATAGTTAAGATAAACTAATACCTAGTTACACTACGACCTTCCAATGGTTTGTTCCTTTCCATTATGGTCGTGAGTTACTGTTTATAATTTATAAGGTACTGATAACATGATCCTCTGTGTGTGACACCACACACCATGTTATCTACAATATAAATTAATTGAACAACTACATTTATCATAAATGTAGACATTTGACCAATGTGATTCTTATTTCTAGATAAATGTTTATACCAAAAGTTAGACTTTTAGTATACACTCTAACAATCTCCCACTTATACTAAAAGACTAAGCTGCCATATCTGCTGCCATACATCTGATTCCCAACCCTTCAACATGTCCATCAAAAGCTCTCGCCTTTGTTAGGACCAAAAGTAGCTAGAGGGGGGGTGAATAGCTTGTCGCGTTCGCTCGGTGCGCTTCGTTGCTTGGCGTTACTTGTTTCTTCTTGAATGTGCAGCGGAAAATATAGAAACAAATACAAAACGCTAACACTAGGATTTTACTTGGTATCCACCTCACAAGAGGTGACTAATCCAAGGATCCACACCAACGCACACACCCTCCACTATGAATAACACTCCTTTATGGTAACTACCAAAGGCGGAGAAGCCCTACAACACTCTCAATACAAGAAGAAGAAAGGGAAATACGAGTTAAGCAAAAGCTTACAAGATGTGCAGTAAAAACCCTAACCCTAACTTCTTCCTCTTGCAATAGATCCGCCTCTTGACTTGGAAAGCCTCCAAGAACCTTCAAGAACTGGCGATCACGTGCTTGTAGAGAGCTGTGGAGGAGCTGGAATGAATCTGAGAAGAGCTCGTGAAGAGATGCCGAAGACCACGCTCGCCTGCGGCTTTAAACCCGACGTAACGGTCGGATCCCGATCGATTCGAATGTTCCGAATCGATCGGAGGCTGGATCGATCCACGGATCGATCCGAGCCTCTGATTTCGAGAAGCGCTGGATCGATCCACGGATCGATCCAGCGCTATCGCGCGAAGCAGCATCGTCCCGATCGGATCGATCGGGACCTCGATCGATCCACGGATCGATCCGACCCGTCCGGAAGATCCGGATCGATCCACCGATCGATCCACATCTGAATCGATCCACGGATCGATCCAAGACTTATTTTGCCCAAAACCAAGTCCCAAACCTCCCTAACCAACATCCGGTCAACCTTGACTGTTGGTACATCATGCCTCGCATCGGTCACTCCCTTGACCGGGACTCCCCACCAGTGTCCGGTCAATCCCTTTGACCCACTTGGACTTTTACTCGTCGTGCAAGTATCCGGTCACTCCATTGACCTACTTGGACTTCCACCAGATGTCTGGTCAACCTTGACCCATCTGGACTTCCTTCCTTGCCAAGTATCCAGTCAATCCTTTGACCTACTTGGACTTCCCAACACCAGATGTCCGATCATCCTTGATCCATCTGGATTTCCTTCCTTGCCTAGCTTCACTCACCAGGACTTTCACCTAGCTTCACTCACTAGGGTTTTCCATCTGCCTAGCTTCACTCACTAGGACTTTCACCTGGCTTCACTCACCAGGACTTTCACCTAGCTTCACTCACCAGGATTTCCTTCTGCCTAGCTTCACTCACTAGGACTTTCACCTGGCTTCACTCACCAGGATTTTCACCTGCCTAACATGCCAGTTAGGACTTCCCAGTCAAGTATCCGGTCAACCTTGACCTACTTGACTCTTCTTCGATCAATATCTTATTGTCAAACATCTAAACCCAAACCAAGACTCAGCTTGGTTAACCAGGTCAACCTTGACCTGAGGGATGTTGCACCAACAATCTCCCCCTTTTTGATATTTGACAATACCACAATAACACTTACAATCCCACATGTAAGTTAGGCTAATCCTATAGCCTCCTTCTTCATGCCACTAGGTAATGAACCCATAAATTAAGCTTTTCATTCTCCCCCTAAGAGGGCAAACTCCCTCTAGGTAATGAAAACCTAACTTACTACCTTTCATTCTCCCCCTATTGGCACACATCAACCTTCTACTAATAAAACACATCAACCCGTCTTTGGACACACATCAACCTATGCTCCAATTTTGGGCACACTTCAACAACTCCATTTGTTGAAGACTCTCCCCCTGAAGAGTTGCTCATCGGGATCACAATTTCACTCATTGTGATCAACTCAATATTGAAGGTCCCATACCCTTCATTATCCTTAACTTCTCCCTCAACGTTGACAAATACCCAACCTTGAGCATTTTCAACCACTTGAGTTGCCACTTGAAATGATGAGGATATCCACTCCCCATTTATCCTCATTTCAAGTTTAAATGCTCAACCTTGAGCAAGTTCACAACAGAAGGTTAACCACCTTCCAAGGTTCATGAAAAATAATTTTCATGTCTTTAAAGAGTCCCTCCCCCTAAAGACATGGTGGTAACTTCTGTCATTACACCAACAATGACTTGGAATCCCTAAACCTTTAGGAAACCCAGATTTTGAAGTTTTGAGGTTCAAATGTTCAAAATTTGAAACAAACCTCAACCTAAACTTCAATGAAGTCTTCCTTAACCATTCCATCCTTGTTTTCATCACGAAAACACCCTTTTTATTGTATACAAATGTATTTTATGGGTTTGGAATGGTTACCTAGACTAAAATAGGTTCAAAGTGCTGAAATCAGGCTTTCCCAGCCAAAACCTGGATCGATTGGAGTTGGGTTCCAATCGATTGAACCTTTACGAATCGATCCACCGATCGATTCAGACTACTGAATCGATCTGCTCGCGAGATTTGCCTTCTGAATCGATCCATGGATCGATTCAGGCACTCCAATCGATCCATGGATCGATCGGAGCTCTGATAGTTGCTGAAATTCCATTTCAGTCAACTTCAGAAACCCCTAGAAAATTCTACAAAAATTCAAAAATAATGAAATTTCGTGTAGACATTGTTTAGGGCATATATTATCAAGGAAAAATAGTTTTCTATGAAAATACATCATATTTTCAAAGATTGATACAAACTTGAAAACTTGCAAAAACTTTAGTGTTTTCTTCAAGTTTGTGTCTAACTATTCAATGGTGATTACTATTAAAAGATAGCCTTCACCAAGGTTTTCCAACATCATTTTGAAAACTTTTTCAAACCAATATCCCACCATATTCCTTGGGCTTAATGCACATGACTTGTACATTAGCTTTCCCAATGATGGGAAAACACATAACTATGTGTTTTGATGAACCTAAAACTCAAAAGAATGCACTAAATCAACATCTTGAGTTTTGTTCATCTTCCTAACATCTCACTTGTATCTAATGTGCACTAAAACACATACAAGTCATCTTATAGTCCTTGTGAGATGTAAGATTTTGGTTTTGCCCTATTCTAGGGATCATGCATATCTATCTAGGTATTTTAGATATATACTAGACATCCACCAAGGATGTCACTTGTTAATAATTGTTGTTAAATGCCTTTTGTCCTTAATTACAAGGAATTAAACTAATGCATGATAATGTTATGGCATACATCAAAAGGAAATAATTTTCAAAAGACAATATCCTATAACTATATGATGTATGAATGTCATGACATGGTATTTTTGTATTTTTCATAATAAGTCATGAATGCAAAAGTAGACATGATGTCATGGCATATGATGGGCAAACAATCATGGCAAGATTTAGCATAAATAAAATATACCTATATTAGCTATCTAAGTATCCTTAAACCTTAGCTAAACTTACAACTTAAAACTAGATTGCCCTTAAGTGCGTCAAGAAAACGCCAAAACCTAAATTGGCATTTCTAATTCCCTTGATTAATTTATGCCAATTGAAATTAAGCATATTCCTCAAATGTTGGCATATTTCATTTTTCCACAAGAGTAGCACTTTAAAGTTAAGGCCCGGATTGCCTTAAATTTCTTAAGAACATACCAAAATCCCAACTTGGTAGCTCTTATGAATTTCCCAATATATGCCTTTTAAGATTAAAATCAAATTTTCACCACTAGGCACATTTTACTCTTTCAAGGAGTAAATAATAGTTCCATTTCATTTTCAAAGGTTAACAAAAACCTTGAAAATGCTCCTTGAGTGTCAATTTCCTCAAAGTTGGGTTAACTACCCTTCTAATTGGAGTTGACACTCTCTAACCCATTTATGGGGTAGAGAAGATGCTCCTAGGAACCCAACACCTATTGGTGCTCCTTGGATGCTCTAGGTACTCACTAGGGATAACTTCCCTAGATACCTTCCTAGTGACCTTGTTAGTGACTTTCTTAGACTTCTTAGAAGTCTTAGTCACTTTGGTTGCAAAAATACTCTTAGGGATGACTTCCCTAGTATTCTTGACTTGACCACTAAACCTAGGGTTTGTTCCATAACTATATGGAACCCTATGATAACTAGGCACATCCTTCTTAGCCTTTGGTTTGTATCCCAAACCTCTATGGCTATTTGATGGCTTTGACTTTCCTAGCCCTAGGTTTTGCTCATTTTGCCCTTTTAGGATATTTTCCATCCTTTTTAGGGTCTTTTCCATTTTATCAAGTCTTGATCTCAAGACTTGATTTTCTATCATTAAATCCTTAGAATTTGGTTTTTCATTAAGTCCATGAGCATTTTGGTTTCTAGGCTTGTATCTAAAATCCTTAGAGTTATTGCCTAGACTTTTACCTACATTCCTAACCCTAGGAGTAGTAGTTTTGGCATGTAGGGCCACATGCTTTTCCTTAAAGCCCTCATGCTTCCTATTTTTATGGTAAATAGCATTAAAATGATAAAAATTAGAACTATCATGCTTTTTCCCATGATGTAAAGGGGTGGGCTCAATAAATGTTACCTTTCTTTTTACCTTGGAGGCTCTCCCTTGCGATGAGCTTCCTCCTTGAGCCTTGACCGTCTTCTTCCCCTTAGGGCATTGACTCCGGTAATGCCCCTTTTGATTGCAAGAGAAGCATATTATATGCTCCTTGCTCTTCTTCGTTCCGGGGACGGTCTCCTTGGGCTTTACCTTGCCCTTTTGTGCCACTTGGCCCTTCTTCTTGGCCAATTTAGGGCACTTGCTCTTGTAGTGCCCGCTTTCCCTACACTCAAAACATATTATATGATTTTTATTTTTAATTGAAATATTATTACCTTCGATTGTAGGGGTGGCATCTTTTCCTTTGGATCCGGAGGTAGAGACTTCCTTTTGATCGGACCTTGATTCTCCTCCATTTGATTTTTCTTGACTTGTGGAGGTAGAATCTTCTTCCTCCTCTTCGTCTCTTGACCCGGATGTAGAAGCTTCTCCTTCTTCTTGATCCGGCGTCACCAAGGATTGCTCCCCCTCAATCCTAGAGGTGGAGGCTTCATCATCTTGAATATGACACAAGGAGTATGCTCTCTCCTTGTTCCCTTCGTTGCATTCCCTTGAGGATGAAGCTTCTTGGATTTCCTCTTCTTCGGAGGTTGAGCATTTTTCAACCTCGGAATCCTCCTCTTGGTCTTGCTCCAAAGAGTCACCCTCTCTGGATTCTTCTTGATCTTGTACAGTGGAGGGGATCTCTTCATGAAGCTTGGCCAATTTGCTCCAAAGCTCCTTGGCATCTTCGAATTCTCCAACTTGAGCCAAGATGTGGCTAGGCAATAAGTTGACCAAAAGCTTGGTCACTTTGTCATTTGCCTCGCCCCTTTGAATTTGCTCCGAGCTCCATCTGCTTTTCTTTAGAAGCTTGCCCTTGGAGTTCGTTGGAGCTTTGAAGCCTTCCATTAGAGCAAACCATTGCTCTATCTCCATCATAAGAAAGGTTTCGATTCTTGATTTCCAAGAATCGAAGCTTGTGGATGTGTATGGTGGAGCCACCCTTGTGTCAAATCCAAGTCCATCTTGGAATTGCATCTTGAAGTTTAGCTTGATAAAATCTTGAACTTGAAGAATTTGCTCCAACTTCTTCACCCTCTAGCTTTTCTTGATATGCTTGACCCTTCCGGCGATGATTCCGGTGAAGAGCGACCTTGCTCTGATACCACTTGTTAGGACCAAAAGTAGCTAGAGGGGGGGTGAATAGCTTGTCGCGTTCGCTCGGTGCGCTTCGTTGCTTGGCGTTACTTGTTTCTTCTTGAATGTGCAGCGGAAAATACAGAAACAAATACAAAACGCTAACACTAGGATTTTACTTGGTATCCACCTCACAAGAGGTGACTAATCCAAGGATCCACACCAACGCACACACCCTCCACTATGAATAACACTCCTTTATGGTAACTACCAAAGGCGGAGAAGCCCTACAACACTCTCAATACAAGAAGAAGAAAGGGAAATACAAGTTAAGCAAAAGCTTACAAGATGTGCCGTAAAAACCCTAACCCTAACTTCTTCCTCTTGCAATAGATCCGCCTCTTGACTTGGAAAGCCTCCAAGAACCTTCAAGAACTGGCGATCACGTGCTTGTAGAGAGCTGTGGAGGAGCTGGAATGAATCTGAGAAGAGCTCGTAAAGCGATGCCGAAGACCACGCTCGCCTGCGGCTTTAAACCCGACGCAACGGTCGGATCCCGATCGATTCGAATGTTCCGAATCGATCGGGGAGGCTTTGGATCGATCCACGGATCGATCCAGAGCGCCTCTGGAAACGCGCCTGGATCGATCCACGGATCGATCCAGCGCTTATCGCGCGAAGCAGCATCGTCCCGATCGATCGGCTGATCGATCGGGACCTCTGGATCGATCCACGGATCGATCCAGAAGCTTTCTGTTCGCTGGGAAGAATCTGGATCGATCCACTGATCGATCCACAGACTGGATCGATCCACGGATCGATCCAGCACTTGGTTTTTGCCCAAAACCAAGTCCCAAACCTCCCTAACCAACATCCGGTCAACCTTGACCTGTTGGTACATCATGCCTCGCATCTGGTCACTCCCTTGACTTGCCAGGACTCCCCACCAAGTGTCCGGTCAATCCCTTTGACCCACTTGGACTTTTACTCGTCGTGCCAAGTATCCGGTCACTCCATTGACCTACTTGGACTTCCACCAGATGTCTGGTCAACCTTGACCCATCTGGACTTCCTTCCTTGCCAAGTATCCAGTCAATCCTTTGACCTACTTGGAATTCCCAACACCAGATGTCCGATCATCCTTGATCCATCTGGATTTCCTTCCTTGCCTAGCTTCACTCACCAGGACTTTCACCTAGCTTCACTCACTAGGGTTTTCCATCTACCTAGCTTCACTCACTAGGACTTTCACCTGGCTTCACTCACCAGGACTTTCACCTAGCTTCACTCACCAGGATTTCCTTCTGCCTAGCTTCACTCACTAGGACTTTCACCTGGCTTCACTCACCAGGATTTTCACCTGCCTAACATGCCAGTTAGGACTTCCCAGTCAAGTATCCGGTCAACCTTGACCTACTTGACTCTTCTTCGATCAATATCTTATTGTCAAACATCTAAACTCAAACCAAGACTCAGCTTGGTTAACCAGGTCAACCTTGACCTGAGGGATGTTGCACCAACAGCCTTAAGGACCTTAGTGAAAAGATCTATAGGTCATCATCTGATGCATTCTAGGCGGCAACAACTTCTCCTCGTTTATACGATTTCTCGTATTGGGTAGTACTTGCGCTCTATTGTGTTTACTTGCCTTATAGACTCATGGTTTCTTCGAGTTTGTTACTGCACCATTATTATTACAATAAATTGTAATAATCTTTGGACAAACTAGAAATCATATCTAAGTCTATCTTGAGGTAATTAAGTCATTCAGCTTTTATGGTTTCCTCAGAGGCTTGCCATATACTAAGCTTCTATGGTGGAGTCCAGAAAAAACACCTATGCTTATCACTCTTCCATAGTTATGACTTTACCTCCTAAAGTAAACACAAAACCCCGAGGTCGACTTATTATTGTCCCTATCCGATTGGAAGTCAAAATCCATGCAACCCACAGGGACCAAATTAACTGCCTTGTAAGCTAGCATATATTCTCTAGTGCCTCTAAGGTACTTCAATATATGCTTTACTGTAATCCACTGTCCTTGTCCAGGGTTACTTTGATATCTGCTAACTATGCCCTTGGCAAAACAGATTCTTGATCTTGTGCATAGCATACATTAGGCTTCCGACAGCCGAAGCATAAAGAACTGCCTTTATTTCCTTTATCTCCTTTGATGTCTACAGAGACATATCTTTAGATAAAGTTACTCCATCCTGAAAAGGTAAGAAACCTTTCTTGGAGTTTTGCATGCTTAAAACGAGCATGGATTTTTCTGATATATGAAGCTTGGGATAAGTAAAATATTCTTTTCTTGCGATCACTTATTACTTTGATCTTAAGAATATATACATTCTCCCAAGTCCTTTATATCGAATTGTTTGAACAACCATACCCTTACTTCTGACAACATTTTGATATTGTTTCCAACTACCAAAAATGTTATCTACGTATAGTACAAGAAATACCACCACGCTTCCATCACACCTTATGTATACACAAGACTTATCCGGTTACTAAATCCATAGATCTGGATTACTTTGATAAACTGGATGTTCCAAGACCTTGAAGCTTTGCCTCAGTCCATAGACTGATTGAGCTTGCACACAAGATGCTCTTAGCCCGTTGTAATGAACCCTTCTGGTTGCTTTATATGGATGCTTTCTTCAAGACTTCCAATAAGGAATGCTGTCTTGACATCCACTTGCCAAATAGACAAAAGAATCCGGATAGACTTAAGCATGGCTACCAGTGAAAAAGTTTCCTTTTTCATCAAGTCTTGCTTTGAAAGTTACTACCTTCCTGTCTATCCCTCTTTTCCTATTATAGACCTTTTTACACCCAACGGCTTTTACACCATTTGGTGATTCTACAAGCTTCCAGATTTTATTAGAATACATATATTCTAATTCTATTATTCATTACTCTTTGCCAAGATGCTGCATCTTTATCTTGGAGTGCTTCATCATTTGACCGGAGATCAGGTTCATGTCCTCCAGGGATCGAGTCCAAAAACTCTCCCAAAACATGAATCTTTTTAGGTTGCCTAACAACCCTCCCACTACGACAAGGCACTTACTGCAATTGTGTATCATTTGTGATACGTGTTGCAGTTTTCTTGTGGTATCTCATCTTGTACAGTTGGTACTAGGTTAGACATGTCCTTTATTATTTCCTTAAGAACAAATTTAGTTATGAGCACGTGGTTCATTATATAGTCCTTTTCTAAAAAATCAGTCATTGATGCTAACAATGACCTTCTGATTTTTAAGACTATAAACCTACTTTTGTTTATCTAGGATAACTTACAAACAAGTGAACTCCTATCCAACTTATCATTGTCTCTCTTTAACATATGTGCTGGATTACCCGAATCCGAATATGCTTCAAAATAGGTTTTCACCTATTCAGCAATTCTATATGAGTAGAGAGTTCTAACTTGGAAGGTACTATGTTCACTTTCATTTTCAGAGTTTATCCTTAAAACAAATTTGGTAATTTTCTGAATAACTCATCATCTATCTAATTATTCCATAAGAGTCCTTTACCTTCTTTCTACTACACCATTCTGTTGGGGTGTACCAGATGCAGTTAGTTGGGATTGAAATCCAACTTCTGATAAGTGACTACTAAAATCTCTCAAGAGGTACTTGCCACTACGATCTTCCATAGTGACTTTTTACTTTAACATTTCTCCGCATCAACCTTGTACTCTTTGAACTAATCAAAGTACTTAGTCTTGCGGTACATTAAGTAAATTTATTTGTATCTTGAATAGTTGTCTATAAAATAGATAAAATATTCAATACTACCTCTTGTCTAGATAGTCATAGGATCACACAAATCAGAATGAACCGTTTTCAACATATCTTTGACTTCATACCCCTTGGACTTAAAAGCTTCTTGGTTATTTTCCTTCCAAGTAAGACTCGTAGGTTGGAAAGATTCCCACTACCAATGAACCCAAAAGTTCATCAGCTACCAATGAATCCTACTCAAGTATAACCTAGCTTTAGATGCCAAAGATATAATTGGTTCATTTCCGAAGGTTGCTTTCTCTTAAAATTAGAAGATGTGTTACTAATTTCCATTTGTTGCATCGTGGGAGTTATTGGATTATAAATTGTCAACCATTATACCAGAATAGATAACTTCCCTATTTTTCTTGATAACAACTTTGTTATCAAAATAGACACAATATCTATAATAGTTTAGAAACTGAAATCAGGTTCTTTCTAAACTTGGTACGTAAAGACAATTACTTAAAATCCATATTTTATTCTTATCAAAGGATAAACATCTCCCACTGCAACAGCTACCACTTTTACAGTAGTGCCCATGTGGACGGTGATTTACCTTTCATTTAGTTGTCGGGTTTCCTAGAACCCTGCAATGAATTGCAGACATGATTAATGGCATCTTGTATCTACACTCCAGGTTCTGGTAGATAACACCACTAGACATGTTTCAACTAATGAATACACCTAAATTGTTCTTAGTTCTTAGAAGACAGTCTACCTTAATGTCCAAGTGCTATTTCCAATTATTACAATTGGGACTACTAAGTCTTTTCTATAGTATGACTACTAGGGAATTGACAAATATTTAAATCCTAAGAATCACAAAAAAATATTTGGTCAAGATCAACTCCTTAAAAATCCCCATGAATTTTGTATGCCACGTTAGTGTGGACGTATACAAAATCAAAGAGGAGATTTTATCCATTAATTTTATTATCTTGTCAACTTTACTTTATGACGAATAAAATTAATAGTTGATCTGTCTTTGATCAAATATTTGGTCAAAAACTTTTGAATTTTTTTAAAAAATATTGATTCCTCAAACATTATTATTTAAATTCACCAACACCTCAAACACCGTGAATTTTGCATGCCACGTTAGTGTGGACGTATACAAATTCAACATTTGTAAAAGGAGGGTTTTAACCCATTAATTTTATTATCTTGTCAACCTAACTTTTTGACAAATAAAATTAATAGTTGGTATCATTTGGTCACACAAATAATAGCAGTGACTCCGATGGGGAGGATACTATTAAATGTGTCTAAGTGTATACCATTACTTGACACTAAGTCCATTAATAAGATTATGCCCCTTCCGTTGGGGAAGATCACACGCTCTTAATTAACTTCCTATAGTCATCCAAAAATGGAAGTCTGTTCTAGTGATCCACAAACAAGCTCATCCGTTATGGAGGAAGGCACTCAGAGCCAACGCGCAAGCTTGTTTGCATCACTTACAAACCAGTAATGGAGACCATGGGATTTACTTAAAAATCCCTCTCCCACTTAGTTATTTATAAATGAGGAATTTTAACTATGCTAGCCTACTAAATATGTAAACTAACATGGACACACAACACAATATAAAAGCAATAAATAGAAAATCTAATTTTCAACTATTATGGCTTTTATCTCTAGTTGTCCTCCGTGTGTTGTCATCCCAAGCTGCTGCCATATTTGGCCACCGCCACCGGGTCTAGCTGTCGCATCCATCTTGCTCCTAGTTCCGCTGCGCCTCTGGTCCTTAGAAGGTTCCACGCTTTGCAAGATTCGATCCGCGACATAAATAGAATTTTACATTTTGATCCTATATTCCATAAAAGGAATGTACATGTATCTAGATCAAAAATAAAATCCTAATAAAACTAAATACAGCTCCTGCTGTATTTTAATACAATCATGCACACACAATAAAATGCCCTTGACATGTCCAAGGGTCCAATCACACACATAATAACTATAAGCCATAATAGTTGGATCCTGCATCCACAAAGTTAGCACATCCTACTATTATCCTGCCTAAATTATGTATGACATGTGCATAATTAAACTAATACCAAATACACAGAGGCAAAACCCTAGCTCTGATACCAATTGTTGGTTGCTACTCGGAAAGCCTAGAGGTTCCACTGTACAAAAATTTTGTACAAAGGTCTGAACCTTTTCCTAGCTACCATGTGTTCTTTTAAATTAAATTTTGGATCGCCTCCGGAACTTAACACGTTTGATCCAAAACTTAATCTATTTATTCTTTTAGGTTTTGACTTGGATCTCCTGCGGAACTTAACACGTTCGACCCAAATCACCTTAAGTTATTAATTCCATTAAATATTAATTTCCATAATTGGTTCCCAGTACTGACGTGGCGAGGCACATGGCCTTCTTGGATATGGGAGCAACCACCACCGACTAGACAAAACCTTTTATGGAAATCTAATATTTAATTTCCTAAAATAACTTTAGGTTAACCGAAAAGAACAATCAAATCACAAGGAAAAATAAAACAAAAGAACACAACTTCGAAAAACATATTCGAAATACTAGAATCGTAAGCCTCTTGTATTTGGTATTATTTCCATAAATAACTAGCATGATGCGGAAAGAAAAATTACTAGTTATACCTTTTAGAAAGACCTCTTGATCTTCTACCGTATTCCTCTTCTAACCTCGGACGTTGTGTGGGCAACGATCTTCCGAGATGAGAAACCACCAAGCACCTTCTTCTCCTCCTAGCTAGGTTCGGCCAACACAAAGAAGCTTCACCAAGGACGAAGAACAAAACACCAACCAAGCTCCAAGGGATACAAGCTTTCTCTCCTTCTTCTTCTTCTTCTTCTCCAAGTAGTATCCGGCCACCACAAGAGCTCCAAGCCAATAGAGAAGGTTCGGCCACCACCAAGAGGAAGAGAGGAAGAGAGGTTGGCCGGCCACAACACCAAGGAAAAGAGGGAGAGAAATAATAGAGGTTGTTCACCATGAAGCCTTCTCTACCCCCTCTTTTATAATCCTTGGTCTTGGCAAATAAGGAAATTTAATTAAAAACTTCCTTAATTCTTTTGCCATGAAAAGGAAAAATTTATTTAATTAAAAATAATTTTCCTTTTCTCAATTTACATGGCCGGCCACACCAAAGCTACAAACAAGGAGAGTTTTAATTAATTAAAACTTCCTAATTTGTCTCCAGAAATTTATAAAATTTCTTCAATAATTTAATCCCTTCATGATTGGCTTATAAAAGGAAATTTAATAAATTAAAATCTTTCTTTTAAACATGTGGATAAAAGAAAGTTATCTCTAAAAATTAAAATCTCTTTTAATCTACAAATAAGGAAAGATATCAAATCTTTTCTCAATCTTTTGTAGAAACTAATAAAGAGAATTATTAATTTTAAACTTTCTTTTAAATCATGAACATGGTTAAAAGGAAAGTTTTCTTAAAATTTAAAATCCTCCTTTAATCAACAAATAAGGAAAGATTTCAAATTTTAAACTCTCTTTAAACATGTAGATGATTTACAAATAAGGAAAGTTTTACCAAAATTAAAACCATCCTTTTAATCTACAAATAAGGAAAGAGATTAATCTCTTCTCTTAATCTTTTGTAGAAAGTTATAAAAGGAAATTTTAATTTTTAAACTCTCTTTAAAATCATGATATCCACATAAGAAATAATTTTAATAAAAATCCTTTTAATATTCTAGTGGTGGCCACCCAAGCTTGGGACCCAAGCTTTGGCCGCCACCTACATGACTCATCCACTTGGTCTTGGCCCTAGCTTGGGTTCCAAGCTAGATTGGCCGGCCCCTTAGATGGATAAGAAGGTGGGTATGTGGGTATAAATCTCTATATACTAGAGGCTACGATAGGGAGAGAGGAGGAATTGGTTTTGGTCTCCGATGAAATTAAGCATCCTGTTCGCCCTTAACACACAACTTAATTTCATCAATAATAATTCATTCCACTAAAGAACTATTATTGAACTACCGCACCAATCCAAATTATATTTTGGGCTCCTTCTTATTATGAGTGTGTTAGTCTCCCTGTGTTTAAGATAACAAATGTCCACTAATTAAGTAAGTTACTGACAACTCACTTAATTAATATCTAGCTCCAAGAGTAGTACCACTCAACTTCATCGTCATGTCGGACTATGTCCACCTGCAGGGTTTAACAGGACAATCCTTATGAGCTCCTCTTGGGGACATTCTCAACCTAGATCACTAGGACACAGTTTCCTTCTATAATCAACAACACACACTATAAATGATATCATTTCCCAACTTATCGGGCTTATTGATTCATCGAACTAAATCTCACCCATTGATAAATTAAAGAAATAAATATCAAATATATGTGCTTGTTATTATATTAGGATTAAGAGCACACACTTCCATAACAACTGAGGTCTTTGTTTCTTTATAAAGTCAGTATAAAAGAAACGACCTCTAATGGTCCTACTCAATACACTCTAAGTGTACTAGTGTAATTATATAGTTAAGATAAACTAATACCTAGTTACACTACGACCTTCCAATGGTTTGTTCCTTTCCATTATGGTCGTGAGTTACTGTTTATAATTTATAAGGTACTGATAACATGATCCTCTATGTGTGACACCACACACCATGTTATCTACAATATAAATTAATTGAACAACTACATTTATCATAAATGTAGACATTTGACCAATGTGATTCTTATTTCTAGATAAATGTTTATACCAAAAGCTAGACTTTTAGTATACACTCTAACAAATAGGGCTCATCCGAACCCAAGTTTCGGTCTTCTCCTCGAGCAGCCTTCCTTCCCGATTTCTTGTCCCTCGAACGTCTCGTACGTTCTTCTCGTCCACCGGTGTACTCTTTCGCGGTCACCTCGTCCCTCGGACACACCGAGCCCGTCGGCTCTCTCCCCGTGCCGTCCTTCTCGCTAGTCGCGTCTTCTGCTTGACTTCCTATGTTCCTAAACTCCTGCACACTTAGACACAAGGGTTAGACAAAACAGGATCTAACTTAACTTGTTTGATCACATCAAAACATTTCCAACAGCATATTCATTATATAACCCATATGCATGAGAAGATGGTTTAGTTCAAGGATGCACACGAGCAAGAAAAATAAGATCACAAATGAAGTAACGTGGAAACAAATTGTATGTTTTAAAGAAGGACATACAGATCTAATGCGGTGGAATAAACATACAAAAGCTGATCAACATAAAAAAGAAAGAGCACATGACACAGTTAGAACGGGTTGTAAATCAAATATTGCATTTGTTAAGAAATAAACTGGGCCTAATTGGGTTATTAGTAATTTTATAGAAACTCATAATCATCTATTCTCAACTCCATCCAAGGTGCATTTGCTACGTTCACATTGTAATGTTTCAGCAGCAAAGGAAACATTAACAAAACAGTTTTCAGTGGCCAATGTACCAACTTGTCAACAAATACGAATATTGGAGATAGAGTATGAAGGGCCTGAGAGAGTAGGTTGTACAGAAAAAAATATTAGAAATTTTGAGAGAAATCTAAGAGATGAACAAAAGGGTATTGATGCTAAAACACTGATCAAGTTTTTTACATTTGAACAAGATAAGAATTCTGCTTTTTTCTTTGATTATGAGACTGATTCAAATAACAGATTTAGTAGGTATTTTCGGACGGATCATATATCTAGGCGGGCATACAGTGCATTTGGTGATGTAGTTGTATTTGATATAATATATAACACCAACAAATATGACTTAATTTTGGTACCTTTTGTAGGAGTTAATCATCATCATCAAACAATTATTTTTGGTTGCGGATTTCTAAGTGATGAGAAAATTGAATCTTTTGTTTGGTTGCTTAAAAAGTTCATAGAAGTTATGTCTAAAGGTCCACCAAGTGTTATCATCACTAATCAGGATCCTGCTATGACAAAAGTAATTGCACAAGTTTTCCCTCAAACAGTGCATCAATATTGTTTATGACACATATTGAATAAATTTTTAGAAAAATTAAACCCTTTGACTTTTCAAAACCATTATCAAATCTTAAAGAATGTCATTGCAAATTCTACAACACCTGATTATTTTGAAAAGTCATAGGAAGAGGCTATCAAGTGTGCTAACTTAGAGAATAATGATTGGTTATCGTTGATGTATGAATTGCGACACAGATGAGTGCCAGTATATTTTAGCCATTTATTTTGTGCTAGAATGTCAAGTAGTCAAAGATCTGAAGGCTCACATGCATTTTTCAAGAGATATGTCTCAAATAAGAACTCATTATTGGACTTTATCACCAGTTTTAATAGAGCACTAAGACATCAAAGACACAATGAGTTAGTTGTGGACCATATTGACATGAATGGGCATCCTAAAATTAAGACAAATTGGCCAATGGAAACTCAAATGGTTAAGCTGTACACATAAAAGAAATGGCTGGAGTTTCAAAGTGAAATGAGCGAAAGTCATGGTTATTATGTGCAACCAACATTTATAGGAGTTGACTCAGTGGTTTATCATGTGATGAAATTTGTAAGTTCTTCTTCCTCGAAACTAAGGGTACTCATGCATGACAAACAAAGGGATTACATATCGTGTAGTTGCACGAAATTTGAGTTTGAGGGTATTCCATGTAGACATATGTTAGCTTTTTTCATATTAACCAAGTGTTTCATTTGTCTGATACATATATACTCAAACGATGGACACGAGATGCAAAAGTTGGAGCAATATAAGCTTTGGGGGAGCAAAACTACATCAATGATTCAGATCCAGAAAGGTGTTTAATGTCGAGATACTCGAGGTTATCTTATAAAGCTTCAATATTAATTGATAATTCATCTTTGACTAATGAGGGGACAACCTTTTTGGATGAACAATTCGATTCTATCTACAATAAAATTCAAGAGATGAATATTAGTAAAACATGCAATGATAGAAGTAAGAAGAAGAGATCTGTGGATGAGAGCCTTGGTATTCTTGATCCTTCTTCAGTAAGAACAAAGGGATATGGGAAGAGATTGAAATCATAAAAGAAGAAATCAACCTCAAATTCCATGCTATGTTGTGGATGCAGACATCGAGGAGTGTCATATGACAAGCGGTATGTGTTGATTAATAATGCATTTTTATTGTAATTTTACTTGCAAACACAAGCTTATTTCATTACATTTTGTAAATATGACAATGTGTCAATTATCAGATCGATTGAAGATAATAATCATAACATTGTTGACGATTTGTATGAACCAGATTTGACATTTATAGCATGTACTATTAATATTTTAATATGTTAAATTATAGTGGTTCATTGAGAAAATGAAGTTCATAATTGTATATATTGTTGTAGGTTCTAACAACATGCACTAGGATGTTTGTAATTATCTATGGTTGGTATTCATCTATTTCCTTTATTTGTATGTTTGATTGGTTTAGTGCACTAGATGGTTGTTGCTGCTACTGATTTCACTCAACAAAAATGCAAAACTCTCTGAACTCGTTAATCCTTATGCCATAATGGATGAGGCAATCTATGTCAGAACAATATATGAGAAGACATTTTATTGAATTTTAGACAGCATGAAGATTATCTAATTTCAAGAAATACTTTGTTTCATGGATGATTTAAGAGCTATTGGTTGCTTTTCCAGGTGACAACTGGTGGCGGGACTCTTGATACAGATACAAACTGTAAACCTCCCTCTTGTAAGAATGATGAGAAAACTGGTGATATTAAGTATTCAACTTATGCTCTTGAGGAGGTTACAGTAATGATTCATTGCTGAGGACTTCATGGCGTATTTGTTTCTCTTGATAATTTTAGATTCTCATATTCTGAAACTATTTGAGGGCAATGTTTATGTTGGTGATTTTCATTGTTTAGTGTCGGTGTGTGGTAGTTTAATCTATAACCTAGAAAATGAACAAGTGGTTTTTCATCTGTTCTATATCTTGATGATTTTGTTTTATATGTTGCATCTGACAATTACTTGCATAATCTATTTGTTGGGAATGTATTTTGAATGATTGCAATAGTTTATTGATCAGAGATGTTTGGTTGCAACAGTTTATCGATCAGAGATGTTGGGAGCCTAATGTGTTTGTTAGGAATGTATTTTAAATGATTGCAACAATTTATTGAAGTTTATTAATCATAGGTGTTGGGAGCCTACATTTTTTTTAAAAAAATGACTGCTTTCACATAAAAGAAAAAAGGATGACTAGTTTCATATAAAAGAAGGCAAATTGACAATAAACCATGAGATTGCACACCCTTATTGGCTTTCCTGACAATAAACCATGGGATTGCACACCCTTGTTGGCAGTTTTATTGCAAACGAAAATTGTGTGACGGAAGTTTGAATCCAAGATCAAAATAGAAGTTTGATGCACGTTAACTTTAAAAAGGATGATAAATTGGTACAAGAATCAACTCCTAAGTTCTAAATGTGTTGGCATGCGAAAGAAAGAAGCGATAGTCAAGATGATCGACTTGTTGGAGGCGAAGCCAATCCGTCTGCAGCTTGCAATAATGAGCTTGCACGCTGCCCTTCATGCAGGAGAGAAGATGTCCAAACAGAACTTCTGGACTTATATGAAGTTAGACCAAAAACAGGCAAGCATAACTTCACATGAGCCAAGAACCCTTCGATTTGCGGAAGCGAGGACTCCTTGTAGCTCATCTCCAGAAGCAGAGATAGTTGACTGATATATAGGAAATTTATTAGACAGGAAGGAAGAATCATTGAACTTGGCATGCAGGTAGCTAGCTATTGTTGACTTCCACAAAATGGCAAGAAGTGATTAGTTACTTGTTGAGTACTGCAAAGTATATAGACGATTGATTGGCAAGATAGTCATCAATTAATGAGCACAAAACAACTACAATATCATATCATATCATTAATTATACATATGCATTTTGTGCATATCCTTTTGGTGGCGCCACGTACGCATGCATTATGCCACATGGAATAACATCAAATTCCAAACATAACAAATGTTTCACAACATATTAAGATAACATAACATATGTTTTAAATTCAATACACCACTTACAACACTATTGTTCAACTTGAACCTGGATTAAAAAAAATAAAAAATAATACCAACAACAACTAGGTATTGGAAAGCTGCTCTATTTTTTTAATGTATCCTTCAACATTATTTTTTTTTTTCAGACCTCAAAAGTTATTTGTCTAAATTTGAATTTGATCGTGAAGTCGAAGTTGCACATGATGAAATGGAAATTGGTGCAAACTTTTTATCCAAGTACGCTTGAAAAGCTTTTTGTGCCTCCATTCTACTTTTGTATGATTGATGTATGGCGCCCTTAAAGTCAATAACTTGACTTGATGTTTCTATCCATATTTCATAAATACTCAGATTATATTCAATAAATGCAACATATGTTTTCTCCTACATTAAAATAATATTCAGAATTTTGTATAAATGGAATATTAGAACTTAAAATGAAATGATTTACCATTCTTTGATAAAAGGAAATGTTCTTTTGCAAGTTTCCTGCACAATCGATATGAAAAACATAATTGACCGTATACATAATTGACAATAGATGACAGTATAACACAGAAGCAAAACAAAAGATTCAAATCATATTTTAAAATTTACAACAAAAACAACAAATTCATTAATTTAAAGATATTTCAACAACAAAAGCTTGGAAGTCTTTTTTAAAGACTCAAACAGGGCTTAATCCCCAAACACTACAAATTTGGTAAAAAGATAACCAATTCCCAAATAACTTTTTTCTACTGCTACAAAGTGTAAATAATTTTGCTGTGTTATGTATTTCAAAACATAAGTTTACAACTTATTAATTCTATAACTGTATATTTCAAAACTTTCAAAATTTTGATCACTAAAGAAATCAAATATTACTGAGTGTTTTTAAACTAGATCAGAAAGTACATCAACTTATTTGAAGATAGTCACCATTGTCAGCAAAAGCATGATCTCACATGAGGTATTTAGCGGCTTTGTCTTATATGAGAATCCTATTTACGGTTATATTACTCTATTGATCGTGTTCCTCCATTGCATTCCATGCATGGTTATATTACTAATATCTAAATAAGTCAACACTTTAGCAGACCATGCAAAACAGAAATCAAGCAAAAAATATCATATTGACCAAAATTAGGAACTTATGTTTTACCTGAAGTTCACGGTCAAACCTTCTTTTGTAAAATAGCTAGTAGATGGACATGAATATTGAATTGACATCGATCAATAATTTAGGAAATTTAAATATGATTTACATAATTTTACAAAGATTATATACAATCCTTCCCGCATATGAATTTGAAGACATTAATTTCAAAGCATCAAAAATCAATTTATAAAAATGAGCTTTTATCGGCAATGAAGGGACGAAGATGATTGTGGAACCTAGCTTTGCAGCACCTATGAGAATATGTCACAGTGAAGAGTCATGCAAGCTAGTGAGGACGACTTCGAATAGGAGGACAGCGAGTTAATCCCCCCAAGGTAGGACGACTGCGGAGAGGTGGACCGCGAGTTAGGACTTCATATCGAAGGGGTGTTGTAGGGGTTAGCTGCGCCTGTGAGAGGTTGTGTCGGGGGGCGATGAGTGTCGCGAGTGAGGAGGGTTGCGACGAGGAGAATCGCGAGTGAGGCGAGGGACAGGGCTTCAGATCGAAGAGCTTATGCAGGGGGTTCCACTCTTCGCCGTGCCTATGAGAGCTTGTCTCGACGAGGGGGTCTCTGCGGCGAGGAGTGGAGCGAGTGAAGGACGGTCGCGGTGAGGGAGGATTGTGAGTTTGGGCAACGTCGGGAGGACGGCGAGCAAGGGAGTGCGCGGTGAGGAGAAACGCGAGTCTGGGCAACGTCGGGAGGGTGGCGAGCTAGGACACAAGGAGGGAAGAAAGAGGAGAATGGGCAAGGAGAGAGGAGGAGGAGCTAGGGCACAGGGAGGGGTTCGTTCGGTTCATGACAAAAAGGAAATAAAAAACGTGACGCGGACTTGCCACGAGGGCGTTCCGCAAATTTTGGTATATATATATATATATATATTCATTGAGCTTCTTCTCCTCGTCTTAAAATTTTCATTGCAAATTAAGACATTGTCAATGCAACATCAAAAGTATAGAAATCTATCACTCCGTAATAAAAAAAAAAGGATAGTGTTAAATCAAAATATATTTTACAAATTATTATCAAGAGCATTTTAGTAATATCATATTTATATATTAATTACATGCATATACATGTATATATTACAATTCATTTCTAGCTAATTGACCAACAAAATTTAATATAAAAAAAACCTCCTTATGAAAACCTAGATGCCATCAGTTGAGACTCATGTTCCGTCTTTCAATACAATTCATTAAGATTGATGCGCTCAGGTTTGCCATTGTTGCCGAAATCGGTTTTTGAGATTCAATGTCATTTGATTCGTCAAGATCAATATTAAAGCTGGTACAGCTCTTGAAGAAGCAGGCCATTCATTAATGCCATTCTGAGTTCTATTTTTCTTTTGGCTTTCACTTGGCCAATGATCATCAATGCTCTACCAGTTTTATATATTTTACGTGCTCTTTTCCTTCTGAGAGTATTGTCCTTAATTTGCTTGAAGCTATTCAATTACGTACGTACACGACACGACAGGATTGATCAACCTACTGGAGAAAATTGACAACTGTCGGCGTGAGTAGGTACGTTGCGTAGTCGGTGGACGACAAGGCGAATGGCAAGATTCATTATAAGCACGGTGCATGACGACGATGCCATATGCTCACTGCCCCAGCAGATTAAAAGAGCTGGACAATAATAGGTGTGAAGTTTAAGTAACATCACTGTTCAAAATTATTTAAAAAACAGAGAATTGGTAGGTTAATGGACGGGTCGTGCTATTGTTTGATTGGATTGTACAGTACTTCTACTGTTCTACGACATTATAAAAATGGAAGAAGCGATCCATGTTGTGCAGCTTAGTTAACTCGTAATTAAGTTGTCTCAGCTTAGAATGTGGAGATGAATAGTGAACGTTGTCGCTTGTCTTTAAATCCCAATGGATTTGCATTGAGATGGTTTTTAACTTTTGTCGCTGTTTATTTTCAAGTGAAGATGGCCAACGTGTAATGTCTGCTCGGGTGAAAAAGAAATGATCAAATTACAGTTTCAGTGTTCCTACATAAAACGAGTATGATATTCATATTAAATGATCCTTTAAACTTAAGCTATTATTAAAACGCAATCAATCGATTTCAACAAGAACAGCAGTGTTGGATCATGAGTATATTAGCAACTTTGTTATATTTTTATCCGTGATAAGAGAGTTGCCTTCTTTCTCTTTGAAGATTTTATGGTGGTCGATTAATTATGAGCGGCAGAAGAGGGCTTGAGATAGATGACGGCAAATATGACATTTCCGTCTAGTCCTTATAGGAAATCATCATTTTGATTTAGTTTTGAGCTATTGCTTTCCGGGCCATAAATAGTTTCATAAAAACAGCTTTAAATTGTATGTATAATTTCTGTCTATCTAACATTTGATGATCTCTACCAATTATTCGATCTTAATAGATTTGGGGTGATTCTGCCTTAAATCCTGTACCTCTTTTGGCATCGATTTCCTTCCATATAAAGGCAGTAGAATCAGAATTGATTATTCAATTTTAAGAAGGGAAAAAAAATGCCCCGATAATTTCCAAAGTAAAAAAAAAAAAAGTTGTCTCTATCATGACTGTCGTGCTTTCTACGCAATTAATTTTCTTCCACTCAAATAAAATACAGTGATAAGTTTCCAAATCGCTTCTAATTTATTCGTTTTCCCTATCTTTCTGCGAAATTTCAAGGCCTAGCGACAGAATGGTTATTCAATTTTACGAGAGCAAAAGAAATAAAATACTAACAAGTTCTAATTGCTATTAATTGTCAAGATTATGCAAATCACCAAGGATGTAAATGAATCAAATAATGTATGAGCTATTCAAAATTCAATTAAGTAGAAAGCTCGTTCGAATTCATTTATTTATTTTATCGAATCAAATTTGAGTCCGATTTCGAGCTCGACAGTTTTATTGAGCCGAGCTCGAACTCAAAGATATTTAACTCGTGAGCATGTTCGTTTATAGGCTCGCGAGCGCGAGCTCGAGTTCAACTCGTTTAAAGAGTTCGAGAACATGTTTATTTATAGGCTCATGAACTCGGACTCAAGCTCGGCTCGTTTAAAGGGCTCTAGAACATGTTTGTTTATAGGCTTGTGAACTCGAGCTTGGCTCGATTAAAGGGCTTGCGAACATGTTCAATGATATGTTAAGTTTGGAAGTTTAATGTAATAGTTTGGGATGTTCTATGATGTATTTTAGTTTATATTATTTTAGTTGTTAGCTTTGTTGAATATTTATTCAAATGAATTTTCTAGCTCACTTAATAAGCCTGCAAAATGAATTCTAAAATGAGCTCTAAAACGAGCCCGAGCTCGCTTAACAAATTAGGCTCGTTAACTATGATAATCGAGTTAATAACGAGTTGAGCTCAAATTGTTCGCGAGTTTAGTAATTTCAAAACGAGCCGAGCTCGAACCTTGTGATAAAAGTTCAATTCGAGATCAAGTTCGAGCCCGAATATAACTTAAACGAGCCGAGCTTGAACTTAATATTGTTCGGCTCGTTTACATCCCTATCCCAGTCACAGATCAGATGAAATTTTGAAGTTCCTCGGGACGGTACAATAGTTAAGACATAAGATATTATCATATAATATTTTAAAGTCAAAACTCGACATATCCAAACATACCTTTTTTATCATTTTTTATCATATGAGATAAAATTTTGATGTGTCTATTAAGGAAGCGCGTCTGAATATATCTCATCTCTTAATTATTTACAGTAATGATTAATTATCATCTGTAATTTATTTATCTGTGTAGTTTAAAAATAAATGGGTGGAGCCGTGGAGATTGTTGGTTAACATCGCCATTTACCTGATAAAATTTTAACGCCGTGTAGAAATGAGAAAGAGGTGAAATTTTGGCACAGCGAGTGAAATGAAATTCAAAAAGATCTATTTATTAGCTATTTGTCATGTTTTTTTTTCTCCCCTGTAATATTGAAGTCACTTTGCCGACTTTTGGCATTGCCAGTTTTCTGCACTTCCTCTGCGTTCTTGGGTTCAGTGTGAGCTTCTTCCCTTGCTCGACTCACCTTCTCTCTCCGCGGGCGTTTTCCCTCTCATCCCTACTCTCATTTTTGTTCGCAGCATCTGATTTTCGTCGAAAAATTCCTCCTTGCGTGCTTAATGTTGGGTACCTTCTCGTCCTCTGTAACGCGATTTCCTCTTTCTTTTTGCCGTGATAAATATGGTTCTGCGAGAGTTGCTCTTCTCTCTCGAATGGTTGCAATACTCAAGAAGATGGTATCTTTTTTTTGTTTTTCATGATTGGTAAGCCAGCAGCTTCTTCGCTTGAGTGGGAGGCAGCGATCGTACTTGGCCTTGATTTCCCCATTTCTTTCTCAATTAGACAGATGAAAATGATTAAAGACGCAATCTTTGGGCGTTCTCTCTTTTTGACTGGCGATCTCTTGCGGTTCTCGTTTGGGTAACCGAAGATCGAACGCTCTTCAAGCAAAGCTCGATTTCTCTCCCATTTTCGTTTCTTGTTTTCATTTGTTGTTCATCGTGGATCAAAATTTCGTCTTGTTGCTTACTTGTCTGGCTCTTGCAGGCATTTCCCAAAATTGGGGTTGCGTGTTCCATTAGCACGTTTCTTTAATGTAGGAGCTTTCCTTGTAAAACACATCGGGAAAGATCAGTTCTTTGCGCATTCTAGGGTAGAATCTCTTCAGTTTGCATCTTAGATCCCTTCTGCTATTTTTTTGTCGTTAACATTGGCACTTCATTTAACTCTGAGGAGCTCAATTCGACCTAAACTCTTTGCTTTCCCCGCCGTTAATAGGGCAGTTCCCTTCCTCGGTCGCCCGAGATTCCACTACGGAGGTGTTACTTGTTAGGGTTCCATTTCAATGTCTCCGTGGATCTGTTAGTTGATTTCTTCATTTGTCTTATTTGTTTATAATTTTCCTGGATTTTGTTTCTGGCTCCTAATTTCCTGTGAATCTACCTTCATCTCATTTTGCAAACTCCTGGATTTTTTTCATTTCGCCGGTTGATATGGTTGCTCGAACAGGAATGTAGGTTGATTACTCTCGGCGGCGGCGACGACATGGCTGAAGGGAGTGATGCGAGGGCGTGGGAGGAGCTCATCCCCGATGCCCTGGGCCTCATCTTCCGCAACCTCCCTCTCCAAGAGATCCTCACCGTCATTCCTAGGGTCTGCAAATCGTGGTCGCGGGTAGTGTTGGGCCCCTACTGCTGGCAGGAAATCGACATCGACGAGTGGAGCCAGCACTGCAAGCCAGAGCAACTCGATAAAATGCTTCACATGCTCATAGATCGCAGCTGTGGCTCCTTCCGCAGGCTCAGTGTTTCCGGCCTCCATACCGAATCCATGTTCACCTTAATTGCAGACCAGTATGTAGATCTCATCTCATCTCATTCAAGCTGATTAATACCCTTGAATTTAATAGCTTGCATCTGCTTAATGCATGGAGATAGCTTCGTTAAATGATGACTTAATTAGTATGCCTGTCGCTATCACTCTCAATTATACAAATTGTTGATAAACAAACCAAGCTCGTGGTACAAAATGACAAAAGTTCTCATGAAGTTGTGCTTTATCTGGAGTCTTCCCTGTATCACCATGCAGAGTAACAGGGAGACGAACTGTTGGTAATCGCCAGTGAAAATAGTGATTTTGCCATTGAGTTTCTGGTCGCCTTCGTTTTGGAAATTTCATCTTTTTAATGAAGGTCTATTTTAGATTTGTCTTTGCCAACTACATCATGGTACCTTCCTGTAGGAGTAACAACTAGAGGTGCAAAGGATAATCCACTTTTTATGCTTCCCTCGTACTGATTTTTTTTTTTTTTTTTTTTAAGTTTGTTGATAAATTCCTCTCGCCAATTACCACACTGTAACTTACCATTCTAGATGACATCTCTGGTAAATTTGTTCTTTGTTTGTTTGGAGGATAACACATTCATTCCTTGTTAGTAGGTCAATTTGAGTTTGGTGAGAACTTAGTCCTCTAAAAGATTTGGATGAACTTTTGTTTCCATGACTGATCGTCACTATTGCTGTTCTTCTATCTGTCTAGTGCTGGTTCCCTTCAAAGGTTGGAGCTTCCAAGAAGTGAAATGAACGATGCCATTGTCAAACTTGTTGCACCAAGATTGTGCAATTTGACTTACTTGGATGTCAGCTACTGCTCAAAGATAGGTGCTTGTGCGATTGAAGCGTTTGGTAAACATTGTAGATCCTTAGTTGTCCTTCGCCGGACGATGCATCCATTAGAGGTTGATAGAAATTACCAATGCCAAGAAGAAGAGGCATATGCTATTGCCAAAACAATGACCAAGTTGCGCCATTTGGAAATGTCTTACCAACCCTTGACGACACAAGCCGTACTCGAAATCCTCTCAAAGTGCAAGGATCTTGAGTACTTGGATCTAAGAGGTTGTTGGGATGTGAAATTAGATGAGAAGTACCTAAAGGAGAGGCATTCCGGTCTCAAGGTGCTGGGACCGGACATTGTCGACCATTATGAGCAAATTTTTTGGAATGACTGGGCAGACTCCTACTCAGATTCTTCTGGCTACGAGGAGGCTTTTGATGATGACGTCATTTGGGAGGATGAGAATGGAATTGAATTGGACGGGTTTCAAGTGAGATTCTATGGAGGTGGCTTTAGTGGCGTGGTCACTGGGTTCGATTGGCCTCCATCTCCATGAGTATCTTCATCGTCCATGCTTCTGAGAATCACTTAGTATCATTGCTGCAATGCGTGGGTTTTTCATAGTCATCAAAGTCAGTCTATCAGATAATGTAACGAAAAAGTTTAAATCCATTGTAACTTTGTTTTGGGTGTTGAATGGGATGCATTCCGAGGTTGAGGTAAGGTAGCTTTTATTGTTTAATATATGAATGTAGAATCTCGTATTTTAACTCTGCAATCTGATAAAGAGTTTGTCGTACTGACAAGCATGATTTCTTTCTGGTTTACTGTATAAGCCTGGAACACCTGTATATAGGAACAAACTCTCTTCTTCTCCATAGTCCAACCTTCTGAAAGTATCCACAAAGTTGCATCATTAGTCGGCATCTCGATTGAGCCGCACGATTAAAGAATCCTTGTCTGTGTTACTTGTCGCCTCTCCTTTTTCTCTTATTATTATTATTATTATCATCATCAACCACCTCAGTGCACTGGCTTTTCAGTTCGCTTTATTTTGCTACAGACTACTTCATAGCAAGAACATCTAAATGGCAAAGGAATCCTCTGTGGCAAAAGGTTGCAAACTGCAGTGGCAAAAAAAGAAAAGCTGGCAAATGGTGAGATCGGTGTGGCCCAAAGGTATGATCCTCTAAAGTCTAGAGATAGGTGTAGATCAGACCAGTGGCATCAGTTTCTTGCAAGAAAAGTGAAAGTGCTTGTACTGTTTGAATTATTGCTGCACTCATACCAGACTTTCGTGGACCGTAAAGAAGTGGGATCGCCGTTTGGTATAGTCGCGTCTATCGAATTCGAACCACTTTATGCACTTATCATCCCACATCGTTATTTTTGTGTAATAATATTTCACTCATAATTTATTCTTGAAATATCCTCCTCCTCTGAAGCAGAATTATCAAAATTGCACCGTTCTCTTAATTTTTCTGGAAAAATAATACTATTTAGTGTTTGTTAGTATTTGGGAATTATGGATTGACGCGTCATGTTCACCAGATGGGACACGAATTGGGTGGGGCCTTCCTCATTGGCTTAGGGCATCTGCGATTGTAGAAGCTCGGATAGGCAGATTAATTAGCAGAGGACACGTACTGGGAGAGCTTTCCGGGTTTTCCTAAAAGTTAGATATCGCTGAAGAGGATCACATTAATGGGACTACAAAAGTGCAAGCTTTGGATTGGACCCGCTTTGCGTTCCCTTAAAATAACCGCTCTTGCCTCAATCCAACGCTCCCATGTTGGTTGGTCTCCGTCAAGCTAAGGCCAATTCTATCTATCCTTAACGGATTCACACGTTCACATTCTGGGTCCAGGGTAGTACATTTTTCTAAAAGACTTTCCTCATTGCAAGAATGGCTTCTGTGATTTGTCCTTCCCTTTCCCTTTCCCTTAGCTTTGATATGCCAGACCAATTCAGCTGAAGAGCTTTTGAAAGATTAGATCTCTCGTTGTTTTCATTCTTTTGAGGCTTAGTATAGAGAATGAATTTAATAGATCAAGACAAGCCATATATAACAATAACTTCATGTTCATTTCATTAAAGTGAGTATTCAACTCTTGAAGTTATAAATATATTACTTCATAAAATATTTCAATATAATAATAGTGAAAATTTGTCCTTCCTTCAATATTTTGTTGTGACCTCCTATGAAAGACAAATAAGCCTTCCATGTGTGGGGTTACTAATAAAGAAACTTCATTCAATAACAAATTCCAACCATTATCTCTAATGATTTGCAGTTTATATTTGTTTGATCTTAAAAGAATAATGACCTTTACGACATTTTGATACTTTCTTTGCAAAGCTTACGACAAATCATTCGTGACTTCCACGATATTTTTCATTTAGTATATCTGAAATATAAATTTATATTTTTTCTATCAATTCCAACATATTATTTGCTTGAGCCCTTTGTTTGTTATCTTTTCCCACATATTCAACAAATAAAATGACATAAATAATTGAAAGATACAAGCATATCAAACTCAATAATGTATTATAATGTGAACCCAACGTGTGCTCCTTGCTCTTTTTAATGTCTTCTCTTGATTTATACCTTGTCCAATGAAGATATCACCATTGTTAATTTCTTTAATAATTTTTTCAAATTATTTCTCACGAAGAATATCTCTTCACTTGCATGACGCTCCAGCAATATTGTTTAATTGTACAACCACAACAAAAAGTAGAAATCCTCATATGATTTTCAATAAAGTTGTTAATGAACAAAACAATGAGCATAATAAACAAATTTATTCTCCATCATAATTAAGTTTTTTAAGCCTTTGAATTCTCCTCTCATATTATAAGCTCCATCGTATCCTTGCCCTCGCAAATTAGATATATAAATCCATGTTGGTATAATAAAGAATCAATAGCAGTCTTAAGTGATAAGGCAGTAGTGTCACTTACATGTATAATGCCTAGAAAGCGTTTAACAATATTTTCCCTTTCATGTACAAAGAGCAAAACAACTGCTATTTGTTCTTTAACAGATACATCACTTGTTCTTTAACAGATACATCACAAGCCTCATCAACCAATATGGAAAATATTCATCACCAAGATCTCCAACAATAAAATTAGTGGTTAAATAAGCAATGGATTTAATAATATTTTATTGAATATCATGCAATGTCAATTTGAGCTTTGAGGGAGCATTGTCCAATGCAACTCTATTGATATCCTTATTATAGTCAGCAAGAAATCTTAACAGCTCAAGAAAATTACCATGATAGAGTGAGTTTGTTGATTCATCATGATCACAAAATGGAAATCCTTAACGCACAAGAAATCTTATGCAATCAATTGATATTGTCAAATGAACATGATAATCAGTAGCTACCTGACTAGACTAATTGACCAAATAAGTTTTAATATGTTATTTTTTATTCATTAAGTCATAAGCTTACATCATCCACCTGTTGTGAATGCTTCTCTGATTTCTAACATGCCCCCGGGGCTATGGTGCAGCGGCAGGGCATTCAGGTTGTCACCTAGGCACCTGCGGTTTGAGCCCCAGCAATGGCGAATTTGCAGAAATTTTTCCTCCAAATGGGGCACGCAACTAAAGGATGTTAGGCTCCTGGGCTGCCCGCTGCGAGAGCTTCTCGATTTACCCTGGTGGCCGGTGGAAAACTTCCGTAGGGTCGGACCGGTCACCCAGACTCGACGTTACACAGTCTGGTTAATCATTTCATTTTTTTCTCTGATTTCTAACATGTTCATGATTTTTTTCTCTAATTTTTAAATCTCTCAGTAATAAAAGAATTACCACCAATTTGACCACCATGATCCATTTTGAATAACTAACAATAAAGATAAAAGGTTGCATCTTTTGCAATGTTGTATTCTAGCCAATTAGGGTGATTACTAAACCATATAGGTTGAAATATTCGTTTCTCCTTTGGACAATAACACCAAGGAAATTCATGATATTTAGGTTGAAATGGACCTTTTTGTAAATAGTAATGTCGAACAATATTTTTTTTATTCACATTATACTTGAGGATATTCTTTCTTAGACCAAGATCACTAAGATAGTCATTTGAATCAACATTAGGAGGAAGCAACAGAGGAGATGAAGGAGAAGGAGATGGTGCAGGGGGAGATGCCCTGTTTGAAGTAGGTTCATCTTGCATTTTTTTTTAAATACTTTAACATGGCTATTTTATATAATTTATCATCAACATAATATTTTAGAAATATAATCACTGAATTTAATGACTATCCTTTTCCAATAATTCAAAAACAATTAATAAACAAAATTAATAGAATTGACTTAGAATTAATGATCCCTTATTTTTCACATATATTAGTAAAGGTACTAAGTCAAATGTTTACATTATAAAAACATACTTTTCTAGTTATATAACTATCCAATTTTAATTCTTATCCTAAAGATGATTCCGTCCCTATACATATGGTTATTATAAGTTGTTTGTGTACATTATATGATGAGTCAATCCATGTAATAAATGATGTAATTCAACTGATCAAATTTTTGAACGATTGTCAATAAATTGATCATGCTCATATAACAAATCAAACATCAAATGCATGGAAGACCTCAATATCTATAAATATTTGACATACTTGACTAGCAAACAAAGATGAATATATGATAAATGAACACTAGTATTATATGTTTTTCCATCACTTAAATTCATAATCTAAAGAGATCAAGTAAGAAAACTCCACCTCAATCAAAAGACATTAGCTATGTGGAGCATCAGCGACAACGGTGGCGCTAGCAGCAAAGAGCAGTGGCGCTAACAGTAATAGCGTGTGGCAATAGCGATGCGCGGTGACAACAACATGGATAATAGCCACTGTAATGTATGACGAAGGATATTGAGAGTAAAATTAAGTTTAGAGAAAGAATAAGAAAAGGATAATAGGAGGAAGAAGAACACAGAAGAGAGAAAAAATTGGATGGGATTAGGAGGAAGAAGAAAACATGGGAGGGGAGTGGAAAAAAATTCTACAATGGGAAATAGAGCAAAAATATTTCAACATAAAGAGAAACAGAGAGTGATACGATAAATAAGGTAGGACCCTCAAAATTAGGGTTGAAGTTAAGAAGATCAGATGATGTGGTAATTAGAGTCAAAAGAGGGTCAACACTCGGGGCCAAGATAGTCGCACGATTCTGTTGAATAGTCCAATTGATCAAACATTTGGTCTGATTGGATACCGAGCCTCCCCAACACGATGCAATCTCGGGCAGGTTCGACCGAGCCCCATTTTTGAGCTAACCTCTAGCCGAGTCTTCAAGAGGCTAAGTTCTTGAGATGTTCAATGCTCTTTGGCCGACTGGACTCCTTGTCCGAACGGACCTTAGGCTGACTGAACTCCCTGGCCGAGAGGATACCTAGTTTTCAAGAGGCTAAGTCCTCGAGATGTTCAATGCTCTATCGTCGACCAAACTCCTTGTCCAAGTGGACCTTAGGCCAACTGAAGTCCCTGTCTGAGCGGATATCTAGTCTTTAAGAGGTCGAGTCCTCAAATGGGTCAGTGCTCTTTAGCTGACTGTACTCCTCGTCCGGGAGGATTAAGCCCGACCGGACATTATAAGAGACTCGGCCAGCCCATCACCAAAAGCATATTAATGGTCTATCAACCCAACATTCCTTTTAACATTTGTGTAACGGTTGTCAGAAAATTAAGAGAATATTCTCTGTGTAGTTTGTGTGAGGAACCTTCTACACTATGAAACACAGAAATGGTGGGTCCATTTTTTAAAAGTTATCATAATGACAGAAGGGTCGATCCTTTTTTGACAATGCTTGGAGATTCGTGCAGAGTAAAATTAACACTATAAAAGGGCATCCATCTACAGGCATAGGTACGCCAATGCAAACACTACACTACGCAAACTGAGACACCCAGATTCCATTGTTCTTCGCTACTATTCATTGCATTTCCTCTCAGACAGTTGTTTGACTTGAGCGTTGTAGTACTTGCACCGAAGACCCCTCCTCCTTGGTTTGATTGCTGACATTTTTTCCCTCTACTTTTTGTTTTTGACACACAAGGTCGCACGACATCTTCTGTTTCCAGTGCAGAGTCATTTCACAGATAATATCAAAGCTACGTACCTAATATTTCATCTTTCTCGATTTCAGATAGGATTAGAGAGTTTTTTACGTAGAGAGAAAAAAAAGTTATGGGAAAAAAGATTTCCAATTGTTTTAATTGAACATTTTGCTAGAAAAAATTCGCATATTTTTAAAATTTATAACTATTTTTTTTTAAAAAAAAATCACTATATTATTTTTTCCCAATTAAGGGCACCTCAATATAGTCATTGTTAGGATCCTTCGTACGGCTAGAGAGGGGGGTGTGAATAGCCGACCCCAAATCTCTCGCGTTTCTTCCTACAATTCGTTAGCGCAGCGGAAAATACAAAGAAACGTAAAAGAAGAAAACCAAACCTTAACACGAGGATGTAACGAGGTTCGGAGATTAGGGCTCCTACTCCTCGGCGTGTCCGTAAGGTGGACGAGTCCAGTCAATCCGTCGGTGGATAAGTCCCCGGAGAACCGGCTAATACAATATACTCCTTGTGGGTGGAGAAACCTCGCCACAAACGTTTGCAACAGCAAACAAAGAGTACAAGAACAAAGAGTAAGCAAGAAATACAATAAGAATACACAAGCACTCTACCAATCTTGCTTTCTCGTCGACTGGAGTCCGGATGAAGCAGCAGCTTCAAAAACTCTAACAGCAGCAGCTGTTCCAGTCGGTGAAGCTCACGCGAAGCTTTGGACGAGCTCAACAAAACTCAAGCACAGCAGCACTTAGCAACAGGAAGGAGGAAGAAGAGTTATCGCACAGAAGATGCCCTCGATCCTTTTATACCTGCGAAGAAGACAGCGAGAAAACTAGCCGTTGCAATGCAACGGCTAGAACCCTGATCGGTCTGCAGACCGATCAGGTGTCGCGATCGGAGCTCTGATCGGTCTGTGGACCGATCAGGCCCTGCGCTGATCGGTCCCCAGACCGATCAGCCAGTGCACAGAACCTTCTGTGCGTACTCTGATCGGTCTGTGGACCGATCAGGCTCTGTCCTGATCGGTCCCCAGACCGATCCCAGCTCTCTCACAGACAGAGAATCGCACTCGTCTCTTGATCGGTCGTGGAGACCGATCAGGCATACACCTGATCGGTCCAGGGACCGATCAGGAGCTTCTTTTCTCCGCTTCTGATCGTTGCCCGTCTCTGATCTGATTCTGATCGGTCACCAGACCGATCAGGGCAAACGCAGTATCACTGGATCGGTCACCAGACCGATCCAAACTTCTCAGCCCTAAACCTAAGGCTTCCACACCAACATCCGGTCAACCTTGACCTGTTGGTATATCATACCTAGCATCCGGTCACTCCCTTGACCTGCTAGCACTCCCCGCTAAGTGTCCGGTCAATCCCTTTGACCCACTTAGACTTTTCCACACCAGATGTCCGATCATCCCTGATCCATCTGGATTTTCTTCTTCGTGCCAAGTATCCGATCACTCCCTTGACCTACTTGGACTTTCCAACACCAGAAGTCCGATCATCCCTGATCCATCTGGATTTTCCAACACCAGAAGTCCGATCATCCCTGATCCATCTGGATTTTCCCTTGCCTGGTTTCACTCACCAGGACTTTCCAACTGCCTAACATCCCAGTTAGGACTTTCCCACTGCCTAACATCCCAGTTAGGACTTTCCCACTGCCTAACATCCCAGTTAGGACTTTCCCACTGCCTGGCTTCACTCACCAGGACTTTCCAACTGCCTAACATCCCAGTTAGGACTTTCCCTCGTGCCAAGCTCCCTGCTTGGACTTTTCCAGTGCCAAGTCTCCATACTTGGACTTTTCCAGTGCCAAGTCTCCATACTTGGACTTTTCCAGTGCCAGGCTCCCTGCTTGGACTTTTCCGTTGCCAAGTCTCTATACTTGGACTTTTTCCCGAATCAGGTCAACCAGGTCAACCTTGACCTACGGTTGCACCTACAATCCCCCAAACATCTATTCTTGTCTCACATCAAGAATAGAACTCTCTCACGAGTGTCAAACATCAACATGCAACTCAACTAGGTCAACCTTGACCTAAAGTTGCATCAACAATCTTCCCAAGTCAAACATCAAAATACAACTCGAGTCAAGTCAACTCGAGTCGGGTCAACCAGGTCAACCTTGACCTAAGGTTGCACCAACAATCTCCCCCTTTTTGATGTTTGACAAAATCATAATCAAGTTAGGTTAACCCGATAACCTAACTTAGGTTTTCCAACCATCTTCCAATGTCCAATGTTCTTTCCTTGAACATTCTCGGTTAACCCGATAACCTAACTTGGGTTCTCTAATAATTCTCCCCCTTTTTGACACACATCAAAAAGTATTCCAATGTTCTTCCTCGAACATTCCTTGACATTCTTCCCCTAGCTTAGGTTAACCCGATAACCTAGCTTGGATTCTTCAATAATTCTCCAATGAACATTCTCCCCTTTTTGACACACATCAAAAAGAAAAGGAGGATATCAAGGTCAAGAGTTTCTTCCTAATGAAAGTCCCATACCTTTCATTGAAACTCTTAATTTCCCCCTTGATACTAAACTCAACAACCAACTTAGTGATAATTCCATATCACTAATCCTCAAAGAGTAAAAACTCCCCCTAAAAGTCAACTCCCCTTGACAATTAGGTAAACACTCCCCCTAAAGGTCAACTCCCCCTTGACCATTGCACCAACAATGTCTTGGAGAGTTTCAAACCTTTAGAAATCCACAAACCCAACTTCCGGATGAAATTTCGGACCAACAGCTGAAAATCCGATCAGACTATCCAGTGTATCACTCGATCGGTCCCAGACCGATCCAAACTCCCCAGCCCTAAACCTCAGGCTTCTACACCAACATCCGGTCAACCTTGACCGGTTGGTCCGATCCCCTCTGAAATCAGAGATTTCTGATTTTCTCTTCCGGAAATTCAGAAACTCCTAATAAATTCAAGAAAATTCCAAAAATCGTGAAATTTTGAGGATACATTCCTCATAACATACACTATCATGGAAAAATAGTTTTCTATGAAAATAGTTTCTATTTTCAAATCTTGATACAAAATTCGAAAACTTTGAAATAGTTCAAAGTTAAGTCAATTTTGTATCACAATGTCCAATGATGAATGCTATCACTAGGAAAGCTTCATCAAGGTTTTTCAAATCAATTTTAAAATGTTTTTAAAACCATTTGAATTTAGGACCATAATCTTAGGGCTAAATGTACATGACTTGTACACAAGCTTTCCCTATGATCCTCCTTTCTTGAATTAGGCTCATCTAGGTACAAGGACTATGCACCTTGATCCTAACTCATGATCCTAATATCTCACACACATCTAAGGTGTATCAAACCACATTCAAGTCAATTTGATGTGAGATATAGGTTTAGGTATCTTAGACTAAGGTCTCATGCATTTTCTAAACACAAATTTGATCTCAATATCAAAATGTGTTTTTCATCCTTAAATCAATTCAATTGATTATTAATGCAAGAGATGATGACATGGCATAAAATGGTATCATAAATGAAAACATGTGCCAATGTCATGATGTCATGGCATAAAGTTTGAAACTAAACTAACACATGACATATAAATAACCTAAGCATTATCATGACATTTCAAATGATCATAAATTAAATATGATGTCATGACATGGCATATGGCAAACAATCATGGTAAGTTAGCACAAATGAAATACCTAAATTCCCTATCTAAGTATCCTTAGCCTTAGCTAACTTAAAATCTAACCCTAGATTGCCCATATATCCCTAAGAGAAAACCAAAATCCCAATTATGGTATTTCTCTAGGTTTTCTTAAATTGTGCCAAATAAGATTAAAATATTCTCACTTTGGCACACTTTACTCTTCCAAGGAGTGAATGATAAAGATTATTCCATTTCATTTTCAAAGGTTCCCAAAACCTTGAAAATGCTCCTTGAGTGTCAATTTCCTCAAAGTTGGGTTAACTACCCTTCTTATTGGAGTTGACACTCTCTAACCCATCTATGGGGTAGAGAAGATGCTCCTAGGAACCCAATACCTACTTGAGCTCATTGGGTTCACTAAATATTCACTAGGGATGACTTCCCTAGCAACCCTCCTAATGACCCTCTTAGGCTTTGAAGCCTTGGTCATTTGGGTCTCATCAAGGTCAACTATAGGGGTGACTCCCCTTGTAACCTTGGTAATGGTCTTCCTAGCCCTAGGTTTTGTTCCATAATCGAATGGAACATTGTGATAAGTGGGCTTGACCATTTGGGACTTAGGTTTGTGACCCAAACCCTTTTTGTCCTTGGACATTGGTTTTTGACCCTTAAACCCTAGAGATGACTTCTCCATGTTTTTAAGAGCCTTTTCTAAATTATCAAGTCTTGACCTCAAGACTTGATTCTCCTTCTCTAGTACCTCAATTTTTGATTTGTCATTTTTCTTTGAGGCATTCCTAGGCATGTGTCTAGTTGATTTGGGATTCCTACCTAGGTTCTCCTTAACCTTAGATGAGGTAATTCTAGGGTTGGCTTTCCTAGTGTTATCCTTATCTAGGCTCACATGTTTGGCACCTAAGCATGTGTATCGATTTCTAATGTTATCATGCTTATCATTATTGACTAGTGCAATAAAATTTCTAGCATGCATCTTACTAGTATTGCACGAATGAGACTTAAATGATACCTTAGGGTTTGCCTTAGCTCCCCCTATAGAAGTGCTCGGTCTCTTGCCCTTGTGAGGTTGCCTCCCCCTCGGACAATGACTCCGATAATGTCCCCTTCGCTTGCATTGGAAGCATACCACGTGCTCCTTGCCTTTGCGTGTCGGGACTCCGGCTCCCTTGACTTTTGGTGCCGGTGGAGTCTTCCTAACCCTCCTTGGACACTTACTCTTGTAGTGCCCATGTTTCCTACACTCAAAACACATTATGTGTAATTTGCTTGAAATCACAGTGTTTGAGTTACCTAGGGTTGTGGATGGAGATGAGCTTTCTTCTTCAATCCTTCCGGAGGTGGAAACTTCTTCTTCTTGCTCCGAACTTGAGCAAGAGGAACTCTCCTCCTCTTCTTCCTTGGATGTTGAGTAGCCCTCAACTCCCAATTTGCTCCCTCCATGATGTGAGCTACTTGGTTCACTAGGCTCCTCTTCATGGCTTGAAGTGAAGCTCTCCTCATGGTACTTGGCCAAGTTATCCCACAATTCCTTGGCATTGTTGTATTTACCTATCTTACACAAAATATTAGTAGGTAATGAAAATTCAATTGTTTTAGTTACCTCATTGTTGATCGTGGATTGGTGGACTTGTTCCTTCGTCCACTTGTTCTTCTCTAGAGGCTCTCCTTCTTTATCCATTGGAGGAGAAAACCCTTCTTGTACACAAAACCAGTTCAACATATTAGTCCTAAGAAAATACATCATCCTTACCTTCCAATATGTGAAGTTGTCGTTGTAGAAGGGTGGAATCGTGATGTCTTCTCCGAATTGATCCATCTCTAGCTTTGCTCCCACGGGTGTTGATCCGATGAAGAGCGGCCTCGCTCTGATACCACTTGTTAGGATCCTTCGTACGGCTAGAGAGGGGGGTGTGAATAGCCGACCCCAAATCTCTCGCGTTTCTTCCTACAATTCGTTAGCGCAGCGGAAAATACAAAGAAACGTAAAAGAAGAAAACCAAACCTTAACACGAGGATGTAACGAGGTTCGGAGATTAGGGCTCCTACTCCTCGGCGTGTCCGTAAGGTGGACGAGTCCAGTCAATCCGTCGGTGGATGAGTCCCCGGAGAACCGGCTAATACAATATACTCCTTGTGGGTGGAGAAACCTCGCCACAAACGTTTGCAACAACAAACAAAGAGTACAAGAACAAAGAGTAAGCAAGAAATACAATAAGAATACACAAGCACTCTACCAATCTTGCTTTCTCGTCGACTGGAGTCCGGATGAAGCAGCAGCTTCAAAAACTCTAACAGCAGCAGCTGTTCCAGTCGGTGAATCCTTAAGCGAGCATGCAAAAACCTGAAGGACAGGCAAGAAGATCTAAAAGATGATTGTAGGCGGGAGATGCTTTGTTGTAAGTGACATAAACTTTCAAAAGAGTACAAAAAGACATGTATGGGTCTCGCTAAGTTCGATCGGTCGTGGACCGATCGGGAGGATGCCTGATCGGTCTCATGGGGTACAACACCTAATTCGGTGCTCACTCGACACATTCCTAGAACAGAGTGGAGGAAATTGAGCTCGATTGACCTTGAGGTCCGATCGATTCTGACCGCGGATCAGGGAAATTGTTATTTACCGATCCTCCTGATCGGTCCCGAGACCGATCAGATTACAATCAGTGAGCCACTGATATGATTCTGATCGGTCACCAGACCGATCAGGGCAAACGCAGTATCACTGGATCGGTCACCAGACCGATCCAAACTTCTCAGCCCTAAACCTAAGGCTTCCACACCAACATCCGGTCAACCTTGACCTGTTGGTATATCATACCTAGCATCCGGTCACTCCCTTGACCTGCTAGCACTCCCCGCTAAGTGTCCGGTCAATCCCTTTGACCCACTTAGACTTTTCCACACCAGATGTCCGATCATCCCTGATCCATCTGGATTTTCTTCTTCGTGCCAAGTATCCGATCACTCCCTTGACCTACTTGGACTTTCCAACACCAGAAGTCCGATCATCCCTGATCCATCTGGATTTTCCAACACCAGAAGTCCGATCATCCCTGATCCATCTGGATTTTCCCTTGCCTGGTTTCACTCACCAGGACTTTCCAACTGCCTAACATCCCAGTTAGGACTTTCCCACTGCCTGGCTTCACTCACCAGGACTTTCCACACTGCCTAACATCCCAGTTAGGACTTTCCCACTGCCTGGCTCCACTCACCAGGACTTTCCACACTGCCTAACATCCCAGTTAGGACTTTCCCACGTGCCAAGCTCCCTGCTTGGACTTTTCCAGTGCCAAGTCTCCATACTTGGACTTTTCCAGTGCCAAGTCTCCATACTTGGACTTTTCCAGTGCCAGGCTCCCTGCTTGGACTTTTCCGTTGCCAAGTCTCTATACTTGGACTTTTTCCCGAATCAGGTCAACCAGGTCAACCTTGACCTACGGTTGCACCTACAATCCCCAAACATCTATTCTTGTCTCACATCAAGAATAGAACTCTCTCACGAGTGTCAAACATCAACATGCAACTCAACTAGGTCAACCTTGACCTAAAGTTGCATCAACAATCTTCCCAAGTCAAACATCAAAATACAACTCGAGTCAAGTCAACTCGAGTCGGGTCAACCAGGTCAACCTTGACCTAAGGTTGCACCAACAGCCATCCCCTGATTGATTTTGAGAATAAAAAGTAGATTTTTATTTTTACTATCTTTTGAATTAAAAATCTTAAATCTCGTATCATAGGTCTCTCTAAAAATTATGCATTAGATAAAAAAAAAATAGATCCGCTAGCTTAGCGGTCACTTAATATCGGCCCCACAGATATGGAGGGAGGTAAATAGAGGTACACAGGCTATAGGTGTATGATGAGATAAATCTCAGGTCGTCAGTTCATGAGAATCGACTTCTGACCATTACACCAGAGATATCATGAGCTCACCATCTGCACTACTCCCTACGGGCAAAAAAACAAAATGCATTAGAGCATCTATATCAGTTATCCTATTCAGAAATTTTACTCTAAATTTTAAATAGAGTAGTTAAAAACTTTTACATCAATTATCATATTCATTTTTTAAAATTTATATTTATGCTTTTCTAAATTTAAGCAATGAATTCCATTCACTATATTATAGAGGATAAAGAAAAAATAAGAAAATTGATATATAGTGTAGTTAAAAATGAAGGGTTGATATTGCGTCATCTTAATAATAGCACTTATTTAGAGGCTCGGTTGGGTTTGTGCTAACTGTGATGTATTTTTTTTTGATGTTCTCGATTCTTTTTTGTTTGTAACCGAGCTCACCTATATGCCCTCGCTATGTACTCTACAAATCTTAATGACTTGTCAATCCAATCTTTTTACAACCCGGAAACTTTTTAAGTTTTCAAACATTTAATTTGAACCACCGAGTTTGGCCTTAAACACGCTGCATAAGCTCTGGAGATGGGAGTATCACTGCAATTACTACGAAACCTCATCTTTGCATCCAACCTAACTCGGTAGAATGGCAGATGTTGGTGTGTGATTTCAGCTACCATTATAATGAAGGCTCCAATTAGTAATTCTTTATAAGTAGAACTTGATTGGCTGTTTATTTTAAATGTAATATTAGTTTAAAATGATAATATTGATCTCAATTTCTAGAATAAACGAATAATAATGGGGCGATATCAACAATGTTTACAGCATGGTCGCCAATCACGGGACAAATCCAAAGCAAATCTATTGAATTTGACAATAAAAAAATCTAACTTAGACAATTAGGATGATGGCCAACAAATGTGCATCAATGTTTCATTCCTCACCCTCTGTAAGTGAAGGAAGAATCTAGTAGAAAAAGCTCCAGAGATAAATTCGAAACAAACGCACAGTATACTGAAGGAATCAATCAAAGAAACAAAGAACGTGTGTTTAGTAGTTCCGTTTGTTAGTTAATTAAGCAAACAAGACCCACTTGGCTGAATGCTTCTCTTTGAAGGTCTGTGAATGCATCAGATTAGCTCCGCCGCGGCCCTCTTCCTTGTTCCTCCACGACCTCTTCGAACCACTCATCACCTTCCACCAGCCCTTCTCTTTCTTCCTCGTTTTCTTGATTTCCCCCTTTTCCTTCCCTCCTCCCAGGCCATGGAGGTGCAAGGGGGAGGAATCCTCCGAGGAAGAGACATCCGAGTCGGAGGAGGAGGAGCAAGGCGAGGAGGAGGAGAGGTAAGCGGTGGCAGATGGGTAGTGGTGGTGGGAAAGGTGGGAGAGGCACTCCCGGAGGCAGTATGGACAGACTCCGGTGGCTTGCCGGTGCCTCGGGTGGCGCCGGCACCGTCCTCCCTGCTCATCACTCGTCGACGGCCGCCCCATCAATCAACTAATCAGTCCTCTCTTCTAATATCAGATCAGATGCTGCTCGAGCAGAGGAGAGTTATTATTATACCATAAGGAGAGAGAAGATGGCGCGAAAGTGCATTGGGATCGATCAAAATAATTTCGCGGACACTTCGTGGACGAGAACAACGTGGACTCGTCCAAATCAAAGTTAGTTGGACTTGGACTCCAGTGAGGCGCCCACGTCGCAGGGCGACGAATGCCAATTCGGCGATGGAGCGCTCCTCTTGTATTAATCACCAACACCTTTCTGGTAGACAATAAACGTGCAGATTTTGCTCGTTTTTTTTTAATGTGGAAATTAGAGATTTTCGATGTTTGATAGCCTCGCGGAATTTATGGGGCCCACCGATGACACGTTTAAAATACGAGTCAAAGAACGATTATTTTGCAAGGAAAAAGTACAAGTCAATTACGTTCTTCTTCGGATGGCGCCGTCGGTCATTGGAACCGGCGCTTGATAATTATACACGAGTATCGGACGGACGACTCTTCAGTTCCGGCGGCAAGTTTCATTATTGAAGAATTAATTGAAGAACTGGTGGTTGGGTGGGTCTTGGCCGGCGGAGGGGCACGAAAGCGGAAGCTGCTCCCGCCTCAATAGTTGTGCACGTGGCCCCTTCTTCGTCCTCCTCGTTCAGAATTGCAGCTCCGCCTCGTAACCCTCTTTTGTGGCACGTTTCATGTGACTTCTCGTGCCTCCCCCGCGAACGGCGAACCCCATCGTTGCCTGGCGAGCATGCAAATAAAAATGCCATGATGAAGAGGCGTTGGGTTAGGAGAGGCAGGTTTGGGGCGAGATCTGCTGCATAAAGTGGTGACATAGGCGTTGGGTTCGTGGAAAGTTGGAGCATGAGGCCATGATGGGATCATGTGTGATCCACACACATTTACGTCTTGGATCTGGATGTTTTGGAAAACTGATCACTTGTGGATGAAAGGTACCAAAGATGAAGTTAATTTCGAATATTTATGTCCATCATTCATTGATCAAGCAGAACGATTTGTTTGGATTTTCCCTTGGCCTCTTTGTCTTGGCCATTTCTTTGTTTAGTTAGTTCGTCAGCTTTCTCGATGATGGGCGCGATCATCGCATACACTTTCACCATTATATGACCAACCTGTTGAGAAAGGTGCACAATCCAATTAGTATCTTTCTCAATTACTATCGACTCCACGTATTTAGTTCTGGTTCAAATTTAGCCATCATCCATTTTATTTTCTCGAACTAAAAGCATCATGAAAACCCGACTAGATTGATATCAATGCTTATAGATACAAGAAAAATGATCATATTCATATAGAATTAATCGAAGCAACTAACTGACGAGATTTCACTAACAAGTTTGTTAATATCCTATTTATGATGCTGACTAAAGTTGGCTTTAGATCGATGCAGGCAAATCCATGGGAAACAAATACCATAAAAATGATTTTTTTTTTATCCTGTCCAAAAATTGTGAAAAATGCTAGTTGGAAATGTGGCTTCTAGATTGACCTTGTGTAGAATCTCTTCTATTATGCAATACAAGAAATATCAATGTCGGGTCAAGGAAGGGGTCCCGGTATTGATCCTCCGATGTTCAAATCAGTTATCTGAAAAATGAAAAAAATCAGAACAACAGTAAACACAGGCGTAAATAGTAAATAATGCGTACATTCGCCTGTACATGAACCCTCCTTTAGAGCATCTACAACGCGGCGTTAAACGCCGCGTTATAATGCTATTGTGCATTAATGCCATGTTGCAGGATGCCAACGTGGCGTTCAAAAGCTTGAACGCGTTCAAGCAATGGAACGCGTTCAAGTGTTCGTGGGATGGGCCAGGGCGGGCCCACCCTATGTGCAAAACTTTTTTTTTAATTTTTTTTACCAACGACACATGCAACGACTTGTTAACTTTTTTTCTTTTTTACCAACAGCACATGCAACGACTTTTTTAAATATAAGTTTTTAAATAATGATTTTTTTAAATAACAGATTTACATTTTTAAATTAAAAATTAAATAACGGTTATTTATTTAATATGTTATAATGTTAAAATGAGTGAGTGGATGGTGGGACCCATGAATAATGAGTATTAACGTTAAAAGGGTTATGGGTAAAAGAAGGATGTTGTTATAACGAGTATGTGGTAGTGGGTCCATGCTTTTTGATGAGGTGGTAGGTGTTATAACGTTAGAGCATTGTGGATGCTCTTATATAGCGCCCCAGTGAGCGATATGCACGCACCTCAAGGCACGGACACACTTCGCTTACCATCCTATGAAAGGACTTGTCAGGGAAGTGTCTCTGACACCATACCTTTATAGGACAATAAAAGTTTCCGTCGTACGATCCGCCTGTTGACCATGCTTCGTTATCGACATTATCTTCCAAAAAGATATAAAAGGGATTCCACTGTTTGGTTGAGCGAGGGAGCCATTCGGTCGGGGATCCATGCCCGGTCAACCTCAGACGATCTTCTATATAATCCTTTAGTCCAGTTGATATTGTTTCCGTTCAATCAGACTAGCGCTTTAGTTGCCTTAGAGTTCCTCCATTTCATGATGAACATCTGATGTTCTAGTAGTAGTGCTCTAGGTTGTTCGGGCATTCTGCTCGATCAAGCCACTTGTTTGATCGACAATTACAATAGAACTTCGTTCAGCCATCTTTCATGAGCCTGTTGATTCTCTGTGATTGATCATCTTGATTTTGATTATACGAAAAAGATATTATTTTCATATGGAAAAGCAGAGGTTCGAGGACCTTTTCACTGCATCCTTCTCAGCAATTTCAGGAAGTCCATTGGGGATACCAGAAGTCGTTTTCTCCGTTATCCTTGCAATTTTCTCCGCGGCTTCAACAGTAGTGTCTGCAGAAGAAACAACGATTTATTCTGTTGATGTAGATTGTATCAGAGGAGCCTTCTGTTTTAAAATTCTCCTGTACAAGGGTACGAAACAAAGTCTAGCACCGATCGATCCAACCAGCCTCAACGTCCTTCAAAAATGAGAAGTTCCCATCAAATGCTTAGAAATCAAGGACGGCGACTCCATTTTGATTGCTTAATTCACTTCAATGGAAGATCACAGGCCTTTCTTTTGACCAAATCCAAATGTGGGCTGGTGGTGAACTCCAATCAAGGGAGTTGCTGCTCCAATTGTCAATTGACGTGAAGTAATTGCCAAAGGGATTTGCAAAGTGCTCGGTTAAATTGACAAACTATTTTCGGTCATTTTGCCGACTTTTCTTTCGATTGAAAAATAACTCCTGTGCGTTTCAGAATTCAAAGGGAAGAAGAGTATGCCCATGAGTTGACATTTGAGCACCGCGAGTGTATTGAGCTGGCCGATTCAATCACGACGGTGCTTCCAATCACTGGCTGTGCTTTTTCCGTTCACCAAACTCACAATTAAAAGACAACTTGCATCGTCCTGTTTTTTTTTTATTGAAACAAAACACAGATTGACACGTTCATACCAAAATAAGAAGAAGAAAAATGGATTAATAAAATGCAAAATCTAATTCAAACTCAAATTGGAAAACATTACATGAGCAAATATATTATTAAACCCCAAAAAATATTATTAAAGTCCGACCGTACGCAAGAACATCCCGGTCAAACCCGGCATTGCTGGAACCGTATAAATTCCACGACGTCCCATTCATAGCTAAAACCATAACCATGCACCAACCTTCCGGTTCCAGCACTTATGGAGACTTAATTTGGCGACTCAAATTAGACTCGCCAATCACAACAAATAGAGAGTTTTCATTTCGAATCAATAGGGAGGTAAAACCGTGGGTGGATTGGAAATGTCCACCGCGGTCAATTACTATATTTTTCCTTCATGGCTTCGTCCGCAGCCTTCGATATTTTTCCTTCATGGCTTCGTCCACATGCTTGCACAATTGCACAGTGATACAATTTCTCCATCCATGGCCACCAAAATGGTGGCCTTTCTTCTATTGCTTCTCCTCCATCTCCGGTGCTCCGTGGCTCAAGTGTCCACCGAAAATCGCAACGGAAACTACAACTACTACGGGCGCCGGTTCAACCCGACGTTGGCCGTCGTCATCGTCGTCATCGCCGGCACCTTCTTCTTCCTCGCCGCCTTCGCTATCTTCCTCCGCCGGTGCAGCGGCGAAGATGACTTCGCCGGCGCCTTCTTCCGCGGCTCCGTGCGAAGGGATGGCGGCGGGTCCGCTTCACGCCGGCGGGGGCAGGGGCTGAGTCAGGAGGCGCTGGAGAAGTTGCCGAGGATGAGGTTCACGGAGGCGAAGGGGCTGAAGGGAGTCGCGCCGGAGTGCGCGGTGTGCCTCAGCGAGTTCGAGGACGACGAGGAGCTGGTGCGGCTCCGCCCGGGGTGCGGACACGTGTTCCACGCTGATTGTATAACCGCCTGGCTCGCCTCCCACGTCAGCTGCCCCGTCTGCCGAGCGAACCTTGCTGAGCTGGCGGCTGAGGCCACGACCGCCGGCGAGCCGCAGGCTCACACGGCGATCGTGGTGGACGAAGCAGAGGAGGCGGTGGAGCTCGCGCGACTGGGAAGACAGAGGCGGGAGGCGAGGTCCACGTCAGGGAGGCGTCCGACCACGTGGTTCCCGCGGTCTCACTCGACCGGGCACTCGGCGACTGTCCGTCCAACGGCTGTGGAAGAGGGTGCTGACGTCGAAAGGGCCGTCGTCGCCGAAAGGAACCAGTGGCCATCGGTCTTCTTGCGGTCTCTCTCTGCGAGGCTACCGGAGTGGGCGGGGAGGAGGAGGGGAGACGAGGAGGGGGTGAACTCCAGGGGAGGTAGGTCGGCTGCCGCTACTGACGCCGGGTCTTCCTCCACTTCTTTCCCGCCGTCGCAAGTTTGACCAGTAGGGGAAGCAGCACTATTCTTATTCTTTGGTGTTGACTTTATCGGTTTCTTCCATTTTTTCCTTCTATTTCTTCATCGACTAAAAGAGCACTACAGATATGCAATGTACATATATATGTAGTTATTACTCTATAAAAGAAAAAACCTTTAAATCTATTTAGATTCGATACAAATGAACACAACGAGCAGGAAGTCAAGATCTGTCATTTCGTAGAATTTGATGAGACTAAAAATTAAATTTTTCACTTGTAATATTAGTTTAGCTGACGATGTGTTTGAGGATCACAACGTTTAGTTTAGGTATTTCCAATTGAAAATTTGAAAAGTTTACCGTACTTTTTGTCTACAGATATTAAAAAAGTGACGTCCGAGGAAAGTTCTTGAGGAATTTTAGGCTAAATAGATTTTTTTTTTCAAAACTTTTAATCATTCAATTCAAAAAAAAAAAAGAAAATTATGAATATTAAAATTATCTTTTTTTTAATCAATTTTCTTTTAAAGGATTGACTTCTTTTTTAAAAGGAATTGCTTTTTTATCTATTTGAGCAGGTATATCAATTCGAAAGTCTATCCATCCCGTCTTTTTTAGCTGGATGAGCGAGTCAAGTCCACAGACCAATTAGATAAGATTTGGAATCGAGTTGCGTGAGTGAATTGGTCTGGTTGATCTAGGCAATTCTGGACAGTCAAATCACCATGTTCCAATTACCTCTACTAGTTTCCAAGCAAAACGAATAAAAATGGCACATGATTATCGCATGTTTCCCTCTCTCAAGACGTCAATCATGTCATATATTCTTTTTTCAGCCTTTGACTTGACCTGCATCGAACCAACACTCCTTTTAAGTATGAAAATAATTTCAATTTGCAAAAATTGATGCGAAAAAAAGAAGACGATACCTTCTCATGCAGAAAAATAGCAGCGTCAATGGAACCCTCAGCGTAGATTGAGCGACCACAGACATTATGCTGGAACTCAAAAGAAACACTGCTCGGAAAATCAAACACATATTATGCAAAATTGTACTGGAGAAGTACATAAGAGAGCAGTTCACTGGGAAATTGAAAGATTCATTACGTTTGGTCAGGTGATGTGAGATGATACAAATGGAATGCATGACCTGCAAGGTACTCTTCAGGGACACCCACCATCTCAACTTGCTTCTTAGGATCTCTGATCTGTTTAATCTGTTACACGTTGAGTTCATTAGAAACGTAGTATGCCAACCAAAAAAGAGTTTTACAAGTTTACCATCCAATTTGGTGCAAGACATCTCTCCATGGTCATGACAAAAAACAAAAGAAGTTCTACAAGTCGGAAGGTATAAGAGAAGATTTTGGACTTTTTTGGTGTCTGTGTGGGCTGCTGCCCCATATCATAGATTCCCTTACGATTTTATGGGGGATTTCCTATGTGATGGCAGGTGATGGAGGCTGAAAAAAAAAATGCTTTTTTTTACCAGTTTTTCTGTAACAATGGTATTCGATAGTTTGACCAAATTATTGTCTTTTATACCCTATTATAAAGACTTGAATTCTCTATGGATTAAGCTTATGTTGAACCACCTTATATTGCTCTTGTTCTTTTTGTGTTTGTGCTACTCTACTATGGGAATGAAAACTACAGCATATGCCATTGTACTAGAGGTAATATCAATTTGTAGAAGCATAATATGAATATATAAGTGTTTAGTTTGTGAAAATGAGAAATAGCATAGTGCAACAGTGGTCATCAACGTCATATAGTATCAGGGCATTTGTAATTTTACCAATTATAGGTAAATCTAAGGTCCTCTAATCAATGTAACTCAAAATCTTTAACTAATATCAATTATTTGAAAAATAAACTGAATTCAGTTGCAAAAATATGCTTTTTCAATGTGACCACCAATTTCTCCCTCCAATGAAAACGAAAGGTAACAAATATTTTTTTAAAAATATTTTTTTAAAAGAAAAATGCATTTCACTGATGCTTAAGCCAAAGCTTGAATCGCATGATTCAAATATTTTTTTAAAAACATAACAGTACCTGATTCAAGTCGAAATTGACGCCAAGCTTCTGAAAACATGATATGACAGCTTTAGCTGTACCTGAAGTATCCAATTTGTTAGCTTGATGCGACTCCATCACCTGTAAATATCCTCATAAATATTAACCATATTTAATTTATTTCATTTCCAAAAAGAAAACTAAAAGCACAGAGTATAAAAAGGAGATCAATTTTACTATTATGAAAGGTGCTCTTAAAAAGTTGATAGTTGACCAAATTTTAAGCATTTACAATCCACAATCATTCTAAAATCCATTGATTTGTGGTCCTCAAATTCAGAAGTTTATAGTTCCTATTGGTTAGATGCGCATGAAAAAAACAACAATGATTCCATTTCAAGAGACAAGTAAGTTGATTTCAACAAAATGAAGAATCAATACTTGACCCTGAACTAATAGTGAAACAAAATATCAACACATCAAGCTTCCACGTCTCTTAACATATGATGCTCATATGATCTATCCTAATGGTCAAAGTATGATCAGCTAGTTGGATTGAATTAAATAAAGCATGTTGACAACAATCTCCCAAGACTTCAAACTAGTTTATAGGCATTGATATGAAATGCTAAAATGATACATGGTCAGAATTCTTACCCTGAAAAAACACGCTTATAGTTATCTTTTTTATTTCTAGCTACAATGATAAAGTAGAAATCCTCAATTCGGCAAACCCTATTTACTAACTTATGAGTTTCGCTAGTAACACAATAAATGATCTATAATCTAATTTCCACTAGTGAAATCTACTTTCAATTCATTCAGCACTCTTCAGAACTTATAAAATATGGTATTCATATACCTCTAGAGAATAACCAGAAAATGCTCCAGGAAACTGATCTGCCATGATTTCCATTGCCGCAAGAAATGCTACAACCTAATGAAAAAGAGAAGTAGATATAGTTAAGCAAGATGCCCTCATGACTATAGTAAAAAAAAAAATAGTAATGACATTTGAAAATTGGATTTTGTGAAACACCTGCTTCCCCATTTGTGGAGAGATAACTGCATAGACATTTGCATCTTGAACTGTTTTGTACAACATATATCTGTCCCCGCCAGTTGTCCCCATTACAAATGGCACACCAAGTTTACAGTAAAGATCAGCATTTGCTGCGTTAACCAAAAACAGGTATGTATCCTGAGATAAAATTAATTTACTTAAAAGAGCAACTTGTGCACGAAGCTCCCGCCAATGCGGGGTCCTAGGGAAGGGCCTATTGTACATAGCCTTACCTACTTTGCAAGAGGCTATTTCCGAACCGTGATCTCTAGGTCACACGGCAACAACTTTACCGTTGCATCAAGACTCCCCGTTAGTAAAATAAATTAATTCACTAATGCAATTAAAAATTGATACATAAGCAAATAAAAAAGAAACAATCGTGCAAACAGTAAATCAAGGACAAATACCAAAAAAAAAATTTCCTACGCCTATAAGTTACAAAAAACTTGTTACCAAAGGTGATGTTTATTCAAAGTAATGTTACTTTAAAGCATGATTTATGCATGTTAATCAAAACGGAAAGATCATAGTATTGCGCCTAATCTATGTAATCTTGAATATTGTTGAGACATATGTCTTTACAATTCCCTGCATAAATATGGCTTGTAGATTTTAGCAAAGAAAGAAGTCATATTAAACAAGAAAAGCTAAATGGAAAACAATACCATTTACAGCATCAGGCACTGTATAATCCACCACAATAAGGTCAGGATTCTCCTGAATGATAGACGACAGAAGACTTTCTCTTTCAGATGGACCATGTATCTGAATCTCAGTAGAGCCAACTTTTATATTTCTACCAGGTTTCTCTACGCTACTAAATGACACAGGAAGTAGTTGAAGCCCAGCAGAAAGTGCAGACTCTGCAACTGCTTTCCCCATTTTTCCAGTGCATCCGTTTACCTGTGCAAATGAAGCTTTAGAATAGATGTCTTCCTGTTCCTTATCTAAGTTTATTAATTAAACAGCTCATTAATTAAACTTATCAGTTTAGAGAAGGGTTGCCTCCGCCCTTCACTCTAAAAAAGACATTCTTTATGAACCACATATTAATATACTAAAAGTTTCAGCCTAGAACATCTGAGTTGTAGTTCTGAGAGATCAGTTTAAATATCTAAAACCATACATCATGGAAAATGAATTGTGCACATACCAGAATAGGGAAAGACCGGCCAGGATTCACCGCAACATTGGATGTGAGTTGCGAATGGCTTATGACACTACAAACTAGTGGAGGGAGCTGCCAGCGGTTTCGTCGAGCTAAAAGTGGGTGGCCAGTGTTTGCTAGACAGTAGGTGGCAGTCATTGGGGGCAGCAAGGAGTTCATTGCCGCAGTGTTGGAACTAGGACTTTCACCTAGATGCAGCACTACATAATTATATCAAAAAAAAAAAAAATCAACATGACATATTTACTTCATCATAACAAATATAGTTAAAGAGTTGAGCAAATTAAAATACAAAAAGACAATGAAAAATCAGATTCAATATATTGCAATAATCATTCAAGAAGCAATGAATAATAATAATAATAATAACACTAACACTAACAACAATAACATGTACATGAACATATTGAGTCAGTAGTTTGAGCAGGTGAAAGTTGAAACCTATAAACAGAGTTGAACGAGAGATTGGATCTAACACAAATTTGCCAAGTATAATATTTAAGCTAATATGCTAATTTTTCTCCCTAAAATTTAACTATGGTTCTCAATAAATTCATTCTAGCCACTGTGAACTGCTAGAAACGTGGGAAATGAGGTTGTATATTTTAGAAGAATCAATCACAGCAATAATCTCTAAACTATTGACAATTTAATTTTGATCAAAACGCTTGATGAAGTCTAAACGATGATGCAGAACTAATTGAAAGTGTAATCAACATTCTTTAGTGGGAAAGTCTTCCATACCTAGTTTCCCGTTCTGTCGATAGTCGCCGGCCCAGGGAATCGGGAGTACGGTGGATAGATGCTGTCACCTGCTGTCGCGAATGCTTCCTGAGAGGATGAAAGACTGGCTCATAGGAACGGACGTGGAACGGCCGGAACGAGTGTTCCGGAACGGGAACGCCTCACGCCGTTCCAAAGTTTCGGCAAATAACGTGGCTTGCTCTGAAACTCCGTTCTCGGACGTTATAACGGTAATACCTCCAGATGAATCGGACAACGAAGTGGGAGGCGCTCCGGCGTGGCCTGAGAGAAAGAAGGCGGCGGCGGCAACGGTTTAGGGTTTCGGCGCGCGAGACGTGAGAGAAGACAGAGAAGACGTAAACTTATATTTTGATAAATAAAATTCATTTTCTAAAAATATAATCATTTTAATATATAAGATAATAAAATATAATGAAAATTCATTTTAAATTTTTAAAAAATCTATAAAAAATTCTATATAATCATATAAATTTATTTTCTTATTAACTATTATTTAGATTATTATTATTATTTTCCTAAATAAATTTAATTATATTAAATTTTAATTAATTTTAAATATTATCATTATATAACAATTTTTTATTATTATTATTATTATTGATGCGGTGATGAAAGAGGGCTACACCAGCGGGTCAGAGTAAAAGAAAAACAGCGAGCGTGGAGGTCAAAGTCAAAGCAGTCAAAGACCTCCTCTTGGGAAATGGACAAATTGAGCCGAGCGGCACGTTGTCTGTCCGGCCGGATGTGACCACCCAGTTGGCCCAAACCATGTCCGAACGGTTGCTCTAGGAAAGCTCGCGAGTAAAGCTGATGGCTAAGTAGCAACTCCCCCGAACCATCACCCCCAAGCGGGAGGCATGCCTGGTCAGACAAAGGGCAGCCCTCCGACAACAGTACAATCGAACGGAGGGCAAGACAATAGTTCTATGCATTATGTCCGAAATGGGATTACCCGATCGAGTAGCAGCTGGTCGACCGTGTGTGGACCTACGGATTATCTCATCATATTATTTTGAGAGTTTGTGCTGCTGACAACAGAACATGTCCAGCAGGCAAATCCTAGAGTTGATCTTGATGAGTCCCAAATGACCAATGCTTCAAAGCCTAGGAGGGTCATTAGAAGGGTTGCTAGGGAAGTCATCCCTAGTGAATACTTAGTGAACCCAATGAGCTCCAATAGGTATTGGGTTCCTAGGAGCGTGATTTCATCACGCTAGATGAGTTAGAGTGTGCCAACCTTACTTGAATAGGTAGTTAACCTAATCATGGCAAAAGGTGGCACTTTAGGAATTTTCAAGGTGTAATCAAGCCTTGAATATGAAAATTGAAAATTATTCCTAAGGTGATTAGGATGTGCCAATCACATTTGAGGAGTTCTCTTAGGTCAATTTAATTGGCACATGGTGATCTAAACATACTTGGTATGTGATTTTTACACTTAGGAATATAGAATTTATGACAAAATGATCAAAATTATAAAAAATGGCAACTAAGACTAGAATTAGGTATTTTCTATACCTTTATGTGCTATTTGCCATATATTGTTTGTCATATGCCATGTCATGACATCATATTTATTTTATGATCATTTAAAATGTCATGATATTGCTTAGGTTAGTTAAATGTCATGCTTTATTTAAGTTTTATACTTTATGCCATGACATCATGACATTGGCACGTGTTATTATGTATGATATCATTTTATGCCATGTCATCATTTCTTGCATTTATAATCAATGAAATTGATTTAAGGTTAAAAACACAATTTGATATGGAGATCAAATTGATGTTTAGAAAATGCATGAGACCTTAGACTAAGATAACCTAAACTCATATCTCACATCAAAATTGACTTGAATGTGTTTGATACACCTTAGATGTGTGTGAGATATTAGGATGATGAGTTAGGATCAAGGTGCATGGTTCTTGTACCTAGATGAGCCTAATTCAAAATTGGGGATCATAGGGAAAGCTTATGTACAATTCATGTACATTTAGCCCAAAAATTGTGGTCCTAAATTAAATGATTTAAAATCATTTTAAAATTGATTTGAAAAACCTTGATGAAGCTTTTCTAGTGATAGCATTCATCATTGAGAAAGTTGATACAAAGTTGAGTTAAACTTGAACTATCTCAAAGTTTTTCGAACTTTGTATCAAGATTTAAAAATGAAAGTTATTTTCATCGAAAATTATTTTTCCATGATAGTATATGATATGAGGAATGTATCCTCAAAATTTTATAATTTTTGAAATTTTCTAGAGGTTTCTGAATTTCGGGAGAAGAAAATTTTAGAAATCAGAAATCAGAGGTCGTGGACCGATCAGGAGGTTCCCTGATCGGTCCAGGTCTGTGTGGATCGGTCACTGGACCGATCCAGAGGAAGCCTGATCGGTCCGGTGACCGATCAGGGCGTGCCAACTTGCTGAATTTCGACTGTTTGTCTGAAATTGCAGCTGTGGAAGTGGTGTTTTGGATTTCTAAAGGGTTGAAACTCTCCAAGACATTGTTGGTGCAATGGTTAAGGGGGAGTTGATCTTTAGGGGGAGTTTTACCTATTAGTCAAGGGGAGTTGACTTTTAGGGGGAGGTTTTACTCCTAAAAGACTTGAGTGATATGGGATTATCACTAAGTTAATTGTTGACCTTAGTATCGGGGGAAATTAAGAGTTTCAATGAAAGGTATGAGACTTTCATTAGGAAGAAACTCTTGACCTTGATTCACTCTTTTTGATGTGTGTCAAAAAGGGGGAGAGTGTAGGTTTGGGGAGAATGTTCAAGGAAGAACATTAGAAAACCTAAGTTAGGTTATGGTTTTGTCAAACATCAAAAAGGGGGAGATTGTTGGTGCAACCTTAGGTCAAGGTTGACCTGGTTGACCCGACTCGAGTTGACCTGACTCGAGTTGTATTTTGATGTTTGACGAAAACAGAAGAGTTGTATTTTGATTGTTGGTGCAACCTTAGGTGGAGATTGTTGGTGCAACCTTAGGTCAAGGTTGACCTGGTTGACCCGACTCGAGTTGACCTGACTCGAGTTGTATTTTGATGTTTGACGAAAACAGAAGAGTTGTATTTTGATGGAAGATTGTTAGTGCAACCTTGGTCAAGGTTGACCTGGTTGACCCGAGGTGAGTTGACCTGACTCGGAAAAGTCCAAGCAGGGAGCTTGGCATGGTGAAAAGTCCAAGCAGGGAGCTTGGCACGGGAAAAGTCCAAGTATGGAAACTTGGCACGGAGAAGTCCAAGTATGGAAACTTGGCATGGGAAGTCGGAGAGGGCTCGGTAGCTCGTTCTCCGGACTGAGGTCCGAGAGGGCCTGGAGCTTGTTCTGACTGACGTCTTCTGGGCCTCCAGACTGGGCTGACTTTCGAGAGGGCTCGGTAGCTCGTTCTCTGGACTGGATGTGGAAGTCGGAGAGGGCTCGGTAGCTCGTTCTCCGGACTAGATCAGAGAGGGCTTGGTAGCTCGTTCTCTGGACCGGACGAAGTCGGAGAGGGCTCGGTAGCTCGTTCTCCGGACTAGGTCAGAGAGGGCTCGGTAGCTCGTTCTCTAGACCAGGAAGGCAGACGGGAAATCCTGGTGAGTGAAGCCAGGTGAAAGTCCTGGTGAGTGAAGTCAGGCAAGGGAAAGTCATGGTGAGTGAAGCCAGGCAGTTGGTGAAAGTCCTGGTGAGTGAAGCCAGACAAGGGAAAGTCCTGGTGAGTGAAGCCAGGCAGTTGGGAAGTCCTGATGAGTGAAGCCGGGCAAGGGAAAATCCAGATGGGTCAAGGGTGATCTGACATCTGGTGTTGAGAAGGTCAAGTAGGTCAAGGGAGTGACCGGATACTTGACACGAAAAGGAAGTCCAAGTGGGTCAAAGGGATTGACCGGACACTTGGTGAAGAGTCTTAGCAGGTCAAGGGAGTGACCGGATGCTAAGCATGATGTACCAACTGGTCAAGGTTGACTGGAGGTTGGTGTGGGAGACTTGGGACTTGGTTTGGGCAAAAACCAAGCTCTGGATCGATCAGTGGATCGATCCAGCGATACGCTGGGTATCTGATCGGTCTGGTGACCGATCAGATAACGATCAGTGGCTTACTGAGGCTCTTCTGATCGGTCTGGAGACCGATCAAAGACGAGCCAACTCTCACAGAGAGTTGGCTGATCGGTCTGGGGACCGATCAGCCTAGAGCCTGATCGGTCCACAGACCGATCAGAGCACGATCAGTGGCTCTGTGAAGATATGGTTGATCGGTCTGGGGACCGATCAGACTAGAGCCTGATCGGTCCCATGACCGATCAGAGAGGCTCTGGACCGATCAGGGTGGAGCCTGATCGGTCCAGGTCCTAGCCGTTGCGACACAACGGCTAGTTCATGTGTCTTCTTCTTCGCAGGTTATAAAAGGAGATCGAGCCTCTGCTTCTGGTCTTCTTCTTCCTCTTCTTCCTACAGAGTTGCTGCTGTGCTCTTGAGCTTTGTTGAGTTCCGAAGCTTCGTGTGAGCTTCTTCGACTGAGTTCCTGCTGTTGTAGGCGTCTCGTGATGTTGCTGCTTCAACCAGTCGACGAGAAGGCAAGCGTGTTTGTTTTACATTCATATTGTCTTGTGCTTCTTTGAATTTTGTATACTTCTATCTTGCTGTTGCAAGAGTTATTGTGGCGAGGTTTCTCCACCCACAAGGAGTATATATTTGCCGGTTCTCCGGGGACTCATCCATCGACGGATTGATAGGCTTCGTCCACCTTACGGACACGCCGAGGAGTAGGAGTTTCATCTCCGAACCTCGTTACATCGACGTGTATTGAGGTTTGATTTCTTGTCTTCGTTTCTTGTGTTTATTTCCGCTGCGCTAACCCTAGTTTGTAGAAAGAAACGCGAAGATTTGGGGTCGGCTATTCACACCCCCCTCTCTAGCCGCGATCATCGATCCTAACAAGTGGTATCAGAGCGAGGTCGCTCTTCGCCGGATTAACACCCGAGGGAGCACAAGCTAGAGATGGATCAACTCGGAGAAGACATCACCATTCCACCCTTCTACGACCGCGACGACTTCGCGTATTGGAAGGTAAGAATGAGGTATTTTCTTATAACTAAATTTGAAAATTGGACTTGTGTTCAATTAGGTTTTACGCCTCCGATGGATAAGGAAGGAAAACCATTAGAGAAGAAGAAGTGGACGAAGGAGCAAATCCACCAATCCATGATTAATGACGAGGTAATGAAAATATTTGAATTCTCATTACCTAATGACATTTTATGTAAGATAGGTGGTTATAACAATGCCAAGGAGTTGTGGAACAACTTGGCCAAGTTCCATGAGGAGAGCTCCACTTCAAGCCATGAAGAGGAGTCAAGTGAGCTAAGTAGCTCACACCATGGAGGAGAGGAATTAGAAGTTGAGGGTTACTCAACATCTAAGGAAGAAGAGGATGAGAGCACTTCTTCAAGATTGGAGCAAGAAGAAGAAGCATCTACCTCCGGAAGGGATGAAGGAGAGAGTCTACATTCATCCTCAACCCTAGGTAACTCAAGCACTTCAATTTCAAATAAATTACACATATTGTGCTTTGAGTGTAGGGAATTTGGACACTACAAGAGTAAATATCCAAAGAGGGTTAGGAAGACTACACCGTCGCCAAAGATCAAGGAAGCCGGAGTCCCAATACGCAAGAGCAAGGAGCACGTGGTGTGCTTCCAATGAAAGCGAAGGGGACATTATCGGAGCCAATGTCCGAGGGGGAGGCAACCTCACAAGGACAAGAAACCAAGCACATCGATAGGGGGAGCTAAGGCAAACCCTAAGGTAACCTTTAAGGCTCATTATTGCAATAATAGTAAGATGCATGCTAGTAGTTTGATTGCAATTGCTAATAATGATAGGCATGATAACAATAGAAATCGATACACATGCTTAGGTGCCAAACATGTGAGCCTAGATAAGGATAACACTAGGAAAGCCAAACCTAGGATGAACTCATCTAAGGTTAAGGATAATCTAGGTAGAAATCCCAAAACAACTAGACACATGTCTAGGAATACCTCAAAGAAAAATGAAAAATTAAAAATTAAAAATTGAGGTATTAGAGAAGGAGAATCAAGTCTTGAGGTCAAGACTTGATACTTTGGAAAAGGCTCTTAAGAACTTGGAGAAGTCATCTCTAGGGTTTAAGGGTCAAAAACCAATGTCCAAGGACAAGAAAGGTTTGGGTCACAAACCTAAGTCCCAAGTGGTCAAACCCACTTATCATAATGTTCCATTCGATTATGGAACAAAATCTAGGGCTAGGAAGACCATCACCAAGGTCACAAGGGGAGTCACCCCTAGAGTTGATCTTGATGAGTCCCAAATGACCAAGGCTTCAAAGCCTAGGAGAGTCATTAGAAGGGTTGCTAGGGAAGTCATCCCTAGTGAATACTTAGTGAACCCAATGAGCTCCAATAGGTATTGGGTTCCTAGGAGCGTGATTTCATCACGCTAGATGAGTTAGAGTGTGCCAACCTTACTTGAATAGGTAGTTAACCTAATCATGGCAAAAGGTGGCACTTTAGGAATTTTCAAGGTGTAATCAAGCCTTGAATATGAAAATTGAAAATTATTCCTAAGGTGATTAGGATGTGCCAATCACATTTGAGGAGTTCTCTTAGGTCAATTTAATTGGCACATGGTGATCTAAACATACTTGGTATGTGATTTTTACACTTAGGAATATAGAATTTATGGCAAAATGATCAAAATTATAAAAAATGGCAACTAAGGCTAGAATTAGGTATTTTCTATACCTTTATGTGCTATTTGACATATATTGTTTGCCATATGCCATGTCATGACATCATATTTATTTTATGATCATTTAAAATGTCATGATATTGCTTAGGTTAGTTAAATGTCATGCTTTATTTAAGTTTTATACTTTATGTCATGACATCATGACATTGGCACGTGTTATTATGTATGATATCATTTTATGCCATGTCATCATTTCTTGCATTTATAATCAATGAAATTGATTTAAGGTTAAAAACACAATTTGATATAGAGATCAAATTGATGTTTAGAAAATGCATGAGATCTTAGACTAAGATAACCTAAACCCATATCTCACATCAAAATTGACTTGAATGTGTTTGATACACCTTAGATGTGTGTGAGATATTAGGATGATGAGTTAGGATCAAGGTGCATGGTTCTTGTACCTAGATGAGCCTAATTCAAAATTGGGGATCATAGGGAAAGCTTATGTACAATTCATGTACATTTAGCCCAAAGATTGTGGTCCTAAATTAAATGGTTTAAAATCATTTTAAAATTGATTTGAAAAACCTTGATGAAGCTTTTCTAGTGATAGCATTCATCATTGAGAAAGTTGATACAAAGTTGAGTTAAACTTGAACTATCTCAAAGTTTTTCGAACTTTGTATCAAGATTTAAAAATGGAAGTTATTTTCATCGAAAATTATTTTTCCATGATAGTATATGATATGAGGAATGTATCCTCAAAATTTTATAATTTTTGAAATTTTCTGTGATTTTCTAGAGGTTTCTGAATTTCGGGAGAAGAAAATTTTAGAAATCAGAAATTAGAGGTCGTGGACCGATCAGGAGGTTCCCTGATCGGTCCAGGTCTGTGTGGATCGGTCACTGGACCGATCCAGAGGAAGCCTGATCGGTCCGGTGACCGATCAGGGCGTGCCAACTTGCTGAATTTCGATTGTTTGTCTGAAATTGCAGCTGTGAAAGTGGTGTTTTGGATTTCTAAAGGGTTGAAACTCTCCAAGACATTGTTGGTGCAATGGTCAAGGGGGAGTTGATCTTTAGGGGGAGTTTTACCTATTAGTCAAGGGGAGTTGACTTTTAGGGGGAGGTTTTACTCCTAAAAGACTTGAGTGATATGGGATTATCACTAAGTTAATTGTTGACCTTAGTATCGGGGGAAATTAAGAGTTTCAATGAAAGGTATGAGACTTTCATTAGGAAGAAACTCTTGACCTTGATTCACTCTTTTTGATGTGTGTCAAAAAGGGGGAGAGTGTAGGTTTGGGGAGAATGTTCAAGGAAGAACATTAGAAAACCTAAGTTAGGTTATGGTTTTGTCAAACATCAAAAAGGGGGAGATTGTTGGTGCAACCTTAGGTCAAGGTTGACCTGGTTGACCCGACTCGAGTTGACCTGACTCGAGTTGTATTTTGATGTTTGACGAAAACAGAAGAGTTGTATTTTGATTGTTGGTGCAACCTTAGGTGGAGATTGTTGGTGCAACCTTAGGTCAAGGTTGACCTGGTTGACCCGACTCGAGTTGACCTGACTCGAGTTGTATTTTGATGTTTGACGAAAACAGAAGAGTTGTATTTTGATGGAAGATTGTTAGTGCAACCTTGGTCAAGGTTGACCTGGTTGACCCGAGGTGAGTTGACCTGACTCGGAAAAGTCCAAGCAGGGAGCTTGGCATGGTGAAAAGTCCAAGCAGGGAGCTTGGCACGGGAAAAGTCCAAGTATGGAAACTTGGCACGGAGAAGTCCAAGTATGGAAACTTGGCATGGGAAGTCGGAGAGGGCTCGGTAGCTCGTTCTCCGGACTGAGGTCAGAGAGGGCTCAGGAGCTTGTTCTCTGGACCGGATGGAAGTCGGAGAGGGCTCGGCAGCTCGAAGTCGGAGAGGGCTCGGTAGCTCGTTCTCTGGACGTGGAAGTCGGAGAGGGCTCAGTGGCTCGTGACTAGATCGAGAGGGCTTGGTAGCTCGCTCGACCGGACGAAGTCGGAGAGGGCTCGGTAGCTCGTTCCGGACTAGGTCCGAGAGGGCTCGGTGGCTCGTTCTCTAGACCAGAAGGGCAGGGAAGGGTGGGAAGCCAGTGAAAGTCCGTTGGAAGTCAGGCAAGGAAAGTCATGGTGAGTGAAGCCAGGTCGGTTGGTGAAAGTCCCGTGAGTGAAGCCGGACAAGGAAAGTCCTGGTGAGTGAAGCCGAGCGTTGGGAAGTCCGATGAGTGAAGCAAGGGAAAATCCAGATGGGTCAAGGGTGATCGACATCTGGTGTTGAGAAGGTCAAGTAGGTCAAGGGAGTGACCGGATACTTGACACGAAAGGAAGTCCAAGTGGGTCAAAGGGATTGACCGGACACTTGGTGAAGAGTCTTAGCAGGTCAAGGGTGACCAGATGCTAGCATGATGTACCAACTGGTCAAGGTTGACTGGAGGTTGGTGTGGGAGACTTGGGACTTGGTTTGGGCAAAACCAAGCTCGGATCGATCGTGGATCGATCCCCGATCTGTTGGTATCGATCGGTGCGTGACCGATCGATAACGATCGATGGCTTATCGAGGCTCGATCGGTCCGGAGACCGATCAAAAACGAGCCAACTCTCACAGAGAGTTGGCTGATCGGTCTGGGACCGATCAGCCTAAAGATGGATCACGATCGATCGAGCACGATCGATGGCTCTGTGAAGATATGGTTGATCGGTCCGGGGACCGATAGAGCCTGATCGGTCCCATGACCGATCAGGACCGATCAGGTGGACCTGTTCGGTCCCTAAGCCGTTGCGACACAACGGCTAGTTCATGTGTCTTCTTCTTCGCAGGTTATAAAAGGAGATCGAGCCTCTGCTTCTGGTCTTCTTCTTCCTCTTCTTCCTACAGAGTTGCTGTTGTGCTCTTGAGCTTTGTTGAGTTCCGAAGCTTCGTGTGAGCTTCTTCGACTGGGTTCCTGCTGTTGTAGGCGTCTCGTGAAGTTGCTGCTTCAACCAGTCGACGAGAAGGCAAGCGTGTTTGTTTGACATTCATATTGTCTTGTGCTTCTTTGAATTTTGTATACTTCTATCTTGCTGTTGTAAGAGTTATTGTGGCGAGGTTTCTCCACCCACAAGGAGTATATATTAGCCGGTTTCCGGGGACTCATCCACCGACGGATTGATAGGCTTCGTCCACCTTACGGACACGCCGAGGAGTAGGAGTTTCATCTCCGAACCTCGTTACATCGACGTGTATTGAGGTTTGATTTCTTGTCTTCGTTTCTTGTGTTTATTTCCGCTGCGCTAACCCTAGTTTGTAGAAAGAAACGCGAAGATTTGGGGTCGGCTATTCACACCCCCCTCTCTAGCCGCGATCATCGATCCTAACAATATGTTTGATTGTCTTAAACGAATTTACTGAATATCCGCAATACAATTCATAGCATGAGAGAAATTGTGATTGGATCACAACTAGTAATTATCTTTACATGTGCAATTATGAATGTATTGGAATTTTCTTAGTCGTTGAATTGATGTATTCTGACATCATCAATTCTGTAAGAGTAGCACGGTTTATACTCCTTGATTCGCCAAGCAGCTATTTTCTCATTAGCTGGAGACATTGTGATATCAAGAGTTAAACGTGGATGCTATTTATGGTAACTAGTTAATTGGAGTGACTCGCTGTAAGACTTCATATGATTATATATATATATATGAATATGTCTGTGAAGTTCTTACTGCAGCTCAAGTGTAAGTTTCCTTCGATTTGAGGTATACAAGTCATCTTGGTCATGGAGACTTATATTTTGATATCTTAAGCAAGCATCTCATTGAGGTGTGGACCCAGGATGATTGGGTATAAGTCAAAATGTCCGAAGATGTTTGGATAGTCCATAGAAGATTCACTGCTCCTTGCGAGGAGATGTATACCCTATGGTCATTCGTTAGAATTATTACTCAAAGTCTTTAGCCAAAACATCACATGTTAAAAGCGCGAGACTCTTAGACACATGTACAAGTAATTTGAATTCGTAGAACGAGGAAGTATTGCTTGGACTAGGTGTGACTTAGTCAGTCTAGTGGGGACAGACACATAGACTATGTTCTGAACCAAGCGGGTATAAGACGAGTAAAAGGACAAGACATGACTCACTGTAGCTGCTGAAGGGTTTAGAATTAGTTCTAAGATCAACTATGATTTTTTTGGCTAATTGGGGATCATGATGTGTTGGAATCCCAAAGTTGTTTTGATGTGATCAACAAGTTAAGTTAGGTCCTGTGGTGTTTTAACTTTATGTCCAAGTGTACAGGAGCTTAGGTGCATAGGGAGTCGAGCAAAAGACACAGCTAGTGAGAAGGACGACACGGGAGAGAGGCTAGTGTGCTTGTGAGATGCTCTGGCTGAGACCTAGGGGTACATACTTTCTAAGGGGTAAATACCTAGGCTAAGTCCAAATTTTGAAAACTAACAAAATTGAAATTTTGAAAATATTTTTCCTAGAATTTGAAACCAAGATAAACTTTGAAATAGCAATTAAAGAAGAACTAATTTTGAAAGTAAACTCTATTCTACTAAGCACATTCCTATTTGTCTTCTAAGTGCACTGAACTGAAGCTCAGGTAAGGGTTTTATGAAAATGTCAGCCAGGTTTGACTTGGACTCAACATAGTTAATGATCCGGCGGTAAGAACAGGGGACCCTCTTTTCGAGAAGTCAACGCCACGTGGAGGTCAAAAGGTTAAAAGGATTATCGGAGAAGAGTGGGCCGACCGGCCTACCGGAAAGGGGTTGGACCAACCGGCCGACCGGAGTCTAACTGAAAGCAAAGACACCCCAGCGGGAGTCGGGGTTCCGACGCTCATGTTGAACAAGGTCGTATAGCCGAGCAGGTGGCTCGCTCGGCCGAAGGCATAAAGTAGCAATACTGCTAATAGTCCAAGGAGCACACTACTGGGATTCTCCCGAGCGGACCGACCGGCCGGACGTGATGGAACTGCCGACCGACAGGACGCTCGGCATGAGGGCAAGGGAAGAGACAAAAGGACAAGGGAACATATTCTGACAGCGGGTATGTTCGACGAGCAGGCCATACGCAGGATCTTATGACAGAGGGTTCCGCTGTCCCATCAAAGACGTGCTCGGACTGTAGCAGTATGGTGTCAGGTAAACTTTTTTGACAAGCCCATACTGAGGTATGGGCTGAGGACACGTATTAGCCTCGGTGTGTGTGCGTGAGCCCCTTCCCAGCTCTATATAAGGAGCCTCACCCTTCGCCGGAGGTACGCATGCTAGCATATTCGGAGCCACTTCTTTGTTGTCCACTTGCCTAACTTGAGCGTCGGAGGGTCGTCGCCGGGAACCCCTTCCCGGCCCGACTTCTTTACAGGTTCGCCGGAGCGTCGTACGACCTGTCGGAGATCTACGTCAGCAACCAGGAGAGCGCCACGTGCCCAGCGTCCGTTGATTCAGCGATTCGGACAGGATCAAATTGGCGCCGTCTGTGGGAACGCTCCTGCATCCGATCGGAAGCAATGGATGAAGCTGGACGACCGCACTCGGTGATGCTCTCCACAGAGGAGCTCGACGCTCTGATCGAAACCAGAGCAGCCAAGCTAGTGGAACAACAAAGGCAGAAGTCGCAGGCCGAGCGGATGGAGCAGCAAGCGACGTCCGCATCGAGAGGCCGAGCGGAAGCACCCGCGGCCACGGTTCCGTTTCCTCGGGCCCTATTCCGCATGCCTCCTGAAGCTGCAGCAGTAAATCAGGAGCGGGGATCTTCATCAGACGAAGTGCCAATACGAGACAACAGAAAAGGCAAAGCCCCTCGAGCGGACGCTTCTCCCGAGCGGATCAATCAGCAATTCTCGGAAGCCATTCTGCGGGACCCTCTGCCCAAGCACTATGTGCCCCCGGCGATCGGTGAATACAATGGAACCACCGACCCGGACGATCATTTGGGTAAGTTCGACAATACAGCTACCCTTCATCAATACACAGATGGAGTGAAGCGTCGGGTTTTTCTAACTACCCTCTCGGGATCGGCTCAATGGTGGTTTCGGAGACTGCCGGACGGATCTATCTCAAGTTTCAAAGACTTCCGCACGGCCGTCCTCCACCATTTTGCAAGCAGTCGGCGCTACCAGAAGACTAGCGTGAGCTTATTCGCCATCAAGCAAGAGCCCAGAGAGCCGCTCAGAGCTTATATCCAGCGATTCAACCGGTTGGCCATGGACATTCCAACGGCCACTTCCGAGACAATGATGAACGCATTTACGCAAGGCCTCGTGGACGGGGACTTCTTCCGCTCGCTCGTTCGGAAGCCGCCCCGAGACTACGATCATATGCTACACCAGGCTAATGAATATATCAATGTGGAGGAAGCCCAGGCGGCCCGGAGGAAGGAAGCTCCAACTGAGCGTCCACCACCTGCCGAGCGGAAGCCGCACACTGCTCATCAGCCGCCCAGAGGACCGCGAGCTGAAGCAGCCCGCCCCCAGCAACATGCAAGAGCCCACGCCATTCAAGAAGTATCTGCCGAGCGGCCCAAACCTACGAAGAAGGTATGGACCCCAATGTTTTGCTCATTTCACCGGACGGATACGCACAACACGAGAGATTGCTGAAGCCTTCCTCTGATCACCCACCCCGTTCCCCGGAGTGGCGGCCGTCGATCGCCATCATCCGACAGGCTACAGAGACCTCGGGAAGCCGATTGGACGGTACCCGATAGGCGACAAAGGCAGACTCCCGAGCAGCATCATACTCCAAGACGTGAGAATCCCCGGATGTCTAGGGTGCGGCCTAGACCGTCCGCTCGGGAAGAAGAAAATAGAAGCAACACTTCCCGAGATGAAATCAACATTATAGCTGGCGGGCCGACCGGAGGGGACTCTAATCGAGCAAGGAAGACGAGCGTCAGACAATTTCATATCCATGAGGTCGGATGTAGCCAAGAGCGGGCGAGCGGTCCTGAAATCAACTTTAGGCCCAGGGACTTGGAGGGAGTCGAAGTGCCACATGACGACGCTCTCCTCATCAAAGCGGTAATAGCCAACTACACTATTCACCGCGTTTTCATTGATACAGGAAGTTCGGTCAATATTATATTCAAAAAGGTCTTCGACCAACTACAAATTGATCAAGCCGAGCTACTGCCCATGACAACCCTCCTCTATGGGTTTACGGGCAATGAAGTTTTGCCGGTCGGACTGGCTATCTCGCTGGGAGAGGAGCCGCTCAGAAGGACGCGGACGACAAACTTCGTCGGGGTGGACTCTCCGTCGGCATACAACGTAATATTGGGACGACCGGCTCTCAGTGAATTCCGAGCGGCCGTCTCCACCTTCCACCAGAAAATCAAGTTCCCGGTCGAAGACAAAGTGGGAGAAGTACGAGGAGATCAACTAGCAGCTCGGCAATGCTACGTCGAGATGGTCCGAGCAGAAGCTAATTCTGCTCGGAAAATGCCCCAGATTGAGGTAAACGCCGTAACTGAAAAACCTCTCTCTTTGGTGTATGAAGAAAAAGAGGAAGTGCAAATTCACCCGGCCCGATCGGAAGCAACCACATTCATCGCGACCGATCTAGAGGCGAGCCAGAAAGGGAAGTTGATCGATTGTCTCCAAAGAAATTGCGATGTTTTCGTCTGGTCGACGCATGAGCTGCCCGGGATTTCACCAAGTATAGCACAACACGAACTCCATGTCCGACCGGGCGCTCAGCCGGTGAAGCAAAGGAAGAGGGACTTCAGCGCCGAACAAAATGCAATCATTCGAGCGGAGGTCGAGAAACTCCTGGAGGTCGTCCACATACGCGAGGTCCATTTCCCGAGCTGGTTGGCGAACGTGGTACTAGTCTCCAAGCCAGGCAACAAGTGGAGAGTGTGCATCGATTTCAGGGATCTTAACAAGGCGTGCCCAAAGGATTTTTATCCCCTGCCCCGGATCGATCAACTGGTGGACTCCACAGCCGGCTGCGAGTTGATATGCATGCTCGACGCTTATCAGGGCTACCATCAAGTGCCGCTCACTCGAGAAGATCAAGAGAAGGTTAGCTTCGTTACAGCTGACGACACTTACTGCTACAATGTGATGCCGTTCGGACTGAAAAATGCGGGAGCAACTTACCAGCGCTTGATGAACAAAGTGTTCAAGGAGCAGATCGGGCGAAATCTGGAAGTATATGTGGATGACATTCTCATCAAGTCGTTCCAAGCGGCCGATCTTTTTAAAGACATGGAGGAGACTTTCCGAACACTGAGGAGGTATGGAGTTAAGCTGAACCCTTAGAAGTGTCTGTTCGGAGCAAAAGGCGGGCGTTTCTTGGGATACATAGTGACCGAGCGGGGCATCGAGGCAAATCCCAGCAAAGTGAAAGCACTACAAGATATGCCGCCCCCAAGAAATCTGAGGGAAGTGCAGCGCTTTACCGGTCGGATAACTGCTTTGTCCAGATTCATTTCCAAGACCGCCGACCGGAGCCTACCTTTTTTCAAAATATTGCGCAAAGACACTAAGTTTCACTGGGACGAAGAATGCGATCGGGCGTTCGAAGATCTAAAAACATACTTGAACTCTCTGCCTGTGCTAGCCAAGCCAGCTATGGGTGAGCCACTTTGTATCTATTTATCTTCAACTGAGCAAGCAGTCGGCTCGGCACTAGTAAGGGCGAGCGGAGAAGAACCTGTATATTTTCTAAGCCATATTTTAAAAGATGCTGAATCTCGCTAACTGGGCTCGAGAAGCTGGCTTTTGCTTTGGTCCTCGCCGCTCGGCGCCTCCGTCCCTATTTTTTGGCGCATACTATCATCGTCCGGACAAATAGCCCATTGGGGAGAGTGCTGTTGAATCCAGAAGTGTCCGGACGGCTCATCAAATAGACAATGGAGTTGAGCGAATTTGATATTCAATATCAACCCCGCGCGGCGATAAAGGCACAGTCCTTGGCAGATTTTATCACCGAAGTGCAAAGGCCAGAGCCCGAAGCTATGTGGAAATTATTTGTGGACGGATCGTCCACCCGGCTCGGTAGCGGGATTGGCGTGCTATTGCTCTCTCCCCAAGAAGAAAAGATGCACTTATCCGTCCGGCTGGATTATAGAGCTACAAATAATGAAGCAGAGTATGAGGCCCTTATAGCCGGCTTACAAGCCGCCCGGCATGTGGGGGCCGGACGGGTGACGCTACATTCAGATTCTCAGTTGGCCGCTCAGCAGCTCTCTGGTACTTTTGAGATTAACAACGCTCGTCTCAAACTCTACGCTGAGGCCTTTGAAAAGCTCAAGGCTAATTCCAGAGAAGTCATTATCCAGAAGATACCCCAAGTGGAAAACCAGGCTGCAGATGAGTTAGCCAAACTCGCAAGTTCAATAACGTCGGTCGTCATCCAGCAGCCAATTGAGCAAGTATCTTTGGTGGCGCACGTCGATCATGGAGAACAGCCATCATGGAGTTTCTTCGATCGGGGGCAACACCATCCGATCGGGAAGCAGCCCAGCAATTAAGGAGGAGAGCCGGTCGGTTCACGCTAATCGGAGACCAACTCTACAAGAAGGCTTTCTCTCGTCCACTTTTAAAATGTGTGAGCTTGGAAGACGCGGCGTACATCCTCCAAGAAGTGCATCAAGGATCGTGCGGGGGGCATCCGGGCGGACGATCGTTGGCTAAGAAGATCCTGCTGGCCGGATACTTCTGGCCAACCTTGCAAGCAGACGCCGCTCGGACCTTCGCGACGTGCCTTTCTTGCCAGAAGTATCACAACTTCTCCCACCGACCAACGGAGGAAATGAAAGCAGCTACCGTGTCCTGTCCGTTCGACCAATGGGGAATGGATATTGTGGGTCCGTTTCCTATGGCGACCGGTCAGCGGAAATTTCTACTAGTGGTGGTCGATTATTTTTCTAAATGGGTGGAGGTCGAGCCGCTAGCCAAGATCACCGAGCAGATGGTCAAGAAGTTTATCTGGCGATATATCATCTGCCGGTTCGGCATCCCCCGTCGACTGGTTTCCGATAACGGGCGACAGTTCGTGGGAAAGTTGCTCGAAGATTGGTGCAAAAGCTACGGCATCGAGCAACACTTCACGTCCGTGGCGTATCCCCAAAGCAATGGTCAAGCCGAAGTAGCCAACCGGGAAATTCTTCACATTCTGTGCGCTCGGCTCGACCATTTGGGAGGAAGCTGGGTAGATGAAGTGTCAAGCGTCTTATGGGCCATCCGCACGACCCCAAAGGAAGGAACGGGCGTCACGCCTTTCCATTTGGTGTATGGAGGCGAAGCGGTTATTCCGGTCGAAGTCGGCATCGAGTCCGTCCGGATCCAGAATTATGATGATGATAACGCCGAGCGGAGGAACATGGAGCTGGATTTGGTCAATGAAGAGCGAGCTAAGGCGTCCGTCCGGCTGATGGCGTACCGGCAGAGAATGAAGCAAAACTACAACCGGCGCGTAATCCCCAGAGCATTCCAGGTTGGCGACCTTGTCTGGAAGAAAGTAAAGCCGGTCGGCGACGTCGAAAAGCTGGAGGCTCCTTGGGCGGGCCCTGTCAAAGTCATCGAAAAGCTCCGCTCGGGTGCTTATTATTTGGAGGACGAAGACGGACGGCAGCTAGATTGACCATGGAGCGCGAATCATCTCCAGCCGTACCGAGCTGGGCGAGAGGTGCGCTGATGTAATTTTATATATGTTTTGGTCGCCTATGTCCCTGTAATGCAGGAAGCAGAAATGATAGAAGGATGACAAATAGCTTCGCCGAACGACAATGTTAAAATTAGCCTTAAAGGCCGTCGAGTTTCGACGTTAAAAATCGAGAGACGAACCGGCGTCTATAAACCCTCTAGCCGGAAGGCCGTCGAGCTCCGACGTTAAATATCGAGAGTCGAGCCGGCGACTATAAACCCTCCGAGCGGAAGACCGTCGAGCTCCGACGTTAAATATCGAGAGTGGAGCCGGCGACTCTAAACCCTCCGAGCGGAAGACCGTCGAGCTCCGACGTTAAAAATCGAGAGACGAACCGACGTATATAAACCCTCCGGTCGGAAGACCGTCGAGCTCCGACGTTAAAAATCGAGAGACGAACCGGCGTCTATAAACCCTCCGGCCGGAAGACCGTCGAGCTCCGACGTTAAATATCGAGAGTCGAGCGGAAGACCAACCCTCCGGAAGACCGTCGAGCTCCGACGTTAAATATCGAGAGTCGGGCCGGCGACTATAAATCCTCCGAGCGGAAGATCGTCGAACTCCGACGTTAAATATCGAGAGTTGAGCCGGCGACTATAAACCCTCCGAGCGGAAGACCGTCGAGCTCCGACGTTAAATATCGAGAGTCGAGTCGGCGACTATAAACCCTCCGGAAGACCGCCGAGCTCCGGCGTTAAAAATTGAGAGTCGAGCGGCGACTATAAACCTCCGTCGAAGAACGCCGAGCTCCGGCGTTAAAATCGAGAGTCGAGCGGCGACTATAAACCCTCCGAGCGGAAGACCGCCGAGCTCCGGCGTTAAAAATCGAGACGAACCGGCGTCTATAAACCCTCCGGCCGGAAGACCGCCGAGCTCCGGCGTTAAATATCGAGAGTCGAGTGGCGACTATAAACCCTCCGGCGGAAGACCGTCGAGCTCCGCGAGAGTCGAGCTGGCGACTATAAACCCTCCAGCGGAAGACCGTCGAGCTCCGGCGTTAAATATCGAGAGTCGAGTCGGCGACTATAAACCCTCCGGCGGAAGACCGTCGAGCTCCGGCGTTAAAATCGAGTCGAGCCGGCGACTATAAACCCTCCGAGCGGAAGACCGTCGAGCTCCGGCGTTAAAATCGAGACGAACCGGCGTCTATAATCCCTCCGAGCGGAAGACCGTCGAGCTCCGACATTAAAAATCGAGAGACGAACCGGCATCTATAAACCCTCCGGCCGGAAGACCGTCGAGCTCCGACATTAAAATCGAGAGACGAACCGGCGTCTATAAACCCTCCGGCCGGAAGACCGTCGAGCTCCGACGTTAAATATCGAGAGTCGAGCCGGCGACTATAAACCCTCCGAGTGGAAGACCGTCGAGCTCCGACGTTAAAAATCGAGAGTCGATCCTGCGACTATAAACACTCCGAGCGGAAGACCGTCAAGCTCCGACGTTAAATATCGAGAGTCGAGCCGGCGACTATAAACCCTCCGAGCGGAAGACCGTCGAGCTCCGACGTTAAAAATCGAGAGTTGAGCCGGCGACTATAAACACTCCGAGCTGAAGACCGTCGAGCTCCGACGTTAAATATCGAGAGTCGGACCGGCGACTATAAACCCTCCGAGCGGAAGATCGTCGAGCTCCGACGTTAAATATCGAGAGTCGAGCCGGCGACTATAAATCCTACGGCCGGACGGAGGCAATAAAGAGGACTTGGGAGCAAGTACCCAAGGTGTTCGCCGCCAATATCATTCGGCCGCCTCTACGTTCCGCTCGGTCCTGTACCCAAAGGTACTTGTAAACATCCAGCGAACAACCTCTGCTGTCGAAACAGGACGTATTCGCCAATATCGTAAAAATACTTTTCGATCACGAGAGGTGTGATAGAAGACGAGCGGACAACACACATATTAACTAGCAAAAGGATAAAACAAGCGAAAGGATAGCATATTAAAGAGACTGTGGCCGAGTGGCCAAATTACAAAAAAGGAGTGTCTTTGACCGAGCGGCCGAATTACATGTAAAACTTCTACTCTAGGTAATCATAGAGGTCCTTCGGGATGTTGTCGAGAAGAGCCACTTGATCTGCGGCCGGGATGATGGCGGACTCGGGAAGTTGCCCCATGGACTTCAAGTATGTGGTGGTGGCGGCCATGGCAAGGTCAATCGCAGTATACATCCGCTCGCAAACTTTCTCCGGAAATCCGGGCGAGCGGATATAATTCTGTCTCAGGGCAGCGACCCGACTCGGCTCAGCCTCCTAATATTCTTTGAAGGCCGCTTGGGAGGCGGCTAGGGACTCCTGCAGAGTTTGCAGTTCGTCCTTATGCTTCTTTGCATCGGCCGAGCGGATCACCTTCTCTCCATCAAGCTGCTCCATCAGCTCTTTTATTTTCTGCTCTAGGCCCCGAGCCTCCACGTTCTTTTTCTCTAAATTGGAGATAACAGTGTTTTTCCGAGTGGTGACCAGGCTTATCTTTTGGTCGAGCGTCTTGACTTGCCGCTCGAGCTCGCCCAAGGTATGGGCCTGATCGGCCGTCTTTTTCTGCTCGGCCGCCAACAAGTCTTGGGCCTTCTTCAGCTCCTTCTGCAGTTCGGCATATGAGGGACCTTGGGAGCCGGACGGACCGCTTGCCGCCTTCAGTTGTCTTAATTCCTCGTCCACCATCGCCAAGCGGTTGGAGACAGCTATCTCCTCTACCCATCTTTGCAATTAACAAAATCATTAATAGGCCGATCGGAAAGAATGCAGAAAAAACTTGGGAGAAAACGAACTTACCCCCGTGGCCTCTTGCATGTGGCTGTTTGCCATATTGCGGAGGGGGATTAGCGCGACGCGAGCCCGAGCGTCGGCCCACATCTCAGCTAAGGGCCCCTTCAAGGTGATGGTGTGCTCAGGCGCAGTTGGCCGCTCGGACTCGGGTAGAAGCTCCTCGGTGGGGAGATGCAAGGTGACCCTAACAGTGCGGCCATGGCGGGAGGTCGTCCGAGCAGAGGATGGAAGAAGATCGGAGGTTGGCGCCGAAAATTGGGATAAAATGGCTGAGCGTTGGACTCGGCAGGAAGCGGGCGGAAGGACTCTAACTGGAACAGCCTCAAGAGGGTCCGCTGGCGCGTCCAAGTGAGAGGGGGTCCGATCGGACGATATTGCCTCGACTGCTGGGGCTTTGCCTCGCGAATCAGCTGTGGTTCGCTCGGGAGGATGGACAGCCGATGTAGCCGAATGGAGGGGTGTCTCCGTGCGACGCCGCTTTGATTGGGGGGGGGGGGGGTTGTCCTTCTTCTTGAGCCGAGCCTTCCTCCTGTGCGGAAGGCTCTTGACTGGCAGTTGTACCAGCCGCTGGCTCCGGGTGGGAAGCCTGAGCGGCCGACTCCCCAACATGTGTCTGGCTCTCTCCCTCGTTGGAGCCGACCGGTTGAATGCCAAGCGTCTCCATTTCTTTAGCGGCCGCGGCCTCGAGCGCCGCTGCCTTCCTCTTCAGAATGCCGGCCATCACCGACTCCATGACGATGTTTGCTGCAAAGGAAAACAGAGAAAATCAGTTAGCAATTAAAACGAATGCACAAAGTAAAATTCTTACCAAAGCCACTCGGGAGGGGGGTTCTGATCGGACTCAGGCCGAATATGTACATAACCCCTTCCGGAAGGAACTTGTTGATGTCAACCCGCAGGCCGGCGAGCATGCTGGCGGCATGAAGATAATCCGGCCGAGTCTTGAATCTTTTGAGTTCTAGGGAGAGAGGATTTCCGACCTGCCATTTGGTTCGGAAGGGAGCCCGCTCGGGAAGACGGATGTAAAAGTAAAATTCTTTCCAATGCTTATTGGAAGAAGGAAGTTTATTGAAGAAAACCAAGCCGGGCCGAGCCTGGAACATGTACGTGCCCGGCTCAGACTGTTTAGGGTAATAGAAGTAATAGAAGACCTCCGGTCGAAGGGGAATGTTATGGATTTTAAATAGGACAACTACACCGCATAGAAGGTGGAAAGTGTTGGGAACTAGGCTCCCGAGCGGAACGCTGAAAAAATTACAGACGTCAATGATGAAGGGATGGATCGGAAGTCGCAGACCGGTAGTAAACTGGTCGCGGAAAACACAGAATGCTCCGCGCGGCGGTTTGTGGGGCCGAGCGGAGGCGGTGGGTAAGATGATTTCGAGATTAGAAGGGATGTCAAAACTATCTATCAAAAGGTCGGCGTCGCGCCGATCGAAGCGCGACTCCATGGTAGTATACCATGGGCCGAGGGCTTCTTCTTGTGGCTGAGAAGAGCTAGTCATTGCCCAAGCGGACGAAACCAAAAAAGATGAAAAAGGATAAAAGGAAGAAGACGACAACGAAACAGTACCCCCGAGGACAAAAACTTGGGAAAGAAGCGCAAAGAAAATGCTAGAACCAAAGAGAGAAGGAAGAAGAACCTTACGACGAAGAGGAAGATCGAGGAGAGAGCACCGGAAATCGCCGGAAACAGAAACGCGAGATCGCCGGGAGTCTGGAGAGCAAGAAGAAGCAGTGAACTCGCACAGACGCAAATGCGGCGAAGAGAGGAGAAAGCAAAGATTTTATAGGGCGGAGCCCGAGCGGCCTCCACCGTTGGATCCAGGTCACGAGAATCGGAGCGTGCATCGGGCCCTTGATTTCGAACCGCCTCGGTATCGTCGCCTGCTACGCCGCCGCCGTACGCAGACGGCAGCAATGCCACGTGGCATTCCGCCACAGGGGAGCATTTAATAAGCACCTTATCGAGGCGCAGGGCGCGTGCTTGGCCTTAATGACGGAGATTGGTGCAACTTCCGAGGAGGTCAGAGGGAGCGTGACGTTGACTGACGTTTTGGCTACCCCCTTTGATTCCGAGCGGATGGTAGCTGAAGGACGTCGTTCGGCTAAACTGATGGTCCAGTCAGTCGGACTAATCGCCTCCTTCGACTAGACTTGAAGGGGAGGCAAGTGATCCGGCGGTAAGAACAGGGGACCCCCTTTTCGAGAAGTCAACGCCACGTGGAGGTCAAAAGGTTAAAAGGATTATCGGAGAAGAGAGGGCCGACCGGCCTACCGGAAAGGGGTTGGACCAACCGGCCGACCGGAGTCTAACTGAAAGCAAAGACACCCCAGGGGGAGTCGGGGTTCCGACGCTCATGTTGAACAAGGTTGTATGGCCGAGCGGGTGGCTCACTCGGCCGAAGGCATAAAGTAGCAATACTGCTAATAGTCCAAGGAGCACACTACTGGGATTCTCCCGAGAGGACCGACCGGCCAGACGTGATGGAACTGCCGACCGTCCAGACGTGATGGCATGAGGGCAAGGGAAGAGACAAAAGGACAAGGGAACATCTTCTGACAGCGGGTATGTTCGACGAGCAGGCCATACGCAGGATCTTATGACAGAGGGTTCCGCTGTCCCATTAAAGACGTGCTCGGACTGTAGCAGTATGGTGTCAGGTAAACTTTTCTGACAAGCCCATACTGAGGTATGGGCTGAGGACACGTATTAGCCTCGGTGTGTGTGCGTGAGCCCCTTCCCAGCTCTATATAAGGAGTCTCACCCTTCGCCGGAGGTACGCATGCTAGCATATTCGGAGCCACTTCTTTGTTGTCCACTTGCCTGACTTGAGCGTCGGAGGGTCGTCGCCGGAAACCCCTTCCCGGCCCGACTTCTTTATAGGTTCGTCGGAGCGCCGTACGACCGGTCGGAGATCTACGTCAGCAACCAGGAGAGCGCCACGTGCCCAGCGTCCGTTGATTCAGCGATTCGGACAGGATCAGTTAAGTACAATATCACCCTTAGTTACATGATCCCTTACAAAGTGATGTTTTACTTCTATGTGTTTAGTCCTTGAGTGGTGAATTGAATTCTTGGTTAAGTTAATTGAACTTATATTATCAATTGAAATTTTTATATTTTTATATTCTAGTTGATAGTCCTTTAAGGTGTGCATCATCCATAATAATTGAGATACACATTCCCCTAGAACTATGTACTCAGCTTAAAAAGGATTTTGATTAAAGTTTAGTGTAAATTTTTTGATAAAAACTAAGTTAGTTTTTTAAAAAAAAACTTTTGATACCAAAAATTCTTTTAGCTTTAAATATATTGTGATAAAAACTTCAGCTTTTTAAAAATATTCTGATAACAACTTAGCTTAAAAAAAATAATTTTACTTAAGCACTTAGCTTTTTTTTTTAAAAATAATTTTACTTAAACACTTAGTTTTTTTTAAAAATAATTTTGCGTAAACACTTAGCTTTTAAAAATAATTTCTTATAAAAATACTTAGCTAAGTAAATGATTTTTAGGAAAACTTAAATATACTTTATCAAATACTTAGTTTCTGTCTTTTTAAAATAATTTATTTTTCTTTTCAAAAATAGTAAAAAAATTGAACTTCCTCTTTTTGAAAAGTTTAACTTTGAAAACAATGCTTTAACAAAAAAAATAATGTCTTAAACTTCCTTGCACTCCCCCTTAATTAATGCCAAAAATTTTTTAAAGTCCTAGAGTCTAAGCATGTAAAAAAAACATAAACGTTATTATTTACTTTCCTAATTTTTCATCTCACTCATTGTAGGTTATCAAGCATGTTCAGCTTATGAGTGTGTATGAGACGGAGTTAAGTTTATGTTGAAATTGAGATTTTAAAATATAAGTTTGAATTTTCAATGAATTTGAATTTCAAATTTTAAAATATAAATTTAATTGATAATAATTAAAATTTTGAAGATTTTGAAAATATATTGAAAATTAATTAAGTTTGAAATTATAAACTTACATATTAATTATAATTTGAAAATTAATTATCTTTTAAAAATAATTAAGATTTTGCATTTTATTAAAATTAATTATGATCTTGAAATTATAATTTTGTAAATAATGATTTTAAAATAATTAACATTTTAAAATTAAAATTAAAATTTTAAAATTAAGATTAACATTTTGAAATTAAGATTTCAAAATTAATTGAATTAATTAATTTGGGTTTGGTTAACTACTTTAAACCTAGGTTCATCTCACCCTTTTCTAGATTTTCAATCAGGGAACCTTAATAGTTTTGTGAGATAGTTAATTTAATCTTAAATTTAGATTATCATCTAAGGATTGATTTACATTTGAGTTAAACTCAGGTTTTACAATCAGTCAAATAAATATTCATTTCAAAAATTAGCTTCCAGGCTGTGGCGAAGCACTAGACCTTCTTGGGTATGAGATCATCCACCACTTCTAGACAAAGTCTTTCAAAGAAATTAGATATTTAATTTTCTTTTTGAAACCCCTAGATCTAACTAGTCAAGTGTAAATCACGCCTAGGTTCTTATCTAACATAATCTAAACATATATAATAAAAGCAGTAAAGGCAATCATCAAACAAATCTATTTATTAATAAAAATAGTCTTTCTATTGGCTCCCCCTGGATCATAGCCTCGATAAGGTCTATTAAGGTAGTGGACTTGATCCTTGGGGACCCAATATTGTCCAAGTCCAACTTTATTAACCAAGTTTGACTTGGGGACCCATGCTTGGACTATTTTTCTATTTTCTCTATTTTCAAGGGATAAATAAGACTTGTATTTCCATTTAGCCTTAAATCCAAGTCCGGATCGGTTGTAAATAACTCGCTGTTTTCCAAGAATCAGATCAAGATTCTTGGAACCCAAAGTGAATCATTCCAACGTGCATTTGAGTTCTTTAACTTGAGTTTTCAAATTGGAATTTTCTTCCTCAAGTTGTTGGACTTGAGTTGAACTTCCAATTTGAACTGACTCAGTCAAAGGACTCAATTTAGTCTCCTCCTTAAGGATTGTTACCTCCTTTTGGAGTGACTTGACTCGAAGGTTGGATTTGACTAACTTACGTATAAGATAATTGACTAAATTATGAAGTTTATCTACTTGATAAATACTTACAGTGGGGTTAAGTCCTTTGAAAACGGATAGGGATCCGTGCATCTCTCAGACTCTGTTTTTGACTCGCTTTTGGTATCTGATTCGTCGATTTGTTTCCGGGCCGTCAGTGCAAGGAAGCTCGTTTGTTCGAGCTCTTCGTCGGAATCTTCTGAAGAAGACTCATCCCAAGTTACTTGCAGTGCTTTCTTCTTCCTCTGCTTTTTTGTTTCCTTTTGGTTTGGACAGTTGGCTTTGATGTGTCCCTTTTGGTTGTAGCCATAGCAAGTTACTTCGAACTTCACTTTTGGACTTGATTGTACCTTCTTGGACTGAATCACCTTTTTAATATCCTTCTTGGTGAACCCTTTTTTCTTCTTGTAGAGTTTTCGTACGAGATTGACGAGTTTGGCTGCTATCTCATCGTCGTCATCATCTAAGTCTGATTTTTCTTCGGACTCGGGTTCAATCTAATACTTTTCTTTTGCTTCTCGCACGCTGCTCGTACCTGCAATCAAAGCAATACCTTTCTCGGCTGAGCGTGCATTAGTCTGTTCGTGCAATTCAAATTCAGAGGATAATTCATCTAATTTAATTAACGACAAATCCTTAGATGCCTTGTAAGCGTCTACCATTGAAGCCCACAATGTATTTCTCGGAAAAGCGTTTAGAGCGTATCTTATTACGTCTCGATTCTCCACCTTCTGTCCGATTGCATGGAAGCCGTTGAGGAGGTCTTGGATGTGTGTGTGCAATTGACTTGCCGATTTTCCTGTAGGGACCTTGATGTCCGCTAGAGGGGGGTGAATAGCGTTTCTGTTGGTTGCTACTCGGAAAACCTATAGGTTCCACTGTACAAAAATTTTGTACAAAGGTCTGAACCTTTTCCTAGCTACCATGTGTTCTTTTAAATTAAATTTTGGATCGCCTGCGGAACTTAACACGTTTGATCCAAAACTTAATCTATTTGTTCTTTTAGGTTTTGACTTGGATCTCCTGCGGAACTTAACACGTTCGACCCAAGTCTCCTTAAGTTATTAATTCCATTAAATATTAATTTCCATAAAAGGTTCCCAGTACTGACGTGGCGAGGCACATGGCCTTCTTGGATATGGGAGCAACCACCACCGACTAGACAAAACCTTTAATAGAAAGCTAATATTTAATTTCCTAAAATAACTTTAGGTTAACCAAAGAGAACAATCAAATCACAAGGAAAAGAAAGAAACAAAAGAACACAACTTTGAAAAAACATATTCGATTTTCTAGAACGTAAGCCTCTTGTATTTGGTATTATTTCCATAAATAACTAGCATGATGGAAATAAAATTTACTAGTTATACCTTGTAGAAAAACCTCTTGATCTTCTACCGTATTCCTCTTCTAACCTCGGACGTTGTGTGGGCAACGATCTTCCGAGACGAAACCACCAATCACCTTCTTCTCCTCCTAGCTAGGTTCGGCCAACAAAGAGGAAGCTTCACCAAGGAAGAAAACAAAATACTAACCAAGCTCCAAGAGATGCTAGCTTTCTCTCCTTCTTCTTCTTCTTCTCCGAGTAGTATCCGCCACCACAAGAGCTCCAATAGAAGGGTAGGGTTCGGCCACCACAAGAGGAAGAGAGGGAGAGGTTGTCCCCACACCAAGGAACAAAAGAGGGAGAGGAATAATAGATGTTGTGTCTTGTGAAGGCACCCTCACCCTTCTTTTATATTCCTTGGCCTAGGCAAATTAGGAAATTTAATTACAATAAAATTTCCTTAATTTCCTTGACATGATTTAATTGAGAAAAATTAAATAAAATTTCCCAATTTAATCTCTAATGGCCGACCACTTCTAGAGGAAATAAATTAGACAAGTTTTAATCAACAAATTAAAACTTCCTAATTTGTTTCCGAAATTTTAAAATAAAATTTCTCTTTAAAATCTCTTCATGGTTGATAAAGGAAATTTCTATAATTTTAATTTTATCAACATGTGGATAATTTTTAAAGAGAAAATAAAATAACTCATCAATCTACAAATAAGGAAAGAGATCTAATCTCTTTCTTTAATCTTTTGTAGATCTTTTACAAGAGAGATATTTTAATTTTAATTCTCTTTAAAAAATTATTTCTTCCACATAATAAAAACTAAAATTAAAATCCCTTTTTAATTTAATTTGGCCGGCCCCACTAGCTTGGGTTCAAGCTAGGGCCGACCACCCAATATACCTAGGCCGGCCCTAGCTTGGTTCCCAAGCTAGCTTGGCCGGCCCCTTATTAGTGGGTATAGAAGGTGGGTATAGGTGGGTATAAAACTTCTACAAATAAGAGGCTACGATAGGGACCGAGAGGAGGAATTGGTTTTGGTCTCCGATAAAATTAAGCATCCCGTGTTCGCCCTAACACACAACTTAATTTTATCAATGATAATTCATTCCACTAGAGAATTATCATTGAACTACCGCACCAATCCCAAATTACATTTTGGACTCCTTCTTATTATGAGTGTGTTAGTCTCCCTGTGTTTAAGATATCAAATGTCCACTAATTAAGTGAGTTACTGACAACTCATTTAATTAATATCTAAGTCCAAGAGTAGTACCACTCAACCTTATTATCATGTCGGACTAAGTCCACCTGCAGGGTTTAACATGACAATCTTTATGAGCTCCTCTTGAGGACATTATCAACCTAGTATCTCTAGGACAGTTTCCTTCTATAATCAACAACACACACTATAAGTGATACCATTTCCCAACTTATCGGGTTTATTGATTCAACGAACTAAATCTCACCCATTGATAAATTAAAGAAATAAATATCAAATATATGTGCTTGTTATTACATTAGGATTAAGAGCACACACTTCCATAATAACCGAGGTCTTTGTTTCTTTATAAAGTCAGTATAAAAGAAACGACCTCAAATGGTCCTACTCAATACACTCTGAGTGTACTAGTGTAATTATATAGTCAAGATAAACTAATACCTAATTACACTACGACCTTCCAATGGTTTGTTCCTTTCCATCATGGTCGTGAGCTACTGTTTATAATTTATAAGCTACTGATAACATGATCTTCTGTGTGTGACACCACACACCATGTCATCTACAATATAAATTAATTGAACAACTACATTTATCATAAATGTAGAAATTCGACCAATGTGATTCTTATTTCTAGATAAATGTTTATACCAAAAGCTAGGCTTTTAGTATACACTCCAACAATCTCCCACTTATACTAAAAGACTAAGCTGCTATATCTGCTGCCATACATCTGATTCCTAACCCTTCAACATGCCCATCAAAAGCTCTTGCCTTAAGGACCTCAGTGGAAGGATCAATAGGTCATCACCTGATGCAATCTAGGCGGCAACAACTTCTCCTCGTTTATACGATTTCTCGTATTGGGTGGTACTTGCGCTCTATTGTGTTTACTTGCCTTATAGACTTATGGTTTCTTCGAGTTTGCTACTGCACCAACATTATTACAATAAATTGTAATAATCTTTGGACAAACCAGAAATCATATCTAAGTCTATCTTGAGGTTATTGAGTCATACAGCTTTTAATGGCTACCTCAGAGGCTTGCCATATACTAAGCTTCTATGGTGGAGTCCAGAAAAATACCTATGTTGATCACTCTTCCATAGTTATGACTTTACCTCCTAAAATAAACACAAAACCCCGAGGTTGACTTATTATTGTCCCTATCCGATTGGAGGTCAAAATCCATACAACCCATAGGAACCAAATTAACTGCCTTGTAAGCTAGCATATAATCTTTAGTGCCTCTAAGGTACTTTAATATATACTTTACTGCAGTCCAATGTCCTTGTCTAGGGTTACTTTGATATCTGCTAACTATGCTCTTAGCAAAACAGATTTCTGATCTCGTGCATAGCATACATTAGGTTGTCTAACTGCCGAAGCATAAAGAACTGCCTATATGTCCTCAATCTCCTTTAATGTCATCAGAGACATCTCTTTAGATAAAGACACTCCATGCTTAAAAGGTAAGAAACCTTTTGAGGAGTTTTGCATGCTTAAAACGAGCAAGGATTTTTTCGATGTATCAAGCTTGGAATAAATATATTTTTTCTTGTGATCCCTTATTACTTTGATCTTAAAAAATATATACATTCTCCCAAGTCCTTTATATCGAATTATTTGGACAACCATACCCCTACTTCTGACAACATTTTGATATTGTTTCCAACTACAAAATGTTATCTACGATAGTACAAGAAATACCACCACGTTTCCATCACATCTTTTGTATACAAAACTTTATCCGTTTACTCAATAAATCCATAGGTGTGGATTACTTTGATAAACCTGGATGTTCCAAGACCTTGAAGCTTTGTATGAGTCCATAAGCTTGCACACAAGATGCTCTTAGCACTTTGCAATGAACCCTTCGGTTGCTTTATATGGATGCTTTCTTCAAGACTTCTATTAAGGAATCTGTCTTGACATCCACTTGCCAAATAGATAAAGAATTCGGATAGACTTAAGCATGGCTACCAGTGAAAAGGTTTCCTTTTCCATCAAGCCTTGCTTTGAAGGTTTCTACCTTCCGTCTATCCCTCTTTTTCTATTATAGACCTTTTACACCCAAAGGCTTTTACACCACTTGGTGGTTCTACAAGCTTCCAGATTTTATTAGAATACATATATTCTAATTCTATTATTCATTACTCTTTGCCAAGATGCTTCATATTTATCTTGGAGTGCTTCGTCATATGTCCGGAGATCAGGTTCATGTCCTTCAGGGATCGAGTTCAAAAACTCTCCCAAAACATGAATCTTTTAAGGTTGCTTAACAACCCTCCCACTACGACAAGGCACTTTATGCAATTGTGTATCATTTGTGATACGTGTTGCAGTTTTCTTGTGGTATCTCATCTTGTACAGTTGGTACTAGGTTAGACATGTCCTTTATTATTTCCTTAAGAACAAATTTACTTATGAGCACGTGGTTCATTATATAGTCCTTTTCTAAAAATCAGTCATTGATGTTATCAATGACCTTCTGATTTTTAAGACTATAAACCTACTTTTGTTTATCTAGGATAACTTACAAACAAGTGAACTCCTATCCAACTTATCATTATCTCTTTTTAACATATATGTTGGATTACCTGAATCCGAATATGCTTCAAAATAGGCTTACGCCTATTCAGCAATTCTATATGAGTAGAGAGTTATGACTTGGAAGACACTATGTTCACTTTCATTTTCAGAGTTTATCCTTAAAACAAATTTGGTAATTTTCTGAATAACTCATCATCTATCTAATTATTCCATAAGAGTTCTTTACCTTCTTTCTACTACACCATTTTGTTGGGGTGTACCAGATGCAGTTAGTTGGGATTGAAATCAACTTCTGATAAGTGACTCCTAAAATCTCTCAAGAGGTACTTGCCACTACGATCTTCCATAGTGACTTTTTACTTTATTCCTCCACATCAACCTTGTACTCTTTGAACTAATCAAAGTACTTAGTCTTTCGGTACATTAAGTAAATTTATTTGTATCTTGAATAGTTGTCTATAAATTAGACAAAATATTCAATACTACCTCTTGTCCGGATAGTCATAGGATCACACAAATCAGAATGAACCGATTTCAACATATCTTTGACTCCATACCCTTGGACTTAAAAGCTTCTTGGTTATTTTTCTTCCAAGTAAGACTCGCAGTTGGAAAGATTTCCACTACCAATGAACCCAAAAGTTCATCACTACCAATGAATCCTACTCAAGTATAACCTAGCTTTATATGCCAAAGATATAATTGGTTCATTTCCGAAGGTTGCTTTCTCTTAAAATTAGAAGATGTGTTACTAATTTCCATTTGTTGTATCGTGGGAGTTATTGGATTATAAATTGTCAACCATCATACGGAATAGATAACTTTCCTATTTTTCTCGATAACAACTTTGTTATCAAAATAGACACAATATCTATAATAGTTTAGAAACCGAAATCAGGTTCTTTCTAAACTTGGTGCGTAAAGACAATTACTTAAAATCCATATTTTATTCTTATCAAAGGATAAACATCTCCCATCGCAATGGCTACCACTTTTACAGGAGTGCCCATGTGGACGGTGATTTACCTTTCATTTAGTTGTCGGGTTTCCTGGAACCCTGCAATGAATTGCAGACATGATTAATGGCATCTTGTATCTACACTCCAGGTTCTGGTAGATAACACCACTGGACATGTTTCAACTAATGAATTAAATACATCTAAATTGTTCTTAGTTCTAAGAAGACAGTCTACCTTAATGTCCAAGTCCTATTTCCAATCATTACAATTGGGACTAATAAGTCTTTTTCTATAGTATGACTACTAGGGATTGACAAACATCCTAAGAATCACAAAAATATTTGGTCAAGATCAACTCCTTAAAATCTCCATGAATTTTGTGTATACAAAATCAAAGAGGAGATTTTATTCATTAATTTTATTATCTCGTCAACTTTACTTTATGAAGAATAAAATTAATAGTTGATCTGTCTTTGATCAAATATTTGGTCAAAACTCTTTGAATTTAAAATAAAATATTGATTCCTCAAACAATATTATTTAAATTCACCAACACCTCAAACACCGTGAATTTTGCATGCCACGTTAGTGTGGACGTATACAAATTCAACATTTGTAAAAGGAGGGTTTTACCCATTAACTATCTTGTCAACGTATCTTTATGACAAATAAAATTATCTCAAACACCGTTAATTTTGTATGCCACGTTAGTGTGGACGTATACAAAATCAATCATTTGTAAGAGGGGTTTTAACCCTTTAATTTTATTATCTTGTCAACCTAGTTTTATGACAAATTAATAGTTGATTTCATTTGGTCACACAAATAATAGCAGTGACTCCGATGGGGAGGATACTATTAGATGTGTCTAAGTGTATACCATTACTTGACACTAAGTCCATTAATAAGATTATGCCCCTTCCGTTGGGGAAGATCACACGCTCTTAATTAACTTCCTATAGTCATCCAAAAATGGAAGTCTGTTCTAGTGATCCACAAACAAGCTCATCCGTTATGGAGGAAGGCACTCAGAGCCAACGCGCAAGCTTGTTTGCATCACTTACAAACCAGTAATGGAGACCATGGGATTTATTTAAAAATCCCTCTCTCACTTAGTTATTTATAAACGAGGAATTTTAACTATGCTAGCCTACTAGTCATGTATACTAACATGCACACACAGCACAATATAAAAGCAATAAATAGAAAATCTAATTTTCAACTATTATGACTTTTATCTCTAGTTGTCCTCCGTGTGTTGTCATCCCAAGCTGCTGCCATATTTGGCCACCGCCATCGGGTCTAGCTGTCGCATCTTGCTACTAGTTCCTGCGCCTCTGGTCCTTAGAAGGTTCCACGCTTTGCAAGATTCGATCCATGACATACATAGAATTTTACATTTTGATCCTATATTCCATAAAAGGAATGTACATGTATCTAGATCAAAAATAAAATCCTAATAAAACTAAATACAGCTCCTGCTGTATTTTATAACAATCATGCACACATAGATAAATGCCCTTGACATGTCCAAGGGTCCAATCACACACATAAAAACTAAAAGCCATAATAGTTGGATCCTGCATCCACAAAGTTAGCACATCCTACTATTAACCTGCCTAAATTATGTATGACATGTGCATAATTAAACTAATACCAAATACACAGAGGCAAAACCCTAGCTCTGATACCAATTGTTGGTTGCTACTCGGAAAACCTATAGGTTGTACAAAATTTTGTACAAAGGTCTGAACCTTTTCCTAGCTACCATGTGTTCTTTTAAATTAAATTTTGGATCGCCTGCGGAACTTAACACGTTTGATCCAAAACTTAATCTATTTGTTCTTTTAGGTTTTGACTTGGATCTCCTGCGGAACTTAACACGTTCGACCCAAGTCTCCTTAAGTTATTAATTCCATTAAATATTAATTTCCATAAAAGGTTCCCAGTACTGACGTGGCGAGGCACATGGCCTTCTTGGATATGGGAGCAACCACCACCGACTAGACAAAACCTTTAATAGAAAGCTAATATTTAATTTCCTAAAATAACTTTAGGTTAACCAAAGAGAACAATCAAATCACAAGGAAAAGAAAGAAACAAAAGAACACAACTTTGAAAAACATATTCGAAATTCTAGAACGTAAGCCTCTTGTATTTGGTATTATTTCCATAAATAACTAGCATGATGCGGAAATAAAATTTACTAGTTATACCTTGTAGAAAAACCTCTTGATCTTCTACCGTATTCCTCTTCTAACCTCGGACGTTGTGTGGGCAACGATCTTCCGAGACGAGAAACCACCAATCACCTTCTTCTCCTCCTAGCTAGGTTCGGCCAACAAAGAGGAAGCTTCACCAAGGAAGAAAAACAAAATACTAACCAAGCTCCAAGAGATGCTAGCTTTCTCTCCTTCTTCTTCTTCTTCTCCGAGTAGTATCCGCCACCACAAGAGCTCCAATAGAAGGGTAGGGTTCGGCCACCACAAGAGGAAGAGAGGGAGAGGTTGTCCCACACCAAGGAACAAAAGAGGGAGAGGAATAATAGATGTTGTGTCTTGTGAAGGCACCCTCACCCTTCTTTTATATTCCTTGGCCTAGGCAAATTAGGAAATTTAATTACAATAAAATTTCCTTAATTTCCTTGACATGATTTAATTGAGAAAATTAAATAAAATTTCCCAATTTAATCTCTAATGGGGCCACTTCTAGAGGAAATAAATTAGACAAGTTTTAATCAACAAATTAAAACTTCCTAATTTGTTTCCGGAAATTTTAAAAATAAAATTTCTCTTTAAAAATCTCTTCATGGTTGATAAAGGAAATTTCTATAATTTTAATTTTATCAACATGTGGATAATTTTTAAAGAGAAAATAAAATAACTCATCAATCTACAAATAAGGAAAGAGATCTAATCTCTTTCTTTAATCCTTTGTAGATCTTTTACAAGAGAGATATTTTAATTTTAATTCTCTTTAAAAAATTATTTCTTCCACATAATAAAAACTAAAATTAAAATCCCTTTTTAATTTAATTTGGCCGGCCCCCACTAGCTTGGGTTCAAGCTAGGGCCGGCCACCCAATAATATACCTAGGCCGGCCCTAGCTTGGTTCCCAAGCTAGCTTGGCCGGCCCCTTATTGGTGGGTATAGAAGGTGGGTATAGGTGGGTATAGAACTCTACAAATAAGAGGCTACGATAGGGACCGAGAGGAGGAATTGGTTTTGGTCTCCCGATAAAATTAAGCATCCCGTGTTCGCCCCGAACACACAACTTAATTTTATCAATGATAATTCATTCCACTAGAGAACTATCATTGAACTACCGCACCAATCCCAAATTACATTTTTGGGCTCCTTCTTATTATGAGTGTGTTAGTCTCCCTGTGTTTAAGATATCGAATGTCCACTAATTAAGTGAGTTACTGACAACTCATTTAATTAATATCTAAGTCCAAGAGTAGTACCACTCAACCTTATTATCATGTCGGACTAAGTCCACCTGCAGGGTTTAACATGACAAACTTTATGAGCTCCTCTTGAGGACATTATCAACCTAGTATCTCTAGGACACAGTTTCCTTCTATAATCAACAACACACACTATAAGTGATACCATTTCCCAACTTATCGGGTTTATTGATTCAACGAACTAAATCTCACCCATTGATAAATTAAAGAAATAAATATCAAATATATGTGCTTGTTATTACATTAGGATTAAGAGCACACACTTCCATAATAACCGAGGTCTTTGTTTCTTTATAAAGTCAGTATAAAAGAAACGACCTCAAATGGTCCTACTCAATACACTCTGAGTGTACTAGTGTAATTATATAGTCAAGATAAACTAATACCTAATTACACTACGACCTTCCAATGGTTTGTTCCTTTCCATCATGGTCGTGAGCTACTGTTTATAATTTATAAGCTACTGATAACATGATCTTCTGTGTGTGACACCACACACCATGTCATCTACAATATAAATTAATTGAACAACTACATTTATCATAAATGTAGAAATTCGACCAATGTGATTCTTATTTCTAGATAAATGTTTATACCAAAAGCTAGGCTTTTAGTATACACTCCAACAGTTTCGTCGTGCGCTTGCGTTGTTTGCTTCGTCTTGATGGTTAGCAGCGGAATACAACTCGAAAACAAACTATACAATGCTAACTCAAGGATTTACTTGGTATATACCTCAAGAAGAGGTGACTAATCCAATGATCCACACACGACACGCTATCTCCACTATGAAAACCTCCTTCTCGGTCGCAGCCGGAGGCAGAGAAGCCTCGTACAAACTCACACACAACATAAACACAAATACAAGAAGAAACTACAAGAACACAAGTAAATACACCTTTCTTCTTGCTACTTGGTGTTACCTCTTGAACCTTGGAGATGCTCCCCAAGTGCCTTCAAGAACTGACGTGAGTGCTAGAGAAATCGCTGTGAAGATCGCACAAAGCTCGTAGAAAACAGCTCGCAAAGAACTACGGAGAAAACGCTCTGCCCAGGCTTTAAACAGTGCTCTCAATCGATCCAATTCATCCTCAATCGATTGCCACGTCAGCACCACTTCATCGCAGCCGTCCATCGCTCGTTTCCTGCCCAACGGTCACTTCCCAATTGATCGATTGACCGATCGATTGGGAACATCTGGATCGATCCATGGATCGATCCAGAAGCATTCTGTGCTTCTCGCGATCGTGCGAGAACACCCCTGCCCAATCGATCGACAGGCGATCGACTGGGAAAGGCTCTGTGCTCACGAAATATGGTCCCAATCGATTAGGTCATCCCTTCCTTCGCAGCACACTCCAATCGATCCACTGATCGATTGGAGCCTGTTCAATCGATCGCCCGATCGATTGAACACCCTAGACTTGACTCAAACTCAAGTCCAGCTCCCCAAACCCAACTCTCGGTCAACCGTGATCCGTTGGGTTTGCATGCCTAGCATTTGGCTACTCCCGACCAACCTCGAACTAGCATTCTAGCCTCCTCCATCAGCCTTGCGTCCCTCGGATATCTCTCATCCTTCACGCCTTACCTTCAGGAGCTTCCTTCGGCCTCACCCTAGTTGTCGGATTATACCACCACACTCGACTAACCTCGAACTAGCCTTCTAGCCTCCTCCATCAGCCTTGCGTCCCTCGGATATCTCCCCATCCTTCACGCCTTACCTTCAAGAGCTTCCTTCGGCCTCATCCTAGTTATCGAGTTCTCCTAGCCAAATCACCCTAGGACTTGCTTTGCCAAGATTACACTTGGACTTTCCAATTGTCTGGCTCCTCACCAGGACTTTCCCTTTGCCAAGATCACACTTAGACTTTCCAGTTACCTGGCTCCTCACCAGGACTTTCCTTTCGCCAAGATCATACTTGGACTTTCCAGTTGCCTGGCTCCTCACCAGGACTTTCCCTTTGCCTAGCTATACTAGGACTTTCCAATTGCCTGATCTCACTTATCAGGACTTTCACCACCAAGTCTGGTCAACACTGACCTACTTGGATTTTCACTATTGTCAACCTTCCTATTGGACTTACCTTTGCCTAATCTCCTATTAGGACTTTCCCAGTCAAGTCTCCTGTCAACCTTGACCTACTTGACTTCTCTCTTGCCTAACCGCCAGTTAGGACTTTCCCAGATGCCTAAACTCCAGTTAGGACTTTCTCATTGCCTAAACTCCAGTTAGGACTTACCCGGTCAAGTATCCGGTCAACACTGACCCACTTGACCTGTCTTCTCATCAACCTGGTCAATCCCTTGACCATCTCCACAATTGGACAATTGCTCCAACAATCTCCATATATTGTCAAATGGACGATTGCCCTAGCAATCTTCATATATTGTCAAATATCAAAACTCAAACCCTGACTCAAGCTTGACTCAACTCAAGCTTAGTCAAACTGGTCAACCTCGACCTAGGGAAATTGCCCCAACATCTTCATCCTACAATTTTATATTATACAGCTTATTCAAAATTAAATCTCTTTTACTTCCTTTAGTATTGGAGGTCCCTTCATTCAGTTCAATCAACTTCTCCCACAGGTATTTGGCATTTGAGAATGGATCAACTCAGTTTAACTTCTCCTTTGTTAGACCATATTGAAGAGTACATGTCGCTTTGGCGTTGACCTTGACCTTCTTTATTAGACTTGCATCCCAGTTCTCGCATGATATCTATTTTCCCGTGCCGTTGAGTGGGAGTGAGATACCGATTTTGATGATCATCCACATCTCGAATTGGGTTTAGAGGTAGGACTCCATTCGGTCCTTCCAATAGCCAAAATCTTCGCCGGAGAAGAGCGACGGGCTGGCTGTGCTATAGCCTTCTTGATGAGTCATTTAGGAGAAAACCTCGCATACAAAAACAGAAACGATTGCAAGACTTGGTCTTAGATTTAGTAGTGCGGGAGCAAGAGAATATAATAAAAACTCGAGTGGTAGTTGCACTGACTTCGAGAAATGGAAAAAAAAACTCGATCGATAAAACAAATCCAAAGGCGGCAATTTTACCGATTCCGATTGACTCCGAAAATTTTAAAACTACCACAGAAAAATTACTTGAATGGTGGTTTTACCAATTCGAAGTGACACCGCTCTGATACAACTGTAGGATCGAAAGCGCTAGAGGGGGGTGAATAGCGCTCATGGCTTTCACGTCGTTTTAAAACAAGCGATCGAAGTAAACGTTACACGGCAGAATAAAAGAAACAACACACGAGCACACCAAGGAATTACTTGATTTGGAGCCTATGACGACTCCTACTCCAAGGCCCACACTCATCGAGTGTTTACTTTGGGCAATTCACTATCAATCCAGAAATATTACAAAAGGAGTATTACAATTTAAATGTAATAAATAAAAGTATACCAACAACTCAAGAATGGAGAAAGTCGAGTTTGTGGTTGTCGGAGTAGCGTTATGGCTTTGCCGAATTATTTTGTTAGTAGTGCGCAGTTAAAGAATCGTTGAAAACTGTTGTCTTGAAGCATCTGGTCGAGACATGCTTATATAGCATGTTGAGGGCGCCTCCAATAGCATGGAGGGCGCCTCCAACCCCGCCAAATCCGCAGCGTTGATAAGCCCCGCGTCGCCCGCTGCTTATCCGCCTGAGGGCGCCTCCAAGCTCCATGAAGGGCACCCTCTGCCCAGTGTCCAGGGCGCCTCCAAGCTCCATGGAGGGTGCCCTCTGCCCTACTACGTGAAGGTCTTTAACTAGTGCACCCGAGGGGCCTCCAAGCTCCATGAAGGGCGCCTCGGGTACTGTTTATCCGAGGATTTACATCTTTTTTACTCCCTGCAAGATGTGTTAGTCCAAAATACAAAACATATCCTGCAAAACAGAGTTAAGCACAATAAAATAATATTAAGATAAATATTTGACAATCACTGGACTGTCCGGTTCTGACTTTGGATTTCCATCTAGAAATCTTAGGTCGAACCTACGCCTACTGTTCCCTTACCGGGGAACACGTCCTCACTTACTCCACTCAGGAGAATTTACCTATTGCCAAACCGGTCCTCCAGACCGACTGGACTTTTGCTAAGCGCCCGAGCCTCCAGGACTTTCTGCTGGACGTTCGCTCCACGACCTGTCCAATCTTTTCACCTAGTCCACGACCACCAGGACTTTCCACATAGAGTCCCCGACCCTAGGGTTTTTGTCCGAAGCCTTCGACCCGCCAAGAATTTCCGCCTAAGGTTACCACCCCTTGAGACCTAGGATTACTAGCCCGTAGGGTTTTCCACCTGCCTAACTACAGCTAGGACTTTTGCCTAAGTACACTTAAACTTTCTTGAAAACTCATTCAAACACATTAGACCACAAATAACCTTAACTTTGAACCTTTGTCATTATCAAAATTTAGGTTCGATCGTCGGATGCTTCCCGCATCAACAAAGGATTCAATGAGAAGAGAGGGCTTACTGCAAAAGAAAATCGCCGACGGAGAAGAAGAGAAGAGGAGGGTGAGCATGAGGAAGACGATAGGGCAAAAGAAAAGGATGAGGACTTAAAAACCTAGAGAGTGGTTGTTTTGAGCCGTTCGATCGAAGGCATTGGAAAATGGGCATTTATCACAATCATTGAATTCAAAAAGACAACCATCACATCAAGTCCAAACAATCGTCTGTCACATCACATAGGCGACGACATGCAGAGGTGACACGTGACATTCTATTATAGGTGACATTAATGATGAGACAAAAAGCATGATTGTAAGATATGGCTAAGCGTGCTTGGCATTAATGGGTGAAGATTTGAACGTCTCTCGAGAAATTACGTGATATCAACAACAATTAAAAGGCATTACGGTCAAAGCAGAGATCAACAATAAGTTCTAAAATTGGCTAAGTGTTGCGCACAATAGAGTCGAACGGGGATTATAAAACTGTTGGAGATTGTCATCAACAGCCAAACGGTGGTTATAAACCTTTGAGTCAAAGAGCGTCGACAGTCAAATGATGACTATAAACCCTTGAGTCAAAGTGTCAACGTCAAAGAGCGTCGACAACCGAACGATGACCATAAACCCTAGAACACAGGTTTGAGAAGAAAAGAGCTCCCGGATATACTAATCGTCCAGTCAGTTGGACTTGCAGCCTCCTTCGACTAGACTTAAAGGGAAGGTTTATGATGCGATGATGAAAGGGGGCTCCACCAGTGGGTCAGAGTAAAAGAAAAGCGGCGGGCGTGGATGTTAGAGTCTAAGTAGTCAAAGACCCTGGCCTGGGAAACAAACAAATTGAGTCGAGCGACGCGTCTTCTGTCCGGTCGGGCGTGACCACCTGGTTATCCCAAACCATGTCCGAACTGTCTCTCTAGGAAAGCTCGCGAGTAAGGCTAATGGCCAAGTAGCAACTCCCCCGAACCACCACCCCTAAGTGGTGGCACACTCGGTCGAACAAAGGGCAACCCTCCGACAATAGTACAACCGAATGGAAGGGAGGGCAATAGTTCTATGCGTTAGGTCCGAACAGGGACTACCTTATCAAGCAAGGCCGATCTATCGTGTATGGACCTACAGACTTGTTGGTTGCTACTCAGAATACCGTCCTAGTTCCCCTATATAAAAATTTGTACAAGCATAGAACTATCCTAGCTACCCATGTGCTCTACTAAAGTTAAATTTGGATTGCAAACGATGCTTAACATTATTAATCCAAATTTCTCCTTTAGAAGTTAAACTTGAATTGAGAATGAAACTTAACATTCTTACTCCAAGTTCAACCGATGTGATCTTCCTAAGTTAAACCATATTACAAAAGTTATCAAATATCTATTTCAAAGATCGGCTTCCAGGTTAAACATGGCGAGGCACTAGGCCTTCTTGGGTATGCGATCATCCACCACTTCCTAGACAAAATCTCACAAAGAAATCGAATATTTAACTTCTTACAGTAAACTAGGTTTAACTATAGAGACCTCAATAGAAACATATTATCGAAACATAAAATCGAAAAATAAAATCAATAACAAAAACGATAACTAAAACCGATAACCTCTTTTTCAAGATCTATACAAAAGATGAACTAGTTATAATGCGGAAACTAATAACTAGTTATACCTTTTGTAGTTTATAGACTTCTTGATCTTCTAATGTATTCTTCTCCTTCTCTTAGACGTCGTATGGGCGACGATCTTCCAAGACAAAATCCACTCAAGCTTCTTCCAAGGCTTCCAAGATCCGGCCACCAAATAACCTCCAAGGGATGCTAGACAAGAGAGCTTCCTTCTCTTCTTCTTCTCCTTCAAGCTACCGGCCACTAAGAGATCTCCCACAATTGATGCCGCCAGCCTCCAAGAGAGAAAACAAAAGAAGAGAAGAGAAAGAACAAGGGTCGGCCACCAAGGAAGAATAGAGAGGAATAGAATATGTGTTCTTAGGTGAGGCATCCCCTCCATCTCTTTTATATTCCTTGGTCTTGTCAAAAAAGAAAAGTTTTATAACAAAAAATAAAACTTCCTTTTCTCCCATGACATGGCTGGCCACAAGCTTGTGATCCAAGAAAGGAAAGATTTTAAACAAAATTAAAATATCTCTTTTAAAATCCCTTTTGTGGATAGTTATAAAAGGAATATTTTATAAATTAAAATCTCTCTCTTTTAAATCCTTTTATGGATATCTATAAGAGAAAAGATTTAAAATAAAATATGATTACAAAAAGGAAAGTTTTATAACAAAAATTAAAATCTTTCTTTCACATTATAGATAACTACAAATAAGGAAAGATTTCAAATCTATCTTTTATTCCTTTGTAGAAAACTATAAAAGGAAAGATTTTAAAACCATCATAAAAGGAAAGTTTTTAACAAAATAAAAACTCCTTTTATTTCCTTTTGTGACCAATCTAAAAAAGAAAAATTTTATATTAAAATCATCCTTTTAAATCCTTTTTATGGATCTTTATAAAAGGAAAGATTTTACAAAAAATAAAACTTCCTTTTCTTCTTGTGTGTGGCTGACCCCTTGCTTGGACACCAAGCAAGGTTTGGTCGGCCCTAGCTTGGGCTCCAAGCTTAGCATGGTCGGCCCCTTGCTTGGTCTCCAAGCAAGGCTTGGTCGGCCCTAGCTTGGGCCTTAAGAAGCTAGACTTTTGGGTGGATATAACACTTTATATAAGAGGCTTCAATAGGGACATAGAGGAGGAATTGATTTTGATCTCCCGATGAGCTTGAGCTTCCCGTGTTCACCCCGAACACCCAACTTTAGTTCATCAATAATATTTCATTCCACTAAAGAGTTATTATTGTACTACCGCACCAATCTCATATTACAATATGAGCTCCTTCTTATCATGAGTGTGTTAGTCTCTCTGTGTTTAAGATATTGAATGCCTACTAATTAAATGAGTTACTGACAACTCACTTAATTAATATCTAGGTCCAAGAGTAGTACCACTCAACCTTATCGTCATGTCAGACTAAGTCCACCTGCAGGATTTACATGACAATTCTTATGAGCTCCTCAAGGGGACATCATCAACCTAGATTACTATGACACAATTTCATTCTATAATCAACAACACACCATATAAATAATATCATTTCCCAACTTATCGGGCCTATTGATTTAACAAACTAAATCGCACCCCTTGATAAATTAAAGAAATAAATATTGAGTATACGTGTTTGTTATTATATCATGATTAAGAGTACACACTTCCATAATAACAGAGGTTTTGTTCTTTTATATAGTCAGTATAAAAAAAAACTACCTCAAATGGTTCTGCTCAATACACTCATAATGTACTAGTATAATTTTATAGTCAAAATAAACTAATACCAAATTACATTACAACCACTCCAATGGTTTGTCCCATTCCATCTTGGTTGTGAGCTACTATTTATAATTTATAAGGAACTGATAACATGATCTTTTGTGTGTCTCCTCACACCATGTTATCTACAATATAAATTAAATGGACAACTACACTTAGCATAAATGTAGATATTTGACCAATGTGATGTTAGGATCGGTTGAGCTAAGGGGGGGGGGGGGTGAATGACTCACTTCGTTTTATTGATCGACTTGATTTTACGCAGCGGAAATTGGGAATCAATGCTAACTCTTGTATTTACTTGGTATCCACCTCCTCAAGGAGGTGACTAGTCCAAGGATCCACAACACCGTCACCCTTCCACTATCAAACTTCTCATTCTCGGAATTACACCGAAGGTGGAGAAACCTTACAAGATTTACAACTCTCCCTCTCCAAGGTAAAAAGATCACACCCACTACAATGAAGAAGAAAAGAGAGATTACAAACTTGAAGTTCTTCTTCCTTGCAACGTGAGACTTGAAAACGTGGCGAGATGGAGAGCTTGAGCTTCAAACCCTTGAGAAGTCTTGAGCACTTCAGAGATCGATCACGCAAGGGCAATAAAACAGTGTATTTTTCTCGGATGATCTTGTTCCTCTTTCTTCCAGCTTTTTTTAAACATCGTGAAAACTAGCCGTTTCTCACATAGACGTCGCCATGAATTGATTGGGTTTATATTCCAATCGATTCACAAGTATCCGTTGGAAGCCATCGTGTCAAGATCAATGGTGTAGATTAGTTCGTTTGATCTTCAATCGATTGGGGCAGTGCTTGAATCGATTCAAACACACGTTTGTGGAATTGCAGAATCGCAATGCTCTGTGAATTGATCGGTCGATCGATTAAGTAACTTCAATCGATCGGCTGATCAATTCAGGAGGATTCTGTGCTTCGCACAGAAGCTTCCTGAATCGATCTCCCGATCGATTGGTTTACACCAATCGATCGGTTGATCGATCCAGAAGCATTCTGTGTTTCGCGCAGAAACTTCCCGATCGATCGGTCGATCGATTGGTTTCCTTCCAATCGATCGGCTGATCGATTCAGAGGCATTCTGCCTCACAACCGTGTCTAAATCGATTTACCAATCGATTTCTGATAAGTGAGTCAACATGCACCCAACCTTCTGACCTGCAGGAACTTCTCTTGCCCGGAATCCGGTCCTCGACCTTCTTGGACTTCTCTTGCCTTGCATCCGGTCTTCTGACCTGCAAGGACTTTTTCTGTCAAGAATCCAGTCCTCGACTTTCTTGGACTTCTCTTGCCTTACATCCGGTCTTCCGACCTGCAAGGACTTCTCCTGCAAACTCACAATGCATGTTAGATCCAACGTATTAACCTAAACTTAAACAATTGTCAACACATTGAAACTTCCAAGGCATGATTGCACTAACATGTGATTCTTATTTCAAAATAAATGTTTATACAAAAGCTAGACTTTTAGTATACACTCTAACATGACTATCTTATCATATCCTTTTAGGAGTTTGTATCGTTGACAGTAGAACATGTCTAGCAAACAAATCGTACTTTAGAAGCTTCTAGGTTGTCACATCAGAAAATTACATGGCTGCTTAAGGAATGGTCTTAGGGATACTTTTTGATTAGTCTTTTCCTAGGATGCATAGGGAAACATGCCTATACTTTGAGATACGTGCATGAACACTACAGTGATACTATAAAAGGAGGTTTCCATCTATAGGCGAAGGTATGCGCAATTTTGTTTTCTACACGCTCTTGCTACAGTTCTTCATTTTCTACTCACTCGAAACTGACTTGAGCGTCGAAGGACCATCGCCGAGAACCCCTTCCCGACCTAGCACTAACGACTTTGCGTTGTAGTTTTACGTGGAGTTTTCGTTTCATCAAATTTCTAACTATATCCTCAGTTTACCAGTATCTCTGTTTTCAGATAGGATCTATTATTATTATTATTATCATTATTGGTTAGTCCTAGGAAAACGTACCAGTTCCACTATACAAAATTTTTTGTACAAGTGTCGAACCTTTCCTTAAATAACCTATTGTGTTCTTTAGAAGTTAAATTTGGAATCGCAGACGGAACTTAACATCATTGATTCCAAATTTAACTTATCTGTTCTTAATGATTTAGATTTGAATCGCAAGCGGAACTTAACACTATTGATTCAAATCCACCTATGTTATTAATTTCATTAAATATTAATTTTTAAAATTAGCTTCCAGGACTGCATGGCGAGGCACATGACCTTCTTGGATATGGGAGCAACCACCACCGCCTAGACAAAGCCTTTTAAGGAAAGCTAATATTTAATTCCTTAAATAACTCTAGGTTAACCAAAAAGAACAATCGAATCACAAATTCGAAAAAGAAGAAAATACAAATTCGAAAAACTAATTCGAAAAACTAGATCTAATGCCTATTGTGTTTGGAATTCATACAAAAGAAATACAACTAGTATGATGCGGAAATTAATTACTAATTATACATTCCTTTGTAAACTTTAATGACCTCTTGATCTTCTATCGTATTCTTCTTCTTATCTCGGACGTTGTGTGGGCAATGATCTTCCGAGACGAGAACCACCAAGCTCCTTCTCCAAGCTAGATTCGACCACCATTAATTCTCCATGAGAAGTAAAGGTCCGACCACCACCACCAAGCTCCAAGGAATGCTAGAAACGAAGCCTTCTTTCTCTCCTTCTTCTCCTAGCTAGAACCAGTCACCATGGACTTCCCTTAAGTTGATGCCGCCGGCCACAAAGGAGGAAGAGAAAAGAAGGAGAAGAGGAGACCCTAGGGCCGACCACACCAAGGAAGAAAAGAGAGGAAGAAAAGAATAGAGTCGTTAGCCATGAAGGCGCCTCTACCCCCTCTTTTATAATTCTTGGTCTTGACAAATAAGGAAACTTAATTAAAAACTTCCTTAATTCTTTTGCCATGAAAAGGATAATTTTATTTTATTAAAAACCAATTTCCCTTTTCATTATTACATGGTCGGCCACCTAATTCTCCTTCAAGGAAAGTTTTTTATTCACAAGAATAAAAACTCCCTAATTTGTTTCCAGAAATTTATAAATTTTTTTAATAATTTTAATCTCTTCATGATTGGTTAGTAAAAAGAAAATTTTATAAATTAAAATCTTTCTTTTAAACATGTGGATAATTTCGAAAAAGGAAAGTTATCTCTAAAAATTAAAATCTCTTTTCAATCTACAAATAAGGAAAGATATCAAATCTTTTCTTAATCTTTTGTAGAAATTAATAAAAGAGAATATTTAATTTTTAAACTTTATTTTAAATCATGAACATGGTTAAAAAGGAAAGTTTTCTCAAAATTAAAATCTCCTTTCAATTTACAAATAAGGAAAGATTTCAAATCTTTTCTTAATCTTTTGTAGAAAGCTATAAAAGGAAAGATTTAAATTTTAAACTCTTTTTAAAACCATGATATCCACATAAGAAATAATTTTAATAAAAATTAATTTTAATTTTCTAGTGGCCGACCACCTAAGCTTAGGACCCAAGCTTTGGCCGGCCACCAACTTGGCTCATCCACTTGGTCTTGGCCGGCCCTAGCTTGGGTTCCAAGCTATCTTGGCCGACCCCATTAGGATGGGTAAGAAGGTGGGTATGTGGTGGGTATAAATTTCTATATACAAGAGGCTACGATAGGGACCAAGAGGAGGAATTGGTTTTGGTCTCCCGATGAAATTAAGCTTCCTGTGTTCGCCCCGAACACACAACTTAACTTCATCGATAATAATTCATACCACTAAATAATTATTATTGAACTACCGCACCAATCCCAAATTATATTTTTGGGCTCCTTCTTATTATGAGTGTGTTAGTCTCCCTGTGTTTAAGATGTCGAATGTCCACTAATTAAGTGAGTTACTGACAACTCATTTAATTAATATCTTAGTCCAAGAGTAGTACCACTCAACCTTATCATCATGTCGGACTAAGTCCACCTGCAGGGTTTAACATGACAATCTTTATGAGCTCCTCTTGGGGACATTATCAACCTAGATTACTAGGACACAGTTTCCTTCTATAATCAACAAGTCACACTATAAGTAACACCATTTCCCAACTTATCAGACATTTTGATTTATCGAACTAAATCTCACCCTTTGATAAGTCAAAGAAATAAATATTAAATATATGTGCTTGTTATTATATTAGGATTAAGAGCACACACTTCCATAATAACTAAGGTCTAGTTTTTTTATTAAATCAGTATAAAAAGAACTTAACTTAAATGATCCTGCTCAATACACTTAAAGTGTACTAGTGTAATTTATTAGTCAAGATAAACTAATGCCTAATTACACTACGACTATTCCAATGATTTGTTCCTTTCCATCTTAGTCGTGAGCTACTGTTTATAATTTATAAAGAACCGATAACACAATCTTCTGTGTGTGACACCACACACTATGTTATCTACAATATAAATTAATTGAACATCTACATTTGGTATATATAAATGTAGACACTTGATCAATGTGATTCTTATAAATGTTTATACAAAAGCTAGGCTTTTAGTATACACTCCAACAGTCATTATTATTATTATTATTATTATTATTATTATGTTGTTGTTGTTGTTGTTATTATTATTATTATTATTATTATTATTGTTGTTGTTGTTGTTGTTGTTGTTGATTAATATTTCAGACATATCCTCAAATAGTACATAGTTAAATTTTTAATAATTGTTATTTTCATAATTTTAAATTACCAATAGACTAAACATAAATTATAAATTAAAAAAATTCTATTATGTCAAAATTCCTGCATATATGTTAGGTGTATATTCTTGGACGATCTTCATATGTCTGGATACCTGAGAGTGTTCTCGGATGCCCTGATTTACTTTTAAAAATCGGGGTGGCCGGGAAGACTCCCGGGCATTCGGACATGTGAAGGTCATCCGGTATTGTTGGAGTGTATACTGAAAGCCTAAGCTTTGTAAACATTCATTATGAATAAAGAATCACATTTGGTCAAATTGTCTACATTTGTTTGTAGTTGTTCATTTAATTTATATTGTAGATAACATAGTATGTGGTGTCACATGCAGAAGATGATGTTATCAGTACCTTATAAATTATAAACAGTAGCTCACGACTAAAATGGAAAGGAACAAACCATTAGAAGGTCGTAGTGTAATTAGGTATTAGTTTATCTTGACTATATAATTACACTAGTACACTTAGAGTATATTGAGTAGGACCATTAGAGGTCGTTTCTTTTATACTGACTTTGTAAAGGAACAAAGACCTCAGTTATTATGGAAGTGTGTGCTCTTAATCCTAATATAATAACAAGCACATATGTTTGATATTTATTTCTTTAATTTATCAATGGGTGAGATTTAGTTCGATGAATCAATAAACCCGATAAGTTGGAAAATGGTATCACTTATAGTGTGTGTTGTTGATTATAGAAGGAAACTGTGTCCTAGAGATACTAGGTTGATAATGTCCTCAAGAGGAGCTCATAAAGATTGTCATGTTAAACCCTGCAGGTGGACTTAGTCCGACATGATAATAAGGTTGAGTGGTACTACTCTTGGACTTAGATATTAATTAAATGAGTTGTCAGTAACTCACTTAATTAGTGGACATTCGATATCTTAAACACAGGGAGACTAACACACTCATAATAAGAAGGAGCCCAAAAATGTAATTTGGGATTGGTGCGGTAGTTCAATGATAGTTCTCTAGTGGAATGAATTATCATTGATAAAATTAAGTTGTGTGTTCGGGGCGAACACGGGATGCTTAATTTTATCAGGAGACCAAAACCAATTCCTCCTCTCGGTCCCTATCGTAGCATCTTATTTATAGAGTTCTATACCCACCTATACTCACCTTCTATACCCACCCAATAGGGGCCAGCCAAGCTAGCTTGGGAACAAGCTAGGGCCGACCTAGGTATAATATTGGGTGGCCGGCCCTAGCTTGAACCCAAGCTAGTAGGGCCGGCCAAAATAAATTAAAAAGAATTTCAATTTTAATTTTTATTATGTGGAAGAAATAATTTATTAAAGAGGATTTAAATTAAATTATCTCTCTTATAAAATTTACAAAAGATTAAAGAAAGAGATTAGATCTCTTTCCTTATTTGTAGATTGGTGAGATATTTTATTTTCTCTTTAAAAATTATTCACATGTTGTAAAATTAAAATTATGGAAATTTCTTTTTATTAATCATGAAGAGATTTTTTTAAGAGAAAATTTATTTTTAAAATTTCCGGAAACAAATAAGGAAAGTTTTAATTGTTGATTGAAACTTGTCCAATTTGCTTCCCATTGATGTGGCCGGCCATCATTGATTAATTGGGGAAATATTATTTTATTTTTCTCAATTAAATCATGTCAAGGAAATTGAGGAAATTTTATTGTAATTAAATTTCCTAATTTGCCTAGGCCAAGGAATATAAAAGAAGGGGTGAGGGTGCCTTCATGAGACACAACATCTATTATTTCTCTCCCTCTTTTGTTCCTTGGTGTGGCCGGCCATCCTCTCCCTCTCTTCCTCTTGTGGTGGCCAAACCCTTCTCTTCCATTGGAGCTCTTGTGGTGGCCGGATACTACTCGGAGAAGAAGAAGAAGAAGGAGAGAAAGCTAGCATCTCTTGGAGCTTGGTTAGTGTTTTGATTTTCTTCCTTGGTGAAGCTTCCTCTTTGTTGGCCGAACCTAGCTAGGAGGAGAAGAAGGTGATTGGTGGTTTCTCGTCTCGGAAGATCGTTGCCCACACAACGTCCGAGGTTAGAAGAGAATGTAGAAGATCAAGAGGTTTTTCTACAAGGTATAACTAGTAATTTTTCTTTCCGCATCATGCTAGTTATTTATGGAAATAATACCAAATACAAGAGGCTTACGTTCTAGAATTTCGAATATGTTTTTCGAAGTTGTGTTCTTTTATTTTTTCTTTTCCTTGTGATTTGATTGTTCTCTTTGGTTAACCTAAAGTTATTTTAGGAAATTAAATATTATCTTTCTATAAAAGGTTTTGTCTAGTCGGTGGTGGTTGCTCCCATATCCAAGAAGGTCATGTGCCTCGCCACGTCAGTACTGGGAACCAATTATGGAAAATAATATTTAATGGAATTAATAACTTAAGGAGACTTGGGTCGAACGTGTTAAGTTCCGCAGGAGATCCAAGTCAAAACCTAAAAGAACAAATAGATTAAGTTTTGGATCAAACGTGTTAAGTTCCGCAGGCGATCCAAAATTTAATTTAAAAGAACACATGGTAGCTAGGAAAAGGTTCAGACCTTTGTACAAAATTTTTGTACAGTGGAACCTATAGGTTTTCCTAGTAGCAACCAACAGTGTGCACGTATCATCATTGTTCCGTGAAATAATATTGGAATTGAAACGGTAGAATTCATGACGATTACCATGACTGTTCTAACAAACCATGTGAACGAGAGCCAAGAGGTTGAGAGGAGAGGCGGATTGGGTGAGATGTAGGGTTGGAGGAGGGATATGCCTACACTTGAGGGTGATGATGTGCTAAGTGTCCTCCGAGAGGGAGATTGGAGATGTCTTCTGTCGTTCGTCGTTTGATGCTGAAGGTGGAGGAGGAACCGTCATAGCCGGGCCCATGTCCAGCAAATCCACAGGCATCCATTCTTTTAGCACAAAACCCTCATGAAAATTTGCAGTAGAACCTTCCGAGAATGATGAAATGCTAAATCTAGGATTGATCATAGATCAAGTTAGTTCGGTTATTAAGGTAAAAAAACTATCCAACACTATTAGATCAAATAATACAATATTAAGACCCTACATCTGGCCCTATATCTGGCGATTTTTATATATCAAATATCCCGTGGGTTGTCAGTTATTTAGATATCCAACCCTATATCCAATAAATATAAAATATAAATATAAATAAAAAAATAAAATATTTTAAAATGATAATAGATATTACTCATTACACATTGTAGCAGCTACTTGAGAGTAGCTGCTACAATGTGTAGCAGTTTATCGATATTAACTACTACAAGTAGGGATAATCGTGTATCGGATTGATTCGATTATTGAGGTAAAAAATTATCTGATTCTAATAGATTAGATAATGTAATATCAAGATCCTAGATCCAACTTTATATTCAATAAAATTGTTTTTTTAATTCAATATGAATCAATATAAGTGAATTGATCAGTTTAACGGTTTGACTACTCACCCCTATCTAAATCTACCCTCAACATTCCTTACTTGCACAAGACGTGACTTGGCTTCGATTTTGCCATAAATGAGAAATGCGGCTTGTTGTCTTTTTCAATTACTTCTAATTCTAGAATAAATTTCTCGATATATAATTAAACTACAGTTTGAAAAATTCATAAAAGTTAATTTACATAAATAAATAAATTAATTTATATCACTATTTAATATAGCATCATTATGGATAATTTAGTTTCCCCAAGATAGAGTTGAGTTGCTATTAACCTTGTTACAAATGAATAATGATCGTAACGTCAACCATGTGAAACTGTTGGGCGGCCGATTCCTTTTTTTTTCCCTATAATTATGGATAATTTAGTTTTCCAATTAAATATCAATGTCAATTAAAAAATAGATCTGATTGTGTTGTTGACTGGCGGTTTACATTGTGAGTCAGCCCTACTATAAGCGGCACGATAGCCGCCAAAGTCCAGACTGTGCTGCCTTAACACGACGTGCATTCAATCGAGTGGCGAAGTCGAGGAGATCCAGATGCAGACAATTATGATGAACATTGTCACCGAATTGACCACCCCCACCACCGACGGCACCAATGGCATCTCTTCTAATGAACACGCCACCATCATAAGAACTTTGTGCGACTGATTTCGACCTCGATTTTGCACTCCAAGCGGGAGATGAAATTGTGGAGATAGCCAAGTCTTGCTGAAGTAGGGGGCTCTGTAATGGAGATGACGAAGCAGATGGGAATGCCTCCGCCGGCGCTGTCTGAGCCACCTGAACCCAAGGAGCAAGGGAACAATGGAGCAAAGGTGCATGCTTGGTTTGGAGAGACGAAGACGCTGGCGGTGCTCGCTTTGTTCATCTTCCTCCTGCTTCTCACTGTGCTTTCGGGAGCCCATAGAAGATTATCTCTCGATCAGGTGTTCTCGAGGCCAGCAGAGGTCTCGCAAGGAGGTAACTCCTCTGTTCCTGTTTCCAATCCTTTTCACCTGCGTGCGATTTTGATGGGATTTCTTTAACCGCACACTATTTTGCCTAGAAAAGCTTCTGTGTCTTCTTCTTATTACTTGAATCGATGGTTTACATTTTGCTTATAGCATAAATAGCCGGATCATTGCTTCATCACACTTCATCGTTCTCCTTCCACTCCCAGCGGGGTGTGGATGTTCTTCGAAAACCAACAGTACCGGCGGATCTCGTGGATCCTGTGTCGCGTGAGACGCGCGATAAAACGCCATCATCGGATGCCGTCTATACTGTGGGCACGCCTCGGCTTCCTCGCCGTGATTTCTGATCGGCTGTTTCGTGTGGGACACGGTGTCGGTTCGTCACCAGCCCGCTGAATTCGCTCTGTCATCGACGACAAATTTATGATTTTCGCTAGATGGTGGAGATGATGATTTATTTTTGCTGTCGATGTCTCAGAAAGAAACAGAATGATTTGTTTCTGATGATTTTCCTTCTTTAATTTGCTTACTGTGCTAAATGTTCAGTGTCCAACACGAGTTGCACTGCCAATTCTTCCAGTGGGGAACCTCCGGTAGACAAGTCGCTTGGTGGTCTGCTCTCCAGCGCATTCGACGAAGCCTCTTGCCGGAGCCGCTTTGAGGCTGCGCGACTGTGGAAGCCGTCAAACCGCACCCCTTCTCCGTATCTCTTACAGAAGCTACGAAGTTACGAAGCTCTCCACAAAAAGTGTGGCCCAAACACTGAGCTCTACAACAAGAGCACAGAGCAGTTGCTGTCGAACCGCATCATGGGGCCGATGGAGTGCAACTATGTGGTATGGATGCCATCGGATGGCTTAGGCAACAGGATGATTAGCATCGCCTCAGCTTTCCTCTACGCTCTCCTCAATGACAAGGTCCTTTTGTTGTTCCTTTCGGAAGACATGAAGGGTCTCTTCTGCGAGCCATTTCCTGACACGACTTGGGCTCTGCCTTCCGATTTCCCTATCAAGAACATCCGATGGATCTGGAGCTTTGACAAAGATCCAAATCGATTCGGAAGCATGATGAAGAAAAAGTTACTCAGCAATCGCATGAGCATTGCCAATGGTTCATTTTCGCTGCCACCTTATCTCTATCTTCACCTCATACACGATAACGACGACTACGATAAGATGTTCTACTGTGAAGAAGCTCAGCTGCTGCTTCAACATTTCCCCTGGATATTGCTGAGGTCGAATCAATATTTTGTGCCCTCTTTGTTCCTCGTGCCTAAATTTGAGGAGGAATTAAGGTTACTCTTCAATGAGAGGACGGCCGTCTTCCATCTCCTGGGAAGATACCTGTTCCACCCATCCAACTCGGTCTGGGGTTACATAACAAGGTACTACGAAGCATATCTAGCAAATGCAAAGGAAAGGTTAGGGATGCAGATAAGAATTTTTGGAGATGTCGACTTCAACAGCCACTCCAGTTATATAATTGGCTGCGCGCTGACAAGAAAGCTTTTACCCGGCCTTGATACAAAAGGTAGTGCTCTTCCAAACATCACTGGAGCGAAGCCAAAAGCTGTTCTTGTGACGAGTTTGAGCAATGGATACTTCGAGAGGCTGAGAGACATGTACTATGAGCATGCAACGGTGACCGGAGAGGTGATTGGCGTTTATCAACCCAGCCACGAAGAGCGGCAGCACACAGAGAAGCTCAATCACAACATGAAGGCTCTTGCAGAAATTTATCTTTTGAGCTTCAGTGATTCGTTGGTCACCAGTCCATTTTCTACCTTTGGGTATGTGGCACAAGGTCTCGGTGGTACAAGACCGTGGATGCTTGTGAAGCATGATAAGGACAATCTTTGCCTGCAATCCTTGACGATGGAACCCTGCTTTCACTTCCCTCCATCTTTTGAGTGCAAATCGAGAAGGAAAATGAACCTCGGATCAGTAGTTCCATATTTGAGGCACTGCGAAGACTTTCCTCGTGGCATAAAATTGTTTAATTAGACAAGGAAGCATCCCCGAGACCAATTACTACTGCTGCTGCATGATTTATCGATTTAGTGAACAATCTGGTATATTCTTATAGCTTTAAATACTCAGCGCCTGTTTAATTTTGTATTGGAGTTCTTTTTCTCCTACCATAAGCATAAGATTTGAGTACAAAATGCTACAAATTCATGTCTGGTTGCAAGTAAGACACCACGTAGTTGCCATCGAATGAATCTTGTAAGAAAACAGTCATCTATTTCACTATATCAGCTCTCTGTTGATGGCATAATTAACTTTGCCATAATGAGATAAATATAAAATTGAGAGTATTTAGTGCTTTTGAAGATGCTATTTTATGACTTCGGCGTCTGAACCTCCTTTCTGGTTAAAAACGTGACCAATCGAGGTAAAAAGGATCTCCTCCTTTTTGAGTTTCGTAGGGCAATTGTTGTATTTGATTGTGGTATATAGGGTCTTGGACTTCCTGATGAACTTTCATAAGCAGCATCTATTTCACCGATTGCGCCTTCTGGATCAGATAGGCCCATAGCATCATTGCTAACTTTTCTTCGTTGTTCAAGCTCAGCTCTCATTGTTTGCAACTCCTGTTCTGCATCTAGTTTTTCTTCATTGGCCATCTCGGGTTTTCCCACTGCAGCTATTTGGAATATTTTCTTCTTCTTAATCATCTTTTTTGTTTCCTCCAGTTTTACTAAACTCTTTAACTCAGATTCCTTGGCAGCTTTAATTTGTTCAAAAGCAGAAATTACTCTGTTATAAGCAATCTCCTCGGCTTCATAGGTGTTCTTGCTAAGTGTATAGTATTCTTCAATTGGTAGGGTTACTCCATTTGCCGAGTTGTCAGATTCTAAGTTTGCCCGTTCACTTTCTTCCAATGCTTCGAGTGCTGATTTAGCCAACTTCTCGGAAGCTTTGGATGCTTCAATTTCCTTCATAATTGCATTTAGTCTTTTCTCCATCGTGTTAGCTGCAACATTGGCTTGCTCCGCTTCATACTTAGCCTTCTTTAGTTCCTCACGCATCAAATTCGCCACCAATTTAGCGTGATCTGCTTCCTCAGCCGCTTGTTGCAGTGCCCTGGGTAGGTCCACCATCTTTTCTCTGGAATCCTCATCTTTGTTCATAATTAGCTCCAGCTCAGCATGAACCCTGTTAAGTTCAGCTTCAAGTGATGAGACTGAAATGGATGAAAGATTTTCCCTCTGTTTCATAGTGGCCAAGGTTGTTTTCTCCATTTCCAGATCATTCTCTAGTGAAGAAACAGCGAGTTTTAAACAATTGACTTCATTCTTAGCATTTTCAATATGGGATCTTACTTCCTCGAGCTCTTTAGTAGTTGAGGCTAATGCTTCTTGAGTGTTTGTTTCTGTCTCTTGTAGATTTCCTTCCCAACAAGCTGACATCTGTTCTTGAGTGGTTTTGGTTCCCAGGTTCCTTTGTCCTTCTTGGTACGAAGATAATTCATCTTTTAGACTGACAAATAATGTAGAAGCTCTGTCCAGTTTTGATTCAAGATCCTGTGTCAACAGGAGTTTCTCGTTAAGGTGTTGTAATTCTCCTACAGCTTGCTTCAGCTGTTTTTCCCAGTTTAATCTATCTTGATCTAAGGCCAAGGCTGCAGCAATTCTTTGTTCTTCTGCTTCAAGATGCGCAGAATGAGCAGACTCAAGATATTTCTTAATCATGATAAGTTCGAGGGTCAGGTCCTCAACAGCCTTCTCGATTTCCCTCGATGCAGAAACAGAATCATCAGCTTTCGTTACTATGATGTCCCTCTCCTGAACTAATGAATCATATTCTCTTTTTGTGGAGTGAAGCTCTTCTTTTACCAATTTCAACTCTGCAACTGCACTGGCACATCTTTCCTTGGAGGCCTCTAGGTGTGTCTTGGCAACCACACTTGCACTGTTTGCAATTCCTTGCTCCATTTCTTTCAGTTGTAGATCAACAAGTTCGGAGTCTTGTTTGGCTTCTGCCTCCTGAGTTTCTGCTTTCTCCAAACCTAGAGTAAGCTCTTCCACGAGTCTTTTAGCAGAGTCTAACTCCTTTAGCACCTCTTCTTTAAATGCTTCTGCAACTTCACATTGTGCTTTGTATACTGGGATTTTTTCATGTACTTTCTTAAGTTCAAGTTGGGCATGCTTGCGCTTCTGCACACAAACAATATATATATTCGTTACCTATGTATTAATAGAATCCGCCAACAAAATAATAGAGGGAAAACGTGGTAAGATAAAACCAAATATTGCATCTCAAAGCCACAGAATTTTTGAAATTTGTACAATAATAAACTAGTGTAGAACCAACTGCAGAACCCAAAAGTAGAGGCTTATCGTATTAGTGTAGAATAATACGCTTAATATTACTAGCGATGGTCAATGATTTCAGTTTGAGCATCAGAAGAAAATAGTAAGAGGAAATAGATGATCAAGCTTTCTGATCCATGTTTGACTAGAGATCTAAAACATATTGTGTTTCTAGCTACAAAATTCAAAATACACCACAACCACAGCATTAGGCTAAGTAGACCGTACATATAGAAAAAAGAAGAAACATTAATCACTGAAAATATCATACAGCAAACGATTCTATTAATCTACCTCTAGCCTGTAAGCTACTGTTGTCAGTATGACCTGTTACTTGTGGGCAAATCACAAGCATTCCAGTATCATCTTTAGAATCACAAATGAAAAAGTTTACTTGGAGTCAAGATAAAAGAAACAGTAGGATTAGGATAGCTAAAATGATAATCGAACTGACCTCTATAATCAGTTCCTTTTGAGCTTTCCAATCAACAGTCCCTCCAAATTTGGATACAGCCTGTTTAACAGACTCAAAAGGTGTTGCAGTATCAATGAAGCTTCTTTTCATATCATCTTCCTTTAAATTCTTTAATACTCCATCACTGGGTTTTGGCACCTCAACTCCTTTTAGTTCATCAAGAGGAAGAATTTCTGAAACATTATGAGATTCTGATGAAATGTCCTCTTTCTCATCAAGTTTTATTCCTTTTAGGTGTAGATTATTCGTAATAGATGAAGTTTTCTCATTCTTTCCTAATATTACATGTTGATTACCATTATCTTGCTGGCCCATGACGAAGAGTGAAATGTCTTCTGGACTACAACCTTCCATTGAGAAAAATGAATTAGCAGGATATGTCCTTTCTTCAATGAACTTTGATTCCTCCATCTGAGGAAAATTTGAGTATCCATTTAATAATTTCTTTGTAAGAAAAGATAAGAGCAAGCATATAATTGAACGTCGTAACAAATAAATTGAAACACAATTAATTGAGGTTGCACCTTGTTTCATTTGAATGTAATCATGATCATTTATAATGTTCAGAAGAGATATTGGATGCTTGCTAAAATTTGCAATACCTACTATAAGTTAATCCACAATGTCATAATAACATAAAGCCTGACAAGGCATAATTTAACTAGGGAACCATGAACTAGGAGTAGTAATCTAATCATACATAATCTGATGTCATCGTTTCATAGGAAATCAAGAGTTTTATCACATTTCCAACATTTTGGCATATGTTCATCCATCAATCTGATTTAACCTCATCGGATTATGAACTTCAAACCAGATTAAACGTTCTACTACATGATAGAGAATATAGTGCTTCACTATATACTGGATTAGGAACCTTATGGTTTGTGAAAAATTATTATAGCCAAAGATAAAGTAGCAAATATCTACATTATGAACATCAACTAAACACAGAATTAAAGAAGAACGGAGATTGAGGGGCAAACCTGATTATATGAGCATTTACTAATTAATAGGGTTTGAGATATGACAGCTGAAACTAATTCAGAATAGCTGAGTATAGAGTCCTTAGGAGAGGAAAAACCATGAGCCATCGTCGAAGCTCAAAAAAAAAAAAAGTGGGAGTATTTCTGGTTCATTATTCATAATCATCAACAATTTCATATGTACAAAAACAAGCAAAACAATGCATAACTCCAAGTTTAGACAGGTAATTCAAAGAAGAAAATGAGAAGAAAAAGGCAACCACATGAAGAAGATCCTCATGCAATTATTCACTACCAGAAAGACTAAATAGCTTTACAGAAAATTCTTCTACGAATATAGTTGCAGCCCCGACATTGTGTAACTACAGATAGGATGCGGGAGAATACATATCAACATAAAGACGAAATATAAATTTGAAAATTAAAGGCTTGCTTGAGTTTTCTTTTGCGCCACAATTTCCAATCAGGAATTTTGAGATCACAAATAAGCTAAGTGGTTGCCATACGAGACAAATGGCATACAAGGTGACAAGTCGTCCCCTGCCCAATCCGTTCCAAATCCTCTCTGTACTCTCCTGGCCATGAATACTTTATCGTTTTCTTAGGCCTACAAAAAAAAATCTGCTGAAAAATTTGATGATTTCTTTGTTCTTGATAGCGGAAACACCTCAATAAATAAATAAATAAATAAACAATGTAAAGTTATGGTTCACAGAAGAAAAATGAGATATTTATGTTTGTAGTACGCGTGGAAAATGAAATGCTTGGCGTTACCTTCGGTTTTTGTCCTGTTTTATTATATTGTGCGATGAAAATGCAAATGCATAAGGACGATGCTCAGAGCATCGTCACAACACTTATTTCGTGGTTTTATACCTTTTAAATCAGGGCATAAAACATTTCTTCTAAAACATTTGTTCCTGGTTTTATTCCTTGTTGGATGAAATCATCATAGACTTTGTTACATCTATAATTAATAGATAAAATTGGTAAAGGAGGCACCTTTAGATCCGTGTGTTCAACCAGTTGGTTGCCTGACCCATCCGCTACGATCAGCCACCCTTTTCTTCTCGACTGATTCGGCTCTTGAAGCTGTAGAATGCCATCGCTGATCTAGGACCACATCAAGCTTCAGGAGATGGAGTAGCCGAAGGCAGTAAATATCTCGGGTGCGAGAATGCGCGTCCTTGGTGCGGCCACCGCGAGGCACCCATGATTAGGGGCCATGGATGACGACTAGATAGCGCGAGGGTTTCGGGAGGAGGCAGTAAACGACGATAGAGACGGTATAGGAGCCGAGATGAGAGACGGAAGGACACAGTGTTGCTCGGTGCTTGCATTGCTGTAGGAATTATTGTCGATCACGCGGCGGCGGCGGCGGCGGCGTCGAGAAGATGCACTAGTGGTTGTGCGAAAGAAGAGCAAATAGTTCGCTTGATTAAGATATTATAACATTATTTTTCTTTTCGAGATTGTTTAATGCTACTAATTTAGTGTGTGTCAATCTTGCAAATGTTGTCAAAGTGATTTTTTTTTTTTTTTTGAAATGTCATCATTAACTTTAGGGATTTTAACAATCTACTATAAGCTTTCCACTTTTAAGTTTTAATAAACATATCACAGGCTTTTCACTCTATAACAGATTTATCAATTCGGATTTACTCAATTTTATAAACTCTTTTCTCCAGAGGTTAATTAAACTTTCAAATGACTGATGAATTATGATTCTCCAGCAAATACTCAAAACTTATCATAAAGTTGAAATAGAACGCTCAGATGACTTGAATACGAATGAAAACTTACACGAGGCTTTGCAATGATTTTGACTTATGATATATAAAAATTACAATTAAGAACCTTTGGCACCTTAAAATCCAACGGTTTGCAATGATATAAAAACTACAATTAAGAACATTTGCAATGATTTTGACTTAATTGATATTATTCTAACAAAAAAAACAATTGCGATAATTTCCGCAGACCAGATGGTTATGCATCACTGATTACATGATTGAGGTCCAAACCAATCATGCACAACAAAGATAAATTCTGTGTCAAACAAGTTGGGCAAATTAAATGAACAGGACAATACTAAGGAGTTGGTTAGTTTGACAAGATGAGTTGATCCCATGGGATAATCAAGTGGGGCTATAGTTGGGTCGACTGACTGAACTGACCTGGCCTTGCAGGTTGGACGATCCAGGCAAACTAAAGAGTTGATAAGGCGAGGCAAGACAATCAAGCTGAGGGTACAAGGCAACTAGAACAGGTAAAGTAGATCGAATGAGTAAGATGAATTGAGCATGTTAGATATGAGATCTACAAGTCTACTGGAAAGCTGAACGGATCATGTTAAGTCGTCGACCCAGTGAAGTGAGTGGATCAGACATTTGGATGAGCCAGCCAAAGTAGATGGTTGAAACATTCAACAAATTATATCTGTACAAATTCAATACTTGTTCAATTTCTGGACAGCTCATCGAGCTGAAACATCTAATTGGATCTAAGAAACAATGAAATTGAGGTGGATAGCTCGGAACTTGCCAATAGCATTTAAAAAAAGAAAAGAAAAAAAGGCCTAAAGTGTAGCCTACTTTATAATGTTCGTTCATGGAGGAAAAAAGAAACTGATACGATGATTAGGCGGGGCCTCACTCTACTCTCACGGTGGAAGTCAAAGTTAAGATGATCAACGAGTGGATGTTGTTGGCCGGTCGGATGAGTTATGCACCGATTGGGGGTTGAGCACCAGCCCATCGTCTTGGGCTCAATGAGTAATCAAACCGACGCTCAAGAGACGTGCAGAAACCGAGCCGAGCAGCTCCCCGCTCAGCCTAACAGCAGATTCGACATCAGCTGAGCACGCAGACAGTGAGCTACTCGCCGAGCATGTGGACAGTGGGTTTCAGGCCGAGCGGCTATCCCGCTCGGCCCGACAGCAGGCGACAGTGGGACAGTGGACTTTCAGCCGAGCGGCTCTCCCGCTCAGCGCCACAGTGGACTTCAACCGAACGGCTATCCCGCTCGGCGTGATAGCAGACACCACAGGGATAGCAGAATTCCGGTCGAACGACCATTCTACTCGGCCAAGCAACAGATACAGCGGAATATCCTTCGACATCATTTTGAAAGCTAGTGCCGCTGACAGGCGACATGGTCAAACAAAAGATTGTACGACAGAAACTTCCACTGTCACTTCAAAGATATGCTCGACTCGTTAAGGTACTATATCAGGGACACTTTACGGGCACGCCCTTTCAAGGAAAGCTTTGAGATGCGTGCTAGCCTAAGGGAGCGTGCACACGCGCTTCCAGGGCTCTATATAAAGGGGGTCCAAGCATCGGCGGAGGTATATTTTTCTCGCGATTTTTACTGTTGCGCTACAGTTCTCTTTGCTTTTTCTTGCTTCGCCAGAGACTGACTTGAACGTCGAAGGGTCATCGTCGGGGACCCCTTCCCTAGCTCAGCATTGACGCTGCTTGTGTTACAGGTGGGAGCGGAATCCATCGGAGGTCAGCAGGAGCGCCACGTCCCCAACATCCGTCTCTTCGACTTTCGGACAGAATCAGAAACCAAGAGGAAAAATCATGATTTGAATTCAATTTACAAAGAAGAAGCCTCGCAAATCCAATAAACAAACAGAAAATCAATGAAGGCCCTCCTGAATGATGAATGGGATCAATCTGAGGTCATTAGTCATATGCAGTAGCTCTCAAATGATGAATGGAGCCATCACCTCAAGATAAACATGTAGAAATGTAGAAGCCAAATATCCTTAAAGGGCAATCTCTAACATGTGAGTGTTATACCAGTGTAAACCTCAAACATTTATAATGATAACAACATTTAACCATCAGTAATTAATGACTTTCACTGTTCTTATCTAGGCAAGAATGTGCATATCACTTCCAATCCATCACCTACCAATCAAATTCACATCTACCTTTGGCAATAAGAATTAGAATCAACAACTAACACAAGCAACTGTAACCAATTTCCAAAGGAAAGAATCTTTGCTAGTAGAAAGACATGAATTCCAAAGAATCTAATGTCAAATAATAATATGTTTGAAGAAACCATACTCTACTAGACTTCTAATCTGAATGGTTATATTCAAGTTTTTTGAGAAGGGAATTTGTTGAAAATATGAATACCGATTGCATTGTTTTCCTTTTTGCTCTACGTAAGTTGAAGGGAACTCCTGAACATGTATACTATATCTCTGTAACAAAGACGCCAGGTACTGAGACAATTTTATTACTACTGTAGAGAAAAGGTAAACAAACATTTAGTTCAAACTTCAAAGTTTCGAAGGCTTTGGGAAGATTTCTGGCGTGAACTTCTGGGCTGCACTTATACTGCCCTTGATCTTCATAGCTCCCCTGCACATCAAAATAATACGAATACAAAATCAATGAGCAGACACAATTTCAAAATCGTTTTGTTAACGGAGAAAAGCTCTAAGGAAAAAAAAATAGGCATCCTCATTCCACCTTATAAATGCCATTTGAGGGTTCATCTTCCCTGTTGCAATAGAGAGGAAATCCTTATCCGTGAACGAAAAGGTAGCATCTGGTTTCCCCTCGTAGGGGCCTAAAACAGATCATTTTCATATTCATCAATTCCCTTGCATCGAGACACAGATCAAAGCGATCAATGCGTAAATAGAAGGAAAAGGGCAAAGGCGAGACCTTTGGTAACTTTTCCTTCCTTGAGATCGACGACGAAGATCTCCTCATCCACCCCAATCTTCTGCAGATCCAAAAAAAAAAAACAGAAGAGAACAAAACCTAGGGTTACGATTTACATAAAGGAGGGGGGAGAGCGTGGGCACGATAAAGGAGGAACCTTTGGTGCGATGTTGAGCTGATAGACAAGACCGATCTTCTTAGTGATTTCCTTGCCGGCATCGGTGGAGAGGTGGAGCTTCATCTGGCCGAGAAGGTCAGCGGATTTGAGCGAGCTATCCATAGCCTCCTTCAGCAGTTGCTGCCTCCTTCCGCTGTTTGAAAAGAGCTCTAGGGGGATGCTTTGCTGCTTGAGTGTGCGTGGAGAAATGTATAATGGGAATGGGGTGAGGAAATCGCAGAGAAGGCGGCGCGATTGAGAACGAGACAAATCGAGATGAAATTCAATGAAAATAAGTTGGATTTCCAAAAGAGGAAAGAGGCGATTCGCGCATATCGAGGGGTTCATTAAAAGGTAAAGAAGATTAGATTAGTTATCCACAATTAGACTTATCACGATTGAAATCGACGGTTCGACAGTTTATAATTGACGGTTCAACAGTTTAGAACCGTCGGTTCGACGATTCCAAATAGGTCGATCCTTAACCTTACAGTTCAAGACGATTACGATTCACGGTTCGATTCATGATTTATCATGGTTCGTCATGATTTAAGATTATTATGTTAAAAAATTAAAAATTAAAAATTAAAAATTAAATATTACAAATTACAAATTACAAATTAAAATTTATTGGAAAAAAGGGTTTGTACTTATTAAGTTGCCTACATATCCCTTTAGGGGAATCAAAGCCCACATAGTTCTTTTACATTTTTATCCTTTTATATTTTCACTCACTTCCATTTCCTGTTCATGTTGTATTTGTTCCTTCAGTATCAAAATCTTCAACTTTGTCATCTGAAAGTTGCATCCTTGGATTGTTTTCTCCGCTCTGGTCTAATCGTCCAGTAATGCTTGGACTTCCAATGAGTCGGGAGATAAAGTTGATCGTCGTTCATCTAATATGTTGCTGTCGGCACTGAATGTCTGCTCCACAGCAATAGTTGACACTAGACAAGCTAATATTTCTTTGGCGATCACGGAGAGAACGAGAAAGCTTTGAGCCTTTTATGACCACCACTTTAAGATATCGAAATTTTTGCTATCTACTTCATTAAAATCAAAAGAAGTCGTAAAATAATTCTCAATTTCCTGTGTGAAACTTGAGAATCCTCGTGGACGTTTTGTCCATTCTTTTAATAAGAGTTATGTTTTTATAAGTTTTAAATTACTACTAGTAGTTTGTTGTATTTCAGAAATATTAATTTATGTTCCATATTTTGCATAATATTGATTATAAATATCATATAAATAAATTCTAACATTATATATAATATTAACTGGATCAGGGGAGAAAAATCTTTAATTGGAATTAAAGCGTCATAATATAAAGTTAACATTTCTGGTAAAACTTCTAATTTAAATTTAGGATCTAAAGCGAATGCAATTAAATAAATTTCAGGAATTAAATAAAAATATTTTTTTCCATTTAGTTTTCATAGCTAAAATGCAAGGAGATAAAAATTCATTATTAATATGTTCATTTAAAACTAATACTATATTAGAAAATTTTTCTAAAATTAATTGAGCAGTGGGGTAATAAACACCGGAAAGTTATTCGATTGTATCATTAAATACTTTTAAAATTTCATAAATACTACTACAAATATTTCATTGTTGTGAAAATAAATATATATTAGTATTAGTATTTTATGCAAAAGATGAACATAATAATTCTTTATATTGAAATGAATCTTGTAATAATTGGTATGTTGAATTCCAACGTGTAGGTACATCACGTGAAAATTTTTTAGGTCTCATTCCATTAATTTTACAAAACCTACCCTATTGTTTCATTATAGATGGATGAGACCATCAATAAAAAATTGCAATTCTAATTGGTTTAATATAACTTTCTAAAATTTTTAAATCATCTTGAACACATAAATTTAAAACATGGCATACACAACGAATATGAAAAAATAAACCGTCAATAATAGGTTGACAAACAAATTTTAGATCATCTATACAAGCGGTATTGGAACTAGCATTATCAAATGATATTGAAAATATTTTATAAGTTAAGCTATATTCTTCTAAAATTAAACATAATAATTGTGCGATATTATGAGCATTATCTGATTCATCAAAAATTTTATAAGCTAACAATCTTTTTTGGAGGTTCTAAGAGTTATCGATCCAATGGCAAGTCACACTCATATACGAATGTGTTTGCCAATGATCACTCCAAATATCGGAACATAAAGAAACTTTATTATCTAATTTACTAAATTCATCAATTAAATTCTTTTTTTTCCTTGTTTTACTAATTTTTTAATTGTACGAGTAAGTGTAGTCCTAGGAACACGTTTAGCTCATGGATTAAGAGATTCTTTACAAAAATCTTCAAATGTGCATTTAGATCCAAAACTAAAAGAAATATATTCTACGGAAACAAATTTAGCTAATGATTCTCTTAATTTATTATCCGAATATAAAAATAAACTGCAATCGGTACTACCGCTAGTTGAAGAAAATCTTGATAATTATGTTTGAGAAAGGTCAAGTCCATATTCCGTCAGGTGCTTCGTTTCTACATGTCATTTCAATGACCCATAGCCACCACCGGCTTGGAATTTGTAGGAAGCATTGCAGTGCTTACATTTTGCACGTATTTCTCCCGATGGAGAGTAATCATCTCAAAATGTTTAGTGAAAATAGAAGACTTTAGAGGAGGAAGTTCTCGAACCTTAGAAGTAATTGCATCGGTACTTCCTTGTGTTTCAAGTGTCAGATTCGAAAGATGCTCGATCTCATTATCGGTGGATTGAATGTTGGGGTTCTCCTCCCGCAGATTCATTATTTTCTTTCTCTTCCGAGCTTGAGATGATGCACCTCCGCGGCCTTCTTCCATTGTAATTAAAAATTGGAAACGAAAACGTGTAGAGAATATGAAATTGAGATTAAGAGTTAGAGTAGAGAAGATGTGTGTGAAAATGATGAAATGAGTTCTCTATTTATTGAGTTTTGATAGTAACGGATACTAAATCATAGTCATTGATCAAGAAACGATCAAATGATTCTAACCGTTGAAAAAAATACCCAAACCCCACCGCCGGTTAACCGGCGGTTCAAGCCGTTACAAAAAAAAAATTGTGGTTGAACCGGCGAGCTGAACCGTCGGTTAACTAGCGGTTCGGCGGTTTTACAGCAACTGAATCGGAACCGGCCCGACAACTTGCCGGGCCGGTTCCGATTCGACCCGACGAACCGGGTCAACGGGCAACCGGCCCGTTGACCCCGTTACGGGCCCGGCCCGGTTGCCCGTTGACCCGGTTACAGGCCCGAGCCCGTCTATCCACGATTGGATTGAATTTATTATATTATTTATTTTAAAAGGAAAAGAAAATCATTGAAAATAATTTTTCTTCGTTGAGTTGAAAATAATATTAACAATAATAAAATTGAATGCTTGTTTGTGTGATTGGAATATCAAGCGTTTCAAGTTGTCTCAAGTTGGTTAACATCAAGAAAAATAATCGAGGATGACTACTTCATGTATTGATTTCTGATCCTAAATCACTTGTTTGTACATGAATTGCGAACAAAAAACGTCTCTATATAAAATCTTAGAAACTTCCCCTTTCCCCCAAGTAACTGAATTAATACTCAAATAATTGATTTACATTACGAGCACGATTTGAATCCCTTAAGATTTATTTTCTTAGAGAATTTGGTTCTCTCCTAGGAATCGGAATGGGAATGAGTATCATAGTATTATGGAATGGGAATAGGTATGAGCTTAGGTATCATTCTTAAAAATGATGTTTGGTTAGTTAAATATTTTCAATCGGAATGAACCTAAATTTCCTTTTTTACCCTTATAGGAAAATAAGAGAAAAAATTAGATGAGAGAGAAAGTTGAATGTGAGAGAAACATATGATGAGAGAAAATGATGAGAGAGAAAGTGTGTTGGGAAAAAATGAAGAGAGAGAAAGTATGATTAGAGAAAATGAGGAGAGAGTGCATGATAGGAGAGATGAGAAGAGAAAAAGTATGATGAGAGAGAAAGTGTGATGAGAGAGGAAGAGTGATGGGAAAAATGAAGAGAGAGAAAGTATTATGAGAGAAAATGAAAGAGTGAGGAGAGAGAAAGTATGATGAGAGAAAAAGTGGGTTGAGAGAGAAAGAGTGATGGAAAAATGAAGAGAGAGAAAGTATGATGAGAGAAAATGAGAAACTGAGGAGAGAAAAAATATGCTGAGAGAGAAAGAGTGATGGAAAAAATGAAGAGAGAGAAAGTATTATGAGAGAAAATGAAAAAGTGAGGAGAGAGAAAGTATGATGGGAGAGAAAGTGGGTTGAGAGAGAGAGAGAGAATGATGGGGAAAATGAAGAGAGAGAAAGTGTGATAAGAGAAAATGCGAGACTGGGAGAGAGAAAATATGATGAGAGAGAAAGTGTGATTAGAGAAAATAAAGAGAGAGTGTGTGATTAGAGAATAAAGAGAGAGAAAGTGTGATGAGAGAAAATGAGGAGAGAGAGTATGATGAGAGAGATTGAGGAGAGAGGAAGTATGATGAGAGAGAAAGTATGATGAAAAAATAAGTAGAAAGTGTGTAATGGGAGAGAAAGTGTGATAGAAGAGAATGAAGAGAGAGAAAATAAGGAGAGAGTATATGATGGGAGAGAATATAAAGAGAGAATGAGGAGAGAGAAAGTATCTTGAGAGAGAAAATGTGATGATAAAATAAGGAGAGAGAAAATATGATGAGAGAGAGAGTATGTGAAATTAAAAAAAATTGAACAAATATACTAAGGGTATTTTTATCTAAAACTTAATTCACAATCCTATTCCATCAAAACCCAAGGGAGGGGGTGGGTTTCATCCATACCCAAATTTTTGGGTTTCATTCCAAAATCTTGATTCCATTACCATTAACCAAACACAAGGTTTGGGAATGAATCCATTCTCTCATTCCCAAACCCATAAACCAAACGCCACCTAAATTCTTTCTAATTAAGAGGCCGTTAGTACTATAAGTTACCCCCTTCTATCAAATCTTCAAAAATATAATAAATGATAATCTAAGTTAGCCTCATTGACTATCTCGAGGGTGACCGGCCCGATCTCATGGAAATTTTCCACCGACAACCAGGATAAATTGGGAAGCACACGCGGCAGCTAACCCAGACGCCCAACATCCTTTGATTGCGCTCCTCATTTGAAGAAAAATTCCTGCAAATACGTCGTAGCTGGAAATCGAACCGCGGATACCTGGGTGACAACCTGGATGTCCTACCGCAGCACCATGCCCCGGGGACAACCTTATCCATTGTGATAAGTGGATGGGTAATACCAACATCAGGTTATGTGAATCGTGAGTTCAATTCATAGGACTGGCAATGAATAATACTCCTGCACCTTGTGGTGAAAACATTCAGCCCCGTCACCCACTTTCAACAGTTACTCTGATTTACTTCCTTTGTGTTGGTCGTGAGGCCAACTGAGTAAGCGTTATCATCACATAAAAACACCCCGTTACATCCATCCTTTCACATACTACAAATAAACCCTACCTACATAATTACATGAAGACTTTGTTTGGTAGGGTGTAATCTGTCTTATAATATAATCAGGATTACATTATAAGATTGATTATTTTGTTTGGTTTAACTTTAAACTTGTAATGTAATATAATCTCGATTACAAAAGGTAGTGAAATTTTGTAATCTGGATTACAAAGCAAATACTATGTAATCCGATTACATTACGAGATCACTGTTTAACTAAAATTTGAATGTCGAATATACCCCTAGTCAGCCGTCGGCCGCTGTCGTCGACAACCGACGACGGTCGAAAGCTCCCGCCGATCGCCGACGACCGCAAACTCCGACAAAGGTGCGGCGACCGTCGATAGAAGTCGTAGGATATTTTTATCATTTTATAATAATACGAATTATATTCCTTATAAAAAATAATGGATACCAAACAAAAGAATATAGTCACTCTTATAATCAAAGATTACATACATTATATTAACAAACGTAATAATGTAATCAAGATTACATTATAAATTTAATTACATTACAAACTCGATTATATTACACACAATCAAACATAGCCGAATATGAATGGAACTGACATTTAAGCAATATTTTCTTAGAAAGATAGGTGGGGAAACAAACTAGTACATAAATAAGAATGGCTAGTGCATATATTCACGGCCGCAAAAATTATCCAGCGGAAATTAGGTAGCATTTACACTCACTGGAAATGAGAAACAGGCAAGAAGAGGAAGATAACATGAAATCACAAGGATCCGTAGAAATTTATTCATAACAGTGGAGTACAAATACAAAGTACGTAACAAGCCAAAGCAAATACAAGTTAGATAAAAGCATAAAGGTTTTAAGAACAATGACTGGCACAGTATGGCTGTTTGTCAAATGCTAACACATAAAGCCACATGGTCACGTATCCAAAAACCACTAGAAGGGAAAAAGTTTGAGTTCCTGGGAGTGGACAAACTGCAAACTCGATCTGGCGGCATTCTAGAAGACGAGCGTTATTAATCTTATCCAATCATATGCATCTTTCCTAGATGCTTAGGCCGCATAAACAAGAAACTTTAACACTTGCATCCAACAAGTATATAAAAACTGGAAAACCCATCTCATCTTTAGCTGCCAGTTTCTAGCATGTGATCCTTAAAACGTGATCTTTGCATGTAAGGAAGGCCATAATGAGCATGGAAATAACCAATCCTACGTGAGTAGGAAAAAAGCCCTCTAAATGGAGAATACAAGATCACCAGGAGAACAGAAACAGCTGAGCATCTACTTCTACAAGATAATTATCTGTAGCCTACATCAAGTGATCCAACTCGTACAAATATACAAAATTACCCGGCTAGTGAAAACATGACAGAAAACACTAGCATTTTTCATGCTTTTCTCTACCATGGACCTGTTTGTGTCCTCCTTAAGCAAAGCCTTTTTGGTTTATTTTGCTGATTGATAATCTGCAGGATCTGCTACGAGCAAATAAGCTTTATTAAGTATATTTGTCTTTGGAAATAATTTAAAGTGGGAACATAGAATCGGCATAACTCTAACAAAGAATTCATAATACAACATAAGCAAACTCCAAGCATACATATAGTGAAAACAGATGGCCAAACCTAGATTTAAGCTTTGTTGATAGAATGGAAGATGGAATGTGATTTTCAAAATTGCATATCGATCACACACCGAGTGTGATTCTCAGAATCTGACAGTCAAGATTGACAAGTGCATTGAGTGATTGTGAGTCCGAAAAGATAAGAGGTGTTAACAAGGGATATGCAGGATGACTTGAAACCTAAGAAATTGAAGGTTTCTATGACTGTTTTTTGCAAGTATTCTAATGCAGATAACATAAAAACTATGCTCTGAACATGGAGCCAAAAGGCGATTCGCTCGCCGTGCCTCCGCCAACCCGTCCCCAACACGTTATTATGCTTTGAACATGGTATTATGGATAATGGATTACCATATTAAAATTTCTAAAGTTGTCCGGTTCATCTGATCAGGAAAGCAATGTGCCAACTTGCATGTTGTAGAGAAGAAAGAAGTATTTAAAAAAGTCTTCCAAAAGGTATTAATAAATTTGAATCTTAAATAAATTAACACTTTCCTAAGTGCAAGTTGGAGTTAGTCATAAAATCAACTAAGAACAAGGACTCTGAACTAGTTGCAAGAAACAATGAGTAATGGACCAGAGGCAAGGTTCACATTTTTTCAGAATAGTGGAAAATTGTGAGGTTCAAGCTTACAAAGGATGTCCACTTCAGATGGAAAATCAAAGTTTCACCTATAATGTTGCAGATTGAGGACATCCTATGCAGACCATATCCATGAAACAATTGCAGCATTCTAGATAGCAAATTTGGAGAATGACCTATAAGGAAAAAATGGACCACTGTTTATCATAGATCGTCAACAATTCTAGTGAGAAGACTCATCAAGCTTCAGTAGTAGACTCAATTTCCATATCTCCAAATAGTGGAACTTTAGTATGTACCTAAGCAAACTTTGAATCTTCTTCCCAAAAATCTTCACCAAGAATTTAGCAAACATTTGACGGCAGCCGTGTGAGGTTATTGTTAAATCTTTTTGTTGCAAGCATAGATGGATAAAATAGAAGGGTTACATTTGTGGCATACCCAATCATTATATAGTCTTAACATCACCGGTACAACTATAGTAGTGTTAGATGATATTTTTTCCTGCTCTTCTTTTAATTTTAAGGGCAAGGCTCAAATGATTACAGTGCAAGAAATCACAAATAGGCAGCTCATAATCAACAAAGCAAAAAATAAAAAATAAAAATAATTCCAACAGAAAAGACTAAAAAAAATACCAAATGAGAACTCTGACAAAAATTAGTAAAGTAGCAAAGAATGTCTCACTACTACAATGTGCCAAAATGGAAAAATCAAAAACCCATAAATTAAGCATCCCAGAGGGGTGGCATAACATAAAGTTCTGCACAAAGAATAGACACGACAAGACCTTTAAAGAGAGACAAGAAAAAAAAATCGAAGGAGAAAAGTTACCTGATTCTTCTGCATCTCCATCATCTCAGTCTGAAAAAAACAACAATGTCACAAAGGATATAAGGGTCATATTTAACAACAAAGTTTTGAATTTTCATACTAATTCATAAACATGCAAATGACAATAATATGGCTGATAAATGACAGTGTGCCTACATGTTAGCCCTAGTAGAACTTCACAAGATGTGATGCAATAGAAATGCTAAATTATATGCTAAATAAGCACATCTGATAAGAGTTAAAAAAAAATGATGATGTTACAATTGGAAGCATCAGGATCAATATGACAATTTACACAACTATCACCACAAAATTCTCTATCATTTAATAGAATGAAAAAGCAATAATGACATCACCTTACTAAAATTTCATATCTGGATTCTTCGAGGAAAATATATCAAATAGATATTTAATTTGATCACCAAATTGTAAACTCAATAACTGAGATATAGTCAAATGGGTTTCTAAAGTTCCAAGCATAAGAAACAAGGATAGAACGTAAAGAACAGGAGAAATATAAGAGATAATTCTCGCAACACACAGGAGAAATCCAAGCACATTTATTATAATTTATGCAGTTCAATTAGGTGCACCTGTTTTTTAAGCAATTCTTCGTTTTGTTCTTTGAGGTTTACTACTTCAGCTTCCAATTCCAAAGTATAAGCCTATAAACATATAAAATTAACAATAAAAAATTACAACATATAAAAGAAAATCCAACATAAAACTACTCAACACGTACATAAGATCAACTGGAAAGAGTACATACATGTATTTTTTTTTATCCATTTAAGATGGAAATATAACAGAAGTACATCAGAATAGAACTATAGTTTACAGTGGGAGGCTACATGGGATAACTTTTTTGATTATGCTTAAAAGTAATATCAGCTTAGACATTGTATACGACAATTCAATTTTAGTCATAGGTGTGAAAAACTATGAAGCACAAGTTCTTCAAAGTTAGCTCATTTTAAATTGCACGAATGTTGAATAAATACTTTAGTACACTCAGAATATGCATTGCATTCCTCCTCAAATCATCTTGTTCAATTGGCTATTAACACATCCAGTAGTCAAATATAATATTACTTATTCTGTTATGTTGATTATCAAATTGATCTTACACTTCTAAATTATGATGACAACACAAAACCTTTAGCTAAATGCATTTCAGAAGTGCTATTTAATTAATTTTATTTACTTAACATAAAGTCACTAACTGTACTTTGTATCCCTGTTACTCTATATTATTTTGCAAAGTATGTGATCTTGTATATGTCACCCATTTTTTTTCAAAAATATTGATGTTCCTACAGTGTGATTCAGTAACAACAGAGAAAACTATAGCATAGGATCTCTAGAAGTTGTGTACATGGTTCATAGCTTAAAGATGAAATTATCAATATCTTAAAGACTTTGCTTTCCAACAATTCAGTTACTCATAAATTTTGCATTTTGTTTTAGGGTCAAAATATTTTTTGTTACTCTTTAATTTACATTTTATGCAGTCTCAAAAGGCTTGACAACTGGTGATAATGGAATTGATGGTTTGACTAGAATACATAACCCGATGATATTACTAATGAAATTAAAGTCCACCAAATGAAATAATTGATCAAGCGAGATAATATCTCTTAAATGTTTTTTAAGTCATAACTACAATGCAAATCATTTAATGTTTTGCTGAATGTCGTTATTCATGATGGAAACTCAGTTCCAAATCCTAATACTCGAAATTGTAGTTCAACATCTTAACTATCATTTCGTGGTCATGGTTCATTAGTATTCCAATATTATCATAATTCTCTCAAACTAATTAATAAAAATTAGTTGAGAGGGCAATACCCTTCTAACTGAATATGAATGCCATTGGATTTAAAAAATCAACAGTCCTACAAAACAGAAGAGTAAGGTCACCTGCTTTCGGGCACGTGATCTCGCAGCTGATTCCCTGTTCTTGATCATCCTCCTCTGCCTCCTTTCCATAACCTTCTCGATGGCTCCACTAGACTTCCTCCCCCTAACTCCACCACTGAGCACATATGGAACAGGTGATACAGATGAAAGATCCCCATTGCCTTTGCCAATTCCGTCAGATGAAAGAGGATGCACTGGTGATCCTGACGCCTTCATGACTCCTGCGGTGCCAAGGCCAACCACTCCCGCCATCATTCCGTTGTTCAACCCAGCCTGGCCAAAACCAACAAGTCCTCCACTTGCTATTCCCTGCGGATTCCCTAAGTCCACGCCATTTCCCAATGGCATGGTAGGCACATAAGGTCTAGCCGCAGTGATCTTCATCCCCAAATTGGCAGCTGCACCTTGAGGAATTGGAGCCATTATCTTCCCATCACTTCGGCTAGGACCTTGATTGAATTCCAGAGCAAGCGAAGAGGACACTCTGGTACCCGACAGATCACCAAAAACTAAGTTGCTACTGTTAGTATTGTTGTCTGCCGGCCTCTGCGGCGCCTGCGACGAAGCCAATTCCTCCCGCACCACCCCAGCACGCACCAAGAACTCCTCAAGCGTCATCTCCCAAAGCGTGGGTTCCAGCGCGACGTCCACTCCGCCTAACCATGCCCCCTGGCCGGACGACGAGGAAGGTCCGACGAGATCCCGCCAGACCTCGTCTACAGTCCTCTGACTAAGCGTTCGGGGCAAGGTCAGCGATCCCTGCCGCTGGAGTCCGGTCCCAGCTCCGCCACATGAATCACCGAGTGCCGAAGCCACGGCGTAGCTCTCCTCCGCCGTCCAAATGTTCTTAAGCAGCTCGTCCATGTTCATCGAACCGAAGTCCTTCCCGATCCCCCCGAGCGTGCTCTGAAACTCGCCGAACGTCAACGAGTAGATCGAGCCCTGCCGCGTCAGAGGCGTCGTCGACGACGACGGCAGCGCCTCCCCACCGGTTCCTCCCATGCCCTTAAAATCCATCCCTCCTCAGCTCCTACAATCTCCCACAATTCTAATCACACCAACAACAACAACATCACAAAAAAAATTAGATTTCATGGACAAAAACCTCGACAAATCAACCAAACCCCCAAATCATCCCACAGCCAGCCGCGACGACACTCGCTGCCCTTAATTTTTCCAGATTTAGCATCTTAAAAAGGACCTTAGCAAATCGCACTTGCCAAATATAGCAATACAAATTCAAAAGTTTTTATAAACTCCCAAGAACTGCGTCAGAAAGGGAGATAAAAAGCGAGGAGACGAGAGAGACCTGTTTTGTTTTTGTATACAGCAGCGAAAGAGGGTGTAACTCCGCCCGTCGCTCGCCGCTCCGTAGCTTGTGAATTGTGTGATCCGCCGCGTGGAGAATGGCCAGGTGTCGTAACGCAGCGGTTAGCGTACTGCGTCCATATAAAAGGGCGAGAGAATAGGGAGACGCATCTGCCCAAATTATGGTCTCGCGCGACGTGGCGCGATACGGATGCGTGAGCGACGTCTGATGGCGACACCTGCCCAATCGCGAGTCGCCACATTCTGCTATCCCTCCCGTCCATTCCGCACCCAAGACAAGGTCCATGATTTGCACGCGAATTTTTAAATTGCACGGGATGATGCACCAGCTGACGGATGCGGATCCGGTGCGAGGAGCCCACGGTAGAGCGGATATCTGACCTGTCTCTCGCCCTCAGATTTCGATCCAGCGGGTAAATAAGTGATTGTAAGAAAGAAGTTGCTAGAGAAATCTTGACCTGATTTGACCGACGGTTTTGGGAGACAGGTTTAATTTTGAGTATTTTGAATGGCAAGCAATCCATATTTTATGGAAGCACTACTTTAGTTGGTGGCTAATGAGGCGTGACGTCACGATGTGATTTTTTTTTGAAGACTTGTATACTATCAGATGAGTGTTTTGTTGGTCGAGAATTGTATGATTGAATTAAAAAAAATTCAATGAACACACAATTTGAGTTTTAATTAACTTTCTTTGTTTCATCCACCACACGCTATGATTTTTGAAATAAATATTGTAAATTGAAATCACAGTTTTTTGCTTTAGGAAACGACCAAGGTCTCTGTTCTATTAGTATTGTGTATTTAGTGATTCAATATAACAATATAATACAGTTCACTGGATATATAGCAGGCTTAATTATCACTTTAAAAGCCCATGTGGAAAGGTCACAGCTTTACTTTTGTCTTAATTGTCGATGGAGCTTCTCCATCTCTTCTATTGCGTGCTATGATTCTGTTAATGATCATTAATTCTAATTCAAATAAAGTTTCATAAGATATTATTGACTAATATAAGTGAAATCCTAGTTCGTAAGATAAAGATGATTTTCACAAGTGATACAGGATAATTAATGAAGGTCTTGTGGCTGAAAATGTCAAAAGTTTTTTCATGATAATAATCCAAGTCAGGCAGACTCCCTACTTTCAACTTCCGGATACTGACTGTCGACTCTCGAATACTGGCTATTGACTACAGACTCTTGACCCTTAGATATCGACTCCTGACTACTAGCTATCGACTACCAACTCTCGACTCCCGAATACTGACTCTCGGCTACCAGCTGCCAACTCCCAGATACTTACTCTCGGCTACCAGCTACCAACTACTGACTCCAGACTCTCGGCTACCGACTCCCGGCTCACTCTCGTCTCACGAGATTCAACTCCTAACCCTTTACTTGGTTTTCGGACAAACCATCATTCATGGGGGGCGTGGACCATACAACCATTATTGCGAAAACGACAAAAAAATACAGTCATTTACTTCAAAATAAATGGATGATAAATGATCATTTATTTATGAGAACATAGACCACACACTTTTACTAGTGTAGATCACTTCGTCTTCACACTTTAGCGAGACTCCTCCCATTTGCTTAACTATAGCTTCTTGACTTGTAAGTTAATTTTCAAACTACCCTCAATATTCTGGTCTCAAACTATGGATAATTATTCTCTTTATCTTAGTTTCTCCAATAGGAGTTGTTGGATCTAACTATGAAATTTCGCAACATATCAGCTTCACCTTGTGGAAGTATTGGGCAATCGTCTTGTTGTTGGTGCAGTTAGCACTAATGGTCAAACTCAGGTTTTGATGAACAATAAATGGCTTGAAATTAGATGTTATGTTCGTCTAACCTTTTTACTGAATATGTAGGAATTGACGAGTCTAGAGGAATTGACACCAGGCTAAAGTCCAGATGTACGATTTTGGCAAGAGGTCTAGCTAGGTCTATAGTGTGGGTGCAATCGACCTAGTTTTGATCGGGTACGATCATAAATTTTGATGTGTGTGTCAAAGAGTTTAAGTTAGGTTTCATATTAGTTTGATATGTGTTTGAGTCATGTAGGATTTGATGGTTAACTTGGTGCGGCCAAGTTTGGGAAGCTCGTCCTAGACCTCGGGTCCTTAAAACAATAAAGGATGGTATGGAAGACATCCGAGGGACCGCCGGATGAGGAGCAATTGAGTGGAGCCGAGGGAAGCAGACTTCAAGGCAACGCGAAGGATGCATGGAAAGGAGCCATGGGCACGAAGGTCGAGGAAGAGGGCTTCAAAGGACGACTCCAGAGAGATAACAAAAGTATTCTGTTCGCTTAGCCAACAACGACTAGTCAATTGGTACTATTACCAGTCGATTAGTAAGGGGTCGTTGGTGATCGTTGGCAGAATCCTTAATTATACTCAGTAGCCGTTGGCTACATCCAACGGTAGCACCAATCGACTGATGAGTTTGTCAATCGACTGATGCGCAGAAAATGAGTTGATGTGTGATTAACTCTTTCTACTCTATTTATAGGGAGCTTAGGGCATTGAAGAAGGTTACTGTTTTACTTGATATACTCCTAGTCTTTGTTTCCAAGCTTCCAAAGCTTACACTCTTCTTCCTACACCTAATTCCCAATCTTGAAAAGAAGAAGAGTTTCTTTATAGGAGGTTTTTGCAACATCGAGAAGGAGCTCATTTAGCTGGAGCTTGCTAAGGACTAATTCACCGAAGGATTGAGGGTTCGTCCACCTCAAGGATAAGCTCTAGAGTAGGAGCAAGCAATCTTCGAACCATGCACGCAAAAGGAAATGTGTTAGAGTTTGATTGATTTCATTGCCTTCATTATTTTTATTGTTATTCCGCTTGTGCATCTAACGATTTGAGAAGAAGCAAATAATTTGGGGTGACCTAGTTATTTAACCCCCCTTTTAGTCGGCCACCGATCTTCAACAAGTGATATTAGAGTGAGGTCGCCTTTATACGGACTAATCGCCAAGAAAAGCATCGCCATCAAAATGACCGATTCAAACATCCATCCACCCAAATTCGAAAGAGAATTCCCTTGGTAGAAAAAGAAGATAGAGGTATTTTTTTTGAAACCGATTTTGATATAATGTCAATCATGGAAAGTGGTTTTGAGATACCTAGGAATGAAAACAATGAGATAATCCATAAAACAAGATGGACTAAGAAGCAAAGGGAAGAGCACGTAGCAAACTCAAGAGCAATGCATCACTTCCTAAGTGTTCTTCTCCAACAAGAAGTAACCTAGATTGGAAACTACATGACTGCCAAGGATTTGTTGGAAAAGTTAGTAGAGTTTCATGAAGCCATATCAAAAGTAAAATTAGGGTCTTCTCCAAACTCAACTCAACAACATCAAACTTAAAAAAGGAGAAAATGTATATTCACTTCATACTAAAATTAAAGAAATATTGAGTGGACTAACAACTGTAGATAAGAAACTCTCCAACCGTGACATTATGATGAAAGCTATCAATGCTTTCCTAAGAACCACAACTTGGAGCTCAATCGTAGATTCATTCTACATTTCAAAAGACTTAAAGAAATCTTTTCTAGATGAATTCTTTTCAACAATGGAGCTTCACAAAACTAGAATTGAAGGGTTAGAAGGAGAAGCTCATAGATCAAGGGGAATAACCTTCATAGCAAACAAAGAGAAGGGTAAGAAGAAGAAGTCCTCATCCTCACCATCTTCCGACTCCGAGGAGTCAAGCACCTTAATGGATAGCGATCAAGAGGCGTATATAGTAAGAAAAATGAGAAAAGTATTTAAGAATTTTTTTACTAACAAATCTCATGCTAGAAAAAGTTCAAGAATCAAGAGTCGAACTAGGAGGGCCATTTGCTATAATTACCAAGAAGAAGGACATATGAGGAATCAATATCCTCTTTTGAAGAAGGAGGAAGAAAAGAAGAAAACAAAAGCAAAAGGGAAGAAGGTAAAAAATCTAAAGGTAACATGGGATGATCCATCATCATCGTAAGAAGAAGAACACCAAATCTCCCATTTTTCCTTAATAGGAGTCGATAACTTAGCCTCCACTTCATCCGAAAGAGAAGAGAAAAGGAGCTCAAGTAAAGAAGAAGGGAGTGTTGGGATTCAATCAAAGTCTCACATTGAAAATATTTGAGAAAATCATGGGTTTAAAAGGATGTAGGATATCTCCATTAGCATGAGCCCTTTTGCGAAGAGCCCAAGAGCAAAGCTATGAGGGCCTAGGCCCAAAGTGGACAATATCATATCATTGTGGATATATGTAAATATCCTTTGGGCACAATCAAGGTTCTAAAATTCGCTAGGCGCAAGTCGGACGGCAGACCAGCGCCTAGCACCTAGGCCGCCTAGGCGGCGACTAGGCACTGCTAAGCGAATTCCTCGGTATCCCTTGTTTTATGTGGACTATGGACAATGTCATATGCAAATCTAAATGTTGTCTTAAATAATTTCATAGTAATGGAGATCTAACTATGTATGCTGAAATAAATGCATACTTTCCAATACCAAAAAATGAAAAACTATAAAAGAAAACTAACAGTTTTGTGCAATGGGAATATACTAGACTCAGTAAATACGAGTAAAAAAATAGTTGAACAGTAGAACATGCAGTAAGTTATCATAATCATGTAATAAACAGTAGAACATATATCCAACTCGAATTTTAAAATCTTGCTATAAGCTGAAACAATTTTAGTGGTGGAAAACCTTAGAAAATAATAGCAATAGTTCAATTCAAGATTACATCATTGTGAACTAGTAACCACTAAGTAAAATATAATTGTTGAATAACATAAATCATGTCTTAACAAAATGAGTTCAAAATTACACAACTAATAATATCTCATAGACTCATATTTATTCTACTTCTTCTTCTCCATAATTTTCAATAACTTGTTCTTCATCGGACACAAACTCAATATCATTATTGTGATTCTCCTTTTCTTCTTTGGATGCAAAATTATCTTCATGAAGTTCTCTCACTCTAGAGCTTCTTCGGGGTTGTAGATTTTCATCTGCTCCACTTGCTTCATCAACTATTTGCCAAGTGAGCCCGTAACCTAGTTCAACTTCATCATCTTCCCCGCCATCCACAATCCAACCTTGTGCATTTGAAGCATCTTTTGTAAGAAGGACATCGACATTCCTTTCTTTTTCTCTTTTTTGTTTGTTCAACAATCTAGCATTAAATTGGACAAATACTGTTGGTGCGGTTAGCACTAACGGTCTAATTCAGATTTTGATAAATGACAAATTAGGTTTAGTTTTGTTATTATCTAACACTTTGATTGAGTATGCAGGAGAAATCCAGACAGGTCGACGGATTGATCGGATGTCTGGTACGAAACCCAGCTAGGTCAACGGGCCGACCGGATAGCTGGCACGAAGTCCAAACGGGTCGACGGGCCGACCGGACGTTTGGCACGAAGCCCAGCTAGGTCGACAGGCTGACCGGATAGATGGTACGAAGTCCAGACGGGTCGAAGGGCTGACCGGACGTCTGGCAGGTGGGTGAAGGTAAGTCACTGGAGTTGAGTGACTGTGAGGACGCATTCCCGGGAAGGGAACTTAGGCGCCGATCCGACTTAGAGCCATTTCGGAACTCTAAGTCGAGATCTTGACTAGATTTCAGTCTCGGTGAGACGGAATCTAATTACTATTCTTTTTTCTGTTCTAACTCTGTTTTGCAGGAAACTAACATTTTTATGCAGGGTTAGAACTGACCGGGATCGGTCGACCGAACCTCTGGATCGGTCGACCGAACCCCCAAGCAGCGGCAGGTCAAAGCTCGAGCGGATGGACCGGGTTCGACCAGGGGATCGGTCGACCGGACCTTGGATGATCATCGACTGGAGTGGACCGAGATGATCGGATCAGAGAAGACCGATCGGTCGACCGAACCTTGGATAGGATTTGACCAAAGCGGAGCGGAGCGAGAGGAGCGGAGCGAGCGGATCAGATGAGGTGGAGATCATCTGATCGGTCGACCGAACCGGGGTTCGGTCGATCGATGCGCTTCGGGTCAAAGCTGATCGCGAGGATCGAGGATCTGCATCAGTCTCACAGTTGCTATAAAAGGGACCTCGGGGAGCAGCCTTATTTAATTAATTCGAACAGAACACCTGTGCTCTTGTACGCTGCTCCGAACGCATCAATTACGCCCAGCTGTTCCGACAACTGACAACTTGTTCTCTTCATCCTTTTTGTATTGTCAGTATTTTATTTCACTATTCAGCACTTGTAATTTAGAATTGTAATAGATTTTCGGATTGATAGTGATTGCCCATAGAAAATGGTCAACAACCACGGGCCTTGGAGTAGGAGTCGACCTAGGCTCCGAATCAAGTAAAAATCTTGGTGTCTTTGTCCTTTTTGATTTTTGTTGTTTTAATTTCCGCTGCGTACTATACGAAAATTTGTAAATCGCTATTCACCCCTCCTCTAGCGAACACATCGATCCAACAAGTGGTATCAGAGCAGGTACCGCTCTGACTTGGTGCAACCACCAGTCAGACAAGGGGGTGACATTTCTTTCCAATTTTTTTTCTCTCTTCCGGATTTTCAGTTTTTTCGCATAATTCCAAACTGGTATTATTACCTTTTTGGAAAGTTTTTCGTTGCAATTAAATCCAAATTGGTGCAACACCAATTTGGTTCTTTTTATTCTTAAATCTTCCCGCACTACTAATCCAAGACCAAGTCTTGGGATTGTGTTTGTTGCTGCTTTATTGTGTGCAGGGTCATCATGTCTCAGATCGAAGGTTTCAGTATGGTGTGTCTTCCCCTAATCAACAGGGACGACTTTCCGTACTAGAAGAAAATGATGGAGGTTTACTTGAAGATGGATTTCGACCAGTGGCTCAGCGTCACGAAAGCCTACAAATCACCCGTTGACAATTCCGGAATTCCACTAGATCCGGAACAATGGACTTCAGACTTGAAAAAGAAAGCGTCGACAGAGAACAAGGCAATCAACACGTTACAATGCAGATTGACAAGAGAAGAGCTGAACCGAGTAGGACCGCACCAGAATGCTAAAGAGTTATGGGACAAGTTGATCGAGCTGCACGAAGGGACCAGTGACGTAAAGATAACGAAACGAGATTTACTATTAAATAGAATATTTAATATAAAAATGCAGAAAGGAGAAACGGCTAGTCAGCTTCATGCGAGGATCAAGGACATCCTCAATGGGCTCCACACGATAGGCCACCAGATGGATAACAGAGACTTGATAAGGTATGCGTTAAATGCATTTCCACATAATAGTTTATGGGCATCCATCGTGGATGCCTACAAAATTTCTAAAAATCTGTCAAAATTAAAATTAGACAAACTCTTTTGTGAATTAGAACTACACGAATAAACTAATGCTAGATCCAAGAAAGGTATAGCTTTGTTTGCAGGTTCGTCCAAAGAAAAGAAGAACAAGCCTGAACCTGAAGAAGATTCTGACCAAAACTCTGACGATGAAGAACACCTGGTGAACCTGGTAAGGAAGATGTTCACCAGGAGAAAGAAGAGCTTCAGCAAGAAGGACCTTCAGAAGACCAATTCTCCAACAGAATCAAGGAATGTTATGTGCTTCGGATGCAACAAGAAGGGTCATTACAAGAATGAGTGTCCAAGATTGAAGAACGACAAAATGAAGACGACCAAAAAGAAGACCATCAAAGCGACGTGGGATGACACCTCCTCGGACAGATCGGAGGCCGAAGATCAGAAGCACCAGAGTCATCTTGCGCTAATGGCCTACGAAGCTGAGTCGGAAGGCGAATCAGAAGACGGGTCCGAACCCAAATCAAGCCACGAGTCCGTACTCGTTTCCGAAGGTCCCGAAGAGGTATATATCAATTTAAATAAAAATTCTTTAAAATTATTTCGTGTTTGAATAATAAATTAGTTAAATTAGAAAATGTAAATGAATTGCTCCTTGAAGAAAATCAAAATCTCAAGGAACAAATCACGAATAACAATCCAACTTAAGATCTAACACTTAAGGAGGAGAATTCATCATTAAAAATAGAAATTAACAATTTAAAAGGCATGTTAGAAAAATTTACAAGTAGATCCAAAAACTTGGATCTAATTTTAAATAATCAAAAAGCAACTTACAACAAAACTGGACTTGGCTACAAGTCAAGTTCAAACAAAACATTTAAATCGTTAATAACCCAACACAAACCAACTAGTAAAGTTTGGGTTCCGAAAGCGTGCTTAACCACGCAAGTAGGACTTAATCAATATTACATACCTAAAGACAAAATATATTATGTAAGGTCAAAACTAGACCAAAAAATTCAAAACCCAAGTATACTAAAACTCACCAAAACTTAGACTATCATCAAGTAAAGTATAACTATAAAAGAAATAGACATAAACCTAAAACTAAAAATTAATTTAAAAGGCCAATAATTCAGGGAGAGGCTCCAGAATAGCTGACACCTCCAAAACTAACCTACCCGGAAGGGTAACCCAACCTAATCTACCCAGCAGGGTACTTAGGACCAATTAGAAAGGGGACTCAAGTTTAACTTGAAAAATGGTACTGGTGAAGTTTTGGATGATAGTACGTTAGGAAAGCTTAGTCTATGCATGTCTAGGAAGATATGACTTTGACCTGGTGCATTTGGCTAAGTGGAACTGACCGAACCTACCCTTTATGGATCCTAACCAGTTAGACCAAGGTTTTGTACTAAGTCCAGTGGATAGGACTATTTGGAAAACCTCGAATGCATGGTTACTCTAATGATGTCCAAGTGACTCACCATAGCCCACAAGTTTATCCAGAGAATGTCTATCTGTTGAACCCAAAACTAAACCTGAATCTAACACAAGTTAAAAACAAAACTCTAAAATTGAACCTAATTCATCTCACAAAATTATAGGGTTCCCTGATTGAAAACGTAGATCAGGTGAGATAACTAAGGACCCAATTAAAATTCAAATTAAATTAAATCGAAATAAAATTAAATTAAATTAAATCGAATTAAAATTCAAATTAAATTAAATCGAATTAAAATTCAAATTAAATTAAATCAAATTAAAATTCAAATTAAATTAAATCAAATTAAAATTCAAATTAAATTAAATTAAATCGAATTAAAATTCAAATTAAATTAAATCGAATTCAAATTAAATTAAATTAAATCAAATTCAAATTCAAATTAAATTAAATCGAAATAAAATTAAATTTAATTAAATCAAATTAAAATTAAATGAAATTAAACCTAATTAAATTAAATTAAATTGAGTCAAAGAAAATTAAATTACAGTAAACTTAATTTTTTATTTTTAAACTTAATTTTTTTAAAAAAAATTATTTTAAAACTAAACTTATTTTTTTTTAACTTAAAAATTTATTTTAAAATTAAAATTAATTTTTTTTTTAAATTAAAAATTTATTTTAAAATTAAAATTAAACTTAATTTTTTTACTTAAAAATTCATTTTAAAATTAAACTTAATTTTTTTAACTTAAAAATTTATTTTAAAATTAAACTTATTTTTTAACTTAAAAATTTATTTTAAAATTAAACTTAATTTTTTAACTTAAAAATTTATTTTAAAATTAAACTTATTTTTTTACTTACAAATTTATTTTAAAATTAAACTTATTTTTTTACTTACAAATTTATTTTAAAATTAAACTTAATTTTTTTAACTTAAAAATTTATTTTAAAATTAAACTTATTTTTTTTACTTAAAAATTTATTTTAAAATTAAACTTTAATTCTGTTAGTTTGAAAATTAACTCAAATTTTCACATAAAGTGACCAACCTTGAAAATAATCTTAAAAGAATAAAATTAGACTAACTTTAACTCGTATCTATTGTAGGAAATCAGGTGGAATTTGGACAGTGGTTACTCCAAGCATATGACTGGAGATCACACCAAGTTCACCTAACTTACTTACAAGAGTCTAGGAACAGTTGCCTTTGAAAACAATGACAAACTCAAGGAATTGGTATAGGTAATATTGAATTAAAAATAGATTTTATTATTACAAATGTCTTACTTGTTGAAAATTTTAAATATAATCACCTAAGTATAAGTCAATTATGTGACACTAGGTATAAGGTTAAATTCTTATCTACAGAATGCTTAATCAAACATCTAGATAATCCTACTATAAGTCTAAAAGGCTTTAGAAAAGACAACATCTATGCAATTAATTTAACCACTTATTTAGTTAAGTGTTATTTAACACAAAAAGAAGAAACTTGGTTATGACATATTGGCATAGAAGAATGTCACACACAAATTTTAGAAATATAAGCAAATTAAATAGATTAGTTAGAGGCTTACCAAAGTTACCTAACTTAGACTCAACCATATGTAATGCTTGTCAACAAGGTAAACAGACAAAATCTACTCACAAACCAACTAATCAATCACACACTAACTCAATATTAGAACTTCTACACCTAGATCTATTTGACTCCCATGGAGTCAAATCAATAAATGAAAATCTATATTGTCTAGTCATAATAGATGACTACTCTAGGTTCACTTGGGTCAAATTCTTAAAAAATAAAGATGAAACTTTTGTAAACAAGTTGAAAATGAAAAAGACCTTAAAATAAAAAGAATTAGAAGTGATAATGTGGGAGAATTTAAAAATCATAACTTTAATAAATTTTGTCTCGAAAATGACTATCATCACGAATTCTCGTGCCCCAAAACTCCCCAACAAAATGGAATTGTCGAAAGGAAAAATCACTACAACAAAAATAGCTTTTCGCAGCTTGCTATTAACAGCACACATTAAAAGCACGCCGTTAATAGTATTATTAATGGCGTGCATGTTGATGCGCGCCGTTAATAATATAAACTTGAATAAGAATAAAATTACGACTAAATATTAACGGCGCACATTAAAAGTATGTCGTTAATACTATAAATATTTAATAACAATAACAGCATACAAAAATAGGTATGCTGCGAATACTTTTATTTATTATCAACATGCTGCGATTAGTTTGGAAATAATAAAAAAAAATAATAATAAAATAAAGTTATGGTAAACAAAATTAAATTTAAAAACAAGTTTGGAAATAATAAAGAAAAGTTATAATAAAATAAAGTTATGTTAAACAAAATTAAATAAAAAAAATACATGATTAAAAGAAAAGTTAAAAAATCAAGTAAGAAAAATTAAAGTTAGGTAAAAAAGTAATTGCAAGAACCTGCTAAATAAAAAACGCACGGCTAAATTAAAGAAGGCATAGGTTAAAGTAAAATAACAGATCATCGTCGCTCGAAGCCATCGCCGCCCGAAGCCATTGCCGCAACAACTCTTGCCTCTCCGCAATAGCTCTTTGCCTCTCTTCACTACCGCCGCCGTCGCCGGACTCCTCTCTACCTCTCGGCACTCACCGCCACTAGCAGTAGACTCCTCTCCGCCTCTCTGCACTGACCATCGCCGGCCGCAAGACTCCACTTTGCCTCTCCGCACTCGCCGTCGTCTACCGCAAGACTTCCATCTCTCCGTATCGTAGGACCACAGCAAGAGTAAGCAAGCCTTTGCTAACCACTCCACACTCTACATCAAGCCAAAAGCTCAAAGCCAAAGGTAACCCTAATCTCTAAGTCCCTAAACTTATTTGGGCGACACTGCTTGACTCTTTCACTTTTGTGAACTGTGTTCGGCTTTGATTGTTATACACTTACAAAGTATGAGCAATTAAATGCTCATTTTAGAAATGATTTTGGAGTATAGTGTCTCAAATTGTTATTATTATTTTTCTCTTAAACTCTTCCCACAGCATAGATTAATTCTGATTTAACAGAATTGGTTAAGGATGATCAATTCTATAGAGTACAGTGGAGGAGTTGGATTAATAATTACAATTTCACATCCTCTTTTTTGAGCGATTTAAGTAAAAGATTTTTTAGGTTCGATTGCTTAATGCTTCGATTTGTCTTGCGATATCTGCGCTCTTCAGCACGTACAAGTATTTAAGGCTAAAGTTTGCAACTTAGTGATTAGACAATCAACTTCTTGAGTTTATGCACAAATGCAGCAGCTGTCTATTTGTCTTATGACAATTCAGTGATTTCCTTCATGGTATTATGTGAAGGCCTAAGCTTCTGCGGTTACACCTAAGCAAAAGACAAGTCTGAGGCTACTCCAAAAAGAGAATCCTCCTTAGCAAGCCAAATCTGCGTGTGACCAAGCTTTTTTCTCCCAATCAAGTCATCTTTCTTCCTTCGGTGGATCATGGCTGTCAAGGTCTACAAGGAAAGATACACTTGGGTTTTGTAGCTTCCCTAGTGTGCTTCCATGAAGCTCAAGTCATCCTCTCTTAAATGCATGAAAATAGGAAACAAGTACCTCTTCCACAGTGAAGCTAGATTTTGCAGGATGATGTAACAAGCACTTTCAATTGTTGTTTACCAGTTGGTCCTGACAGTGCTGCCCTTTTAAACCTTTTTTCTTCCTTTTATAGACGCATGAACGATTCCTTTTGGCTGGTAGACTTTTGACTGAATTTTTCACTATCATTCTTCTTTGTAGTAGCATTATGAGTCAGGATCATTGTTCTCATTAATCGGTCTATACTTATTTTTTTTTGTTGCTCTGGGTCTAGAGTATGCAATCCTAGGACTGAATGCATAAACCATTGCCAATTAGTGCCCTTTTATGTATCTGTTGATAAACTGGCCTTCCCTTTTAAGGTTTTCTTTCTTATTCTTCTTGTTTCTGTGGCTTGGCATGGATATTCAGTGGTCGTTGCACTCTTTTAACCTTTTGTCAAGTATCAGACAAGTATCTGGTGATTTCAGTTGACATTTTTGAATATGCATATTGTTTATTTCCTATTCATTTGGATTCTCTTGTGTGACTTTATTTATGTGTTTTCTTTATCAGATTGGATTAATGTTTCTTTTTTTTATATTGCATGTGTTACTTTTAAAATGAATAATGTATCTTTTAACAGATTCCATGGTTGCTTGCACTCAACCTCGACGAGTTGCTGCTATGTCTGTTTCTCGCCGAGTTGCTGAAGAGATGGATGTAACAATAGGTGATGAAGTTGATTATAGCATTAGGTTTGAAGATTGCAGTAATCACAAGACTATATAGAAGTAAGTCCACTTTTGCTGCTTCTCCTGACTTTGATTTTCTGCAATGGTGGCAATTTCAGTAATTATCTTTATTATATATATTTTATGAATCCTAATGACCTTTATTGGTTTGTATTTTCACCAAGCAGCAAGATTTGTTAGCAAACATTAAAACAAACTATGTTATAAAGATTGATGAGTTCCAATCATTATGATAATGTGATTTTTTTTAAAGGACACGTGGGATGTGATTGCTAACTTTCCTATGATTTGATGATTAAACATTGTTACAATACTGTAAATCAAATATTGTTGGTAACTTTCATGCATCTTCCTTTGGGAGTTGATTTCTGAAGAATATTTGATTGTCTCCTTCAGAATAACATGCTGGCAATATTGTTCGCATGATTTTTTTCTATTGAAATAATGACCTCAATATCAAAAACTAAACAGTTCAAAAATTTTGTTTTAGATTATCTTGTAAAGTAATGTGTTTTGAAATTTGTTACTTCTGTAGGTGGGTAGAATATATGTTGGGGTGATATTTTATATGGATATATTCACCATCTTTTTTTTTTTTAAGATTGCCACACACTAAAGCAAGATTAATAGACACTCGTAATCAGAACAAATTGATGATATAAACCTTTGTCTGATTTTCAGCCCCACTGTCACCATATGATGCCAGATATTTAACTGATGGTATGCTGTTAAGAGAAGCACTGGCTGATCCATTATTGGAGAGATACAAGGTGATAATTCTCGATGAGACTGATGTTAAAGGTGCATCACGTTTTTCTTGGTGGATCATGTTAGAAAGTTTGAGTTGATAAAGTTTTGGTGGAAAAGAGGTATTCCTAATTCGATCAAATGATGAAATGCAGTTTCTCGATGATGCAATAGGAAGCACGGTCGCATGGTTATCTAAATTTATAGTATTGTGTGATTGATACATAATATACTAATTTGTGTGGATTGTAAGTTTAATTGTTGTTATGTAATAACTAGTTTGATAGAGATTTCATATCTTGTTTAAAATCTTTAAATTTTTTTGGTATAATGAAAAACTATGACTTTTATTAATTTTATGTGGATTTATTTGCACTAAATTTATTATAAAATTTTGGTTTATTATTTTCATCAAATTAATTTTTTTTTAATATATTTAAGACTATCAACAGCGTACATTTATACGCTGCAGATTATTATCCTTAGCGCATAAAAATACTTTTCGCGGCGTGCTTTGCGCGCTACGGATACTATTATCCGCAGCGCGCAAAGCACGTCGCGGAAAGTATTATCTGCAGCGTGCTTTGCGCGTTGTAGATAATGTTATTCGCAGCGCGCAAAGCACGCCGCGGAAAGTATTATCTACAGCGTGCTTTGCGCGCTGTGGATAATATTATCCGCAGTGTGCAATGCACGCTGCTAATAATTTAGGACTTTCAACAGCTTTTAATTGTGCAGCGCGCAATGCGCGCTGCGGAAAGCGAATTTGTGCGCCGCGAAAAGCTATTTTTGTTGTAGTGAATAGAACTCTGCTTGAAGCATCTAGAACAATGCTAAACGAATACAACCTACCTAAGTACTTTTGGGCAGAAGCTGTTAGTACAGCCTGCTACATACAAAATAGAACAACACTAAACAAAATACATAATAAAACCTGCTTTGAAATCTATTATAATAAACAACCCAATATAAAATACTTTAAAGTATTTGGGTGCTCAGCCTGTTAGAGTGTATATTAAAAGCCTAGCTTTTGGTATAAATATTTATTATGAATAAAGAATCACATTTGGTCAAATTGTCTACATTTGTTTGTAGTTGTTCATTTAATTTATATTGTAGATAACATAGTATGTGGTGTCACATGCAGAAGATGATGTTATCAGTACCTTATAAATTATAAACAGTAGCTCACGACCAAAATGGAAAGGAACAAACCATTAGAAGGTCGTAGTGTAATTAGGTATTAGTTTATCTTGACTATATAATTACACTAGTACACTCAGAGTGTATTGAGTAGGACCATTTGAGGTCGTTTCTTTTATACTGATTTTATAAAGGAACAAAGACCTTGGTTATTATGGAAGTGTGTGCTCTTAATCCTAATATAATAACAAGCACATATATTTGATATTTATTTCTTTAATTTATCAATGGGTGAGATTTAGTTCGATGAATCAATAAGCCCGATAAGTTGGGAAATGGTATCACTTATAGTGTGTGTTGTTGATTATAGAAGGAAGCGTGTCCTAGAGATACTAGGTTGATAATGTCCTCAAGAGGAGCTCATAAGGATTGTCATGTTAAACCCTGCAGTGGACTTAGTCCGACATGATAATAAGGTTGAGTGGTACTACTCTTGGATTTAGATATTAATTAAATGAGTTGTCAGTAACTCACTTAATTAGTGGACATTCGATATCTTAAACACAGGGAGACTAACACACTCATAATAAGAAGGAGCCCAAAAATGTAATTTGGCATTGGTGCGGTAGTTCAATAATAATTCTCTAGTGGAATGAATTATTATTGATAAAATTAAGTTGTGTGTTCGGCGAACACGGATTAATTTTATCGGGAGACCAAAACCAATTCCTCCTCTCGGTCCCTATCGTAGCCTCTTAATTATAAGTACTATACCCACCTATACCCACCATCTTACCCATCCTATAGGGGTCGGCCAAGCTAGATTGAGACCAAGCTAGGCCGACCATGGGTATGTTCATGGGTGAATTCATGTGGTCGTCCCTATTAAAATAAAAAGGAATTTTAATTTTAAATTTTTCTTATGTGGATAATATAATTTAAAGAGTTTAAAAATTTAAATCCTTCCTTTTATAAGATTCTACAAAAGATTAAGAGAAGAGTTAAAATCTCTTTCCTTATTTGTAGATTAAAAGGTTGATTTTAATTTTGGTAAAACTTTCCTTTTAATTATATTCATGATTTAAAAGAAAGTTTAAAATTAAAATTCTCTTTTATTAGTTTCTAGAAAGATTAAGAAAAGATTTAATATCTTTCCTTATTTGTAGATTGAAAGGAGATTTTAATTTTAGAGATAACTTTCCTTTTGAAATTATCCACATGTTTAAAAGAAAGATTTTAATTTATAAAATTTCTTTTATTAACCAATCATGAAGGATTAAAATTATTGGAGAAATTTTATAAATTTCTAGAAACAAATTAGGAAGTTTTAATTTTTGTTTTAATTAAAACTCTCCTTGTTTTGGGGAGAAGAGTGGCCGGCCATTATAATTTGAAAAGAGAAAATTATTTTAATTAAATAAATTTCCCTTTTCAATGGCAAAAGAATTAAGGAAGTTTTTATTAAATTTTCCTTATTTGCCAAGACCAAGGATTATAAAAGAGGGGGTAGAGGAGGCTTCAAGGCTAACGACTCTATTCTATTTTTCCTCTCTTTTCTCCTTGGGTGTGGCCGGCCCTTTCTTTCCTCTCCTCTCCTTTGTGTGGCCGAAACCTTCTCATGGTGGAGATAGCTTTGGTGGCCGGATCTAAGAAGGAGAAGAAGGAGAGAAAAGAAGCCTCTTTTCTAGCATCCCTTGGAGCATGGTGGTGGCCGAACCTCTTCATCCTAGGAGAAGTTTTGATGGCCGAAACTTGTAAGGAAGAAGAAGGTGCTTGGTGGTTCTCATCTCGGAAGATCGTTGGCCACACAACGTCTGAGGTTAGAAGAGGAATACGGTAGAAGATCAAGAGGTCTTTCTAAAAGGTATAACTAGTAATTTTTGTTTCCGCATCATACTGTTGGGATCGTTCGTACTCGGCTAGAGAGGGGGGTGTGAATAGCCGCCCCAAATTCTCGCGTTCTTCCTACAGTTAGGGTTAGTCGCAGCGGAAATACAAGGAAGAAACTAAGGAGAAGAAAAACAAACCGATGTAACGAGGTTCGGAGATGAACTCCTACTCCTCGGCGTGTCCGTAAGGTGGACGAAGCCTACCAATCCGTCGGTGGATGAGTCCCCGGAGAACCGGCTAAATATTAGCTCCTTATGGGTGGAGAAACCTCGCCACAACTACTTCTTGCAACAGCAAGATAAGGAGTACAAATACAAGAGAAACAAGAAGTAAATACACAGCAAATGTAAACAACCCTTGCCTTCTTGTCGACTGTTGAAGAAGCAACAGCTTCTCAGACGCCAACCACAGCAGCAGCTCAGTCGGAGTCCCAGCCGAAGGAAGAAGCTCACGCGAAGCTTCGAAGAAGAGCTCAACAAAGCTCAAGCACCAGCAGCACTTAGCAGAAGAGAAGAGGAAGAAGAATCCGCACGTAAGATGCCCTCGTCTCCTTTATACCGCGAAGAAGAAGCAATGAAGAAACTAGCGTTGCAGCAGCTAGAACTCGATCGATGCGTGGACCGATCACCGATCGGTCCCGCGATCGATCGTACGTAGACATTTGCATACTCGATCGGCAGGACCGATCAAAGATACCGGATCGGTCCACGACGATCCCCTTCCTTCTCGCGATGCTGCGTCTCGATCGGTCCACGCATCGTCAGGAGATCGATGCGTGGACCGATCGGTTCTTTTCGCCTCTGTTTTCTTCGATCGGCCACCGATCGACAAGAAAACAGAGCTTGATATCGATCGGTCACCGACCGATCGAGAAAACAGGTATCCGGATCGATCGGTGCCGATCCGAGCTTGGTTTTGCCCAAACCAAGTCCCAAGACTTCAAACCAATATCCGGTCAACCTCGACCTATTGGTACTTCATCCCTAGCATCCGGTCACTCCCTTGACTGCTAGAACTCTCCAAGTGTCCGGTCAATCCCTTTGACCTACTTGGACTTTCTCAACACCGGATGTCCGATCATCCCCGATCCATCTGGATTTTCCTGCCTCGGATTCACTCACGGGACTTTCCACCGCCTAACATCCCGTTAGGACTTTCTCATTGCCTAACATCCCGGTTAGGACTTTTCCACCGCCTGGCTTCACTCACCAGACTTTCCAACCGCCTAACATCCCGTTAGGACTTTCCCAGGCTTCACTCACCGGGACTTTCCCGTGCCAAGTCTCCATACTTGGACTTTTCGCGCGCCAAGCTCCCGGACTTTTCCGTGCAAGTCTCCATACTTGGACTTTTCACTGCCAAGCTCCTGCTTGGACTTTTCCGTGCCAAGCTCCTCGCTTGGACTTTTCCATGCCAAGTCTCCATACTTGGACTTTTCCAATGCCAAGCTCCTCGCTGGACTTCTCGTGCCAAGCTCCTCGCTTGGACTTTTCCCAATCAGTCAACCAGTCAACCTTGACCTAGTGGTTACAATCTCCCGAACACCTATTCTTGTCAAACATCAAGAATACAACTCTCCTCGTCAAACATCGTCAAACATCAAAACACAACTCGAGTCAGTCAACTCGAGTCGGTCAACCAAGTCAACCTTGACCTAAGGTTGCACCAACAATCTCCCCTTTTGATGTTTGACAAAAGCCAAAATCAAGTTAGGTTAACCCGATAACCTAACTTAGGGTTTCCAACCATCTTCCAATGTCCAATGTTCTTTTCTTGAACATTCTCCGGACATTCTCCCCTTAGGTTAACCCGATAACCTAACTTGGGTTCTCCAATAATTCTCCCCCTTTTTGACACACATCAAAAAGTATTCCAATGTTCTTCCTCGAACATTCCTTGACATTCTTCCCCTAGCTTAGGTTAACCCGATAACCTAACTTGGGTTCTCCAATAATTCTCCAATGAACGCTCTCCCCTTTTTGACACACATCAAAAAGAAAAGGAGGGTATCAAGGTCAAGAGTTTTTTCCTAATGAAAGTCCCATACCTTTCATTGAAACTCTTAATTTCCCCTTGATACTAAACTCAACAACCAACTTAGTGATAATCCCATATCACTAATCCTCAAGGAGTAAAAACTCCCCCTAAAAGTCAACTCCCCCTCGACCATTGCACCAACAATGTCTTGGAGAGTTTCAAACCTTTAGAAATCCCCAAAACCCAACTTCCAGCTGAAATTTCATACCAACAATTGAAAATCAGAAATTGCACGCACTGATCGGTCCCCGGACCGATCGAACCCCTCGATCGGTCCCCGACCGATCCACGCAACTCTGGATCGTCACTGATCGGTCACCAGACCGATCAGGCTTCTCTGGATCGGTCCGGTGACCGATCCAGCCTCTGAAATCAGAGATTTCTGATTTTCTCCCGGAAGAAGTTCAGAAACTCATAGAAAATTACAGAAAATTCCAAAAATTACGAAACTTTGAGGATACATTCCTCATGTCATACACTATCAAGGAAAAATAGTTTTCTATGAAAATAGTTTCCATTTTCAATCTTGATACAAAGTTCAAAAACTTTGAAATAGTTCAAGTTTAAGTCATCTTTGTATCATCTTGCTCAATGAAGAATGCTATCACTAGGAAAGCTTCATCAAGGTTTTTCAAATCAATTTTAAAATGTTTTAAAACCATTTGAATTTAGGACCATAATCTTAGGGCTAGATGTACATGACTTGTACACAAGCTTTCCCTATGATCCTTAATTTCTTGAATTAGGGTCATCTAGGTACAATGACTATGCACCTTGATCCTAACTCATGATCCTAATATCTCACACACATCTAAGGTGCATCAAACCACATTCAAGTCAATTTGATGTGAGATATGGGTTAAGGTCAACTTAGGCTAAGGTCTCATGCATTTTCTAAACACAAATTTGATCTCAATATCAAGATGTGTTCTTCATCCTTAAATCAATTCAATTGATTATTAATGCAAGAGATGATGACATGGCATAAATGATATCATAAATGGAAAACATGTGCCAATGTCATGATGTCATGGCATAAAGTATGAAAACTTAAATAGAGCATGACATATAAACTAGCCTAAGCACTATCATGACATTTCAAATGATGATAAAACTAAACATGATGTCATGACATGTCATATGGCAAACAACCATGGTAAGTTAACACAAATAAAATACCTAGATTACCTATCTAAGTATCCTTAATCACTTAGTTAACTTAAATTCTAATCCTAGATTGCCCAAAGTGCTCCAAGAAAATGTCAAAACCCAAATTGGCATTTCTTGATCTCTTGTTTGATTTATACCATTTTAAAAATTTTACAAGAGTAGCACTTCTAAATTAAGGCCCGGATTGCCTTGATTACCTAAGAGAATATCAAAAATCCCAATTTGATATTTCTCTAGGTTTTTCCACATTGTGTCAATTTAAAGTAAGATTAATATATTCTCACTTTGGCACACTTCACTCTTCCAAGGAGTGAATGATAAAGATTATTCCATTTCATTTTCAAAGGTTCCCAAAAACCTTGAAAATGCTCCTTGAGTGTCAATTTCCTCAAAGTTGGGTTAACTACCCTTCTTATTGGAGTTGACACTCTCTAACCCATCTATGGGGTAGAGAAAATACTCCTAGGAACCCAATACCTATTAGAGCTCATTGGGTTCACTAAATATTCACTAGGGATAACTTCCCTAGCAACCCTCCTAATGACCCTCTTAGGCTTTAAAGCCTTGGTCATTTGGGACTCATCAAGATCAACTCTAGGGGTGACTCCCCTTGTGACCTTGGTGATGGTCTTCCTAGCCCTAGATTTTGTTCCATAATCGAATGGAACATTATGATAAGTGGGCTTGACCACTTGGGACTTAGGTTTGTGACCCAAACCTTTCTTGTCCTTGGGCTTTGAGATTTGACCCTTAGACCCTAGAGTTGACTTCTCTAAATTCTTTAGGGCCTTTTCTAGAGTGTTAAGTCTTGACCTTAAGACTTGATTTTCTTTCTCTAAAACCTCAAGTTTTAATTTATCATTCTTTCTTGAGGTGTTCCTAGGCATATGTCTAGTTGTCTTGGGGTTTCTACCTAGGTTCTCCTTAGCCTTAGATGAGTTAATCCTAGGGTTGGCCTTCCTAGTATTGTTCTTATCTAAGCTAAGATGTTTAGCACCTAAGCACACATGTTGATTTCTATGATTATCATGCTTATCATTCTTGACAATTGCAATAAGACTACTAGCATGTATCTTATTAGAAGTGCAAGAATGAACCTTAGAGGATACCTTAGGGTTTGCCTTCGCTCCCCCTTTACACGTGCTTGGTCTTTTGTCCTTGTGAGATTGCCTCCCCCTTGGACATTGACTCCTATAGTGTCCCCGTTGCTTGCATTGGAAGCACACCACGTGCTCCTTGCCCTTGCGTTTTGGGACTCCGACTTCCTTGATCTTTGGCGCCGGTGGAGTCTTCTTAGTTTTCTTTGGACATTTACTCTTGTAATGTCCAAATTCCCTACACTCAAAACACATTATATGCAATTTACTTGAACTTAAAGTGTTTGAGTTACCTAGGGTTGAGGATGGATGGATGCTCTCTTCTTCATCCCTCCCGGAGGTAGAAGCTTCTTCTTCGTGCTCCGATCTTGAAGAAGAACTCTCCTCCTCTTCTTCCTTGGATGTTGAGTAGCCCTCAACTCTCAATTCGCTTCCTCCATGATGTGAGCTACTTGGCTCACTAGGCTCCTTTTCATGGAGTTTTGCCAAATTGTTCCATAATTCCTTGGCGTTGTTGTACCTATCTATCTTGCACAAAACATTATTAGGTAAAGCAAATTCAATAATTTTTGTTACCTCGTCATTGATTTCGGATTGTCGGATTTGCTCTTTCGTCCACTCCTTCTTCTTGATAGGTTTTCCTTCCTCATCCATCGGAGGGGAAAACCCTTCTTGTACACAAAACCAATTTAACATATTTGTCCTAAGAAAATACATCATCCTTACCTTCCAATATGTGAAGTTGTCGTGAGACTCGTAGAAGGGTTGAATCGTGACATCTTCTCCATAGAGATCCATCTCTAGCCCGTGCTCCCCCGGGTGTTGATCCGTCGAAGAGCGGCCTCGCTCTGATACCACTTGTTGGGATCGTTCGTACTCGGCTAGAGAGGGGGGTGTGAATAGCCGCCCCAAATTCTCGCGTTCTTCCTACAGTTAGGGTTAGTCGCAGCGGAAATACAAGGAAGAAACTAAGGAGAAGAAAAACAAACCGATGTAACGAGGTTCGGAGATGAACTCCTACTCCTCGGCGTGTCCGTAAGGTGGACGAAGCCTACCAATCCGTCGGTGGATGAGTCCCCGGAGAACCGGCTAAATATTAGCTCCTTATGGGTGGAGAAACCTCGCCACAACTACTTCTTGCAACAGCAAGATAAGGAGTACAAATACAAGAGAAACAAGAAGTAAATACACAGCAAATGTAAACAACCCTTGCCTTCTTGTCGACTGTTGAAGAAGCAACAGCTTCTCAGACGCCAACCACGACAGCAGTCAGCCGAAGGAAGAAGCTCACGCGAAGCTTCTGAAGAAGAGCTCAACAAAGCTCAAGCACCAGCAGCACAAGAGGAAGAGAAGAGGAAGAAGAATCCGCACGAAGATGCCTCGTCTCCTTTATACTGCGAAGAAGAAAATGAAGAAACTGGCGTTGCGTTGCAGCGCTAGAACCTCGATCGGCGTGGACCGATCAGCCCTACCGATCGGTCCCGAGCCGTCGATCGATCTGAGACGATACATGCATACTACGTCGATCGTGGACCGATCAAAGACCTGATCGGTCCACGCATCGATCCCTTCCTTTCCTTCTCGCGATGCTGCGTCTCGATCGGTCCACGACATCGATCAGATGGCCCGATGGACCGATCGGTACCCTCTTCGCCTCTGTTTTCTTCTTGATCGACGGCCACCGATCGATAACAGAGCTTCATTGATGTCGATCGGTCACACCGATCGAGAAAAACAGACACCGGATCGATGCGGTGACCGATCCGAGCAATTTTGCCCAAACCAAGTCCCAAGACTTCAAACCAATATCCGGTCAACCTTGACCTATTGGTACTTCATCCCTAGCATCCGGTCACTCCTTGACCTGCTAAGAACCTCACCAAGTGTCGGTCAATCCTTTGACCTACTTGGACTTTCTCAACACGGATGTCCGATCATCCCGATCCATCGGATTTTCCTGCTGGATTCACTCACGGGACTTTCCACACCGCCTAACATCGCTAGGACTTTCTCATTGCCTAACATCCCGGTTACTTTTCCTTGCCCGGCTTCACTCACGGGACTTTCCACGCCTAACATCCAGTTAGGACTTTCCCACCGCCTGCTTCACTACTGGGACTTTCCCGTGCCAAGTCTCCATACTTGGACTTTTCGCGTGCCAAGCTCCTGCTTGGACTTTTCCAGCCAAGTCTCCATACTTGGACTTTTCCAATGCCAAGCTCCCTGCTTGGACTTTTCGCGTGCCAAGCTCCCTGCTTGGACTTTTCCATGCCAAGTCTCCATACTTGGACTTTTCCAATGCCAAGCTCCCTGCTTGGACTTTTCCAGTGCCAAGCTCCCTACTTGGAATCAGTCAACCAGGTCAACCTTGACCTAAGGTTGCACCTACAATCTCCCGAACACCTATTCTTGTCAAACATCAAGAATACAACTCTCTCCTCGTCAAACATCGTCAAACATCAAAACACAACTCGAGTCAGGTCAACTCGAGTCAGGTCAACCAAGTCAACCTTGACCTAAGGTTGCACCAACACATACTAGTTATTTTTGGAAATAATACTAAATACAAGAGGCATACGATTCTAGAGTTTTGAATTTGTTTTCGATATAGTGTTCTTTTGTTTTTCTTTCCCTTGTGATTTGATTGTTCTTTTCGGTTAACCTAAAGTTATTTTAGGAAATTAAATATTAGCTTTCCATAAAAGGTTTTGTCTAGTCGGTGGTGGTTGCTCCCATATCCAAGAAGGTCATGTGCCTCGCCACGTCAGTACTGGGAACTAATTATGGAAATTAATATTTAATGGAATTAATAACTTAAGGTGATTTGGGTCGAACGTGTTAAGTTCCGCAGGAGACCCAAGTCAAAACCTAAAAGAACGAATAGATTAAGTTTTGGATCAAACGTGTTAAGTTCCGCAGGCGATCCAAAATTTAATTTAAAAGAACACATGGTAGCTAGGAAAAGGTTCAGACCTTTGTACAAAATTTTTGTACAGTGGAACCTCTAGGTTTTCCGAGTAGCAACCAACAATTGGTATCAGAGCTAGGGTTTTGCCTCTGTGTATTTGGTATTAGGATAATTATGCACATGTCATACATAATTTAGGTAGGTTAATAGTAGGATGTGCTAACTTTGTGGATGTAGGATCCAACTATTATGGCTTTTAATTATTATGTGTGTGATTGGACCCTTGGACATGTCAAGGGCATTTATATGTGTGCATGATTGTATTAAAATACAGGAGCTGTATTTAGTTTTATTAGGATTTTATTTTTGATCTAGATATATGTACATTCCTTTTATGGAATATAGGATCAAAATGTAAAATTCTATTTATGTCGCGAATCGAATCTTGCAAAGCGTGGAACTTTCTAAGGACCAGAGGCGCAGCGGAACTAGGAGCAAGATGGAGGCGACAGCTAGACCCGGTGGCGGTGGCCAAATATGGTAGCAGCTTGGGATGACAATACACGGAGGACAACTAGAGATAAAAGCCATAATAGTTGAAAATTAGATTTTCTATTTATTGCTTTTATATTGTGTTGTGTGTGCATGTTAGTTTACAAGTTTAGTAGGCTAGCATAGTTTAAAATTCCTCATTTATAAATAACTAAGTGGGAGAGGGATTTTTAAGTAAATCTCATGGTCTCCTTTACTGGTTTGTAAGTGATATAAACAAGCTTGCGCGTTGGCTCTGAGTGCCTTCCTCCATAACGGATGAGCTTGTTTGCAGATCACTAGAACAGACTTCCATTTTTGGATGACTATAGGAAGTTAATTAAGAGCGTGTGATCTTCCCCAACGGAAGAGGCATAATCTTATTAATGGACTTAGTGTCAAGTAATGGTATACACTTAGACACATCTAATAGTATCCTCCCCATCGGAGTCACTGCTATTATTTGTGTGACCAAATGAAACCAACTATTAATTTGTCATAAAACTAGGTTGACAAGATAATAAAATTAAAGGGTTAAAACCCCTCTTACAAATGATTGATTTTGTATACGTCCACACTAACGTGACATACAAAATTAACGATGTTTGAGATAATTTTATTTGTCATAAAGTTACATTGACAAGATAGTTAATGGGTAAAACCCTCCTCTTACAAATGTTGATTTTGTATATGCCCACACTAACGTGGCATGTAAAATTCACGGTGTTTTGAGGTGTTGGTAAATTTAAATAGTATTGTTAGAGGAATCAATATTATTCTAAATTTAGAGTCTTGACCAAATATTTGATTAAAGATAGACCAACTATTAATTTTATTCGTCATAAAGTAAGGTTGACGAGATAATAAAATTAAATGATAAAATTTCCTCTTTGAATTTGTATACGTCCACACTAACGTGGCATACAAAATTCATGGGGATTTTTAAGGAGTTGGTCTTAACCAAATATTTTTGTGATTCTTAGGATGATGGTCAATCCCTAGCTGATATACTTTAAGATAGACTTAGTGGTCCCAATAATAATTGATTGGAAATAGGATTTGGACATTAAGGTAGACTGTCCTCGTAGAACTAAGAACAATTTAGGTGTATTTAATTCATTAGTTGAAACATGTCTAGTGGTGTTATCTACCAGAACCTGGAGTGTAGATACAGATGCCATTAATCATGTCTGCAATTCATTGCAGGGTTCCAGGAAACCCGAAATGAAAATAAAAACACCGTCCACATGGGCATTACTGCAAAAATAGCAGCTGTTGCAGTGGGAGAGGTTTATTCTCTAATAGGAATAAAATATGGATTATTAGAAATTGTCTTTACATACTAAGTTTAGAAAGAACCTGATTTCAGTTTCTAAACTATTATAGAATAGATATTGTGTCTATTTTGATAACAAAGTTGTTATCAAGAAAAATAGGGAAGTTATCTATTCTGGTATGTTGGTTGAAAATTTATAATCCAATAACTCCCACGATGCAACAAATAGAAATTAGTAACACATCTTCTAACTTTAAGAGAAAGCAACCTTCGGAAATGAACCAATTATATCTTTGGCATCTAAAGCTAGGTTATATTAACTTAAGTAGGATTCATTGGTAGCTGATGAACTTTTGAGTTCATTAGCAGTGGAAATCTTTCCAACCTACGAGTCTTACTTGGAAGGAAAAATAACCAAGAAGCTTTTAAGTCTAAGGGGTATGGAGTCAAAGATATATTGGAATTGGTTCATTCTGATTTGTGTGATCCTATGAGCATCCAGGCAAGAGGTTGTTTCAAATATTTCATCTATTTTATAGACAACTATTTGAGTTACGGATATATTTACTTGATGTGCCGCAAGTCTAAGTGCTTTGATTAGTTCAAAGAGTACGAGGCTGATGTGGAGAAACGACAAAGTAAAAGTATCAAGACACTACGGTAAGATCGTAGTGGCAAGTACCTCTTGGGTTATCCTAGTAAAATGAAAGTAGGTTTATAGTCTTAAAAATCAGAAGATCATTGTTAGTATCAATGACCGATTTTTAGAAAAGGACTATGTAATAAACCATGTGCCCATAAGAAAATGTGTTCTTAAGGAAATAATAAAAGGCATGTCTAATCTAGTACCAACTGTACAAGATGAGATACCACAAGGAAACTGCAACACGTATCACAAATGATACACAATTGCAGAAAGTGTCTTGTCGTAGTGGGAGGGTTGTTAGGCAACCTAAAAAGATTCATGTTTTGGGAGAGTTTTTGGACTCGATCCCTGGAGGACATGAACCTGATATCCGGACATATGACGAAACACTCCAAGATAAAGATGCAACATCTTGGCAAAGAGTAATGAATATCAGAATTAGAATATATGTATTCTAATAAAATCTGGAAGCTTGTAAAACCACCAAATGGTGTAAAAGCCTTTGGGTGTAAAAAGGTCTATAATAGGAAAAGAGGGATAGAAAGGAAGGTAGTAACTTTCAAAGCAAGGCTTGATGAAAAAGGAAACTTTTTCACTGGTAGCCATGCTTAAGTCTATCCGGATTCTTTTATCTATTTGGCAAGTGGATGTCAAGATAGCATTCCTTAATGGAAGTCTTGATGAAAGCATCCATATAAAGCAACCAGAAGGGTTCATTGCAAAGGGCTAAGAGCATCTTGTGTGCAAGCTCAATCAGTCTATGGACTGAGGCAAAGCTTCAAGGTCTTGGAACATCCGGTTTATCAAAGTAATCCAGACCTATGGATTTATTGAGTAAACAGATAAGTCTTGTGTATACAAAAGGTGTGATGGAAACGTGGTGGCATTTCTTGTACTATACGTAGATAACATTTTTGGTAGTTGGAAACAATATCAAAATGTTGTCAGAAGTAAGGGTATGGTTGTCCAAATAATTCGATATAAAGGACTTGGGAGAATGTATATATTTTTGAGATCAAAGTAATAAGGGATCGAAAGAAAAAAAATATATTTTACTTATCCCAAGCTTGATACATCAGAAAATCCTTACTCGTTTTAAGCATGAAAAACTCCTCAAAAGGTTTCTTACCTTTTAAGCATGGAGTGTCTTTATCTAAAGAGATGTCTCCGATGACATCAAAGGAGATTGAGGACATGTAGGCAATTCTTTATGCTTCGGCAGTTAGACAACCTAATGTATGCTATGCACAAGATCAGAAATCTGTTTTGCCAAGGGCATAGTTAGCAGATATCAAAGTAACCCTAGACAAGGACATTGGACTGCAGTAAAGCATATATTAAAGTACCTTAGAGGCGCTAGAGAATATATGCTAGCTTACAAGGCAGTTAATTTGGTCTCTGTGGGTTACACGGATTTTGACTTCCAATCGGATAGGGACAATAATAAGTCGACCTCGGGGTTTTGTGTTTACTTTAGGAGGAAAAGTCATAACTATGGAAGAGTGATAAGCATAGGTGTTTTTCTGGACTCCACCATAGAAGCTGAGTATATGGCAAGCCTCTGAGGTAGCCATAAAAGCTGAATGACTTAATTACCTCAAGATAGACTTAGATATGATTTCTAATTTGTCCAAAGATTATTACAATTTATTGTAATAATAATGGTGCAGTAACAAACTCGAAGAAACCATGAGTCTATAAGGCAAGTAAACACAATAGAGCGCAAGTACTACCCAATACGAGAAATTGTATAACGAGGAGAAGTTGTTGCCGCCTAGATTTCATCAGATGATAACCTAAGGTCCTTAAGGCAAGAGCTTTTTGAAAGGCATGAGAATCAGATGTATGGCAGCATATATGGTAGCTTAGTCTTTTAGTATAAGTGGGAGATTGTTAAAGTGTATACTAAAAGCCTAGCTTTTGGTATAAATATTTATTATGAATAAAGAATCACATTTGGTCAAATTGTCTACATTTGTTTGTAGTTGTTCATTTAATTTATATTGTAGATAACATAGTATGTGGTGTCACATGCAGAAGATGATGTTATCAGTACCTTATAAATTATAAATAGTAGCTCACGACCAAAATGGAAAGGACACTACAACAAAAACTGCAAACGACAACACCCCTACGACAACGGTTTTAAGAGAAAGCGTTGTAAATTTGCTCAAAGACAACGGTTTTTGCCAAAACCGTTGTCTTTGAACTCCCCATTAAATATAAAAGACAACGGTTTTGACAAAATTGTTGTCATTGAGTGACTTTTTTTTAAAACGACAACACTTTTTACAACGGTTTTATAAACCGTTGTCTTTATCCGCGTTTTTAGCGGCTACGACAACAGTTTTGAAAAAACCGTTGTAATTGAATTTGGTCATTTCCCCCCTTCGCTATTTTCCTTTCCCTCGCTGTTTTCGTTTCGGCGCCGTGTTTTCGCGTTCCCAAACCTAAGCCATTTATCTTTCCCTCTCCTCATACGACGTTGCTCCCTCTCCTCATACGACGTTGCGCTCCTTCTAGTTTCCTAGTGAGCGGAGGCGTTCTTCAATGGGCTGCCGAAGATCCAGACGCACGGGAGGGAGAAACCGAAGAACGGGATCTGCCATGACGACAGCGCGCCGCCGGTGAAGGCGAAGACCATCGACGAACTGCACTCCCTGCAGAAGAATAGGTCGGCGCCGAGCACCACCACTACTTGACGCCGACCATCAGCATCAGCGACAGTGCCCTCAAGTTTACCCATGTCCTCTACAACCTCTCCCTTGCCGGTATCTGCTCTCATCTCCTCTTCATCACTCAAATCATCACATTTCATTCTCATTGAAAGAATCACGAATTCCTTGTAGAACTCTACGAGCAAGCCATAAAACATGAACATGGATCATTCATAACATCGACAGGAGCCTTGGCTACCTTGTCCGGCGCGAAGACTGGCCGTTCGCCGAGGGACAAGTGCGTCGTCAAGGATGAAACCACTGCCAATGAGCTTTGGTGGGGAAAGTAAGTCCACACAACTAATTCATGATCCTTCCATTGATGATTCCTTCTCAAAATGTATGTGCACTATTCACGCAGAGGCTCACCGAACATAGAGATGGATGAGCACACCTTCCTAGTGAACAGGGAGAGGGCTGTCGATTACCTCAACTCTTTGGATAAGGTACACATGCATATCAAGTGTTTGATGTAATTCCTCATAGATCCTAATATGTCATCTGAATGATACAAGGTATTTGTGAATTACCAATTCCTCAACTTGTATTTTAATTTTATATTATTTAAAATTAAAATTTTAGGATTTATGTAATCTAAACCTATACTGTGCACTTTAAGTGTTTCTCTCGATCTATTGTTTCTATTAAGATGAAATTAGCTCATTTAATTTCTTGGTATTATTGCTCAAACACTATATGCAGGCTACTCTTAGAGAAATCCATGCCTCTCTTCTCCAAAAGCATCTACATGAACATGAAGATGCAAAAGCAGAAAAGGAAGAGTTGCAGGATCCAGAGGGTAAATAACTTGGGAATTTAATTAACTTAGTTATCTGAACTTGTTTGAGTCCTATACTTATGCTGTAAGTTTATTATTATTATTAATATTATTATTATTTTTTTTCTAGATTACAAGCATTATTCTCGTGAGAATGTAATTGAGGAAGCTGATGAACCCGAAGAACGGAAGAAGCAGGTTCATTCTCACCTCGACTCTTGCAAGGTGATGAAGACAATGATGCAATTGATCTTGAAGAAGACTGGGCTAAACTGGTAATGTGCCTCTCCTGCTGTTGCGCAACTTCTACTGTACATGCCATGGAATAAGCCTAGAATTCATCTCAACTTTTTGTTTTTATTCTTGATATTCCATGTTGAATCGTGTTGAGTTGGGCACTCCCGGCTTTTTGATTAATTCATGTTTGGTTTGGCTGAATTGGAAGGACGAATTGCACATATCACCCAGTCAAATGGGATCAGTGATGGATTTTTGCTTATTCTGACAACCAATTTATTTGACTTTCTCCTTGTTGCATTACTTTCTGAATTGGGAGGCTTTTCAGAGTATGCTTAACTCATATTTCTGAATTGGGAGGCACATCAAGTGTTTAAATTTGGAACTGGCAAGTGTCCTATCAAACTCGACATGCACTTTGAACTGGAACCATTCATATTTTTTTATCCTAATGTTTGCAAATTTCTTGCAGTGTTGGAAAACGTCGTTTTCAATGAACACATTAGGGAAGTAGACTACTCTGATAACTCTATTACAGGTGATTAACAAGATGAAACAAACTTCTTGAGTGAATTGGTATTGTGTGAAAGGGAATATGGTTCAATGGAATTGTTGATGTTGCAGAGAACACTCGAGCTTCATATCCAATTGAGTATATTCCTAATGTTCGATTCATTTAATCATCACAATCGTTATGAGGACTGAAAATATATAGTAGATATGTGAGTACATATTTATTTTTTAATTAAGCATTTAATTTAATTTATTAATCATGCGTCAACTCTTGTTGTACAAAGGAGCTTGAAATTGTTCAATTCGAATAAGCAAAGGAAAGGGAAAAAGAAGCCTATGTGGGAAGTCGTAAAAGTTTGTATATTATATATACACACATATGTTTACTTGTGATTAATTTAAAAATATTTAACTGTGCATTATTCGTTGATATTTTTTTATTAACATAGGGTCCTTGACAACCTGATGCTAAACAATGTGGGTTTTATGTGATGAAATTTATGAGAGAAGTTATTGAAGGAAATGCTACCGGTGAGAAGGATTCACTTAGCTCAATGGTAATATTTGACATATTCTCAATTTTCTCAAATAATTTCTTTTATTTGACTTTGCTTCTTCATTACTGATTTTTTTTACTAATATAATCTGGTTTGTTAACAGTTCATGAAAACAATTTACTCCAACGAAGAAATTGAAGAAGTGCGATCCGAATGGGCGGATTGCGTACTATACTATATTCATTACTAGGTATAAATTACTAGACTTCAAAAGATGGTTGAACACTTTGTTTGTGACTCCATGACTTATTGATTTTGATTCCTTAGTGCTAATAATTTGTTTGTTCACAGCTAGCTATCTCCTTTGCTCAATACTTCATTCTTGCATTTCTACCATGAGCAGAATTAGCTGACATTTCCCTTATTTATTGCCTCTCTTTGTGGTCCAAAATTAATAATGGCTGGGTTGTGTGAGTAGCTTATTTAGTTGTTTCCGAATTATGCAAGGACTGACAATGTGGAAATTATCTCTTTGTGAATTGTTAGATGATGACCTTTTTGTATCTTATGAGTTGCTCTACAAATTTCTTGTTTGTACTCTCCTTATGGTTTTTGTCTATATGCCATGACTTAATCTTGTTTTTCCTCCTATAATTCATTATTTTTTCTTGTTTGTACTCCTCTCCTTATGTCAATTTGCAGCTCCTGGCAACTTGTTACTTGCAAAATGGAAAAGCATATTATGCCTACCAGGTCTCAAAGGTAATGCAGTCTAGAAAATGGCACAGAAAATTGCATGAATATTTTGTTTCAAGATGTTAATGGATGTAATGCGCTTTGCATGGATTCTATTGATCTTGGATGATAGTTCACTTAAATAATGTTAGCTGCATGTAGTGCTAATTATTTAATAAACTATGCTAAGCTAGGTATCACTGCTCCTAGTAGATTCCATGTACTGTTATTCTCTAATAAACATCTCTTTTTGTTTCCTTCATTTGGTTTGTTTTTGCCTTCTATGCACTACAGATTGGTTAATTACATTCTCCTTTTGGAATTCTGGAATTTGATAAGTTTTGTTAAATTTTCTCTTGCAGGTCGGGCAATTCGTGAGCCTTGAGTTTTTTTGATGCAAGAAGTGAGCTTTGTTAGGATGTAGCTTGCCTTGCTAATTTGTAAATTAAAAGCTATATGGAGAACAGCAAATGGAAAACATGCATGTGATTTAATGTATATGGAGAGTAATGGAAAACATGTATATTTTGATGAGTAACAACTCATTTTGTATATTTTTGTATATGTGGATACAAGATGAATTATATATGGATGTTTATTTTGGATTTAATGTAGTAAATATTTAGTTTTGCATTGGTGGTTTGCTTATAGTAAAATAAGATTGGTTGTTTGGTATTAATGAGCATTAAAGACAACAGTTAAAAATGTTGTAAAAACTAGGTAAACCACAACGAAATTTTTTTGTAAAAAGTGATAAAAGACAACGATTTTATCCGTTGTAAAATATATTAAAACTGTTGTTAAAAAAACAAAACGTGTCAAATATTATCTACCACAACAGTTTATATCTGTTGTAAAAAATGTCTACCACAACGGTTTATTTCTGTTGTTAAAATTATCTACCACAACGGTTTTAAAACGTTGTCGTATCCTTCGCAGCTAAATTTTGGGCATATAAACAACAACGGATAAAAATCGTTGTCAAATATATACAAAGACAACGGATTCAAAACCGTTGTCGTAGGGCAATACATTCTACAACACCCTCAGTTACAACGGTTTTTTTACCCTACGACAACGGATAATATCCGTTGTTGTTTGCAGTTTTTGTTGTAGTGGGAACAAACCATTAGAAGGTCGTAGTGTAATTAGGTATTAGTTTATCTTGACTATATAATTACACTAGTACACTCAGAGTGTATTGAGTAGGACCATTTGATGTCGTTTCTTTTATACTGACTTTATAAAGGAACAAAGACCTTGGTTATTATGGAAGTGTGTGCTCTTAATCCTAATATAATAACAAGCACATATATTTGATATTTATTTCTTTAATTTATCAATGGGTGAGATTTAGTTCGATGAATCAATAAGCCCGATAAGTTGGGAAATGGTATCACTTATAGTGTGTGTTGTTGATTATAGAAGGAAACTGTGTCCTAGAGATACTAGGTTGATAATGTCCTCAAGAGGAGCTCATAAGGATTGTCATGTTAAACCCTGCAGGTGGACTTAGTCCGACATGATAATAAGGTTGAGTGGTACTACTCTTGGATTTAGATATTAATTAAATGAGTTGTCAGTAACTCACTTAATTAGTGGACATTCGATATCTTAAACACAGGGAGACTAACACACTCATAATAAGAAGGAGCCCAAAAATGTAATTTGGCATTGGTGCGGTAGTTCAATAATAATTCTCTAGTGGAATGAATTATTATTGATAAAATTAAGTTGTGTGTTCGGGGCGAACACGGGATGCTTAATTTTATCGGGAGACCAAAACCAATTCCTCCTCTCGGTCCCTATCGTAGCCTCTTAATTATAGAGTACTATACCCACCTATACCCACCATCTTACCCATCCTATAGGGGTCGGCCAAGCTAGATTGGAGACCAAGCTAGGGCCGGCCATGGGTATGTTCATGGGTGAATTCATGTGGTCGTCCCTATTAAAATAAAAAGGAATTTTAATTTTTAAATTTTTCTTATGTGGATAATATAATTTAAAAGAGAGTTTAAAAATTTAAATCCTTCCTTTTATAAGATTCTACAAAAGATTAAGAGAAGAGTTAAAATCTCTTTCCTTATTTGTAGATTAAAAGGTTGATTTTAATTTTGGTAAAAACTTTCCTTTTAATTATATTCATGATTTAAAAGAAAGTTTAAAAATTAAAAATTCTCTTTTATTAGTTTCTACAAAAGATTAAGAAAAGATTTAATATCTTTCCTTATTTGTAGATTGAAAGGAGATTTTAATTTTTAGAGATAACTTTCCTTTTTGGAAATTATCCACATGTTTAAAAGAAAGATTTTAATTTATAAAATTTCTTTTTATTAACCAATCATGAAGGGATTAAAATTATTGGAGAAATTTTTATAAATTTCTAGAAACAAATTAGGAAGTTTTAATTTTTGTTTTAATTAAAACTCTCCTTGTTTTGGGGAGAAGAGTGGCCGGCCATTATAATTTGAAAAGAGAAAATTATTTTAATTAAATAAATTTCCTTTTCAATGGTAAACGAATTAAGGAAGTTTTTATTAAATTTTCCTTATTTGCCAAGACCAAGGATTATAAAAGAGGGGGTAGAGGAGGCTTCAAGGCTAACGACTCTATTCTATTTTTCCTCTCTTTTCTCCTTGGGTGTGGCCGACCCTTTCTTTCCTCTCCTCTCCTTTGTGTGGCCGAAACCTTCTCATGGTGGAGATAGCTTTGGTGGCCGGATCTAAGAAGGAGAAGAAGGAGAGAAAAGAAGCCTCTTTTCTAGCATCCCTTGGAGCATGGTGGTGGCCGAACCTCTTCATCCTAGGAGAAGTTTTGATGGCCGAAACTTGTAAGGAAGAAGAAGGTGCTTGGTGGTTCTCATCTCGGAAGATCGTTGGCCACACAACGGCTGAGGTTAGAAGAGGAATACGGTAGTTTCTAAAAGGTATAACTAGTAATTTTTTTTCCGCATCATACTAGTTATTTTTGGAAATAATACTAAATACAAGAGGCATACGATTCTAGAGTTTCAATTTGTTTTCGATATAGTGTTCTTTTGTTTTTTTTCTTGTGATTTGATTGTTCTTTTCGGTTAACCTAAAGTTATTTTAGGAAATTAAATATTAGCTTTCCATAAAAGGTTTTGTCTAGTCGGTGGTGGTTGCTCCCATATCCAAGAAGGTCATGTGCCTCGCCACGTCAGTACTGGGAACCAATTATGGAAATTAATATTTAATGGAATTAATAACTTAAGGTGATTTGGGTCGAACGTGTTAAGTTCCGCAGGAGACCCAAGTCAAAACCTAAAAGAACGAATAGATTAAGTTTTAGATCAAACGTGTTAAGTTCCGCAGCCGATCCAAAATTTAATTTAAAAGAACACATGGTAGCTAGGAAAAGGTTCAGACCTTTGTACAAAATTTTTGTACAGTGGAACCTCTAGGTTTTCCGAGTAGCAACCAACACAGCCTTCATTTTAAATACAAGAGAACACCTAGGAAAATTCACATCTAAAGTAGAAAATGGAATCTTTGTAGGATACTCCTTAAACAGTAGAGGCTACAGAGTTTATACACTACACCAAATATGACTTTCCGCAGCGTGCAAATATGCTATCCGCGGCGCACATTGCACGCTACATAACTGCAAGCTGTTAAAAGTCATAAAACATCGACAGCCCGCACCGCACGCTGCGATTAAGTGCTTTCACAGCTCGCATCGTACGCTGCCATTATGAGCTTTCGCAGTACGCACCTCATGCTGCGGTTACAAATATTCACAGCGCGCACGACGTGCTGTAATTAAGAGTAATCAACAACATTCGCAGTGCGCACCGCATGCTACGGTTACAAGTATTCGCAGCGCGCACTGCGCGCTGTAGGTATGAGCAATCGATAGCATTCGCAGCACGCACCGCACGCTACTGTTAAGAGCATTAGCAACATGCATGGCACGCTACAATTAAGAGTATTAACAGCATGCGCCACACGCTGTGATTAAGAGCATTCGCAGTGCGCATCGCGCGCTGTAGTTATAATCATTCAAATACCACATACAGATATCACACAAATTACAATACTACATACAATTATAATACCACACGTAAATTATAATATCACATACATATACCACATACGCACAATTATAAAATTAAAACTCAAACAATTATAATATCACATTCAACCATAAACATCACTTAAGTAAAAGAATCAAAACTAGTAACACAAAATTCACTAACATAATTTCTTTCGTACAAAAGAGTATATGACTTTAAAATAAATAGAATCTATATCAGTCATACACAACTATAAACTTAGATAACCAAGCAACTGTACTTCCTATTGCATCATCGAGAAAAAGTATTTCATCATTTGGTCTAATTAGGTCCACCTTCTCTACAAAAACTTTATCAACCCAAACTTTTCAACATGATCCACCAAGAAGAACGTGATGCACTTTTGCTTTTGGATTTGTAGATGCAATTCGACCTTCTTCCACAACTCCATCAACACACCAATGAAGTAGCTTACATTTAGCATTATCCCGAATATCTCCATGACTCGCATCCTTCATTTTTGACTATATAACAATACGAAATTATTAATTCTACCATATCTATTTTATAACAAATATGTAATTTAGAAAACAAAAATTGTAAAATAATTACCTGAGCTACAGTTAGAGGTTGGTTTACATTACTATTTTTTTTTCCATGACTACCGCCACCAACATCATTACCTATACCGCTACCAATGCCACCACTAGCAACCTAATTTTATAAACAAATTGTGTCAATTAATATCACCATAAGATAATTTTACTAACAAGAATACAAAATAACTCAAAGTAATTAAGACAATTGATGACAAACTTTTTCATATTATATATTTGGTTTTTAATTACTAACCTGTTCTTGCTCATTTTGTTGCCTCATATTTTGAAAAAACAAGAACCTCATTTCTTGCATTTCTTGTTGAAGGTTATTCACCGTACTTTCAAGTCGTTTAACAGTTCCATTTTGTTCCTCCCGAGCGGATGGTCTGCCTCGCTCGCGTGCGGCTCGGTCGGGCTCAGTGCTTCGGCGGTGGGGCTGCTGCGACGATCTCCTTACTTCTTCTTGCCGTTCAGTATGGTGATGCCCGTGTTGCCGATCAGGAGAGGGGGACCGACGACGATAACTTCGGGGCGCCAGTTGGGCGACCGGGTTGAACCCGCGACAGTCACAGGTATTGTGGGTAACAGATTTATGGAATGAACAGAACAAAGGGGTCCATAACTTCCCCTTGGACCTCGGCCGCTCGGAGGCCACATGTTGAACGGCGTGTGACCTTGCTTCATGATATGGCCATGTTCCTTCGGCTCGAGGCCCTCTCGGAGGTTGATGGTTGATTGACAACCTTCGTTCGATTGCCGAGGGCGGCTCAGACGGTGCCTCCTTCCTCCTTGCTGCCTGAGCTTCCTCTACATTGATGTACTTGTTGGCCTTCTTCAACATGTGGTCGTAGTCACGCGGAGGCTTCCTGACGAGCGACCGAAAGAAGTCCCCGTCCACGAACCCTTGCGTGAACGCGTTCATCATGGTCTCGGACGAGACCGAGGGAATGTCCATCGCCACTTGATTGAAACGCTGGATGTAGGCTCGGAGGGTCTCCCTTGGCCCTTGCTTCATAGAGAACAGGCTGACGCTCATCTTCTGATAGCGTCTGCTGCTTGCAAAGTGGTGAAGGAAGGCCGTGCGGAAGTCCTTGAAGCTCCGAATGGATCCGTCCGGCAGTCTCCGAAACAACCGTTGTACCGAGCCAGAGAGAGTGGTAAGGAAGACTCGGCACTTGACTCCGTCAATATATTGATGGAGAGTAGCAGCGTTATCGAACTTACCGAGATGGTCATCCGGATCGGTAGTCTCGTTATACTCCCCGATCGCCAAGGGAGCGTAGTGTCTCGGCAGTGGATCTTGCAGGATTGCCTTGGAGAATTGACGATTGATCCGCTCGGGCGATGAGTCAGCTCGGGGCACCTTTCCTTTCCTTGTGTCCCGAACAGGAGCTTCATCTGAAGAGGACCCTCGATCATGATTTGCTTGCGCGATTTCAGAGGGTGTTTGAAATAATCCTCGGTGAAATGGAATGGGTGTCGGGGGCGCTACTCCGAGAGTGCCGGTCGGCATCTTGTCCTGCCCCCAAATGGACAGTTGCTCCGGTCGGTCCTCCTGTGCCGCTCGGCCTCCAGAGGCTGATGTCGCTTGTTGCACTAGCTGATCGGTCAGCGCCTTCTGTTGCTGCTGCTCCACTATTTTTACTGCTCGTACTTGTATGAGCGCGTCGAGCTCCTCCTGAGTGAGCGTCACGGTGTGCAGTCGTCCAGCTTCGTCCATCTTCTCGGCTCGGATTCAGGTGCGTTCTCACAGATGGTGCCAAATTTGATCCTATCCGAGAGTCAAGTCGACGACCGCTGGGAAGGTGGCGCTCACGTTGATTGGATGTGGACTGAGGATGACGTGGACCTCCGACGAGCTATGCCTGCAACCACAAGTCGTTAGTGCCGAGTCAGGGAGGGGTTCCCCGACGATGACCCTCCGCCGCTCAAGTCAGTCACCGGTGGCAGGCAAAAGAAGTGGAGAAGGAAGAAAATAGCAGTGTAACTGTGGCTACAGTAATGAAAAACGCATACCTCCGTCGAAGTCTGGGGGTCCTTATATAAGGGGGCGCATGCACGCTTCCCAAGGTGTGCATGTTTCTCAAAGCATACCTAGAAAAGACGTATCAGAAAAACGTGTCTGACACCATACCTCAACAACCCGAGCATATCCCTGGTGTGACAGTGGAAACTTCCACCGTACGATTCTCTGTCTGACCATGCCACCAACCATACCGCATGTTAGTGACACCGGTCCCTAAGAAGATATTATCAACTACTCCCTTTGTCCGTTATTGGGCCGAGCGGGAGAGCCGCTCGGCCAGTGTCCGGTGGGCGATACCCTGGCCGGGCAGAGCGGGGTATCCGCTCGGCCAATACTTTTGTTGTCTCGGCTCCGTCCTGTCGAGCGAGAGAGTCATGCTTGCTGGGTCGGGGCTGTGTTCTCTGCTTGACCGAGTGGATCAGTCGCTCGGCGTTCGTTCCGTCATACTTGAGCTCGAGTCTTTTGAGCGTCGGAAACTCGATGTCTGGCCGAGCTGTCGCAGCGTCAAGTAGGGCGTTCCCCCCGCCGATTGGGCAGGCAGGTCAACCGATTGGATGAACTCATGTGGCGCTGACCCCTTGACCTTGACCTTCCACGGGACACAAGGTTGCCTTGAGGGCGGGGGCCCCACCTCACCATCTGATCAACAAGGGTTCAAGATGAATAATTTTATATGTTCACATGGTATAATATATATATATATATATATATATATATATATATATATATATATATATATATATATATATATATATATATATATATAATATTTGTAAAAAAATTTATTTTTTAAAAATTATATATATATATATAATATTTTTAAAAAATTTAATTTTTAAAAATTATATATATATATATATATTACTCGGCTTTCCATTTTCAATAAACAATTGTCAAATAACTAGTTATCAAATAAAAGATCACATATTGAAAAGAAAAAAAAGGCAATTAACTCAGTGGAGTGGAATGAACAGTACAATAAGTTTAGGTTCTTCTTCCTTTGAATTTAGTAATTAATTAATTTCTGTCAGCAGGCTTTAAAAAGATGAGCCATTTCTTGCTTGCTGCAGGTTGAGTATAGTAAATATGCTCTGAACTACTTAAGTGAATATATATATATATATATATATATATATCTTCAATGGAGTCTACAAGTCATTTTGTCGTCGACAGGGAATTAATTAAAGTCACACAACTTGCAAAAAGACTGAGAAATAAAAGAAAAAACAAAGATCATTTAATTTGTGAAGCAAGAGATCATCAGACTCTTCACATGGCACTGCACAGTAGAGTTGGCCATGCTTGGACTTCTTTGCTCTTCTTTTCACTTCAACCTTGTTTGTATGTGTGCCATATATTTTTTGAGCTTCTTGATGAGTTGATGCATCATGCTATATTATCGTTTCCACTGTTGGATTGAGAAACTCGGTATGAATTTAGATTTTTGGATTGTAATTAATGTTGCTAATTATTATTGGTGTTTAGTCCTTTAACAACTCCTTTAAGCTGTACGCACTGTGAGCATCTAAAATATTTTTTTCATTTTGAATTTCTTTTACTTAATATTATAATCCAACCATTAAATACTTAAGAAGCAATCTGAATTCATCGGCTTCTACCCAACGATCATCGAAGCTCGATTTGAGGAGCTCAACATAGACCCGTTCAGGAAGTGCATTAAGGCAGTGGAGAAGTGTTTGAGGGACATGAAGATGGATAAAAGTAACGTCCACGATGTCATACTCGTCGGTGGATCAACAAATATTCCTAAAGTCTAGCCGCTGCTAGTAGATTTTAATTTGTTAAGTTGATGTCAGAGGATTTTCCTCTTAGGTTATCTCTTAGGAAAAGGTTTTTTTAACACAATTCAAAGATTATTTTCTGTAGATAGGTGGCTGGGAATTTTAACACATATATATTTACTTCTTTAACTTTTGATCTTTTTCATTTAGTTTGATTTTATCGAGATTTGAATTTCAGATCTCATGATGAAAATACTTCATGCGTTAGCTACTAAATCGTTCTAGAAGACTCATTATACCCACAAATATACAATATATTAGAAATACTTCATGAATTACATTGACGGCATAGAAAATATAAACGGCAGCTAAACTCAATTACAAATACCATTTAAAAGTTGAAAAATCTATATATATATATATATATATATAGCTAGGAATTCATGGAATTGGATGATAGGCGTTGTCACAGTCGTGTCGATAGGGATACCTACACCTATGGCGGTGGCGGTTTTGGAACATGCACCGGAGACACTGGATGGCAAGTATTCCGTGGGTCGTTGCAACCTGATGCTCGCGGCGGCAACACCGGGAAGGCGTTGGATATCGAGCTGCTGAATAAAAGCAGCAAGCAAAACAAAAAGGAGGCGATCTGAAAGGAGTTACAACGGCAGCAATAGCAGTACTGTAATGTAGTCGCCATGGGATCGAGTTTACTAAGTTGTCAATTGAGGAGGAGGATATATATATGGGGCCGGCGGTTGACTTCTAAGTCGTCGCTAATGTTGTTATGCTATGCTATCTATATAGGGTGACGCGAAGCCTACGCTATAAAGAGGAAGGAGTTTAATTAATCCGTGTGGACCCGGGATACTTGGTACCCTTCAAGTCCGTGCCTAACGTTGTTGGTTTGTGTTTATGTTGACTTGAACTCAATTTTGTCTCGATCACAATATTATTATTTATTGGAAAAAAATAAAAACGAACGTCTCCGAATCAGAATTCTTTTTTCATTTATTTATTTTTACATCAACTGAGTGATCCACCAACCCCTATAAAATGATGCTATAAAATAATTTATAAGACAGTTGTCCTTAAATTTTATTTTGATTTTTTTTTAACAAATTGATTCTAAATTTAAATCCTGAATCATTTCGCTAAGTACACGAACATGAAAAATTTACACAGACGTAGTCATGGTTTTATAGTGATCCGGTAACGACGAGAGATCCATTAAAAATAGGTTAAAGTAAAAAAGTAACTGACGTGGAAAAGAAAATCAAGTGGGTCAAGTAGACCGATTACGGCCGAGCGAATTAGGTACTACCGAACAGATGATATGAGCTTAAGAGAAATAAACTAGGTCTTCCTCGGCTGAGTAAAATTTTCCTCCGACCACAAAAAAAAATAAACAGCTACTGGTCTCACCGACCGGGTACCACACCCGGTTAGTCCTTTTGAAACGAGCTAGCTTTGAGGTGGTGAATTGCCCTGAAAAACAAAATCAAACCTTTCTCGATCTAATAGCTTGATTAAAACAATCACTTTATTAAAATAAACTAAAATAAATAAATTAACAGAGGCTACCAATTTTACTTAGTCACAACCAAGGAGGTTATTAATCCAAGACGTTGAAAGTACTGTTGGTGCAGCGGAGACCGGCAAGAGGGGGTGAATTGCTGAAAACAAAAAGTAACTATACCCTCCTCGTACTTTCAACTCAGTTAGTGCAATAGTTAACAAAATAATAAAACAGTAAAAAAAAGACACAGAAGGATTAACCTGGTTACAACCAAGGAGGTTGTTAATCCAGGGCAATAGAAGCGCACTAAAAGAAACTCTCCTTTGCTGAAGGCGGAGAAGCCTTTTACACTTTCAAAAGCTCAGAACTATTGCTAGGAAACACTACAGATTGAATGCTTGAGTTGTTGTTGAATTCCTAACTCCAGGGGCCTTTATATAGGCCCTGGAAATCTTATCCCGAGAGCCCAAGGCGCCTCCAACAGGGTTCAAGGCGCCTCCAACTTGATCTGCGGATAAAACTTTATCCGCAGCAAGAACGGCCAAACGCTCAAGGCGCTTGAACAGCTGAAGGCGCTTCAAGGCGCCTTGCTCTGATAACCATGAATTTTCAAGCTTCTTTTGACTCCTTTTCTTCTTCGCTTTGGCTTCCAAGCTCCGTTCTTTTGGGTGATTGCGGCCAACCGAATAGGGCTCACCCAACCCATTTCGGCCTTCCTCGAGCAGCCTTCCGTCCCGCTTAACGTCCCTCGAACGCCGCCGACGCTCTTCATGCCCACCGGAGTACTCTTCCTCTCGTCCTTCGGACGCACCGAGCTTCCCGTGCCGTCCTTCTCGCTAGCTGCGTCTTCCGCTCGACTTCCTGCGCTCCTAAGCTCCTGCACACTCAGACACAGGGATCAAACACAGCAGGACCTAACCAACTTGGTTGATCACATCAAAACTATCATGGGGTCCAACAATCTCCCCCTTTTTGATGTGCATCAACCCAAGTTCAAGTTAGGGACAACATAGACATAAATAGTAATTTTAAAGGTAAATTACTAAACTGACAAGTTAAACATAATTTTTGCAATTAGTAAAATTGCAACACTTTTTATAAAAATAATAACAGAAATTTTAATTTTTTTTCTAACTCCCCCTAAACTTGTACTTCTGTCTCCCCCTTTGATCACAGCAAAAATGGGGTCTTAAGAATTTTCAAGTAAGGTTGAAGTTTTTGAAAATTTTCTAAGTTAAAAATGAATTTTTGAAAAAAATTGCTAAGTTAACATAAATTTTCCAAAAAAAAAAAATTCTAAAAAAAAATCCTAAGTAAATGTTCAAAAAAAAAATTTCTAAGTTAAGTGAAATGAACTTTTAGAAAAAAAAAATTCTAACCCAAAAAAAAGTTAGAAAAAAAATTTCTTAGGAATTTTTGTTTATTTTAACAAATATTTGATAAACTTTCAAAGCATTATTTAATACTTGTTTAATGCTTTTTCAGAAAGTTAATTAAACATTTTATTTCAATATTTTAGCTTCCAGGTCGTGGCGAGGCACTAGGCCTTCTTGGTTATTGGAGCAACAACCACTTCCTTAGACAAAGCTTCCGTAAAGAATTTCAATGTTTAATTTTCTCACTGTAAGCTTTTTAATTTTTGAAAAATTAATTAAGCACAGATTTTGGAACCCAATAGAGGTTCCTTCCTACAGGATTATTCAAAAATCTAGGGGGTACATAGTTTCTTGGTATTTTTCTAAGTTGACCTTGATGCTTCCTTATATACCAATTTAATTTACCATAAATTCTTAATTTTGAATTTGGAAATTGATTTAAGCATGCAGCATATTTCAGTTTTTCAATTTCTAATTTCAAATTTTCATTTTCTGATTTTAGATGATCATATATTTCTAACGGGCATGCTCTTGCTAGGTTCAACTTTAGTTCAGCATTCTCTTTTTCTAATTGATCTAACTCTTTAGAAAGAGACTTGATAAATTTAAAAGATTGAGTTGGGGTTAGATTGCGTACATTACTTACCTGGTCTGGTGATGCTCCCCCTTCACTGCTGCTTTCTTCTTCTGAGGTTTCTCCCCCTTCATCGATGCTCATCTCTGAGCTTGAGTCTTCTTCCGGTTGATGGTTCGCCAATAGCGCTAACCCTGAGAATTCTTCGATGTCCGACTCAGAGGTTGACGAATCTGACCAAGTAGCCTTCAGATTCTTGTGTTTGGAGGGTTCTGGCTTCTTGTATTTTGGCTTTTCCCTTTCTTTCTTCTTTCTCTTTAGCTTTGGGCAGTCATCTTTGATGTGCCCCTCTTCGTTGCAGTTATAGCAGCGAACCGTCCTCTTCTTTCGATGATGCCTCTGCGGTTTAAATTTATTAGTACTGAAAAACTTATTGAAGCGTCTTACTAGTAGTGCCGCTTCGGATTCGTCGACTGAGGCTTCGGAGTCAGAACTGTTCATCTTTGCCTTTAAGGCAATATTCTGACTTGTCTTCTCTGCTCCGTTGGGTTCTGAAACTCTAGATTCGTGAAGTTCAAAAGTTGAAAATAATTGTTATAACGTACTTACCTCGAGGTCCTTAGAGATGTAGTACGCATCTACTAAGGAAGCCCACTCTGGAGTTCTCGGGAAGGCATTGAGCGCATATTGGATAGAATCCCGGTTGGTTACCTCTTCTCCAAGGTTCGTTAGTTGCGTTATCAGCTCCTTGATTCTCGCCTGGAGTTGCGCTACCTTCTCGCCTTGGTTCATCCGGAGGTTCGTTAACTGGTTCCGGAGGATGTCGCGCTTCGCTTCGGAAGTACCTTCGTGAAGCTCCAGAATTTCTCCCGAGATCTTTCACTGAGTCGTAGCTTCCGATCCGATTTACCTCTTACGGTGGAAGACACTGAGCAGGTGGAACTCTGCCTTTCCGTTGGCGACGAAATCGGCTTGCTCCTTCTTGCTTCATGTGTTTTCTTCTTTGTCTTTCGGCGCTGCAAAACCATATTTCATTGTAATAAGAATATCAAAATCTGTTTTAAAAAATACCTCCATTTTGCGCTTCCATGTGGCGAAGTCTCAGTCGAACTTCGGGGGATGGATGTTCGCTCCGGCCATCGTCTTGATCGTAGTGCTTCAGTTGGCGGTTAGTCCTTCTGAGACGATCAGGCTCTGATACCACTGTTTGGTGCAGCAGAGACCGGCAAGAGCGGGTGAATTGCTGAAAACAAAAAGTAACTATACCCTCCTCGTACTTTCAACTCAGTTAGTGCAATAGTTAACAAAATAATAAAACAGTAAAAAAAAGACACAGAAGGATTAACCTGGTTACAACCAAGGAGGTTGTTAATCCAGGGCAATAGAAGCGCACTAAAAGAAACTCTCCTTTGCTGAAGGCGGAGAAGCCTTTTACACTTTCAAAAGCTCAGAACTATTGCTAGGAAACACTACAGATTGAATGCTTGAGTTGTTGTTGAATTCCTAGCTCCAGGGGCCTTTATATAGGCCCTGGAAATCTTATCCCGAGAGTCCAAGGCGCCTCCAACAGGGTTCAAGGCGCCTCCAACTCGATCTACGGATAAAACTTTATCCGCAGCGCAAACGGTCAAACTGGCCTGCTCAAGGCGCCTTGAACAGGCTTGAAGGCGCCTTCAAGGGCGCCTTCAAGCTTGTTTAAGGCGCCTTCAAGGGCGCCTTCAAGCTTGTTTAAGGCGCCTTCAAGCTACAGTAACTTTCTGCTACAGTAATTTCCAGCTTCTTTTGACTCCTTTTCTTCTTCGCTTTGGCTTCCGAAGCTTCGTTCTTTTGGGTGATTGCGGCCAACCGGAATAGGGCTCACCCGAACCCAATTCCCGGCCTTCTCCTCGAGCAGCCTTCCGTCCCGGCTTAACGTCCCTCGAACGCCGCGCACGCTCTTCACGCCCACCGGAGTACTCTTCCGCAGCTCTCTCGTCCTTCGGACGCACCGAGCTTCCCGTGCCGTCCTTCTCGCTAGCTGCGTCTTCCGCTCGACTTCCTGCGCTCCTAAGCTCCTGCACACTCAGACACAGGGATCAAACACAGTAGGACCTAACCAACTTAGTTGATCACATCAAAACTACCATGGGGTCCAACAAGTACTAATCATATTCTCCTTTCATCGTAGGTGGAGAAGACTCTTACAAGCGTTAGCAGCACACAATTAAAGTAGTAAAACAGAAAATGAACTCGTATACAAGTGATTGTCTAAACTACTGAGACCAGAGCTATATTTATAGTTTGCTAGTCGAATATGACCATTTGTTGACGTGGTAACTCCGGGCACTTGAGTGTGGATAAAAGTTTATCCATGTCGCAACTGCTCGATTAAGATAAATTCATTTTGTTACCTTAAGAATTGAAGAAACTACTAATGTAAAATTTGGAGAATCCAAATAAAACCAAGAACAAACCCAACTTCAACCAATTGAATTTGTTCAAGAAAATACCAATCCTGAAGGAACCAATCAATCTCTAAATCACGAAGAGGAAGAAGAACCTCAAAAGAGTCAATCTCCTAGAACTATTAGAGTCAACCCAAATCATCCAACTAGCTAAATAATTGGTGACCCAGACCTAAGGGTTCAAACTAGGTCATCCTTTAGAAACCTAAGTCAAATTTCATTAATCTCTAAAATTGAACCCAAAACCGTAGCTGAATCCTTGCTTGACCCAGACTGGGTCATAGCTATGCAAGAAGAACTAGCTCAATTTGAGCGTAATGAAGTTTGGGACTTAGTACCACTATCCAGAAACAAAAAAATAATAGAAACAAATTAAGTGAAACTGGGGAAATTATTAGAAATAAAGCTAGGCTAGTTGCTAAGGGATTTAGTCAAGTAGAAGGACTTGACTATGATGAAACCTATGCCCCAGTAGCCAGATTAGATTCCATTAGGATGCTACTTAGTTATGCAGCTCACAAAGGGTTCAGATTGTATCAGATGGACGTTAAGTCTGCCTTCTTAAATGGACTAATTAAAGAAGAAGTATACGTAGGACAACCACCTGGGTTTGAAAGTTTAGAACACCCTGACTATGTATTTAAATTAAAGAAAGTTTTATATGGACTTAAGCAAGCACTTAGGGCATGGTATGAAAAATTAACTTCTTACTTAATCTCTAAAGGGTTCAACCAAGACCAAATTGACCCAACCTTATTCGTTAAATTAATAAAAATGATATTTTTATAGCTCAAATCTATGTAGATGATATAATCTTTGGGTCATCCAATTTAGAATTCTTAAATGAATTTACAAGTTTAATGGAATACGAGTTTGAAATGAGTTTAGTAGGCAAATTGACTTACTTTTTAGGATTACAAATTAAACAAACAAATGAAGGAAACTATATTTATCAACAAAAATACACTAAGGAGTTACTTAGAAAATTTGGAATGAAAAATACTAAAGAAATAAAAATACTCATGACAGTAAACACAATCCTTGATGATGACCCCAATGGTAAACCAGTTGATTTAAAATACTATAAGAGTGTGATAGGTAGCCTACTGTACTTAACTGCAAGTCAACCTGATATTCTATTTGCAGTTAGTATGTGTGCTAGATACCAAACATGTGCTAAAGAATCTCATTTGACTCAAGTCAAAAGAATCTTTAGATACCTTAAAGGAACAACAAATGTAGGAATTTGGTATCCTAGAACTAACAACTTCGACTTAATAGGATATTCTAACTCAAATTATGTTGGTTGTAAATTAGACCGCAAAAGCACAAGTGGAGGATGTCAATTACTTGGTCCATCACTTGTCAGTTGGTTTAGTAGAAAGCAACATTGTATTGCTGTATCTGTTAGTTAGAGCCCTAAAGCCAATCATTTAATGATTGTTATATGGACTCGTTGTATCATATTCTTGTATATAAATAAAGGAATTTGTTTTTTGTTATTATACTTACTTGTATTGGTGTCAAATAACTAAGTATAATAGCGTCCTTGAGTAGAAGGTTCTTACCTATATCAATCGATTGGTTGAATCGATAGTGAGATGATATAGGGAACACTACTCTTAATCATTCCTAGTAAGTATTAACATTAGGGACAATGTTAATGCGATGAGACTAGCATGTAGGTCAACTCGATGACTTGATCTCACAAGTCATGGATATAGAGATATCAAGTTGACATATGGGTATGCATTGGAGAATGTATACTGAATGACCCACCATGAGAAAGTATCATAGATCATTATATGAGTGTCATATACTTTCTCATGTGGCTATTAGTATGACTTTTAGTCCTTGGACCTGAAGTCACCATGATTCCCTACATAAGGAGTTACATACTTTGGCTTCGTCAAACTTCACCCGTAACTGGGTGGACTATAAAGGTGATTACTGGGTATGTAACAAATTATGCGGAGGGATGTGAGTGATGTAGATGAGATCTATCCCTCCTATATGAAGGGAGTGACATCGATATTCTTGATAGAGTGAGACCACTAAGTGCATGGGGTAAATTCTTATCTTGTAGATCTAAAGTAGATCTAGGCTTAGAAAACTCGTACGTGAAAGTTTTTACGAAATTTTAATCTTCGCACGGATCCGGTGGCATGGGAATTTCGGGGTTTCCGCAACGTAAAAAGCGGTTTTTGGGCCCGAAAAACCCAACAGTATCTACAACTGAGTCAGAATATATAGCTATAGGAGAGTACGTTGCACAACGGTTATGGATGATGCACATCCTAAAAGATTTTAACTTAAATCTTACAAATGTAAAAGTTTTAATTGATAATATTAGTTCAATTAACTTAACAAAAAATCCTGTGCATCATTCAAGAACCAAACACATTGAAATTAAGCATCACTTTATTAGGGATCATGTTACTAAAGGTGACATTGAACTCAAATACATTGAGTCCAAGTCAAATTTAGCTGACATATTCACCAAACCCCTCCCTGAAAGTGAGTTTAGTAATCTATGTAGAAAATTAGGGATGTGCTTAATAGACTAGGATTTTCAAAATTTTAAAATTATTTTCAAAAATGGTTATTTTAAATTCTAGAATAAAAATGCTTTCAAAACCTTCCAATTTTTAGAATTTCAAAAACAGTTTTAGCCTTAGATTAGTTCAAATTCCTTAGAAAGCATGTACCCATAGGACTAGTACTTAAGCATCTCACCAACACCTAGGCTTACTTTGTTTGTGATTGACAAACTTAGAAAGGGGTGAGATGCATAGGCCAATTGCCTAGACTTAAGATGTTTATTTCAGTGCATCGTTATAAGTCTGGGCGTTAAATAATAAACAGATATTAATCAAGTTAAGTTATTCAGCTTAGTCAAACACTAACTGATTACAATGAACTTAACTTGACTAACCAAGTGAAAGCTGCTATCTTCTGATAGTTGGTAAGTAACTAGTTGGTTAGACAGTTGTTTATTTTTAATGTCAGGTTCAGGGGGAGAAATCAATTTACTTAATTTTCCTTTATTTAAAATGTTTTTGTATTTGAAAAATGTTTTCTTAAACCTATTTTTGAAAACTAACTCTTATAAAATTAAGTTTTGTTAAGAACTAGGCTTTACTTTTTATTGAAAAATGATTTTGAAAATTAATTTTAACTTAGTTTTGAAAATCAAATTTAAAAATCTAGTTCTGAACATTTGATTTTACTTAAGTTTGACTTGAATGTTAAATTTTACAAAAATTAGAACTTAAGTTCACAATCTAAGTTTTTCAAAGTCATTGTCTTTAATTTTGAAAATTTAATCTAGCTTAAAAGTTGACCTCACTTATGATGTTGAAAATGAAACTTTACTTAGTTTTGAAAATCTGAATTTTGCAAAATGAGTTTTTATTAACTAAGTTTTGAAAATCTTACTTTTATAAATTATCTGTGTAAAACTTATATTTTTCAAAACATAGTTTCTACTAAAAACTTAGTCATTTTCACAAAAGTTAAAATCAGTTTTTGAAAATGTTGCAAATTGAATTCAGTTTAAAAGTTGACTTAATTTTACTTAGTTTTGAAAATCTGGATTGTTCAAATTACTATCAACTTGGTTTCGAAAATTCGAAAATCTTACTTATGTTTAACAAGTCAGTTTCAAACTTCGCTATTTTGAAAAGGTTTTTTTTAAGCAAAAATCTTTAATCATTCAAATTCTCCCAAGTGAATCTGACTTATGCTTGTATCTTTTAATTTTCCATTATATTTATGATTACTTGATCCATGCTTCTATTTGATGAATGCCAAAGGGGGAGCATTATGGTTAAGTTAGCTAAACCAAAATTGAAAATACAAACTAACTTAAAAACCCTATAATTATTTTTTTTACTTGCATATTTTTTTCACTAACTTAACCAGGTTGTCATTCCATAAAAAAGGGGGAGATTGTTGGTGCGGTTAGCACTAACGGTCTAACTCAGATTTTGATGAATGTCAAATTATGTTAAGTTAGTTTTGTTATTATCTAACACTTTGATTGAGTGTGCAGGAGAAGTCCAGATAGGTCGACGAGCTGACCGGATGTCTGGTACGAAGCCCAGCTAGGTCAACGGACCGACTGGATAGATGGCACGAAGTCCAAACAGGTCGACGGGCCGACATGACGTTAGGCACGAAGCCCAGCTAGGTCGACGGGCTGACCGGATAGCTGGCACGAAGTCCAGACGGGTCGAAGGGCTGACCGGACGTCTGGCAGGTGGGTGAAGGTAAGTCACTGGAGTTGAGTGACTGTGAGGACGCATTCCCAGGAAGGGAACTTAGGCGCCGATCCGACTTAGAGCCATTTCGGAATTCTAAGTCGAGATCTTGACTAGATTCCGGTCTTGGTGAGACGGAATCTAATTACTATTTTTTTTTGTTCTAACTTTGTTTTGCAGGAAACTAATATTTTTATGCAAGGTTAGAACTGACCGGGATCGGTCGACCGAACCTCTAGATCGGTTGACCGAACCCCCAAGCAGCGGTAGGTCAAAGCTCCAGCGGATGGACCAGGTTCGACCAGGGGATCGGCCGACCGGACCTTGGTATCGGTCGACCAAACCAAGGATGATCATCGACTGGAGTGGACCGAGATGATCGGGTCAGAGAAGACTAATTGGTCGACCGAACCTATTTATCAGTCGACCGAACCTTGGATAGGATTTGACCAGAGCGGAGCGGAGCGAGCGGATCAGATGAGGTGGAGATCATCTGATCGGTCGACCGAACCGGGGATCGGTTGACCGATCCACTTCGGGTCAAAGTTGATCGTGAGGATCGAGGATCTGGATCAGTCTCATAGTTGCTATAAAAGGGACCTCAGGAGCAGCCTTATTCAATTAATTCGAACAAAACACTTGTGCTCTTGTACGCTGCTCCGAACGCATCAATTACGCCAAACTGCTCCGACAACTGACAACTTATTCTCTTCATCCTTTTTGTATTGTCAGTATTTTATTTCACTATTCAACACTTGTACTTTAGAATTGTAATAGATTTTCTGATTGATAGTGATTGCCCACCGAAAGTGGTCAACGACCACGAGCCTTGGAGTAGGAGTCGACCTAGGCTCTGAACCAAGTAAAAATCTTGGTGTCTTTGTGCTTTTTGATTTTCATTGTTTTAATTTCCACTGCGTACTCTACGAAAATTTATAAATCGCTATTCACCCCCCCCTCTAGCGAACACATCGATCTAACAAATACTAGATTGTTCAACCTATTGGAATCTAACCTATTTCTTTTCTTTGTATGAATCTAAAAAAATAGAGAAAGTAAATATTATAGTTAGTACCTGAATATAGAGTATAGACGTTAAAAATTATAGCTAATTTAATTAAAGACTGAAAGTTTAAAACTTACTCCTTCAAATGTACTCCAATTTCTTTGACACCCAGATGAACTTGTAGTTAATGAAAGTATCCTTAATGCCACCCTTAGCAAGTTAGGTGTGTGAGCACCGTATGTACTCTACCATGCACATAGATCAAATGTATCATCATTTTTTTTCACATGCTTTTGCTGCCAATGTTTTTCCAAATAACCCAGTCTTATCTCTATATTTTGGAAATTCCTTGTTAATAATTGTATCTTGTAGATCTAACTCATTGGCATGTAAAATTTCCATGCATTCAAAAATCTCCGTCATGACCTCCTCATAAAGAGTAATAGAACTATCTTTATAGTAAAAATAAGGATTCAAAAAAAAAAGCAGTGGTATGCAATGATGTATCAAGTCTATCCTTCATTTTTGACTCAATAATGACTATGATAGGTTGATAATTTGATTCCATGTTGTTCAAAGCCACCTTGATATCTTCTTTAGCTTGAAGAAGCCCCCTATATAGAAACCCCATCGATAGCTTTCTATCTCCATCTACCAATCAAAGAACTCTTACCAAAGGAGCAAATATTTTCAAACAAAGTGTCACACCATTCCAAAATCTCATACTCATCATTGTAGAGTAAGCCAATTTTTCTTTGTTTGTTTTTGACCATTTATATTTCTCCCACAAATCACTTGTAAACATGACCCTTAAACTAGCTTTTTTTTTTTCAATCAAACTTTACAATATGAGGAAATTTGATGCAAACCTGATAACTCTTGGTCGGACTATGTCTCTCTTTTTCGTGAAACTTATCATCAATGATAAAGTCTTATGATGAGCATAGATGAAAATGGTAAAAGCCTTGGATTGCTCAATCACCGTTTTATATCGTGGAAGTTTGCTAATACTTTCAAGCATGAGATTAATAGTGTGAATTGCACATAAACTCCAAAAGATCCCGGGTCATTTTTCTCTCATCAATTTAGCTACAGCCATATTGTTGGTGACATTGTCTGTTATAATCTGAACAATATCTGAGCTCCTATATATTCAACACACTTGTCAACATACTCAAAAATACGTTCATCTATATGTGCCTCCTCTGAAGACTCCTTAAACTCTAAAAATGTAGTACCCTCCTTGTAATTAACACACAAATTTAAGATGTTTCTTCTTTTTCTATCACTCCACGCATCTGTCATGATTGAACACCCATTCTTTACCCATTCTTCTTCGTATTTCTTCAACAATTATTTTTTAAAAACTCATAAATAGATTAATATGCTATACCATTATTCCATTAACGTTGGTTTCCTGTTTACAATTGATATTTTAATTAAAATTTGTAGAATTGGCGGAACGCATATACTCCCAACTTCAAGAAATAGAGGTAATTCTTTTTAAAATTCTATGAATCCTCTATAGACATTTTAAATCAGAATAAAATGGTAATTGATCCATTTTGTATTTAAAGTTTATTTGTTAGTGATCAATACATCCGGTGCCCTGCTTTTCTCCTATGAACAGCAACGGTGCCTTTAACCCAAGAACAAAAATAGCAAGCCAACAACAAAAAGCAATTTCTATTGCTTAGCTTAAGGTGGAGCTCTCATTCAAGATTAAGAAAATCGACCATGGCGAGAGGTAAGAGGTGATCAAAGCGATGTGAAGAGGGTTGAGGTCTAGAGGTCTTGATTGTCAGGCGAGAGCAACGACAACCGGAGGGATTCAGCAGCGGCCAGCAAGGAAGCGGAGTGAGGGATGCGGAGCACAAGAGAAAAAAAGTCACGACTCGTGACAATAGAAATATAAAATAGATTTGCCGATTCAAGATTTAGGGTTTCATAGGACCAGATTTTTAAACTCTGATTTAAATTATTTCAATTTATTCAGTTTTAATCAAATAAGGATTTCAAAAACAGAGCACGAACTGATGTGTATGTGTGTATATTCTGTTTTTATTGTCTGGAAAAAACAAAAAAGGAAAAATCAGTGGATGGAATCGACTCCCCTCAATTTTTTACCCGTGTTGGGAGTTCAAACCCATGAGGCTGGGTGCAATCCCTAGGAGTCGATCCAGAGAATCGGCCAAGAACTTCCTCGCGAACAAGAAGCATGTCTCGCTTCTCCGCCCGCTTATCGTGTTAGTTGATAGTTTTGATGTGATCAACCAAGTCAGGTTATGTCCTGTTAGTGTTTAACCCTTGTATCTAAGTGTACAAGAGCTTATGAACATTAGAAGTTGAGTAGAAGACGCAGCTAGCAAGAAGGATGACACTGGAAGGGAGCCGATGAGCTCAGTGCATCTGAGGGATGAGGTACTGCAGAAGAGTACATCGGTGGACAAGAAGGACATGCACGACGTTCGAGGGATGAGAAGCTCGAGCGGAAGCTTGCTCGAGGATAAGGCCGAAAATGAGGTTCGGATGAGCCCTATTTCAATTGGTCAAAATCACCTAGATGATCAGAGCAGCGGAAGAGCTAAAATGGAGCTATGGAGTTGCCGGAGGCACCTTCAACAAGAGTTGAAGGCACCTCCGTGACCTTCAGGCAGAAGGTGGCTTTAGCTGGGCTGAAGGCGCCTTCAACCACCAATGGAAGGCGCCTTCCAGGGCTGGAAGGCACCTTCAACCAGGTAGATTTTATCGTTGGCAGTAGATAAACTTTTATCCACTGCACCTCACTAGAGGTGCCTGTTAGGACCGATATGCTCGCTAGAGGGGGAGGGGAGGGGGGGGTGAATAGCGTCTCGTCGCGTGCTTGTGCTTGCTTCGTTTTGATATGCAGCGGAAAATACAATACAAATACAAACATCGCTAACTCTAGGGATTTACTTGGTATCCACCTCAAGAAGAGGTGACTAGTCCAAGGATCCACACACTCACACACCCTCCACTATGAAATCACTCCTTTACGGTAACTACCGAAGGTGGAGAAGCCTTACAAGCTCACAATACAACACAAATACAACGAGAAGCAGATACAAGGGAAATTTTACAAGATTTGTACACCAAACCCTAACCCTAGCTTATTCTTCTTGTTGTAACTTGTCTCTTGACTTGGACGTGCCTCTAAGAACCTTCAAGAACTGGCATTGCAAGCTTGGAGAAGATCGCTGTGAATGTCGCAGAAGAGTCGCAGGAAAGAATACAAAGTTCTACGGAGAAAACGCTCCGCCCAGACTTTAAACAGTGCTCCTAATCGATCCAATGCATCCCCAATCGATTGCCACGTCAGCATCGCTTCATCACAGAAGTCCATCGCTCATTTCTTGCCCAATGGTCACTTCCCAATCGATCTAAAGATTGATTGGGACTGCCTGAATCGATCGCCCGATCGATTCAGGACCATTCTGTGTTCTCGCGATCGCGCTAGAACTCCTGCTGCCCAATCGATCGCCCGATTGATTGGCAGCTCCCAATCGATCGCCCGATCGATTGGGAAAGTTTTTGTGCTCGCGATTTCACCTCCCAATCGATCGACCGATCGATTAGGCCTTCCCACAATCGCAGCACACTCCAATCGATCCACTGATCGATTGGACCCTGGTTCAATCGATCGCCCGATCGATTGACCAACCTGAACTTGACTTAAACTCAAGTTCAAAGCTTCCAACCCAACTCCCGGTCAACCGTGACCTGTTGGGTCTCCGTGCCTAGTATTTAGCCACACCCGACCAACCTCAAACTAGCCTTCTAGCCTCCTCCATCATCCTTGCGTCCCTCGGATATCTCTCATCCTTCACGCCTTGCCTTCAGGAGCTTCCTTCGACCTCATCCTAGTTGTCGAGTTCTCCTAGCAAAAGCACCATAGGACTTACTTTGCCAAGACCACATGCTTGGACTTACAACCTTTGCTAAGATCACACTTGGACTTTCCTTGCCAAGACCACATGCTTGGACTTACAACCTTTGCCAAGATCATACTTGGACTTCCAATTGCCTGGCTCCTCACCAGGACTTTCCCTTTGCCAAGATTACACTTAGACTTTCCAATTATCTGATCTCACTTATCAGGACTTTCCCTTTGCCAAGATCACACTTGGATTTTCCAATTGCCTGATCTCACTTATCAGGACTTTCACCATCAAGTCTGGTCAACACTGACCTACTTGGATTTTCACTTTTGCCAACCTTCCTGTTGGACTTACCTTTGCCTAATCTCCAATTAGGACTTTCCCAGTCAAGTCTCCTATCAACTTTGACCTACTTGACTTCTCTATTGTCTAACCTCCAGTTAGGACTTTCCCATATGCCTAAACTCCAGTTAGAACTTTCCCATTGCCTAAACTCCAGTTAGGATTTACCCGGTCAAGTCTCCAATCAACACTGACCCACTTGACTTGTCTTCTCATCGACCTGGTTAATCCCTTGACCATCTCCATAATCGGACGATTGCTCCGGCAATCTCCAAATATTGTCAAACAGATGATTGCCCTAGCAATCTCCATATATTGTCAAATATCAAAACTCAAATCCCGACTCAAGCTTGACCCAACTCAAGCTTAGTCAAACTGGTCAAACTTGACCTAGGAAAATTGCCCCAACAATTTCCCCCTTTTTGATGTTTGACAATTCCTCTAAGTTAGGCTAAATCCCATAGCCTTAATCTCTTCTTTATCACAAGGCTAAATCTCATAGTCTTAACCCCTTCATAATCACAAGGCTAAATCTCATAGCCTTAATATCTTCTTTATCATCACAAGGCTAAATCTCATAGCCTTAACTTCTTCATAATCACAAGGCTAAATCTCATAACCTTAACCCTTTCATGACAAGGCATGAATGAAGGTTTCATTCATTCTCTCCCTTTCCTAAAGGGCAAACTCCCCCTTACTTAACCTTTCATTCTCCCCCTTTGTCACACATCAAAAAGCTGAAAACAAACTCTTCTCCATAAGAGTTAACTCTACGTTATTGACAACCTCATATGTTGTGAACAACCCAACAATGAAGATCACATACCCTTCATTGTCTCCAAGGCCATCCTTGGGCTCCATTTCACTTCACACTGCTCATCCTAGAGCATGCATCAACTTCTCAATGAAACTCCCATTCATTGTATTCAATGCTCCCCCTTGAGCAATCATCTTCTTCTCAATGCTCATCCAAGAGCAATTTTCATTTTACCAATGAAGGTCCGATCCCCTTCATTAACCCAATGCTCCCCCTTGAGCATTAATCTACTCCACAATGCTCATCCGAGAGCATTTATCATCCTAGCAATGAAGATAACCAATCTTTCATTGCTTCCCAATACTCGACCCTGAGTATTAATTCATCACGAAGGTTTAACCCACCTTCCAAGGTCTTTGAAAATATTTTTATGTTTTCAAAAAGTAACTCCCCCTAAAAATATGGTCAAACTTCTATCATTGCACCAACAATGACTTGGGATTCCTAAATAATTAGGAAAACCAAAACTCGAAGTTTTAAGGTTTAAAATTCAATAATGAAATTAACCGCAACCTAAACTTCACCTAAGTCGACATTAACCAAACCATGCTTGTTTTCATTATGAAAACTCCCCCTGAGTGTATACAAATGTATTCCAAAGGGTTAGGAATGGTTAATGACCCTTGAAAACCAAAACTTGAAGTTTTAAGGTTCCAAAATTCAAAATTGAAACTAAACTGTATCCTAAACTTCACTTTGGTATTTCTTAACCAATCCACACTTGTTTTCATATGAAAACTCCCCCTAAATATATACAAATGTATTCCAAGGGGTTTGGAATGGTTAACGGGACTCGAAGTGACTTGAAGTGCTGAAATCAGGCTTTTCTAGCCAAAATCAGACTTCCCAATCGATTGAAGTTGGGACTCAATCGATTGAAATCACTTCAATCGATCCATTGATCGATTCCGCAAGCTACTGCTCGTAGAAATTCTCTCTGAATCTATCAACTAATCGATCCAAACTGGGTCAATTGATCGACTGATCGATTCACTACCCTTCTGTTCGCGGGAATTGGCTTCCCAATCGATCGGTTGATCGATTAAACCCAATCCAATCGATCGGCTGATCGATTGGGTTTCTGATTTCTTGAAATTCAATTTCAGCGAACTTCAGAAACTCTCCAAAAATTCTACAAAAATCTAAAAATCATGAAAATTCATGTAGACACTACTTAGGGTATATACTATCAAGGAAAAATAGTTTTCTATGAAAATACTTCCTATTTTCAAAGATTGACATAAACTTTGAAACTTGTAAAAACTCTAGTGTTTTCTTCCAAGTTTGTGCTCAACTATTCAATGATGATTACTATCAAAAGATAGCCTTCATCAAGGTTTTCCAAAGTACATTTAAAATCATTTTGAAAACTAATATCCAACCATGTTCTTTGGGCTCAATACACATAACTTGTACATTAGCTTTCCCAATGTTTGGAAAACACATAATTATGTGTTTTGATGAACCTAAAACTCAACAAGATGCACTAAATTAACATCTTGAGTTTTGTTCACCATCCTAACATCTCACTTGTATCTAATGTGTACTAAAACACATACAAGTCACCTTATGATTCTTTGTGAGATGTAAATTTGGTTTTGTCCTAAACTAAGGGATTATGCATATCTATCTAGGTATTATGAGACTTATGATCATCCACCTAGGATATCATTTTAGTAGAATCCCACTTGTTGGGATATTCACCATTCATAATAAATGCCTTTGTCCTTAATCACAAGGAAATTAACTTAATGCATGATGTTACATGACATACATCAAAATAAGCAATTTTCAAAAGAAAAACATGCTATAACTACATGATGTATGTATGACATGACATAATATTTTTGTTTTTTTCATAATAATCATGAATGCAAAAATAAATATGATGTCATGACATATGATAGGCAAACAAACATGACATTTTAGCATAAATAAAATGTACCTAAATAATCTATCTAAGCATCCTTAATTCTTAGCTAAACCTTAAAATTAAATCCTAGATTGCCCAATTTCATCAATAAAGTGCCAAACCCAATTTTGACATTTCTTTTTCCCTTTCTAAATTTGTGCTATTTTAAATTAAACAAATTCCTCAAAGTATGACACATTTTACTCTTTCAGAGAGTAAATGAAATCAAATTGAGGCTTAGATTCGCCTTTAACCTTCTAAGAGAATGTCAAAACCCCAACTTGGCATTTCTTATTCTTTTCTAAATGTGTCAATTTAAATTAAATTCAACTCCTCAAGCTTTGACACAAATTACTCCTCTTAAGGATCAAACATTTAGATTGAGACTTAATGTTGCTCTTAATCCCTTAAGAACATACTCATATCTCAACTAGACATTTCTTATCCTTTTTCCAAGTGTACCAACTTACATTTGATGTGATTCCTCAAGATTTGACACAACTTACTCTTCCAAAGAGTAATTAATTTTATTAAGGTTTAAGTTTTCCCTTAACCCCTCAATAGAATACCAAATTTTTAACTTGGTATTTCTTTTTGCATTTATGTCAATTTAAATTTTAAGTCCAATTCCTCAAGACTTGGCACATTTTACTCTTTCCAAGAGTGACAATTTGGATTAAGGTTTACATCTCCCTTAATTCCATAAGAAAATGTCGAATTCCAAATTTAGCATTACTTTTGCTTCTCTCTAGTGTGTCAATTTAAATTAGATTTAACTCCTCAAATTTTGACACATTTTTGCTCTTCAAGGCTTTAATCACATTTGATTAAAGCATGAGTTTTCTCTTAATTCCTTAAGAAAGTATCAAAATTCTAACTTAATTTTTCTTATACTTTTCTTAAGTATGCCAATTTAGATTGAGTTGAACTCTTCAAATTTTGGCACATATATCACTCTTTCAAAGAGTAATCCAATAACCTTTTCATTTTCAAAGGTTAACAGTAATCTTGAAAATGCTCTCAAGTATCAACTTTAACAAAGTTTGGTTAACTACCCTTCCACTTAGAGTTGATACTCTCTAAACCCATCTAGGGTGTAGAGAATATGTTCCTAGGAACCCAATACCTATTGGTGCTCCTTGGATGCTCTAAGTACTCACTAGGGATGACTTCCCTAGATACCTTCCTAAGAATCTTTCTAGGCTTCTTAGAAGCCTTGGTCACTTCTACTAGGTCACTCCTAGGGATAACTTCCCTTGTAACATTCTTTGTGACTTTATTTGGCCTTTTTGGAGCCTTAGTCACCTTTACTAGATCAACTTTAGGGATGACCTCCCTTGTGACATTCTTTGTGACTTTGTTAGACTTCTTAGAAGTCTTAGTCACATTGGTCTTGCCAAAAGAACCTTTAGGGATTCCTTCCATAGTATCTTTGACTTGACCTCTAAACCTAGGGTTGGTCCCATAGCTATATGGAACTCTATAAAAGGAAGTCACATCCTTCTTGGCTTTAGGTTTGTATCCCAAATCTCCATAGCCATTGGATGACTCTTGTCTAGCTCTCCCTAGGTGATGCTCATTCTGAACCTTAAGTATGTTTTCCATTCTTGCTAAGGCTCTTTCTAAACTATCAAGTCTTGTCCTCAAGACTTGGTTTTCACTCCATAAATCCCTAGATTTTGGTTTTTCATTGAATCCTTGAGCATTTCTATTCTTAGGCATATTTCTAAAGTCCTTAGAGTTATTATGCATTCTATTTTCATGACAATTAGCATTAAAATAGTAAAAATTATTTCTAGCATGCTTCTTATCATGTGTCAAAGAAATAGGTTCATTAAATGATACCTTAGTTTTTACCTTGGAAGCTCCCCCTAGACTTGTGCTTCCTCCTTTGACCTTGACCGACTTCTTCCCCTTTGGACATTGACTTCGATAATATCCATTTTGATTACACAAGAAACACACAATGTGTTTCTTGCTCTTCTTTGTTGTGGGAGCAGTCTCATTAAGCTTTTCTTTGCTCTTTGTTGCTACTTGACCCTTCTTCTTGGCCAATTTGGGGCATTTGCTCTTGTAGTGCCCATGCTCCCTACACTCAAAGCAAATGATATGATTTTTATCTTTAATAATTGAAATCTTTATACCTTTGCTTGTAGGGTTGATGCTTGATCCTCCATTTGATTTTTCTTGCAATGTAGAGATGACATCATCTTCTATTTCTTCCTCTTCACTTGAGGATGTGGACTCTTCCACTTCTTCATCTCTTGAGGATGTGGAAGATCTCTCCTCTTCCACTTCTTCCTTTTCCTCCTCGAATGTTGACCTCTCGTCAACATTGGATTGCATCTTTTCTTTCTCCTCTTCTTCGGATGTTGACCTCGTGTCAACATCGGATTGGTCCTTCTCTTCTTGGACCAATGAGCCCTTCTCCTTGGGCTCTTCCACTCCTTGGACTTGAGTGGGGTTCTCACGATAGGCAATGATCTTTTTCCAAAGATCACTTACATTTGTGGTTTCACCTACACTCAACAGAATATTAGAAGGTAGTAAATTATGTAAAGTTCTTGTTACCTCCTTGTCCGCCTCCGATTGCTCTCGTTGCTCTTCGGTCCAATGCCGAGGTCGGAGGCGTTTACCCTTCTTGTCCGTAGGAGCTTCAAATGGGTCACTCAAGATAACCGATTGGTTCCAATCCATTTGGAACCATGTCTCCAACCGATTCCTCCAAAAGGCGAAGTCTTCCTTGTCGTATGGCGGAGGAATCCGGATGTCCCATCCAAGTGGACCTTCAAGCTCCATCTTCTTCTTCCTCTAGCTTTTTGCTCTCTTGGTGGTTAGTCCGTAGAAGAGCGGCCTCGCTCTGATACCAATTATTAGGACCGATATGCCCGCTAGAGGGGGGGGTGAATAGAGTCTCGTCGCGCGCTTGTGCTTGCTTCGTCTTGATATGCAGCGGAAAATACAATACAAACACAAACACCGCTAACTCTAGGGATTTACTTGATATCCACCTCAAGAAAAGGTGATTAGTCTAAGGATCCACACACTCACACACCCTCCACTATGAAATCACTCCTTTACGGTACCTAGCGAAGGCAGAGAAGCCTTACAAGCTCACAATACAACACAAATATAAAGAGAAGTAGATACAAGGGAAATTTTACAAGATTTGTACACCAAACCCTAACCCTAGCTTCTTCTTCTTGTTGTAACTCACCTCTTGACTTGGACATGCCTCTAAGAACCTTCAAGAACTGGCGTTGCAAGCTTGGAGAAGATCGCTGTGAATGTCACAGAAGAGTCGCAAGAAAGAACGCAAAGTTCTACGGAGAAAACGCTTCGTCCAGACTTTAAACAGTGCTCCCAATCTATCTAATGCATCCCCAATCGATTGCCACGTTAGCACCGCTTCATCGCAACCGTCCATCGCTCATTTCCTGCCCAACAGTCACTTCCCAATTGATCTACCGATCGATTGGGACTGCCTGAATCGATCGCCCGATCGATTCAGGACCATTCTGTGTTCTCGCGATCGCGCGAGAACTCCTGCTGCCCAATCGATCGATCGATCGATTGGCAGCTCCCAATCGATCGCCCGATCGATTGGGAAAGCTTCTGTGCTCGCTATTTCACCTCTCAATCGATCGACCGATCGATTAGGCCTTCCCACAATCGCAGCACACTCCAATCGATCCACTGATCGATTGGACCCTGGTTCAATCGATCGTCCGATCGATTGACCAGCCTGAACTTGACTTAAACTCAAGTTCAAAGCCTCCAACCCAACTCTCGGTCAACCGTGACCTGTTGGGTCTCCGTGCCTAGTATTTGGCCACACCCGACCAACCTCGAACTAGCCTTCTAGCGTCCTCCATCATCCTTGCGTCCCTCAGATATCTCCCATCCTTCATTCCTTGCCTTCAGGAGCTTCCTTCGACCTCATTCTAGTTGTTGAATTCTCCTAGCCAAATCACCCTAGGACTTACCTTGCCAAGACCACATGCTTGGACTTACAACCTTTGCCAAGATCACACTTGGACTTTCCTTGCCAAGACCACATGCTTGGACTTACAACCTTTGCCAAGATCATACTTGGACTTTCCAATTGCCTGGCTTCTCACCATGACTTTCCCTTTGCCAAGATCACACTTGGGCTTTCCAATTGCCTGATCTCACTTATCAGGACTTTCCCTTTGCCAAGATCACACTTGGACTTTTCAATTGCCTAATCTCACTTATTAGGACTTTCACCACCAAGTCTGGTCAACACTGACCTACTTGGATTTTCACTCTTGCCAACCTTCCTGTTGGACTTACCTTTGCCTAATCTCCAATTAGGACTTTCCCAGTCAAGTCTCCTATCAACTTTGACCTACTTGACTTCTCTCTTACCTAACCTCCAGTTAGGACTTTCCCAGATGCCTAGACTCCAGTTAGGACTTTCTCATTGCCTAAACTCTAGTTAGGACTTACTTGATCAAGTCTCCGGTCAACACTGACCCACTTGACTTGTCTTCTCATCAACTTGGTCAATCCCTTGACCATCTCCACAATCGGACGATTGCTCCGGCAATCTCCATATATTGTCAAACATCAAAACTCAAATCCCGACTCAAGCTTGACCCAACTCAAGCTTAGTCAAACTGGTCAAACTGGTCAAACTTGATCTAGGGAAATTGCCCCAACAGTGTCTTCTAGCTCTGTGGAAGGTGCCTTCCGGCCACGGATAAGATTTTTCAGGGGCTATTAAAAGACCCCTGGACCTAGGAAATAGGTAACAGCTGTTGTATTAATTTCCTAGCTGCTTTCTGAGCTTCCAACGAGTGTAAGAGGCTTCTCCACCTTTAAAGAAGGAAATCTTTAGTGTGTTTCCTTGCCTTGGATTAACAACCTCCCCGATTGTAACCAAGTAACTCTTTTGGCCTCATTTTTTTTGTTGTTCATTTATTCTATTTTTTTAATCTGAGTTAAAAGTCGAGAAAGATTTTTCTTAACAGCCAGTTCACCTCCCCTCCCTCCGGCCTACCTTAGGCCAACACATACTCTTTTTCTTCACTAGGTTTTTGTCTCATCGGATTTTTCCGAGTAAAGTTTTAATGAGACAGATTCCTTAATTATGGATATCTAAGAGCATCTCCAATGCAAGCTTTTTGAAAAGTTTATAAAATTAAAAAAGTTCAACAAAAAAGTTTTAATGAGTGTGGGAGGTTAGATTTGAGATTTTTAGTTCAAGAGCATGTTTGATTTTTCAAATCTGTTTTTTTTTTTTTTTTTTTTGAGATGGAGTCAGTAATTATTAAAAAAAATAATATTGCATATTTACCTTTTTAAACAATTAAAAAAAATTCATTAATGGTCAAAGTTGTACTCCTTTCTTTTAAAAATGAATATATTTGATAAGAGAAAAAAATACAAATGACTATAATTAAATTTAAATTCATATTAATTAAATATGAAATAAAAATTAAAAATTAAATTAAAAATCATAAATTTATTAATTAAAAATTATCAATAAATTAAATTAAAGATAATTAATTAAAATATTAAGTAAAAAATATAGAGATATTAAATAAAAAATAAAAAATAAAGACATGTGATTTGTAGCATAGGACCCACAAAAAAAGTTATATGAAAGTTTTTTTTTTATCGTGGAAAGAATAGTAGATTTTTTTTTACTATTGATGTGTTATTGATGTAATATATTAGAAACTATAAGAAAACTTATGGAGAGATTTAACTATTGAAGATACCATAGGAGAAGTGTTATATATACTAGTGTGATCGTGCACACGCGTTGCGTGTGTAATATAATAATATATAAATTATTTGGATCTTTAAAAATCTAAATTATTTGAATTTTCTAGTGTCATCCTTACATTTAGAACCAAGACTCATGCAATAGTGCAATAATGCATGGGTGAGACCCATGCAATAGTGCAATAATGCATGGGTGAGACCCATGCAATAGTGCAATAATGCATGGGTGAGACCCATGCAATAGTGCAATAATGCATGGGTGAAGAACCCCAGCAATAAACTATTGTAACAGACTTCCCTATGCAAAAAATTATTTTAATTTAATATTATACTTATCTTAGTAAAAGAAACTAAGAAAAGTATATTTTTTAACATCGTCGGTCTAAAATATTTATAAAAGTTTCTTTGATCATAGTGTTGTCAATTCTAAGATGTGGGACTAAAGAGAACTATATTTTTTTATATAAAATAACCATAGAAAATTAATGATGAGAAAATTTCATAATAATACGTTCAAACTCTAGATTACTAATTGTTTCGCTTGTGAAATTACTAATAAACCTTGGAATTATTTTTAGTGTGAATAGAAAAAAGGATAGTAACATAAATTCATTTTAGGCTTCACCAAAGTTAGTTAGTAAAGGGGGGAGATTTTTAATAAAATAGTAAGATATATATATATATATAGAAGTGGTTATCCATAAACCCCCAATAAACTCGCATTACTTCATAACTCTTCAACTCCTATAACCTCTCAATTTATGTGAATGCATGTGGAATTAAGAGCATCTCCAATACAAGCTTTGTCAAAGGTTTGTAAAATTAAAAAATTTCAACAAAAAAGCTTTTATGATTATATAGGTGAGGTTTAGGGTTTTTAATTCAAGATCACGTTTGAATTTTCAAATATGTTTTTTTTCTTAAGGTGGAGCCAGTAATTAATGTACATGATTGACCCTTTCCAAATAATTAAAAATAAATTATTTGATAAAATATTTAATTATAATGTTTTATTTCATAAATAGTTAGAAATAATTAAAGTGATACTTTTTTCTATTGAAAATAAATATATTTGAGATAAGTTAAAAAAATATACAAATAACTATAATTAAATTAAATTTATAAATTAATTAAAAAGTAAATAAAAATATATATTTAGTTACATTAAATATCATAAATTTATTAATTTGTTAATTATAAATTATAAATAAATTAAATTAAAGATCATAATTAATTAAAATATCAAATGAAAATTATATAGAGATAATAAATAAAATAATAATAAATAAAAATATATGATTTATAATGTAGGATACATAAAAAAAATTGTATAGAGATTTTTTTATTGGGGAGAGAATAAGAGATTTTTATACTTGTGATGTGACATTGATATGATATATTAAAAATTATTAAAAAAAAATTCATTGAGAGGTTTAACTATTGGAGATGCTCCAATGAGATATTAGGAAGGGATATTTCTTCAAATATCCCTCCTCTCAAATATTCCCCATTGTGAGGGATATTTGAGAGGTGATTTTCCTTTTTATGGGCCCACCAAAAGGTGGGCTACCATATTTTTTTTCTTTTATTTATTTTTTTAATTTAATTAATGTTTTGCACATTTTTTGAGAAAAATAAATAAAAAAATAAAACCAAACCTTAGAAAAAAAAATCAAAATTGAACATTATTGTTCCTTTCATCTATTTTTATTAATTCCATATTCATTACCTACCAAAAATTTAGAGAGAAATGAATAAAAAATTTGATCATCATTTTAAGGATTTGTTCAACTCTCCAAATATCGATGAAAATTCTAGTGAAGAAATAGTTCGTCCTAATATTCCCGAAGACACAACAAGCCCTACAATATCAGATCTCAGTGAAGCGTTATTCATGATGGTAGTACACAATCAATTTTGAGTGGCTGAATTCGTGCAATATTATTATAGGAGTACACAAAGAAGGACAATTAACAGAGAACAGGTAGTTAGACACACTCAACTTATCAATGATTATTTCTCTGTTGAGCTGGTGTATACCAATGACATGTTCCGACGATAATTCCGAATGAGAAAAGAATTATTTTTGCGCATAGTCACTGATTTGGAAAATCATCTTAGTGGATATATATTTTAAATGGAGGAAAGATGCAGCGAGGAGAAAAGGTTTGTCGCCTCTTCAAAAATGCACAGTCACTATCCGTCAACTAGATTATGGATGTTCCGCCAACTAATTTGATGAGTACTTGCGAATGGGTGAAATAACTTCCCTCGAATTCTTGTTCAACTTTTGCCAATGTATGATACAAATATATGGAGGTGAGTAATTAAGAAACCCAATGCAACTGATATCACTCATTTGCTTGAAATACATGAACAAAAGCATGATTTCCCTGGGATGTTAGAAAGTCTTGATTAAATGCATTGGGCCTGAAAAAATTGTCCAGTCGCATGGAGGGCACAATACACACGAGGCGATCATGGCTATCCAATAATTGTGCTTGAGGCGGTTGCATCTGTTGATTTGTGGATATGACATGCATTTTTTGGAGTTGCTAAATCCCGCAATGACATCAATGTGCTTAATGAATCACCTATTTTTAATGACATCTTGAAAGGAAATGCACTGGAAGTTAACTTTATTGTGAATGATACGCAATATACAAAAGGGTACTACCTAATAGATGGTATATATCCGGAATGCGCCACTTTCATTAAAAGCTTTTCCCGCTCTCAGGATCCGAAAAGAATGAAATTTAAGGAAAGACAAAAGGCTGCAAGAAAATATGTTGATTGGGCATTTGGGGGTATTCCAAGCTCGTTGGGCAATTATAAGAGGTTCAAGGCGACATTGGTTTATGGATAAATGCAAAGAAATCATGTATACATGCATTATTTTATACAAGATGATTATGGAGGACGAAGGTCATGTAATATCTATTTGGGATCATGAAGAACAAAATACTATCACAGCGAATCATGACTCAATTAGTGAATTTGCTGAATACATTCGAAGAAATTCTGAGTTACGTGATATTCAAGTGTATCATCAGCTTCGTCACGATTTGGTTGAACATATCTGGGAAACATACCATCGTGATGAGTAAATAACTAATTTATCATCTATGAAATATTTAGTTATTCAATTTTGAATTTGTGAAATATTTGAACTCATATGTTGTAGTTTTCTTAAAAATGTGTACATCTAATGTTGTATTGTTTCCGTTTAAATAAAATATTAATATTAAATAATTATATCGAATAATTATCCAAATATATGAATAATTATCCAAATATATAGATAAATATTAAGTACAACATATTTATGGATAAATGATATATGAAATATATTAAAAATATATATTAATTTTATTTAAACGTAAAATTAGATGTAAGTTAATAAAATGGTCATGAGACACATAAATATTTAGTTGGTGAGATATTTGATTATAAAGTTAGGAATATTTGAGAGTATGATATTTGATGAATGCGATCCATAAATATTTGGTTGATGAGATATTTTATTGTGAGATTTAAGATATTTAATAGAAAAATATTGAAAGAGTATGTAAAAAAATGAGAACTACATATATTTAGGAGTCATGTAATATTGATGTGATATATTAAAAATTATAAAAAAAAGCCTTTATTGAAAGATTTCTAATGTCTAAGACACCTAAATTGACTTGACAGAGCATGAGAATTTCAAAATAGTTATGTATATTTATTTGATGAATTTTATATATGTAATTATTTATTTTTAAATAAATAGTACGATTCATGATATCACTGCAGTCACTAACAACTGTAGATTAAAGTAACTGGCAGGGCTGGAAAACCACACTTTGATTAATGAAATTAAATTCATTAGTCATTAGTTAATTTCCATGAAAAATTAGTAGAGTGAGCCCAGCCAGTCGGTGGTCACTGATCTCAAGAGCCACGTCGCTCGCGCGTGTGTGTGACATTATCATTGGCGCCTGCCTTGTCCCTCCCTACCATTCCGGCGGGTGGTGGTGTGGTCTTTGCCCGTGCCGGTGCCGCGCGCGGTGGACGCATCATTCCACATCCTTTAAATTAAACGGCTCGAGGAAAGGCATGTGCGTGCGCTCGCCCACCCTCCCACCCACGCGCTCACCTCGAAACTACTCTTCATCCCCCGCCCTTACAATTTCCTCTTATTCCCATGCTCTGCTTCTGCGTTACGTCCTCTCTCACGCAAACGGTGCCACTGCTCAATTCATGGATCATTTTCTTCGTTGATTCAATTCAACGACATTGGGCGCACCGGCACAATGATTACGTGGTTCCAGATAAGGTTGGCGTGGAACAGGGAAAGCTAGTAAAGCAGGCTCAGAGGAGACACGACGTGGGGCACGGCTAAGCCAGTAAATTACGGTTGGAACCATAACTATTTATCATTCCCTGGCTACTGGCTACTCTTCTAATATTAAAATGTGTTTCTTTTGGCTAGCTAGCTCGGAGTCGTAGCCACCACCGTCTTTTTGATCTCATCAGGCTCGGTCGGTTCTGATCCCGTCGACGCTGCTCCTCTTTTTCTGCCTTGTCCCCGCAGCCTCTCAATAGCGTCGGTAACTTGTGAGATGAGTGCGATTATATATCCAACAGGCAACGCCTCGTCTCTCAACACATAAGAAGCAGCTAGCTAGCTTATTATTATAAAATGGTGCCGCACTGTCTGTCTGTCCTCAGGGAAAGTGAAGGCCATGTAGTAAAGTTTGGAGATCAAAAAGATTGCATTTAAAGAGCTTGCAGTGTGTGTGTGTGTGTGAGTGTGACCGGCCGGAGAACAGCTGACTTGACTTTGTGGAGAAGAGATCGGCTTATCGTCCATGGAGAATCAAGCACTGGAAGTTCCATATCACATGGTTCATGGCTATGAAGATCATGCAACTGCTGTTATCAGCCCTAGCAATCTACCATGGTCTCTGCTGCCGGCAGCTTCCCTCCACCAAGACCAAGAACTCATCATGTGTCCCAATTCTCTCCCTCCTTTTGCCCCTTCCCTCTACGGAGCCGGTGCCGTGTGGTCGAATCCTTCGCCTGCTGGGCTGACTGAATATTCAGCCGGCGGCAGTGCCTTCATGCGTTTGAATGGTTTCCGACGAGGGACGACGGATCAGGGCTCCGCTTCCTCGTCTCTCTTCGGCACCATTCGCGCCGAACTAGGCAAGTTAACGGCTCAGGAAATCACGGACGCCAAGGCTCTCGCCGCCACGAAGAATCACAGCGAGGCCGAGCGCCGCCGCCGCGAGCGCATCAACGGCCATCTCGCCAAGCTCCGCAGCATGCTCCCCAACAACACCAAGGTATAATATAATTCAATTAATGTATTAACCAGCCGCTAATATCATTAAACTGAAATTTATCTTGCACTAGCTTGGCATCAAATTTAATTTAATTTCAGATTAATGTGTAGGTAGTGCGTAAGATCAAAAAGAGGAAATAATAATAGTGCATCGTCAGAGAATGAATGCGTAATTCTGAGAGAGACAAACATGCGCACTCCTGTCAGAAAAGAGGCCAATAGAAAGTTATTAAAGAAAAGCAACACTAGCGCAGCATGCAGCTTTATCTCCTTACCTAAGTTTGCCATTTGGTCGTCTACCGAATCACAAGTGGAAACATCAAACACATATGCACGCGCATGCCCTAGGCTTAATTCGTTACTCTCGATAAAAAGTCATTTCCGTACTAGTTAATTATAATTTTACGATTTACCTCGATCAGACCGACCGTATGAGAAATAGCAAATTCTACTTTTTACTATAATAATATCTCTTTAGGATGATAAGATGATTAAAATATAAAGTGTTATTACATGAAATCTTAGGGTCAAAATTCAATATATTCAAACATATCTTCTCTCATATTTTGTCTTCTGTATTAATAATTAATAGTCATCTCATGATTTATTTTTTCCATGTTAGTCTAGAGACGGATTGACAAGATTATTGAGGCATTGAAAACGAACAAATCGATTTTTGCCACATAATGTAAATGTTACTATATCCTTTTAAGACGGTATGATAATTAAAGATATTGTCACATAAAATTTTAAGATCGAAATTTAACATGTCCGAATTTATCTATCGAATCGATCGACTTCATGTAATACTAAACTTATCTTCCAAATTAATGTTGTTGCTAAAATCATTGATTAGACGGACAAGGCATCGTTGCTGGCGGAGGTCATCCAGCACGTGAAGGAGCTGAAGCGGCAGACGTCGGAGATCGCGGAGGAGAGCCCGCTTCCGACGGAGGCCGACGAGATCGCCGTGGAATCCGCCTGCGACGAGGAGGGGAGGAGTCCTGTAGTAAGAGCTTCGCTTTGCTGCGACGACCGCCCCGACCTGATCCCGGACCTCATCGGCGCGCTCAAGGCGCTGCGGCTCCGCGTCCTCAAGGCCGAGATCACCACCGTCGGCGGCCGCGTCAAGAACGCCCTCCTCATCTCTCACGCCGACGAGCAAGACAACGGCTCCGACGATATCGATGCAACTGATCACGACGGAGAGCACAAGCAGCAGCTGATCGCCGCCGTCCAAGATGCGCTGAAGGCGGTGCTGGAGCAGGCGGCGAAGCACGACCACTCATCCGGCGGAACTAAGCGACAGCGGACGGCCGGCTTATCGGCGGCAGGCATGATTGAGCACAGCTCCAATGTTTGACTACATGGGCTAGCTTTTCTACATATTTTGACTTTGCATATCTTTTAATAATAATTAAATTTCATCCAATTCCTAAGAACACCGATAAAAAAATTAAAAAATAAATCACCAAAAATGTAGTAAAATACTTATGTCTCAATTTATATATATGCTTTGCATATTCACAATTTATTTTGTCCCTCTATGTCTATCTTATAGGTGTACATTAGAATATAGGGCATCTTCTAAGAAAATACTTATGCATTTTTATTATAGGTAAAGAATATATACAAGTATCAATATTGATTATTTTTCATCTTACGTATTTTTAAGATCATTATAGCATAAAAAACATATTGTGAAGGAATATCCTTTGATGAAAAAAGTTAAGAGGAAAAGAAAAAAAATTAGAAAACCTTTTTAATAATTTTTTATATTGCTCCTATCTAATTTGGTTTTAAAAAAACTCTTATTTACTTAAAATTAAGTTTATATTAGAGCTTCAAATTTATTTTTTTTATAAAAAAATCTTACTATTTTTTTTTTTTTTTCTATTTGTCTGTTTCTTCTGCTAAGTTGATTTGTGATCAAGCATCTTAAGATATATTGTCTTTGAGAAAATGCTTTTTTTTTGAAAAAAAATGACAAATATATACACACGCGCATAAAAAATTGTATAAATTATTCCATATAACAATAGAATTTGATGATATATCTATTTGTGGCTATGATAAAAAAATAAATTTAAAAAACTAAATTTTAGAAAAAAATCATAAAAAAATAAATTTAAAAATCTAAATGTTAGATAAAAATCATAAAAAAATAATAAAACATTTGCTAGTTTGGGTTCATAGTTTTTTTCTCTAGTCCAAGAATCCATTTGTTAATATCATAGACAATCTTATTATCATCTTGAACAAAATCATGTTATCAGTAACTATAAAAACTAATACAATTAAATCAGCTCTCTATAGACAAACTTGAAAAATCACAGTGCAGATAAAAAGAGGCAGAACCATAAGTTTTATATTTCATCACTGTTTTGCACACAAACAAATTCTACTTAAGAAGTTTAAAGCTTATAATACTAATCAAAATTCTTAATTTTTTTTAAGGTGCAAACTAATTAACAAATAAATTTACAGTTAAAGAATTAATAAAAAATCATCGAGAGATATAATTTTTTTATTAAATTATTTTTTTAGAAAAACAGACCATTTTACTAATCAACACCATTAAAACTAGTAATTTTGAGTATTAAGAGCTTTTATACACCTTTATTAGAATATATTGATTTTTTCATCTAAAAATAATAATTTTGATATATAATTTGATCTATATAAATCAATTTGCACTTCATTTTATTTGAAACTTCAAAATACAAATTGTGTTATAAACAGATTTGCACTTTCAAATTAAAAATATTGATCATTTAAATCATTAAGTTCACTCTAAAAAAATATTTTAATAAAAATGTGGTCTAAATTATTTTATAAAATAACTTGTTTCCTTAAGTAAAGCATATTGAAGAGAGAATTATATATTTTGTGATCCGGTGATAAGGAGGGATCCCATTTAGCAGGGTGGTCAATGACATGGTGGAGGTCAAAGTCAAGCTGGTCAGTTCCCCGGTATTATCGTCCAATCAGGCAACCTCCTTTCCCGACCGGGAGAAAGAATCGTCGAGCCTACATGAAGCAGATGTTAGCACAGCTCGGTCATGTACCGAGCTTCCGGCGGTCAAACAGACGAGGTATATGCCGAGCGACTAGCCCGCTCGGACTCACATCGGCAAAACATGTGACCGAGCAGACTACATTCAAACACAGCTCCGGCCTACATAACTGTAACACCCACGAAATTATAAGATAGGTGTATGAATATTATTTTTCCTTAGAGCATAGAAATGAAAAGAATAAGAGAAAAAGGAAAATAAAAACAAAAAGAAGAAATATAGAAGAGAGAATTATATATTTTGTGATCCGGTGATAAGGAGGGATTACATTTAGCAGGGTGGTCAATGACATGGTGGAGGTCAAAGTCAAGCTGGTCAGTGCCCCGGTATTATCGTCCAATCAGGCAACCTCCTTTCCCGACCGGGAGAAAGAATCGTCGAGCCTACATGAAGCAGATGTTAGCACAGCTCGGTCATGTACCGAGCTTCCGGCGGTCAAACAGACGAGGTATATGCCGAGCGACTAGCCCGCTCGGACTCACATCGGCAAAACATGCGACCGAGCAGACTACATTCAAACACAGCTCCGGCCTACATAACTATAACACCCACGAAATTATAAGATAGGTATATGAATATTATTTTTCCTTAGAGCATAGAAATGAAAAGAATAAGAGAAAAAGGAAAATAAAAACAAAAAGAAGAAATATAGAATAAGAAGAGGATTGAACCTTGAATCTCCCACAAATGATGGAGATAGATTTATGAATGATAACCATTAGGATAAGAAGAAATAATTGGAATGAAAGGAATGAAAAATTTAGTTAAAGGAGAAAAGAAAACTAAGCAAAAGAGCAAGAGAAAACCAAGTTGCTTACCTCCTTTTCCCTCTTGGTTAAGAAAAGGGAGCAAGCAAAAGAAGGATTGACTACTTCCCTTCCCCTCTCTATTTTCGTGGGAATTAATGGAGTGAGGGAAAAGAGGAGTTGGGGGAAAGAATGGGGACATGTCTCATTGGCAAGGGATAAATAGGATTAGAGAAGAAAACAAAGGGATTTAATGTTAGGACCAAAAGTAGCTAGAGGGGGGGGGGGGGGGGGAATAACTCGTCGCGTTCTCTCGTTGCTCAGCGTTGCTTGTTTCTTCAAAGATGTGTAGCGGAAATACAAAGAAACAATCACACAACGCTAACACGGTTGGTTTACTTGGTATCCACCTCACAAGAGGTGACTAGTCCAAGGATCCACACCACGCACGCACCCTCCACTATGATAACACTCCTTTTCGGTAGCTACCGAGGGCGGAGAAGCCCTACAAAACTCTCAGTACAAGAAGAAAGGAAAGGGAAACAAAATACAAGCGCAAAGCTTACAATGAGTACAGAAAACCCTAACCCTAGCTTCTCTTCTTGCCTTTGATCCGCCTCTTGACTTGGAAAGCTTCCAAGATCCTTCAAGAACTGGTGATCTGATCTTTGAGAGCGCTGTGGAGGAGTTGGCGAGAGATCTGGAGTGAATCGCTGAAGAGATGCCGAAGGAATCGTGCGCCTGCGGTCTTTATCGACGCCAACGGTCGGATCCCGATCGATTCGAATGTTCCCAATCGATCGGGGAGGCTTTGGATCGACCCACGGATCGATCCAGAGCGCCTCTGTGCTCTGGGAAAAACGCCTGGATCGATCCATGGATCGATCCAGCGCTTATCGCGCGAAGCAGCCGCGTCCCAATCGATCCACTGATCGATTGGGACATCTGGATCGATCCACGGATCGATCCAGAGGCTCTCTGTTCGCTAGGAAAGGCTTGGATCGATCCACTGATCAATCCAGCTCCTGGATCGATCCACTGATCGATCCAGTACTTGGTTTTTGCCCAAAACCAAGTCTCAAGCCTACCAAACCAACACCCGGTCAACCTTGACCTGTTGGTACACCATGCCTAGCATCTGGTCACTCCTTTGACCTGCTAGGACTTCCCACCAAGTGTCTGGTCAATCCCTTTGACCCACTTGGACTTTTCTATTCATGCCAAGTATCTGGTCACTTCCTTTGACCTACTTGGACTTCCATCAGATGTCTGGTCAATCCCTTTGACCTATCTGTATTTCCTCGTGCCAAGTATCCAGTCAACCCTTTGACCTACTTGGACTTCCCAACACCAGATGTCCGATCATCCTTGATCCATCTGGATTTTCCCTTGCCTGGCTTCACTCACCAGGACTTTCACCTAGTTTCACTCACTAGGGTTTTCCATCTGCCTAGCTTCACTCACTAGGGCTTTCACCTGGCTTCACTCACCAGGACTTTCACCTAGCTTCACTCACTAGGGTTTTCCATCTGCCTAGCTTCACTTACTAGGGCTTTCACTTGGCTTCACTCACCAGGACTTTCATTCTACCTAACATCCCAGTTAGGACTTCCCAGTCAAGTGTCTGGTCAACCTTGACCTACTTGACTCTTCTTCAATCAATTTCTTATTGTCAAACATCTAAACTCAAACCAAGACTCAGCTTGGTCAACCAGGTCAACCTTGACCTGAGGGATGTTGCACCAATAATCTTCCCCTTTTTGATGTTTGACAATACCACAATAATACTTACAATACCACATGTAAGTTAGGCTAATCCTATAGCCTTAATCTTCATGCCACTAGGCAATGAACACATAAATTAAGCTCTTCATTCTCCCCCTAAGAGGGCACACTCCCTCTAGGTAATGAAAGCCTAACTTACACCCATTCACAGGTCCTTTCATTCTCCCCCTATTGGCACACATCAACCCATCTTTGGGCACACATCAACCCATCTTTGGGCACACATCGACCCATGCCCCAATTTTGGGTACACATCAACAAATCCGTTTGTTGACGACTCTCCCCCTGAAGAGTTGCTCATCGTTGTTCACAACATCACTCGTCGTGATCAACACGATAATGAAGGTCCCATACCCTTCATTTATCCTTAACTTCTCCCTCAATGTAGACAAATACCCAACCTTGAGCATTTTCTAACCACTTGAGTTTCCACTTGAAATAATGAGGATATTCACTCCCCATTTCAAGTTCAAAAGCTCATACATGAGCATTTTCTTTAAAGAAGGTTAACTACCTTCCAAGGTTCATGAAAAATAATTTTTCATGTCTTTAAAGAGTCCCTCCCCCTAAAGACATGGTGGTAACTTCTGTCATTGCACCAACAATGACTTGGAATCCCTAAACCTTCAGGAAATCCAAATTTAGAAGTTTTGAGGTTCAAATACTCAAAATTTGAAACAAACCTCAACCTAAACTTCAATGAAGCCTTCCTTAACCAATCCATCCTTGTTTTCACATGAAAACACCCTTTGTATGTATACACATGTATTTTAGGGGTTTGGAATGGTTACCTAGACTCAAAGAGGTTCAAAGATGCTGAAATCAGGCCTTCCCAGCCAAAATCAGCAACTTGGATCGATTGGAGTTGGGTTCCAATCGATTGAACCTTTCTGAATCGATCCACTGATCGATTCAGACTACCTGGATCGATCGGCTGATCGATCCAGCGAGCTTCTGCTCGCGGGGGACTTGCCTTCTGAATCGATCCACGGATCGATTCAGGCACTCCAATCGATCCATGGATCGATCGGAGCTCTGATAGTTGCTGAAATTCCATTTCAGTCAATTTCAGAAACCCCTAGAAAATTCTACAAAAATCCAAAAATCCAAAAATCATGAAATTTCGTGTAGACATTATTTAGGGCATACCTAATCATGGAAAAATAGTTTTCTATGAAAATACATCATATTTTCAAAGATTGACACAAGATTGAAAACTTGCTAAAACTTTAGCGTTTTCTTCAAGTTTGTGTCTAACTATTTAATGGTGATTACTATCAAAAGATAGCCTTCACCATGGTTTTCCAAAAGCATTTTTAAAACATTTTTAAAACCAATATCCCATCATGTTCCTTGGGCATAATGCACATGACTTGTACATTAGCTTTCCCAATGATGGGAAAACACATAACTATGTGTTTTGATGAACCTAAAAACTCAAAAGAATGCACTAAATCAACATCTTGAGCTTTGTTCATCATCATAACATCTCACTTGTAGCTAATGTGCATTAAACCACATACAAGTCACCTTATAGTCTTTGTGAGATGTAGATTTTGGTTTTGCCCTAATCTAGGGATCATGCATATCTATCTAGGCATTTTAAAGGTATTAGACATCCACCTAGGATGTCACTTGTTAATAAGTGTTGCTAAAATGCCATTTGTCCTTAATTACAAGGAATTAAACTAATGCATGATAATGTTATGACATACATCAAAATAGAAATAATTTTCAAAAGAAAATATCCTATAACTACATGATGTATGAATGTCATGACATGGTATTTTTGGATTTTTCATAATAAAACATGAATGCAAAAATAAACATGATGTCATGGCATATGATGGGCAAACAATCATGGCAAGATTTAGCATAAATAAAATATACCTAGATTAACTATCTAAGTATCCTTAAAACCTTAGCTAAACTTACAACTTAAACCTAGATTGCCCTAAAGTGCTTCAAGAAAAATGCCAAAGCCTAAATTGACATTTCTAATTCCCTTGATTAATTTATGCCAGTCGAAATTAAGCATATCCTCAAATGTTGGCATATTTCATTTTTCACAAAAGTAGCACTTTTAAATTAAGGCCCGGATTGCCTTAAATTTCCTAAGAACATACCAAAATCCCAACTTGGTAGTTCTTATGAATTTCCCAATATGTGCCATTTAAGATTAAAATCAATTCTTCCACCATTAGGCACATTTTACTCTTTCAAGGAGTAAATAATACTTCCATTTCATTTTCAAAGGTTAACAAAACCTTGAAAATGCTCCTTGAGTGTCAATTTCCTCAAAGTTGGGTTAACTACCCTTCTAATCGGAGTTGACACTCTCTAACCCATTTATGGAGTAGAGAAAATGCTCCTAGGAACCCAACACCTATTGGTGCTCCTTGGATGCTCTAGGTCCTCACTAGGGATAACTTCCCTAGATACCTTCCTAGTGACCTTGTTGGGCTTCTTAGAAGCCTTGGTCACATTTTCTAGGTCAACTCTAGGGATAGCCTCCCTTGTGACCTTGTTAGTGACTTTCTTAGACTTCTTAGAAGTCTTAGTCACTTTGGTTGCAAAGAGACTTCTAGGGATATCTTCCCTTGTATCTTTGACTTGACCTCTAGACTTAGGGTTTGTTCCATAGCTATATGGAACCCTATGATAACTAGGCACATCCCTTTTAGCTTTAGGTTTGTATCCCAAACCTCTATGGCCATTGGATGACTTTTGTACCCCTAAACCTAGGTCATGCTCATTTTGCCCTTTTAGGGTCTTTTCCATCCTTTTTAGGGTCTTTTCCATTTTATCAAGTCTTGATCTCAAGACTTGATTTTCTATCATTAAATCCTTAGTCTTTGATTTCTCATTACACCCATGAGCATTTTTGTTTTTGGGCTTGTATCTATTATCCTTAGTGTTCTTGCCCAAGTGTCCATCTACCTTCCTAACCTTAGGTTGGGTAGTTTTGGCATGTAGGGCCACATGCTTTTCCTTAAAGCCCTCATGCTTCCTATTCTTATGGTAAATTGCATTAAAATGATAAAAATTAGAACTATCATGCTTTTTACCATAATGTAAAGGGGTAGGCTCAATAAAAGATACCTTCTTCTTTACCTTGGAGGCTCCCCCTTGACTAATGCCTCCTTGAGCCTTGACCACCTTCTTCCCCTTGGGGCATTGACTTCGGTAATGCCCCTTTTGATTGCAAGAGAAGCATATAATATGCTCCTTGCTCTTTTTTGTGTTGGGGATGATCTCCTTGGGCTTCACCTTGCCTTTTTGTGCCACTTGGCCCTTCTTCTTGGCCAATTTAGGACACTTGCTCTTGTAGTGCCCATGTTCCCTACACTCAAAGCATATAATATGATTTTTATTATTAATTGAAATATTTATACCTTTGCTTGTAGGGGTGGCATTTTCTTTGGATCCGGAGGTAGAAGCTTCCTCTTGATCGGACCTTGATTCTCCTCCATTTGATTTTTCTTGACTTGTGGAGGTAGAATCTTCTTCCTCTTCTTTGTCTCTTGACCCGGATGTAGAAACTTCTCCTTCTTCTTGATCCGGCGTCACCAAGGATTGCTCCCCCTCAATCCTAGAGGTGGAGGCTTCATCATCTTGAATATGAAACAAGGAGTATGCTCCCTCCTTGTTCCCTTCGTTGCATTCCCTTGAGGATGAAGCTTCTTGGATTTCCTCTTCTTCGGAGGTTGAGTGTCTCTCAACCTCGGAGTCCTCCTCTTGGTCTTGCTCCAAAGAGTCACCCTCTCTGGATTCTTCATGATCTTGTACAGTGGAGGGGATCTCTTCATGAAGCTTGTCCAATTTGTTCCATAATTCCTTTGCATCTTCAAATTCTCCATTTTGCAAAGGATGGTGCTTGGCAATAAATTGACCAAAAGCTTGGTCACTTTATCATTGGCCTCGCACCTTTGGACTTGCTCTTGGCTCCACTTGCTCCTCTTGAGAACTTTGCCCTTTGAATTTCTTGGAGCCTTGAAGCCTTCCATTAGAGCAAACCATTGCTCTATCTCCATCATAAGAAAATTTTCGATTCTTGATTTCCAAGAATCGAAGCTTGAGGCTACATATGATGGAGCCACCCTTGTGTCAAATCCAAGTCCATCTTGGAATTGCATCTTGAAGTTGAGCTTCCTGAAATCTTTTACTTTTGATGAATTTGCTTCAACTTCTTCACCCTCTAGCTGTTCTTGTTATGCTTGACCCTTCCGGTGATGATTCCGGTGAAGAGCAACCTTGCTCTGATACCACTTGTTAGGACCAAAAGTAGCTAGAGGGGGGGGTGAATAGCTCGTCGCGTTCTCTCGTTGCTCAGCGTTGCTTGTTTCTTCAAAGATGTGCAGCGGAAATACAAAGAAACAATCACACAACGCTAACACGGTTGGTTTACTTGGTATCCACCTCACAAGAGGTGACTAGTCCAAGGATCCACACCACGCACGCACCCTCCACTATGATAACACTCCTTTTCGGTAGCTACCGAGGGCGGAGAAGCCCTACAAAACTCTCAGTACAAGAAGAAAGGAAAGGGAAACAAAATACAAGCGCAAAGCTTACAATGAGTACAGAAAACCCTAACCCTAGCTTCTCTTCTTGCCTTTGATCCGCCTCTTGACTTGGAAAGCTTCCAAGATCCTTCAAGAACTGGTGATCTGATCTTTGAGAGCGCTGTGGAGGAGTTGGCGAGAGATCTGGAGTGAATCGGTGAAGAGATGCCGAAGGAATCGTGCGCCTGCGGTCTTTATCGACGCCAACAGTCGGATCCCGATCGATTCGAATGTTCCCAATCGATCGGGGAGGCTTTGGATCGACCCACGGATCGATCCAGAGCGCCTCTGTGCTCTGGGAAAAACGCCTGGATCGATCCATGGATCGATCCAGCGCTTATCGCGCGAAGCAGCCGCGTCCCAATCGATCCATTGATCGATTGGGACATCTGGATCGATCCACGGATCGATCCAGAGGCTCTCTGTTCGCTAGGAAAGGCTTGGATCGATCCACTGATCAATCCAGCTCCTGGATCGATCCACTGATCGATCCAGTACTTGGTTTTTGCCCAAAACCAAGTCCCAAGCCTACCAAACCAACACTCGGTCAACCTTGACCTGTTGGTACACCATGCCTAGCATCTGGTCACTCCTTTGACCTGCTAGGATTTCCCACCAGGTGTCTGGTCAATCCCTTTGACCCACTTGGACTTTTCTATTCATGCCAAGTATCTGGTCACTTCCTTTGACCTACTTGGACTTCCATCAGATGTCTGGTCAATCCCTTTGACCTATCTGTATTTCCTCGTGCCACGTATCCAGTCAACCCTTTGACCTACTTGGACTTCCCAACACCAGATGTCCGATCATCCTTGATCCATCTGGATTTTCCCTTGCCTGGCTTCACTCACCAGGACTTTCACCTAGTTTCACTCACTAGGGTTTTCCATCTGCCTAGCTTCACTCACTAGGGCTTTCACCTGGCTTCACTCACCAGGACTTTCACCTAGCTTCACTCACTAGGGTTTTCCATCTGCCTAGCTTCACTTACTAGGGCTTTCACCTGGCTTCACTCACCAGGACTTTCATTCTACCTAACATCCCAGTTAGGACTTCCCAGTCAAGTATCTGGTCAACCTTGACCTACTTGACTCTTCTTCAATCAATTTCTTATTGTCAAACATCTAAACTCAAACCAAGACTCAGCTTGGTCAACCAGGTCAACCTTGACCTGAGGGATGTTGCACCAACATTTAATTCATTTTCTTCTTCCTCCTTCTTCCTTCTCCATTCTCACCGAACCAAGAAACTCCTTTCCCCTCCTCATACCAATTTCTAAGTTAAGTTATTCTCCAAGAAAGCAAATTACCGAGAAGGAAACTTCAAGTTCTAGCCCTTACAAGCAAAGGAAACAAGAGAAGATACAAGAAGAAGAAGCTTCAACTTTCCTTATCACTAGAACACCTTTTTCTCTAAGGAAAACCACAAGAGAAAGGATGTAAGTTCCCCTCACCTGTGGTACAATAGCTCTTATTTTGCTATGAAGATTCGGTTGCATATAAAAAAAAAAAGAAAGAGAAAGCTAAGAAAACATCATGAAGGAATTCTAACCAAGATAAGATCAAAGGAAGGATATAGAGAATGAAAGGATCTAGATTTAATATGTTTGAATATTTCTCTTGTAGCATGTATTTTATGGTAAGGATTTATCTATGTTAAAGATGTTTGGTAAAACCTAGATCCATGAGTATTCGGCCATGGTAAAAACTAAGGGCCTAGGAGAGCTTTAAGTTAAAACTAAGTATGCCAAGATCTCCTTAAGATAAGTCATGAAACTATTATGATATGCCATGATTATATGTTTAGTTAAACTCTATTCATGTCCATGAAGGTTCGGTTATGTTGGATTTTTTTTTAAAAGCCTAGGAGAATTTAAAGCAAAATCTAAGATGCTCATGATCTCCTTGATGAAATGACATATAGCTAATCTAGTGGGCTCATGTTATTGTTGTAAGGAAATTTAAATTCATGCTCTATATCATTCGGCCACTTCATGATTTAGGACTTAGGGAACTTAGAACCTAACTCAACTATGCTCATGTTACTCCTTGATATATATGCTATGAAAGTTGTTTAAGATTTCCATGCTTTTAGGATACTTGAACCTAAATTTTTAGTCCTATAGTATTCGGCCATTACATGATGTATAACTTAGGAAACCTAGAACCTAACTCAATTATGCTCATGTTATTCCTTAATATTTTTGCTATGAAAGTTGTTTAAGGTGCCCATGTTTTTAGGGCACTTGAACCCTAATTTTAAACCCTACATGTTTCGGCCACATCAAGACCTAGGGCTTAGGGAACTTAGAACCTAACCCAACTATGCTCATGTTATTCCTTGATATATATGCTATGAAAGTTGTTTAAGGTTTCCATACTTTTAGGACTATTGAACCTAAATTTTTAGTCCTATAGTATTCGGCCATGTCATGATGAAGGACTTAGGGAACCTAGAACCTAACTCAACTATGCTCATGTTATTTCTTGATATTTTTGCTATGAAAGTTATTTAATATTCTCATGTTTTTAGGGCACTTGAACCCTAATTCTAAACCCTACATGTTTCGGCCACATCAAGATCTAGGGCTTAGGGAACTTAGAACCTAGCTCAACTATGCTCATGTTATTCCTTGATAAATTTGCTATGAAGGTTGTTTAAGGTTCTCATGTTTTTAGGGCACTTGAACCCTAATTTCAAACCCTACAAGTTTCGGTCAATACATGATGAAGGACTTAGGAAACTTAGAACCTAACTCAACCATGCTCATATTATTTCTTGAAATGTTTGCTATGAAAGTTGTTTAGGGTTCACAAGCTTGAATGATAGTCTTTAACCCAATGCATGCTTGATAAGGTTCGGCCATGATAAGTTGTAAGTCTAAGTAACCTAGAACTCTACCTAAACTTGCTCATGATAGTTCTTATGGTATAAGAAGTGATGCTTGCTTAGGGTTCACATGTTGGGATGAAGTTTTCACCATAAACCCTAACCTATATGGTTCGGCCACAAAGAGATATTAGGGTTAGAGATCGAATTATGTTTTCCATGTATCTTATATGCCATGATTGTAAGATTTCCATGCTTCTGTGTTTAATTTTGCACACTTATGATCTATACAAGATGGAAACCCTTATGCTATGGTGCGCATTATTTATGATGAAGCTATGTGCAAATTTATGCATGAAATATATGATGTGTTGTGTGCCCAATTTATGCATAAAATATATGATGTGCTGTGTGCCCAAATCTTTACATACCATTATGATGAGCTGTGTGCCCAAAAGTCTATATGGTATGATAGGATAAGTGACACGATGTGCAAGAAGAGATAAGAACCTTGATATGTAAGAACATGCTATTTTACTTTATGTATGACTTGTACCAAGGGTGGGCTCCATAAGCGCCCCGGGGTCGATGGACTAAGAAATGGGCCTCGTCAGGGATGGGCTCCTAAGTGCCCCTAGGTCGATGGACTAAGAAACGGGCCTAGTATGTATGCCTTGTAGGGTTCAAGACTTGCTATACATAGGACGCGCGCATTTATGTATGTGGTACAAGCCAGAGCCCTAATCATGTTAAGATTATGTTTAAGTATGTATATTATAAGTTTTTAAAGGACATATTGCATATGTTTTCATGATACATGGTTAGGAATTTACCTTGCATATATCTTATGATTATGCCATGATATTTATGATGATGTTATGATATGTCAGGGTGAAATTGATGATTTTGTTATGTTATGCCATGCTACTTTACGCTTATGTTATGATATGCTATGATATGCTACATGATATAATGAATTGCCTTCATGTGTTATGTCTTGTGATTTTGATATATGTCATACGATTTTTGTGAGTAGGAAAAGAACTTACTGAGCCATGAGTGCTCACAGCTTACTTTCTTGTACTACAGATAAAGTCAAGGAATGGATGAACTAGGGGAGCAGCAGGAGGGGCTGGAAGGATATGTGTGGTAGTGTCCTGGCTAAAGGAGAAAGACCTGCTTTTTGTTTAATAAGAACCATGCCTAGTTATGTTACTGCTTTATGACTCCATGACATTTAATTTTGTGTTGGGCATTATGACTTTCAAATCATGTTAAGTATGCTATGTGATTTCTATATGTCCAGGTGATTAGTCACGTTGATTCATAAAGGAAAAAAAAAGAAATGTTTCTAAATTTTATAAATAAGACTTCCGCTGTAGTAAGTAGGTATGTATATGTATGTGTAAGTAACCCCCGTCTCTTTAGCAGGAGGGGCGGGGCGTTACAATAACATGGAGCCAGGACAGTTTGATGTTGGCCGAGCGGCCATTTCGCTCGGCCCGAGGACAAGACCCGCTGAACGGCCAAGGGCTGGCCGAGCGGCCATCCTGCTCGACCCACTAACAGACAAAAGGAGGATCAGCCGATATCCTCATAGGGACTCGCCCCAACGACAGACGACATGGTCGGCGGCATGGACAGGCAGAGGATCGTACGGCGGAAGCTTCTATTGTCCTGTCAGAGATATGTTCGGGTCGTTAAGGTATGGTGTCAGGGATACTTTTCTGACACGTCTTTTCAGAGTATGCTTTAAGGAGCGTGCACGTCTCGAGGAGCATGTACACGCTTCCCCGGAGCCCTATATAAAGGGCTCCAAGCTTCAACGGATGTATGCATAATCTCTACTGTAGCTACATTTACTCTACCATTTTTCTTCCTCATTTCTTCTACATCACCAGTGTTTGACTTGAGCGTCGGAGGGTCATCGCCGAGAAACCCCTCCCCAGCTCGGCATTGACGTTACTGTGGTTGCATGCTTCATTGACGAGAAGTCCACCAACGGCCAACGGGAGCGTCACGTCCCCAGCATCTATTGCCTCGACTCTCGGACAGAATCAAATTTGGCGCTATATGTGGGAACGCACCTGCATCCGAGCCGAGAAGATAGATGACGCTGGACGACTTCACACCATGACGCTCACTCAAGAGGAGCTCGACGCATTAATACAAGCGCGAGCGGTAAAGATAGTTGAGCAACAACAGCAAAAGGCACTAGCTGACCGACTAGCGCAACAAGCAGCGTCGGCCTCTGGAGGGCAAGCAGCTCACGATGACCGAACAGAGCAGTATTCTATTTGGGGGCAAAATAGATTGCCGACCGGCACGCATGGAGAAGCTCCACCCCCGCCTATCCCATTCCATTGGGCTCTATTCCAAACGCCCTTAGAGGTTGCGCAAGCAAATCAAGAGAAGGGATCTTCTTCAGATGAAGCTCCCGTTCGGGACGCAAGGTAAGGCAAGGCGTCCCGAGCTTACGCATCTCCCGAGCGGATCAACCGCTAGTTCTCCGAAGCAATACTTTAAGACCCTTTGCCGAGGCACTACGCTGCCTTGGCAATCGGAGAATACAACGGATCGACCAATCCGGATGATCATTTGGGGAAGTTTGACGATGCTGCTACACTTCACCAATACACAGATGGGGTGAAGTGCCGAGTCTTTCTCACAACGCTGTCCAGCTCGGCCCAGCGATGGTTCAAGAGGCTACTGGATGGATCAATACAAAGCTTCAAGGATTTCCGAACGGCCTTCCTCCACCATTTTACAAGCAGCGGGCGCTACTAATGTTGGAGTGTATACTGAAAGCCTAAGTTTTTGTAAACATTTGTTTTGAATAAAGAATCACATTTTGTCAAATTATCTACATTTGTTTGTAGTTGTTCAATTAATTTATATTGTAGATAACATAGCATGTGGTGTCACATGCAGAAGATAATGTTATCGGTACCTTATAAATTATAAACAGTAGCTCACGACCAAAATGGAAAGGAACAAACCATTAGAAGGTCGTAGTGTAATTAGGTATTAGTTTATCTTGACTATATAATTACACTAGTACACTCAGAGTGTATTGAGTAGGACCATTTGAGGTCGTTTCTTTTATACTGACTTTATAAAGGAACAAAGACCTCGGTTATTATGGAAGTGTGTACTCTTAATCCTAATATAATAACAAGCATATATATTTGATATTTATTTTTTTAATTTATCAATGGGTGAGATTTAGTTCGATGAATCAATAAGCCCGATAAGTTGGGAAATGATATCACTTATAGTGTGTGTTGTTAATTATAGAAGGAAACTGTGTCCTAGAGATACTAGGTTGATAATGTCCCCAAGAGGAGCTCATAAGGATTGTCATGTTAAACCCTGCAGGTGGACTTAGTCCAACATGATGATAAGGTTGAGTGGTACTACTCTTGGACTTAGATATTAATTAAATGAGTTGTCAGTAACTCACTTAATTAGTGGACATTCGATATCTTAAACACAGGGAGACTAACACGCTCATAATAAGAAGGAGCCCAAAAATATAATTTGGGATTGATGCGGTAGTTCAATAATAGTTCTCTAGTGGAATGAATTATTATTGATAAAATTAAGTTGTGTGTTCGGGGCGAACACGGGATGCTTAATTTTATCGGGAGACCAAAACCAATTCCTCCTCTCGGTCCCTATCGTAACCTCTTATTTATAGAGTACTATACCCACCTATACCCACCTTCTATACCCACCAATTGGGGGTCGGCCAAGCTAGCTTGGGAACCAAGCTAGGGCCGGCCTAGGTATAAAATTGGGTGGTCGGCCCTAGCTTGAACCCAAGCTAGTAGGGCCAGCCAAATTAAATTAAAAAGGGATTTTAATTTTAATTTTTATTATGTGGAAGAAATAATTTATTAAAGAGAATTAAAATTAAAATATCTCTCTTGTAAAAGATCTACAAAAGATTAAAGAAAGAGATTAGATCTCTTTCCTAATTTGTAGATTGGTGAGATATTTTATTTTCTCTTTAAAATTATCCACATGTTGATAAAATTAAAATTATAGAAATTTCCTTTTATCAACCATGAAGAGATTTTTTAAAGAGAAATTTTATTTTTTAAAATTTCCGGAAACAAATTAGGAAGTTTTAATTGTTGATTAAAACTTGTCTAAATTTTTCCTTCATTGATGTGGCCGGCCATAAGATTTCAATTGGGGAAATTTTATTTTATTTTTCTCAATTAAATCATGTCAAGGAAATTGAGGAAATTTTATTGTAATTAAATTTCCTAATTTGCCTAGGCCAAGGAATATAAAAGAAGGGGTGAGGGTGCCTTCATGAGATACAACCTCTATTATTTTCTCTCCCTCTTTTGTTCCTTGGTGTGGCCGGCCATCCTTTCCCTCTCTTCCTCTTGTGGTGGCCGAACCCCTCTATTCCCTTGGAGCTCTTGTGGTGGCCGGATACTACTTGGAGAAGAAGAAGAAGAAGGAGAGGAAGCTAGCATCTCTTGGAGCTTGGTTGGTGTTTTGATTTTCTTCCTTGGTGAAGCTTCTTTCTTTGTGGCCGAACCTAGCTAGGAGGAGAAGAAGGTGGTTGGTGATTTCTCATCTCGGAAGATCGTTGCCCACACAACGTCCGAGGTTAGAAGAGGAATACGATAGAAGATCAAGAGGTTTTTCTACAAGGTATAACTAGTAATTTTTCTTTCCGCATCATGCTAGTTATTTATGGAAATAATACCAAATACAAGAGGCTTACGTTCTAGAATTTCGAATATGTTTTTCGATGTTGTGTTCTTTTGTTTTTTCTTTTCCTTGTGATTTGATTGTTCTCTTCGGTTAACCTAAAGTTATTTTAGGAAATTAAATATTAGATTTCTATAAAAGGTTTTGTCTAGTCGGTGGTGGTTGCTCCCATAACCAATTATGGAAATTAATATTTAATGGAATTAATAACTTAAGGAGACTTGGGTCGAACGTGTTAAGTTCCGCAGGAGATCCAAGTCAAAACCTAAAAGAACAAATAGATTAAGTTTTGGATTAAACGTGTTAAGTTCCGCAGGCGATCCAAAATTTAATTTAAAAGAACACATGGTAGCTAGGAAAAGGTTCAGACCTTTGTACAAAATTTTTGTACAGTGGAACCTATAGGTTTTCCGAGTAGCAACCAACAACTAAAAGACAAGCATCGGTCTGTTCTCTTTGAAGCAAGGGCCGAGAGAAACCCTCCCAGCATACATCTAGCGCTTCAACTAGGTAGCTATGGATATCCCCTCGGTCTCATCTGATACCATGATGAATGCCTTCACCCAGGGGCTTGTAGAGGGAGACTTCTTCAGATCGCTCATCAGGAAGTCGCCCCGCGACTATGACTATATGCTCAAGAATGAATACATAAACGTAGAGGAGGCCCAGACAGCCAGAAGGAAGGAGGCGCCATCCGAGCCCACGGTGCCAACCAAACGACGACCGTCGAGCAGCCACCAACCGCCAAGGGGGTCGAGAGCTGAAGGTCGACCGCACCAAGAAACAAGGGCACATGTCGTGCATCATGTGACTTCCGATCGGCCAAAACCAGCGAAGGGCAAGGTATGGACACCTATGTTTTGTTACTTCCACCAGTCAGCGTCGGACAACACCCGTGACTGTTGCAGGTTTACACCGATCGCCCGACCAGCGCCAAGGGGTTATCGTCGCCGATCGCCTTCACCCGACCGGCGACACGGGCATCAAACCGTCGGGCGACGAGGAGATGCTAGGCGGTCACCCGAGCGGCGTCACCCCCATCAACAGAGGAGCAATTACCATCCCTGAGCCTCACACGAGCGACATAGGCCTAGTGCTCGGGAAGAGGAAAACAGAAGCAATGCTGCTCGGGGAGAGATAAACATCATCGCCAGTGGACCGACCAGCGGAGACTCCAATCGAGCCAGAAAATCATACGCCCGATGCTTAGAAATTCATGCCATGGGTTGTAGTCAAGAGAAGGCGAGCGGACCCGAAATCAGCTTCGGGCCCCGGGACCTCGAAGGAGTGGAAATCCCTCACGATGACGCCCTCATCATTCGAGCGGTAATCGCCAACTATACAATTCACCGGATTTTTGTGGACACAGGGAGCTCGGTGAATATAATTTTTAAGAAGGCTTTCGATCAGCTCCAGATCGATCGAGGCAAGCTGCTGCCGATGACGACCCCACTATATGGATTCACTGGCAACGAAGTTCTGCCGATCGGCCAAGCCAAGTTGGCCATATCACTAGGAAAGGAGCCGCTCAGAAGAATCAGGACCACGAACTTCATTGTGGTGGATGCCCCTCAGCGTACAACGTCATTCTGGGTTGATCGGCGTTGTTATGTCGAGATGGTCAAAACCGAAGCCAAGACTGCTTGGAAGACACCGCGATTAGAAGTAAGCGTAATCACTGAAAAGTCTCCTACTCTAGTCTATGAAGAAAAGAAAGAAGTACAGATCCACCCATGCCGAGCGGAGGCAACGACTTTCATCACGTTCGACCTGGGAGCGGAGCAGAAGGCGGAGCTGGTCGACTGTAACAGGGAGCTCGTGTTGCACGATGCTTGGTGTATTCGCATGGTCGACGCATGAGCTCCCCGAGATATCACCAAGCATCGCGCAACACGAGCTTCACGTCCGACCAAACTCTCGGTCGATGAAGCAGAGAAAGAGGGACTTCAACGCCAAACAAAATCTGATCATCCGAGCGGAAATAGAGAAGCTCCTGGAAGTCGGCCACATACATGAGGTTTAATTTCCGAGCTAGCTCGCGAATGTAGTGCTGGTCTCAAAGTTAGGCAACAAGTGCCGAGTCTGCATCGAGTTCAGGGACCTCAACAAGGCGTGCCCGAAGGACTTCTACCCGCTGCCCCAGATCGATCAGATGGTTGACTCCACTGCGGGGTGCGAGCTGATATGCATGCTGAATGCGTATCAAGGGTACCACCAAGTGTTGCTCACTCGAGAAGATCAAGAGAAGGTCAGTTTCATCACGGGCGATGGAACCTACTGCTACAATGTCATGCTGTTCGGGCTAAAAAACACTGGCGCTACTTATCAGAGATTGATGAATAAGGTGTTCCGGCGACAGATCGGCCGCAACATGGAGGTATATGTCGACGATATACTAATTAAATCCCTCCGGGCAGCTGACCTATGTGCAGATATCAAGGAGACCTGCCAGACACTCAGGACGTACGAAATCAAGCCGAATCCAAACAAGTGTCTGTTCTGCGCAAAGAGCGGACGATTCCTGGGTTACATCGTCACCGAACGGGGCATCGAGACGAATCCCAGTAAAGTGTAAGCACTGCAAGATATGCTACCGCCAAGGAATCTCAAGGAAGCCCAACATCTCACCGGATGGATAACAACACTATCTCGATTCATCTCCAAGTCAGCCGACCGGAGCTTGCCGTTCTTCAAGATATTACGCCGAGCCACTAAATTTTAATGGGACAAAGAATGTGACTAGGCGTTTGAAAAATTGAAGGAGTACCTCAATGCATTGCTTGTATTGGCTAAGTCAACTGTCGACGAGCCACGCAGAATTTATTTATCCTCAACCGAGCATGCGGTCGACTCGGCACTAGTTAGGTCGAACAACAAGGAACAACTAGTGTACTTCTTGAGTCATATATTCAAAGATGCTGAATCTCGCTACACCGGTCTTGAGAAGTTAGCTTTTGCGTTGGTGTTCGCCGCTCGAAGGCTTCACCCTTCCTCGCGTATTCCATCATCGTGATGACCAACAGTCCTTTGGGAAGGGTCCTTCTCAACCCGGAGGCGCCCGGAAGGCTAATCAAATGGACGACGGAGCTCAGCAAGTTTGATATCCAATACCAGCCCCGAACAACCATCAAAGCGCAATCCTTAACTGATTTCGTCACTAAGGTACAAAACCCTGAACCAGAAGTCGTTTGGAGAATATATGTAGATGGCTCGACCACTCGGCAAGGGAGCAGGATCAGAATATTGCTCATCTCCCCCAAGAGGAGCGGATGCGGTTGTCCATTCGGCTAGACTACCGGGCAACCAACAATGAAGCCGAATATGAAGCACTTATAGTTGACCTACAAGCGACCCAGCACGTCAGAGCCATCAAGGTACTCATTCACTCAGACTCACAGTTGACTGCTCAACAGCTAACTGGGACGTTCGAGATAAGCAACGCGCGGCTCAGGCTCTAGGCGGAGGATTTCAAAAAGCTTAAGACCAACTTTCGGGAGGTCATAATACATAAGGTCCCCCGAGCGGAGAACCAAACTGCAGACGAATTGGCCAAACTGGCAAGCTCGTTATCGCCGATCGTTATACCATAGCCGATCGAGCAGGTGACTTTAGTGGCTCACATTGACCGGATGGAGGGACTCACCTTCCCAGACGACTGGAGGACGGCGCTGACAGAGTTTCTGTGATCGGGAATTACACCGTCCGATCGAGAGGAGCCTCGCTTATTAAGAAAGAGGGTTGGTCAATTTACCCTGATCGGAGATCAGCTCTACAAGAAGACTTTCTCGAGGCCCTACTTTAAGTGTGTCGAGTCGGAGGATGCCGACTACATACTATAGAAGGTACACCAAGGGTCCTGTGGAGGGCACACAGACGACCTCTCATTGGCAAGGAATATTTTACTTGCCGGATACTTCTGGCTGACCCTCCAGGAGGATGCCGCTCGGACGGTCGCCACTTGCTTGTCCTGCCAGAAGTATCACAACCTCTCGTACCGATCGACCGAGGAGATGAAGGCGTCCACATTGGCTTGCCCGTTCTACCAGTGGGGCATGAACATCGTGGGACCCTTTCCCATGCGGACGGGTCAGAGGAAGTTTTTGCTCGTTGCGATGGACTATTTCTCTAAATGGGTTGAAACCGAACCACTAGCGAGGATAACTGAATAGATGGTCATGAAGTTTATTTGGCAGCACATCATTTGCCGATTTAGGATCCCGCGCCGGCTCATCTCCGATAATGGTAGGTAATTCGTGGGTCAGAGGCTTAAGAAGTGATGCGAAGGGTATGACATTCGCTAAGCCTTCACTTCGGTAGCTTACCCTCAGAGCAATGGGCAAGCGGAGGTCGCCAACCGCGAAATACTTCGGATACTACGCGTTCGGGTCGACCACATCGGAGGGAGTTGGGTAGACGAACTCCCCAGCGTGCTATGGGTGATCCGCATGACTCCCAAGGAAGGGACTGGGGCAACGCCTTTCCACCTGATATATGGCGATGAAGCAGTCGTCCTGTCGAAGTCGGGGTAGAATTTGACCGGATACAACATTACAACGAAGATAACGCCGAGCGGAGGCTTCTGGAGATGGACTTGGTGGACGAAGCGCGCGCTAAAGCGGTCGTCCGGCTGATGGCGTACTGACAAAGAATGAGGCAAAGCTACAACTGGAGGGTGATCTCAAGATCGTTTCAGGTTGACGACTTGGTGTGGAAGAAAGTAAAGCCGATCAGCGATGTCACCAAACTGGAAGCTCCGTGGGCTGGACCCTTCAGGGTCATAGAAAAGCTTAGCTCGGGCGCCTACTACTTAGAGGACGAGGACGGGCGGCAATTAGAACGACCATGGAGTGCGAACCATCTCTAGCCCTACCGAGCCGGATGAGAGGTGCACCGATGTGATCAATGTACCTTTTTATCCATGTGTTCCTTTGTTGCAGGACAGGAAATAAAAGATTAAGCTTCCAAGCTTTGTGCCAAACGACATGATAAATCGTCGAGCGACGACGTTAAACCCCTGTCTTCATCGAATTGTCGAGCGGCGACGTTAAACCCCATTGTTCACCAACGGTCGAGCGGTGAACTTAAACCTTTGTCTTCACCGAATCGTCGAGCGGTGACGTTAAACCCCTATCTTCACTGAATTATCGAGTGGCGACGTTAAACCCCAGTCTTCACCAATGGTTGAGCGGCGACCTTAAACTCCTATCTTCGTCAAATCGTTGAGCGGCGATGTTAAACCCCTGTCTTCACTGAATCGTCGGTGACGACGTTAAACCCCTGTCCTCACCAACGGTCGAGCGACGATCTTAAACCCCTGTCTTCGTCAAATCATCGAGTGGCAACGTTAAACCCCTATCTTCATCGAACCGTCGAGCGGCGACGTTAAACCCCTGTCCTCACCAACGGTCGAGCAGTGACCTTAAACCCATGTCTTCGTCAAATCGTCGATCGGCGACGTTAAACCCCTATCTTCGTCAAATCATCGAGCGGCGACGTTAAACCCCAGTCTTCACCAACGGTCGAGCAGCGACCTTAAACCCGAGTCTTAGTTAAATCGTCGAGTGGCGACATTAAATTCCTGTCTCCATCAGCGGTCGAACGACAACCCTAAACCCACAACTTTATCAAATCGATGAATGGCGAAGAACAAGCATGAGTCCTCATAAATGGTCGAGCGGCGACCTTAAACCCGAGAGGTACAACTCTACTACTTCCATCAGCGGTCAAACTACGACCCGAGCTCGAATATACTGTCCGCTCGGGATGATACATTTAAAAACTTGGCTAATGGCGAAGAGAGCAAGACAGACCGTTGGCTATGCTGATCAAGGGGGGTCAAAAGCGGGCACACGAGCAAGGAAAAGTTGCAGAAAATAAGATCTTTCATTAAGAAATGGAACCGCCGAGCGTCTGGCATACAAACATACTTCAAAAATTTTCTCACAAACTCTCCGCCTCACTCAAGAAAATTGAAGACGTCATCAGGCATCGAGTCGTTGAGCTGGCTGCGATTGATGACGTCGTCAGTCAGGGCCTCGGGGAGATGATCGTTCGCCTTGAGCTGACCGATCGTCCCGTCCACAGCCAATTCAAAGGCCTGGACGATCCGACGGACGACCTTGTCGGTAAATTGGTCCGAGCGGAGGTACTCCTATTTCATTGCTGCAAATCGGCTCAGCTCTTTCTGTTGGTAGACCATTAGGGCAAAACAGGAGGCCTCTAGTGCGTCTTTGGCATCCTTGAGCTTCTTATTCAAAGACTCCTCTCCAGCCACTTGGCAGGCCCGCTCGGCAATCAGATAGTCCTCGACTTCTTTAAGCTTTTGGGCGAGCCGTCGAGCCTCCTGGTTCTTCAGTTCCAGGTCGACGATAACTCGTTGTTTCCTTGTGGAGGCAAGCTCGAGCTTTTTGTCGTAGGTTTTCAACTGTGTATCGATCTATCCCAGCCTGATAGCCTGATCGGCGGACTTCTGTTGCTCGGCCACAAGGAGTTGTTGGGCCTTCTGCAGATCGGCCTGCAGTTGGGCGACCGATGCCCCTTGGGAGGAAGAGGCGTCACCAGAAACCTTGAGCTTCTTCAGCTCCTCCTCCACAAAAGCGAGTCGTTGGCACATAGTCATGCACTCCACCCAGTACTGCAGATAAAAGGACAAAGGTCAAGCGCCGATAGAAGGTAAGGCATAAATTGATAACTGAAAAATGTATCCCCGTAGACATTCGCACATGGTTGTTGTCGAGTTGCCCGGGAGACATCGTGGCCGCTCGAGCCCTCGCCTCCTCCCAAACACCGACGAGCGGCCCGCGGATCAGGATCTTGTGTTCGGGGATGGTCGGACGGGGCGCATTGCTCAAGATAGTCCTCCTTCGGAAGGTTGATAGTCGCTATCACCTATTGTCGGCCGCTCGTGTCTAACGAGGAGGAAATCGTCGGGCACGGAGTGGCGGCCGACATCGGATCGATCCTGGACACCAGTGGTCTTCGTAGGGTTCGGGGCGACAGCAAAAATGAGACCGGAGGAGCAGAGATGGCCTCCGACGGCGGTTCGACCAGAGATGGTGTCCGATCGGACGAGGTGGCTACCACCGTTGGGATGACCACAGGGGAAGAAGTGTCAACCCGCTCGGCGGTACCCACAGCCGAGGTGGCGGATTGGGAGGTGATGTCCATGCGGCACCTCTTGCACCTAAGGGGGGGCACTCCATCGGAAGACTCGGAGCCTTCGGTCCGATCGACATGTTGTAGGTCAGGGGCTAGAAGCGGATAACCAACCACTTCAGCAACTCCTTTGATGCTGGCCGTCTGAACGACGGTGGGGGTCTCCCCGCTCTCGGCTTGCGTCCCTTCGTGGGAGCCGACCGGCGCCAGGCCAAGGCTCGTCATTTCCTTGACAGCAGCCGCTTCGATCTTAGCATCTTTCAACTTTGTCAGTCCGGTCGTGCGTGCTCGCATCATGACTTTGGCTGCAAAAGAAGAAAAGCAAATCAGTTAGACTCAAGAGAAAGGAGCCAAGAAATTTCATACCTAAGCCGCTCGGGAGCCTCATGCAAATTGGACTCGGCTCGAAGATATACATAACGCCCTCTAGCAGCAGCTTGTGGATATCATATTTCTGACCGGCCAACATGCTCGCGACATGAAGGTAATCCGGTCGGCTCTTGTACTTCTTCAGGTCAGGCTGAGGTGGTAGTCCGAACTACCACTGGGCTCGGAAGCTTGGCCGTTCGGGAAGTCGCATGAAGAAGAAATACTCCTTCCAGTGTTGGTTGGAAATGAGCATCTTATTGAAGAATACTAGCTCGATCCAAGACTGAAAGAGATAGGTTCCTAGCTCGGATTACTTGGGGTAGTAGAAATAATGAAAACTTTGAGGGGGCAAAGGGATGTCGTGCAGCCGGAACAGGATGACAATGCCGGACAGCAAACGAAAGGAATTGGGTATTAGTTGGGGGAGAGGAACGCAGAAATAATTACAAACTTCAATGATGAAAGGATGGATTGGGAAGCTAAGACCGACCACAAATTGGTTTCTGAACAGACATATGGTGTCGATCGACAGATCATATGGTCGGTCGGACGAAGAGGCCAAAACGATTTTATGGTCAGGGGGGATTTCGAAAACATTTCGAAGGTTCTCGGCGTCACCCTCGTCAAACATAGTCTCCATGGTGGTGTACCAAAGACAAGAGGTTCGACGGAAGTTTAACGGAACAATAAGCAGGAAATGCAAAACGAATACTAGGAAAACTGCAAGGAACGAAGAGGGTTGTGAGCGATTGGAGAGAGGAAGGAACGAAATAGCTTACAGGAGAAGAAAAGGTCATCGAAAACAGGAGCGGAGTGTCGCCGGAGCACCAACTGCACAGGAACTCGCCGACAGCCTTCGTAGAAAATGCGAGAGGAAGAAGCCGACATCGCGGCTTTATAAAGCTTGAGCTTGGTCGACTGAGGTCGTTCGATCCAGGTCACGGAAGCTGGAGCGCAGATCCAGCCGTTGAATTCAAACCGCCAAATGTCACATCCACGTCTGTCGCTTCGGGCGTGTGATGATGGCGACATTGACACGTGGCACACACCTACAGGGCAGCATTTAATGAACGCCATTAGCAGGCATGGGTGCATGCTAGGCTTTAATGGAGATGATTTGCACGAATTCCGAAGGGATTCGGATGATGTCAGCGTTGACAGCTCTCAGCCAAGGATAGAAATTGCAAATTTCTCCAAGTGCGAGTGGCGAAGTACCGATCGACCTCAAGGAACAATCTCAGAGCTGTCTGACACCCTCGGGCAGACCGGTCGGGGTCCAACCAGTATCACGACCGATCGACCAACCGATCTCCAGACTAGTTCTTCCAGTTAGTCGGACTTGCAACCTCATTCGACTAGATTTGAGGGGGAGACATGTGATCTGGTGATAAGGAGGGTACACGATCAGCAGGGTGGTCAATGACATGGTGGAGGTTAAAGACAAGCTGGTCAGCGCCCCGGTGTTATCGTCTAATCGGGCAAACCCCTTTCCCGACCGGGAGGAAGAATCGCTGAGCCTACATGAGGCAAATGTTAGTACAGCTCGGCCATGTACCAAGCTTCCGACGCTCAAACAGACGAGGTATGTGCCGAGCAGCCAACCCGCTCGGACTCACATCGGCAAAAAATGCGACCGAGTAGACTACATTCAGACACAACTCTGGCCTACATAACATAGAGCCGTGACAGTTTGATGTTGGCCGAGCGACCATTCCGCTCGGTCCGAGGACAAGACCTGTCGAACGACCAAGGGCTGGCCGAGCGACCATCCCGCTCGACCCATTAATAGACAAAAGGAGGATCAGCCAATATCCTCATAGGGACTCGCGCCACCGACAGACGGCATGGTTGATGGCATGAACAGGCAAAGGATCGTACGACGGAAGCTTCTACTGTTCTGTCAGAGATATGCTCGAGTCGTTAATGTATGGTGTCAGTGACACTTTTCTGACATGTCTTTTCAGGGTATACTTTGAGGAGCGCACACGTCTTGAAGAGCGTGCACGCACTTCCCCAGAGCCCTATATAAAGGACTCCAAGCTTCGACGAAGGTATACATAATCTCTACTGTAGCTACAGTTACTCTGTCATTTTGCTTTTCGTTTCTTCTACATCGCCGGTGTTTGATTTGAGCGTCGGAGGGCCATCGCCGATGAATCCCTCCCTGGCTCGGCACTGACGTTGTTGTGGTTGCAGGCTTCATTGACGAGGAGTCCACCAACGGTCAACGGGAACGCCACATCCCCAACATCTATTACCTCGACTCTCGGATATGATCATTTTATTTATCCTCAATTACACTTAGCATATTTAATGAATTAATTTTTTTTTTTTTTACAATGCCCTGAATAATTTAAAATTATCAAAAGATTTAATTTAAATAGTCTTGTCGTTATAATGAATCAATGCAGTAACAAAGACTAATTGTAAGAATGTCAATTTTCAAAAATTATAAATAAATTTTATATTATTTTACATTGATATAAACTCACTTATAATACAATTTACATTGATTTACTTTACAAGTTCCTAAGCATCACCACGGGTTAAGAGTTTATTACATCATCGTTCCACTTTCAGTAACGAAAATAAGAATATGAGAATTCAAAATTCAGAGCATTTTGATAATTTTATCAGTTTGGTGCATTTGAAAAAGAAAGTAAAATGGAATTTCTCCTTTTATTATGAATTATGACTGTCTGCTTGAAAACCCGCAAAAAATATTAATATCTTATAATAAAATTATTATTTTTTATATTTAGACCTTATCTCAAATTATAAAATGATAAATAAAAGATAAAACTCAACTAAATAAAGGGAGTCTTCGTGTCCCATCAAATCGTCTTTTGAATTTTTAACTGTGAAATAAAAGTTCACACAACCATTCATCGCCCTATATTATTTTTCTAGACAAATTATTTAATTTGAGGAAAAACTGAACTCTACGCATATCAAAAACATAATTCATGATTTTCATAAGGCGAATATAACCGCAGGTGAATCAAGCTCAAACGGCTCCTCAGTTGGCTGTCTTTTACATTTCGTACTTGAAAATGTCTTTTCTCCAGAAAAATGGCAAAGAAATTGTCTACTTCACATGTTTCTTAACCTCCCATGTATTGTTTGTATTCTTTGCGTCGGCGTGCCAGCAGCTCTACATAAGAGCTGCTGTTGAGGTACTTAATTATCCTCTAGAAAGACACACAACAAAGCCATTTCTTCCTTCCCTTGGCATGCTTCGAGTTGTCGCTAGGCGGAACCTTGTTATGAAAACCGTTAGCTTTGAGGCTCCCTTCATCGCAGACTTTGTTCATGCTCTCCATGAATGGGGGTTTTGTCACTGAAGGAGTACCTTCCATAGGCTTGCCATCGGAAGAACTTGAATCAAGTGTCTCAGAGCTCAAAGCATCAAGCTTATTTTCCTTTGAAGAACTCTCTCTAATGGGCCTGCAAAGTGATTAGATGAAAAATGCAATCACAAAGCGAAAACAGTAGGCCCCTGTGATAGACAGCAAGGACATTAATACAAAAATTGTATAATAACCATACTTACATGGAAGAAAATACTTCACTAGCCCGTGGGCCATTGATTTGGGGGTTGGATGGGCCACATTTACGAAGTGTTGCTATGGCATTGTCTAAGATGCCAAGAGCAGCTTCTACCTCCGGGCTTATATAAGAATTCTCTTGGACAAGATCTCCCTGGTCGGGAATCAATTTTGCAACATGGCTATCATTCACTTGATCTGAGTGTGTGGTTTGTTCTACACCTTCTTCAACAATTTCAGTGACAGATGTTTCATCTCTAACTGCTTGTATTTCAGTAGCATTTTGACCCATATGTTCCTCATCCAGACCCACTAAATATGCCTTGGTTTTATTTTCACGAATCCGAGCATAAATAGGTCCTCCTAGAGCTTTCTTGTAATCCTCATCACCTGTGGCCACTGTACTGACTGCCTGCAAAGGCATATGCTGTTGTTAGTTTGAAGCAAAATGAAATGTAATACCATTATAGTCAACGAGTGAATCAAACTTTTATTTTTCTTAAAGATGATTGAAAATTTAAACACCAGAATACGGGTGTATAGAAACAAAAGGCAAATATTCTGGCATGCCAATGTTCATTCTCGCTAAACTCCATCTCTCAATTATATTAAACCAAATGTACTACTACCCTTATCCTAAACGCATCACTAACTTCATACAACTGTTTACAGTAAATTACTTTGAGAAAAGAACCGCATGGTAGAGAAGTCATACCTTTTGGTATAGCTTATGCGCGCTACCTATTAGTTGCCTTGAAATGAAATTTATAAGTGACGGCGGTACAAAATCCAGCTTGATATCCATATTTGCTACTACCCTGAAAAAATATTTAAACTTGTGATTAGATGACCGTATCTTCAATTCACGTTGAAGTCAATTTTTTGACCAATAAGAACTGGTATTGCTGTGTAATTTGGCGTAGCTTATTTCTATTTATTTATATCCAATTCGATCAATTGAATATTGATTCAGATCTTTCCTAGTCAACCCTGTGCTATCCAAATGGATTCCAATGGCCACATGAGGAGAAGATTTCAAAGATAGTATTTTAACACATTAACTTCCTCTTGATATTTTTCCTAAAATATTTTTGTTTATATTTCAGATACTGATATCTTATATTACATGAACTGACCATATTTTGCCTGTTACCAGATATTATCCTAACAATATGAAAACCTTATCTTAGCTATACTTATTAGTTATGCACTCACTGATTCAAAGTGAAAAATCATTCATCAAGAATTCATAAAGTTGTGAACAATATCCAAAGAATCTTTCAAAAATTAGATTTTAGCTAAAAATTAAAATGCTAAAAATAATTCAAGAGAGAGTAGAAAAATTACCCTAGTTACTCCATATTATCTAGCAAGGAATCTAAAAACAGGGTCTACAAAAACAAAAATATTTAACGAAAGGATGGCAACATTCCTGACAACCATCTAGCACAGAATCCTGTGCTAAAAGACAGTTCTGCTACATACCTAAAATAACTTCTGTTGTGATCAATTTTTTGCAGCACAAAACCACCAACCAAGTCTATTCTGATAGCTTCAGGAGCCTTGATCCTACTTAAATCTTCATTGCTTACTTCTATATGCTGAGTGTCTGAAATCTACAAGAAAAGTCCCCATCAGTTATTTGTTATGTACATTCTCTATCCAATATCCATGAGAAATTATGAGATGAAACTTAAGCTGCTAGCAAAAGCTGGTTTCCAAAAAGATTTAAAAAAACCATTAACTAAATAAAAAAATAAGAAAATTTAAATATATGATTGTGTTTTCCTCCATAAAAGTAGGTTTTCCAGTAAAATTAATTAGTATCTTTTTTATGTCTGTATAAGAGTTTGGTGAAAAATAATGAGAATTTTCATTATTATAACAACAACAACAGCCAAGTATATCCCACTAGGAATTTCCATTATTACATCACTATATTCCAGGAGATGAAATGCATTGTTGGATTGTAGCAATGTTTCCACTTAACAACCAAGCAACCAACTAAACTGGTTTCCAATTATCCGACCATCCTCCTCGCTGTACCTTCCCACTCATTTTCCAGTAATTCTTCTGTGTATTCTATTTTATTAATTGATGGCTAGGCACCCTATATTCCCATTTAATTAAAAAAAAAGTCATGAACAATTAAAATTTCAACAATTTCCCAAGATATACATGTATAAAAAGGTATGGTTTCCAATTACCGTGTTAGTAAGTACAAGAATGAGATCTTCTTTTAAGTACTCAATCTCAAAGTAATGCAGAAGAGCCTCTCTATCTGAAACTGGCCAAGGAACCTTCACCCTTTCTTCCAAACAATGAAAATACAAAATTAACACAAGAATATACCAAAAGTAAAGACAGATATTGAGAATCACTAGTTGATAACAACTAACCTTACTAAAGAGATCTCTTCACCAACCCGAACTTTGTGCAAACATTCAGACATGATAATCTTAAAAGTTGGTATTTTATATTGAGGCCACCTGGAAAGAAATGGATTTAAGCGGTAAGTTGGATGATATTATAAGAATTCCAACAGTGGTGGGCGCAACAAAGGCAGATGCAAATGCAGGATTTCGAGTTGAGGGGGAGAGATTATACTCTTTTTTAAGGGGTAATAATATTTAAAAAATTAACAAACTCTTATAATACTTTATAGAATGGCAAAAATTGAGGGCTCCCTCGTGTCCGGTCCTGAATCCCAATTCAATGTACAACCTGCTCAACAGTGATGCTAGAATGTGAAGACACAAGTCAACCGGATGAATTTAGTAGCACCATGACTTTCCACCATAAAGATCAAAGTAATGCAAGCCAACAATTAACACCACAAGGTTGTGAAAAGTCCTAGGCAGGTTTCACTTATAATGGCTACGGTCTCCAGGCTTCCCAACACAATAGTTGAGTTTCAGATTCGTCACCTTGCACATGACAGAGGGAAAAAAGGGCTCACATGCTAAAGTTTAAATAATGAAAAGACAATAGCATTATATTCACAAGTAGAGAATTAAATCATGAAACATCAAGAATAGTAGAAAAAAAGGCATTTAATAACTGAAAAATGTAACCCACAGACTTACCATTTTCTATACAGGCTTGTTTCCCACGAAACACATAAACCTGCATGAAATAAAACCATAAAAACTCTTGTGATAAATATACTTATCAGTGCAAGTATGCTGGGGACAAGTGTCTCCATGGTTCATAAATATTGGACTCACAGACATCAATAGGTCCATCTGCATATCCCTCGGCAAGTAAAGTATGAAATGGAGTACCATGGGGCCCTTCACGATACATCACACGGAGCTGATCAGTGTCTTGTTTTATCTGGAAAATTAGCACTGGAGGATGTTTATTATGAAAAGTATGAAATAAAACTACTTCTGATTGTGCTGAAGGTTCACGTAATAGGAATTGCAGATTTAAGTTATTTTCTACTATCAAGCCAAAATATATATTCAGAATAATCATCACTAGGATTAAACTTAGCATAGAAGAAATGAATTCATCAATCAAGTAAAGAGAGAAAAAAAAAACCGTGGTTCTTGTCAATATAAAGTTGACAAGAACCAAAAGGTAAAGTTGTTGGCCTTGGCGTAATGGTAAAGTTGTTGCTTTGTGACCAAAAGGTCACGGGTTCGAATCCTGAAAACAACATCTTGCAAAAAAGCAGGGTAAGACTGCGTACAATGGATCCTTCCCCGGGACCCCGCATAACGGGAGCTTCGTGCACCGGCCTGTCCTTTTTTTTTTCTTGTCAATATAAGAAGTGTTGTGGCAATAGATGCGCTAACCAAGTTGCTGCTTCTAAAATTTACACAAGCTAAACTTTAGGCACATCATACACTGTCTCATGTATCAAGTGGAATTGAAATACTTGCATACGTTCATTAGAATGTAATTTCATAATGCTTCTGCGCACTCAGATCTAGTTAGATGCAACCTATTGTTATGCATGGATTAGATTCACCAATATTCAGTATCAAACTCACTTAGCAAGGCAAAAAAAATACATTGATGCTAATGAAGCAATGTCGCTCTTGACTTAAGAGTCATTAGTTACTATGTTATCTGTAAAATACCGAAAAAGGGGCGAATAACCATAACGGAATTTTCCGGAATTTTTAGAAATTTTCTGGGAATTTTTCGGAGCCCGTATGGCTTAGATTACGGGGATAAATAATGGGGTCACGGGAAATCCTGTTTAGGCTACTCCATTTAAACGAGGAATAGTTTGGTTTTTCTTTTCCTTTTTATTTTCTTTTTCTTTTCTCCCCCGCCGAACCCGTGCCCAAGCCGTCCCCGACGCCGTTCCTTTTCCTTCTTCTCCTCTCACGCTCAATCTACCCTAACCGCTCCCTTTCCTAATCGGCGCTGCACGCGACGGTTCTTCTTCCCCTCCGGTACAAAAGCAGTGACCAAGGGAAGCCTCACGCCTCTTCTTCTTCTCCCGATTCCACCTTTCTTTTCCCCTCTACACTGCCGCAGTAGCCATCGCCTCCTCTAGGGCATTATCGCTGGATTTCCAGAGACGCCGGCTTAGCTTCAACCACGAGCAGGTTGCCGAGGGGCAAACTTTGCACCATCTTCCTCGCGTCTTTATCGCCATTGATAGCCACGTCCGAGCAAGCGTGCCCTAGGTGCCACCTTCTCCCATCGCAGCGCTCCGTCGCTGCCGCACAGAGTAGTGCCGACACCCCACATCTGGAGTCTTACTAATTGATCTCCTCTCTGAATTGTTGCTCCACACAAGTTCATCCTCGGTCAGAAGAGGGGATTCGTGCTCAGTCTCGCTGGAGTTGGACTGTGGTTATCGCCTATCGGCGCTGGATTTTTGGTGGTGATCGGTGTTCCAGAGGGTTGTCTCTCCCTCCCGTGGCCTAACACCGAGCTTCCACCGCCGATTCCTTCTGCTCAAATCCAACAGCCGCTGGGTGTGGTTTCTGTTGGGAAGGGGCTGCCGATACAAAGGTAGGATAAGGTATCCTGGGTCTTGGTGATTGTGTATATATCTAGTTTTCGATTCTGTTATGGGTTCTGTGCTAACTAGGAGTAGTTGTTCCAGTAGCAGCTACTTAGGGGTTTCGGCAATGGATTCCGGCAGCAACCCCATCCTGCTTACCTTGAATTCCAGCAGCAAACAACCCTTCACCAGCAGCAATCAACGGCTGTGAATTGAGGTAAGGAGTAGGGTAATGAAATGAATATTGTTTATGTGTTTGAATTAGGTATGAGGTAGACTTCATGATTAGTATAATTGATTTAGGTTTGGATTATTAATCTAATGGGTTGATTGGGGATTAGGTAACTAACCCTAATTAACCGTTGGATTTAATTTAGGTAAGTTGAGGTTTATGATTTAGGATTTTTCCTTAAATTGTTCTTAAGGATTTTATTTAGCTATTCATTGAGTTGTAGCTAAATAAAAATGTATATATATTGGTGACACAGGATTTTGACGCGAGACGAGTATCTCGACGTCGGATTTGGACCGGATTGGACCTTTCTATTGGAGGCGGGTACCTTGACTTATCTATTTTGATATGTCATGTTGATATGCATAGTAATATTTAACGAGTAGTAATATTTATGTTCATTTCTGCATCGGTATGTCATTATCTATTACCTGAGCATGCTGTATTTATTTCCTGTTGTTGCATTCATGTTCCTTTGATTATATATGACCTTAAGGTAATGACATATCATGCCTGATTATGTTCAGGACATTGATTTATTTTACCTAACTTGTGTACCTAGGATATTATTTGATCCATATATCTTTCGGTACACATTTTGGTAGAGATGGATATGATCAGGATATTTCCATGCTTAGTGTCATGCATCATCTCGCATGATTGCATGCTGTGCGATTATTGGCTCCATTATTGTTGAGCACATCGTCAGTTACATGGATCTGCACACACAACTACTCATGGGGTTAGTGGTTTTTATCAGGCAGGGTGTGTTGCAGCAGGTTACTCTGTCAAGGGCTCCGTTGGTCCACTCATGGGTAGTATGACGTAGCGTGGTAGCAGAACATAGATCCCTCCTCTGGACTGGCTCAGGGAGATGAGAGCATTGAGCTCCCCCACTTATGATTTGGGGTAAGGAAGATAGGTGTACTTCGACAGCATCCCGTCCACTCGGTCACTCATCAGGAGCAGTGATGGCAGAGTGCACGGTTGTCACAGCCCTACCCACTCGGTCTCACCATCGTGTGTGAGACGGCTGACTAGCAGTAAGGGTGACCAGGACATGTCATTAGCATCATACGCATTGATGCATTTATTACTTGTGTTTGCTGCACTTTATATGCTGCATATTTGGTGGATGCATATGTTTGACATACATACAGGACTTATGATACTCTCGGTCTGACAACCTTGTTATCCTTATATCAGGTCCTGGTTAGTACAGATACTCCTGCTCCTTACAGTTTGACATTTTTCATATGATATGTATATCCAGAAGACTGTACGCATATTTATTATTAGTTGTTATTTCTTACTATGAATGCCCCACTGAGGAGTTGACTTACCCCGTTGATATTATTATTTCAGGTTGAGGCTGTCCGGAGGATTTCCAATCGCTAGTCCCCCTGCAAATCGCAAGGATGTTTGTTTGGTCTTTTGGTTTTTCTTATTATACTATCTAGACTATGTTTTAGACTTATATCTTTTTGGCACTTGAATCTTGTATGGTCCTTTATTTGTCGATGGGGTTTTATTTGGATATGTTCTGCTACATGTCTACCTGGACGACAGAAGAGGTGAGTTGACTTTATTTGCGTCATTGTGATTTGAGTTTTATGGGTGTAGTTGAGTAAGAATATGATTTGAGTTTTATGAGTGTAGTGGAGTAGGATATTTGGGATGATTTTCCTTATCGTTGTTTTAGTAGATTGTGATACTAAACTGCGTGGTATGTTATTATACATATGTTTCGCCGTGTTGGCCGAGGTATCTGGATTGATGTAGTCAAGTTTCATATTGTCACCCATACAGGGGAGATTTTCGACAGGGACTCCACCGGGGCGTGCCATTATCAGACTTGAGCAATAAAAATTAGAAAGGAAAAGGAAAGAGTGTTAGGGGCAACGGGGAAAAATTATTAGGGATTCTTAGGTAGCTCCATCTACATGTTAGTATATTTATTATTATAACTTTATATCTCCCACCCAATACTGTGTGATATCTAAATTAGATCTCCAAATTCATAACACTCGCCCTTAACTTAGTTCAAATAAATTATGGAGATTCATCTTATCGTTGTAGAACCACTTAAGGATTAGGTTAGCAAATCATTGATGAAGCTAACAAATAAAGTGACGTATATTTGACTCCACATTCTCTCAAGAAAAGACAATCAAACTGTGGTATTTAAAATTAGGTTCCTAGGTCCATAATAAAGAGTCGATATAAGGCAATTCCATCAAGTAAAGAAGCTTCACATTCACAATAAAATAAATAAAATGAAAGTAATTGCAGCCATGCCACATCCAGTTGGATGATGCAAATAAATAAATATATTGGTTAACAACTTCTAATTTTCTTAAATGAAGCACAAAGTTAAATAGGTTCAAGTTTATCGTCCAATAAAGATAATGGAACTTGCAAGCAAAGGAAACAGATGCAATATTACTAGAAATGATGACATAGATTCACTGAATTAGAGGAAGAAATAGATTGTGATAAGAAGGAATTGTTCTTTTGAAATAATAATAATAAAAAAAAAAGATGATGAGGTGAAGATTAAATGTATAGAACTATCATAACAATGGTTGGGGGAGCCATTGAATATAGAAAGCAACAACAAAGTTCGGAAACCGAATGAATAACTGAAAATTTGCAGGGCAATACAAAGCTGACAACGAACACTAAAAATGATGTATCTATTAGGAGTGCATATAAACTGGTTCAAGCATCTCAAGCGAATTCAGAGTATTAGTTTACCTTCCAATCAGCATGTTGCTCATGTGATTTATTCTGCTCATTTTCAGAAGCACTCCGAAGCATTTCAACAAAATTAGAGACTTCCTTTGTCCTCTTTCCTACAATTTCTTCAAAATCTGATGCTAAAGACAGATACAGAACCAGATAAATATAGTGCATATTAATGCAATTCCAAGAAGGTATAAGCCAAGACAAGTAGAGCAGCACATAAAGGACAATACAGGTTTTACTCTTTTTTGGGGGAAAAATGAGACCTATTATCTAACATCAAATTTCCGATGATAATCAACATTCCTATTTGTTATATCTTGAACTAATAACCTTACAATCTAAAGAAGACACTGAATTTGCATAGTCATTAACTTCAAATACAGAGGTACACTTTAATATAAGATGTAGATATACATTATATTCAACTTCTGCTATATCAAGTACCACATAGCATCTGCACACTCAAAAATTAAATAATAGCAATTTATGAATGTGTTCAGAATATTATAAAAGATCCATACACCAACTAGGAAAAGTTTTGTCCAACTTGTAATAATCAAAGAACATCCATGAGCAACCAAACCAATATTCTATCACACAAGTAGAGACCATGAATTAATCAAATAATGAAAAGAGACCATCTGCAGATGCATCAGATGCTTAATCAACCTTTGACATGAGATGAAGACGAGCAACGAAGTTGATTCTCGACCAGTAACTTGACAGACTCTTCATTTGCAAGATCAGGCAATGCAAGAGTTTTGTCCAGCCTCTCTCTTAGTTCCAGAATCTTCCTTTTCTTCTCCATCTCTGTGGTATAACAGACATTAAATATCTTCTTTTTTCAGGGAAGGATAAGACTCTCGCCTTGAAAGTATTTCCCTTTAATGTAGAATAACTATTGAGATGAAAAAGTATGCTCCCTGGAAAGCAGAATTAAGATAATATGTAAAGAAAAGCATAGTGGCAATGATTTCTGAGAAACAAAAAAAAAAGTTAAGTCACTTGTTTCCTGGAAATAGCAACTTGCTAAAAGTCACACATATTGTGTGCCTTAGTCTCCTCAAAGTTACAAGATAAATCATGTCACTCATGCTAGATTAATCCGTCACTTGATGAAGTACATGACTTTTCTCACCTGAGAGGCTGACACTACACAAAAGAATAGTTCATTGCTTAATAGTGGATGTGTGGCTAAACTAGATGACCCAAAATGGTAGTAGATAAATGATAGAGGAGAGAATGGTAAAATCAACCGAAAAAACTATCACATGATTATAAGATATGAAATCACCAAACGGTCCTCAACATTTATGTAAGCTAAATTTCTAGAAGCATAACAAACATCAACAATCTGCCAAGGTGAGCTAGAATTCTCACAATTTAAATATGAATAGCATTAGAGGTAAACGTTTTGGTGCCTAGGTAGAACAATTATCAGAGAAAATTAACCTTTCTGAATTTACTTTATCCAGCTGAAGAACAGCCCAATAGCATTGACACTTTACAGCTGTCTTAAAGCTGGCGTTTACTAAAACAAGAAATTGTGGGGAGATGTTGAATTATTTTTCCTGCGGCAAACTTGAGCAGGGAAGAAGCTTAAGGTTTTGTAATGCAAAAGTTTGGAGTCGAATAGGCTCCTTCTGCAAACAAGAGAATAAATGGGACTTTCGAAGATGCTTCAAATGGCAAATAGATCTCAATAAATTTACATATGCAAATATGAGGTATACATATTCCTCAAGAGGAAGCTTATGCACAATCTCAACCTGACTCTAATTAAAAACGAGACTCGATCAACAGGAAACATCGAGCGTTTGGGAGACCCAATTCTAATTTTTGAACTTGTTTTATGTATATTATAGAATCATGATACCAGTCAACTACCCTACCCAAACAACAAATCTTGAAATTGTTTTACAGCATCACCAGCATAAGCTCTGTTTGCAGGCGATCAATCTTTGCTCATTCACAAAAGAAAAGATGAGATCCTTACTTTGATTGTAGCATCAAATTGAACATGTACTACTAAAAATATTCATTTTGTAAGCATACAGAAAACATCAAGAATAATCATAACAAGCACACCGGGTTTATGAATCAGCGAGCAGTACTTTTCAACTAAACTAGTATTCAAAGAAAATTCAAAACAAATCCGTACAACACGCAGATTTCAAAAGTCAAGCTAAGAGAAAAGTTCCGACCAAAACAGTGAGATGAACAAATATACGATCAAATTTTACTCCTTTGTCATACGAAATAGAGCATGCAGTGATAAGAATAAGAACTCGTTCGACATTTCACATAAAACTCCAAATCAATCAAATCTTTTACGTAGGATAAGTTACTTCCCACCTGCAAATCAATTTCCTCTAATCACAATTTGCAAGACTACAGACCTGGACCCTAATCCATGGAAAGAATAAATCCTGGAAGGCGATGGGGAGCCATCCCACTTCCAGACAATTGAAAAGTGAAGGTACCGAATTCTCACGCACCAAGATATTACGTAGATTCCGATGCCCCGATCCCTTGAGAGATACGCAATCAAGAGTTCGATGAAATTGAAAGGGCCGAGGCAGCGACCCAGGATTGGGTCATCAAACTACGGTAGTAACGAAGACGAAAGCACCAACGAGTGGCTCAACTACCTGCATAGACGACTATTGCGAAGCAGGTGCGAGATCGCAGAAAGGAGAAGGATTCATGGCCCCAAAAGTCGATGGAGGTAGAGGACGAAATTTGTTTGGCTTGCTTGTCTTCCACAGAGAACCACAGTCAAAACACGTCTTTAAACAGTTGGCTTGCTGAGTTGCTGTTAAGGGTGTTAATTGTGGCAAAAGATGAATACGCTCGGCCAACACGAAAGAGGTAAATCACTGACGACTACTGATATTTGGAATAGTGACTAACACATAAGGGACGACTACTGATATTTGGAATAGTGACTAACACATAAGGGAGGTATTTATCTCGACTTTACCGATATTCGAACCTCAGACCTCATTATGACAATATTTTATGTGCTAGTCACTAAACCCATCCGAGGGGACTATGGTAAAGGGTGTTAATGTAATTTCAAAAAAATGTGTAATAAGTCCACCATCAGTGGCCCTGTTACAGGGACTGGACCAGGCAACTATTCTCCACGAATTTTAGACCGAACAGGACTGTCGGTTCATGCTTTAATTTTTGGCCCTTATGTTTTAATGGTTTGCAGTTGGTTGTTCAACAAACTCTAAGGCCACATTTAATGAGCGATGTCCAATATTTAAGATTTTGACCTAATGAATTAAATTAAGAACAATGGATTAAAACTATAGTTGAAAAGCAAAACATCTCCAGCAACCTGCTGATTGTTTGTGGACATCAATATATGTGATGCAATGAACTCAGCAACCTGCTGATTATCAATGAACAGGCAGAAAGCAGCATCAACAGGGAGCAAGCAAAATGCTATTAACTCAACGAATCTAGCACCATGGAAACAAATTACAAGCATAGGTAGCTCCGAGATAGGGGCCATCATGTTTTTTACCAATCATGGGATAAATTATAGTTTATTATCCGTACCCAAGCAACAGCAAGCAACTAACACTCTCTCTGTTTGACTGATTACTTGTACAATTAAAATAACTCGAACAGCTGACAAACCATCAAGCATCTTAGCACCAACACCCTTGACATTTATTGTGTAGCTTTGAACCAGTGCATCGTGCTACGCCTGGAAGGTGATCAGTAGACAGCAATGAAAGGCATCAGGACGGATCCCAACCAAAGCTTGCCATCCTTCTCTTCCACCTCACTGATTGCTTTAACTGTTTTTCCTTCCCTGTCCTCCAAAGTCTCAATTATCTCCCCATTTGGACTGTATTTAACGACCACCCCGTGGAGTTTGCCTCCAATCAGTAAAAGGTAGGTATATTTTATCGAAATAGGAAGCTTGAGTAGAAGTTTCCTCAGGTACCGGTGCTTGCTGAGGAAATCTATATACTTATTATGATGGCAATGAATTGCTACCCAGAAATCACCATTTTCGTTAGTTCTCACATTATCTGCATATCCAGGAAGGATAGCAAAAACTTCTGAGGTCCCTGCCTTTTCTCCCTTCAGCCAGTACCTGGTCAACCTACATTTGCATATGCATTTTTTTGTTCTAGTTTCTTAATTTATGCAATTGGATAAGTAGAATGAGATAGTCAGAGACCAACCTGAGACGTGCTTCAGAGAACAGCAGGAATGATTCATCCTTGCTTAGAGTCACACCATTAGGAAATTGAAGGTCGCGAAGAAGGACAGTTGTCACTTTTGTAGTCGGGTTGTATTTTAAAAGCCTCCCAGAAGATTCTCCGGTAAATATTAATTGCAAGAAATTCCTGGAAACAAACATGTGATTTGGACTTTTCCTACGAGTTCACAGCTCATAAACAATAGGCAAGTTAAATATGGATGTCCAGCAGAATTTATTAGATCCTCGTGAAAACATGTGCCAACAGTCATACATGGAAGATCTGAATAGCAATTCAAGATTTTTGCCGTGGATTCTGATACTGCTGGGTTATTTCATTTTTTTATCTACTATACCCATAGGAAATGGTAATTCAGCAATGCAGCAGGTCCAAAAAACTTTGTTTACATTCCTAGAGTCGATGGAGGATTGGTAACAACGCAAAGAGCCATTGGAATTGAGAAATGCAAGATTAAAAAATAATGGTCAAATCTAAATGCAAAAAATAATGACAAAACAACAAAAGAAAATGAAGCAAGCATTTAAAACTGCCAAAGCCTGAAGATCAAGAACCAATGGAAAGGCCAGGTCCTATAGATCTCTGTTTGTTGCTTATGATTACAGGTATGAGTTGTCGAGAACACAAATAGATTTTTTTTTTTTTATGAACTCGATAATATTTTATTCTTTTCATCTTTTCGAAACGAATTATCTGCAAACAAAAACTACAATAACGTCTATGAATACAAACAAATTCTTAGAATTTTGAGAAAGGAAAGAAATACCTTCTCTGGTAGTACGCGCTACTGTCTGTGAAGTAAACAGTAGCTTCGTCGTCTATAGCCAAGTCATTTGTGAACCCCAATGGAACCCCTTCAGCTTCCGCTGTTAGTGTTGCAGCAATGCCGCCTTGTGGGCCTACTTTGAGCAAGCCAAAGTAAGCATCAGCAATATACAAATCTCCTGTTTTCTTATCAAATCTAAGACCCAACGGTCGTCCACAGATATGTTCAATCTTTATGTGACTAAAAGGGTTTGGGTCCGGGTTGCATATTTCTGTCCTGCAAAGGAAAACAAAAATCTAGAACTGCATTTTGAACATCTAAACATGGAAAAAAATAAAAATCTTGCGAGCTACGAGTTCTGTTCATGAATCCAAATTTAACCAAAAATATTGCAAGCCCACATTTTGCGTTTTGCTTGGTTGATTAATGGAGCCGATGGAGAGAAATTGAGCAAGATCACGGAACCTTCTTACCTATTGAGCGAAGTGTAGGCGAAATCGGACCAGGACTCGCCGTTCCAGAATACCACCCGGCCGTCGTCGACGCCGGTGTATGGCCCGCGGCCCTGCGGGTCGAAAGCGATGCTCTCCGGTCCCTTCACCTGGTTGAGGAACCTGACCTCCGCTCCCCGGAGCCGGTCGCCCTCGTCCCGCACATGGGGGACCTCGGACCACGGCGGCAGTTCGTAGGGGTACGTCTCGAAGCCGGGGAAATTCGCCATGGGGCTTCGGCCCAAAGGGTCCAGCCCGCAGTAGAGCGCTGCGGCTAGGACTATTCCGGCGAGAAACACAGCCGGAGTCACCATTAACGGAGCTTCCTCTGACCACGGCGCTCTCCTTGTTTACTGTGTACTAAGTGGAGAACGAGGAGGGGACTCTCCGCGAGTTTTGAAGCAAGTCCTTCAATAATGAGCTGCTGACTTTAATGCCCGGCTGTTTACTCCCGTGCTGTAGCACCACCAAAAAGGAATTAATTACACAAGTATCTATCGGATAGAATCTCACTTTACTGTATTTGAAAATCATCCATCCAGTTTCCCCTCTTACAGTAACTTCCCAACGAACTGCAATAATCGACAGAAAGCCTCGCATCTGCTCGAACTGCAGGAACCAGCCCCCAGGACAAAATCACAGCCGCATAGGCTGCGAGCTCGCGGTCGGCCAGGTCATGCAAGCTACGAGCTCACAAGTCACAACGACTCTCAGGCTGCAATTCGCAGCTGCAAAAGCCGCAATTCACAACCACCGCAGCTGTGAGCTCGTCTACTGTGTTTTCCTTGTCCTTTGTGATTTTTTTTTTTTTTTTCCAATGATTTCTTCCACGTTACGTGCTTGAGGCTTTGATATCATCGAAAACAGTTTAATTAATTACAAGGAATCCAATATTGTCAGTAACTGGATCAAGATCTGATGGAGGATGACTATGATTGACAATTCTTTAATAATAAACGGATTCTCAAATGACTCAACCCAGCTTAATCGATTAGGCCTTGTTCGGACCAAATACAAGGAACGGTCAAATCATCAATCAATAAATAGATAACATTTTCTAGAGATCATCGATGAAAAAGATGAGAAGATCATAAAAACATTTCAATATAGAGTTAGAATGATACTGAGAAGAATTTCATTATATTATTCCAACGTTCAAGTTAGGATTTATTTAAAATATAAAACTAGATGAGAAAAAAGAAGAAAGAAATTCCTAAAGCCGAAGATAGCCCTCTTACACTTACCTTCTCTATGTGTAGCGGTCGGAAGAGTATCTCTACATCAGACGATGCATTCTCCTTCATCATCTTCATATGAGCCAATGAAGGGATCATATCTGATAGTTGTTAATTGTCTCTCTATCCACCAAACGCCTCATGTTTAAAGAAGTGTAAGTGCATTCAGGAGACCAGATCTGACAACCACTTGACCACCTCTCTATTCATCCAGTGCCACATGTTCCGGAATATTCACCATCGTTATCTACATCTCCTGGAAAAAACGGTCTCATCAATGAGACAATTACATTGTCTCCTTATCCACACGCCCCTCACGTATTTTTAGTTGGCCAACCTAGGGTGTGGGCTTGATCTGAGGATGAGTAAATGAAGTCGATGTTGAGTGGTCTTGAAGATAGACGAAATTGAGTTCAAAGTAGGGAGGATATCTAGATATGAGGTTGAGACTGAGACAATGTTGGCAACTAAAGTCGAGTCAGGGGCAATGTCAACGACTGAGGCATAGAGGATGTCGAGATCTAAGGCTAAGATAGAGAGGATGTCAACGATTGAGATTGAGACATGAGCAATATCGATGACTGAGACTTAGGCATGGAGGTGAGACAGGGAGGATGTCAGTGACTGAGGCTGAGACCAAGGCGATGTCGGTGATTGAGATTAAGGCATAGAGGATGTCGGGATTTGGGGCTGAGACATGAACAATGTCGACAGTTGAAATCGAGGTGTAATAACTGACTTATCCTTAGTCAAACTCAAATCTTTAGGATGAGTGTATTAAGCAGGTTTGATTAAGCTCGAGTTCTTTCTAGGCTAAGTTTGACACCTTGTGACTAATGTCTACTCCACTTTAATTTTGACTAACAGTTTAGCACGCCTTTTGACAACATGAGATATTGGGGCTGCAGAATTCTGCCACATCACAAACATCTCCTTCAAATCTAGTCGAAGAAGGCATAGTCTGACTAACTAACTATACTGAGTTGTCATCTACCTATCAAGCTTACCTTTCCAAAATATTGAGCTGAGGTGTCAACATTTTCAATGAGGCAGCTGACCGGGTCGTAGTCGTTAGCGAGATAAGGCGCCACATTTAATGAACATGATAAGTGAGATCGCATATCACCCTTATGATTGGCGCACTGTATCGACGCAGTGATGGTGTAGAAAATATGTTCTAAATGCATGATAGACGAATTAATTAAATGCAATAAAAACTTACAGCGATCTCCCGCAGATCCGCAATCGGCAATGACGAAGCTCGCTATCGGAAGAGCGATCACAGGATCGGAAAGCCCTCCGCAATTCCACAAACCAAATCTCGCCGCTTTGGATGTTCTCCTCTTACTCTCATCGCACGATCACGATTTCACACACCCTGAGCCTTGGACGAACCCCCTTTATATAGGGAAATATACTAGGGGCATAATGGACTTTTCCATTATGTGTAGTGGGGAACATGGGCCACGTTCCCCACTATCCTCATTTCCAACATCTCCCACTCGTCCAAGGTAAGTCACTAAGACTAGTTCATTCAGGTAAGTCACAAAGACTTAATAAGTCACATAGACTATTAGAGAGTTTGATCACATAGACCATATGAGAACATCCAATCCATACTTAGAGAAAATGGTTCGTGCATTGAGCGATAGTTGCTAAGAAGATTGTTACACCTTGACTTAGCCGCTCTTTGAGCAATCAATGCTAATAAAGTTGTTACACTTTACTTAGCTGCTCAAATAAATTAGAGACACACTCTTCATGGCACATAGCCTCTTTCTTGGTGGCACATAGCCTTTATCCAGAATCCATCCAATCTTCAAGTGACACACAGCCATTATCTTGAAGATATCTATGTCTTGCTATTTACCCAGATTAAATAATTTCTATTTACATCGATATGAACATCTCTAATCCCTTATAATGACCATTATGTCATGAGCATGTTCCATATCCAATATTCACATTCATTTCCGTACATAACAGAAATGGGTCGACCAGTGAATAACAACAAAAGATGTAAATATATTTAATCTTCCTTTTTGGCTAGAATCAATTCATTTTAATCAGTCGCTTTCCTAGTTATGCTCCATAGACCGAATCATCCATAGCCATAGGATACACGCTAAAGTAGCAGACACTGATTAAAACTTCAAGTAGACAGCTAAATAGTCACTAAGGCAAAAAATTAAGATTAATATATAATCTCAAAGGTCTCACATAGTAGAGAAACAGGGATTTATTCTCCTACTACCTTTATTGTCGCAATAGCACATGTGGTATGAATCACATGCTACGATGTTATTCTCTTTACTAAAAAGAGTGCATGTTGTCTTCAAATTTAACATCGTACAGATTTTGATCTAGACATACCTAACGTCTAATCCTGAATTCAACATATGAATTCTAATCTGGCTTTCAACAGGTTCAGTAAATGGTGGGTTCATTTACTTCGATCATTATTTATACATAAATGATCTCATCTTGACACAATTATCAAGGCGACCTCAACTTATGAATCTGTCTCTAATTTCAGCTACATAAGTTGTTTCATAAGTAACGGTCTTACCCCTATTTGTACTTAACAAACAGAGATGATCATCCATGTGAGTGGACCAATCTCCACCTGCCAACATGCTCACCGAGATCTTACATGAATGTAACAAATACAACATATACACTGAATAAATTATGGCAAATTACACAATCATAACACAAAGTCTGATTGTTATTTCAATATTGTTACATTCTACAAAGTCCCAAAGACTTTACATGTTCTTTAAATGACTCTTTAGTCATTGGCTTAGTAAAAGGATCTGCAAGCATAACACGTGTAGGGACATACTCAATAATGACTTTTCTTTTAGCCACAATATCCCTTACATAATTATATTTAATTTCTATATGCTTGCCTTTGCTATGATATTTGGGATCCTTGAAAAAAGCTATTGCAGCTTGATCACGATGAGCGATTCTTGGACTCCCACTATCCTCGTGATTTTCGGATGCTTGAAACCTTCTCAACCGGACTACTTCTTGCCTTGAACATGCCACATATTCACTTCCATAGTCGATAAAGCTACACAAGCTTGTTTCTTGTTGTTCCATGGCGCCACCATTCGGCAAGAATGCATAGTCGATGTGGATTTTCTATCATCCGTGTCTCCACCCAATCTGATCCGAATAACCTTTCGACTCATATCGATCCTTGAAATGCACAATAATCTGTCGCCTTGAGATATCTGAATATCCTTTTATCGCCTTCCAGTGTCTCGGTCCTGGGTTTGACGAAGCCCACAACATAGCTGATATCGGGACGTGTACACAACATAGTGTACATCAAACTACCAATAGCACTGACATATGATTTTTTATTCATCTCAGCTATTTCCTCTGGAGTTTTAGGACACATACTCTTGCTCAACACAGTACCTTTCACAATAGGTGTATGTTCTATGTTGCAATTAGACATGCTGAAGTGATGTAACATCTTATTTATATAAGACTCTTGTGACAGACCCAAAAGTCTTTTAGGACGATCTCTTATGATCTTCACCCCTAAAATGTATTCAGCTTCTCCCATATCTGTTGTATCAAATTGTGATGACAGCCACTTCTTGACTTCATTCACATATCCTATGTCATTTCCAGCTATCAGCATATCATCAACATATAATGATAAAATGACATACTTTCCTTTTTCCTGTTTCAGGAAAACACAATGATCCTCATTGATTATTTCAAAACCATAAGATAAAACGACTTCATTAAATCTTATGTTCCATTGTCTTGACGCTTACTTTAGCCCATATATAGACTTTCTAAGTCTACATACTTTTTGCTCTTGGCCTTCAGCAATGAAACCTTCTGGTTGAACCATATAGATTTCTTCGTCAAGATCACCATTAAGGAAAGCAGTTTTTACATCCATTTGATGTAATTCTAAGTCATAATGTGCCACAAAGGCCAAAATAACTCTTATTGATACAAATTTCACTACGGGAGAAAATGTCTCTTCAAAGTCAATACCCTCCATTTGGGTATATCCTTTTGCTACTAAACGAGCTTTGTATCTGTTAATCGATCCATCTGCTTTCCTCTTTATTTTGAGAATCCATTTATTCCCAATAGCCCTTCGGCCTGGAGGAAGATCGACTAAGTCCCAAACATGATTTCGAAACATGGACTGCATCTCTTCAACTATTGCAGCTTTCCATTTTTCTCTAACTCTACATCCCAATGCTTCCTCAATGGATTGAGGCTCGTCGTCGTCAATTGGAAGTGTAACCAATGCCTCATTCTCAATATCAAGCCTCTTCTTAGGTTTGATCTTACGAACACTTCTCCGTAAGTTGGGCTGTTGAGAAGTCAACTCATGACTCGGCATATCACTCCCACTCGGTTGACTAGACTCAGGTATCTCTTTTGACACCTCTCTTGTTGATAATATCTCATCCTCCTCAAATAGAGGAACATTTTTATCAACATCACCTCTGATTAGGAACTCTGTTTCGAGAAAAGTCGCATCTCTCAAGTCTATTTCGGAGATGGTTCCATCTAGTTGCTCACCTATGAAAACATAACCTTTGGAGGTCTCATGATATCTTATAAAGATACATTTCTTACCTCTAGGCCCCAGTTTTCCATACTTGTGAGAACTATCATGAACATAAGCAGCTGACCCCCAGGGTCTCAGATTACTCAAATCTGATTTTCTGCCTGTCCAACGTTCATATGGGGTAGATGGAACTGACTTTGAAGGCACTTTGTTAAGTATATAGGCTGCAGTTAATAATGCATCTCCCCAATAGGAAATTGGCAAATTAGCTTGCGCCATCATAGACCTAACCATTTCAAGAAGAGTCCTATTTCTTCTTTCAGCTACCCCATTTTGCTGTGGAGTTCCAGGGATTGTCAGCTGTCTAATAATCCCTCTATCATTACATATTATCTTGAACATATCAGACAAATACTCCCCACCACGGTTAGTGCGTAAAGTCTTAACTTTACGTTTCGTTTGATTCTCAACTTCGTTCATATAACGAATGAAGCAATCTAATGCTTCGGATTTGTGAGAAATCAAATACACATGACCGAACCTAGAGAAATCATCAATAAATGTAATGAAATAGAAAGCTCCATGTCTAGCCTTCACATTCATTGGACCATAAATGTCCGAATGAATTAACTGCAATGTTGATTCAGATCTAATAGCCTTACCAAATGGTTTCCTAGTTGCTTTTCCAGCAAGACAATGCTCACATATAGACAATTGAATCTTAGCTCGAGTGCCCAATAGACCCTCTTTAGCTAATCGATTCATACGTTCTTGTCCTATGTGTCCTAATCTAGCATGTCAAACCTCATCAGTTATATCTGCATCACTAGTTAAAGCAATGTTTGAAAAACAATCATCAATAGCATAATTGACATCTGGTTCTACATCAAGAACCATAAAACTATTTGTTAAAAAACCATATCCGATTGACACTGAGTCAATCTTAAGTTCAACAGACCAACTGTAAAAATTAATACAATACCCTAAATCAAGATTCCGTCGAATTTTAGGAGCATACAGGACATCATGTAGAAATAAAACTCTACCACCACGTAGGTTGAGTTTGCAAGTGCCGACTCCTTTGACTTCAACTCTTGCATTATTTCCCACATAGATCCACTTGTTGCCAGCTGGTACTCAACAAATGTAACTCGTTCCCGAGCTACATGGTTGGTTGCTCCCGAATCTATAATCCACAAAGGATAAGAATCAGCTAACAACACTGAACTAGCAACAAAATGCTCTTGAAAAGAAGACACACTTGGATTTACCTTTTTCGGCTCATTGCACTCCCGAGCAAAGTGGCCCTTTTTGCCATAATTAAAACAAGTCAACTTGTTTTTAGGTTTCTTTCCAGTCTTCTTGACTATCTTCTTAATTGGGCCTTGTCCCACAACAGCAGCTTCCCACTTCTTTCCCTTCCCTTTCTTGAACCATTTCTTTTTCTTGGATCCATATGATCCTGCAGAACCTACAGCCACATAGGCTTGTCCAGAAATCCTTGCGGATTCAACTCTCTCCGCCTCCAGTTCTACATGGCGTGAGACATCAGTGAAAGTCTTGATACTCTCACTGTGAGTTAAGGTCTGCTTCATGGTTTCCCAAGAATCTGGAAGTGAACGTATAACTGCTTGAACCTGTTGTTCATCAGTCAACTCATGACCAGCAGTTTTAAGCTCCCGAATCAAGTTCGACATCTCCCTGAGGTGTTGAACCATTGATACATTTGGACGCTTTTTATAGCTGTCAAATTTAATTGTCAGCTGTCGAAGCTTGCTCAGACTTACTCCACTGTATCTTTCTTTAAGGCAACCCAGACTTCATGAGCCGTAAGATATGACTCATACTCAAAAGCTAGGTCGTCTACCATTGAACTAATCAATATACCCTTTGCCGTGGAGTCCTTTTTCTTCCATGCCTTATAGGCATCAAGATCTCGTCTGTGTTGTACAGTGGGACCATCTACAGGTACTTCCATAACCTGATTTACAGCCTCTAGAACTTCTTGTTCCTCAAGTACATATTGTATCCTGAGGTGCCAAATTTTATAGTTATCCCCATTAAGTTTTTCACCTTTGTTGAGTTCAGCTATTATGTTTTTGGTTGCCATAATCTATCATAAATAAACAAATTATTTAGTATTCAGTGTATATCATATGTATGCAATTTATGATTGACTTAATATTACTTTGAATTGGTTTACAAAATCAAGTGACAACTATGTTTTCACTCATCATCCGTATGACCAATCAAATTAATATTAATCAATTCTATTACATACATCCCAACAAATGAACTAATCATTTATAATATCATGAATTCATTAATTAAATGAACTAATCATTTAATATATCATGTTTTTTTTAATTAAATGAAGTAATCATTTAATACATCATGAACTAATCATGCATCATGTCAAGCAAACAACATAACTAAATGAACATATCATTAATATAAAATTATGCTGCAAATTGTTAACATATAACTAACTGACATGAATGAAATGGACTAACTATTGTTCATACAAAACGACAATGAAAATAACAGAACTCTAATAAACTAGATAGACAACTACCACTCCCACTAGGACAGACACTAGTACAGTGGCCAAAATAATTCCTCTCAGCCTGGACTCATTTGGGGTAATCACAGGCAGGACAGCTTCAAGGTTCTCTATTGAATCCACAATTGGATCCTCTTCTGGTTCCTCCTCAATCATTTCCGGATCCTCTTCGAACTCTTCCGGATCCTCTTCAGTCATATGATGAAGCAGCTCCTCACATAATACAGAATATGTGACGCGTCCTTGATGACGCCCCCAAATATAGTCTGCTATCATCCTAGGATTTTCTGGCAATGATTGCATCAAAGCCCAAATCCTATAACTGTCCAGGACTGAAAACTCTTCTCGCTCAAGTTTCCAAAACAGATCATCAAGCCGTCCAATGTGTCCGTCGACTCCATAAGCAGAGTTGTACTCTATCTCCTGAATCTCCTCCCTGAGCTGATTCCCAAAGCTCATAATGTGGTAATCGTCCGTGTCATCTGAAAAATTGAAAATAAATAAGTCAGTACAAAACCGACTAACCAGTACAAAACCGGCTTATTTCAATTTATACAGGCATAGTACCAATATAATAAATCAAGAAAAACAAATCTTCTCGATTTTCAGGAGTTCAAGTCGACAATTAGAACCAATCTAATTGGTCAGACCCATTAGATCGGTTGATCAGGGATCCAGATCCTAAGCTTGGTCCATTGTCCTTAATTAGAACTAATCTAATTGGACAGGGATTTTGTGCCTATGTTCTGTTACTTTTTCTCTAAGTTCATTTCTACCAATTTCATACTTATTGATCAAACTCAGATTCGTTTGATCAAACCAATGCCCATTGATTTAAGTCCGACCAATTAGAACAAATCTAATTGTTTTGATCAAATCTGATCCAATAGAACAAATCTGGTCATTTGATCATATTTGGTTCAAGTCCAATTAATCAACCCAAATTTATTTCGGGTTTGGATCAAATTGGTTCGGTTAAACCAACTAATGATTTAAACATGAACTAGATCTAAATGGACCAAAATTACTCTAGACCATTTATCATAAATAGTAAATTAATTGAACTCAATTTCAATTAATTAACTCATGCAAACAAATTTAATTGCACATTTTTTTTTAACATTCTATTTAAAAAAAATGCATGAAGAAAAAAAAAACAAAAAAAAGAATCAATTGCATGCGTTAATTCTGTGAACATATCACAGTACTGTCTTGTTTTTTTTTCTTCGCTTTTGTTTTGAGAAAAATTCAAAACAGAAACCTCATGTTTATCTTTGCCCGTTTTCATCGCCACCACGACCCCATGCATGCACGCCACGGATACTGTGCACGCCGTGTATGCTGTGCAAGCCACTTTTCACGCGACGAACACGGTTGCAACAATAGGTGGCCATGATCACTTCGCCGGCCAACTGGAAGTTATCACCAGCCTTTGCCGGTGGTAGCCGGTTCTTTCCAGCATCAAAAACCAATCAATTTTAGGCTCGACGAGATTACCGACAGTGGTTCTGCCTATCCTAGCCACCAACACATAGCCGGCCAGCCAGGACGCCAACAACGGCCACGGACTGCCATCGCCGGTAAATCCAGCGGTAGCGATTTTACAAATTGGGCACAACGTGTATGCTACGACACATTAGTCGTGCAAAACGGCGACGGAAAATGACAAATCGAGAAAACATCCGAACGACGATTTCATAATTCGTCTCTAAGCATTTAGAAATAACTACGCGCTCTGATACCAATGTAGAAAATATGTTCTAAATGCATGATAGACGAATTAATTAAATGCAATAAAAACTTACAGCGATCTCCCGCAGATCCGCAATCGGCAATGACGAAGCTCGCTATCGGAAGAGCGATCACAGGATCGGAAAGCCCTCCGCAATTCCACAAACCAAATCTCGCCGCTTTGGATGTTCTCCTCTTACTCTCGTCGCACGATCACGATTTCACACACCTTGAGCCTTGGACGAACCCCCTTTATATAGGGAAATATACTAGGGGCATAATGGACTTTTCCATTATGTGTAGTGGGGAACATGGGTCACGTTCCCCACTATCCCCATTTCCAACAGATGGTAGACATACAATATCCGTCTCAAGCTGTGAGATCACCTTACCGCATTAATTGTGAAAGCGTACAACGATGATGCTACTGACATGACCCTAGATCATGCGATGGTGGTGCATTGCCACTTTTCGATCCCTACATCCAACGACCACGTTTGAACCTCCAAGGAGATCGATGTATCGCCTTATAACTCACTACTATTACACTTTAATTGGGAGAAATTTGCATGATCATGTGCACATGATTGGAACTTTTTCTTGTCTTTTGAAAGCGAGTTTGCAATAGAAAAATAAACTAAGTGAGAAAGATAAAACATGAAAAAATTGAACACAAACGTTTTACTTGATTTAGAGCCTTCGACGACTTCTACTCCAAGACCCATACCCTTTAGATCTTTTCGACGAATAATCCACTAATATCAATCGAATAATTACAAAGACATAGAACGTTAAAATGCAAATAATTTAAATACAAGTATATCGACGACTTTTGTGTTGAAGCTCGAGCGTAGCTGCTGAAGGAGTGTTTCAATGTCGTAGAGTAGCTTTCGAAGCAGCACGTGAGTATGAAAGTTGTAACGAATGATGTTCTGATACTGCTAGTTGAAACTTCTTTTATAGGTCTTTCCAGGTGCCTGGACCACTGAGCTTATTCGATTCTGCTTCGACGTTGAGTTATCCAATTTCGGGCACCTAGACCACCCTCAGGCGCCTGGATCACTGACATGGATGCACCTCAGCGAAGCTCTATTCATCTTGCCTCTATTCACCCCGGGCGCATGGACCACCCTCGAACTCCTGTACTCTGACGTGTGCAAACCAATTGGAGTGTGTCAACTCAACTGCATGTGTGGCTAGATTTGACCCAATCCAAGTGCTTGGACCTACTCAGGGCACCCAGACCTTCAGGCACCTGGACCCTTCCAAGGCACCTGAAAGTCCTTTTTCCAACCAACATGCACCTTCGATTTCCTACACCGCAGAATTAATATAACAAGCATAATATGAATTCAAATTATTAATTAGATCCTATCTTACCAAAATATATTTTTGATCTCAACTTAGATCTTGTCCTACAACCACACTAGGGCTCGTCCTCACCAGATCTCTCTTCTCTAGTACTTAGCTCACTTACCAATAGCAGACTTACCCAACTCCTGACCCACCAAGTCTTTCTACCAGATGCCCCATTTGGACTTCAGTTAGTTGTCAGATCTTGTAGATCCAACTAAACTTCCTGTCAAATATCAACCTATCTGGATTCTCTACTGTTAGGATCGATGGTCGCGGCTAGAGAGGGGGGGGTGTGAATAGCCGCCCCCAAAAATATTCGTTTCTTTCTACGATTAGGTTTAGTGCAGCGGAAATAACAAATAGAAACGAAAAAGGAGAAGCAAACCTCAACACGAAGATGTAACGAGGTTCGGAGATGATACTTCTACTCCTCGGTGTGTCCGTAAGGTGGACGAAGCCTATCAATCCGTCGGTGGATGAGTCCCCGGAAAATCGGCTAATATAAACTCCTTATGGGTGGAGAAACCTCGCCACAAAAACTTACAACAGCAAGAAGGAGTACAAGTACAGCAAGAAGCAAAATACAATACAACTGTAAAATATTCGCATACTTGCCTTCTCTTCGACTGGATGAAGCAGCAGCTTCAAGCGACGCCTACAACAGCAGGAACCCAGCCGAAAGAAAGCTCACGCGAAGCTTAGACGAGAGCTCAGCAAAGCTCTAGAGAAATAGTAGCAGCAAGAAGGAACAGAGAGGAAGAAGAAGAGTAAGAAGGAGACTCCACTGTAGAAGCCCTCAGCCCTTTTATAACCTGCATCCACCTGCGAGAAGAACAGAGGCCAAAGACAACAGAAGAATCTAGCCGTTGTCTCTCAACGGCTAGGGCCAGACCGATCAGGCATCACCCTGATCGGTCTGGGGCTGATCTGATCGGTCGTGGGGACCGATCAGGCTCTATGCTGATCGGTCCCCAGACCGATCAGAATGCTTTCACAGAGAGTTGCCCAACTCTCTGTGCGTACCCTGATCGGTCGATCAGGAAACCACAATATCAGTGGATCGGTCACCAGACCGATCCAGGTCTTGGTTTTTGCCCAAACCAAGTCCAAACCAATATCCGGTCAACCTTGACCTCTTGGTACATCATGCTTAGCATCCGGTCACTCCCTTGACCTGCTAAGACTCCCCACCAAGTGTCCGGTCAATCCCTTTGACCCACTTGGACTTTTCTCTTCGTGTCAAGTATCCGGTCACTCCCTTGACCTACTTGACCTTCTCAACACCAGATGTCCGATCACCCTTGATCCATCTGGATTTTCCCTTGCCCGGCTTCACTCACCAGGACTTTCACCTAGCTTCACTCACTAGGATTTTCACCTGGCTTCACTCACAGATTTCAATGGCTTCACTCTGACCACTTTCCAACGGCTTCACTCATGATACTTTCCCACTTCACTCACCAGGACTTTCACCTAGCTTCACTCACTAGGGTTTTCACAACTGCCTGGCTTCACTCACCAGGACTTTCCCACTGCCTGGCTTCACTCACCAGGACTTTCCACATCCGGTCCAGAGAACGAGCTACCGAGCCCTCTCTGACCTAATCCGGAGAACGAGCTACCGAGCCTTCTCTGACTTCCACTTGCCAAGTTCCCATACTTGGACTTCTCCGTGCCAAGTCTCCATACTTGGACTTTTCCCGTGCCAAGCTCCCTGCTTGGACTTTTCACCAGATGTCTGATCAACTCACCTCGGGTCAACCAGGTCAACCTTGACCACGGGTTACACCCACAATCTCCCAAGCTTGTATCCTTGTCAATCATCAAGATACAACTTTTCTGTTCACGTCAAACATTGTCAAACATAACTCGTCAAACATCAAAACACAACTCGAATCAAGTCAACTCGAGTCTGGTCAACCAGGTCAACCTTGACCTAAGGTTGCACCAACAATCTCCCCCTTTTTGATGTTTGACAAAACCTATAATCAAACTCATAATCAAGTTAGGTTAACCCGATAACCTAACTTAGGTTTTCCAATGTTCTTCCCTGAACATTCTCTAGACCTAACTTAGGTTTTCCAATGTTCTTCCCTGAACATTTTCTAGACATTCTCCATTCTCCTTTCTACTTTCCCCCTATTTGACACACATCAAAAAGAGTGAATCAAGGTCAAGAGTTTCTTCCTAATGAAAGTCCCATACCTTTCATTGAAACTCTTAATTTCCCCCTTGATACTAAGGTCCAACAATTAACTTAGTGATAATCCCATATCACTCAAGTCTTTAGGAGTAAAAACTCCCCCTAAAAGTCAACTCCCCTTGACTAATAGATAAAATTCTCCCTAAAGGTCAACTCCCCCTTAACCATTGCACCAACAATGTCTTGGAGAGTTTCAAACCTTCAAAATACCAACTCCCGAGCTTAAATTTCAGACAACCAGTCGAATTTCAACAATTTGGCACGCCCTGATCGGTCACTAGACCGATCAGGCTCCCTCTGGATCGGTCCAGTGACCGATCTGGGAACCTCCTAATCGGTCCACGACCTCTGATTTCTGATTTCTGAATTTTTCTTCTTCCGAAATTCAGAAACCTCTAGAAAATCACAGAAAATTTCAAAAATTGTGAAATTTTGAGGATACATTCCTCATACCACATACTATCATGGAAAAATAATTTTCTATGAAAATAAGTTCCATTTTCTAATCTTGATACAAAGTTCAAAAGTCTTTGAAATAGCTCAAAGTTAACTCATCTTTGTATCACTTTGCTCAATGATGAATGCTATCACTAGTAAAGCTTCATCAAGGTTTTTCAAATCAATTTTGAAATGATTTTAAACCATTTAATTTATGACCACAATCTTTGGGCTAAATGTACATGACTTGTACATAAGCTTTCCCTATGATCCCCAATTTCGAATTAAGCTCATCTAGGTACAAGAACTATGCACCTTGATCCTAACTCATGATCCTAATATCTCACACACATCTAAGGTGTATCAAACACATCCAAGTCAATTTTGATGTGAGATATGGGTTTAGGTCATCTTAGGCTAAGTTCTCATGCATTTTCTAAACAACAATTTGATCTCCATATCAAATTATGTTTTAGTCCTTAAATCAATTTCATTGATCATTAATGCACAAGATGATGACATGACATATAATTGTATCATAAATGGAAACATATGCCAATGTCATGATGTCATGGCATAAAGTATGAAACTTAAATAAAGCATGACATATGAATAACCTAAGCATTATCATGACATTTTAAATGATCATAGATTAAATATGATGTCATGACATGGCATATGACAAACAATATATGGCAAATAACATGTCAAGGTATAGAAAATACCTAATTCTAGCCTTAGTTACCATTTTTGATAATTTTGATCATTTTGCCATAAATTCTATATTTCTAAGTGTAATAGATCTAAGATCATATATCAAGGATGTTTAGATCACTATGTGCCAATTAAATTGACTCTAGACGACTCTTCAAATATGATTGGCACATTCTAATCACCTTAGGAATAATTCTTAATTTCATTTTCAATGCTTGATTATACCTTGAAAAATCCTAAAGTGTCACCTTTTGCCATGATTAGGTTAACTACCTATTCAAGTAAGGTTGGCACACCCTAACTAATCTAGCGTGATGAAATCACGCTCCTAGGAACCCAATACCTATTGGAGCTCATTGGGTTCACTAAATATTCACTAGGGATGATTTCCCTAGCAACCCTCCTAGGCTTTGAAGCCTTGGTCATTTGGGACTCATCAAGATCAACTCTAGGGGTGACTCCCCTTGTGACTTTGGTGTTGTTCTTCCTAGCCCTAGGTTTTGTTCCATAATCGAATGAAACATTATGATAATTGGGCTTGACTACTTGGGACTTAGGTTTGTGACCCAAACCTTTCTTGTCCTTGGACTTGAGTTTTTGACCCTTGGACCCTAGAGTTGACTTCTCTAAATTTTTAAGGGTCTTTTCTAAAGTGTCAAGTCTTGACCTCAAGACTTGATTCTCCTTTTCTAATACCTCAAGTTTTAATTTGTCATTGTTCTTTGAGGTACTCCTAGGCATATGTCTAGTTGTTTTGGGATTTCTACCTAAGTTCTCCCTAACCTTAGATGAGTTAATCCTAGGATTGACATTTCTAGTGTTGTCCTTACCTAGGCTAACATGTTTAGCACCTAAGCACATATATTGGTTCCTAAAGTTAACATGCTTATCATTATTAACAATTGCAACAAAACTACTAGCATGTGTCTTATTGCAAGAATGAGACTTAAATGTTACCTTAGGGTTTACCTTCGCTCCCCCTATTGACGTGCTCGGTCTCTTGTCCTTGTGAGGTTGCCTCCCCCTCGGACATTGACTTCTATAGTGTCCCCTTCGCTTGCATTGGAAGCACACCACGTGCTCCTTGCCCTTGCGTGTCGGGACTCCGGCTTCCTTGACCTTTGGCGCCGGTGGAGTCTTTCTAACCCTCTTTGGACATTTACTCTTGTAATGTCCAAATTCCCTACACTCAAAGCACATTATGTGTAATTTGCTAGAAACTAAATGGCTTGAGTTACCTAGAGTTGAGGATGAATGAACGCTCTCTCCTTCATCCCTTCCGGAGGTAGAAGCTTCTTCTTCTTGCTCCGAACTTGAAGAAAAACTCTCCTCCTCTTCTTCTTTAGATGTTGAGTGGCCCTCAACTTCTAAATCCATTCCTCCATGAAGTGAGCTACTTGGCTCACTTGACTCCTCTTCATGACTTGAAGTGGAGTTCTCCTCATGGAACTTTGCCAAGTTGTTCCACAACTCCTTGGCATTGTTATATCCACCTATCCTACACAAAACATCATTAGGTAAAGAAAATTCAAAAATTTTCAATACCTCATCGTTGACTAGGGATTGGTGGACTTGTTCCTTGGTCCACTCCTTCTTCTCTAGGGTTTCTCCTTTCTTGTCCATCGGAGGCTTGAAACCTAATTGAACACAACTCCAATTTTCAAGGTTAGTCATAAGAAAGTACTTCATTCTTACCTTCCAAAACGCGAAGTCGTCGCGATCGTAGAAAGGTGGAATTGTGACATCTTCTCCAAATAACTCCATTCTCTAGCTCGTGCTCCCCCGGGTGTTGATCCAACGGAGAGCGACCTCGCTCTGATACCACTTGTTAGGATCGATGGTCGCGGCTAGAGAGGGGGGGTGTGAATAGCCGCCCCCAAAAACTTTCATTTCTTCCTACGATTAGGGTTAGTGCAGCGGAAATAACAAATAGAAACGAAAAAGGAGAAGCAAACCTCAACACGAAGATGTAACGAGGTTCGGAGATGATACTCCTACTTCTCGGCGTGTCCGTAAGGTGGACGAAGCCTATCAATCCGTCGGTGGATGAGTCCCCGGAAAATCGGCTAATATAAACTCCTTATGGGTGGAGAAACCTCGCCACAAAAACTTACAACAGCAAGAAGGAGTACAAGTACAGCAAGAAGCAAAATACAATACAACTGTAAAACCTTAACACTTGCCTTCTCTTATTGGATGAAAGCGGACGCCTACTGAGGAACCCAGGAAAGCTCACAAAGCTTAGGCGAGCTCAGAAAGCTCTAGAGAAATAGTAGCGACAAGAAGGAGCAGAGAGGAAGAAGAAGAGTAAGAGGAGACTCCAGAGAAGCCCTGCCCTTTTATACCTGCATCCACCTGCGAGAAGAGCAGAGGCCAAAAAGCAATGGAAGAATCTGGCGTTGTCTCTCAGCGGCTGACCGATCGTGCATCACCACGATCGGTGCGGCTGATCTGATCGTCGTGGGGACCGATCAGCTCTATCTTGATCGGTCCCGGACCGATCAGAATGCTTCACAGAGTTGCCCAACTCTGTGCGAATCTGATCGGTCCCGGGGACCGATCAGCTTCTTGATCGGTCCCCGGCCGTCTGCAGGCACTGATCGCTTTACGATCGGTCTCGAGCCGATCCGGTCTTGGTTTTGCCCACCAAGTCGAACCAATATCCGGTCAACCTTGACCTCTTGGTACATCATGCTTAGCATCCGGTCACTCCCTTGACCTGCTAAGACTCCCCACCAGTGTCCGGTCAATCCCTTTGACCCACTTGGACTTTTCTCTTCGTGTCAAATAGCCGGTGACTCCCTTGACCTACTTGACCTTCTCAACACCGGATGTCCGATCACCATGGATTTTCCCACTGCCTGGCTTCACTCACCGGGACTTTCACCTAGCTTCACTCACTAGGGTTTTCACAGCTGCCTGGCTTCACTCACCAGGCCTCCCACTGCCAGGCTTCACTCACCGGGACTTTCCCACTGCCTCACTCAACGGGACTTTCACCTAGCTTCACTCACTAGGGTTTTCTATCTGCCTGGCTTCACTCACGGGACTTTCACCACTCACCAGGACTTTCCACATCCGGTCCAGAGAACGAGCTACCGAGTCCTCTCTGACCTAATCCGGAGAACGAGCTACCGAGCCTTCTCTGACTTCCACTTGCCAAGTTCTCATACTTGGACTTCTCCGTGCCAAGTCTCCATACTTGGACTTTTCCCGTGCCAATCTCCCTACTTGGACTTTTCACCAGATGTCTGGTCAACTCACCTCGGGTCAACCAGGTCAACCTTGACCACGGGTTGCACCCACAATCTCCCAAGCTTGTATCCTTGTCAATCATCAAGATACAACTTTTCTGTTCACGTCAAACATTGTCAAACATAACTCGTCAAACATCAAAACACAACTCGAGTCAAGTCAACTCGAGTCTGGTCAACCAGGTCAACCTTGACCTAAGGTTGCACCAACACCTACTAGTTATCAAGTCCTCTAGATCTAATTGTACTTCATCCTGATGTCAGTTCACATCAAATCTTTTAGTCCTGCACACTTGATAAATAGTTTAGAGCACACACCATCTAACTTTAAGTTTTTTTGTCATACATCAAAACCTGAATTTAATTATTAGTACAAGCTGCACCAATAAATTTATGTTGTGACAATGACGATTTAGCTAAGTGATCTGACAGTTGTGACTAGATCTCGTCGCTCTTTTCTGTAGGATCGTAAAGCGCTAGAGGGGGTGAATAGTGCGAGTCGATTTTTAACCTTTTCATAAAATGAGAGAATGCAGCGAAAAGTAGAAAGAGAAAACCAAGCACTAACATAAGTTGATTTACTTGGTTCGGAGCCTTCAACAACTCCTACTCCAAGGCCCGCACTCAATGAGTTTTTTCGTTGGATAATCACTATAAGCTTGAATAATTATAACTTAAGTACAAAATAAATAAGTAAAATATACAGACGACAAGTAAAGTAATAAATTGAGCGTTAGTTGTCGAAACAGCTTTTCGATATTGTGGAGAGCTTCTCGGAGTAATGTATGAGTATAAAAGTTGAAACAATTGTTGTACTGAGGTTGTTGGTTGAAGTTTCTTTTATAGGTCTTTCTGAGCGCTTGGACCACCCCGAGCGCCTGAACTAAAGTCTTTTCGATCATGCTTCATCGCTGGACTAACCACCTCTAGGTGCCTAAACTACCTACGGACACCTGGACTGCTAACTGTTGGTGCAACCTTAGGTCAATGTTGACCTGGTTGACCAGACTCGAGTTGACTTGACTCGAGTTGTGTTTTGATGTTTGATGAGTTATGTTTGACAATGTTTGACGTGAACAGAAAAGTTGTATCTTGATGTTTTACAATGATACAAGCTTGGGAGATTGTGGGTGCAACCCGTGGTCAAGGTTGACCTGGTTGACCCGAGGTGAGTTGACCTGACTCGGAAAAGTCCAAGCAGGGAGCTTGGCACGGGAAAAGTCCAAGCAGGGAGCTTGGCATGGGAAAAGTCCAAGCAGGGAGTTTGGCATGGTGAAAAGTCCAAGTATGGAGATTTGGCACGGAGAAGTCCAAGTATGGAAGCTTGGCACATGGGAAGTCGGAGAGGGCTCGGTAGCTCGTTCTCCGGACTGTGGTCAGAGAGGGCTCGGGAGCTCGTTCTCTGGACCGGATGGAAGTCGGAGAGGGCTCGGTGGCTCGTTCTCCGGACTGGGTTGGAGAGGGCTCGGTGGCTCGTTCTGCGGACGGATGTGGAAAGTCCGGTGAGTGAAGCCGGGCATGGGAAAGTCCTGGTGAGTGAAGCCAGGGTGAAACCCTAGTGAGTGAAGCTAGGTGAAAGTCCCTGGTGAGTGAAACCGGCGATGGGAAAGTCCCGGTGAGTGAAGTCAGCGGTTGGAAAGTCCGGTGAGTGAAGTCAGGCGGATTGAAATCCTGGTGAGTGAGCCGGTGAAAACCCTAGTGAGTGAAACTATGTGAAAGTCCTGGTGAGTGAAGGGCAAGGAAAATCCAGATGGATCGAGGGTGATCGGACATCGGTGTTGAGAAGGAGGTCGAAAGTTGAACGGAAACTTGGTAAGAGAAAAGTCTAAGTGGATCAAAGGATTGGCCGGACACTTGGTGGGAGTCTTAGCAGTCAAGGGGTGACCGGATGCTAAGCATGATGTACCAAGAGGTCAAGGTTGACCGGATATTGGTTTGGACTTGGTTTGGGCAAAACCAGACCTGGATCGGTCTGGAGACCGATCGGTGTCTGCCTCTGTGAGCTTATTGATCGGTTTGGGGACCGATCACGGCGGAAGCTGATAGGTCCGGGACCGATCGAGTGCGCTGAAGAGTTGGGCAACTCTGTGGAAGCTCTTGTTGATGCGGGGACCGATCGCTGATCGGTCCCCACGACGTCGATCGAGCCGATCGGTGATGACTCAACGCAGGTTATTCGAACACGTGTTCTGGCCTTTTTGCTTGCAAGTTCGCAGGTTGGCTCAGGATATCAGAATTTATAAAAGGAGATAGAGGGCAGTTACTTCTTCCTGCTTCTTCCTCCTCGGAACTGAGCTGCTGTTCTTCTGAAAGCTGTGCTCTTGAGCTTTGCTGAGCTCTGAAGCTTCGTTGCTGCTGTGATTCTGTGAAGTTGGTGCTTCATCTACAGATTTCAGTCGACGACGAGAAGGCAAGCAAGAGTTGTTATATTCATCTTTATATTTGTATCTTGCTGTGCTTATTGTACTTGTACTCTGATCTTGCTGTTGCAAGAGTTTGTGGTGAGGTTTCTCCACCTAGAAGGAGTATTTATTAGCCGGTTCTCCGGGGACTCATCCACCGACGGATTAATAGGGCTCGTCCACCTTACGGACACGCCGAGGAGTAGGAGTATCATCTCCGAACCTCGTTACATCGTCGAGTTCGAGTTTGAGGTTTGATCTTTCCTTTTTGCGTTTCTATTTAGTTATTTCCGCTGCGCTAACCCTAATCGTAGGAAGAAACGAGCAATTTAGGGCGGCTATTCACACCCCCCCCTCTCTAGCCGCGGCCATCAATCCTAACAAGTGGTATCAGAGCGAGGTCGCTCTTCGTTGGATCAACACCCCGGGGAGCACGAGCTATAGAATGGATCTATTTGGAGAAGATGTCACGATTCCACCCTTCTACGATCGCGACGACTTAGCGTATTGGAAGGTAAGAATGAGGTATTTTCTTATGACTAACCTTGAAAATTGGAGTTGTGTTCAATTAGGTTTCAAGCCTCCGATGGACAAGAAAGGAGAAACCCTAGAGAAGAAGAAGTGGACCAAGGAACAAGTCCACCAATCCCTAGTCAACGATGAGGTATTGAAAATTTTTGAATTTTCTTTACCTAATGATGTTTTGTGTAGGATAGGTGGATATAACGATGCCAAGGAGTTGTGGAACAACTTGGCAAAGTTCCATGAGGAGAACTCCACTTCAAGTCATGAAGAGGAGTCAAGTGAACCAAGTAGCTCACTTCATGGAGGAATGAATTTAGAAGTTGAGGGCCACTCAACATCTAAAGAAGAAGAGTAGGAGAGTTCTTCTTCAAGTTCGGAGCAAGAAGAAGAAGCTTCTACCTCCGGAAGGGATGAAGGAGAGAGCGTTCATCCATCCTCAACTCTAAGTAACTCAAGCCATTTAGTTTCTAGCAAATTACACATAATGTGCTTTGAGTGTAGGGAATTTGGACATTACAAGAGTAAATGTCCAAAGAGGGTTAGGAAGACTCCACCGGCGCCAAAGATCAAGGAAGCCGGAGTCCCGATACGCAAGAGCAAGGAGCACATGGTGTGCTTCCAATGCAAGCGTAGGGGACATTATCAGAGCCAATGTCCGAGGGGAAGGCAGCCTCACAAGGACAAGAAGACGAGCACATCGATAGGGGGAGCTAAGGCAAACCCTAAGGTAATCTCTAAGGCACATTATTGCAATACTAGTAAGATGCATGCTAGTAGTTTGATTGCAATTTACAATAATGATAAGCATGATAATTATAGAAATCGATACACATGCTTAGGTGCCAAACATGTGAGCCTAGATAAGGATAACACTAGGAAAGCCAACCCTAGGACCAACTCATCTAAGGTTAAGGATAACCTAGGTAGAAATCCCAAAACAACTAGACATATGCCTAGGAATACCTCAAAGACAAATGACAAGTTAAAACTTGAGGCCTTAGAAAAGGAAAATCAAGTCTTGAGGTCAAGACTTGACTCTTTAGAAAAGACCCTTAAAAATTTGGAAAAGTCAAATATAGGGTCTAAGGGGCAAAAACCAAAGTCCAAGGACATGAAAGGTTTGGGTCACAAACCTAAGTCCCAAGTGGTCAAGCTCACTTATCACAATGTTTCATTAGATTATGGAACAAAATCTAGGGCAAGGAAGACCATCACCAAGGTCACAAGGGGAGTCACCCCTAGAGTTGATCTTGATGAGTCCCAAATGACCAAGGCTTCAAAGCCTAAGAGGGTCATTAGGAGGGTTGCTAGGGAAGTCATCCCTAGTGAATATTTAGTGAACCCAATGAGCTCAAATAGGTATTGGTTCCTAGGAGCGTGATTTCATCACGCTAAATGAGTTAGGGTGTGTCAACTTTACTTGAATAGGTAGTTAACCTAATCTTGGCAAAAGGTGGCACTTTAGGAATTTTCAAGGTGCAATCAAGCCTTGAAAATGAAATTGAAAATTATTCCTAAGGTGATTAGGATGTGCCAATCACATTTGAGGAGTTCTCTTAGGTCAATTTAATTGGCACATAGTGATCTAAACATCCTTGGTATGTGATTTTAGGTCTATTACACTTAGGAATATAGAATTTATGGCAAAATGATCGAAATTATCAAAAATGGCAACTAAGGCTAGAATTAGGTATTTTCTATACCTTTACATGTTATTTGCCATATATTGTTTGTCATATGCCATGTCATGACATCATATTTATTTTATGATCATTTAAAATGTCATGATAATGCTTAGGTTAGTTAAATGTCATGCTTTATTTAAGTTTCATACTTTATGCCATGACATCATGACATTGACATATGTTTCCATTTATGATACAATTATATGTCATGTCATCATCTTGTGCATTAATGATCAATGAAATTGATTTAAGGACTAAAACACAATTTGATATGGAGATCAAATTGTTGTTTAGAAAATGCATGAGAACTTAGCCTAAGATGACCTAAACTCATATCTCACATCAAAATTGACTTGGATGTGTTTGATACACCTTAGATGTGTGTGAGATATTAGGATCATGAGTTAGGATCAAGGTGCATAGTTCTTGTACCTAGATGAGCCTAATTCGAAATTGGGGATCATAGGGAAAGCTTATGTACAAGTCATGTACATTTAGCCCAAAGATTGTGGTCCTAAATTAAATGGTTTAAAATCATTTCAAAATTGATTTGAAAAACCTTGATGAAGCTTTACTAGTGATAGCATTCATCATTGAGCAAAGTGATACAAAGATGAGTTAACTTTGAGCTATTTCAAAGACTTTTGAACTTTGTATCAAGATTAGAAAATGGAACTTATTTTCATAGAAAACTATTTTTCCATGATAGTATGTGGTATGAGGAATGTATCCTCAAAATTTCACAATTTTTGAAATTTTCTGTGATTTTCTAGAGGTTTCTGAATTTCGGAAGAAGAAAAATTCAGAAATCAGAAATCAGAGGTCGTGGACCGATCCAGAGGGAGCCTGATCGGTCTAGTGACCGATCAGGGCGTGCCAAATTGTTGAAATTCGACTGGTTGTCTGAAATTTCAGCTCGGGAGTTGGTATTTTGAAGGTTTGAAACTCTCCAAGACATTATTGGTGCAATGGTCAAGGGGGAGTTGACCTTTAGGGAGAATTTTATCTATTAGTCAAGGGGAGTTGACTTTTAGGGGGAGTTTTTACTCCTAAAGACTTGAGTGATATGGGATTATCACTAAGTTAATTGTTGGACCTTAGTATCAAGGGGGAAATTAAGAGTTTCAATGAAAGGTATGAGACTTTCATTAGGAAGAAACTCTTGACCTTGATTCACTCTTTTTGATGTGTGTCAAAAAGGGGGAGAGTAGAAAGGAGAATGGAGAATGTCTAGAGAATGTTCAGGAAAGAACATTGGAAAACCTAAGTTAGGTCTAGAGAATGTTCAGGGAAGAACATTGGAAAACCTAAGTTAGGTTATCGGGTTAACCTAACTTGATTATGGGTTTTGTCAAACATCAAAAAGGGGGAGATTGTTGGTGCAACCTTAGGTCAAGGTTGACCTGGTTGACCAGACTCGAGTTGACTTGACTCGAGTTGTGTTTTGATGTTTGACGAGTTATGTTTGACAATGTTTGACGTGAACAGAAAAGTTGTATCTTGATGTTTTACAAGGATACAAGCTTGGGAGATTGTGGGTGCAACCCGTGGTCAAGGTTGACCTGGTTGACCCGAGGTGAGTTGACCTGACTCGGAAAAGTCCAAGCAGAGAGCTTGGCACGGGAAAAGTCCAAGCAGGGAGCTTGGCATGGGAAAAGTCCAAGCAGGGAGTTTGGCATGGTGAAAAGTCCAAGTATGGAGACTTGGCACGGAGAAGTCCAAGTATGGAAGCTTGGCACATGGGAAGTCGGAGAGGGCTCGGTAGCTCGTTCTTCGGACTGTGGTCAGAGAGGGCTCGGGAGCTCGTTCTCTGGACCGGATGGAAGTCGGAGAGGGCTCGGTAGCTCGTTCTCCGGACTGTGGTCAGAGAGGGCTCGGGAGCTCGTTCTCTGGACCGGATGGAAGTCGGAGAGGGCTCGGTAGCTCGTTCTCCGAACTGTGGTCAGAGAGGGCTCGGTAGCTCGTTCTCTGGACCGGATGTGGAAAGTCCTGGTGAGTGAAGCCAGGCAGACGGATAAGTCCTGGTGAGTGAAGCCAGGCAGTTGTGAAAACCCTAGTGAGTGAAGCTAGGTGAAAGTCCTGGTGAGTGAAACCAGGCAGTGGGAAAGTCCTGGTGAGTGAAGTCAGGCGGTTGGAAAGTCCTGGTGAGTGAAGCCGGGCAGATTGGAAATCCTGGTGAGTGAAGCCAGGTGAAAACCCTAGTGAGTGAAGCTAGGTGAAAGTCCTGGTGAGTGAAGCCGGGCAAGGGAAAATCCAGATGGATCAAGGGTGATCGGACATCTGGTGTTGAGAAGGTCAAGTAGGTCAAGGGAGTGATTGGATACTTGACACGAAGAGAAAAGTCCAAGTGGGTCAAAGGGATTGACCGACACTTTGGGGAGTCAGACCCAGGAAGAGGATGTGATGTAGGTCCATGGCAAGAGGTCGACGGATATTAATCTGGTTGTGGGCAAAACCAAGACATGGATCGGCTCAAAACCGACTGAGGAAGCGATCATGCCTCCGGAGATGGCTTGGATATCTTCAGACCTTCAGATCCAGCGACGTCCTCTGGTGACGCGTTGAAGCCTAGCTCGCAGGTGGAGGACGCCCTCCGTCGGTGTGAACCGATCAGGTTGAGCCTGATCGATCCAGGCCTAGCCGTTGTGACTCAACGGCTAGGTTATTTCGGGCTTCTGTGTTCTGGCCTTTTTGCTTGCAGGTTCGCAGGTTGGCTCAGGATATCAGAGTTTATAAAAGGAGATCGAGGGCAGTTACTTCTTCCTGCTTCTTCCTCCTCGGAATTGAGCTGCTGTTCTTCTGAAAGCTGTGCTCTTGAGCTTTGCTGAGCTCCGAAGCTTCGCGTAAGCTTCCTCGACTTCTTCGACTGGTTTCAGTTGCTGCTGTGATTCTGTGAAGTTGGTGCTTCATCTACATATTTCAGTCGACGACGAGAAGGCAAGCAAGAGTTGTTACATTCATCTTTATATTTGTATCTTGCTGTGCTTCTTGTACTTGTACTCTGATCTTGCTGTTGCAAGAGTTTGTGGTGAGGTTTCTCCACCTAGAAGGAGTATTTATTAGCCGGTTCTCCGGGGACTCATCCACCGACAGATTGATAGGGCTCGTCCACCTTACGGACACGCCGAGGAGTAGGAGTATCATCTCCGAACCTCGTTACATCGTCGAGTTCGAGTTTGAGGTTTGATCTTTCCTTTTTGCGTTTCTATTTAGTTATTTCCGCTGCGCTAACCCTAATCGTAGGAAGAAACGAGCAATTTGGGGCGGCTATTCACACCCCCCCTCTCTAGCCGCGACCATCGATCCTAACACTAACATGGTTGCACTTCGACGAAGCTTTATTTACAAAAGTTTATCCAACTTCGGGTGTCTGAATCGGTTTGGGCGCTTAAACCCTAACGTGTGTCGGCCAACCAGGGCGTGCCAACTCAGTTGCTCATGTGGCTAGGTTCAACCCTATCAGGTGCCTAGACCCACTCAGGACGTCTGGACCCTTTCGGGGCACCTGGACCTCCTTTTTCCACCTACTTTCATCTTTGATTTCCTTCACTACTAAGTTAGCAAAGCAGATAATAATATATAAAATAATTATTTTGATAATCTCGAGACTGTCGGTCTTGACTTTGAATTCGTTAAAACCCTAGGTCAGATTGACTCTCCTCCAGTTGCTTATTTCACTTACCATTACAGACTTACTTGACTTTTGACCCACCAAGTCTTCCTCCCATATGCCCCATTTGGACTTCAGTAAGTCGTCTGATCCTCCCTGAGTCGCTGGACTTCCTGCCAGCTGTCTAGTCCTCTCTGACTCAGCTGGACTTCTTGCCAATTGTTTGGTCCTCCCTAACTTGACTAGATTTCAGCTAAGTGTCTAATCCCTATCAATGTTTTATCCTGCACACTTGGTAAATGAATTAAAAAAATACAACATCTAACTTTAAATCATTTATCATTTATTAAAACTTAAGTTGATTATCAGTGCTAATTGCACGAACATTTTATTATCATTTAAAGGCTCGATGGGCTAATATCGTCGCGAAGGTATATTAGGTCATCAAAAAGTAAAGCCACTTTCATTCACCTTTATTTGCATCATTGTCTGTCTTCTTGCAACCACCATGACTTAGTAAGTTTGTCATTGTTTCTTTTCTTATCGTCAATCCTTTCGCTCCCCCTTGAGCTAGAGACCACCTAGGTTAAGCTGATTGACTATCAAGCAGGTGAAGAAAGTCGTTGGGAGGACTAGAAGAAAGCTTTTCTAGCCTCTGAGGCATTTTACAACCTGCTTGGGCAAAGGACTAGCAAAATACTCCACCACATAATTGAAGGCGTTATTCACCAATTTCTTAGTCAAAGTTTATCCTGAGGGGGAGAGATCTGTCGTTCTTAAACTTAAAGAAAGTATGGGATGACCTGCCCAACTTCAAGAAGGCTGGCTAATCATACTTCCCACTTCTGACGCGCACTCCCACTTTAATTTTTGCTTTTTTTTTGCAATTATCCTTATGTCACATCCTTTTGTATGAAATTTAAAAGAACCTTTATTATGAATAGACTTCACTTTTTAAACTTGTGTTGCTTGTATGTGTTGAATGTATATCTCTGTTGCATTTTTGAGTGATGAACAAATAAGGTCACAACTAATGTGATGATCCTGAAAGAGTTTAAGTAAAAAAAATGGTTGAGAGCTTGGCTCAGTAGCATAATGCCCTCTTTTTGACATGTTTGCATCAAAGAATATTAAACAGTGAGTGACTGAAGATTGTTGATAAAGAAGCGCCTAGCCTATCATGCGATGAAGTCCCTGACTTGGGATTATGAGTCTCCGCTTGTGGTAGTGCTAAGTCACTAACCTGAGCTAAAAATCTGTATCTATCATAAAGCTAAGTCACTAGGGTGGGACTATGAGTTCCAGATTTGTTGTAAGGCTGAGTCGCTAATACAAGACTAGGAGTTCCGAGCTTATGATAAGATGGTGTGTAAGAAGAGATAGGCATGCGAAAGACTGATTTTATTTGATAGAGAGTGAGTATTTACAAGGATGAAGGAAAAAAAAACACAAAACAGTGGTTCTTGAGATTAGATACGATAAGACCTTAGATGTGTTGTATTCCAAAACCGCTTAAGTTCTTTTTCTTGGGGGTCGTCTAAGTAATAAGACCCACAATCGAGTAGGTGAGTGACTCAGTACGGTCTGTCCCAACATGACTCCCTTCTTGCTAACGTCTCCCATAGGCTTTACCTTCTTCCAGGCGAAATCTCTGACTTTGCAGGAGCGAGGAATGACACGTTTGTTGTAGGCATATCTCATGTGTTGTCTGTAGGCCTTGAGCTACGTCTTCGCTCTCTCCTAGGTCTACGTGATGAGGTCTAGTTCGAGAAGCCTTTTCTCTAAGTTCTCCTCAACATCTCTGTATGCGTTGATCTGGGTTGACTCGAGGCCAACCTTAATCGAGATCACGGTTTCCCCACCATAGACTAAGTGGAATGAAATCATCCCTATGCTTTCACATGGAGTTGTTCGTTAAACCCAGAGAATATTGAGGTGTTTCTCCACCTAGCTACCCTTGACATGATCAAACTTGATCTTCAATCCTCAGACGAGTTCTCAATTGACAACCTCTATTTGACTATTGCTTTGGGAATAATAAACTGAGGTAAAGGTCTAACGAATGTCAAAACTTTGGCACCATTTTTTCAGCTTATGACCTTGGATTTATCGGTTATTGTCTAATACCAGCTTGCAAGGGAGGTCATATTGGCATATTATATTTTCTCATAGAAACATAAGATAACCTCCTCTGTAATCCAAGCCAGTGGCATGACTTCCACCCGCTTTGAGAAGTAATCTACAATAATTAGGAGGAACTTCCTCTAGTTAGGCCCTGTTAGAGAGGGACCTACGATGTCCATTTCCTACTAGTCAAAGGGGCAAGATATAGTGGAGGTCTTCAACGGTTTGGTGGGACGATGAGGTAAACGCTAATGCTTATAGCAATTGAGATAAGTGTCAACCATCCAAGCCATGTCTGCCGGTAAAGTAGGCCAAAAGTAATCGGCTAGGAGAACCTTCCGTGTCAAGGTTTATCCTCTAATATGGTTTCCACAAGAACCTTCATATATTTTCCACATGGCGTAGTGGACGTCTTCGGAACTTGGACACTTAAGAGGGAGGTGAAAAAAAACACACTTGTATAAGGTGCCTCCCACCACGGTGAAATACATAGTCGACCTCTTTAGTGTATGAGCTTGCTCAGAATTATCGGGCAGACTACCTTGCTTCAAGAAAGAGATAAGAGGCCCTCCAATCGGCCTGATCACTCGGATGAGACATGTGATTAATGTGAGTGATAATCTAATCTTGGGCTATAGGTTCTTCACCATCTGAACTTGCTTGTCTTCCTTTTAGTTCTCTATCTAAGGCACCTTTGTTAGGATGACTTCTTGAAAGTTAACTTTTAGCTTCTTGAAAGCTTCAGTGTAGTGTCGAAATCTAGCATTGTGAATTTTAAAGGTGACTTCGAGCTGTTGAGTCACTACTTCGAGTCCGAGTGGACACTGACTTGAGTTGCTCCACTCCCACATGCCTAACTGCTTGAAGGCTGGCAAGCAAGGTCTCATAGTCAACGTCATTATTTGAGACTCGAAAGTGGAGTTTTATAACCACTTGCAAAGTATCTTTACGGGGAGAGCACAATAATACTCTAACTCCGCTTCCTTTCTTAGTGGTCGATTAGTCCACAAAATCTTTCAAGTTGCTTACGACTGTGAACTGGACGTTTCAATCAAGAAGTCGGCTAAAGCTTGGGCCTTGATAGCCGCCCTTTGTTGGTACTGGATGTCATTCTTGTCGAGTTTAGTGGTCCACTTGATCAAACATCCGAAAGCTTCTGGATTAGTAATTAGTGAGCATTGTAACGAGATGCAAGAAAAAGTAAGGTCGAAGCTAGTGTGTGATCAGGACTAGCGACAAAGCAAGTTTCTCTAGCGTAGTGTAGAGTTATAGATGACGTAGTGCATGCTAAAACACGTTTCAAAAACATAAGTAATGGAATAAAAATATAATAATTCCTAATTATTACATCACCCACACCACACGCATGCATGGATACAACACGGTCAAACATGATCGCATAATAAAAATTTTACGAAAAGTAAATTACTCTAAGTATACCTGACTATTCGTGATCGAACTTGTAGATAGCGTTTGCTAGCCTTGAGACTCGCGTTTGCTAGCCTTGCACTCGAGTCTCGCCTCTATTTAGATCCACGTCGAGCAATCTTCAAGATGATTTCGGAAGTCACGAGTTTTGTCTTCGCGAGTGGTACTAGCCACGGGTGCGAAAACGACTTATCCAGTCCGGCGACACCAAAGAGGCAGCAACCCTTGGCTGCCGTTTGGTACCGGAAAGGGTGCTGCCGGCTGCTGTGTCCGGTGGCAGAGAGCTCTGGAGGGCTCCAGAGGCCGGAGGCGGCAACACTGCTGATGCACAGGGTTGAATAGCGGCGCAGGGAGGGCTCTCCTTCTTGTGCTTTTTGTCCGGCACTGCTGGAGGCTACTACTGGTGGCTGTGGCCGGTGGCAGGGCCTTGAGCCGGTGGACGGAAGGCGTCCGCGGCGTTGGGCGGCGGCGGCGGCGTGCGCGAGCAGAGAAGGCGTCGTTCCCCTCTCTCGCCTTCTCCAGTTCCGTCCGGACCTCGCCGATGCAAAGGTAGGACGACCGGAGGGCGATCGGCGAAGCAAGAGGCAGCCGCCTCTTGTGGTCCGCAGCAGGAAACGAGAAGCCAAACGCGGCCAGCGGTGGAGGAAAGAAAAGATTAGGGATTCTCGGTTTTCATTAACTTCTTGAAAAGGAGAATACGAAAAGAGATTTTTTAAAAAGCAAAGGAAAAAAGAAAAAGATTTAATTTAATTCCAAATTAAATTTATTTTCTTATCCCATCGGTATCTTATATGAATTTTCTATCCGATTTGGATCAAATTCAAACTCATATATATTACTCGGTAATTCATACCATTACTTTTAAGTTTAGTTTGAAATCAAATCATTTGATTCAATAATTAAATCGTTTGGTTCAATAACCAAATGTCTTTTAATTAAAATTAAATCAATTTAATTTATAATTAAACTAAAAAGTATTCAACTTATCTTCAAAAAAAAAAAAAAAAAGATTCATCTGTGCTTCCATTTCAACAAAAATATCTTCTATATTTTTCCATCGTCTGGTTCAACCAGACTCAATCTCTCTCGATCTGAGAATCTAATTCTCAAACTTGTTTTAAGTCTTTTAGATAAATTCGCAGTGCGTGTGACTTAATAAGTTCTTATTTATGTTGGTCATCTATAATTAATTATCAATTATGGATCGATTATAAGTGACATCTAGTAATACATCATGATTCTCAATTGACCATAAAATCAAACAGTTGATTCTAGAATTACTTCTGAACCTTTTAGTAGCTATAGTTAGTTGTACCTCATTCCTTTCACTCGTCTTATACCTACTTGATTCAGGACATGGTCTATGTGTCAGTTTCCACTAAGCTGACTACGTCACATTTAGCGCAAGTAATACTTTCTCGTCCTGCGGATTCAAATTACTCATACATGTGTTCAAGAGTTTCGTACTTTTGACATATGATGTTTTGGCCAAAAACTTTGAGTAACAATCTTGAGAAGTGGTCATAGGGCATACATCTCCTCATAAGGAGCAATGAATCTTTTGTGGACTATCCAAAAACTTTCGAGCACTTCAACTTATATCCAACCATTTCAGGTGCACATCTTCAAGGAGACGCTTTTCTGAAGATGTCAAAGTATATGCTTCCATAACCAAGGTGACTTGAATACCTCAAGTCGAAGGAAACTAGCACTCGAGGTACATTAAGAACTTCATAGATATATCCATATATGTATAGAACCATATGAAGCCATATATTCGGTCACTCTAATGAACTAGTTACTGTAGGGACCTTTGTGCCCGCTAGAGGGGTTAATAGCGGCTCGTCGCGCTTGCGTCGGTTTGCTTTGTCTTGATATGCAACGGAAAATAAAATACAAACACACAACAAACCAACACGCTAACACCTAGGGTTTACTTGGTATCCACCTCAAGAAGAGGTGACTAATCCAAGGATCTACACGCTCGAGCACTCTCCACTAGTAAACAACTCCTTCTCGGTCGCAGCCATAGGCGGAGAAGCCTCATACAAACACACACAACACTACAACACTCACACAAGAAGAAGACACGCAAAAATACAACTGAAATACACCCTTCTTCTTGCTTACTTGTTGATTGGTGTTGCCTCTTGAACCATGGGGATGCACCCCAAGAGCCTTTAAGAACTGGCGGAGAAGCTCGGAGAAGATCGCTGAAAAATCGCTGTGTGCTCGCAGGAAAAGATCGCGCCGATCTTTTCCTAAACATCACCTGCATCCTGCCCAAAGGTCGAATCCCAATCGATCGACCGATCGATTGGGAACATCTGAATCGATCGGTGGATCGATTCAGAAGCTTTCTGTGTTCTCGCGATCGCGCAAGAACTCCCCTGCCCAATCGATCGGCTGATCGATCGGCATCTCCCAATCTATCGCTCGATCGATTGGGAAGGCCTCTGTGCTCGCGAATTATGGTTCCAATCGATGGACCAATCGATTGGACCATTCCTTCTTTCGCAGCACACTCCAATCGATCCACTGATCGATTTGACCCTGGTTCAATCGATCGCCCGATCGATTTGACCCTGGTTCAATCGATTGACCAGCCTGAACTTGACTCAAACTCAAGTACAAAATCTCCAACCCAACTCCTGGTCAACCGTGACCTGTTGGGTCTCCATGCCTAGCATTTGGCCACATCCGACCAACCTCGAACTAGCCTTCTAGCCTCCTCCATCAGCCTTGCGTCCCTTGGATATCTCCCCATCCTTCACGCTTTGCCTTCAAGAGCTTCCTTCGGCCTCATCCTAGTTGTCGAGTTCTCCTTGCCAAGTCACATTAGGACTTACCTTGCCAAGACCACATGCTTGGACTTACAACCTTTGCCAAGATCACACTTGGACTTTCCAATTGCCTGGCTCCTCACCAGGACTTTCTCCTTTGCCAAGATCACACTTGGACTTTCCAATTGTCTGGCTCCTCACCAGGGCTTTCCAATTGCCTGGCTCCTCACCAGGACTTTCTCCTGCCTAACTCCTCACTAGGACTTTCTCCTTTGCTTGGCTCCTCACCAGGACTTTTCCCTGCCTAGCTCCTCACTAGGACTTTACCACTACCTAACTTCCAGTTAGGACTTCCAGACGCCTAACCTCCAGTTAGGACTTACCCAGTCAAGGCTCCTGTCATCCTTGACCTACTTGACTTGTCTTCTTATCAACCTGGTCAACCCTTTGACCATCTCCATAACCGGATGATTGCTCCAGCAATCTCCTTAGATTGTCAAACATCAAAACTCAAATCCCGACTCAAGCTTGACTTAACTCAAGCTTAGTCAAACTGGTCAAACTTGACCAAAGGAAATTGCCCCAACAGTTACCATAACTAGTATCCACGTTTAACTCTCGACATAACAATATCTTTAGCTAATGAGTAACATCTGCATGGTTAGACCAAGGAGTATAATCTGTGCAAGTCTCACCGAATCGATGATGTCCGAACTCATCAATTCAATAACTAGGATTATTTCTGTTAGATCGTGGCGGCCGGCTAGAAGGAAGGGTTGAATAGCCTATAAACAAAAAAACAAACTCTTCTCGAACCTTCAACAGAACACTTGCATAAAATAGAAAAGTAATAAATTAAAATAGAAAAGAAGAGACACAAGATGTTTATTTGGTTACAACCGGGGAGGTTGTTAATCCAAGAAAAATATCGCACTAGTACTCTTTCAAGTGGAGAAGCCTCTTACAGCAATGACGCACAAAGAAATAGAAGCTAAACTACAACTGGAAGCGCACAAGTGTTGGAATACACAATTTCTGAGATTATCTAAAGCTTTTGGACAAAGGCTGTATTTATAGCCTTGGTTGGGGCGCCTGGAAGGGTTCCAGGCGCCTGGGAGGGGATAAAATGTTATCCCTTCTCAACGGATCGCATTTGACGCGATCCTGGTCAAAAAGTCAACCCGGGCTGTTCCGGGCACCCCGGACAGTTCCGGGCGCCCCGGACAGTTCCGAGCGCCCCGAGTGGAGAAAGTCAATCTCGTTGAATTTTCAGCCCGGGTCTTCTGCTGCGGCTCCGTTTACCTCAGTCTGAGTCTTTTGCTCGCTTGGGTGATCTCGACCATCCGGAATAGGGCTCACCCGAACCCAACTTCTGACCTTCTCGAGCAACCTTCCGTTCTGGCTTCTCGTCCTTCGGAAATGCCGCGCACCTCCTTCTCGTCCGCCCGCGTACTCTTCTGCAGCGCCTCGTACCTCAAACGCACTGAGCCTATCAGCTCCCTTCCGTGCAGTCCTTCTCGCTAGCTGCGTCTTTTGCTCAACTCCTTGTGCTCCTAAGCTCCTGCACACTTAGACACAATGTTAAAAGCACGATAGGACCTAACTTAACTTGTTGATCACATCAAAACAACCTTGGGGTTCCAACAATTTCAATATATTTATAATTGCACATGTAGAGTTGCTCACTAGTTGTAATTCAATCACAAGTTCTCTCATGCTATAAATCATATTATATTGCGAACATTCAGTAAATGAGTTTAAGATCCAATTATATACATAAGGAATATGAACTCAAATAGTAAATTTTATTTATATAATAAATGATATAATATTTAAGGCGATTGTCTTAGGATACCTTTCAAATATAACACATAGTGCATAAAATCTCAATATCCTTCAACAAATGGCTTGAGTAGTAGATATCTTGTTGGACATTGCCTTTATGTCATACTAGAACATAGTCGAAGGCTCCTTCGGAATCTGACATGTACAACCACAAATACTCTCCCACCACAGCTTACATAGAATGGGTAGGTTTGTCAAGTATGCCTTGAGGTTATTGAAAGCTTGTTCGCACTTCTCTTCCTATGATAACCAAACTGCCTCGTGCATTATCTTAAAAAATGGAAGGCTCTTTGCGATCGATTGAGAGATAAACTATGATAGTGTGGTGATTTGCCCGACTAGCATCTGGATCTCCTTAACATTTCTCGTGGAAGCCATGTTCAGTAGGGCTTGTACTTTTTAGGGATTGACTTCTATCCCTCGCTTGTTGATATTGTAGCCAAGGAAACAACCAGTCTTGAAGCCGAAAAAGCATTTGATCAGGTTCATCTTGAGGTCATATCTTAGTAAGGTGTTGCACGTCTCTTCCACGTCATGATCAACTTCTTGGCCCGAACTGACTTTGATCAGTATGCCATCCATGTAGACCTTGACAATGCATCCGATCTAGTGCTTAAAGACCCAATTCATAATTTATTGGTAAATAGCTTCAACATTCTTTATTTGAATGATATAACCATATAACAGAAGCTCACATCAGAGGTGATGAAACTATCCTTTTCTTGGTTTTTCGTGGCTAAAGGGATTTGATGATACCCTTGATATGCATCTAGCATGCAGATAAGCTCACATCTTGAGGTTGAATCCACCAGTTGATCGATCTTTAGCTTAAGTGGATAACAGTTTTTGGGGCAGGTTTTATTGAGGTCTTAGAAGTTGATGCAGACTAGTCATTTGTCTCCCGGCTTGGTACCAGGACCACATTTGCTAGCCAAGATGAAAACTGGACCTCATGGATATGTCCTGCTTCCAGGAGCTTAGTAACTTCATCATGAATCACTTTGTCTTGTTCAGGTGTGAAGTGTCGCTTCTTTTGCCGAACAGGCCTAGACTCCGAAAGTTGGGTTTGGTGAGCTCAACTCCGGATGACCGAGTATCACCCACGCAAAGGAAGTTTGAAAAAGCTAGCCATGATGTTGACTTTTGGAATCATCAAGATGCGAGGAACCTCGACTATGTGGAGGCACCTCAGATGGATTGAGGTGCGAAGGTGCCTCGACAGACGGAAGGCGCCTTAGATCCAGGCGAAAAGGCGTCTCCCATCAAGCAAAGTTATTGACTGACCATTGCACTTCAAATAAAGTTTTATCAACACTAGAGGCGCCCTGGAACCCTTTGCAGGCACCTTCGAGCCACGTCAACCAATAATAACATTCTCCCAGGAGGTTATAAAAAGTCTCCTGAAGCTAGAAATTAGAAATCAATCATTGTATTAATCTTCCTATCTATTTTGAGCTTTTAAAAACTGTAAGAGGCTACTCTGCAGTCACAAAGGAGATTTTTAGTGAATCTTTCAACTACCTTGGATTAACAACCAACGAGGTTGTAACCAAGTAAAATTCCTTAGCATTTTAATTTTTTTTTATTCTTTTTATGTTAGCTATTTGTTTTAATTAAGATCGTATCCTTGCTAAGTTGGAAAGTAAGAGATTCTTCTAACTTTTTTAAGGGTTATTTACCCCTTAATCATCCTACCTGGACCTACAAGTGATATTAGAGTCAGATAACTTTAGAAGGACTAACCGCCAGCTAAAGCAAGAAAACGATGGCCGGATCGAGCATTCATCTATCAAAATTTGAGAGGGATTTCACCATTTGAAAAAAGAAAATGGAGGTTTTCTTTAAAACACTACAAGAAAAAAGCTAATAGACAATGCTTTAAAAGCGTTGTCCATGTGACTAAAAAAGCGTTGTTAAAAGCACTGTTGTTAAAAGTTTACTCAAAGACAACGCTTTAAAAGCATTGTTGTTTGTAACAAAGACAACGCTTTTGCAACACTTTAAAAGTGTTGTTATTTTTTTATAAAGACAACGCTTTTAAAACATTACAAAAGCGTTGTCTTTTTAAAATAAAAAAATAAAAAATTATATTTGATTTTTTATTTACAAAATCATTGTTTTTATATTTGCAAAACCATTATGTTTCTTTGACCCTACCATAGAAATGAAATCAACCATAAGTTAACAAAAATAACAGAGTTATGACACATCAAAACCAGGTACACTATATATAATAGAGATAGATACACAGTGTACATAAAAACTAGGTACATAATTCCTAAAATGATGATACTATTGTCAACATGACAGACGTGACTGTTCAATTTGCACAATAATCTAACATTGTATTTCCTTTGGTCTCTATTGAAGTTACAGATAACAGAATTCTCAAAGAAAATTGTTTGCACATGATTGACAGACTTTGATTTAGGGCAACTAAATTTGTAACTTTACCAACTTTTGAATGCAACATAAGCTTAAAGTTTCACTAATGTCCATCTGGGTTTTTGTTCCAAGATAAGTACGATGGATCTCCAAGGGTCCTGCAACAACAAGTGAACCAACTTGCATGAGTTGTGACTAGGTAACATCGAAGTTGAAATGAATCGGAGCAACAAGTCTATTAGTTCCAAGTCAAGCCTTGTTAACCTAATTTTTGCTTATCAACTATAGAAAAATGTATTCATTGTACTGCGCACCATAAATGCTAAAGAGGAGCGAGATACTTACCAGGGCTTGAGCAGATAAAGAACTATGAAGGCTACCACAAGAAATATGCAAAGGCTACCGATTGTAAGATATGCAACACCAATGAAACCATTCTTCCCACCTATCCATGAGGTAGTAGAAAGTACCAACCTCTTCTCCCCTTCAAAACTGTAAGTGTTGTAGTTGTTCTCTATTGTCATTGAGATTTGTTCATTGGCTGCGAGGTCTCTCTCAATTCTCCCATAGAGTTTTCTAAACTATGGCAAGGCAGTTGTCCTCATCCAAACAATGAGATATTCTTGCTCGCTCAACTGCAAATTTTATTACAATGGATTGCTACCAACTTGAATACAACATATGATATATAAATGAAAGACAAAAACACTTACAGCTTGGCACCTCATATGAAACCTCCCTGCTGGAAGTATTTAGGGTAGACATCACTACCAAATTTGTGATCTTTGTCACTTTGCCAGGTGATATTTTTTTTCTTGTTCACCTCGATGACTTTGCTTTATGTTGCAAATGAGTATGTGTCATTGAACAAACTTACAGCTAAATGTAGTAGTTAAATGTGAAAAATAAATACCAATCAACAAGTATAACTCATAAGGACATTTCATCATACACCTAGTCGGCAATATTTAACATGAGTGGTTGAGCATACATACTTTCGATTCTTTTCCTTCTCCACCAAATGAACACAGGCGCGATCAAGAACAAAAGGATGCCCAAAGTTGTAGCAATGACTATGATCTTCACGAACCTCTTAGATTACTTTTCGGAATTTGTTATTCTGAAACCTTTTGATTCTGATAAAAACAAGAGGAAAGGAGAGATTTTGATGTGTGCTTACAGATGTCAGGAGCTACAACAAGGCTAACAAAAAGCTCGTAGCCGCCTTGTGAGAACGTCCTCATGTCGATGGAGCTTCTGTGTGAACATAAAATAAATGAAATGGCTTTCCTAAGACTAGGAAAACAAATGAAAATCAACTAAATTAAATAAAACTGTAATTGCCTCTAATTACTACTAAATCTTGTAAGTTGCATAGAAGCAAAAAATAATCAACTCTAAACATGATCGCCAACAATGAAGTAAGAACAAAATCTATGATGGAAGAGTAACAGAAGGAAATGTACAGTCGGCTTACCCTGTGGTACTTAAGGAGCTCAAGGATGTCGAAGACAATGTCGTTGACATAGTAGAAGTTGGAGGCCTCGCACTTCTTGGCGTGGTGTAGTCCGCCGACCCAGTTGATGGCAATGTCGGCATCTTCGCGGTTGATCTTCACGGCGGCGCCGATGGAGCCGTCAGTGGAGGCCTGGTAGAACTCGAAGAGGCCTTCAAATACAAGACAACCCTCTCCAATGTTGAACCACTTTAGCTGTCGAGCGGACGCAGAAGAGGAGGTGGAGTCGTACGTGAGTTGCCCTTGCGCGGAAACGATGGCAGCGGTGGCAGGCGAGACGGAGGCGAGAGGGCGTGAGAGGAGGAGTTGGATGGAGAAGGCGAGTGATGAAAAGTTGTGAGAGGGGTTCGGGAGGTTTTTGGAAGATAGGTGGGTGCGAGCGAGTGAAACCTAGGGGGTTTTCAACTCCTTATTTGATCCAACAGTTTATATCATTCTAGATTTAATTTAGACGAGAACTTGACAATAGACAATATTAAAAAAATGATAATAGACAACGCTTTTCAAGAAGTGTTGTCGTTGACCCACAAAAATAACTAAAAGACAACGATTTTTAAAAAAAACGTTGTCTATTAATAAGAAAATAAAGAAATAGACAATGTTTTTCACTAAACATTGTTAAAAAAAAATGACAACGCTTTTTAAAAAAAAAAACATTGTCTTTTAAGTGTTGTAAAAACCCAATTTTCTTATAGTGAAACTAATTTTGAAATTCTCCTAATTATTAAATATGATTTTATAGCATCTAAAGATCATAACGGAGATGAAAATGAAGAACACCTCTGGAACAAGAAAGAGCAGAGTGACTTCGTAGCTAACGACAAAGAAGAGTTTCATTTGTTGAGCGTACTTCCACCTCAAGAAGTCAACAGGATCGACACCTATGACTCTGCAAAAGATCTTTGGAGAAGTTTCTGGAACTACACGAAGGAACCTCGGAGGCTAACTTGTAAGACATAACCTGCTCCGGAACTAACTAAACAACCTCCGGCTTGAAGAAGGGGAAACAGTTGCTCAGCTACACCCCAAACTCAAGGAGTTGATCATTGGAATCACCAACCTTGGAGAAACAGTAATAAATCGAGACTCGTTATGATATGCACTTAATACATTCCCGAGGACCATGGACTGGACATCAATAATAGATTCTTACTACATCTATAAGGATCTTAGGGTAAGTACCTTAGAAAGTTTTTTTCAAATTTAGAATTATATGAAATTTGATGTTCATGTCTAAGAAAGAAAAATGACCCAAGTCAGAACTTAGCATTCAAAGCTCAGAAAATTGATCTAGACTCAGAATTGTCGCTCGATGAAACCGGAGAAGTGTATATGGTAAGGAAGTTTAATAAATTTTTTAAGTCTAATAATTTTGATAAGAAATAGGCAAATAATTCTATGGGAAGGAGGAAAGTCAGATATTACAACCGCCAATAAGAAGGGCACATCAAGAAAAATTGTCCGAAACTGAAGAGAACGGAGAAAGCAAAGGACAAAGGGCTAAGATGATTGAAGCACAAGAATCTAAAAACTATATGGGAGGAGTCATCGTCAGAGTTCGAGATTGAGGCATACGCCAAACTTTCACTTATCGCAAGTCATCAAGAAGAAGAAGAAGACGAGGATATCTCGTCCGAGATAAACATCGAAAGCATCGATAAAGGGAGAGTATCAAACTACGAGTCCGACATGGTAAGTGAGGTACAACTCTTACTTCCTGATCAATTTTATGATGCAATATAGATGCTATCCAGATCTTTATGCAAATTAAGAATCAAATATGTTAATTTTAAAAAGGATAACATTGAATTGAAAGTTAACATAACTAATGCATGCCCATCAGAACACAATGATAAAATTAAAATTGAAAATGTAAAATTAAAAGAAAAAATATAATCTTTAGAAAAGAATTCTGTAAACGGAAATTCAAACTTTGCTTATAGTTCAAATTTTAAAAACTACAAAGGGTTTAATTGGTATTTAAAAAATTATAAGGGTTAAATTATAAAAGTTACTAGAAATTGCATTCATAGAAAATACGTGATAAATTTAGTAGATAGAAACTTATTTTAGATTCCAAAATCCAATCTTGACATGTTAGACTTTTGCTAGAAATTTGAAGTGTTTGATTTATTAACATTTTTAACATAATTAATTATTTTGTATACCTTCTGTTCATAATTTTTGTCCAAATTTTTTTTCGTCCAAATTTTTTTTCGTGAAAAATGGAGATATTATGTGCTAATAGAAATTTTTCAAGATTTTTTAATCGTTATATTATTTTTTATGAAATTTTGATAAAAAAACTAAATTTAAAATTTAAAATTTTTCGGAGATTAATTTTGAAAAAACCTAATTTTTGACTAAAGACCATTATATTTTGTATGTTTTGAAAAATCAGAAAGATTTCTAGATGAAATATTCTATTTTTAATCATTTAATTTTGAAATTGATTATTGTTGTTCAAAAATAATTATTTCAATTAAAATATAAATATTCTACTTGTGAATATTTTACTATTGATTAAAATATTCATGCTTCATATTGACAAAAAAAATTAGAATTTTTCAAAACTTGAAGATTATTTTCAAATTATTTTTATCAAAATTGAATTAATTAGTAAAAATTATTTCTTTTAAAAATTAATTTTAGTAAAAAAACATATAACTGAAAATTCTATTTAACACCTCAAGAAAAATTTTCAATATTTTTCTAACTTAACTATTTTTTATATTTTCCCTAATATATATATTTTTTTTTGATGAAAAGGTAAATATATATCATCAAAATATACAAACATACAAGGTAATCCTGGAACCCCTTATGTCATGTCTGACGAACTGTCAGATCTGGAAGGGGAACCATGGTCGTGTACATGTGCTCACTCGTGTACTATCTATCCGTGTCTCCTTTGCACAAGCGGGATGCAATCTCGTCCTCTGTACCAGATACTGAGCTGAGGTATCATCCAGCACTGCCTGTTATCTCTGTCCAACTACTCGTGCGTCTGCATCATCACTATCCATGTTATGTCCTGTGTCCAGGAAGCAGGTGCTCCGCACCTCCTCCATGTCTCTCGCATCTCCCATGTGTCTGTGAGTCTCCAGTGACTCTAAGTCATCTTGATCAATCTCCTCCTGTGTCATGGGCCAAGGCCCCATGATGTCACTTTAAGCAAGTGACTAGCTATCAACGGATTTGGTGCGCCTTTACCGCGAGCCGTTTGTTGCGGGCTAGATAGGTCTTTATGGTGGACCTATGCACCCTCCTGGGCTTTTTGGCAAAACCCCAGCCATAAACGGATTTGGTGTTGTCCTTACCGCAAGTCGTTTGCTGCAGACTATATAGGCCTTTATGGTGGACCTATTCACCCTCTTGGATTTTTTGGCAAAGTCCCAGCCATAAACGGGGGAGAGATTGAGAATTAAGTTAAAGGGGAAGTTTACTATTTACTAATTTACTACGACAATTTATTTGTTGTTTTAAACCGTTGTAAATTTATTTAAATGCAAATAACTATTTTATTGCTTATTTTATCCTTAACTTAACTTAGATTGATGCACATCATAAATAGAGAGATTATAAGTATCCCAGGTTGGTTTTGATGTGATCAACCGAGTAAAGTTATGATCTGCGCTTTTTGATGCAATATGTCTAAATATGCAGGAACTTAGGAATACAAGAAGTTGAGCGGAAGATGCAGTTGACGAGAAGGATGTCACGAGAAGCGAGTCGATGGACTCGATGAAGGGATGAGGAACTGCAGAAGAGTGCACCGATAGATAAGAAGAATGTGTGCGACAAGTTCGAAGGACGAGAAATCGGGGAGGAAATCTGGTCGAGAAGAAGGTTGAAGTTGGATTCGGGTGAACTCAACTCCGGATGATCGGATTATCACCCACACGAAGGAAGTCTGAAAAAGTCAACCCTAATGTTGACTTTTGGAATCATCAAGATTCGGGGAACCTTCACACCTCGATCCAGGCATGAAGATGTTTTAGGTCCAAGGTCCAGGCGCAAAGGCTATAAAATACTGAATTGAATTTATTTGGGGAAAACAATTTAATTTGATGAAAAATTAAGTGGAAAATATATTTATAGGAATTTATAGAATTTATTGGATTTTTTTTAGATTTTATAGAGGTCTTTTTATATTTTACGAGGATAAATGAGATAAAGAAGAGCCTATTTTAGCTATCTAAAATCATTTTTAAATCTTTAAATAAAAACTTAGGTTTGGGATTTATCAAAACCTAAGTTATTTTCTTTATTCTTCGCCTCTCACTGCACGCAGGCGGAGCGTGCACCACGAGAATGACGGCGCCGCATAGCGCCTTTCTGTCCACCACGGCAGACGACGGTGACACCACGTCCTCTCCTAACTAGACGCCATCACCAATCGAGTCGGGTTTGTACGGCCCCGTTAGTGTTCCGTTGTGACCCGCCCGACCACAACGTGTGACACTGTTATCCTTCGCCTTCGTCCTATCATCTACGAATTCCCGATGACCTCGCAACCGGGTGACCGTGTCCACGCCACCGCAACATCAGCGCGCTAATCTCCACTTTGCTGCTGGCGTCGTGTGCGCTGTTAGGGCAACTACACCTCCGAGCAGCCGTCGCTGAGGGTAGCTTTAACCCCAACAACCACCTCCCATACGCTCTCTGTCATCACCATCATCCCACTATTGACAACCCTTTTTCCGCTAGGCTATTGGGCTATTGGAGATGGAGAAGAGGAAGAGGAGTTTTAATAAGTAAGATTGGAGCTAGAGAAGCTCTCTTTGATCAAAGACACCAAAGGACATTCTACGTCGTGAGATGGGTAGTTCTTGCTGGACTTATAGTATCTTTTACTTTATTATATGATTTTATTATTATGATAATATACATAGCTTACCTTGATTCTTGACTCTATGTTTGATTGATTCCTGATATTGCTATTTGTTCTGCTTGTCCTTGTGTTTATTCCATTAGACATCTATGCAGTCTCCTTATTGCTATGTTTGATTGTTTATACATGTACAATACCTTTAGACATTGATATAGCTAGTGGCGTGTACCCTAGTTCATGGAAATGTATTGTATTGGGTACTTGTAGACTTTAATTGTCCACGTGACCATTCGTGGTAGCGTGTTCGTCTGCAGTCTGTAGCTAGGTAGCTCATTCATGCTCCGTCTGCCTATAAGACCATCCATAGTAGAGTGTTCTCCCGCAGGCAATGGCCATGAGTCTGTCCATGGGACCATCCGTGGTAAAGTGTTCTATGGCAGATAGTGACGTCTTACATTCCCTGGTTGACAATTCGAATGCAATCAATAGTTGTTATATACTTATTATATGTATATGCCATGTTTGGCTATTTAGGTTTATGGATTTCTAGGTAGGTACTTTGCTCTTACCTTCACTAGCAAGTGGTATACCTGAGACTGCTCCTTTTGCTCTTTTACCTTTCAGTGTCATGTATTATCTCCTTATACCTACTGAGTTATTGTACTCATTATCTCTTGCTTTTCATTTGACTTTCAGGTTAGCGCTCAGAGGTCCTTACTGTCGGTTTCACTCATTTGGATTCCCTTGTTGAGTGCTTGGTGTATTTTTTGTTGTTTGTATTTATGGTTTTCCTTCCGCATCGACTTTGGGTTTTGTTAGGATTGTATGACTTTTATATTGTTCAGTTGGATAGGTTCACATGTATATGCATATATACACGCATTGACATTTGTAAGCTCGTTGATTTCATATTGCATTGACGTTTATTTTGCTTGATTTTAGTTTGATACTTATTTCCTATATTCATATATTGTAACTAGGGGTACCGTCTGATTTGGTGGACAAGTATACCCTCGAGGTATGACAATTTTGTTAGTATCAGAGCATGATTCGAGTTTGAATGTTGGATTTTATGTTTTGGGATTTTTTTTATCTTATTTTGATTTATGTTTTCTGAGTTTGGGACGCAAGGCAAGTCGAAGGATATCTCTGAACTATAAGAAAGTAAGGTATATTTTGGTAATTATCTTACCTTTTGTATTCACTATATAACGCACGTTATTTTTAGACAAGTTTAATGTCATAGAAATTGAGGTATGATTGGTTAAGCTCTTTTACATTTAGTTGGATTGTGTAATTGTCTCTATACCTGTTTATTAGGTACAAACTGATTTGGTTTAGCATGATGACACTTAGTAAATCAACTTTATTTGTTATTGTGGTATATGGACACGATTAGTTGACACTTACAACTCGAACTTGATACAAAGGATATAGATTCTTGTGTGGTACTAATTGATATGAGTTAAAAAGTAAAGGTCTGACCTGTCAACAATCTATTGAAGATCAAGAGCACCATCTCATAAAAAAATACTTTTCATTATATAAACCGTGCAACTACTCATGAATATAGATTTCAGACAGCAAAGCAGCCATACAGTGCTTCCTCTTTCCTCAGGCTCCAAGTAATTCCACCTCCATGTCTTGTGTAAGTCTTGTCTTACCATTCACAGCAATAGAACTCCACAACAATGTTTTCATTCCCCTTGCAAAAACCTCATTTTCTTAGTAAAGCAATGCATACGAGAAGTTCACGTGGATTTAGCAGCAATAGGAATATAAACCGATGCATATCTATGTTGTTTTGAATTCCCTAGATTTCTCCTTGTTTTGTATCCTGAAATTTAATCTAGAACCTATCACCTATTAGTAAGGGTCATGTAGAGAACCTCCGCAGGTACCGTTCTTGCACGTTCATGCATAGATCGCCTAAGTTCAGTTTCAGGGTTCATTAGTAGGGCTAGGGTGTGTTCCCTAGGTTGCCTTCCTACTATAGATCTGAAGAAAGAATGTTGATCACTGGCTCAGACCAGCAAGACCGCACTTTCATAATGGAAGATTCTTATGAACGCCTAGCTCAAGCAGAGTTAGAATATATCCATCTTGGGATATTACAGGTACGCTTCCAAATCCTCCATAGACGCTATGCGGGGACTATGGCTCTCATAGTATTCAGGGACACTCGATGGAATACTGATGATAGAAGCATTATTGCTGCAATGGAGATTGATCTTGCTGAGGGACACCAGCTTATATATGTTATGCCTAACATTATGTTAACGATTAAAGATTTCTTTAGGCATATTCAAATTTCCATTCAAACCCGTGGATATGAGTCATGGGAAGGAGCGGAAGCTAATTTGCTTGTGACAAGAAGTATCACCGCAAGACTATCAAATACTCCAAACGTGGGATTTGCATTTCGAGTTGAAAAGGTTGCGGAATACCTCCGGTCAAAAGGGGTCAAAGCAATTGATGCAACCAAACATTCAGCCACTAAGTTCCAAGGTAGTCAGTGGAACTTACGACCTTCAAGGGTAATTCTCCCCACGCAACCATCATCTTTATTATCTTCAACTAACTATGATGGTAGTACTTCAATACAATTTGGAGGATATCAACCAGCTGCTTCATCTAAAGCACCTCTGTACAATAAGGAAGATGATGAGACTGATGAAGAACATATAGTTAGTGTTATTACTATTATTGATGATTCGCTGGATGATTACCCAGTTCTTATAGCCCCTAATGCTTTACTTCAAGATTACCCAGCACTCGCAGCCTTCGAAGATTCTCTTCTCCAAAGCATGGTGGGTGAAGATGAAGAAAGTGAAAGTGAAGAAAGTGAAAGTGAAGAAGAAGCACTCTCAAAAATTCTTGAAGAAACAACAATCTCATCACAAAGAAGCCGATACAACATCAATACTACTCTTGATGATTATCCTGAGCTCCAAAATATTGAAAGGATTCTATCCACTGGGGAATCAGCAATAAGTAATTATAGACCACCTCAAGATGAGGAGATGGATATTCCAGGGTATGCTCCAGCAGGAAGCTCGAGAGGTTGGGCAGGTATTGAAGAAGCCAACTTAGCTGGAAAAAGGCCAAAGAAGTGGGAGAACAACTCCGAATGGTTCCAACTACCATCAGCTAACGCAAAAAGAGGTTCGGTATTTGTAATGCCTTATGATTTTGATCCAAAGGTTTTTGACAGATGGGAAAGCTCTACCCTTATCCACCTGGCGGACAAAAATTTTGAGCTCCCAAAAGACAAAATTCTATATATCGAAAACCTTCTTGGAGAATCAGAAAAGAAAGCATTCGTGACATGGCGAATGAAATACCAAGAAGAATTTGAAGATCTAAAGAAACAAGCCATGGGCAATAACGGTACGCAAAATGTCCTTAATCAAATGAGACTAATCTTCTACCTTGAAAATCCAAAGGTAGGAACAACTGGTGAACAAGACAGCGCCTACAAAACCCTGAAGAGTCTGGTATGTAATGAGATGACAGACAAGGCGGTGTACCGATACATGAATGACTATTTCCACTTAGCATCTAAAAGTGGAAGAATGTGGGTAAATGAAGAATTATCAACGGAATTCTTTACAAAGCTACCAAGACCCCTGGGAGATAGGGTTGAGAAGGCATTCAAAGAAAGGCACCCTACTAACACAATAGGGGTGGTACCAAGAATAGCCTTCACCAGGCAATTCCTGAAAGATATGTGTCAAGAGGCCCTTTTTCAAAGCCAGCTCAAGAAGATGAACTTCTGTGGTAATACACCTGTTCATGGTGTATATGGAAAGAATAAGGAGAAAGCGGGTAAGAAGTTTGGTGCTAGAAAAAGCACGACTTACAAGGGAAAGCCTCATGATTCCCATGTAAGAATTGGTAAAACAAAACACCTTGCTTTGCGCAAAAAGAATTGCAAGTGCTATGCATGTGGTGAAACAAGCCATTATGCATCTGAATGCACAAACCCTAGAAAAATAATAAAAAGGGTTGCAATCTTGGACTCCTTGGAGTTACAGGAAGGAATAGAAGTGGTCTCCGTAGGAATGAATGAATCAGATTTATCTGATATTTACTCTGTTTCTGAAGGAGAAGATTTAACTTATCAGCCTGAAGAATTTGATATTTTTATGCTTCGACAGACTGATATTTCACAGGAAACCTTGAAGATAAGAAGAACGCATCCTTTGGCATTTCTACCTCAAAGAAAGACTGAAGGAGCGGCTGGTTATGACCTAGCAACATGTGAAGGTTGTGTTCTAACTCCACACTCTCATGCTATACTGAACACTGGCATTAGTATCAAACTACCAGAAGGAACTTATGGACGGATAGCTCCTAGATCTGGTTTATCAGCAAAAGGTATATTCATTAATGGGGGAGTTATTGACGCCGATTTTAGAGGAAGCATTCAGGTGATCCTATTCAATTTCTCATTTGAAAACATATTATTCAATATCGGTGATAATATAGCACAGCTTATTATTGAGAAAATAGCACTCCCAGAAGTAGAAGAAGTACAATTTCTAGATCAAACTCCGAGAGGATCTCAAAGTTTCGGATCAACAGACAAACAAGAAGAAAAGAAGGTATCAGCAGCATTTAAACCAGTACCTATTCCTATTAATATGCTTCAGGTTATAGAAGATGAACCTTCTGAATATTTAATTGGAGAATCGGAATGGCGATCTCAAATGAGGGTCTCAAGAAAAGAATACCTATGTCAACATGACTGGAGTTATGATGAAACTACTGCAGCTGATTGTAGAGACTGCAAACTTGAAGCAAGGGCAGGTAATAGAATTGACTGTCGAAAGTGCAAATTAATCATCTGTTCTTTATGCACATATCATTGTTTCAAAATTTCATGGCCAAGTACAATTAGAACACAGATGAAGAAAACAGACTGGAAGTCACTTTCAGCCCTGCAAAGTAATTTGATACAAAAGCTCATTAGAAGAGAAAATGAACTTGAAGAGGAAGTCAAAAATTTGAGACAGCAAATCTCAGGTATGGAAGAATTAGCAATTATACAGGAAGCCCCCTCAGAATATGAAAGAGAGTTAACAGAAGTCCAGCAAGAAAATGCTTTCCTCAAGTTAATGAACGAAAAACAGCAAAAGGAGATTGAAGCATTAAAGCAAGAGAAGCAACTCCTACTGGAACTTGGGGAGATAAACAAGAAGGAATTGATTGACCTCAAAACCAGGTTACTTGTTCCCTCATCTCTTCCTGTACTAACATTTGATGAATATTATGTTAATGCTGCACCACAGAGAAATAATCTTCTAAACATCAAGGTGAGAGTAGAAATTAATAATCAAGATTGTGTCCTAAATGCAATATTGGACACTGGAGCCGCAACTTGTGTTTGTGACGGAACAAAGATTCCCAAGGAATTCAGACAACAAGCATCTGTAGACGCTCTCATTCAAGGTGTCAATGGTGCAACAAAAGTAAGTGAAATTCTGAAGGAAGGAAAGATTTGGGTAGGCGAACAGTACTTCAGGCTACCCAGAACTTTCGTTATGCCCTCCTTAGCAGAAGGATTAAACTTTATCCTTGGAATGAACTTTATTCGTGCAATGGAAGGAGGATTGAGAATAGAAAAAGGGGAGGTGACTTTTTACAAATTGGTTACCACAGTTTCAACCCCTCCCACTGCACATCAGGTAACTCTACTTGAAGAACTGGGTCTTGAGTTAACTGAATATTATGATATTTGTGCAGCTATGCCACAAAAGGGCATCATTAATCAAGAGCTGATTGATCCCCGAGAACTTGAAAGGCTAAGAAAGCTTGGCGTTATTGGAGAAGAACCATTAAAGTTCTGGGAAAAGAATCAAGTAAAATGCCGAATAGAGGTCAAGAATCCAGATTTGATCATAGAAGATAGACCTCTCAAACATGTGACCGCCAAGATGAAGGAGACAATGGCCAGACATGTCAAAAGGTTACTAGATCTTAAAGTAATCAGACCATCATCCAGTAAACACAGAACCACAGCCATAATGGTGGAATCAGGTACGGAAGTTGATCCTGTTACTGGCCTAGAGAAACGAGGTAAAGAACGTTTGGTTTTTAATTACAAACGTCTTAATGATAATACTGAAAAAGACCAGTATTCTTTGCCCGGTATTAATACAATTATTGCACGGATTGGTAATTCAAAGATATACTCAAAATTTGATCTAAAGAGCGGTTTTCACCAAGTTATGATGGAACCAGAGTCAATTCCGTGGACGGCATTCTGGGCGATTGACGGATTGTATGAATGGCTTGTTATGCCATTCGGCCTTAAGAACGCGCCTGCAATCTTTCAGAGGAAGATGGACAATTGTTTTCGAGGTACTGAAGAATTCATTGCCATTTATATTGACGACATACTTGTGTTTTCAGATACCTATGAGGCGCATAAAAGGCATTTAAAGACCTTTATCACAATTTGTGAGCAGAATGGGCTGATACTTAGCCCAACCAAGTATAAAATCGGAGTTAAACAAGTGGATTTCTTGGGAGCCACTATTGGGGATTCCAAAATCAGGCTACAGCCGCATATTATCCAAAACATCCTAGAGACAAAATCGGAAAGCCTGACTGAAATACGAGCATTAAGAAGGTGGCTAGGAATTTTGAACTATGCAAGAGCGTACATCCCTAATCTGGGAAAAACGCTAGGACCACTCTACTCCAAGACGTCTGTCAAAGGTGAAAGACGTATGAATACACAGGACTGGAAAATCATAGAACAGATCAAACAGCAAGTTCAGAACCTGCCAGATCTGGAAATTCCCCCGCCAGATGCAATCATCCTCCTTGAAACTGATGGATGTATGGAAGGATGGGGCGGTATATGTAAATGGAAGACTTCAAAAGGAGAACCAAGAACTTCTGAAAAAATTTGTGCATATGCTTCAGGACGATTCTTGCCGGTGAAAAGCACTATAGATGCAGAAGTTCAGGCCGTGATCAACAGCTTGGAAAAATTTAAAATTTATTATCTTGATAAATCTGAGTTAATTATCAGAACGGATAGCCATGCTATAGTCAAATTCTATGAAAAGGCTTCTGATCACAAACCATCCCGGGTACGTTGGCTTACCCTTTCTGATTATATTTCAGGGATCGGTATAAAAGTCTCCTTTGAACATATAAGTGGGAAGGACAATGTTCTAGCTGATGAACTTTCTCGACTGATAACTACAATTCTGGTGGACAAATGGGAGCACACCTTACTGCATCCACTAACAAAGGCTATTAATGAGGTTTTACAAAAACCTAATCCTGTTATGGAAGCAAGAATGGCATCCCATATTTTGAACGCATTGAAGACCAGCAAAAAGGGTAACGAGCTTGTTAATGTAATTATAAATAACCAAATCTCTTTGCAGTGTGCATGCGGAAGAGATGCAGCCCTGCTAGTTTCTCACACTAGTAGGAATCCTGGACGACATTTCTATAAGTGCAGCACCGATACATGCCACTCCTGGTATTGGGCTGACCTGATAGAAAATTATGTGCAACAAAGGCTTAACATGGAAGCACCTTTGGCCCAAGAACCAATTAATTGGGTCAACATAGAGCAACACGGCTACTGGGACAACGATCCAGTATGGGAAGAACCAGGGTTAGGAGAACCCGAAGTTATCAATGATGATGGAGCCAACTCAGAGATTGATGATCCGACGGAAGATTCTTCACTCTTCCACCAGCACTTGGACTGAAGCGGACGTGGTGGACCCCCCCACAAACAAATGTCGGAGCAATAATTCAGGAATCTTATCCTGACTTTTTCTTTTATAGCAAAGGACTTACGTGTCCTCTTTACTTTTAGAACGTGCACCGAAAGTAGATTGTCGTGTACTAAGTATGTCAGAGCTGAGTCATAAAGCATTTGCTAGCTAGTGATTCCTTACTTACTAGCGAAGCAAAACCCTTGCTCCTTGGTGTATATAAGGAGTAGCTCTTGTAGTGTAACAGGCATCGAAGAAGATCTCTATCTGCCTATTCACTCCTTAGTTTCAGAAAGCAACTGAATTATTTTCAGCCTTGCGAGTAAGAAACAAGATCCTGTAAGATTTCCGCTAGCAGCTTGTAAGTTTGTGTGTGAAAGTTTGAAATAAATTTCCTTTCCTCTTTTATTATACTATTTTCATACCAAGAGAAAATAGTATAATAAAAGAGGAAAGGAAATTTATTTCAAACTTTCACACACAAACTTACAAGCTGCTAGCGGAAATCTTACAGGATCTTGTTTCTTACTCGCAAGGCTGAAAATAATTCAGTTGCCTGTTACACTACAAGAGCTACTCCTTATATACACCAAGGAGCAAGGGTTTTGCTTCGCTAGTAAGTAAGGAATCACTAGCTAGCAAATGCTTTATGACTCAGCTCTGACATACTTAGTACACGACAATCTACTTTCGGTGCACGTTCTAAAAGTAAAGAGGACACGTAAGTCCTTTGCTATAAAAGAAAAAGTCAGGATAAGATTCCTGAATTATTGCTCCGACATTTGTTTGTGGGGGGGTCCACCACGTCCGCTTCAGTCCAAGTGCTGGTGGAAGAGTGAAGAATCTTCCGTCGGATCATCAATCTCTGAGTTGGCTCCATCATCATTGATAACTTCGGGTTCTCCTAACCCTGGTTCTTCCCATACTGGATCGTTGTCCCAGTAGCCGTGTTGCTCTATGTTGACCCAATTAATTGGTTCTTGGGCCAAAGGTGCTTCCATGTTAAGCCTTTGTTGCACATAATTTTCTATCGTGTCACCCCAATACCAGAGTGGCATGTATCGGTGCCGCACTTATAGAAATGTCGCCCGTGATTCCTACTAGTGTGAGCCTTTGTTAGTGGACGCAGAAGGTGTGCTCCCATTTGTCCACCGTAATTGTAGTTATCAACGAGAAAGTTCATCACCAGAACATTGTCCTTCCCACTTATATGTTCAAAGGAGACTTTTATACCGATCCCTAAATATAATCGTAAAGGGTAAGCCAACGCATCTTGGATGGTTTGTGATCAAGCCTTTTCATAGAATTTGACTATAGCATGGCTATCCGCTCGATAATTAACTCAGATTTATCAAGATAATAAATTTTAAATTTTTGCATCTATAGTGCTTTTCACCGCAAGAATCGCCCTCAAGCATATGACAAATTTTTCGTAAGTTCTTGGTTCTCCTTTACAAGTCTTCCATTTACATATACCGCCCCATCCTTCCATACATCCATCAGTTTCAAGGAGGATGATTGCATTTAGCGGGGGAATTTCCAGATCTGGCGGGTTCTGAACTTGCTGTTTGATCTGCTCTATGATTTTCCAGTCCTGTGTATTCATAGTTCAAAATTCCTAGCCACCTTCTTAATGCTCGGATTTCATCAAGCTCCCGATTTTGTCTCTAGGATGTTTTTGGATAATATGCGGCAGTAGCCTGATTTTGAATCCCCAATAGTGGCTCCCAAGAAATCCACTTGTTTAACTCCGATTTTATACTTGGTTGGGCTAAGTATCAGCCCATTCTGCTCACAAATTGTGATAAAGGTCTTTAAATGCCTTTTATGCGCCTCATAGGTATCTGAAAACACAAGTATGTCGTCAATATAAATGGCAATGAATTCTTCAAGACTGAAACAATTGTCCATCTTCCTCTCAAAGATTGCAGGCGCGTTCTTAAGGCCGAATGGCATAACAAGCCATTCATACAATCCGTCAATCGCCCGTAATGCCGTCCACGGAATTGACTCTGGTTCCATCATAACTTGGTGAAAACCGCTCTTTAGATCAAATTTTGAGTATATCTTTGAATTACCAATCCGTGCAATAATTGTATTAATACCAGGCGGTCACATGTTTGAGAGGTCTATCTTCTATGATCAAATCTGGATTCTTGACCTCTATTCGGCATTTTACTTGATTCTTTTCCCAGAACTTTAATGGTTCTTCTCCAATAACGCCAAGCTTTCTTAGCCTTTCAAGTTCTCGGGGATCAATCAGCTCTTGATTAATGATGCCCTTTTGTGGCATAGCTGCACAAATATCATAATATTCAGTTAACTCAAGATCCAGTTCTTCAAGTAGAGTTACCTGATGTGCAGTGGGAGGGGTTGAAACTGTGGTAACCAATTTGTAAAAAGTCACCTCCCCTTTTTCTATTCTCAATCCTCCTTCCATTGCACGAATAAAGTTCATTCCAAGGATAAAGTTTAATCCTTCTGCTAAGGAGGGCATAACGAAAGTTCTGGGTAGCCTGAAGTACTGTTCGCCTACCCAAATCTTTCCTTCCTTCAGAATTTCACTTACTTTTGTTGCACCATTGACACCTTGAATGAGAGCGTCTACAGATGCTTGTTGTCTGAATTCCTTGGGAATCTTTGTTCCGTCACAGACACAAGTTGCGGCTCCAGTGTCCAATATTGCATTTAGGACACAATCTTGATTATTAATTTCTACTCTCACCTTGATGTTTAGAAGATTATTTCTCGGTGCAGATTAACATAATATTCATCAAATGTTAGTACAGAAGAGATGAGGAACAAGTAACCTGGTTCTTTTCTTGAGACCCTCATTTGAGATCGCCATTCCGATTCTCCAATTAAATATTCAGAAGGTTCATCTTCTATAACCTGAAGCATATTAATAGGAATAGGTACTGGTTTAAATGCTGCTGATACCTTCTTTTCTTCTTGTTTGTCTGTTGATCCGAAACTTTGAGATCCTCTCGGAGTTTGATCTAGAAATTGTACTTCTTCAAGAATTTTTGAGAGTGCTTCTTCTTCACTTTCACTTTCTTCACTTTCACTTTCTTCATCTTCACCCACCATGCTTTGGAGAAGAGAATCTTCGAAGGCTGCGAGTGCTGGGTAATCTTGAAGTAAAGCATTAGGGGCTATAAGAACTGGGTAATCATCCAGCGAATCATCAATAATAGTAATAACACTAACTATATGTTCTTCATCAGTCTCATCATCTTCCTTATTGTACAGAGGTGCTTTAGATGAAGCAGCTGGTTGATATCCTCCAAATTGTATTGAAGTACTACCATCATAGTTAGTTGAAGATAATAAAGATGATGGTTGCGTGGGGAGAATTACCCTTGAAGGTCGTAAGTTCCACTGACTACCTTGGAACTTAGTGGCTGAATGTTTGGTTGCATCAATTGCTTTGACCCCTTTTGACCGGAGGTATTCCGCAACCTTTTCAACTCGAAATGCAAATCCCACGTTTGGAGTATTTGATAGTCTTGCGGTGATACTTCTTGTCACAAGCAAATTAGCTTCCGCTCCTTCCCATGACTCATATCCACGGGTTTGAATGGAAATCTGAATATGCCTAAAGAAATCTTTAATCGTTAACATAATGTTAGGCATAACATATATAAGCTGGTGTCCCTCAGCAAGATCAATCTCCATTGCAGCAATAATGCTTCTATCATCAGTATTCCATCGAGTGTCCCTGAATACTATGAGAGCCATAGTCCCCGCATAGCGTCTATGGAGGATTTGGAAGCGTACCTGTAATATCCCAAGATGGATATATTCTAACTCTGCTTGAGCTAGGCGTTCATAAGAATCTTCCATTATGAAAGTGCGGTCTTGCTGGTCTGAGCCAGTGATCAACATTCTTTCTTCAGATCTATAATGATACACCCTGTGATGTATATTATCTCTTCGGGTCATGTAGAGAACCTCCGCAGGTACCGTTCTTGCACGTTCATGCATAGATCGCCTAAGTTCAGTTTCAGGGTTCATTAGTAGGGCTAGGGTGTGTTCCCTAGGTTGCCTTCCTACTATAGATCTTCCAAGGTTGGCGATACTTCGACCCATTCTCTCAGCTTCATATCTGGCACGGACAGTACGTCTATAGTCTCGAATTTGTTCTTCCACAAGGGGAACACCGGGTCTTTGTGAAGTAGTTGCTACTTCAGTTCCGGTGATAGGCGGAAGATGTGCTTGCCTGGTATTCATTTTATATTTTTCAAAAGATCAAATGGATTTTTGAATACCTTGATTTTACCTTTCTCCTTGATAAAGGCTGCACCTTGAGAACTAAGATGTGTTCTTCTAAGTTGTTCTGTAAGCTCTGCTACGCCGGTTGTATCAGAGACTTTGTCAATCTGGATTTTTAGTTGACGTACTTCTCTTCTTAGCTGAATAACAGAATAAAGAACAGAATTAAGCTGCCTCGATAATGAAACTAGGCTTTGTGAAGTTTCTTTTTCAGAAAATCCAACACCAATATCAGGCCACCCTGTAGAAGTAGAGATAATAGCCTCTTTATATTCTTCAGAATCTTTTGGTAAGTTCATCCAACAATCACTTGCTTTAGGTGGTTGATCAATTCTTCTACTTTGTCCACCTTCTTTGATAACTCTTCAGTCAGAGTTTCAGTCTGCTTTTCAATATGCTTTGGATGTTCACTAAGCTTGATAACTAGTTCTTCAACGTCCTTTTTGGAGAGGGGACGTCTCTTCAAATAGTCTTGCCTTAGTTGCAATATTTCTTCTTTCAGTTGATTTTGTTGTTTCAGCAACTGCAGTAAGTCTTCTCGTTGTTGTCTAACAATCTTTGAAAGACGGCTGATTTCTTCTAGCTGTGAGCCCTGTTCCTGGATTTTAGTTCTCACGTCTAGAGTATGAATATTATTTTGCTTGCTTAAAGCAAATAGAGCCTTATTACCAAGATCAACCCTATAGGCAGTAATTTTCAGATTATGAGCTAAATCTGTTTGCGAAGAAGAATCTAGATTTAAGTAGTCTAGATCTTTTCTATTTTGCCAAGAGTTTTTCCACACAAGAAATTGATTTTCAAATTCTTTCAGATCAGTGTTCATATACTAATCAGAGCAAATTGTGAACGATGATGATTAAACAAGATAGGGTTTTGCCTTTCTAGGGTACTTACTTTTCACCTAGTTTAACCTTGATTGTTTTATAAGTCGAACAGGTATTAGTTCTCGAAGGGATTGCTTTACGCTTGAATCATGCTTCTGTCTTATGAAGTAAAGAAAAATGATTCTTCACCGAAAACCTAAAGTGGAGCTGGGAAGGCTAAGTGAGTCGTTGCTAAAGGTCGTTTGAAGCCTAAGCACAGTAGAAGTTGGTCATGGCAAGAAAGAAAAGAGTATTGAAGATTAAATAAGAGAACTGTTAATTAGTTAAAATTTTATAAGTCGTATTGATGAAATTAATCTAATGCTTCAGAAGGGGAGGCTTGGTTTTGAGAAAGATAAAAGCAAGTCGACCTACACAGCAGAGAAAGGTCGTGCCTAATTGGAAGGAGTCATATTCCATGCCACCAGAGGTGTGAATTGGAGCTTTTAAGTAGAGCACTCTGGATTGGAAGGAAATCCCTACTCCCTAGGTTATAGAACTTAGCTAACTTTAAAACTTAAATTGAGGCCTGACTGACTATAGGCCAAGAATTAACATTGAGTTCACCAATCACTTTACTTCCAAATGCTTGTATTAATTTTGATGCTCTAAGTCACTCATTAGACTTCAAATCAAGTTAGTTCCCAAGAAGATTGACCACAGGCATGTCAAGAGGAGACAAATTTGGACTAGATGAAGCCATAGGCATCATCTCTGCAGTTGTAGTCAAATAAGACCAAAGGGGCATTTTAAATAGCACCCCAAACTTAAGATGCCCTTCCGGATAGAATGTTGTAAAGGACATTAGGGATCTTATATCTCAACACTTAGTGTGTTAACAAGGGAAGGTAGAACATTAGAGTGGTACAACAGAAGTGTGGTGGGCCCATAATCCACCTACAAATTTACTTTCGAAAACTTTGTGCCCAAGTAGAAAAAGGGTAAACATAGTACGATGGATCTCGGCGGATGCATGATTCGATTTGGATGATCATCGAGCGATTAATCAAGTTCATTCATCTTTCCATTGACCCGCGAGACTGACTCTTTAGCTCACTTGTTTTAAATAAGTCATGTATACAAAACTACATTTTAGTGCAGCATTTCAAACAGATATAGATGGACAGAGCACACCATTCAGATACGAGAAGACTTGTTTAGAGCATGTGAGATAGACTTCGGAGGCAATTGAAAAGACCATCTATGTATAGTAGAGTTTGCCTACAGCTATAGATAGTAATATCAAAGTAGCGGAAGTAGGATAAGCTCATAACCCATAGAACACTGATCATCTACTTTGAAAGTAGATCATATATTGTATAAAGGATTCCATACTGTTATAGATTTTTTTTTTTTATTTTTTTGTTTAAAATACTAGAATAGACTAATATATGAGTGTACTTGTAAAATATCGAAAATGGACGAATAACCATAAGAGAATTTTTAGAAATTTTTCGGAGCCCGTATGGCTTAGGTTACGGGGATAAATATGGGTCACGGGAAAGTCTGTTTAGGCTACTCCATTTAAACAAGGAAATGTTTGATTTTCTTTTCATTTCTCTTTTTCTTTTTCTTTCCTTCCTTCCTCATGCGTGCCCGAGCCGTCCCCGACGCCGAACCCGTGCTCGTGCCCTAAGCCATCAATGTAGGATCGTTGGCGGCCGGCTAGAAAGGCGGTTGAATAGCCTGCAAAATAAAAGAACACCCTTCTCGAACTCTCAACAGAACACTTGCATAAAAGTAATAGCATAAAGTAAATAAAAAAAACGAGGCACACCGGGATTGACTTGGTTACAACCGGAGAGGTTGTTAATCCAAGGAAGATGATCGTACTTAAAAACTCCTTTAGACGGAGAAACCTCGTACAACGATGAAGCACAAAGGAAAGAAGCTAAACTACAACTAAGAGCGCACAAGTGTTGGAATTACAATTTCTAAGTTGTTGAGAAAGCTTCTGGACTAAGGCTATATTTATAGTCTTGGTCGGGGCGCCCTGAGGGTTCCGGGCGCCCTGGGGGGGATAAAACTTTATCCCCCAATGTCTAGATCACGTTTGATGCGATCTGGTCAACTTTTCAGGTCTGGGCGCCCGGAAGGGTTCCGGGCGCCCCGGGCAGGTCCGGGCGCCTTGGACTGTTCCGAGCGCCCCGGACCCCGAAGTCAACTCTGATTGACTTTTTCGGTCCGGGTCCTCTGCTCCGGCTCTGCTCGCCTCGGTACGGATCTTCTACTCCGAATTCGCTCGCTTGGGTGATCTCTGCCATCCGGAAAAGGGCTCACCCGAACCCAAGTTCCTGTCTTCTCGAGTGGGTTTCCGCTCCGGCTTCTCATCCCTCGGAATCGCTGCATGCTTCCTTCTCGTCCGCCCAGCGTACTCATCCATAGTTTTCGTCCCTCGGTCGCACCCCATGCCGACCTTCTCGCTAGCTGCGTCTCTTGCTCCCCGAACAATCTTCCGCCCCGGCTTTCGTCCCTCGGAATCACCGCACGCTTCCTTCTCGTCCGCCGGTATACTCTTCCGCAGCGCCTCGTACCTCGGACGCACCGCGTGCCATCCTTATTGCTAGCTGCGTCTTCCTCTCGACTACCTATGCTCCTAAGTTCCTGCACACTTAGACACAAGGTTAGAAATACACATGACCTAACTTGACTTGTTGATCACACCAAAACAACCTTGGGGTTCCAACAATCAACGTCGTTCGTTCCCTTCCTAACCGGCGCCGCACGTGACGGTTTCTCCTTCCTCGTCTATAAGGTAGTGGCCAAGGGAAGCCTCATGCCTTCTCCTCCTCTTTGTCACGTCGCCCTCGGATCGCCACAGCCGACAGCGACGTTGCCAGCCGAGCCCTAGATCGGGGGAGATCAGGAATGCGCCGACGCTCCTCTTCGATGCCGAGCTTCTCCTCTTCCTCTCCTCCACTGTGTCTCTGCTAACCTTGGTGGCGCCATCTTCCCAGAGAGTCGTGTCGTAGCCGCCGTCGCTGTGAGGCATGCGCCAACCATCACTGGAGTGACCGAGTCATCCATTCTCTTTGCCCGACACACTCCAACACCACTCTCCTTTCTCCGACAATAGCAGCCGATCTCACACCTCGGCGCTGCCCAACCCGCCGAGCCTCCAATCCCCTCATCTGGAGTTCCACCAGTCGTGCCCTCTTTGAATCGCCGCCCCTGCACGAATCGATCTTCGATCAAGGGAAGATCCGAGCCCTAGGTTTGTTGGATTGGGCTGCGGTCAACTTTCCAGACGAGTACTTTCTTCTTCCGTGCTTTGGATCTCAACAACAGTGAGACCTAGCCACCGGAGAGGGAACCGATGGGTAAGTCCGCTGGTTTGGGTTCTAGATTCGTTGAGATTTGGTTTTTATTTCATTTGTGCTAACTAAGAGATGCCTGGCAGTAACGATCCTTAGCTGAGGATCAATAGAAGGGGGCTATGAGGAAGAGGTAAGATCAGTAGGTTATGTCTTGAATTAGGATGTTTTATGGATCAGTGATCTTCCTTCTTGATTTGTTTAGTGCAAGTGGATTCCCAGCAGCAAATAACCTCTAACTGTACACATTCCAGCGGCTACCCGACCTGTCTGGCTGTGATTCAATCAAGGAGGTTTGGTGTGGAGGTAAGAAGTAGGGTAATGAAATGAATATTAGTTATGTGTTTGAATTAGGTATGAGGTAGACTTCATGATTAGTATAATTGATTTAGGTTGGATTATTAATCTAATGGGTTGATTGGGGATTAGGTAACTAATCCTAATAAGCCGTTGGATTTAATTTAGGTAGGTTGAGGTTTATGGTTTAGAGTTTTTCCCTAAATTGTTCTTAAGGATTTTTATTTAGCTACAACTCAAATGAATAGATAAATAAAAATGTATATATATTGGTGACACAGGACTTTGACGCGAGATGAGTATCTCGACGTCGGATTTGGACCAGATTGGACCTTTCTTATTGGAGGCAGGTACCTTGACTTATCTATTTTGATATGTCATATTGATATGCTTAGTAATATGTAATAAGTAGTAATATTTATGTTCATTTTTGCATCGGTATGTCATTATCTATTACCTGAGCATGCTGTATTAATTTCCTGTTGTTGCATTCATGTTTTTTTGATTATATATGACTTTAAGGTAATGACATACAATGCCTTATTATGTTCAGGACATTGATTTATCTACCATACCTGACCTGTGTACCTAGATCATATTATTTGATCCATATGTCTTTTGGTACACATTTTGGTAGAGATGGATAGAATTAGGATATTTTCATGCTTTGTGTTATGCATCATCTCGCATGATTGCATGCTGTACGATTGTTGGCTCCATTATTGTTGAGCACATCACCAGTTACATGGATATGCACACACAACCACTCATGGGTTAGTGGTTTCTATCAGGCAGGGTGTGTTGCAGCAGGTTGCTCTATCAAGGGCTCCATTGGTCCACTCATGGGTAGTGTGACGCAGCGTTGTAGCAAGACAGGGATCCCTCCTCTGGACTGGCTCAGGAAGATGAGAGCATTGAGCTCCCTCACTTATGATTTGGGGTAAGGAGGATAAGTGTACTCCGACAGCATCCCGTCCACTCGGTCACTTATCAGGAGCAGTGATGGCAGAGTGCATGGTTATCACAGCCCTACCCACTCGGTCTCAGCATCGTGTGTGAGACGGCTGACTGGCAGTAGGGGTAACCAGGACATGTCATTGGCATCATACGCATTGATGCATTTATTGCTTGTATTTGCTGCACTTATTTGCTGTATATTTGGTAGATGCATATGTTTGACATGCATACATGATTTATGATACTCTCGGTTTGACGACCTTGTTATCCTTATACCCAGGTCTTGGTTAGTACAGATACTCCTGCTCCCCGTTGAGGAGTTGACTCACCCCGTTACCCGTACAGTACCCAGTAGTTACTCGCTGAGGAGTTGACTCACCCCATTGATATTACTATTTCAGGTTGAGACTGTCAGGAGATCTCCAGTCACTAGTCCCACTGCAGATCGCAAGGATGTTTGTTTGGTCTTTTGATTTTTCTTATTATACTATCTAGACTATGTTTTAGGCTTGTATCTTTTTGGCACTTGGATCTTGTATGATCCTTTATTTGTCTATGGGGTTTTATTTAATTATGTTCTGCTACATGTCTGCCTTGACAGCAGAACATGTGAGTTGATTTTATTTGCGTCATGGTGATTTGAGTCTTATAGGTGTAGTTGAGTAGGATATTTGAGATGATTTCCTTATAATTGTTTTAGTTTGATTTGTTTGCTATCATACTGCGTGGTTATCTATTTTTTATTATGTGTGTTTCCGGCTGTGTTGGTCGTGTATGGATATGTTGTAGAAAGTTTCAGATTGTCACCTGTACAGGGGAGATGCTGTCGAAATTTCCTCTGGCAGGGACTCCCACGGGGCGTGACAATAATTAACGATGGGTGACCTCCTGGGAAGTTTTCCAAGGTGCGTGCGAGTGAGGACAAGGCACGCTGAAAGGACCTCCGGTAGTTTGTGGAGCTAGTCGTCAACCCGATGGGCAATTCTGGTGGCATTCCCGGTTCGGTCCGGGTGGGGCCCGCCTAGGCTGGAACGTTACAGATGGTATCAGAGCGACCTTGTGACTCTGAGTGCGCCTGTGGTAGGAGCACCCAGGGCACCACCTAGCGAGAGAGATTTTGGGATTTGTCTGTGGTGTGATTCGTGGTTGCATAACGAGGACGTCGTGTCTTTAAGTGGGGGTGATTGTAATACCCCGATTATGAGATTCTAGTTAAATATGGCGTAAAAGGTTAGATAGTACTATCCATATCATCGTGGTTACCTTCCTTTTCGGAAGCCCAAACTTAAGAACTCCAAAGTTAAGCGTGCTTGGCTTGGAGAAATCTAAGGATGGGTGACCTCCTGGGAAGTTTTCCAGGGTGCGTGCGAGTGAGGACAAAGCACGCTGAAAGGATCTCCGGTGGTCTGTGGAGCTAGTTGTTAACCCGATGGGTAATTCTGATGGCGTTCCCGATTCGGTCCGGGTGGGGCCTGCCCCGGGCAGGCCGTTACAGTACTGCTTAGTTGTTACACTTAAATGAGAATACCTTGGTATAACATGTTGAGTAGTAAATTTGGAAATCAAATTTTTATTAATGGGGAGAATGTAAAATACCGTATATATATATATATAAATTGGTCATAATTGAATTTATTTAAGAAAAATAAATTTAATTTGATGCAAAATAAGAGGAAAATATATTTATAGAAATTTGTAGAATTTACTAGAATTTTTCTAAATGTTATAGAGGTCTTTTTATATTTTATGTGGATAAATGGGATAAAGAATGATCTGTTTTAGCTATCCTAATTAAATGAGGAAATATTTAATTTCTAAAATCATTTTTAAATCTTTAAATAAAAACTTAGGTTTGGGATTTATCAAAACCTAAGGGTGCATTTGGTTTGTGTGTCTTCCATTTTCATTTTCCAGAAAACGCGCGTTAAAAAATGGTATTTGGTTTGTATTTTTCATGTCTATTTTTTTAAAAAATAGATAGTAGTTTTTAGAAAATAGAGAATGTCTAGAAGTTATTTTCTATTTTTTTTTAGAAAATACCCATTTTCAGAAAATAAAAATGGGAAATGCGTAAACCAAACACAGCCTAAGTTATTTTATTTATTCTCTACCTCTTGTCGCACGCACGAGGAGCGTCCGCCGCAAGAATGACGGTGCCGCTTGGTGCCTCTCCGTCCACCACGATAGATAACGGCGGCACCACGTCTTCTCCTGACCTGACGCCATCACCAATCGCGTCAATTGTACGGCTCCATCGGTGCCCCGTTATGATTCGATGATCACAACATGTGACGCTGTTTCCCTTCACCTTCGTTCGATCATCTAAGAATTCTTGACGACCTCGCAACTGGGTGACTGCGTCCATACCACTGTAACATCCGTGTGCTAACCTCCACTAATCAGCATTGTGTGCGTCGTTAGGGCAGCTCCACCTCCAAGCAGCTGCTCCTGAGGGTAGCTTTAGCCCCGACAAGCACCTCCCCTGCTCTCTCTGTCATCACCATCATCCCACTACCGGCAACCCTTTTTCCGCTTGGCTATTGGGCTATTGGAGATGGAGAAGAAGAAGAGGAGTTTAATTAAGTAAGATTGGAGCTAGAGACGAACTCTTTGATTTGAGGACTTCAAAGGACATTTTACATTGAGAGGTGGGTCGTTCCTGCTTAACTTCTATAGTATCTTCGACCTTAGTGTATGATTTTATTATTATGATAGTATACAAAGCTTACCTTGGCTCTTGACTCTATGTTTGATTGATTCCTGATATTGCTATTTATTTTGCTTGCCCTTATGTTTATTCCATTGAACATCTATGCAGTCTCCTTGTTACTATGTTTGATTGTTTATACACGTACAATACCTTTAGACAGTGATATAGCTAGTGGCATGTACCCTAATACATGGTGATGACTGTTTCTTGTTCTTATTGTATTGGGTACTTGTAGACTTTGGTTGTCCATGAGACCATCCGTGGTAGCGTGTTCGACCATTGCATGTAGCTAGATAGTTACGTTCATGCCCTATCTACCTACAGGACCATCCGTGACTACAGGACCATTCGTGATAGAGTGTTCTCCCACAAAAAGTGGCCATGAGTATGCCCACAGGACCATCCGTGGTAGAGTGTTTTCTTGCATATAGTGACGTCTTACATGCCCTAGCTGACAATTCGGTTGCAGTCAATAATTGTTGTATACTTATTATATGTATATGCCATGTTTGATTGTTTAGATTTGTGGATTTCTAGGTTGGTACTCTGCTCTTACCTTCGCTAGTAAGTGGTATACCTAAAACTCTCCTTTTGCTCCTTTACCTTTCAGTATCATGCACTATCTTCTTATATCCACTAAGTTATTGTACTCACTATCCCTTATTTTTCCTTTGACTTTCAGGTTAGCAAATAGAGGATGTGTTGTGTCACTCAGAGGTCCTAGCTGCCGGTCTCACTCGTTTGGATTCCCTGTCGCGTGCTTGGTGTATTTTTTTCGTTGTTTGTATTTATGGTTTTCCTTTCGCATCGACTTTGGGTTTTATTAGGATTGTATGACTTATATTGTTCAGTTGGGTACGTTCACATGTACATGCATATTATATACACGCATTGACATTTGTAAGCTTGTTGATTTCATATTGCATCGACGTTTATTTTGCTTGATTTTAGTTTGATACTTATTTCCTATATTGTCAGTAGGGGGTATCGTCCGGTTTGACGGACAAGTATACCCTTAGGGTGTGACAAAAGCTCATCCCATGAAGCAAAGTCGTTGGCCGACCGTACATTACACTTTGAATAAAGTTTTATTCACATTAGAGACACCCTGGATCCCTTTGGAGGCGCCTCTGAGCTACGTCAACTAATGGTATCGTTCTCCCAAGAGGCTATCAAAAGTCTTTGAAGCTAGGAATTATAAATCAATCATTATATTAATCTTTTTAGCTATTTCTGAGCTTTCAAAGACTGTAAAAGGCTACTCCACCTTCACGAAGGAGATTTTTAGTGAAACTTTCAATTGCCTTGAATTAACAACCACCTAAATTGTAACAAAGTAAAATTCCTTAGCCTTCTTACTTTTTCTTATTCTTTTTGTGTTAACTATTTGTTTTGATTAATATTATATCCTTGCTAAGTTGGAAAGCAAGAGTTTTTTTTAAAACTATTTTTCAGGATTATTCACCCCCTCTAGTCGGTCTACCTGAACCTACAACATGTTTCAGAATATTTGCAGTCGTCGTCTGCATCTCCCGGAAAAATAGCCTCATCAATGAGGTGGTTACGTTGCCTCCTTATCCACACACCCCTTACATGTTTTCAGCTGCATGGCCAACGTAGGGTGTGGGCCTAATCCAAGGATGAGAAAACGAGGTCGATGTTGAGTGGCCTTGAAGATAGACGAAGTCGAGGTCGAAGTAGGGAAGATGTCTAGATTTGAGGTTGAGACCAAGATGATGGGGGCAATGGAGGCCGAGTTAGAGGAGATGTTGACGACTAAGGCATGGAGGATGTCAGGATCTAAGACTGAGATAAGGAGGATGTAGTGATTGAGGTTGAGACATGGGTAATGTCGGCCATTGCGACTTAGGCATGGAGGATGTCATGATATGAGACTGAGACAGGGAGGATGCCAGGATATGAGGTTGAGATAGGGAAGATGTCAGCCACTGAGACTGACACTGGGGCAATTGAGGCTGAGGCATTAAGAATTTCCGGATTTGGGGCCGAGACATGAACGATGTTGGCGACTGAAACAGAGGTATGGTGAATATCGTGATCTGAAGCTGAGACATGGATGATATCGATGGCTAGGATTAAGATGATATCAGTGGCTAAAATCAAAGTGTAGAGCATCCACATTAATTACCCTAAACTAAACTTTTATATTAAATTTTACATTTTGCATTAAAAAAACATCCGCATCAGGTACCCTACTCATTCCCTAAATATACATTTTATGAATAGTAATTTTTTAAATTTAGGGAATGGAATTCATTCCCTAAACATTAAAATACTATTTCTCTTTCCTCCCTTTAATAATAAAAAATTTCTCTCTCCTTCCTCTAATAATAAAAGATTTCTCTCTCCTCTATCTCTTTCCTCCATCTAATAATAAAAAATATGAAGGAAAAAAAATAATAAAAAAATAAATATATGGTAAATTATAGGGAAACTGATATATCATGTGGTGAAAAATGGATATCTAAATTTAATAAAGTAATTCTTTTACCCTAAATTTTAGATTTTGGATGAGGATACTAATGTGGATGGTCTAATAGTTGACTTATCATTAGTCAAATTCAAATTTTTGGGATAAATATATTGAACAGATTCGATTGAACTCGAGTCACTTCTAGGCTGAATTTGACATATTGTGAGTTGCGTTTACCTAAATCCTGATTTTGATTAACATCTTGGCACGACCTGCGACCACGTGGTACACATCGGAGCTGCAAAATTATATATATTTTAAACGGATGTGTAATAATTTGGATGTTAATTTGATTGAGTTCATCAATATTTCTTTTTAGGAAAGAAAAATAATAGTTGATGGAACCACTGAATCCTGAGAAAGCAAAAGAGCCATTTAATTAACTTAATAGTAAATTTTGTTGGTGAGAGTTAGCTAGAAATGAATTGTAATATATATATATATATATATATATATATATATATATATATATAGTTAATATATAAATATAATATTATTAAAATGTCATTATTATTCTAGTGAGACAGATACTAATCATTTAGTCCTTAACTTAATGTCTTTTTAAATTAAAAAAAGAATGCAGTATCATCATACTTCTCGATACTAGAAGACTACAATGATACCAGCGACTGGAATAGCGTTCGCAACAATGTTTCCGAATCGCTTAGCATATTATATTATTCCACTCCAATAATGGATGGCTTTTAAAGGCAGTTTTAGATGTCGTAAACCCATAACCCAAAGTGGCTCCCACCCCCCTTCATTGCTAGTCCTTACAACTCCGACAACCATGGCCCTTCAAATTGACCAAAGTTAAAATGTCTCAACGATTGGGAACCGCAGCAGAGTAAGAGAGAGACGGTGAAATGCTTCGGTCTTAAACGATATTAATATATGATGTTAGCAGCTGTTGCTTTCAACGCATCGCTTCGGCTTTCTTTCTCCTTTTTACGCGCTTGTCCCCTCCACGTTCGGGCACGCTTTTGGCAAAAGCGACCCCTCCAAACATCCCGAAAGGACCTCCGCACCCTCCGGCGGCGAGCCAGTAGCAGCACTTGTTTGGGCGCTTTGTCGTCATTTGGCACGCGCGTGATGGGCCTCGTCAGGTGCAGCGGCCGATGCCCCGATGGTATCTTTGAAAGGGGGCGTCGCGTCGTGTTATGGGCCCCATTTTTCTGGTGCTATTTTGTAACAAACGGATTACGTGTTAAATTACAATCCTACCCTCTAATGAATCATCCGAAAAATTTATTCCATATTCTTGGCTCCGAATTAGTGGAAAAGGAATCCGATGCGGTCACGTGGGTTTAGTAATACATGGTTTTGTGAATGGGTGGTTTGGTCATTCAAGTGCTGGACAATAAAATAGAAACCGCACTCTTTTCAGTCGCCAGTCCAGTCTCTGCGCAGCGGCTGGCGAAGAGGAGATGGAGGAAAGGGGAATGGGGATGGAGTCGGAGCTGGTCTCGATCCCGGCGACTCCACGTGGGATGTCGACGCCGGAGACGGTGACTCCCTCCGGCCAGCGGTCACCGCGGCGGCCTGGGGCTGGAGGCAGCGTGGCGGTCGGCCCTAACCCGGCTAAGTCGTGGGCGCCGACTCCGGCGATGATATCTCCACGGTTTCTGAGCCCGTCGATATCGTCGGCGGTGGGGACGCCGATGAAACGGGTGCTGGTGAACCTGCGGGGCTACCTGGAGGAGGTGGGGCACCTGACGAAGCTCAACCACCAGGACGCGTGGCTCCCCATCACGGAGTCCCGCAACGGGAACGCCCACTATGCTGCCTTCCACAACCTCAACGCCGGCATCGGGTTCCAGGCCCTTCTACTTCCCGTTGCCTTCGCCTTACTCGGATGGTCCTTCTCTCATCTCTTATTAATTGCTCCGATCCTTAATAGCATGCCCTATTGCTTTTTGATTGCAGAATTACTTTATGATTAGAGAAACAACATATAACAGAAATTGGCGTCTTCTTTTGCTAATGTTATGATTCGCCACCATGTTCATGGGCATGTGAATTGGTAAATTATGAATGAAATGGTAAATGTAACTATTTCAGTACTGTGACTTCGTGGTATGGATGTGATGGGACCGCATTTTGCGTGTCGTCTCCAGATTGATTTTCATGAGGCCAATATAAACTGCTTTTGGTTTTTCTCAACTCATTTCAGTGGGGCACCTGCTACGTTGAATTTGGCTTGTACGACACCCCAAGATCACCTCGCACAGTGTCTTCCACGACCTAGGTTTTTAGACCCAATGCTTTAGGAATGAATTATACAAGATAGAGTTGCGTTTTAAGTGACTACCAGACGCATATTAGACGTCAAGTGTATTAACTTTTTTTATAAAGACTGAAATCGAGAAGAGCGCACTGGTGAGCATAGTTACGTTAGCTAGGATGCGGTTGCGCGCTAAATGAAGTTTAAGTTTTAACCATTGACAGCCTTCTACAACTTTTATAATTTATCGTGATTAAGCATAAGCATGATATCTTTCTAGAATTTTTGTCCTTTTGTGATAGTATAACAACTAATTATGTTATGAATTACAACTGCTAATACATTGATTTTGTTAGTTCATAGTCTTTACTTATGAAATCATAAATATAGAATTTAATCTGTTTCCTATCTTATATGATACGTGCTTATTCTTTCAAACCTTAGCATGGAGTCAAATTGAATGGGCTGATTTGGATATTTATGATTCCACAAGTAAAGACTGGTCTAATACGAAGTCAATAAAGTTTGGACTGGGAACCACAAGAGTGTAAACAATCAGTTGTCAAGAAAATTGTGAACAAAATATCAGGATATTAGAAGGACAATATAAGAAGTTTCAAACTCATAATCTCTCTGTGGTACCAAATTGAAATTTGCTTTGATAGCACATGTTGCTTTTCTGAAATAGGTGGTCTCTCAATCAAGTCATAAACAATTGGGTGATAGAGGCCATAACTTTTTTGAACCTGTAACCTTTGTTCTGTTGTATTTATTTCAAGCATGAATAGTTAAGTAGATGTCACATGATCACTTCCATTTTTTGCACTGCAGGAGTTGGGGCATAATTGCTCTGACTATTGCTTACTTTTGGCAACTTTACACTCTTTGGATTCTTGTTAAGCTACATGAAGCTGTGCCTGGCAGAAGATATAACAGATACGTGGAGCTTGCGCAAGCTGCTTTTGGTGAGGCTATTCTCTTTCAAATAAGGACTTTTAAATAAGTTAACTAGCGCAAGCTGTGCCTGGCTTGTACGACACCCCATAAGTTAACTAGCGTTGTTTCTCCCTGTCCCTCATCTTCAACTCTAATTGATTCAATTTGTTGGCTGTCTTCTAACTTACTTTTCTTGTTTTAATATCTATTAGCGCTACAAAAAAAATCATACTGTTAATATGGTATATGCATTGACTCCATTTGAGGACAATAGTACCTCCAGATTGAACGATAGGTCAATACCCACAGAAGAGTCATTAAAACGAAATTACCTTCTTCTTATTGAGCCAAGTCCAACTGAACTAATTAACTTATTTTGCATATAGAGATATTAACAAATGCAAATGATTAATAGTTTTTTCCCCGTTTTGTACTATTTGAATGATTAACTGTGCTGGTCAGAAGCAAATCCCTTCCAGAATCAGTGGACTAATGAATGGCATTTGTCTTTCATTGTTGTCACATTATTATTTTTCAATGGCGTACTTAAACAAATGAAGATATGACAGCATTTCCTGCACTAAACATGTTTCTTATACCAAGATTGGTTTGTTAAAGTTGAATAAGCTAAAAAATGGACACACGAATAATTTGCATGTATACAATATAAGCCTCTTTTCTTTTTTTTTTCCTTGAGCATTTTAAATGTCTGCTATCTGTGTAGATGTTAGTGATGTATATATTATGTATCAAAGTTGCTGTCCCATCTTACACTGCTAATCAGTAATGGTGTTTCCTACAGGAGAAAAATTGGGTGTTTGGCTTGCGTTGTTTCCAACAGTTTACTTATCAGCGGGAACTGCAACAGCTTTGATTTTGATTGGAGGCGAAACTATGAAACTCTTTTTCCAGATAGTCTGCGGGACTCTTTGCTCATCGAATCCACTTTCAACTGTTGAATGGTATCTTGTATTTACAATTCTCTGCATTGTCCTATCTCAGCTCCCAAACCTCAACTCCATTGCTGGGCTCTCTCTTGTTGGAGCCGTAACAGCAATTACATACACTACCATGGCCTGGGTACTGTCTGTTAGCCAAGAAAGGCCCCCTTCCATTTCCTATCAACCACTGCCCTCAGCTTCCTTCGGTTCAGCTGCTTTTTCAATCCTGAATGCTCTTGGCATAATAGCATTTGCGTTCAGGGGACACAATCTTGCTTTAGAAATCCAGGTATTTAATTCCTGATCTCAAATAATCAATTTACCAGATGGAGCTCTTGTTGCTTCTATGAAATAGCATCTAGCAATGACATTGAAGATTGGCTAAGGATTGTAAAGGGTCGGATTCTTTACCTGTTTATTTATTTTATCAAATTGCTGTATCTTGTCTTGATCTCCAGGCAACAATGCCTTCAACTTTCAAACATCCTGCACATGTTCCAATGTGGAGGGGAGCTAAGGTCGCCTATTTTCTAATAGCGTTGTGCGTATTCCCCATTGCCATTGGGGGCTTCTGGGCTTATGGAAACCTAGTAAGTATGTTAATTGATAACGAATATTATGTAACAGTAGTAGCATCTTGCTAAAAAATTTGAATTATGATATGCATCTTACATGTTAACTATGTTTCCCAGATGCCACCAGGAGGAATACTAAATGCCCTTTATATGTTCCACAGTCATGATATCCCAAGAGGGCTTCTAGCAACAACCTTCCTCTTGGTCGTGTTTAACTGCCTCAGTAGTTTCCAGATATACTCCATGCCTGTTTTCGACAGTTTTGAAGCAGGTTATACAAGCAGAACTAATCGACCCTGCTCAATTTGGGTTCGATCTGGCTTCCGAGTATTTTATGGCTTCATCTCGTTCTTCATTGGAGTAGCACTTCCTTTCCTCTCTAGTCTTGCAGGCCTCTTGGGCGGTCTCACTCTCCCTGTCACCTTTGCTTATCCCTGTTTCATGTGGATTCGCATAAAGAAGCCTCAAAGATTTAGCTTCAGCTGGTACCTTAATTGGAGCCTCGGCATCTTAGGCATAGCTTTCAGCTTAGGCTTCTCTGTAGGCGGTGTTTGGAGCATGGTAAATAGCGGTCTCAAGCTCAAGTTCTTCAAGCCTAATTAAGTTTCTAAAGATTTTGATATATACTGTCTTTGAAGGACATGAAGTTGTGCATGTAGTTTTTGATGTGTTATGTTGTGATGAATTATTATATCTGAGGTAATAGCTTCGAGTTATAATCTACTGCGATTTGAGAAACTTAAAATTTAGGCATTGAGACATGATTTGCCGTTTTATAATTGTGGGAACGTTTAATTAGTTATTTAACTGTCTACGTAACTTATGAAGCTGCAAAATCATTGTGGGGTCAGAGTCATCCTGTACAAGGACTGGTGGGGGCGGCCTTCCTCGACAATCTGAGCCGCACATCCAAACACTAGACGACCCCGGTAGGCACTCGCCGCCGTCAAATCCGCGTAGCTTCGGGCGAAGGCAAAAGATGATCCTGGTCCATCTCGGGATGCGCGATGTTGAATGTCGAGAGCACGGCGTGCTGCCTCTGCTGCACCGAGACTACGACGCCGAGCGACTCCCGACGACGTGTTTGCCAGTCCTTCCCTTGTGGAGGAAGACGAACGCGTTCTCCCCGTAGAGGGTCGTCGACTCCACACGAAGCCGCAAGAGCAAGAGGGCCAGCCACGGTCCCAATTTGCCTGCCTCTGTTTTTTTAAGAAGGGGCGAGAGCAGCCGTGACTGCTTCGTAAAAGATGATCCAGGTCGACATTATAGATTTTGCGTACCTTAAGCTTTTCCTAATTGGCAGACTTATAAAAGTTGAACAGTGTTATATAATGCTCCGAAACGGATCATCAGAGATTTGCTCCGTTGACCTGAAGGATTGCGAGGATTAATTAAAGAGAACAGAGCAAGCTAGAAGCAAGTCAGCGGCCACGCCGTGTCTTTTTCATCAGACACGTAAGGTCACAGAACAAAAGTCTGTCAGTGGCCAATACCGATTCCCGAATCTAATCCGGATGGTGGTGCCTGCTCTATTAGTCTACACGGCACACGTGAATCCCATACTTGGGCGTTCGAGGTTTGTTGGAGGAAGATTCAAGGGATGGTTCTTCCGGTGACCATTTTATCTTGCAATGATTCAGTGCAGTGTGACAATGGAGGCGGTATGGGGGAACAGAGGATCCAATTCATTGTTGCAGGGCATGTCGCTGTTGATCAGAACCCCACATTCCAGGTAAGGAGAGGGGGGTTTTGTCGGACGTGGATTCGTCCGCACCAGATGGATGAATATATGTTATATGGTCCAGCACTGCAAATCCAGCGGTTGTTGGAACAAGATCGAGTGTGATCATGACGGAACCGTCAAGGAATGAATCATCTATGAGCTGGCCACTAGGTTGATGAGTAACTGCTGCAAGGCAAAAGACAGAGAGGGGAAGAAAACGCTACGAGGATGATCGGGGTGTCCTGATATAGTCATTCCGACGTTTAAATTAGTGAATGAGGTGTAGTATAAGTGTGTAAAAAATATTTATGTACTTATGGGAGCGGATTTCTTTTATAATATCAGTAAGATGACAATTTCTTCATTAATGAAATGGTTATATATATATATATATATATATATATATATATATATATATATATATATAAAAGCATTATATATATATATATAAAAGCATGCGGACTCATCCGTAATCCACATAATTTGATTTTTTAATATTTTTTATATTTCTTTTACCAACGTTCTCCTCTCTTGTTTGTGTCAATCGTGCCAACCTCGCCTCCTCGCCTCTTGCCGGCAGGCCGCCACCCACTGATCGCCCCGCCTCCTTGCCTCCGGCCACCCACCTGCCGGCCACCCGCCGACCACCCGTCAACAGCCAGAATCCCAGCTGAAATCTGGCCGCAATTGCAGTCGCTAGCGTGGTGGCCAGATCGCGGTTGGATTTCGGCCGAATTTTGGTTGAAATCTGGCTGTGAACCGGCTGGGGTTTGCCAGCGACCGGATTCCGGCCGCAATGGCGCCGGATTCCTGTCGCAATGGCGTCGGATTCTAATCGCGATTAATCTTCGGCGAGATATGCAGTTCACACTAGTCGCTAGTATGGTGGCCGGATTTCGGTTCAATCCGGCCGTGAACCGACCGGGGTCTGGCAGCAGCTAGATTCCGGCCGCGATCAAATTTCAACATGATTTCTATCGCGCCAGATTCCGACGAGATCGCGGCTGGAATCCATGCCGCAATCTCCGACGGATTCACCCTCTAGGCTATAGTGTGGGTGGGTCTAGGCGGTCGGAGGCCGCCGGTGGTGAGCAGGCCGGTCGGCGGCGGGGCGCGAGGAGGCGAGGTGAGCTTCGGTTGGGCAAGAACAAAGGAAAATCAAAGAAGAGAAAAAGTTTTCATTAAAAAAAATGACGTGGACTTTAGTCCGCAACAATCCTTAAAATAGGGTCTGTAGCATAACAATTCTCTCTCTCTCTATATATATATATAACCCCCACACTCTAACACTCCATGTGCAGTATTTATTATGATCTTAGCCCATGAAACATATAACATGTTGGGTCTCTGGGCCTGACCCAATTAAGAGGCATTGAATACGAGAAGACTTGGTATAGTAAGATAGGGTGTAAGAAAGGGGACAGATAACCCATGAAGTCGAGTAAGCCAATCTAATTTAATGTTTGTTCATCTTTGAGCAGGGGAAAACCAAGCCCCTAGGTCAAGAGAGTCTGACCGACTGAGCACATTTGATCTGATTGAACGAGCATCGAGTCAGGGGAGCTGGTCCCCTAGGTCAGGATAAGTCGAATGGATGAATGTTTTTGAGCTGGCTAAGCGGAGTATGATCAAGAGAGCAAAATCCTTAAAAATGGAGTGGACTAAGCACTGACTAAGTATATGTAGTGGGATGATATCTAAGGAGCTGAGCCACTAGAGTCTGGGTGCTCCGATCAATCGAATGTATCTAACTGACTGCGTGTCTAATAGAGAGAAACCTTGGAGAAGTCCAACGAAATTATTTGCCCCACCAATGAGCCCAATTGGGACTGATCAAGGAGATATCTCGAATATCTTGATCGAACCATACTAACCCTCCTATCACAAGCAATCTGATCAGGAATCAATCGAGATATTTGGCATGGTTAGCTTAGAGAGAGCAGGGGTTATCTTTGGAGGTAAAAATCGATTCACTCGTCTTAGTGCTTCCTGATGACTACTAATCTTAGACAGTTGAATAGTATATAAGAGAAGACAGACACTCAGCTACTAATCAAGATTTAACTCCAAGATCTTATGATGACAACACCACTATGCATTAACTAACTGTCCATTCTGAGAGGACAAACATGGTTATCCTTGCACTTACAAACTTTTTCATTCCTAAAGTTCATTAATTTTGTGTTTTAAGTTATTAGAACAAACTCATCAACATTTAATAAATCCTTCTATTTAGCCCCTACACGCCAGGGAATCGATGCCTTGACACCACATTCGATATGGATATATACCTATCTCTTTCTGATAACATGTGAACCCAAAATTGCATCCAGTGCGATTTGCTTATCTGGACAAGAATGGGTAATTCACCTTACTCCACCGAATCACTAAAATAACAAAAAAGAGCAGAAGTATTAGAAAGTTCACACCTGATCTTGTCATTTAGAGCCTAAATCTTTAATATAATCTATAAAAATAAAACTGAACGAATTAATAAACGCGTTGTTATTTTTTATCTAATCCAATTATCTAGAAATTAAAGAAAAACTAAAAGTAGAAGAATTAGCGTGCGTCAGCTGCGCAGGCCACTTCATGTAATATTTTTATTTGTAAAGCCCAAATGATCTACTATATATATATAAATTCGACAACAGCGTACGCTTTAGACTAGCTTCCACTCCTTAATGCCCAGCTGGGTTAAGTAATTAAGAGATACGACAATTATCACTTATACTATCTAATTAAGTACGTGCATAGTGAAAATAGAAAACAAATTTAATAATTTTAAAAAATAATAATTTCTCTTCCCTTCCCTTCGTGTACTGTCCCACACAAGCCCAGCCTGGCCTTCAACACTCTCTCGGTTGGCATCTCTCTCTCGCTTAACAACAAAATTTAATGCCTAAAGAAACGAGAAAAATAGCACTAAATTTAATTTCACTACGCGTCCTCTCGGTTTTCTATATATGATACCTAACCAACCCTCGTCTCCTCCTCCTCCCTGAGCCTTTTCCAAATCCCAAACTAGCGTTCTCACTCAGCTGGTTCCTGCTCTGCCATGGGCATCTGCAGCTCGTGCGAGGCCACGGCGGTCGCTGCCGGCGGGGGCGACGCCGCGGCGGCGACGACGACGGCGAAGCTTGTCCTGCAGGACGGGAGGCTGCAGGAGTTCCCGCGGCCGGTGAAGGCCGGGCACGTGCTGCAAAAGCAGCCGTCCTGCTTCGTGTGCAGCGCCAACGACATGGAGTTCGACGACTACGTGTCGGCCGTCGACGCCGAGGACGAGCTGCAGCTCGGGCAGCTCTACTTCCTCCTCCCCGTCTCCATGCTGCGGCGGCGGCTCCACGCCGACGATATCGCCGCGCTCGCCGTCAAGGCCAGCGCCGCCCTCATGAGCTCCGGCGGAGCCGCGGGCGGCTGCCACTGCCGGGCCCTCGTGTTCCCCGAAGCCGGCGCGAGGCTGGCTGTGTCAACAGGGGCGCCGGAACTGCAGAGGCGGCGGCGGCGGAGGTCCGGCGGCCGGAGAGGAGGTGGGAGGGGGCGTGATTTTAAGTCCACGTTAAGCGGCATTCCGGAGTAGAAGGACTGAGTTAACTCGGTGACTCTTGGACTCGGTCTTAGATCCCAATGACTCAGTACTGGTGGCACAGTACTGAGTTCCGATGAGCAGAGCATTGCATTGCATCTTCAGGCATTATTTAACATAAATGTAAATACACGGAGCATTCTGTGAATATTCTCGTCATTGCTGAGGCTGATTAATCGATTTTGTAGCTTTGCATCAATTAAATACTCAATGTCCTTATCATGCATATGAACGTACAGCTTAAACTGAAAAAGATGCATCTTTGAATGCGTTGATATGAAAGAGGTCCTTTTTCTGGAATTGCAACATTAATGGAGCCCTTTTTCTGAGTGAAAGAGGTCCCTCCCCAAACTCAACCTTAAATGGGCATTCAATTACCGAAGCTTAATTAAGAAAAATAAAAAAAATTGATTGTTTTTCACATTTTTTTCAAAGAAATAAAGAAGGGTGGCAATGGGGATGAATTTCAAGGCCTAGTTTCACAAAGTTAAATCTTAAGTAGGTCAATATACAACTTGGAAGAGAGTAATTAAGTACCTCTTAAATCTAAAGCACAACTTATACAGACTCATAAGTTGGCTTTTAGAATATTTATTCTGGATTTGAATATGTGGGGGTAAAAAACAAATCGTTTCCTTTATTTATATCGAAATGAATTGAATGTGATAATTATATTTTTCTGCTCTGTGGGTTAATTGGTCGATATAAACAATTTTCTTGTGAAAGAAAACAAAAGTTATGTCAGGAAAGTAAGTCACCTAATTAAAGTCAATTGTGGCACCTAATTAAAGTCAAGGACTTTGATTGTGTCATGAACGGTAGAGTGGAATGAATAATTTGCAGTTTGATTACTACTGTTCGATATCAAAAACCGTTAAAAACTTTGGATAATTTGTACGATTTTTAAAAATATTTTTGGCTCTTTTCAAACTTTTCTCCAAGGTCAATTCTATACGATGGGTCTGCGATCTCGACGTAGGAGTTTTGTTCAGAACAAAATATTTTGTAACAAAAAAAAAAAACGTTTTCACAAGCTACGGAGGGAAAGGACAAATTGGCTTTGCATGTTGTTTCCATGTTTGACTGGGGAAGAAAACTATATCGAGGATGCTTAAAAATCTTAATGCAATTTAATAAATTAGACAATCATATAATTGTTGGACAATCTTAATATAATTATTGGACAATCTTACTATTTGCAAACTTACCCAACTTTTGATCCATCTATTTTTCTTATCTATGTTGATGTAATTTTCCTAGATTAAAGTTGATCAATTTAATTAAATTTGAGTTGGTTCAAGTTTGAGTCTTGATATTTGATAATATATAGAGATTACATATGCAATTGTCCGTTTGGGGAGATTATGGATATAATTTCCCTTTGGTCAAGATTTGACCAGTTTAATGTGAAGAAGGGTTAAGTAAGTCAAAGTTAACCGGATACTTGACTGGGAAGTCCTAACTAGAGGTAGACAAGGGCAAGACTAATGGGAAGGTTGCTAGAAGAAGAAAATCTAAGTTGATCGATGTTGACTGGACATTAGTGTGAAAGTCCAAGTGAGTGAAGCCAGGTGAAAAATCCTAGTAAGTGAAGCTAGGCAGATGAAAGTCCTGATGAGTGAAGGTAGGTGAAAAGCCCTAATAAGTAAAGCTAAACAGATGGAAATCCTAGTGAGTGAAACTAGGTGATGAAAATTCCTAGTGAGTGAAGCCAAGCAGTTGGAAAATCTTGGTGAGTAAAGTCAGGTAAAATCTTAGTGAGTGAAGCTAGGTTATGAAAAGTCTTGATGAGTGAAGTCGGGCAGTTGAAAAATCTTGGTGAGCGAAGTCAGGTGAAAGCCCTAGTGAGTGAAACTAGGTAGATAAAAATCCTGGTAAGTGAAGCCAGATGAAAAGTCCTAGTGAGTGAAGCTAGTCAGTTAAAAAAGTTCTGGTAAATGAAACTAGGCAGATGCAAGTCCAGGTGGATCAATGGTTGATTGGACACCTGGTGATCGGAAGTCTAAGTGGGCAAGGCTGACCAGATACTTGGCATGAGATGGTAAGTCCAAGTGGATCAAGGTTAACTGGACACTTAACACGAGAAGAAAGTCCAAGTGGGTCAAAGGATTGACAAAACACTTAGTGAAGAAGTTTTAGCAAGTCAACGTTGATCGGATGCTAGGCAAGGAGAAGTCCCAACAGATTACGGTTGACCAGATGTTGGGTAAAGGAACCCTATGTTGGTCCCCTGGCGGCTGGCAAGAGGGGGGGGGTGAATTTCCCTACAAAACTAAAAACACCTTTCTTGAAACTTGCAGCTCGATTAACACAATCACTTATACAAAAATGAAATAATACACAAATTAAATAAAAGGCAGAGGCACCGAAAGTTACTTAGTTTGCAATTAGGGGATTGCTAATCCAAGACATTTGAAATCTTACTAATGTCTCCTTTAGGCGGAGAAGCTTCTTACAGTAGTCAAAGCTCAAAACTACAAAGCTAAACTCAATTAGAATCAATTACAAGTGTTTATTTTAGCTTCTGGGATCAAGGCTGTATTTATAGCTCTAATCAGGGCAGAGTTCTAGGCCCCTGGAAGGGTTCCAACCGCCTGGAAGGGTTCCAACCGCCTGGAGGGGGATAAAATTTTATCCCCATCGCACCAGATAATGACAGCACGCGTTTCGATAAGTTTTCTAGTCCGAGCGCTTGGACTAGGTCTAGGTGCCTTGGACTAGGTTCGGGCGCTCAAATCGAAAAGTCAACATTTTATTAACTTTCGGTCCCGGTCTTTCACTCCGGTTCCACTCGTGTTAGTATCTCAAGGTAGTTTTGATGTGATTAACCAAGTCAAGTTAGATCTTGTTGGTTTTTAACCCCTGTGTCTAAGTGTGTAGAAACTTAGGAGCATAGGAAGTCAAGCGAAAGATGCAGTTAGCGAGAAAGACAGCACGGGAAAGAGCCAATGAGCTCGGTGTGTCCGAGGGACGAGGTGCTGCAGAAGAGAACGTGGGCGGACGAGAAGGAGACGCGTGGTGTTTCTGAGGGACGAGAAGCCGGAGCGGAAGATTGCTCGAAGGTCAGAAGTTGGGTTCGGGTGAGCCCTATTCCGAGAGGCCGAGATCACCCAAGTGGAACCAGAGCAGAAGACCCGGACCTAAGCGAGCAGGAGCCGGAGCAAGAACTCAAACCAAATAAGTTAACAAGCTATTAACTTAGGTCAGGGCGCCTGGACCATGAAACTTATTTGGATCTCATCAAACATGATCCGTTGCGACAAGGATAAAGTTTTATCTCCGTAGAGGCGCCTGGAACCCTTCCAGGCGCTCCGACCAGGACTGTAAATAAAGCCTTGGTTCAAATGGTTAGATACAATACTTGAGAACACTTGTAATTGATTCTACTTGATTCCAACCTTGTTATTGTGAGCCATCAACGTTGTAAGAGGTTTCTCCGCCAGAAGAAGAATTTGTTTAGTGCGCTTTCAACTTCCTTGGATTAACAACATTTCCGGTTGTAACCAAGTAATTTCTTTGTGCCTCTTCTTTTTAATTTTAGTTTCTTAATTATTTTTATACAAGTGTTAATTCTTATTAAGCCGTAAAAGTTCGAGGAAGGTTCACTTTGTTTTACAAGGATATTTACCTCCTCTAGTTGGCCGCCAAGGGTCCTATATTTGGTATTAGAGCCAGGATGCCTCAAAAAGAATAACCGTCGACTGAAGCAACGAGACAATGGCTGGTGTAAGCATTCATCCACTAAAATTCTGCTGAGCATCCTTGCACCCCAAGAGGTCAATCGAATCGACAGCTATAACTCCGCCAAAGAGCTCTGGGAGTAATTCCTGAAACTCCACGAAGGTACTTCGGGAGCAAAGTTAGCAAGGTGAGACATCCTCTGAACCCAACTAACAAACCTGCGGATGAACAATGAAGAAAAGGTAGCGCAACTCCAAGCACAGATCAAAGAACTCATCACTCAGCTCAATAATCTCGGAGAATCGGTAACGAACCGAGATGCACACTATATCTCTAAGGACTTTGAGGTAAGTACATTAGAAAATTTATTTTCTACTTTTGAACTTCATGGAACTTGATGTGTAGATTCTAAAGAAATCAAAAAGTCGAACAACAATCTTATCTTGAAAGCCAAGAAGGAGCCCCCAGGGTGTAGCGCAGACGGTGGGCGCATGGTATCTCTGGCGTAATGGCTAGGGTCGATTCTCAGGAACTGACGACCTGGGATTTACCTCGCCATGCACCTATGACCTATGTACCTGCATGAGCCTCCCTCTATATCCGTGGGGCCGACATTAGGGGGGCCGCTAAGGTAGCGGATCTACCTTTTTTTGAAAGCCAAGAAGGAAGATCTTGACTCTGAAACATCAATCGATGAAGACGAAGCAACCTTAATGGTAAGAAAAATTAATAAATTTATTAAAACTAATAAATTTAATATGTTGCAGGCAAAAAAACAAACTCGAAACAAAAGGAAGGTCCGGTGTTACAACTATAATGAAGAGGGGCATATCAAAGATAATTGTCCAAAATTGAAGAACAAAGACAAGAAAAAGAACAAGAAGCCAACCTGACCCAAGCATAATCTAAAGGCGACGTGGGACAACATGTCATCCGAATCTGAAGTCGAAGCCTACGCCAGACTAGCCCTGATGGCAGACCATCAAAAATATGACGAAACCAACTCAGAGATGAGCATCGACGAAGGGGGAGGATCATCAGAGGAAAGTTATGATGAAGGGGGAGCATCATAATACGAGATAAGTCAGGTATGTGCCTTATCTCCTGAAAAGTCATTTAAATTTATTAAGATTCTTTCCAAGGATTTAGTAAAATTAGAAAAAAAAAAATATATAGACTTGAAAAGACAATTAGCCCATGTCCCTTAGATTTGTTTGATAATTTAAAATTGAAAAATATCAAATTGAAAACAGAAATAGAATATTAAAAAATCGTGCATGCTCAAATAATCAAAATATTAGGAGATATAATAGTTTAAACTGGTATTTTAAATACCATAAGGGTCAAATTAAAAAAATATCATAGAAATATATTCCTAAGAAATTCTTGATAAATCTAGTAGGTAGGAACCTGTACTGAGTTCCAAAATCATATTTAGGTTAACTACTTATCTGGACTTAAGGTTTTTCAGAAAGAAGATTAAATGTTTAAATTTTTTAAGAGGCTTTGTCTAGAGGTAGTTGATAATCCAATAACCAAGAAGGTCTAGTGCCTCGCCATAGCCTGGAAGCCAATTACTGAATTGAATATTTAATTGACTTACTGTGAAGCATTCAACTAATGCTTTAAATTTTTGTTAGAAAACTTATTTAAAAAGGTCTAATCATTAAAATTTATTTAAGTTTTTTTTTTAAAAAAAGTTAATTTAAACAATCTTTTGAAATTTTTATAAACTAGTGATCAAAATGTAAATTTTTAAATTTTGCCAAAATTTTCTTGTGTTTCCCTTAGACTTTTTTGACCTTCCAAGTTATATGTTTAACGTATCCCACTTTTAATGTGATCAAAAGGGGGAGTAGTAAAGATTAAGTCTAAGGGAAGAGTAGTAAAATTTTTTAATTTTTGTACTTATTTTTTTTTTGGAAAAATTTTATAATTGTTATTTTATAACTGTTTTTTATGGGTTTATCCTAACTTAACTTGGGTTTGCTCACATCAAAAAGAGGAAGATTGTTAGTACCCCAAGGTAGTTTTGATGTGATCAATCAAGTCAAGTTAGATTCTGTTGGTTTTTAACCCTTGTGTCTAAGTATGCAGGAACTTAGGAGTATAGGAAGTCGAGCGAAAGATGCAGCTAGCGAGAAGGATGACACGGGAGAGAGCCAACAGGCTCGGTGTGTCCGAGGGATGAGGTGTGCGGAAGAGTACGCGGGTGGACGAGAAGGAGGCGCATGGTGTTTCCGAGAGACGAGAAGTTGGAGTGGAAGATTGCTCGAAAGCCGAAAGTTGGGTTTGGGTGAGTCCTATTCTAGGAGGCCGAGATCACCCAAGTGGAGCCGGAGTCGAAGCAGAAGATCCGGACCTAAGCGAGTAGGAGCCGAAGCAAGAACCTGGACCAAACAAGTTAACAAGCTGTTAACTTGGGCCCGAGCGTCCGGACTATGAACTTATCCGGACTGCGTCAAATGCGATCCATTGCGATGAGGATAAAATTTTATCTCCCTAGAGACGCCTGAAATCCTTCGAGGCATCCCGACCAGTGTTGGATCGAAAGCCCTAGAGGGGGGGGGAGTGAATAGCGCTCGTGGCTTTCACTTTGGTTTCAAAAAACTTTCGAGTAAACGCAGCGGAAAAGTAAATAATGCAAACACGCAAACACCAAGTTTTTTACTTGGTTCGGAGCCTGAGGCGACTCCTACTCCAAGCCCCATGATCGTTGATCACTTTCGGTGGGCAATCACTATAAGCTCAGAAATTCTTTACAATTTCAAGTACAATATTAAAGAAGTAATAAAATTTTATACCGACAACTAAAATAGTAAACTTGAAGCCTCTGGTCGTCAGAGTCTTGTTACAGCTTTGCCGGATCGTCTTTTGAGTAGCATACGGAAGAAGGGTTGTCAAATTACGTTGTTCTTTTGTTGCTGCTCGAGACAGGCTTATAAAGCCTGTTGAGGGCGCCTCCAACACCATGGAGGGCACCCTCATCCGCATCAAATCCGCAGCGTGGATGAGCTCTGACCACTTCACAGCTTATCCACCTGAGGACGCCTCCAATCGCATGGAGAGTGCCCTAAGCTCTATAGAGGGCATCCTCTTCTCAGAGTCCAGGGTGTCCTCAAGCTCCATGAGGGTGCCCTCTGCCCTGCTACACGGAGGTCATCAACTAGTGACCCGAGGCACCTCGAAGCTCCATGGAGGACGCCTCAGGACTGTTCATCCGAGCCTTTTGCTTCTTTTTCATCTCCTGCAAGATGGATTAGTCTAAAATATAAATTATATCCTGCAAGATAAAGTTTAACACAACAAAATAAGTCAAAAATAAGTATTTGACAGTCTTTTGACTGTCCGATTTTGACTTCGGATTCCCGACCGAAAACCCTAGGTCGAATCGACGCTTATTGTTCCCTCACTGGGAAACGCATCCTCACCTACTCCACTCAGGATAATTTATCTATTGCCAGTTGATCCTCCAGACCAACTAGACTTTTGCTCAGCGCCCGAGGCTCCAGGACTTTCTGCTGGATATCCGCTCCACGACCCATCCAGTCTTCCACTTGGTTCACGACACCAGGACTTTCCACCTAGAGTCCTCAACTCTAGGATTTTTTTCCCGAAGCCCTCGACCCGCCAAGACTTTCTGCCTAAGGATATCATCCCCTAGGACCTAGGGTTACCACCCCTAGGATTTTTCACCTACCTAATCGCAGCTAGGACCTTTACCTAAGTACACTTAAGACTTTTCTGCAAACTCATTTGAACATGTTAGATCACAAATGACCTTAACTTTGAACCCTTTGCCATTATCAAAATTTAGATTCAATCGTCGGATGCTTACCTCACCAACAATCTCCCCCTTTTTTATTATGACAATAAAATTCAAAGTTAAGTAAAAATATAGCAAGATCATAGCATAAAAAGATAAATAAAAAGACATATTCATTAAAAACATAGCAAATAATGCAATAACAAGTTGTTCTAATTATTCAATTTTAACTTGACTTTTTTACTTTCTTCTTTCCCTTTGCCATAGATCAAAAATACTAATTATAGAAGTGAATAATTAACTCCTCCTGAAAGGTAGCTTGGACTTGAAATATTAGTTTCGAAAAAGAAAACTTTAGCAAAAATATTTTTTGAATTTTTTGAAAATGACTTATACATTTAAAGAAGCTTTAAAACTTAAAGCACTTAAGCTTTTAAAAGATGTGAAAGAGAAGTTCAAATAAGTACTTTACTCAAAACTTAGCTAAATATTTAAGATTTTTGATACTAAAAAAAATTTGATCATAATTTTGATTTTAACAAAAATTAGCTTAAAGAATCTTAAAATCCAAAAAAAAAACTTTAGTAAGACGTAGGTAAAATAATTTTGCCAAAAGATATTTTTAAGCTGAGTCAAAAATATTTATTTCAAAAAAATTTCAACGCTTAGTAAAAAGGTTTTAAAAAATTTCAACACATAATAATTTTAAAAACTAAATCAAAAGAAAATATCAACTTAGTTTTTAAAAATCCCTTGTTCACTCCCCCTTGATTAATGCCAAAATAATTTTGTTATATATATAAAAGATCCTAGAGTCCAAGCATGAGTAACTAATATATTTACTTACAAACAACTGTTTAACCTTTAGTTACTAACTGTTTACCAAGAGGTATTAGCTTTCACTTGGTTAGTCAAATTAAGTAAATGTTCCAGTTAGTTTTGACTAAACATGGATCACTTAATTTGATTAATATAAAGTTTGTATTTATTGCCCAGACTTATGTCGATGCACAGACATAAGCATTCGGAAGTCCAGGTAGTACCCTATGCATCTCACATCATTCTAAGTATTTTTCATACACAAGCAAGGTAAACCTATCATTCTAAGAACTAGGGGTACATGCTTTCTAGGGGGTAAATGCCTAGGCTAAGTCCAATATTTTGAAAAACTAATAAAATTAGAATTTTAAAAAATATTTTTCCTAAAATTTTAAAACTAAGTAACAGACTGAAATAGCAATTTAGAAAGTAGAACGAATCCAAGTCTATAAAGCATGCTCATCAAACAGACTAGAACAATCTGTCTATAGATAGTATGTTAAACATATACAAAGCATAGAGGAATATATGGACTAATCAAGTTGGAGCATCTCGGTAGGTGGTGGTAATGGTCTCTCAGGGCTCCGCAGAGTCTGAAGAATCTGGTCAAGTCTGGAAGTCACGTCATCCCGGAGAGTAGTCATCTCTCCTTGAAGTGTGCTGAAGCCATCCGAGACTAACTGTTGTAAATGCGCGGAGGACTCCTCAAGATGAGTGAGGCGATCCTCGACGGATAGTGAAGTTGAGGGCTGGGTTGAGGTCGAGGGCTATGCTGGAGGAGGATCCTCAAAGAGATTTGCCTCTGTAAACTCTAACCACTCCCCTTCCTTGGCAGGGGCATAAAAATCATCTCCTGCTGGAGCAGCTGGCTGTGGCCCACCTCTCCAGGCTAGGATCCCCTGAACGGTAATATCTACATGAACTAGGGCTAACTGACGCTGTCCAAACTCATCGTAAGGACTATGGGAAGTAACCCTTCCCTGGGCCGTGTCTATCTCTAAAGTCGAAAACATATATGTCAAGACATGACAATAGGACATATGGATCTCGAGCCTAGTGACGAGACGGGAGGCACGTATAATGTTATGGAACATATGTAACGCTATATCTATGTCCAACTGCTGACAAAGGGCATATAAAAAGAAGGAATGAGAAGGGCGCATCTTCGGAACATTCCAAGATGCAATCGTCAAAATGCAGAAAGTCAGGACTCGGTACATAATATAGTCTTGGACCCTAAGAGAGAGTGACCTGAAGTTAGTCACTACAGGTGGTCTCTCCTCTCCAAAAAGATAGATATAGATAGTATCTAGGGTGATATGGGAGTAGGGCTCATCAAATGGCAAGTCCCTACTAGGGTAGCACAAAAATGAACATGTGGATGACCTAAGTCTTAGACTAGTGCATAAAAGGGTGGGAGAAAACTGAAAATCCCTTCCACCAACTCTGGTGGAGTAAGTCAAATCATCTACTCTATCTAGATTATTATAAAACTATGCACACAGGTCATGATTAACTGTATGATAGTAGTAAACCAGTTTATCTAGCTGGTAGTGCTCAAACATCTGGATGATAGATGGACAATATATAGTAAAAAAAGATTTACTTAAATAGCGACATTTTAATGGAGTAAATTTATGCCTAAGAAACTCTATCCTATGCCGCTCAAAGGGAAACCTAGCATCAGTGGATGAGGTACTACCAGAAGCAGCATCTACATTCATTCTCTTTCTATTTTTATACATGCAAACATATAACAAAAATTTACAGAAAAAAATACATATTGATGCAATATAATTAAATAGGGTATACCTAGGAGGCATTTTAGGGTCAGAAGGGAGAAAATATGGTCTTGGAGGGTGCCTCAGTGTGATTTCTTTCGTGAAAAACGTGAACAGAGATGCTCTCTGTTCGCTGGAAAAAATGATGTTGATTGCAGGGAGGGCACCCTCAATTGGTTATGGGGGCGGCTCCGACTGGTGGGAGGCACCCTCCAAGATTTCGGCGGGAATTTTTCCGCTGCTCACAAGGGCGCCTTCTTTTACTGTGGAGGCGCCTTTATGAGGCGCCCTATGGGTTAATTTTGTTTATTATTTAGATTAAAATTGATTTATTAATTAGGTTACAATTGATTTATTTATTAATTTAAATTGATTTATTTAATTAGGTTAAAATTGATTTATTTATTAATTTAAATTGATTTATTAATTAATTTAAATTGATTTATTTAATTAGGTTAAAATTGATTTATTTATTAATTTAAATTGATTTATTAATTAATTTAAATTGATTGATTTATTAATTAGGTTAAAATTGATTTATTTATTAATTAGGTTAAAATTTATTTATTTAATTAAGTTAAAATTGATTTATTAATTAATTTAAAATTATTTATTTATTAATTTAAATTGATTTATTTAATTAAGTTAAAATTGATTTATTTATTAATTTAAATTGATTTATTTAATTAGGTTAAAATTGATTTATTTATTAAGTTAAAATTAATTTATTTATTAATTTAAATTGATTGATTTTATTCTACATTTTACCTAGGTCCATCTCACTCATTTCTAAGTTATCAATCAGGGAACCTTATGGATTTTGTGAGATGATTAATTTTATCTTTGATTTAAATTATGTCTAAGGATTAATTTATATTTGGGTTAGACTCAGGTTTTTCAATTAGTCAATTAAATATACATTTCAAAGATTGACTTCCAGGTTGTGGCGAGGCACTAGGCCTTCTTAGGTATGAGATCATCTACCACTTCTAGACAAAACCTTTCAAAGAAATTGGATATTTAATTTTTCTTTTGAAACCCAAGTCTAACTAATCAAGTGTAAATTACGCCTAGGTCCTTATCTAGCCTAATCTAAGAATCTATAATAAAAGCAGAAAAAGCAATCATCAAACAATTCTATCTATTGATAAAAATGGTCTTTCTATTGGCTCCCCCTGGATCATAACCTCGATAGGGTCTATCAAGGTAATGAATTTGATCCTTAGAGACCCAATAGTGTCCAAGTCCAACTTGATTAACCAAGTTTGACTTGGGGACCCATGCTTAGACTAATTTTCTATTATTTCAATTAACAAGAGATAAATAAGATTTGTATTTTCTATTAGCCTTAAATCTAAGTCCGGATCGGTTGTAAACGGCTCGTTGTTTTCCAAGAATCAGATCAAAATTTTTGGAGCCCAAAGTAAACAATTTCAACATATCTTTTAGTTCCTTGACTTGATCTTTCAGGCTAGAATTCTCTTCCTCAAGTTTTGGACTTGAGTTGAGGTTCCAGTCTGAATGAGATCAGTCAAGGAGCTTTCAGGTTAGTGACTTCTTTAAGGGTTGTTACCTCCTTTTGAAGTGATTTGACCCGGACATTTGATTTAGTTAATTTACGCATTAAATAATTAACTAAATTATGCAGTGAATTTCTTACAGTGGGTTTGAGCCCTTCAGAAATGGATACGGATCCGTGGCTTTGCTCAGACTCGGCTTCTGATTCACTTTCGGTTTCCGATTCGTCGATGTGTTCCTGAGTCGTCAGTGCAAGGAAGCTCGTCTGTTCGAGCTCTTCGTCGGAATCTTCTGAAGAGGACTCGCCCCATGTCGCCTGCAGCGCTTTCTTCTTCCTCTGCTTCTTTGCTTCTTTTAGATTTGGACAATTGGCCTTGACGTGCCCCTTTTGATTGCACCCGTAGCAGGTTACTTCGAATTTTAACTTTGGACTTGTTGGTACCTTTTTGGACTGAACCACCTTCTTGATATCGTTCTTTATGAACCCCTTCTTCTTTTTGTAGAGCTTGCGTACTAGGTTGATGAGTTCGGGTTCTATTTCGTTGTCGTCATCTTCTGAGTCCGGCTCTTCTTCGGACTCTGGTTCGATTTTACGCTTTGCTTTTGCTTCCCGAGTTCTGCTTGTACCTACAATTAAGGCAATACCCTTCTCGGCAGATCGTGTATTAATCTGTTCGTGTAATTTAAATTCTAAAAATGTTCATCTAACTTAATTAAGGAAAGATCCTTGGAGACCTTGTAAGCATCTACCATGGATGCTCACAAGGTATTCCTCGGAAAAGTGTTTAACACATACCTGATTATGTCTCGATTCTCCACCTTCCGTCCGATTGCGTGGAGACAATTGAGGAGGTCTTGGATGCGTGCGTGTAATTGACTTGTTGTTTCGCCTTCCTGCAATTTAATGTTATATAATTTATTAAAAATCAGATCCCTTTTACTTACCTTTGTGTCTGAAGTCCCTTCATGCAGCTCAATCAGCTTCTCACATAAGTCTTTGGCACTTGAGAATGGTCCAACTCGGTTCAGCTCCTCCTTTGTCAGACCACATTGAAGGGTACATGTAGCTTTTGCGTTGGCCTCAACCTTCTTGATTATGCTCGCGTCCCAATTCTCGCATGAGACTGGTTTCCCTGAGTCGTCAAGTGGAAGTGTGATGGCAGTCTTTATGATCATCCACATTTCAAACTGAGTTTGGAGGTAGGACTCCATTCAACCCTTCCAGTAACCGAAGTCTTCGTCGGAGAAGAGCGGGGGGTGAGCTGTATTGTAGCCTTCTTGATGAGTCATTAAAAAATACCTTGCACACACAAAAAAAAAACTTGTTCCAAGACTCAGTCTTGGATTAGTAGTGCGGGATGAAGGAATTAAAACATGAACTCAAGTGATGTTGCACTAACTTCGAGAAAAAAAAATTCAATTACGAAATAAGAATAGATCGGAAGGCGGTAATTTTATCGATTCCGATCGACTCCAAAAAATTGAAAAACTACCATGAAAAATTTGCTTGAATGGTGGTTTCACTAATTCGAAGCAACTTCGCTTTGATACTAATTGTTGGATCAAAAGCGCTAGAGGGGGGGGGGGGGGGAATAACGCTCGTGGCTTTCACTTTGGTTTCGGAAAACTTTCGAGTAAACGCAGTGGAAAAGTAAATAATGCAAGCACTAAGTTTTTTACTTGGTTCGAAGCCTGGGGCGACTCCTACTCCAAGGCCCGTGATCGTTGATCGCTTTCGGTGGGCAATCACTATAAGCTCAAAAATTCTTTACAATTTCAAGTACAATATTAAAGAAGTAATAAAATTTTATACCGACAAATAAATAGTAAAATTGAAGCCTCTGGTTGTCGGAGTCTTGTTACAGCTTTGTCGGATCGTCTTTTGAGCAGCACATGGAAGAAGCTGCTGCTCGAGACAGGCTTATAAAGCCCGTTGAGGGCGCCTCCAACACCATGGAGGGCGCCTTCCATTCGCACCGAATCCGTAGAGTGGATGAGCTCTGACCACTTCGCAGCTTATCCGCTTGAGGGTGCCACCAAACTCATGGAGGGCACCCTCTACCTGCGTCCAAGGCGCCCTCAGCTCCATAGAGGGTGCCCTCTTCTCAGCGTACAGGGCGCCCTCAAGCTTCATGAGGGCGTCGTTTGCCCTGCTGTGCGGAGGTCATCAACTAGTGACCTGAGGCACCTTAAAGCTCCATGGAGGGCACCTTAGGACTGTTCATCCGAGCCTTTTGCTTCTTTTTCATCCCCTGCAAGATGGGTTAGTCCAAAATATAAACTATATCCTGCAAGACAGAGAGTTTAACACAAAAAAAATAAGTCAAACATAAGTATTTGACAGTCTCTTGATTGTCCGGTTCTGACTTTGGATTTTCGACCGAAAATCCTAGGTCGAACTGACGCCTACTGTTCCCTCATCGGGGAATGCATCCTCTCTTACTCCACTCAGAAGAGTTTACCTGTTGCCAGTTGATCCTCCACATCGACTGGACTTTTGCTCAACGCACGAGGCTCCAAGACTTTCTGCTGGACGTCCGCTCCACAACCCATCCAGTCTTCCACCTGGTTCGCGACACCAGGACTTTCCACCTAGATTCCTCGACTCTAGGACTTTTGCCCGAAACCCTCGACCCGCCAAGACTTTCTACCTAGGGTTACCACCCCCTAGGACCTAGAGTTACCACCCTCTAGGGTTTTCCACCTGCCTAACCGCAGCTAGGACTTTTACCTAAGTACATTTAGGACTTTTCTGCAAACTCATTTGAACATGTTAGATCACAAATGACCTTAACTTTGAACCTTTTGCTATTATCAAAACTTAGGTTTGATCGTCTGATGCTTATCACACCAACAACCAGGGCTATAAATACAACCCTGGTCCAAATGGTTAGATACAATACTTGAGAACACTTGTAATTGATTTTACTTGATTCAAGCCTTGCTATTGTGAGCCATCAACGTTGTAAGAGGCTTCTCCGTCTAAAAGAGAATTTGTTTAGTGTGTTTTCAACTTCCTTGGATTAATAACCTCCCTAGTTATAACCAAGTAATTTCTTTGTGCCTCTTCTTTTTAATTTTAGTTTCTTAATTATTTTATGCAAGTGTTAATTTTTATTAAGCCGTAAAAGTTCGAGGAAGGTTCGCTTTATTTTACAGGGACATTCACCTCCCTCTAATGGTTGCCAAGGGTCCCACAACTCACATTGGTCCGGGTCTTTTGCTCCAGTTCTACTTGCTTGGGTGATTTCAGCCATCTGGAATAGGGCTCACTCGAACTAATTTTCTGGTCTTCTCGAGCAATCTTCCGCTCTGTCTTCTCATCCCTCGGAAACGCTGGGCGCCTCCTTCTCATCCGCCTGTGTACTCTTCTGCAGCACCTCGTTTCTCAGATGCACCGAGCCCGTTGGCTCTCTCTCGTGCCGTCCTTCTCGCTAGTTACATCTTTCGCTTGACTTCCTGTGCTGCTAAGTTCCTGCACATTTAGACACAAAGGTTAAATCACAACATGACCTAACTTAATTTGGTTGATCACATCAAAATTACCTCAGGGTACTTACAATCTTCCTTTTTATGATATGAGCAACTCAAGTTAAGTTAGGGTAAAAAAATAAATAAATAATAGAGATATTTTACATTTAAGAAAAATATGCAAAAAAAAATCTACCTCCCCTTAGACTCACCTCTAATTCTCCCTCTTTGATCATATAAAAAATGGGGTACTTTAATGCAAAGTTTAAGGAAAATAAAGTCTAAAATGACTATTATCCAAAAACTTAGGAAAATATAAATTTCAGAAAATCTGAATTCTTACAGTGAATTTTGAAAAATATTTTTAAATTGAACTCTTCTTTCTCTGAAAAATTAAGATCAAATTAATTTCAATCATAAATTTTATAAAAAAAAATTTTAAAGCATTTTATAATTTTATTTTCGAGCCTTGTTATATTGACTGTGGTTTGCAAGTGTTGAAATCTGTTGGAAAACTGAATTCTACACAGCAACTGTTCATGATCAGAAATGGAAGGTTGTCGAATTTGAACTGCACATTGTTGGGTTGAATTTAATCCTTTAATTGAAAGGTATTTAACAACAGGAGCAAGAAGGATAGATTATGTATGATAATATCATTGTCATTAAGAGAAGAAAATTGTTAAAAGTATAAAAATCTACAGATTTGGAACTGTTGTATCAACTTGGAGTGATCTTGTTGAGGTTCATTGTTCGAAATGACCAAAGTTTTAAGTGTGGGGGGAGATATGGTCCAAGTTGTTTCATTGATTGAATGCACAATCAGATAACAAAAGCGAACAAGTACAGAGAATAAGAAGGTTAAAATTGAAACCATTTCAATTCTAAAACTATAATCTAAGGAATCCAGAATCCAAAAATTGTTACAATGCCAACTGATACACTCTTTCAAATATTAATATTTCTAAGAGATTCATTAGCTGATAATGTGAGTGTTACTGAAGATGCAAAAGAGGAAAGCGTATTTTAGTTAGGGTTTTGATAGGTTTCCAAGTTCTAGGGATTTAGAAGGCTATAAATGTATGGAAACCTGGGAAAAATCACTTTATTGGATTCTAGACCTCTGGAATAAGTAGTTAGATGAATACTAAGATGTGGGAATAAAGGGAAACAACAAGAAATGTAGCTAGAAATGAAGTTGAAAACCATAACTCTAAAATTGAATTTTATTTTCAAGAAAGTTCAGTTTTGTGGCAAAGTTTTCTTGATGTTTATGATCCAAAATGAATGGAATTCAAAGCCCTCTCGATTCATTATCAAATAAGCTATCTTCTAAAGTTAAACCTGCTAAAAATTTTGCTAAAATGTCCTTGTATCAGAATCTTGAGACTACAGGGAAAATTGAGAATTGAAATTGCATTTATATTTTAAAACTTCTATTTTGGCCTGATTTTTATTTGTATTTGATACGGGCTCTCATGTGAGTTAGATTTTTGAAATTGGACTTGGAATCACATTGAATTGGAGCTCCACTTGTTGATGAACCCTTAGATTACTTGATCATGATCAATGGCCTAGATGCTTCCCATCTGAATGAATGATCCATGATGCTTCAGATCTCTTTCAACGACCTAGATTGCTTCCCTATAAAACAAGATGCACCTTTTTAGATAAAATTCTAGAGAATATAGGGAAAATTACATCAACACTCTAAATAAATCTCAACTCGTAAAATATGATATAAATATAGAATTGAGCATACGAGAGAGTAAAAATACAAAATATAAGAGCCAAAATAATATATCAAAATGCTAGTTATCAACTTCCCCACACTTATTCTTGCACGTCTCGAGCAAGTAAAATAAAACTATGAAGCAACCAAAAGCTCATCTCCCTATCAATTCCTTAGCAATACTCTGAAAATAATAAAAGAAAGTTACTTAGGATGATCAAGTTTTAAGAATCAAGGTATTCATGATTCCAATTCTCACATGAGTCAACAAGCATGGTAATTTCAATCAATTTGAATAGACTAAGCATGATAAAGCCTCACAAGGTGGATATATGCACTTATAAAAATGTGGAACCGCTACATCAGTAACCCCCTAGAGCCGGTCCCACGGATATGGAGGGAGGTAAATACAGGTACATAGTTGAAAGCACATGGCAGAGACGTTAACCCCAGGTCGTGATACCCCGAGGATCGAGCCCTGAACCTCTCGACCATAAGATCATGTGCCCCCAATTGTGCTACACCCTTGGGACTATGTATATTTGCACTTATGCTCATAAAAATAATAGACATGAAAGTGGAGCTCTCTCTAAAGAAACTCATGACATTGCACTACCATATACTTGCTTATTTTCTACTTCTCCACTACTGTAAACATAAGTACACATAAATCAAGAGGACTTATCATGAATAATAATGAAACCACACACATGTAAACAATAGGACAAGTAGGATAGACAACAAAGGAATTCAAAGAGAATATGATAGCATTGGGATGATCAACATGAAGAATACAATCAAATATTATACTTAAAAACTCATTCAAACATCCAACACTCAACTCTCCTTGCACATTGTCAATGCGATATACATCAACCACTTATAACATCTCCAAAATACATATGTATATTAACAACTTAACTCATGAGAATCTCTCAATAACAATGTCAAATGAGTATACATCAATCTTTTCATGGAGATGTTCCTTATTCATCATTAACAAAACAACAAATGTTGGAGAAAATATTTTTGTCCTCTCTTTTTATTCTTTTTCAACTTTTTTTCTTCTTTGTTTTTTTTCTTTTCTCTTTTTTTTTGAATACATAGAGAGATTTTTTTTTCAACAAGCATTCGTCTATACAAATTTGTCTCCCCCCACACTTAAACTTGTCCATCTCGGACAATATAAATAATCATTTAAAACTCACAACAATAGGGGGGCTAAAAATAAATCAATAAAGATGTGATAAAGAAAATATAACTTAATTATCATGCAATCACCCAATGCTCTCGTCGCATGACTAAGGAAAGAATGAATTGATAAAGATATGACAGTGAAAATATAATGACAATGAAAAGATATGACAAGGGAGGTATAATGAAACATGGAAGCAATAGGTGGAATGTTTACTAGTAATGACAACAAAGTAGAGGAACAACTAAGAGATCAACAAGAAAATTTGCCTCTATCATATTTATGCAAACTTATGTTACTGTAATTTCAAAAAGAATCAAAGCAAGTTCTAGAGTGTCAAGTATCACAAGTACTATCACACACAAGAAGATTAAGGATAAGCATGGCAACAACCTCACTAGGCGAATAACAAAATATCATATATAATTTAACAAGATAGAGTCCACCACAACAAAATGACTAAATGTAATTAATGTACCCAACTATACCAAGGAAACCAAAATTTGATAGTCAAACTTAACTGTCTTTTACGATTATCAAAGTATTATAAAGGGACATGTAGGAAGATATGACTCAAAATCAAGCAAGGTATAAACAAGACCAAACAAAGTACAAAACAAGAAAATAAAGTATGAAAGCAAAGTATAGAAGCAAACAAACATGCAAGTATAAAGATAAAGGAAAGTAAGAAAAGGAAAGGAAAGGAACAAACTCCCCTTTATTCCTAGCGGCAAAAGACGATTCAGAAGTAGAAGCCATGTCGGTAGTAGGGTGGTACGAGTAGAGGTGCGGACCTTCTTTATGTGATCAGTGTAATGAAGCATCCCTCCCACACTTATTGTCCCATCAATGGCACTCCTAGGTGGTTGGAGACGATTTAGGTGCAGAATCCACTTTAGAAGTGGAATTACCTGAGCTGGGGTCAGCACTTCTCCTACCACCACTTGCTCTTTAAAAATTCTTCCGGGAGGTCGGAGATGGTTCATATAGAGCAACCAATTTGGAAGCGTACGACGACCTACAAAGTCAAAGAAAGAGAGCACCTCTTGCACGCAAGCAGAGTAAGAAACAGATGAAATAATACCAGTTTCTACAAAGCATGTATCGAAAAATACATCACATCTAATAGAATCAATAATAAGTACCTAAATGAAATTTTCTGAAAGATCACAAAACTGACTAACCTTGAAATGCTAAAAGATACCTGAAGGTTTAAGAAGAGTGGATGTGACTTCCTCTTTAGGTTCTGACTCTAGTGATTTTGTTACCAAAGGAAGTGATTCTTGGAGCTCTGCTTCTACAACACCAGTTCCTACACTCTCATCATCAAGTGGTCATGCAATAAAACTAGGTGATTCTTGGGATATTGCTTCCAGCATGTAAGTCCCTACACTTTCCTCATCAATAGATGTGTAATCAAGCTCAGTTGGCTCCTCAACATCACCAACAACACCTGAATCAACAATATCTACAACAATAATATCATCATAGTTCGGATCAACTACAACTATATCATCACAACACACAAAATCAAAGGAGTCCTATAGAGCTTTAGGATTAGGATCAGGATTGTCACAAGCTCTATAATCCATCTCCTCACTAGATAGTTGTGCTTGTCGTTGGCTGATGGATGCTGCAATTTGATCAAGATACATTTGGCAATTTTGTAGTGATGCTTCATTTCTTTGCTGAGACTGGATATATGCCTCTTGTTGTTGCTACATCTACTGCATTAACTCCTTCAGATCTTGAAATCCTGATTGACTAGGGGCATGAACTTCTTCAGTGAACCCTTGAAATGTTTCCCAAGGTATTGGATCGATCTGCTGGACAGAATGTGACCATGTGAGCATAGAATCATCCTGAAATCCTTGTGGCCTCTGATGTGATGGAAAAGATTGATTCAATTGTTGTTGGTCATTCCTATACATGAAATCTTTATGGTCCATCCAGTCTGAATTGTAACACTGAGGATGCTCAATAGCCTGTTGATGTGTATTCCCATACTACTCAGGAATCTTGGGTTGAAAGTATCCATGCTGCTCTAGAATATGAGATTGAAAGTACTGAGTCGAATAATTGCCCCAATCATGACTATAGATACTAGGAGCTAGATCATATGCCTCTTGATATTGATGTTGGAAATACTGGGGTTCCATAGGAAATTTAGCAGACTTTTGAATGAGATGACATATAGCAACTGGATGCGATGGACTGCCACAATTAGTACATATGTGTCTAACTTGCCCAGTATCCTAATTGTGATATTCATTGAAACCCCCAAATTATTGAGAATAAAGATCCATGTTGAACTGAAAGAATTGTCCTGGTCTTACACTGAAACACTAACAGACAAGATTATAAGACACAGGAGCATATGATATCAAATACATGGATATATAAACATTAAAACACTTAATTATTTTTTTTAAAATTTTTATAGAAATATAAGAAGCAATCCTAAAATTATCAAACACTACTACAGTTCCCCGACAACGGTGCCAAAATTTGATATGAGCTCTCGAGTGTCGCATTACAGGAGCTTATCAAATTATAATTAAAGTTACCAAACCCCTCTACACTAAAATAGTATAGAGATGACTCGGGTCGTCTCCCAACGAATGTAACGGTAAATGATAAACTTAGGATCGTATGTTATTCCTATTTTTTGGGGGGTTTTAATATGAAAATGGGGGTTGTTTGATTTTTGATCTAAATCTAACAAAGGAAAAGCAAAGCAAGTAGGAAACTAATCTAATCCTAGAATGAAATATAACTAAGTGTCAATAATTAATCCACAACGCATTGTCACTCTACGCTATGAGTTTCACTATCAACACAATTAAACTAAGGAATGAAATAGCAAAGCATTAAATCACACAACGCATTGTCACTCTACGCTATGAGTTTCACTATCAACACAATTAAACTAAGGAATGAAATAGCAAAGCATTAAATCAAACCTAATCTAGTAAATGAAAGATAATGCAAGTAAAGGAAAGCTAACCTAATCTAAATTACAATTGCACTAGAATTACAGAAAACATAAAGTGAACAATTAACGAACTAAGCATAGAATGAAACCTAGAGCATGTAACGAAACCTAAGCTAATCTATCCTAATTACATTCAATCAAAGGGCAACTATCACTATCATTTAACCATACAAACCACTGAAAGAAATTAAGGAACTAAAATGCATTAATAAAGCTATCAAAGTGTTTGGGGTATTACATCGAACAACTTGTGAGCAATATTCAACTTAAGCCTAATCTAGAGAATCTAGAACATGGGAACTTAAATTTAATTACAGTCAACAATCAAGAACTCATTCAAAACATAAAAACTAAAGAAGCAAACAACAATCACAGAAATAGACCAATCTTGGTGACAAAGAAGTTATTGTTGGATGTTTGAAGAATTGATCGGCTGAAGGTGTCTTTTGTTGAAGCTTGAAGAATATCTGTCCAGATCTAATCCGGATGAAGGATGCTTGAAGATGGTAGATGGTGGCCAGATCTGAAGTGGATGAACTCTGGCGAAGGCTTGGATGCTGGTGTCAGCGACGTCGAGGTAGAAAATCGTGAAGGGCGACGATGAATGAGCGGAGGTGGAAGTGGAAAAGGGAAGGGGGTTAGGGATGGCCGGCCGGCGGTGGTGAGATGGAAGTGGATTGCCAACCGTGAGGAAGAGATGGAGAAGAGAGGAGTCGCGGCCTTGTCTCCGTGTGCCCCAAAAGGTGCGTGCGATCCCCCCCCCCCTTTGTCCGTCTGCGCGATAAGAAGAGAGGAGCTCCTCTTCATCCTAGCCGTCCAAGAAGAGGAATCTAAAATCTGACTGTCTATTTTTAGATAAGGGTTGTTCGTTTGATCTTAAGAATGAAGAGATGAGTGGTCCAGATCATATTAGTTGAGTTTGCCTTCTTGCTTTAATCCAATAGTCCATATTATTTCAGATCTGAATCAAGGGCTGGATGGTTTAAATCTGAATGAAAGAACAAGATCTCTCTAAATCTGGATTAATGGTTCATATTGATTTTTTCCTTCACTTGACCTCCAAATTAAGCCAAATTCGATCCGATTAGACCATAATCCATGTCTCTTCTTTAATTCCCTATAAAATCATGAAATAATGCCAAAATTTAGGAAAATTTATGATTAATCCCAAAATATATTTCAACTCGTAAAACATGATATTAATAAGGAATTAAGCATATGAAAAGATAAAAATATCAAATACAAGAGCCAAAATAATGTAAAAAAATGCTCGTTATCAGTATTCAGCTATGAATTCATTTCATTGGCTTCTTAATTTCTAGAACAAGTAGTAAGGTGAATCATAAGATGCTAGAGTTGAAGGAATTAGCTAGGGCTGAAGTTAAAAACCCAACTCATATTATTTTTGTGTAGAAAATTCTATATTAGGGAATGAGTTATTTGTGCCAATTTCTTTTGCAATTTTGACCAGAAATGAACGGAATCAAGAGCCCACAATGTGCCAACTCAAATTGATGATTAAACAAGTGGTATCTGATTTTTCTTTATTCTTTAAACTTGAATATGAAACACTATAAATGTAGAAATTTAGAAAGTTTGTTGCTACAGAATGTGAAGGAGCTCAAATGATCATTACACCTAGGACTAGAGAAGTTCCAAAGTAATGGTAAAATTGTAAAGGTCTCTCAAATTGGGACAACACCAAGTCATATTAAAAATAAAAGGAGAGTTAAGAAGAAGTATCACCATACTATTGGAAAGCAAATGAAAATTCAGAACCAAGAAGAGTTTTAGAATTGTGAGAAGATCTACATTCCACATTCTTTATGCAATACTTGCTGAGCATTTGAGTGCCAATTGGATCCTTTATTGAAGCTAAGGTCTTTATGTTTTGAATTGTAATAGTGAGCAACCTAGAATTTGGAGCTTGCATGCCCTAGAATTCAAATTCTTGAGCTAAATCTGTAAAGTTCAGATATGTTTTACTAAAAAGCAAGAGCAATGATGTTGAGAGATAAGTTAATATTAAATGCTTCTCTTCTTATTGTTGCTGTAGGGATATGCCCGAAATGGATGCATGCTAGAACACATTTTGTATACATGCACAGTGAAAATATAATAATAATAATTCTTAATTATTATATCACACACATCACACACATACAAGGATACAACATGCCAAATATGATTGTATAATTAAAATTTTACAGGAAATAAATTTATGTTAGGTATACCTTACGGATGACTTGTAATGAGAAGGACATCAACTGTAGCAATGCTGTCGAACCTCACCTCTATTTGTATCTATGCCAAGCTCCTCAAGACAACTCCTTGACTACAAGCATCTCATTCGAAAGTTACTAGCCACGAGCGAAGAAGAAGGATCAAGAGGAAGAAGAAAAGAAGCACACAAGGGGGAGTTTTTCTCCCTTGTGGTGGTCACGACAACAAGAGGGAGACCCCTCTTGTTGGCGGTGGGAAAGAGAGGAGAAGGAGAGGAGGATTGAGTTTTCAAAAGTCAATCAACCAAATAATGAAACTTGTATATAATTCTCTCCCAATTATATCTATTGATCCTGTCCGAATGCTGAATCAACGGACGCTGGGCACGTGGCGCTCCCGGCTGCCGACGTGGATCTTCGACTGGTTGCACGAACCTCCGGCGAACCTGCACAGAAGTCGGGCTGGGAAGGGGTTCCCGGTCCCAGCGGCGACCCTCCGACGCTCAAGTCAGGCAAGCAAACAGTGAAGAAAGTGGCTCCAGAGGTGTTGAACGCGTACCTCCGGCGAAGTATGCGACTCTTTATATAGAGCGGTGAAAGAGCTCCTGCACGTCCACCGAGGTGCATACGTGTCCGCAACCCATACCTCGGTATGTGTCTGTCAGAAAGCTTACCTGACGCCATACTGCTACAGTCCGAGTGTGTCCTTGATGGGACAACAGAACACCTCGTTGTCAGACTTGGAGCATGGCCTAGCCATAGGACTTGACGGCTGTCAGAAGGTGTTCTTGTCCATCTCTACCCACCACAGGTCGGGACGTCCGTCCGTCCGGCTGGACGGGGAGTTCACGCGCTGGCCGGCCGGACCTCATCTCACGCCCTGGCCGGACGGAACTCCCCTCCCGTCCGGACTGTCATTTACTTTGATATGCTGGGGGAGAATTTCGGTAGGGTGCTATGTAAGGATTGTTAACAGTATATCACCTTCTCTTATGTAACGACCCACCTTCTGGGTACTGACTGTAAGGCCGGTCGCTACAATTATGCTAAACTATACTGTGCGAAAAACTGGCTAATTTAAAATTTTGGTCTACTAATGACGGATCCAACTGCTAAGAAAGGTCTAAAGACCTTCTTTGCTGGTGTACATATGCTAAGGAGGGGAAACTGAACATCCCAACTGGGCTAGGGACTAGAAACTAAACTTCCCAACTAACTACAGACCTGCCGATCGATCCGCAGATCGATCGAAGCTATGGGGCATTCGGTTCCCAACTGGATCGGTCGGGCAGACTGATCCATGTGTGGCCGGATCGGTCCGGCAGACCGATCCATGTGTGGCTGGATCAGTCGGTCGACCGATCTCGGCACCCGAAACCCCTGGAACGCTACTGTATCGTGCTGGATCGGTCGGCTGACCGATCCAGAAGCCTGATACACTACTGGATGGGTCGGCCGATCCTGGCACACTGCTGGATCGGTCGGCAGACCGGTCCAGCGTCTGATTTCCTGATTACGAAATCAGAGATGCTGATTTTGACACTTTGACGTGCCAAAACCACCTGCAACAACTCTAAACCAATGCAAATCATAATAATATAAATTCACTAATATTCTAAACCTGGCATACTACATAGTGCATGGTTTACTATTTCATAACGCTTAACAAATCAAAAACTGAATAATAAAACTGAAAATGCTAAGTGCTAATACTGAAGTAAAACTGTTTAAATCCCAAAGGTCTTTGTTCCAACTCCTGCCCACACACATCCTGATAGCATTGCCCTCCAGCCTCCGCTACTGGTCCACTTTTCCTTTACCTTTATCTGCAGTACAAGAAAAAGTAGTATTTATAAGCTAAAAAGCTTAGTAAGAAACCATCTATCTCACGAAAACATGCATACGATGCAGATATGTTTTAAAAATATGCTGTTGGAAAGTAGGTGCTGATCATGGCATAGCATGGCATTTATTCATATGAACAGAAACTGAGCATGACAATCATACTTGCAAAAATAGAGCTGAGCATGAAAACTGAAACTGAATACAAATCATGGAACTGAACTAAGCTGATCATGATCTGTACTAAACTAACTGAGCTGGTACTGAAACTAAGCTGAACTCACATAACTGATTGTGAATTTGAAAAGCTATACATATAATAAGTGAAAATACTAAACATGCTGCTGAGGGCCCTGACAACTGTACCTGTTGTGCGCACATCCCTATCTAAACACGGGATTGCAAGTTCCGAATCTAGTAGGGTTTACTAGGTTAGCTAAACCTAGGGACGACTATGGGAGTCCAGCCCAGTGGATATCTAATCCAGTACAGTGCCACTGCTGAAAATAAAATACTGAATGCTATATACTTATTTTGCTGAACCTAGGTTATCTGAACCTAGAACTAGGTTGTCTGAACCTAGAGGCTACTGTGGGAGCCTACCCATTGGACTGTAGTCCTACATAAGTTGAAATAAAACTAATTTGCTGTTTTAAATGCTTCTAGTGCATTTAATAAGTTAATTTAAACTGTCTATTCCTGAGCTAGACCTTTAATTAAGCACCTAGGATGCTTTAACTCTGCTCCCTATTAGAGAGACCACCTCTAGGCACCCGACAACGTCTAACCTCCTATCTGAAGAGGGAAAGCGTGTCCGGCCCATCTAGAGGTGCTCAACTAATTCCCTAATCTGCGAAGAGAGTTAAATACACCCTAGATATCGATAAAAATCCGCATACATCATAACTAAAGCATAAAAACTCAAACGGAAACTATTATACTGTAGGTGAGGGGTTTCTTACCTCCTATTCGTAATTTCTTACGATTCTAATCGCTAGGTTTTCGGTGGAGATGATCTTCTCGACGATCCGCTCGGGTCTACGGGTTCTTCTCGCGAAGGGGAACGTCCTCGTACCGAAGATCTCGCCGGAAGAAGTTCCCTTGGCCCTTGGGGCTTGGTGTGCCGTGTGTGAGGAAGAGGAGAAGAAGGGAGAGGCGGCGTGGGTGTTGGGTCTCGGTGGAAAGGTTTTGCCGAACCAAATTCTAAAATAAAACCAACCCCCAACTTAACCTTCCTATTTATACTAAGTAATTAATTCGGCCAAAGCAATTATAAATATAATTGATTCCCTTTCCTTTTAGCACGGCCCTGCTGGGTTCACTTGGTTACCATGATTCACCATAAGGCATAGGACCCATAGGTCTCGGGTTCAATTCCTGCGTAAGCTATTTTACGTTTCTATTTATTTTTGCTACTTCCGCTACTCTAAAAATTCCGGAAAAATATCTAAAAATTCCAGATAAATCATAGAATATTCCTAAAATAGTTTTGAGAATTTTCGGGCGTTACATCTTAAGCCTTCCGCTCGGCTCCTTGCTACTGTTCCACTGAGCGTCAGAACCCCGACTCCCGCCGGGGCGCCTTTTACCATCAGATATTCCTCGGTCGGCCGGCCGGGAGGTCCCGGCCGGCCCATCTTTCTCCGGTCGCCCAACTGGCCCTTTGACTTCGACGGGGCGTTGACCCCTTAAAATAGGGGTCCCCTGTTCTAACCACCGGATCATCTATATATAATCCTCTTTTATGAGTTGGATTTGAAAGCCCAAATCCAACCCATTTTCCCTTAACTAAAAATTAGTCAATTAACGCCTTAGTTTGGTTCACAACTAAACCAAGTTGGTTCATAACTAATTCATGATTAAACTAAATATAGTTCAACTCTACCATAAGAGATGTAGCCCATCTGCGCTTTCATTATGACAAATATTTCTATATTTGTCTTATGCATGGTCCAACCAAACATTTATTTCTTGATCTAAGAATCCTATTTTTTAACTTGTTTTATGTCTTTTAGAGACTCGTTAGTGCATGTGACCCAATAGGTTCATGGTTTATCTTGGTAATCCATAATTATCTACTTAATTATAGAATGATCATGAGTGACACCTTGTAGTGTATCATGATCCCCAATTAACCAAAAAATTATAGTTAATCTGAGAACTTCTAAACACTTCAGTAGCTACAGTGAGTCGTGCCTTGTTCTTTTCACTCGACTTATATCCACTTGGTTCAGGACATGGTCTATGTGTCTGCCCCCACTAGACTGATTACTTCACACCTAGCCCAAGTAATACTTCCTCATTCTACGGATTTAAATTACTCGTATATGTGTACAAGAGTCTCGTACTCTTAATATGTGATGCTTTGGTCAAAGACTTTGAGTAATAATCTTAACGAGTGGCCATAGGATATACGTCTCCTCACAAGGAGCGGTGAATCCTCTGTGGACTATCCAAATATCTTCAGACATTTCGACTTATATCCAATCATCCCAGGTTTACACCTCAATAAGGTGCTTGCTTAAGATGTCAAAATATAAGTCTCCATGACCAAGATGACTTGTATACCTCAAGTCGAAGAAAACTTACACTGAAGCTGTAGTAAGAGCTTCATAGACATATCCATATATATAGATAACCATATAAAGTCTTACAACGAGTCACTCCGATGAACTAGTTACCATAACTAGCATCCACGTTTAACTCTTGACATCCCAATATCTCCAGCCAGTGAGAAAAGAACTGTTTAGTGAACAAAGAGTATAACTCATGCTAGTCTTACATAATTGATGATGTTTGAATGTATCAATTCGACGACTAAGGAAATTTCAATACGTTCATAATTGCACATGTAGAGATATCACTAGTTATGATCCAATCATAATTTCTCTAATGCTATGAATTGTACTGTGAACATTCAGTAAATGAGTTTAAGACAATCAAATATACAATATACACTCAAATAGTGAATCTATATCTAGTAAAAACCGTGAAGTGATTATCTTAGGACATCTTTCAAAATCTAATAGTTACTGTTGTCAAGAAATGTAGGGAATGCTTGATAAAGTGTAAACATTTGTGGTGATTCCCTCTCAAAGTTTAGAAGCTGGAAACTGTCCAACTTATAAAGTGTGCCGACTTTTTAACTGAGTTCTGATCCGAAATAAATGAAATTCAAGCTTTTATGGATTGTATACTAAATGAGATCCTTGATTAAGATTAAAGCTCAAAGCTTGAATTGAGATTCCAAGGAGATCGAATTTTGAAAATGAGTTGAAGAAATTTAATGCTGCTAAAATCTGTCACTACATAATTTTGGACCAACTTTTAAAATGATTCTAATCAGCTTCACTCTTTTGAGTTTCTGTGACTAGTTGAATTGAGCTGAACTAAAATGAAGTTGGAATTTGGAAATAGAGTTGAAGACTTAGAGATTGGTTGTTAATTGGAATAACCTTCATGTAAATTCTACAGTAGTTACTAAATTTTGAAAAAAAAAATGCAGAATCTAATTCCAGCAATCTTTCTTAGCAGTTCTAGAATTCAAAATAGAAATCTATAATCTTTTATATATTGGGTAGTAAGTTCAAAGAAGAAAAGAAGGAAGTATGACTGGAATTCATTTATATAGCATTCTTTGATATCCATATCTTCCAATATATCTTAAACTTATAAAGTGAGACTAAAACCTTATTCACAATGAAATATCTTTTCTTTCTCCACCTCTTTTTGCCATTGTATCCAACAATAATTTTCTTTTTAGGTGACTATTTTGAATAGCTTCTTGTTCAAATGAGCAAGAGATCTGAGAAAGCTACGAAGCCTTTCATGACATGATGAAATTTTTATAATAAAGCTGTAGATATTTTCGCAATGAACTATATACGCCGAGACCTTTCCCGTGCCAGATGTGAACTTATCAAAGAATTTGGGAAATTTAGGTTTCAAAGAATAAACCTTCAATCTTCCCTTCCAAATCAGAAGGAAATAAAAATTCACAATTCAATTAATTGTACGAGTATAATTATATCTTCCCAATACCATAATGTGTTAACTATTCTCAGATACACAGGTTGACAGCAAAAATAATGAAGAAAATTAAACCTGCAAATGATTCTATATCATACACTAATTTCTATGTTCTTGCTATATCTATCTTAATTTACTTGTTGCAGATAGCAAAGAAGGATCAATTAACACATATGCAGATCAATGGTTGATTAATTTTAACTACCATCCTGCTTAATTTTGCTCGAAATTAACAGTGGTGGCTGAAGTCCCGAACAGAGAACCTGCTATTCTCCGACGAGCTTCCGCCTCCGCCGCCGCCGGTGTGCCGTAGCCCAAGCGTGAGCGACACGTCTCCAGCGCCGAACCTCGCGGCCGCAGTGGCTCCTCCGGCAAGCCGGTACATGTCGCCGAGGTTACGGCCTTGGGCGGCGAATGCGTCGGCACCGGCGCCAAAGAGGGCGTCGTCTCCGGCGAGGCTCGGAGGGTGGTGGCTGGTTCCGGAGGAGGGCGGGAGGCGGTGGTGGAGCTGGGCCATGGAAGATGTGCTCGGGGAGGCGTCGGTTTCTGCCGGTGGCGCGTGAACAACTGGTTCGGGTCTCAGTTGCGTTGGCTGAGCTGATGAGTGCGGTTGTCTTGCTTCCGTCTTGTGCTCCTGCGGCTGCTCCTCCTCCTCCTCCTCCTCCTTGTCGTCCTCTTCTTTGGATTCTTGTAGGTACATCTCCTCCACCATTGGCTTCCATAGCCTCACCCTTGCGTTGATGAACCAGTTGGCCACCTAAAGTTCAATTACAGAGATATATAATCAATCAGTAACAATACAATAATATATTACTTCACCAAGAAGAAGAAGAAGAGGACCAACCTGGTTCCTGGATAAACCTGTCTGCCTCGCCAACAAATGCTTATCGGCATCACTCGGATAACTGAACAAAATCAAGACACTGGGAATTAAATAACCGCAGATATATAATTGCCCATCAATATTAATGCAGCATATATAGCTAGAGTTCATGAATTCCAGGAATCCAGCAAGCTTTAATTGTACAGCAGAATGGTGGAGTATCACAGCTCAATATATATATTGTGGTGCAAGCACTGTGCTCGGGGACAACAAGATCCTTCAGCTTTAGTGAAACTTCTCTTAATCTAAGTCACCTAACAACTATGGACACTTTTAATTGAAGGATATTGTTAATAATTTTAGTTATCATATTTGAGTAATTAGTGATTCTCATATAATGGAGTATGCTCCTCAAAGTAAATAAAGGATATAATCCCGAATGTGATTACTTTGGAAATGTAAGATTTGATATGATTTTGGAGTTAACAAATAAAATTTCTTAATTTGTTTCTTAAAATAATAGTTTAAAAATTGAACCAAATAATATTACATTATATTTTATTCCTCTAATATTAGTTATATGATTATTTGATAATTATATAATTAAAATTATGTATGATAAACCAAATGATTATTGATGTCATTTTTATGATTTTCACTTTGGAAAGTGGAATGCAAGATATTTGATAACTACAATCAGTTGATCCAAAGAGTCAAAATGAGTGTATATATTTTGTGAGTAAGAGAAACTTTTTGTCAAAATTTAAATATCACAATGCCATGAAATATTTTGTTCAAACACGAGAACATGTTAATTATCCAACAAGAATCTAGGTCAAGAAAAGAGTCCGAGTTTAAACACAAACTCGAACAAAAGGCCAATGGACGAGTAGTCTTCACGACTACAAAATTAATTGGCAATAGTAGAAGCATATATAACTTAGCGCAGAATCAGAAACCTTATATAGAAGCTCCAAGAGAAGAAATATTAAATCAAAGAAGACTCAAAAAAACAAGAATTAATGTAGCAAAATAAGATACAAATCAGCAGACTGTCGTCGCATAACTAACGTAATCATATATGCATTAACATACTGAAATCAATCTAGAAGAGTAACATTATGGGATTTCAAGTTTGAAGATTTGAATCGAGAGAAAAATATAATTTGGGAATTGTAAATTATGCTTGTCGTCGATCAATGATAATTAAGGAGAAAGAAGACGTACGGGTGGAGGAAGTGCTCGAAGAGCCAGCCTCTGAGGATGTTGACGGAGCGCTCCGGCAGTCCTCGCTGCGGCCGCCAGGCCTCCTGCTCCATCATCCCCATCTGGTTGAACGCCCTCTGCTGCCGGAGGCTCTGGTCCAGCATCCGCAGCCGCGGCGTGTCGCCCTTGGTGACGCCCGACCCTCCCGCGCCGTCCTTCTCCCCCAGCAACTCGCACGTTTGCTTCAGCTGCGCCGCGATCGCATCCTTGAGGCACCGGAAGTGCCGCGACATGGCTTTCTGAGCCAGCGCCGTGTACGGCGTGGCCGCCCCGAACCCCATCACCGAGTCGAACGAGTTCACCACCATCTGCATCTGCTCGCAGTAGTGGTTGTATCGCCTCTCCACCTGCCATGGCATTATAAGTCAGAACACATTGCCGATTAATTAATTAATTAATTAGTACTCGAAGTAATTCCTCATTCATTCATTCATTCATTCACTATTACTGTATGATTGGGGACTACGGATGCAAATTAAGGACAGAGAATCAACGGCCCCTTGCCAAATTAAATGTTACCGTATCATCAGCATTATTACGATAATGGGTAACCACCATGCTTCTTCTACGCTGCTTCTGCGTGAATAATAATGCATGCACGAGTTGTTAAGTGCAGTACTGGCATAAGATTTGGTGAACTACTAACGAACTCAACACTCATTTGAGCAGTCAAAGTTGATGGAGAAAAATGATCTGTAATGCACACCCACTACGTTAGAATTAGGAAACAGACATTCCTCCGTGCCGGGAGGACCACAAGGTTAGAAGAAAAGGCACGAGCTGTTGCTCGGGAAAACAGAAAGGTAGTCATGGTTAATTTCTTGTTGAAAATACCCCTAATACGAGGGAAATCCCTGCACCCACCTTGTGAGTAGAGATTTGTTTAATTACACCGATCGCTATATGCGTCAAAATATCGTTAAAAATCACCTCGACCACTTTCTAAGGCAACTGTGGACTCAAAAAGCATGCTCATATATATGTGTGGCAGCTGTTCCCTCCGGCCAACTTACCGGCCGGCCGGCATTAATACGTGCACAATAAAGAAGTCGAAGAAGCTAGCTAGGTGAGATGAAATTAATATATAATAAGTAAATATGATATATACATGCCTCGTCGAGCATGGACATGAGCTTCGCCTTCTTCCTTTGTTGCTCGAATCTGTCGGAAGGGGACAAGGCAGGGACGTCCTTCGAGGAGGACGTCGGTGCGGCCGCCGAACTCGAAGCGCCGCCGCCGCCGCTAGGGTTACGGTTAGAGCTGGATATAGTGCCACCGCGCTTGCCGAGTTTATTCGGTTTCAATTGCCCCCTCCCCACGCTGCAGAACTCCTCCAACAGCTCTTGCGCCGCCTTAGAGTACTTGGAGTTTCTTAACATGTTGGCCACGCTCATTCCGCCACCAACGTGTAACTGATGCGGCTGCTGGCTTTGGTGCTCGTTGTTGAAGTATATGACGGCCCCTTGTCTCACGCGTAGATCGTCGGCCTTGGCCATCTCCAGCTGTTGCAGAGACGAAGAGAGGGATAGAGAGAGGCCTTGACCTTCGATTACTCGGCCGGCGGCGCCGAAGGGATTCTCGGCGTAGGACTGATGAAAGGGGTGGTGCGTGTGCAGAGAAGCGGCCGACGATGGAGACGGCGATCGATGCTGTTGCGGCGGGGGTTGCATCCCCGGCGGGTTAATTAGGAACAGCTGCATCGCTGCGGCGGAGTCGGCGCTCAAACCCGCCGCTACAGAATGCTGCTGGTCGTGGGGCTGCCGATTTGCGCCGTACCAGTCACCTGCGGCGACGGCGGGGAACCCGGCGCCGACGGCCATGGATCTTGAAGCCGTCCCATGGTATCCACCAGCCGGGATCTGGTTGGGGTGCATGTGGTCCATCGGCGCCGCCATTCCCGGCGGCGGGAAATTGAACATCTCGGAGAGCATGTTACCAGCGGCATCTCCGACGGCTGCGGACTCATAGATTCCGGCCTCATCGTCGGCACGGTCATCGATTGGGACGAGCGCGGGGTGTCCTGCCGCATCGAAGCCCTGCTGCACCCGGAGCTTGTTATTCCGCCCGATGTGCTGCTGTTGGTGGTCGCGGTTGGCGGTAGCAGCGCCCTGGAAGTTGAAAAGGCCTTGGTGGAAGCCCTGGGACATGGGCGGCGCCGGTGATGTAAGCGGGCTAGCTAAGAGGCGGTGGGCGAAGGTGAACGGCGTGGTTACCGATCCCATATTACTGCGCTCTCTTTCATCACCATCATGGAGAGCAACCCGTCCAATTCCCCTCTCGCTGGCCGGCTCCCAAGCAAGCTGCACCCATCGCAACCAACCAATTAAAAAACCAAAAAAAAAAAAAAAATCGATCAAAACAAAGAATCCAACAAGAACAAATTAATCCAAATATATATATTTTTTAAAAAACTATATATATTTAATAAGAAAAAAAAAACAAAGCTTCCATCCTTAATTAATTCCGGCGTGCAGGCAAGGGCTAAGAGAGCATGCAGCAGCTGCTTGGTGCTTACTGTGACTGAATTCTATTTCCGGGAAGAAGAGAGGGAAAGATTTCTCGACTAATTTAGATCATGATCATCACATCGTTGTCTTCCTCGCTCATCAGGCATGGCGCTTCCATCTCTGTCTGCTCCTGTCTCCTTTTTTGCTTCTCCTGCCCTCCTTCCCCCTACAATCGCCCTCTGAAAGGGAAGAGCGAGCAAGAATTAATATAAAATTTAGAAAAAGGTAGAAATTAAAAAGAACGAGGGCCGCCGATAGCAGACAGAAAAATAGAACATAACAGGTCGCTATTCCTCTTCCCCCCTCTCTCTCTCTCTCTCTCTTAGCTCCTTAACACTGCTCTGTTTCCTTTTCAACAAATTGACTCCCACTCCACTAGCGTCAAATGACCATTTGACCCCCACCATTCTTCCAATATGCTCAAAGAGGCACCTCCTATTTCCACCATTTTTGCGATACAAATACCGAATTTTGCACTCCTAATTCTTTCCCGTTTAGAAAATTTTAATCCTGACCACTTTGTCGAGCAGGTTGACTTGGGTTACCATCAGTAAATGCCAGAAGCCACCCACGGGGAAGCTGAGGGCACTCTCGTCATTCCGCCGCCTGCACCCGAGGCCCAGCTCAAAGCAGAAGATAAGGCTATGACGAGACTCAAACCACCACCATTAAAGGGCCTCCAAATTGAGCCATAAAGCGAGCCATCGCCATTCGATTTCGATCCGACGGTTCTCCTTCGTGGTCCCGGTCGCAATTTGGCGGGCGTGGGCGCTTATCGTTTGTCGGTCGCGCTTAACGGGCAACGATCCGACATCGACTCGGATCCGAAACGATCAATAATTTGCCGAATTCACCACCTGCTTCGAGCAATTCTGGTAAGCTATTAATGCTTAGATTTTGCCATTTCGATCCGGCAGCGGCAGCGGCAACGGCAACGGCAACGCACCGCCCGCGGGCGACTGTATTAATCATGCACGTGAACGATGGGAACTCGAGCGAGGGATTCACATAACTTCCCCGTCGTATGCTTCGACATTTTAGTTGCGGATTTTGCTAGCCGACGACTGCATCCGTCAGCTTATCGGATTTGTCTATGCCATCTTCTCTGCTGGTCCATCGCACCTTTTAGATTGATGTCACAGGAACCTCAACAAAGTCCAGTATTCATTTACAACCTCCCTCCCTCCCTTGCAATAGATTAATTAAATAAACTAACGCCAACAACCACCGGCCCACTGCCATCATCAGCATCGTCGTCAATCACACAATATTTTACCATCCGTCTCCCCAAATCACGTGCGACGTGCATGACTTCCGCACCACCTGTCGCTCTTTGGATCAGTTCTTTCTGTTACCAACTTCTAATTTGCAGTTGCAGCTTTACGGTATGAACAACCTATTTTCTTATTCAACTGATTATTATTATTATTATTATTTGTCAACGATGGAATCTTTACACTAGTAATAATCGATATTTTTTTGTATTTAATGTGATCCGTGATCAGCGAAATGAAAGGAACAGCTTGAGAAAATAAAAAACAAGAAGAGGAAAAAAAAAAAAAGGTGTGGTGTGGCATTAGCCTTATTAATGTTGATAATAATTTATTGGGCCTCTAATGGCTCTACCTGGCCCACAGTGGGCCCACGAGTTCCACAGTAGTCGTGGACCCCAACAATAACAGCGTTCCAATTTCAACCTCCCCGGATGGGCACGCGTGTGGCTGTGGCACTCTGTTTACCATCCCCATGGCAATAAAGACAAGGGTGAACTGAAGCGACTTGAAATTTATCAAAATTGGAATGTCCTTTTCATCCGTCTTCTAACGCAATTCATCGGATTTCATAACTATTCTTGCTGCCGATAGAAAAAATAGATATATAATTTAATTCGTGGGATTTTAATGATAAACAAATTAAATAATAATGGAATCGAACAAAACCGGAGCCATCGGCATCGGATTAGATAAAACCTTGGATTCAACGTGAGATCGAGCTCGTCACCAACTCCGATGAAATCTCTCTGAGCCGAGCTGGTCAAGCTGAGCGGACCGGTGAATGGAAGGCTAATCTTGATTTTTATTGAATTGAATTGAATTGAATTTCAATTTGTCCTCTTGTGAACTAATTAATAAAATATTAACACGTTGGCCCACGAGACAAATAAAATTTAGAAATAAGTCGACGTGTACTTTTTATTGCGTTCGTCAGGTGAGGCGTCGCGATCGGGTAACTCTTCTTCAAATATCTCCCATTAATGAATCACTCGCATGCTCATTCTTGCTACGGCAGCCGATTATTTTAACAACGAATTGTGAAATGCCCTGTGAACATATAAATTAGCCAACGCCCTTGCAATGATTAATCGGAGATTAATTTAAAGAGAGAGCCAATCTGAGTTGGGAAATTGAGCCGAAAGGGTCCGAGCACCCGTGTGCGTGCACACAAGCAAACAATCTGAAAATATTTCATAATAAATTATTTGGCTGATGCAGCTTCCTCTTTCCTCGTCGACGTCTCTGCAGCCTGCTGCGGTAAGCGTTTGGCACTGCGTGATTGGCACCAATAAGTGATTGGAATATATATATATATATATATATATATATATATATATATATATATATATATAATATGACAGTTAACGACAGACGGACAGACAGCAGCAGTGGACTCGGGCACTTTTACAAGCACCTCTGCCGCGTGCGTGATCGCCTGTGTTCATCTCGCGTCGCCTAGGACTGCAAATGAACGCTCTAAATATTAACGGTGGATCTCCTAATAAATTTTTACACGCACCAAATTTCTTTATGAACTCAAACAAGTGATTGTAACTTGATGCCCGGTCTAACCTTATTAACGTGTCATCGAACATTAAATACATTTACTTTGTTGAAGAAAAAAAGAATCTTCATAAATATTATTTTACTTGTTTTCCAAGGATAATGGCAAATCTTCTCACCAAACCCTTTGGCCTCATGATTCAGCCTCTACCATTGAACGAGAAAGTTGAAATTGACGTCCCTCCTTTTATTTAATGTTAACTTGTGCAATTATATTAGTAATGAGAAATATATGTAATTTCTTAATGCATCACAATCATGACACATAAAATCTTTAGCGGGACCCGCATCATTTTTTAGTGGGAGAATTGCGTCTCGAGTTGTGATGTATTAATCAATCAATGACGCTCTCGTCACCACTTTAGCCGGGAAGAAGGGATCAATTCATGTCCCGGGAGATGTTTAGTTAAGCAGGGGGCGATAATTTTATTATAATAGGATAATAGATTAGTACATATTTTTTTATAGGAAAAAACGTCTTCTCTCTCGGTGCAATCGTCATTAGATAAAAGTTGATCAATTTAATTAATTTTGAATTGGCTTAAGTTTCAATTTTGATATTTAATAATATATGAAAAAAAAATTAAATAGTTCAAAGGGTAACCAGATACTTGTTTAGAAAATTTCTAACTGAAAATTAGACAATCGAAAGTCCTAACTGGAGGTTAGGCAGTAAAAAGTCATAACTGAGGTTAAACAAAGAAAAGTTCAAGTGGGTTAAGAAGGATTGTACGTTGTCAAAGGAAAATCCTAACTGAGATTATGCAGTGTGAAAGCCTATCGAGTGACTAGCCCTAACTATAGGTTAGGCAAAGGGAAGTCTATTTGGGTCAAAGAGGATTACACGTTGGCAAAGAGAAGCCCTAACTGCGGTTAGACAAAGGAAAACCCTAACTAAATTAGGTAGGGTACAAGTCTACCGAGTAACTAATCCTAACTGGAAGTTAAGCGAGAGGAAAATCTAAGTGAGTCGAAGAAGACGCACTTGATGATCGGAAGTCCAATGAGAGTTGACAAGGGAAAGCCCTAGTGGGTGATGGAGGACCAGAGACTTGGTGAAGAAGTCCTGGTAGGTCAAGATTAATCGGATGCTAGGCAATGAGAAGTCTCAACATGTCATGGTTGATCAGATGTTGGACAAGAGAACCCTAGACTTGGATCAAGTGAATTAGTGTTTACCAATCGATTAGTGAAATAGATTGGGAGTGTTTTGTGCAAGAATAATAAGGGCCGGAATCGATTGGAGCAATTGATTGGAGTGTGATTTTCGTGAAGCACAGTAGCTTTCTCACGAAGGTGCTGAATCGATTGGGAAGATGCTCAATCGATTGGGAGGTTTTTCGTAAGAGAATCGAGGTTTGGTGAATCGATTGAGGTAATCGATTTATCCTTTCTAAATTGATTGGTCTAATCTGTTAGTGCAATCGACCTCTAGGGTTTCAATGTTTGACAATGTACCTTAGTCTAGTCAGTTTGACCAAGGGTTGATTCAAACATGACTTGATGTTTGGAAGAGAAAAGCCTAGTCAGGGCTAGATGACTAGTAAGGGTAAGTCCTAACCGAAGGATAGGTAGTGGAAATCTTGGTGAGTTAAGCCAGACCCTAGTGAGTGAAGCTAGGTAGTGGAAGTCCTGGTGAGTGAAGTCAGGCTCTAATGAGTAAGGCTAGGTAGTGGACGTCCTGGTGAGTGAAGCTAGGCAACGGAAGTCCTAGTTAATGAAGTCGGGCCCTAGTGAGTGAAGTTAGGTGGTGGAAGTTCTGGTAAGTGAAGTCAGGCAATGGAAGTCCTAGTGAGTGGAGCTAGGAATCCCTAGGGGAAGGTAACCGTGCGGTCGACCGGACCAGTGAATTATTAATAATGTCGCACGGTCGACTGGACCAGTGAATTATTAATAATGTTAATACTATTTTATCTTTACAATTTTATATCTATTGTGCTAACTCAGTGTTGCAGGCAAGTTTTAGTAGATCAGCTTGGTCAGATACTAAGCAAAGCCAGAGAAAATCTAAACAGGTTTGAAAGACCATATGTTTGACAAGTAAGTAAAGGTAAGTCACTTGAGAAGAGTGACTCGGTGAGGACGGGTCCCGGTTAAGGGACAATAGGCGTCAATCCAGGTTAGGTCCATTTTGGATCTCTAATCTAAGACTTGACTAGTTCCTGGTCCTGGGAGGACAAGAACTAATTACTACTTCTTATTTTTCACTGTGCTAACTTTATTTTACAGGTTAGATATTTTAGTTTTGGACTAACACAACTTGCAGGGTAAAAAAAGTAAAAAGTCTTCGGATGAATAGTACCCGAAGGCACCTTCAACAGCTATGGAAGGCTCCTTCGCACTGTTCATGGAAGATACATTCAATGGCTTGAAGGCGCCTTCCATAGGATAGAATTCAGACCTCGTCGTGGATAGAAGCCGGGCTGTTCAGGATCAGATTTCTCGGGTCGGAGGTGCTTTCAATGGCTATGGAAGGCGTCTTTCAAGCTCTTTATAAGGATGCTCGCCCAAAGCTTCTAACACAATACTCATATGAGCTTCTACGCATCCAAACAACTTTCCGACTACTTTAGGCCCCTGCTGCGACTCTACTAGGAAGCTGCTATGCTCGACTACTACTTCGAGGATTTCCGATCGTGGCTGGCAAACCGACACACGAGCTCTCTTACTTCTAAGTGTTGACAACGGAATTATTTCCTTGTATTTAATTATTGCAAAAGAACAAGTGTTGTGTGTTGCACTTGTTCTAACTTTCCTTGTACTCAATTTCTTCTTCTGGAGGTACCGAAAGAGGTATTTTAATGAATTACCCATCGATATATCCGCGAGACCTAGGTCTTGGAGTAGGAGTCGTCGAAGTCTTCAAACCAAGTAAACCACTTGTGTTCATATGGTTTTGTCACTTATTCTCCGTCGCGTTCATAGTTTGATTTGAAAACTAAAAAGACCGATTTTTGAAAACCACGTGCTTCACCCCCACCCCTTCTCACGTGTGACCCAATCCAACATAATCGATTGGGGCCTTTATCACGAGAGAATAGAGAGCTTGGGAATTGATTGTGCAATCGATTGGGGGCTGCTTTCTCTCGCAAATAGGAAACTTCTTAATCGATTGAGGAAATCAATTAGAATCTGCTGACTCGATTGGTATGGTTCACCAATTAATTATGGGTTTAAAAAAGAGTCATTCTGCAGGTTGTTGGATGGTTGGCTGATGTGATAATTGATTTAAGGAAAGCTTAATTGATTAGGAGGCAAAAAATGGTTCGAACGACATCCATATAAATGGGAGTTCGTTTAAGGTTTTCATCGTCGATTCTTGGAACATTGAGGAAGAAGTGTTGCTCTATTTCCAACCAATTAAGAGTCATTTCCATGCAACAAGAGAACAAGCTAAGCAAGATTTCATCATTGTAAATCATGTTCGATTTCCTTTGTATTTACTTGTGTTTCTTGTTGTATTTCTCCTGTTGAGATTATATGAGACTTCTCCACCTTCGAGAAGGAGGTTTTCATAGAGCATATGTAAGTAAGGAGAGTGGACTCTTGGATTAGTCATATCAAGGAGGTGTATATCAAGTAAAACTAAGGTGTTAGCATTGTGGAGTTTTCTCTTTGAGTATCCATTGTAAATCATCATCAAAAGAAGCAAATGAAGTTATTCACCCTCTCTAGCTTTCTACGTGTCCTAGTAAATGGTATTAGAATAAGGCAACTCTTCTTTGGACTAATCGCAAGAAAGAGTAAAGAGCTAAAGGAAGAAGAAGTTGAAAGTTGAAATCCTAACTTTCAACAAGTTAAAGACTTATCATCAAGGATCTCAACTTCGAAATGGATTTCTGAGATAGACTCAAATACGACACTCGAGCACCTCCACCATTTAGATTAGGAAACTTCGATCTTTGGAAATCAAGGGTTGAGATTTTCTTCATGATGGACATAGAGCAATGATTTACTCTAATGGAGGAATTTCAAGCTCCAATGGATAGAAAAGGGAAGCTCCTCAAGAAGAAGAAATGGATCGAGAAGCAAATCAAGAGATCCGAGACAAATGACAAGGTAACAAAATTGTTGGTTAATTTGGTGTCTAACAATCCTTTGTGCAAAATTGAAGAATTTCAAAATGTCAAGAATTTATGGAGCAAGTTGACCAAGATTCATGAAGTTCCAACCTCAACGCCAAGTGAAAATGACAAAGGCAAAGAAGGAAACTCTTTGTTTCACATATACAAGAATTCAGAGGTTGAGAGATGCTCAACATCCGAGGAGGATATTAAAGAGACATCCACCTCAAGGGATGAGGGAGAGAGCTCATTGACACTGAAACGACAAGAAGTCTCAACTTTCAGAGTAAACGGAGACAAAGAGTGCTCTACCTCTACAAGTCAAAAGAGCACAAATCATGAAGGTATAACAATTTCAATTGTTAAGAATAAAGATCATATATTGTGTTTTGAGTGTAGGGAGAATGGACACTATAAGAGCAAGTGTCCCAATTTAATGAAGAAGCATGCTCAAATGGCTCTCAAGATGAAGGAGAAGTCAAAAGAGATCGGCCTCATGATATGAAAGGGCAAAGAGTACATTGTGTTTCTTTTACAACCAAAAGGGGCATTATCGGAACCAATATCCAAGGGGAAGGAAATCGACCAAGAACAAAGAAAGAAAATCAAATCAAGGGGAAGCTTCCAAGGGCACAACTAAGGTATCATTAGTTAATGATACTTATTTAAATCATGATCAAACGCATGCTGGAAATAACTTTCATCATTTTAGTGTTATTTATCATGAAAATGGAAAGTATGAAAAACGTAGGAAAAAGTACAAGTTATTTCATGCTAGAACTATCTTATCTAAGTATAGGAAGATAAAAATCAATTAGGCAAGAACTCTAAAGAAATTAAATTTATGCCTAAGAAGAAAAATATCCAAGACATTCATAAAAAATTCAAATTTAAGGAATTCAGAATTGAGAATCAAGTCTTGAGTTTATGACTTAATAAATTAGAAAAGACCTATAGAAAAATCACAAATAAAGAACAAAGGTCCAAGAAACAAAAGCTAGTTTTAGGAAAACAAGGGTCATATATGGACAAGAAGGGTTTCAAATACAAACCCAATTCTAAGGACAAGGTGTCCTCATATCATAGAGTTTCATATAAATATGGAATTAACCCTAGGTCTGGAAGTCAAGCCAAGGTTATAAGGGAAGTTATCCCTAGAGTTGACCTTAAGGTGACTAGTGTGACTAAGGCTTCTAAGAAGTCTAGGAAAATCATTAGAAAGATATCAAAGGAAATAGTGTTCTCTACATCCTAGATGGATTTAGAATATGTCAACTCTAATTGGAAGGATATTTAACCTAACCATAGTAAATTTGACACTTTCAGACATTTTCAAGGTATTGTGACACCTTGAAAATGAGAAGTTGATTTTTTTACTCTATTGTACAAAAGGCGAAACGCTATCCTCGACATTTTGCCAGGGATCAACCCTCAACTCTATTGTGCAAACTCCCATGCATTAACCACTGAGCCATGCCCTGGGGACAATTGATTTTTACTCTTGAAGATTAAAAAGCGTGTCAATCAAAATTTTTAAGTATTGATATTGATCAAATTGACACAAATAGGATAGAATTTAAAGGAATGGCAATATGGAATTTTGGCATTTTATAGGGAGATGACAACTTAGGCTTATTTTGACTTAGCAATTAGTTGAAAAATACTTAGATAGGAAATCTAGGTAGTTTTTCTTATGAGTTATAATTGTCATATTTTTGTATGCTCTATCACATGTCATGACATCATATACTACATTCATATTTTTGTGAAAATGATATATGTTATGTCATACATATATCATTTAGCTATGATAATTTTTATTTTGAAAAATACTCATTTGATGTATACTATAATCATTTTTATGTATTGTTTTAAATTCCTTGTAATTAAGGACAATGACATAAATTGATATCATATGTAGAATGATCCAAGTTAAAATGTCTAGACAAAGATGCATGTTCCCTTAGTTTAGGGAAAACCTTTCACAAAGCCAATAGAGTTGACTTGTATATGTATTGATTTAGTGCATCTAATTGAGTTTTAGTTTTATCAAAACAAATGATTATGTGAAGTCCAATCATAGGGAAAACTAATGTACAAGTCATGTGCATTTAGCTTAAAGATCATAGTTAGAAATTTATTTTGAAAATCATTTCAAAATTATTTTAAAAAACCTTCATGAAGTCTATTTATTAATAGAAATCACCATTGATTAGTTAGACACTAAGTTATAGTGAAACATTAAAGTTTTCAATGTTTTTTAATTTCATGTCAATATTTGAAAATGGAATATATTTTCATAGAATTCTATTTTTCTATGATAGTATATGACATAAGTAATGTCTACATAAATTTTCATAATTTATCTATAATTATAGAATTATTTATGAGTTTTTGAAATTGAATCAGAATTTGAATTTAGAAATCAGAAACTTCAATCGATTTGAACTGTGCCCAATCGATTGAGGCATAGCGTAATCGATTGAAAGCCAACTCCAATTGATTAAGACATGCTGGAACCGATTAGTAGCTAAAACCAATCGATTAACATGCCTATTTTTGGCTCAAATAGTCTAATGTTAGTCCATTAAACAATGTTTAGTCAAGTTAATTATTCCTTACCCTATGAAATGCTTTGATAAATATTTAAGGATAATTTTCTTGATAAAAATAAGGAAGGAATGGTTAAAGGGAACTAATTTGGAGTTAAGAAAAAAGTTTAGATTCATGATTGAATTTTAAACCTCGTAACTTCAATTTTAGGATTTCCTAAAGGTTTAGAAACTTCAAATCATTGTTAGTGCAATAATAGAAGTTGATACAATTATCCTCATGTCAAGGTTAACCAGTTTGACTAAGCCCGAGTTAACTCAAGCTTAGCTGAGTTTTAATATTTGACAATATGTGAGAGAGAAGTCAAATAGGTCAAGGGGTAACTGAATACTTGTTTGAGAAAGTTCTAACTGGAAGTTAGACAACCGAAAGTCCTAATTGGAGGTTAAGCAACGAAAAGTCTTAACTGAGGTTGGGCAAAGGAAAATCCAAGTGGGTTAAGGAGGATCGCACGTTGGCAAAGGAAATCCCTAACTATAGTTAGGCAACAGAAAGCCTTAACTGAGGTTAGGCAGGATGGAAATCTACCTAGTGACTAATCCTAACTGTAGGTTAGACAAAGAGAAGTCCAAGTGGGTAAAGGAGGATCATACGTTGGCAAAGAAAATTATAACTGTGATTAGGTAAGGTAAAGTTTTAACTGAGGTTAAGCAAGGTAGAAGTCTACCAAGTGGCTAGTCCTAATTGGAGGTTAGGTAAGAGGAAAATCCAAGTGAGTCAAGGAGGATGCACTTGGTGATCGGAAGTCTAACGAGAGCTGGCAAGGAAAAGTCTTAGTGGATTATGAAGGACCACAGACTTGGTGAAGAAGTTCTAGCTAGTCAAAGTTAACCGGATAGTAGGCAATGAAAAATTCCAATAAGTCATGGTTGATCGGATGTAAGGAAAGAGAATCATAAACTTGGATCAAGTGAGTTAGAGTTAGGCAATCAATTGATCCTAAGCTAATCGATTAGGAAAATCCATTGGGAGTGTTTTGCAAAAGAACAGTAAGAATCAGAATCAATTAGGCAATCAACCCAATAGATTGCCCAATCAATTGGAGAGTGATTTTCGTAAAGTAAAGTAGCTTTCTCGTGAAGGTGATGAATTGATTGAAAAGGTGCCCAATTGATTGGGAGGTTTTTCACCAGAGAACATAGGCTTAGTGAATCGATTGAGGCAATCGAATCAGCTTTTCCAAATTGATTGGACTAATCGATTGGGGCTTTTATCACGAGAGAATAGAGAGCTTGGGAATCAATTACGCTGCTTTATCTCGTGAACAAGAAGCTTCTGCGTCAATTGAGGCAATCAATTAGAAGCTGCCAAATCGATTGGTATGGCTCACTAATTAATTATGGGTTTGAACTAACACTTCTACGAAGTGTACAGGAGAAGCCCAGATGGGTCGACGGGCTGATCTGACGTCTAGCACGAAGTCCATCTAGGTCGATGGGCTGACCTCATAGCTGGCACGAAGTCCAGACGGGTCGACGGGCTGACCTGACATCTGGCACGAAGTCCAACTAGGTCGACGAGCTAACTTAATAGCTGGCACGAAGTCCAGATAGGTCGAAGGGCTGACCAGAAGTCTGGCAGGTAAGTTGAGGTAAGTTACTGGAGGGGAGTGACTGTGAGGACACATTCTTGGGAAGGGAACATTAGGCGTCGATCCAACATAGATCTATTTCGGAAATCTAAGTTGAGATCGTGACTAGATTCCGATCTCGAGGAGACGGAATCTAATTAATACTCTGCTTGTTAATTATAACTATGCTAACACTTTATTTTACAGGGTAATATAAATTACACTTTGTCTCGGACTAATCATTTCTTGCAGGAAAAGGACTTCTTGGAGAAAAAGTGATCTGGGCGCCCGAGGTGCAAAAATTATCTCCAACGCACGTCGCAACGTGGAGTGCTCTGGTTGGACGGGGTACGTCACACTCCAGGAGTCTGGAAGGGATCCGGGCGCCCCAAGCCTCCTATATAAGGAGGATGCACCCTGGAGCAAAGTACGATGAACAACAAGATCTTTCAATGTTTGCTCTGTCGTGCTGCACTCCTGCGACGCTGTGAAAGCTCCTCCGACAACGCGTCTCGTTCTTATTTCTTTTTAGTTGTCAATATTCTTTCATTTAAGCATCTCTATACTTCAAATTCTGTAATCAACTTTTCGGATTGCTAGTGAATTGCCCAACGAAAGCACTCGACGAGTTCGGGCCTTGGAGTAGGAGTCGACCAAGGCTCCGAACCAAGTAAAAAGGTTCGTGTTAGCATTGTACTTTTTCATTCTCGATTTTTCCGCTACTTACTCTATGAGAATTCTTTCCGATCGATATTCACCGCCCTCTATCGAATTACACGATCCAACAAGTGGTATCAGAGCAGGTACCGCTCTCATTTGGTGCATCCACTAATCAGACAGGGGTGAAATTTATTTTATTTTTTTCGGTTATCAATTTTTACGCTATAAATCCAAGCTGGTATTGTTGCCATTTTTGGGAAAAAAAATCGTAGTAATTAAGCTGAATTGGTGCAACACCAATTTAGTTTTTCTTTAACTTTATTCCGCATTGCTAATCCAAGAGCAAGTCTTGGAATTTTTTTTCTCTTTGTTTAATTGTGTGCAGGACAAATATATCTTAAATTGAAGGCTTCAACACAATACGTCCCCCCTATTCAACAGGGATAATTTTTCGTACTAGAAGAAGTGGATGGAGGTCTACCTGAAGACCGATTTCGATCAATGGTTTATTGTCACCAGAGGCTACAAGGTGCCGATCGACAACTCCGAAAACCCACTAGACCCGGAATAATGGACTCCGGACATGAGAAAGAAGTCCTCGGTGGACTACAAAGCTCTCAACACGCTGCATTGCGGGTTGACGAAGGAAGAGCTAAATCGAGTGGGACTGCACCAAAACACGAAAGAGTTGTGGGACAAGTTGATCGAACTACACGAAGGAACAAGCGACGCAAAGGTAACTAAGCGTGATCTTTTATTAAATAAATTATTTAATATTAAAATATAGGAAGGAGAAACAACGAGTCAACTCCATGCGAGGATCAAAGACATCCTCAACGAACTTCACGCGATAGGTCACCAAATGGAGAATCGTGATCTAATTAGGTACGCATCGAATGCTTTTTCAAGTAATACCTTGTGGGCATCTATCGTGGATGCCTACAAAATTTTAAAGAATTTATCTAAATTAAAACTCGATGAATGTTTTGTGAATTAGAATTACACGAGCAGACTAACGTCGGATCCGAGAAAGGTATTGCTTTGTTTGCAGGTCCCTCCAAGGAAAAGAAAAAGACCAAGCCTGAACCTGAAGATGAGTCCGACCAAGATTCTGAAGACGAAGAGTACCTGGTGAACCTGGTAAGGAAAATACTCACCAGGAGGAAGAAAAGCTTCAACAAAAAGGACCTGCAGGAGATCAACTCCCTATCCGAACCAAGGAACATGACTTGCTTCGGGTGCAACAAGAAAGGCCACTACAAGAACGGGTGTCCGAGATTGAAGAGCAACAAGCAGAAGACATCCAAGAAGAAGGCTCTCAAAGCAACCTGAGATGACTCTTCATCAGAAGAATCGGAAGCTAAAGATCAAAAGCACCTGAGTCACCTCGCGTTGATGGCCCTCGAAGAAGAATCGGAGGACGAATTGGAAGACGGGTCCAAACCTGTATCGAGCCACGAGTCCGTACTCGTTTCCGAAAGTCCTGAAGAGGTATGTTTTAATTTGAATAATTTTTTTTAGAATTATTGCTTGTTTAAATAAAAAATTAACAGCAAAAGAAAATGAAAATAAATTGCTCCTTGAGGAAAACTAAAACCTCAAGGAACAAATCATAAATTCCAATCCAACTCAAGATCTAATACTTGAGGAGGAAAATTTAACACTAAAAATAGAAAATAATAAATTAAAAAGTATGTGAGAAAAATTTACAACAAGATCTAAGAATTTAGATTTAATTTTAAATAGTCAAAAAGCAGTCTACCATAAAACAGGACTTGGCTACAAGTCAAGTTCAAATAAAACATTTAAATCATTAATAACCCAACATAAACAACAAAATAAAGCTTGGGTTCCAAAAACATGCTTAACCACTCAAGTAGGAATTAACCAATATTACATACCTAAAGATAAAATATATTATATAAAATCTGATAAACCAAATCAAAAACCAAAATACAAACCTAAACCAACAAACTCAAAATCGAAAAATTTTAGAACCCATCAAAAATTAGATTATCATCAAGTTAAATATAGTTATAAAAGTAACAGACACAAACCTAGAATTAAAACTTAAAAATAACAGACCAATAATTCAGGGGGAGACTCCAGAATAGTTGGCACCTCCAAAATTAACCTACCCGACAGGGTAACAAAAATCAATCTGCCCGGTAGGATAATTATGATTAGTTCAAAGGGAAAATAGTTTAACTTGACCAACGATACTGGTGAAGTTTTGGATGATAGTACGTTAGGGAAACTATATCTATGCATGTTTAGGAAGATATGGCTTCGACCTGGTGCATTTGGCTTAGTGGAACTAACCGAAACTACCCTTTACGGATCCTAACCAGTTAGAACAAAATTTTTTATTAAGTTCAGTGGATAACACAATTTGGAAAACCTCGAAGGCATAATTACTCTAATGATGTCCAAGTAACTCACCATAGCGCAGAAGTTTATTCAAAGAATGCTTATTTGTTGAGCCCAAAGCTAAACCTGAATCTAACACAAAGTTAAACCAAACCCTGAAATTGAATCCAACTCATCTCACAAAAATTATAGGATTCCCTGATAGAAAACATAGATCGGGTGAGATGACTAAGGACTTAAATTAAATTAAATTAAAAAGTAAAATTAAATTAAATTAAATTTAAATTAAAGTATTTTGTATTAAAATTTATTTTAAAAAAAATTCTATTTTAACTTTATTTTAAAAATCCTTTTAACTTAAAATTTATTTTAAAAAAATCCTTTTAACTTAAAATTTATCTTAAAAAATCTCTTTAGCTGAAAATTTATTTTAAATTTTTTTTAAACTTAAAATTTATTTTTTTTAAAAAAAACTTTTTAATTTAAAATTTATTTTTTTTAAAAAAATATTTCTTTAACTTAAAATTTATGTTAAAAATCCTTTTTAACTTAAAATCTATTTTAAAAATTCTTTTTAACTTAAAATTTATTTTAAAAAATTTGTTTTAACTTAAAATTTATTTTAAAAAATCTTTTTAACTTAAATTTTTTTTTAAAATTTTTTTTTAAAAATTCTTTTTAACTTAAAATTTATTTTTTAAAAAAATTCTTTTTAACTTAAAATTTATTTTTAAAAAAATTAACTTAAAATTTATTTTAAAAAAATCTTTTTAATTTAAAATTTATTTTAAAAAAATCCTTTTGAACTTAAAACTTATATTAACTTAAAATTTATTTAACCGCCAATCATACAATTGGACGGTCGACTATTGGATGGTCGACTGAGTTTAACCGCCAACACCACTTAGTTTAACCCTAAACCCCAACACCACTTAGTTTCCTACAATAGGTAGGAATTAGGGTTAATCTGAGTTTGATCTCTACTTAAAAATGATTCCTTAGTTGTTTATTTAATAATCATATATTTTTTAAAAAAAATAACTTTTAAGTTAAATAAATTTTAAGTTAATATAAGTTTTAAGGCACTTAGTTAATCTGGCTTGAGGCCTATCCAAGCCAGATTAACTAAGATATCTCCATTGGCTTGAGGCCTTTTGGATAGAGCCCAAGAACAAAATCATGAGGGCTTAGGCCCAAAGTGGACAATATCATACCATTGTGGAGATATCTAAATTCTTTTGGATCCTACAATTGGACGGTCGACTGATGCAACAATCGATTAAGGGAAAGCTTAATCGATTAGGAGGCGAAAGAGGTTTGAACGACACCCATATAAAGGGGAGTTCGTCTAGAGTTTGTGTCGCCGATTCTTGGAACATTCAGGAAGAAGTTACAAGTTCCCATGCGGCCGACAAGAAAAATAACCCCTTTCTCAACCTTTCAACTTAGTTAGATGGCACAATTAATTTAAATAAAAATGAAGTGCATAAAATGAACAACTAAGAAAGAAAGTAAGAAGGATGGATTTACTTGGTTACAACTTAGGTAGTTGTTAATCCAAGGTATTGAAAAGATCTACTAGAAATACTCCTTCGTTGAAGGCGAAGTACTCTCTTATAGACGTTGACAGCTCAAGAAAAAGACTAGGAAAGATTACAATAGTTGTTGTTCAAGTTGTGTTCTAATTCTTAGCTCCAAGGGACTTTTTATAGCTTCTGGAAAATATTATCCGAAGCTTGAAGGCACCTTCAAAGTAGTCCAAGGTGCCTTCAACGAGACAAGTTTTATAGCCGAAGATAAAACTTTATTTTCGGCTAACGGTCATCTGAAGGCGCCTTCAATAGGATGGAAGGCACTTTTAACATGTTCATGCGAGGCGTCTTCCAAACCATTGAAGGCGCCTTCCATGAGGTAGATCAACCTTTTAGCTGATCTTCTTCTCATGGGTGATGCACCGGTTATCCGGAGTTGAGCCCACCCGAATTCAACTCTAACCTTCTCCTCGATCATGTTTCCTCCCTGGTTTTTCATCCCTCGAACATCGTGCACATCCTTCTCATCCACTGGTGTACTCTTCCGCAGCTCTTCATCCCTCGGATCCACATAGCCCGTCAGCTCCTTTCCCATGCCATCCTTCTTGTCCGCTACATCTTCCGTTCGACTTCTTATGTTTCTAAGTTCTTGCACACTTAGACATAAGACATCAAACACAAACAAGACATAACTTAATTTGGTTGACCACATCAAAGCTACCAAGGAGTACTTACAATCTTCCTATTTTGATGTGCATCAACGCAAATTAAAGTTAAGGTTAAAACTAAAATGCAATAACATAATTATGTAAAGTAGATTGCAATTATAACAAAAAAATTGTAATACAATAAATTAACTAAGTTTAAGAATTTTACAAATTAAGTACAAGGATAAAAATTTTAAATTCTAAAAATATCCTAACTTCCCCTTAACTTATACTCCCTTTTGATCATATCAAAAAAATTAAAAAATTGAAAAAAATAAAATAAATAGTTAGAAAATTTTAAAATATTTTTCTAGTGGTACATAATAAGAATTACCAGTAGGCTCATATTTTTCAGAAATATTTTTTAAAAAAAATCTATTTTTATTAATTAATCTTCTGTTTTGACAAAAACAATTTAAAATTGACTTTTTAGTTTCAAAAAATCCTAAAAATGTTTGTCAAACTTAAATAAAATAATTTATATTAGTAGAAAACTTTTCATAGTAAAACATTATTTAATTAAACAAAACTGATTTATTTTATTAGAGCAACCAAATTTTTATAAATAAAATTTGAAAAATATATTTTTAACTCTAAAAATTCTGATAGTTTTCCTAGATATGTAAAATAGATAATTTAATGTCAAAGAAATCAAAGTTTCTAAATTTCTATTTTTTTTAATTTTTATTATTAAAAATTCACTTTTAGGAAATTAATGCATAATAATTCAGATAATATTTAAAAAATATTAAAAAATTTTATTATGATAGAGAATATTATTTTCCTATCGTAAAAAGATAAAATATTTCAAAAATAAGTTTAAAAAATATTTTTAGTTTTCAAAATAAGATTTTGTTAAGAAAATTTGTTGAAAATAACTTAACAGTCAAAAATTTTTAAATTTTTTTTGTTGTTGGTAGATAATATTTCTATTTTATATAGATAATTTTTTTTAAAAAAAATATGATCATAAAGTTGAAAAATAATTAAATTTATAAAATAAAATAAATTAAGTAAATTAACTTTCTAGCATGCATAAAAATTAATTTATTTAGTTAAGCATGATTTTGATATCCAAAATAAATTATTTCCTACTGTATTAATCAAAATCTTTCGTGCTATATGATTTCTAGAGATTTTTTAAATTTGACCCTTATGAAATTTGAAATACTAATTAAGCCCTTTAAATTTTAAATTTCGAAGAATATTCAAATTTTCACATGTATAGTCATTTTTAAAATTTTCTATTTGTAGTTTCAATTTTTTGTTTTCTAATTTTAAATTATCATACATATTTAAGAGACATGAATTTACTAAGTTTAATCTTAACCTAGCATTATCTTTTTCTAATTTTTAACATATTTTTAGACAATATTTTTATAAATTCAAAAGAGTGCTTAAAAGATAGTGTGTGTACCTCACTTATCATGTGTTTTATTTCTCCTGCTTCATTGTTGATTTCCTCTGAATATCCTCCCCCTTTGTTGATGTTCATTTCTAAGGAACTTTCGGAGTTCCTCTGGTGATCTGCCATCAGGGCTAATCCAGCATACACTTCTAGTTCTGACTTTGATGACGATGATTCTTCCCATGTTACTTTCAAGTTCTTATGTTTCAATCATGTTGGCCTTTTACCCTTTTCTTTCTTCTTCATCTTCAGGTTGAGGCAGTCATCTTTGATGTGTCCTTCTTCTTGGCAATTGTAGCATCAAATCTTTCTTTTGCTCCGAAGATGGTTTTTTCACCTACGACTTATTAAATTTATTAGTTTTAATAAATTTACTAAACTTTCTTACCATTAACATTGCCTCATCTTCGTCGATGGATGTTTCAGAGTCTGGATCATCTGTTCTTACCTTCAGGGCAATTGTTTGACTTGGCTCCTTCTTTGATTCTCCACATCTAGATTCATGAAGATTTAAAGTGGAAAATAAATTTTCTAACAAACTTATCTCTAGATCTTTTGAAATGTAGTCAATTATGGGCACCCATTTTTGTGTTCTAAGAAAATAATTTAAAGCATACCTTAGTAAATCTTGATTTGTTACCTTTTCTTCAAGATTCATAAGTCCAATGATTAGCTCCTTCAGTTTGGCGTGCAGTTGCAGTACTGGCTCTCTTTCTTTCAACCGGAGGTTCATTAGTTGGTTCCGGAGTAGGTCCTGTCTCGTAAGCTTTGCTTCGGACGTTCCTTCATGTAGCTTCAAAAACTTCTTCCAAAGTTCTTTTACTGATTTGTAATCTCCAATTCAATTGAATTCCTAGGGTGGAAGTACGCTTAGCAGGTGGAACTTGGCTCACCTATTTGCTACGAAGTCAACTTGTTCTTTTTTAGTCTATTGGTATTTTTCTTTTTCAACTCCTTGTCGGTCCTTAGTATTGGTGCAATATCTCCTGGGTCAAGGTTGACCAGGTTGACTAAGCTTAAGTTGGCTCAAGATTGAGTCTTAGTGTGAGTTTTGATGTTTGACAATGTATGGAGATTGCAATTGTAATTGTCCAATTGTGGAGATTGTTGGTGCAATTCTCCAATAGTCAAGGTCTGACCAAGTTGACAAGAAGAAGAGTCAAGTAAGTCAAGGTTGACCAGATACTTGACTGAGAAAGTCCTAACTGGATGTTAGGCAAGGATAAGTCCAACGAGAAGGTTGGAAAAAGAGGAAAATTCAAGTGGGTCAGTGTTTACTGGACACTTGATGTTGAAAGTCCTGGTGAGTGGAGTCAGGCAGAAGGAAAATCCTTGTGAGTGAAGCCAGGTGAAAGACCTAGTAAGTGAAGCTAGGCAGATGAAAATCCTGGTGAGTGAAGTTAGGTGAAAGACCTAATGAGTGAAGCTGTGTAGATGAAAATCCTAGTGAGTGAAGATAGGTGAAAGTCCTGGTGAGTGAAGCCAGGTAATGGAGAAAAGTCCAAGTGTGTCAAAGGATTGACCGGACACTTGGTGAAGAAGTCCCAGTAGGTAAAGGTTGACTGGATGCTAGGCAATGAGAAGTCTCAATAGGTCAACATTGACTAGATGTTGGGTTTGGGAACCCTAGACTTGAGTTAGGCAAGTTAGGATTAGTCAATCGATCAAGTGATCGATTGAACCAAAGCACAATCGATTAGTCGATCAATTGGGAATGTGCTACGAATGAATGTAGGACAATCGATCAGCCAATCAATTTGGGAGACCTTCTCGCTAGCACAGAGAGGTTCCCAATCGATTAGCCGATCAATTGGACAACGCCAATCGATCAGTCGATCGATTGGGGTTGAATTTCTTGTAGGGATGTGAGGAAGGCTGAATCGATCAGTCAATCGATTCAGGACTTTTCCAACGAAAGCACAGAGGCGCTCTGAATTGATCGGTCGATCGATTCAAGCATCCCCAATCGATTGGTCAATCGATTGGGAATGACAGTTATGTAGGATGTAGGTTTTGGACGACTGGGATCGCTAGGATCTAACATGGCAATCGATTGAGAGCAGGCCTAATCGATTGGGAGGTCTAAAAGCGCAGATATAAATGTGACTATTGACGGGTGGCTCATATATAAATGAAGGTTAATGCGATGGATGCTATGGAAGAAAAATCTGTTAAGATTTTTCATAATAAAATTCTGTTATGATTTTATATAACAGAATTCTATTATGAAAAAGTTTTTCATAACAGAATTCTATTACGATTTTTCATAACAAAATTCTGTTATGATTTTACCGGATATGAGGTTTATGCATTATTTTTAGGGATCATTGTAAACTTATTATACAACAACAATCATAAGAATCATGTAATGTGATTCTCTTATGTAGAAAGAATTCTAATAAAACTTCGGCCTTTTTGTGGAGTAGGCACGCTGCCGAACCACGGTAACTCTTCTTCTTTTTCTTCTTCTCCTTTCTCGTGTTTGTTCTCCTTTTGTGTGTTTTTGTCTTGTTACTCTGCACGATCTCTTTTCTCTCTTCCTCTTCTTCCGCATGATAGAGGTTGAGAGGTGTTGCCCCTTTCTTTGCGAATCAATTGGTATCAGAGCTACAGGTTTTGGCAGATTTCTTCAACATGTCGGGTATAACTTTTGTGAAGTTTGATATGGTGAAGTTTGACGAAACCAAAAACTTCGGATTATGGCAGAGAAGAGTCAAGGACTTGTTGGTGCAACAAGGCATGGTGAAGGTGCTAGGAGAAAGGAAACCAAAAGGCATAGAGAGATCAGAGTGGGAAGAACTTCAGGCGAAGGCAGTAGCAACAATCAGGCTTTGTCTTACAGATGATGTGATGTACCATGTCATAGACGAGGAGTCACCGGTGGTAGTTTGACAAAAGCTGGAAAGCCAGTACATGTCAAAGTCATTAACAAACAAGTTGTACCTCAAGCAGAAATTATTCAGGTTGAAGATGACAGAAGGAATCGATCTGAGCCAGTACATCAATGCATTCAATCAGATTATGAGTGATCTGAAGCGGGTTGATGTGAAGATTGAAGACGAGGATAAGACACTGATGTTGTTGAATTCTCTACATTTATCTCCTACGTACGAGAATTTGGTTACTACTTTGATGTGGGGTAAGGAAACTCTTAAATTGGAGGAGATCACATGTGCGTTGCTAGGTTTTCACCAAAGGAAGAAAATAAGCGATGAAGTTTCTTAGGGAGAAAGACTTGTGGTAAATAGCAACCAAGAGCGTGGTAGGAGAAAATCTCAACATAGATCGAGTAACAATAAAAAGGCTCGTTATAAATCGAGAAGTAAGAAGGTGATCACGTGCTACAAATGTGGAGTCAAAGGTTATATTAAGAGAGATTGTCCAGAGATAAAGAAACATATTGCAGAGAGCAAAGGTAGTTCGACAAAGTCTGTAAACATAATTGAAGAAGATTTAGAGAACGGTAATGGATATATGCTATCAGTTATATCGAGTTCGGAGCGGCTGCCAGATGCATGGATTTTTGACTCTGCATGTTCATATCATATGACTCTAAATAAGGATTGGTTTGACACCTATAGGACAGTGGATTTTGTTGGAACCCCAAGGTTATGTTGGTGTGATCAACAAGTTAAGTTAGGTCTTGTATGTTTCTAACCTTGTGTCTAAGTGTGCAGGAGCTTAGGAGCACAGGTAGTTGAGTGGAAGACGCAGCTAGCGAGAAGGACGGCACACGGTGCGTCTGAGGGACGAGGCGCTGCGGATGAGTACGCCGGCGGATGAGAAGGAAACACGCAGCGATTCCGAGGGACGAGAAGCCGGAGCGAAAGCCCACTCGAGAAGACCGGAAGTTGGGTTCGGGTGAGCCCTTTTCCGGATGGCCGAGATCACTCAAGTGAGCAGATCCGGAGTTGAAGACCCGGACCGAGGCGACCAGAGCCGGAGCAGAGGACCCGGATTGAAAAAGTCAATCAGAGTTGACTTTTGGGTTCGGGCGCCTAAAGTTGACTTTTTTTCAAGATCGAGCTTTGACTCGATCTGAACGTTGGGGGATAAAATTTATCCCCCCCAGGGCGCCCTGAGGGTTTCGGGCGCCCTGACCAAGGCTATAAATATAGCCTTGGTCCAGAAGCTTTTAAACATCTCAGAGCAATTCATTTCCAACGCTTGTACGCTTCAATTTTAGATTAGCTTCTTTGTTTTGCGCTTTCACTGCTGTAAGAGGATTCTCCGCCCAAAGGAGATACTAGTGCGACATTCCTTGGATTAATAACCTCCTTGGTTATAACCAAGTAAATCCTTTTGCCTCTTCCTTTCTTTAGTTTTTGTTCAATTTATTTTATGCAAGTGTATTGTTGAAAGTTCGAGAAGGGTATTTTTGTTTTTGTTTTACAAGGCTATTCAACCCCCTTTCTAGTTGGCCGCCAATGGTCCTACAAGTGGTATCAGAGCCGAGGCGCTTCAGGAGGACTAATCGCCAATCGAAGCAAAGATAATGGTTGGACCAAGCATCCACCCGCCGAAATACGAAGGGGATTTTGCTACTTGGAAAAAACTGATGCAGGTATTTTTCACAACAGATTTTGAATTAATTTTAACAATGGAACTTGGCTTTGTAGCTCCAGAGGGCAAGGAAAAATGTCAATGGACAAAAAAGGAGCAGGCTGAATACGTGGCAAACGGCAAAGCAGAATACCATCTGCTAAGCGTTCTTCCGCCTCAAGAAGTCAGTAGGATCGGGAACTACGACTCGGCAAAGGAACTTTGGGAGAAGTTCCTCGAGCTACACGAAGGAACGTCCGAAGCCAAGCTCACCAGAAGAGATCTACTTCGCAATCAGCTCACCAGCTTGTGACTTGGGGAAGACGAGACAGTTGCCCACCTGCACTCGAGAATCAAAGAGATCATCACTGGACTGTCGAATCTCAGAGAAAAGGTAAGTAACCGAGATTTGCTAAGGTACGCGTTAAATTCGTTTTCGAGAAATTCAAAATGGGCATCACTAGTAGATGCCTTTTACATTTCAAAAGATTTAGAAAAAATTTCATTAGAAGAATTTTTCTCAACTTTTGAAGTGCACGAATCAAGATGTGCAGGTTCGAAGGAGCCCAAGAACAACGTCGCCCTCAAAGCTTCGAGAGACGAACCTGAGTCGGAATCTTCTCTCGATGATGAGGAAATGGTAATGATGGTAAGAAGATTCAAGAAACTTTATAAATCTAGATCTACTAACCATCCACAGGGGAAAAAGAAAAAGATGATCCGCTGCTACCACTACGATGAAGAAGGGCATGTCAAGGATAACTGCCCCAAGCTGAAGAACAAGGACAAGGAGAAGGGTAAGAATCCTATCCAAAAGCGAAAAGCCCTAAAGGCGACGTGGGATGATACGTCGTCGGATTCGAAAGTAGAGGCATTCTCCGGACTTGCTCTAATAGCAAGTTATCAAGACGACAACTACGAGTCAAGCTCTTCCAAAATGAGCATCGATGAAGGGGGAGCCACGTCGGAAGAAAGCAGCAGTTCATGGGGAGAAACGGACAACGAGATCGACAAGGTAAGTGAGGTACGATCACTTTCTCTCGATAAAATCTTTAAGTTTGTTAAACTATTAACAAAAGACTGTTGCAAATTAGAAAAGGAGATTAAAAACTTAAAAATAATTTTGGCTAAATCTTCTCCCTTAGAAGAATTAGACAAATCAAAATTAGAAAATGAGAAATTGGAATCATAAAATAAAGATCTGAAAATTCAAGTAGATAATTTGAAAAATCATGCATGCTCATCTAATTTTAGAAAATTTAAATTTAAAAATTTAAATTGGTATTATAGATATCACCAGGGACAAATTAGGAATATTTCTAGAAAATATGTCCCTAAGAAATTTTTAATCAATCCAGTAGGTTGGAACCTATATTGGGTTCCTAAGTCCTGTTTAAATTAAACTAATGATTAGACTTAGAGCTTTTCAGCGAGAAAATTAAAACATTGAAATTCTTTATGATGTTTTGTCTAACGAACTGGTTGTTGCTCCAATAACCAAGAAGGCCTAGTGCATTGTCACGACCTGAAAGCCAAAATATTAAAATAAAAATATTTAATTAACTTTATGATAAAAGCATTAAGGTGAAAATTTAATAATGCTTTAAAAAGTCTTTTAAACATTTTTCTTTCAATTTTCTTTTTACTTAGAATTTCTTTTAGAAAATTTTCTTACTTAAATTTTTTTCACTTAAGTTTTTTAAGTTAGAAAATTTTTTAAAAAATATCTTTATACTTTAAAAAAAAAAATCGTACGTAAAACTTTTTTTTTGAAAATTCAAAATTTAAGTTAGAATTTTTTTTTTTTGCAAATTCTCTAACTTAGAATTTATTATATATTTTTTTAACCCTTAGATTTTTCGAAACCTCATTTTTTATATGATCAAAGGGGGAGAAGAAAAAATACAAGTCTAGGGGGAGGTAGACAAAAATTAATTTTTCTATCTTTTTTGCATTTAATTGCAAATTTAGTTAAGTTTATTTTATGTCTATTTTTACCCTACCTTAACTTGGGTTGCTCACACCAAAAAGGGGGAGATTGTTGGAACCCCAAGGTTGTTTTGGTGTGATCAACAAGTTAAGTTAGGTCCTGTGTGTTTCTAACCTTGTGTTTAAATGTGCAGGAGCATAGGTAGTCGAGTGGAAGACGCAACTAGCGAGAAGGATGACACGCGGTGCGTCTGAGGGATGAGGCGCTGTGGATGAGTACGCCGGCGGACGAGAAGGAAATACGCGGCGATTCCGAGGGACGAGAAGTCGGAGCGGAAGCCCACTCGAGAAGACCGGAAGTTGGGTTCGGGTGAGCCCTTTTCCGGATGGCCGAGATCACTCAAGTGAGCAGATCCGGAGTTGAAGACCCGGACCGAGGCGACCAGAGCCGGAGCAGAGGACCCGGACCGAAAAAGTCAACTAGAGTTGACTTTTGGGTCCGGGGCGGCCGGAGTTGACTTTTTCCCAGGATCGAGCTTTGACTCGATCTGAACGTCGGGGGATAAAATTTATCACCCCCCAAGGCGCCCGGAACCCTCAGGGTGCCTCGACCAAGGCTATAAATATAGTCTTGGTCCAGAAGCTTTTAAACATCTCAGAGCAATTCATTTCCAATGCTTGTACGCTTCAGTTTTAGATTAGCTTCTTTGTTTTGCGCTTTCACTGCTGTAAGAGGCTTCTCCGCCCAAAGGAGATACTAGTGCGATATTTCTTGGATTAGCAACCTCCTTGGTTGTAACCAAGTAAATCCTTTTGCTTCTTCCTTTCTTTAGTTTCTGTTCAATTTATTTTATGCAAGTGTATTGTTGAAAGTTCGAGAAGGGTATTTTTGTTTTTGTTTTACAGGGCTATTCAACCCCCCTTCTAACCGGCCGCCAACGGTCCTACAGATTCTAGTTCAGTATTGATGGGAAACGATGCATCATGCAAAGTTATCGGCATAGGGAATGTCATAATCAAGGTGTTTGATGGTGTGATTAGAACTTTATGTAATGTCAGATATATATCAGAACTAAGGAAGAACTTGATCTCACTAGGCACACTGGATAGTATTAATTGTAATTACAAATCAGTGAGCGGGGTAATAAAGGTCAACAAAGGAGTGTTAGGATCTTCGGATGGCTAGAGAGGGGGTGTGTGAATAGCCTCCTCTAAAACTTAACTAAATTCTTCAATCAAATCGTTAGCGCAGCGGAAATATGCACATGAAAATCTAATACAAGGAAAAGAAAGACACACACCACTAACACCAGTATGTACTGTTAGGACCTTCGGATGGCTAGAGAGTGGGGGTGTGAATAGTCTCCTCTAAAACTCAATCAATTTCCTCACAAAGATTTGTTAGCACAGCGGAAATAAGCAAAAGGAAAACTAATGCAAAGAAAAGAAACAACCCACCACTAACACACAAAGATGTATGAGGTTCGGGGATAACTTGCCCCTACTCCTCGGCGTGTCCGTAAGGTGGATGATCCCTTGATCTTTCGGTAGATCACACCCCGGACAAATTCCGGCTAAGTATTTCTCCTTCTCGGTGGAGTAACCTCTCCATAAAGTCACAGAAAAGATTTGAGTGAAGCACAAAACTTACAGAGTTCAGTGGCCAAAAGGAATGAACAATAAAACTTACAGCCACGAAGCAAAACGCAAAGAAAGTCAGAAGGGATTCCTCAGCCAAGAGCTCAACAACATTGCACTCTTGCTTGATCGATAGAGAGTTTTTCAAAATCCTTACCAAACCTCTCTTCTGCCTTCTTCTTATTCTGCTTCTTTCTCACTGTCTTCAGCCAGAGTCGAATCACTATCACCTGTATCGAATCACTGCGACCAACTCAGACATCGCCAATCACTCTACCTCCTCATCTGGTTCTCTGAACTCACACCAATACCATCCATGGTCTTCACTGGTGTCTCTGAGATCAAACCAATAAGCAAGAGTCAAGATGTTGCCAACTGATCGCAGCCAGTGAACGTTGATGCTCCAATTGCACCATTTGCAGCGAAACACAGCAGAAAGAGCACTTGGCCTTATTCTTATGATGGAACTTAATTTGAAATTAAGTATTGGCACGACACCTGCAACCTGTAACTCAAAAAGCTTGCAGCAGATGGTTAGATCAGGTGAATCAGAAATCGCAGAGAAACAGCAGAAGACAAACGACATCGTTGTGGATCGGTCAACAGACCGATCCATAGCCTTCCGGACCGATCAGGACACATCCTGATCGGTCTGGGATGATGCTGATCGGTCTGTGGACCGATCAACCTATGGGTGGATCAGTCCACAGACCGATCCCCCCTATTGCTCTGAATCCTATCGCTACTTACTGATCGGTCCACAGACCGATCAGATAATCCACAGAATGTTCTGTGTGGTTACTGATCGGTCACGAGACCAATCAGATAATCCACAGAATGCTTCTGTGTGGTTACTGATCGGTCACGAGACCGATCAGATAATCCACAGAATGCTTCTGTGTTGTTACTGATTGGTCACGAGACCGATCAGATAACTAATGTATCACTGGATCGATCGACAGACCGATCCAGTCAGCCAAAGTATCACTGGATCGGTCAACAGACCGATCCAATGCCTTTGTTGGTTTTAGAGCTTCCCAGCCCTAAACCCTAATGTCTTCCTGGTCCAGAGAACGAGCTACCGAGCCCTCTCTGACCTAGTCTGGAGAACAAGCTACCGAGTCCTCTCCGACTTCCATGTCCGGTCCAGAGACCGAGCTACCGAGCCCTCTCTGACCTAGTCCGAAGAACGAGCTGCCGAGCCCTCTTCGACTTCGTCCGGTCCAGAGAACGAGCTACCGAGCCCTCTCTGACCTAGTCCGAAGAATGAGCTATCGAGCCCTCTCCAACTTCGTCCGGTCCAGAGAACGAGCTACCGAGCCCTCTCTGACCTAGTCCGGAGAACGAGCTACCGAGCCCTCTCCGACTTCGTCCGGTCCAAAGAACGAGCTACCGAGCCCTCTCCGACTTTGCGTGCCAAGTATCCGTACTTGGACTTTTCCTCTCCACATGATCAACGTTGATCATTAATCAGTCTGAGTTTAATTAATATCTGATATAAACTTAAATCAGTGTCAACATCAAAACAACAGCCAGGTCAGACTGTATTAACAATCTCCCTCTTTTTGTTGTTTGACAACACGATTTAAGTTTAGATCAGAAATGTTCATATTTCCCTAATTTTAGGGGAATCAAGATCCTCCCCCTAAAGTCAAACTTTCATTTATCTCTAAACTTAGTTATCTTCTCCCCCTTTGTCAAACACCGAAAAGGTACGAATTAGGTAAGAAAACGTTAAAGGACTCCCCCTTAACCCATACTGTCTTTTTCTTAATCCACCTAAAATGCCCTCTAAGTGTATTATAAGACAGTAATAAAGAAATAAGAGACATACAAGACATGGCATATGAACAGCAAATTAATAGCCAATAGGAAGTGAAACATAAAGAAAAATAAAAAAATGAGCAGCATAAATATATGAAATCAGCAAGTATCCAGGTCAGACATAAGTATCCAACAAACAGTATCCAAAACATAGATACTCAAAATGACATCATAGAATGATGTGTATCAATCAGCCAGCATCAGCATCATCAGCTGGAGGAGTGGGTCCCTGAGGTGGCATGTCGCTGCTCGAGGATGGATAGCCCGGGAAATCCTGCGGAGGTGGGTATCTGGCCATCCATCCCATAATCGCCTGATGTGTCGCCAACTGCTGACTGCGTAGATCATCGTAGCGCTGGTCAATCCGAACGCGCAGCCCGTGGAGCTCAACAACCAGCAGCTCATCGTGCCGATCAATGCGACTCTCCAGCTCGGCGATCTGCCAGCGTAGATCAGGATCTGCCTCTTCATCGTCAACAGCAGCAGCAGGAGGAGCAGCAACAGGAGCAGCCTCAACCTGTCGTGGAGGTGCCCGTGGTAGCTCACCTAGTGCTCTCCCATCCTTCCACCGAACCTCCCCATTCTGTCCTATGATGCCAGACTTGGAAAATGCCCGTTTCCCAAGTCTACAGTCCTGCCTGACCATCTTGACTATTCTACCCTTGGAGACATCAATCTGAAGGGTCTCGAGCCAATCTGTAATTATATGCCCATAAGACATATAAACAGTGAAGCTGTTTGGCTCACTATAGGAGATGATCGAAGAATAGATGCTAGACATGATGTCAAAGTCGAGACGCCGACGCAATCCATAAAGCATCAGGCAATGATATGGTCGGATCTCAGACAAGGGTTTAGATGTGATTGGCAGAAGATAGTTGGTGACAATCTTGAAAAGAATGTAATCTGGGGCAGATAATCTCAAGGCTGCAAAAGTAGGAAAATCAACATCTAATTCATCTAGCCCACCCGGTCTAGGATGTCTGAAGAAATACTCATAGACGGAGTCAGATGAGATATCAAAAGGAGAAGGTAAGGGATCTGGTAAGTCAGGATATATGGAAAAGACATTTCCAGAACACCTACGGCAAGCTAGATAGTCAAAGAAAGCTGAGAAACTGAAATCAAGAGTCTGCTTAGCAACTTTTGTTTTATAACTTACATCATTAGTTTGATGAAGATTGTTATAGAACTCAGATACTAAGTCAAAATTGATATCTCGTTCTAAATAGACTAGTGAATCAAGTTTGTAATAGGCAATGATTTCAGACACAGTTGGACAAAATTCGTCCATGAATTTTCGATCCACAGATCTACAAGGGAGCAATTTGAAAGTCCGTTGTTTAAAGGCTTGTTCATAATGGTGGTTTGGGAATCTCCCGGAGACAGATGGTTGAGGTCGGGAGGGAGCCTTAGACTTAGACTTCTCAGGTGACTTAGAGGTTCCTTCACCCACTTGTTTCTTCCTAAGGTCTAACAATGTGATATAATGGGGCAAATAAGTGAGCACCGGAGCCACCAACAACCGAAAGCCAAAACAAAATGCACAGATACGGTGAGAAATGGAACTGAAATGCTAAGGTGAGTAGTTCTAGGGAAGTATGGAGTTACCTGGGTGCCATTGGCTAGGGCTTCGGCGTCCAAAGAGAAGAGAAGAGTTGAGGTGTAGGGAAGAGTCGGCTAGGGTTTCCGCGTGAAAGGGGAAAAGAAAGGATCGGGAAGATTTAAGGGAGATGGGTGTCCAGGTGTTGAAATGATCGGACGGCTGTCTGATCAGGAGATATCAGGAACCTCCTGATCGGTCCCTGGACCGATCCAGGAACCTCCTGATCGGTCTGTAGACCGATCAGAAGACGATCAGTAGACTGCTGATCGGTCCCAGGAACGATCAGGGAACCTTCTGATCGGTCTGTAGACCGATCAGAAGGCGATCAGTAGCCCTCTGCGTACCAGACTGACCTGATCGGTCCCCGGCCCGATCAGGGAACTCCTGATCGGTCTGTAGACTGGTCAGAAGATGATCAGTAGACTACTGATCGGTCCCTGGACCGATCCAGGAACCTCCTGATCGGTCTGTAGACCGATCAGTGACTGATACTGAAATTTCTCCAGTAATTTCAGTGACTGAAATTCGTAGAGGTGTTCGATAATTCGTAGAAGTTTTTCAGTAAAACTTCCAAGTTCAGTACCTAGAACCTGAAGAATTTACAAGCATACCTACTTCCTAAAGATTATGGTCTGAAATTGTTTATAGCCCGAAAGTTTCAGACATTTAGAAAAGCAGACAACTCAAGGCTTGAAAACTGAAATTTTCGACCTTGTTATGTTCAGTTTCAAGTTTGTCAAAATATAACCAAATTGCTATCATTATTTCAAGGACTTGTCCTAGTTTCAATCAAAATCATGAAAAGTATCGATCAAAGGTATCAAACAATCCATCAACCAAAGTTACATAATTTCTAGATAAAGGTCCAACCAAGTTTCCTTGGTTGGAATATATGAGTACGATCTAGGAACCAAATACACATGAATTATGTAATGGTCTTCCCCATACTCAATTTATGTCTCTTCAACCTAATTATTCAAGGGATGCATGATACATTTTGAATAATTCGGCTGATCCTAGCATCTCACCCCATTTCTAGCAAACAAAAATAATTTGTTAAACCTTATAGTTTGTGTGAGATGTCCCCAAGTTGCCCAAATTAATTTTCCCCTTTTTTTTTCTTATCGTTTTAATTGTCCTTATTGATCATGATGGGGTCCTAATGGCTTATTGAGCCAAACACATTCCCAATTCTCTCCTCAAATAACTAAATTCATTTTCCGGAAGAGGTTTGGTGAAAATATCGGCTAGGTTCGATTTTGACTCAACATATGTTAGCGCAATGTCTCCCCTAGCTACGTGATCTCTAATGAAGTGATGACGCACTTCAATGTGTTTGGTCCTTGAATGATGGACTGGATTTTTCATTAGGTTTATTGTGCTGATGTTGTCACACAACACTTGCACTCCCTTATACGAAAGCCCATAATCTTCTAGGGTGTGGATCATCCACAATAATTGTGATACACTCTCTCCCATGGCAATGTATTCAGCCTCGGTCGTGGAGAGGGCAACACAATGTTGCTTCCGACTTGACCAACTAACCAATGATGAACCTAAAAATTGGCAACCCCCACTAGTGCTTTTCCGATCCAATTTGCACCCAGCATAATCGGAGTCGGTATAACCTATCAAGTCAAAAGACTCCGTACGAGGGTACCAAAGACCTACTCTAATTGTGCCCTTAAGGTATCTCAGGATTCTCTTAACTGTAATTAAATGAGATTCCTTGGCACAGACTTGATATCTAGCGCACATGCCCACAGCAAAAAGTATGTCCGGTCGACTAGCTGTGAGGTATAGAAGACTACCGATCATGCTTCTATATTGCGTTAGATCAACTGATTTTCCATTCTCATCATTGTCAAGGCGAGTGTTCGTCGCCATTGGAGTGGATACTTCCTTAGAGTCACTCATTTTGAATTTCTTGAGCATCTCTTAATTGTATTTCGTCTGATGGACATAGATGTCATCTCGAGTTTGTTTGATTTCAAGTCCAAGGAAGAATGTCAATTCTCCCACCAGACTCATCTCAAACTCACTTTCCATGTGAGTGATAAATTCATTCAAATAGTCCTTGTTATTTGAGCCACAAATTATGTCATCGACATACACCTGAGCTACAAATATGTTTTCACCATCTCTACGTAGAAATAGTGTTGGATCTATTTGACCTCTTACAAAGCCCTTTTCTAGTAAGTAAGTTGACAACCTTTCGTACCAAGCTCGAGGTGCTTGTTTAAGCCCATAAAGAGCTTTCTTGAGCTTGTACACATGGTTTGGAACTTCGGTATTCACAAACCCCGGTGGTTGTTCAACATAGACCTCTTCTTTAATGAAACCGTTTAAGAAGGCCGATTTAACGTCCATTTGATAGAGCTTGAAGCCTCTATGTGCAGCAAAAGCTAGCATTAAACGAATGGACTCTAGTCGGGCCACGGGAGCATAAGTCTCATCATAATCGAGGCCTTCGACTTGACTATAGCCCTTGGCTACAAGTCTTGCCTTGTTTCTTACGACTTCTCCCTTTTGGTTTAACTTATTTTTGAAGACTCATTTGGTTCCAATAATGGTGGTCTTCTTAGGTCTAGGAACTAAGTCCCACACTTGGCTCCTTTCAAATTGACCTAACTCATCTTGCATAGCTATGATCCAATCAGGATCGTGCAATGCCTCATCAACTAATTTTGGTTCGATTTCTGAGATCAAGGCGACCTCATTAGACTCATTTCTAAAGAATGATCTAGTCCTAACCCCTTGTTGAATGTCTCTCACAATCTGGTTTTGGGGATGACTAGAGGCTATCCTAGATTGCCTTGGTGTTGGCGGTGCCTCATGAGTAGTCTCACTAGACACCGGCAAGGGCTCAGTATCAGGTAAAGGATCAAACTGGGCCCTCTCTTGCCTTTGCTCATCATCATCGGAGTCAATTTCGACTCTTCCTATGTTTTGATCATTTAAACTTAAATTTCTAAGTTCAAATTGAATTTCACCTACATCCCTTGATTGATCATTTGATTTAGGAATTTCTTCAAATGCTACATCCGAGGACTCTTCAATCAATTTAGTCCTATTGTTGTAGACTCGATAGGCTTTGCTGATGAGAGAGTACCCGACCAGTATCCCTTCATCAGCCTTAGCCGTGAACTTTCCAAGATGATCCTTGGTGTTCAAGATAAACACCTTACAACCAAACACCCTAAGATGTTTAATTGTAGGGGGTTTCCCAAACCAAAGTTCATGGGGAGTCGTTCCTAAAAACCTATGTATCAAGACTCGGTTTTGCACATAGCAAGCGGTATTTACAGCTTCAGCCCATAAGTAGCTCGGTAGTGAGTACTCATTGAGCATGCTTCGTGCAGCCTCTTGCAAGACTCGGTTCTTTCTCTCCACAACCCCATTTTGTTGTGGGGTCCTTGGAGTAGAGAACTCATGCCTATATCCTTTTTCTTGACAAAATTCTAAAAATCTATGGTTTTGAAATTCTCCACCATGATCACTCCTAATTGTTTTAATTGTTGTTGATTTTTCATTTTCAGTTCTTCTACAAAAAGAAACAAAAACATCTATGGTTTGATCCTTATTTTTCAAAAAGAAAGTCCATGTATATCTAGTAAAGTCATCAATGATCACTAAGCAATATTTACTTCCATTCAATGAAATAACATTACTGCAATCAAACAAATCCATATGCAATAAATCTAAAGCAGTAGATGTACTTACAGCGCTTTTACCTTTATGAGCCGCTTTTGTTTGCTTACCCTTTTGACATGCATCACATAATTTTGTCTTTTGGTACTTGATGCTTGGTAAGTCTCGCACTAATCCTTTGTTGGCCAGCTTTCGAATATTCTTCATGTTTACGTGGGCCAACCTCCTATGCCACAGTCATGATTCTTCTTCTTTTGACATGAAACACTTAGCAGAGGCATTAGTAGCATTTTTAAAAGATACTTGATAAATGTTATCTATCCTTGTGCCTACTAGTACCGTGTCAAGTGTGTCAATGTGTTTGACCAGACATTGACTTGAATGAAACTCAATTGTGTAACCCGTATCACACAATTGGCTGACACTTAGGAAATTAAAGGTCATCCCCTTGACTAGAAGGACATTTCTGATTTGGAGACATTCGGATATATGAATATCTCCAACTCCTATAACCTTAAGGCTACCATTATTACCAAAGGACGCATTACCTCTATTTTTGTTTTGAAGGGTAGTAAAGAGTGACTTGTCCCCGGTCATGTGCTTGGAGCATCCACTATCAACAAACCAAGTTGATAGATGCTCCCCCTTGACAAATGCCTACAAGACACGAAAGATCGATGTTTTAGGTACCCAAATCTTGGGACCTAATGCATCTACAATGAAAGACCTAGGAACCCATGCCTTGGTCACACCCTTCCTAGTCTCATGAACCCTAGAAGCATGTGATCTATGAAATTGGGTTCTAGACACTAAGGAAATGAAACTAGACTCCTTAGGTTGATATCCTAACCCAGCCTTGTTGTAGACCGCCCTTTGGACATTTAGAATCATATCTAAGGTCTTAGAGCTAGTTGAGAATTTCTCAAGCATTTTCTTGAGTTTCTCAACTTCACTCTTTAGGGCTTTGTTTTCATCCTCAAGAAGCTCTTGATGTAGGTCATCAACCTCATCTTCCCTAAGAGTCTTCAAGTGTTCTACTTCATTTTTTAATGATTTGATTTCAGTTTTTGATTTCTTAAGCAAAGTAGATAAATGTGCAATAGTTTTATAGCACTTTTCTAAATACGGAGAAGTTACCTCTTCATCATCAGAAGATGATGAAGCCGCGGCTGATGTATCACTTCCGGAGTTCGATACCTCCCTTGCCATGAGTGCTAATTGACGAGTGCTTTTCTCCTTCTTCTCTTCCTCCGATGAGCTTGAGGAGGATTCATCCCAAGTAGCTTTGAGAGCTTTCTTCTTCTTCTTGAGTTTTGGGCACTCGCTCCGATAGTGTCCTTTCTTGCTACACTCATAACACGTAACATTAGTCTTATCAACATTTTGATCAATAGACTTACCTTTCTCTTTGTATCTCCAGCTCCTTCTCATGATTCTCCTTACGAAGTTGGCCATCTCGCTTGATGATGATCCACCTTCATCATCGGACTCGGAAGAGTATGAGGATGTAGGAATCTCTTTCTCCTTCTTCTTTTCTTTCTTCCTTCTTCCATCCTTGCTCTTTTCTCCTACAACTAAGACAATACCTTTCTCTTTTTGACCCTTGTTAGCAAGTTCATGAAGTTCTATTTCACAAAAGAATTCATCTAACTTAACAATTGAAAGGTCCTTGGAGACCTTGTAGGCATCTACCATAGATGACCACAAGGCATTCCTCGGAAAGGCTTTGAGAGTGTACCTTACAAGATCGCGATTCTCTACGCGTTCATCTACGGAATGAAGACCATTGATGATCTCTTTGAACCTTCCGTGTAGTTCACTTACCGTTTCGTTCTCCTTCATGGTGAGATTTTGTAGTTGGTTTAGGAACAAGTCTCTCTTGGCGATCCGAAAGTCTCGGGTTCCTTCTTGGAGCTCGATGAGCTTGTTCCACAAATCCTTTGCGCTCACAAATGGACCTACCTTGACAAGTTGATCTTTGGCTATCCCACATCGTAGAGTGACCACCGCCTTGGCATCGGCTTGTCCTTTGCGACTTTGCTCGACGGACCACCTTGACGACTCTAGTTCCTTACCTTCTTCGTCCTTCGGAGGTGTGAACCCTTCCTTGACCGAGAACCACATGGAGATGTCGGTCTTGAGATAATACTCCATACGGCTCTTCCAATATTGGAAGTCTGTTCCGTCGAAGTAGGGTGGACGATTGGTGCTAAAACCTTCCTTCATAGCCATCTTCTTGCTCTTTAGGGTGTTAATCCGGATGAAGAGCGCCTTGCTCTGATACCACTTGTTAGGACCTTCAGATGGCTAGAGAGGGGGGGTGTGAATAGCCTCCTGTAAAACTCAATCAATTTCCTCACAAAGATTTGTTAGCACAGTGGAAATAAGCAAAAGGAAAACTAATGCAAGGAAAAGAAACAACCCACCACTAACACACAAAGATGCACGAGGTTCGGGGATAACTTGCCCCTACTCCTCGGCGTGTCTGTAAGGTGGACGATCCCTTGATCTTTCGGTAGATCACACCCCGGACAAATGTCGGCTAAGTATTTCTCCTTCTCGGTGGAGTAACCTCTCCACAAAGTCACAGAAAAGTTTTGAAGTGAAGCACAAAACTTACAGAGTTCAGTGGCCAAAAGGAATGAACAATAAAACTTACAGCCACGAAGCAAAACGCAAAGAAAGTCAGAAGGGATTCCTCAGCCAAGAGCTCAACAACACTGCACTCTTGCTTGATCGATAGAGAGTTTTTCAAAATCCTTACCAAACCTCTCTTCTGCCTTCTTCTTATTCTGCTTCTTTCTCACTGTCTTCAGCCAGAGCCGAATCACTATCACCTGTATCGAATCACTGCGACCAACTCAAGCATCGCCAATCACTCTACCTCCTCATCTGGTTCTCTGAACTCACACCAATACCATCCATGGTCTTCACTGGTGTCTCTGAGCTCGAACCAATAAGCAAGAGTCAAGCTGTTGCCAACTGATCGCAGCTAGTGAACGTTGACACTCCAATTGCACCATTTGCAGCGAAACACAGCAGAAAGAGCACTTGGCCTTATTCTTCTGATGGAGCTTAATTTGAAATTAAGCATTGGCACGACACCTGCAACCTATAACTTAAAAAGCTTGCAGCAGATGGTTAGATCAGGTGAATCAGAAATCGCAGAGAAACAGCAGAAGACAAATGACATCGTTGTGGATCGGTCAACAGACCGATCCATAGCCTTCCGGACCGATCAGGACACATCCTGATCGGTTCGATGATGCCGATGCGGGACCGATCAGCTATAAGTGGATCGGTCCACGACCGATCCCCTATTGCTCAATCCTATCGCTGCGATCGGTCCACGCATCGATCGATAATCCTGACGAATATTACGTGGTTACCTGATCGGTCACGAGACCAATCAGATAATCCACAGGGTTACCGATCGGTCACGAGACCGATCGAGATAATCCTGAGAACGTACGTGGTTACCGATTGGTCACGAGACCGATCGAGATAACTAATATCCTGGATCGGCCGACGATCGATCCACAAAATATCACTAGATCTGGCCAATGACCGATCCATGCTGTTGGTTTTAGAGCTTCCCACCCTAAACCCTAATGTCTTGGTCCGAGAACGAGCTACCGAGCCCTCTCGACCTAGTCCGGAGAACAAGCTACCGAGTCCTCTCCGACTTCCATGTCCGGTCCAGAGACCGAGCTACCGAGCCCTCTCGACCTAGTCCGGATCAGCCGACTTCGTCCGGTCCAGAGAACGAGCTACCGAGCCCTCTCTGACCTAGTCCGAAGAATGAGCTATCGAGCCCTCTCCGACTTCGTCCGGTCCAGAGAACGAGCTACCGAGCCCTCTCTGACCTAGTCCGGAGAACGAGCTACCGAGCCCTCTCCGACTTCGTCCGGTCCAGAGAACGAGCTACCGAGCCCTCTCCGACTTTGCGTGTCAAGTATCCGTACTTGGACTTTTCCTCGCCACATGATCAACCTTGATCATTAATCAGACTGAGTTTAATTAATATCTGATACAAACTTAAATCAGTGTCAACATCAAAACAACAGCCAGGTCAGACTGTATTAACATGTACGAGGTTCGGGGATAACTTGCCCCTACTCCTCGGTGTGTCCGTAAGGTGGACGATCCTTTGATCTTTCGGTAGATCACACCCCGGATAGATATCGGCTAAAGATTTCTCCTTCTCGGTGGAGTAACCTCTCCACAAAGTCTTAGAAAATATGTAACAATTAAGCACAAGACTTACAGATCAGTGGCTAAAGAGAATGAGGAAGGACGCTCACAGCCACGCGAAGACAGCAGTTAAATAGAGCACAAGAAGGAAGCACAGCCAAGAACTCAAAGCTCAGCACCCTTGCTTGATCGACCGAGAGTTCTCACTCAGAACCTCTTTTCATCCTTCTTCTTATGCCTCTGCTTCCACTGCGTTCAGCCTGTCTCGAATTGCTGTCAACCTGCACCGAATCCCTGCTGCAAGCTACGACATCGCCAATCACTCTTCCTCCTCCTCTGGTTCTCTGAACTCACACCAATAGAACCCATGGTCTTTACTTGAGTCTCTGAGCTCGAACCAATGAGCAAGAGTCAAGCTGATTCCCAACTGATAGCAGCCAGATCACAGCCTGATCGCAGCCAGTAACCGTTGATGCTCTAGTTGCACCATTTGCAGCGAAACACAGTAAAAAGAATCCTTTGTATTATTCTTCTGATGGTGCTTAATTTGAATTTGATCATTGGCATGATACTTGCAATCTGCAACTTAAAAAGCTAACAACAGATGGTTAAATCAGATGGATCAGAAGTTGCAGAGAAACAACAGAAACTTCAGACAGTATTGTGGATCGATCAACAGATCGATCCATAGCCTGTTGGACCGATCAGGCTATGGCATGATCGGTCCAGGAGAGCTCTGATCGGTATGTGGACCGATCAAGCTATAGGTGGATCGGTCCATAGACCGATCCCCTATACTCTCTCCCGAACTTCATCGCTTCCTGATCGGTCTCCAGACCGATCAGTAAATCTCACAGAATGTTACTGATTGGTTACTGATCGGTCTACAGACCGATCAGTAATTCTCACAGTGAGTTACTGATTGGTTACTGATCGGTTTGGTGACCGATCAGATAGCCATAGTATCACTGGATCGGTCAACAGACCGATCAGATATCCATAGTATCACTGGATAGGTCAACAGACCGATCCAATGCCTATGTAGGTAGGTTTAGAGCTTCCCAGCCCGAAACCCTAAAGCCTTCCTGGTCTAGAGAGCGAGCTACCGAGCCCTCTCTGACCTAGTCCGGAGAACGAGCTACCGAGCCCTCTCCGACTTTGTCCGGTCCAGAGAACGAGTTACCGAGCCCTCTCTAACCTAGTCCGGAGAACGAGCTACCGAGCCCTCTCCGACTTCGTCCGGTCCAGAGAATGAGCTACCGAGCCCTCTCTGACCTAGTCCGGAGAACGAGCTACCGAGCCCTCTCCGACTTCGTCCGGTCTAGAGAACGAGCTACCGTGCCCTCTCTGACCTAGTCCGGAGAACGAGCTACCGAGCCCTCTCCGACTTCGTCCGGTCCAGAGAACGAGCTACTGAGCCCTCTCTGACTTCGCGTGCCAAGTTTCCATACTTGGATTTTTCCCTTCGACCTGATCAACATTGATCAGTAATCAATCTGAGTTTAATTAATATCTGATACAAACTTAAATCAGTGTCAACATCAAAACAACAGCCAGGTCAGACCGTATCAACAATCTTCCCCTTTTTGTTGTTTGACAACACAATTTAAGTTTAGATCAGAAATGCTCATATTTCCCTAATTTTAGGGGAATCAAGATCCTCCCCCTAAGACGAATACAACACTAAGGAAGTCAATAATCCTCAAGGTTATCCTCTCCCCTAAAATCAAAACTTTATTCTTCTCTAAACTTAGTCATGTTCTCCCCCTTTGTCAAACACCGAAAAGGTGCGAATTAGATAATAAGACTCAAAAGACTCCCCCTTAACCCATACTGTCTCTTTCTTAATCCACACAGAATTCCCTCTAAGTGTAATATCGGACAATAAATAAGAGACAATCAAGATATGGCATATGAAAAGCATATAAATAGTCAATAAGAACTGAAAAATAAGGAGAAGCAAGTAATAGAAAAACGAGTAGCATAAACAGCTAATATCCATGTCAGACATAGTATCTATCAAACAGTATCTGAAACATAGGCAGTCAAAATGACCAACTTAAAACAAGGTGTATCAATCAACATCCTCAAGATGAGGAGCAGCATCATCATCTGCTGGAGGAATGGATCCCTGAGGCGGCATGCTCGAGGGTGGATAGCCCGAGTAATACTGCGGAGGTGGGTAGCTGGTCATCCATCCCAGAAGCACCTGCTGCGTCGCTAACTGCTGACTGTGTAGATCATCGTAACGCTGGTCAATCCGAACGCGCAACCCATGGAGCTCAACAGCCAGTAGCTCATCGTGCTGATCAATGCGGCTCTCCAGCTCAGCAATCTGCCAGCGCATATCAGGATCTGCCTCTCCATACTCAGCAGCAGCAGGAGGAGGAGCAGCAACTGGAGGTGCCCGTGGTAACTCACCCAGTGATCTCCCGTTCTTCCAACTAACCGCCCCATTCTGTCCTATGATGCCAGACTTGGACAATGCACGTTTTCCAAGTCTGCAGTCCTGCCTCACCATCTTGACTATCCTTCCCTTGGAGACATCTGTAGGGTCTCGAGTCAATCCGTAATTATATGCCCATAAGGCATATAAACTGTGAAGCTGTTAGGCTCACTATAGGAGATGATAGAAGAGTAAATGCTCGACATGATGTCAAAATAGAGACACCGACGTAATCCATAAAGCATCAGACAGTGATATGGTCGGATCTCTGACAAGGGTTTAGATGTGATTGGCAGAAGATAATTCGTGACAATCTTAAAGAGAATGTAATCTGGGGCAGATAGTCTTAGGGCTGCAAAAGTAGGAAAGTCAACATCTAACTCATCTTGTCCACCTGGTCTAGGATATCCGAAGAATTACTCATAAATGGAGTCAGATGAGACATCAAAGGGAGAAGGTAAGGGGTCTGGTAAATTAGGATATATGGAAAAGACATTTCCTGAATACCTCCGGCAAGCTAGATAATCAAAGAAGGCCGAGAAAGAGAAATCAATAGTTTGCTTAGCAACCTTGGTTTTATAATTAACATCATTAGTTTGATGAAGATTATTATAAAACTCAGATACTAAGTCATAATTGATGTCCCGTTCTAAATAGACTAGAGAATCAAGTTTGTAATAGGCAAGTATTTCCGACACAGATGGACAAAATTCATCCATGAATTTTTGATCCACAGACCTACAGGGAAGCAGTTTAAATGTTCTTTGTTTAAAAGCTTGCTCAAAGTGATGGTTTGGAAATCTTCCAGAAACAGATGGTTGAGGTCGGGAGGGAGCCTTAGGTTTAGATTTCTCAGTTGATGACTTAGAAGTTCCCTCACCAACTTGTTTCTTTCTAAAGGTTAAAAAAATGGGACACGGACGGGGGTAAATAGGTGAGCACGGGAGCCACCAACAACCGAGAACCAAGCCAAATTACATAGATATGGTGAGAAATGAAAATGAAGTGCCAAAATGAGTAGAGCTTGGGGAGAATGGAGTTACCTTGGTGCCATCTATGTATCTATCGACGAACGGAGAGAAGAGTTGAGGCGTAGGAGGGTGTCGGCTAGGGTTTTGGCATGTAATGGGAAGAGAAAAGATCGGGAAGAGTTAAAAGGGATGATCGATCCAGGTGTTGATTGATCGGACGGCTGTCCGATCAGGATGTCTCCTGAGTACCCTGATCGGTCGGTGGACCGATCAGGGAATCTCCTGATCGGTCCCTGGACCGATCAGGATCCTTGCTTGGTCTCCCGAAAACCCTGATCGGTCGGTGGATCGATCAGGGAACCTCCTGATCGATCCCTGGACCGATCAAGAAGCCTCCTTACGTGCCAGAATAACCTGATCGGTCTCTGGACCAATAAGTAAACAAACAGAGAGTTCTGGATCGGTCGATAGACCGATCCAGCCTCTCCTGATCGGGCTGTGGACCGATCAGTGTCTGACAAAATGAAATTTCAGTAACTGAATTTCGTATAAATTTTCTATCGAAAAATTTTGAAGATTCAGAACTGAAGAAGTTCAGAAACTTCCAAATTCAGAACCTAGAACCTAAAGAATCTACAGACATAAATATTCCCGAAAGATGAGCTCTTACGGTCTGAAATTGTTCAGAACCGGAAAGTTACAAACAAAAACCCAGACCAACTCCAAACGCATAGAGTTCAGACGTTTGGAACCTTAGGGTTTCAAAATCAGAGAAACTTCTGAAACTATGATCTATAGTGAACCAGGGTATTAATCAAAACTCATGCTTTTCATCACCTGGTTCAAAACACATCCTTGCTATGATCAGTTTCAAGTTTGTCAAAATATATCCAAATTGATATCATTACCTCAATAGCCTGTCTTATTTTCAATCAAAATCATGAAAGGTATTGATCAAAAATATCAATCAACACATTAACCAAAGTTAGATAAATTCTAAGTAAAGGTCCAACCAAGTTTCCTTGGTTGGAATATATATGAGTAAGATCTAGGAACCAAATACACATGAATTATGTAATGGTCTTCCCCATACTCAATTTATGTCTCTTCAACCTAATTATTCAAGAGATGCATGATACATTTTGAATAATTTGGCTGATCCTAGCATCTCACCCCATTTCTAGCAAACAAAAATAATTTGTTAAACCTTATAGTTTGTGTGAGATGTCCCCAAGTTGCCCAAATTAATTTTCCAATTTCTCTTGTCGTTTTAATTGTCCTTATTGATCATGATGAAGTCTTAATGGCCTATTGAGCCAAACACATTCACAATTCTCTCCTTAAATGACTAAATTCATTTTCCGGAAGGGGTTTGGTGAAAATATCAGCTATGTTTGATTTTGACTCAACATATGTGAGCGCAATGTCTCCCCTAGCTACGTGATCCCTAATGAAGTGATGACGCACTTCAATGTGTTTGGTCCTTGAATGATGGACTGGATTTTTCGTTAGATTTATTGTGCTGATGTTATCACACAACACTTGCACTCCCTTATACGAAAGCCCATAATCTTCTAGGGTGTGGATCATCCACAACAATTGTGATACACTCTCTCCCATGGCAATGTATTCAGCCTCGGTCATGGAGAGAGCAACGCAATGTTGCTTCCGACTTGACCAACTAACCAATGATGAACCTAAAAATTAGCAACCCCCACTAGTGCTTTTCCGATCCAATTTGCACCCAGCATAATCGGAGTCGGTATAACCTATCAAGTCAAAAGACTCCGTACGAGGGTACCATAGACCTACTCTAATTGTGCCCTTAAGGTATCTCAGGATTATCTTAACTGCAATTAAATGAGATTCCTTGGCACAGATTTGATATCTAGCGCATATGCCCACAGCAAAAAGTATGTCTGGTCGACTAGCTGTGAGATATAGAAGACTACCAATCATGCTTCTATATTGCGTTAAATCAACTGGTTTTCTATTCTCATCATTGTCAAGGCGAGTGTTTGTCTCCATTGGAATAGATACTTCCTTAGAGTCACTCATTTTGAATTTCTTGAGCATCTCTTGAGTGTATTTCATCTGATGGACATAGATGTCATCTCGAGTTTGTTTGATTTCAAGTCCAAGGAAGAATGTCAATTCTCCCACCAGACTCATCTCAAACTCACTTTCCATGTGAGTGATAAATTCATTCAAATAGCCCTTATTATTTGAGCCACAAATTATGTCATCGACATACACCTGGGCTACAAATATGTCTTCACCATCTCTACGCAGAAATAGTGTTGGATCTATTTGACCTCTTACAAAACCCTTTTCTAGTAAGTAAGTTGACAACCTTTCGTACCAAGCTCGAGGTGCTTGTTTAAGCCCATAAAGATCTTTCTTGAGCTTGTACGCGTGGTTTGGAGCTTCGGTATTTACAAACCCCGGTGGTTGTTCAACATAGACCTCTTCTTTAATGAAACCGTTTAAGAAAGCCGATTTAACATACATTTGATAGAGCTTGAAGCCTCTATGTGCAGCAAAAGCTAGCATCAAACGAATGGACTCTAATCGGGCCACGGGAGCATAAGTCTCATCATAATCGAGGCCTTCGACTTGACTATAGCCCTTGGCTACAAGTCTTGCCTTGTTTCTTACGACTTCTCCCTTTTGGTTTAACTTATTTTTGAAGACCCATTTGGTTCCAATAATGGTGGTCTTCTTAGGTCTAGGAACTAAGTCCCACACCTGGTTCCTTTCAAATTGACCTAACTCATCTTGCATAGCTATGATCCAGTCAGGATCGTGCAATGCCACATCAACTATTTTTGGTTCGATTTCTGAGATCAAGGCGACCTCATTAGACTCATTTCTAAAGAATGATCTAGTCCTAACCCCTTGTTGGATGTCTCCAACAATCTGGTCTTGGGGATGACTAGAGGCTATCCTGGATTGCCTTGGCGTCGGCGGTGCCTCATGAGTGGTCTCACTAGGCACAGGCAAAGAATCAGTATAAGGCAAAGGATCAGCCTGAGCCCTTTGTTGCCTTCGCTCATCGTCATCGGAGTCAACTTCGACTCTTTCTATGTTTTGATCATTCAAACTTAGCATTCTAAGTTCAAATTGAATTTCTCCTACATCCCTCGATTGGTCATTTGATTTAGGGATTTCTTCAAATGCTACATCCAAGGACTCTTCAATCAATTTAGTCCTATTATTGTAGACTCGATAGGCTTTGCTGATGAGAGAGTACCCGACCAGTATTCCTTCATCAGCCTTAGCCGTGAACTTTCCAAGATGATCCTTGGTGTTCAAGATAAACATCTTACAACCAAACTCCCTGAGATGTTTAATTGTAGGGGGTTTTCCAAATCAAAGTTCATGGGGAGTCTTTCCTAAAAACCTATGTATCAAGACTCGATTTTGCACATAGCAAGCTGTATTTACAGCTTCAGCCCATTAGTAGCTCGGTAGTGAGTGCTCATTGAGCATGTTTCGTGCAGCCTCTTGCAAGACTCGATTCTTTCTCTCCACAACCCCATTTTGCTGTGGGGTCCTTGGAATAGAGAACTCATGCCTATATCCTTTTTCTTGACAAAATTCTAAAAATCTATGATTTTGAAATTCTCCACCATGATCACTTCTAATTGTTTTAATTGTTGTTGATTTTTCATTTTCAGTTCTTCTACAAAAGGAAACAAAAATATCTATGGTTTGATCCTTATTTTTCAAAAAGAAAGTCCATGTATATCTAGTAAAGTCATCAATGATCACTAAGCAATATCTACTTCCATTCAATGAAATGACATTACTACAATCAAATAAGGCCATATGCAATAAATCTAAAGCAGTAGAGGTACTTACAACGCTTTTACCTTTATGAGACGCTTTTGTTTGCTTACCCTTTTGACATGCATCACATAATTTTGTCTTTTGGTACTTGATGCTTGGTAGACCTCGCACTAATCCTTTGTTGGCTAGCTTTCGAATATTCTTCATGTTCACATGGGCCAACCTCCTATGACAAAGCCATGATTCTTCTTCTTTTGACATGAAACACTTAGCAGAGACATTAGTAGCACTTTTAAAAGATACTTGATAAATGTTATCTACCCTTGTGCCTACTAGTACCGTGTCAAGTGTGTCAACATGTTTGACCAGACATTGACTTGGATGGAACTCAATTGTGTAACCCGTATCACACAATTGGCTGACACTTAGGAGATTAAAGGTCATCCCCTTGACTAGAAGGACATTCTTGATTTGGAGACATTCAGATATATGAATGTCTCCAACTCCTATAACCTTAAGGCTACCATTATTACCAAATGACACATTACCTCTATTTTTGTTTTGAATGGTGGTAAAGAGTGACTTGTCTCCGGTCATGTGCTTGGAGCATCCACTATCAACAAACCAAGTTGATAGATGCTCCCACTTGACCAATGCCTACAAGACACCAAAAATAGACGTTTTAGGTACCCAAATCTTGGGACCTAATGCATCTACAATGAAAGACCTAGGAACCCATGCCTTGGTCACAACCTTCCTAGTCTCATGAACCCTAGAAGCATGTGATCTATGAAATTGGGTTCTAGACATTAGTGAAATGAAACTAGACTCCTTAGGTTGATATCCTAACACAGCCTTGTTGTAGACCGCCCTTTGGGCATTTAGAATTATATCTAAGGTCTTAGAGCTAGTTGAGATTTTTTCAAGCATTTTCTTGAGTTTCTCAACTTCACCCTTTAAGGCTTTGTTTTCATCCTCAAGGACCTCTAGATGTAGGTCATCAACCTCATCTTCCCTAAGGGCCCTCAAGTGCTCTACTTCATCTTTTAATGATTTAATTTGAGTTTTTGATTTCTTAAGCAAAGTAGATAAATGTGCAATGGTTTTATAACATTTCTCTAAATGAGGAGATGTTACCTTTTCATCATCCGAAGATGATGAAGTCGTGGTTGAGGTGTCACTTGTGTCACCATCACTCCCGGAATCCGGTTCCTCCCTTGCCATGAACGCTAATTGACGTGTGCTTTTCTCCTTCTTCTCTTCCTCCAATGAGCTTGAGGAGGATTCATCCCAAGTAGCCTTGAGAGCTTTCTTCTTCTTGGCCCTTTCCTCCTTCTTCTTGATTTTTGGACACTCGCTCCGATAGTGTCCTTTCTTGCTACACTCATAACAAGTAACATTAGCTTTATCAACATTTTGATCGATAGGTTTACCTTTCCCTTTGTATCTCCGGCTTCTTCTCATGATTCTCCTTACAAAGTTGGCCATCTCGCTTGATGATGATCCACCTTCATCATCGGACTCGGAGGAGGATGAGGATGAGGGAATCTCTTTTTCCTTCTTCTTTTCTTTCTTCCTTCTTCCATCTTTGCTCTTTTCTCCTGCAACTAAGGCAATACCTTTCTCTTTTTGACCCTTGTTAGCAAACTCATGGAGTTCCATTTCACAAAAAAATTCATCTACTTTAACAATTGAAAGGTCCTTGGAGACCTTGTAGGCATCTATCATAGATGACCACAGGGCATTCCTAGGAAAGGCTTTGAGAGCATACCTTACGAGATCGCGATTCTCTACGCGTTCATCTACGGAATGAAGACCATTGATAATTTCTTTGAACCTTCCAAGTAGTTCACTTACCGTCTCGTTCTCCTTCATGGTGAGGTTTTGTAGTTGGTTTAAGAATAAATCTCTCTTGGCGATCCGAGAGTCTCGAGTTCCTTCTTGGAGCTCGATGAGCTTGTTCCACAAGTCTTTTGCGCTCGTGAATGGACCTACCTTGACGAGTTGATCCTTGGCTATCCCACATTGTAAAGTGACCACTGCCTTGGCATCAGCTTGTCCTTTGCGAGTTTGCTCGGTGGACCACCTTGATGAGTCAAGTTCCTTACCTTCTTCGTCCTTCAGAGGAGTAAACCCTTCCTTGACAGAGAACCACATTGAGATGTCGGTGTTGAGATAATATTCCATACGGCTCTTCCAGTATTGAAAGTCTACTCCATCGAAGTAGGGTGGACGATTGGTGCTAAACCCTTCCTTCATAGCCATCTTCTTGTTCTTTAGGGTGTTAATCCGGATGAAGAGCACCTTGCTCTGATACCACTTGTTAGGATCTTCGGATGGCTAGAGGGGGGGTGTGAATAGCCTCCTCTAAAACTTAACTAAATTCTTCAATCAAATCGTTAGCGCAGCGGAAATATGCACATGAAAATCTAATACAAGGAAAAGAAAGACACACACCACTAACACCAGTATGTACGAGGTTCGGGGATAACTTGCCCCTACTCCTCGGCGTGTCTGTAAGGTGGACGATCCCTTGATCTTTCGGTAGATCACACCCCGGATAGATACCGGCTAAAGATTTCTCCTTCTCGGTGGAGAACCTCTCCACAAAGTCTCAGAAAATATGTAACAATTAAGCACAAGACTTACAGATCAGTGGCTAAAGAGAATGAGGAAGGACGCTCACAGCCACGCGAAGACAGCAGTTAAACAGAGCACAAGAAGGAAGCACAGCCAAGAACTCAAAGCTCAGCACCCTTGCTTGATCGACCGAGAGTTCTCACTCAGAACCTCTCTTCATCCTTCTTCTTATGCCTCTGCTTCCACTGCGTTCAGCCTGTCCCGAATTGCTGTCAACCTGCACCGAATCCCTGCTGCAAGCTACGACATCGCCAATCACTCTTCCTCCTCCTCTGGTTCTCTGAACTCACACCAATAGAACCCATGGTCTTTACTGGAGTCTCTGAGCTCGAACCAATGAGCAAGAGTCAAGCTGATTCCCAACTGATAGCAGCCAGATCACAGCCTGATCGCAGCCAGTAACCGTTGATGCTCTAGTTGCACCATTTGCAGCGAAACATAGTAGAAAGAATCCTTTGTCTTATTCTTCTGATGGTGCTTAATTTGAATTTGAGCATTGGCATGATACCTGCAATCTGCAACTTAAAAAGCTAACAACAGATGGTTAAATCAGATGGATCAGAAGTTGTAGAGAAACAGCAGAAACTTCAGACAGTATCGATCAACAGATCGATCCATAGCCTGTTGGACCGATCAGGCTATGGCCTGATCGGTCCAGGAGAGCTCTGATCGGTCTGTGGACCGATCAGACTATAGGTGGATCGGTCCACAGACCAATCCCTTATACTCTATCCCGAACTTCATCGCTTCCTGATCGGTCTCCAGACCGATCAGTAAATCTCACAGAATGTTACTGATTGATTACTAATCGGTCTGGTGACCGATCAGATAGCCATAGTATCACTGGATCGGTCAACAGACCGATCAGATATCCATAGTATCACTGGATCGGTCAACGGACCGATCCAATGCCTATGTAGGTTTTAGAGCTTCCCACCCTAAACCTAAAGCCTTCCTGGTCTAGAGAGCGAGCTACCGAGCCCTCTCGACCTAGTCCAAGAACGAGCTACCGAGCCCTCTCCGACTCCGACATACCGAGCCCTCTCTGACCTAGTCCGGAGAACGAGCTACCGAGCCCTCTTCGACTTCGTCCGGTCCAGAGAACGAGCTACCGAGCCCTCTTTGACCTAGTCTGGAGAACGAGCTACCGAGCCCTCTCCAACTTCGTCCGGTCCAGAGAACGAGCTACCGTGCCCTCTCTGACCTAGTCCGAAGAACGAGCTACCGAGCCCTCTCTGACTTCGCGTGCCAAGTTTCCATACTTGGACTTTTCCCTTCCACCTGATCAACATTGATCAGTAATCAATCTGAGTTTAATTAATATCTGATACAAACTTAAATCAGTGTCAACATCAAAACAACAGCCAGGTCAGACCGTATCAACAAGGAGCTCTGACGATAATGAAAGGACAAAAGGTAGCAAGAAACATCTACAAGTTGATAGGGACTATAGTTGTAAGTGGAGTTGCCTCGGTGGAGTCTGAATCAGACAGTACAGTCTTGTGTCATATGCGGCTAGGGCATATGGGTGAACGTGGGATGCTAGAACTTCACAAGAGAGATTTATTGGAGGGTGTCAAGACATGCAAGCTTGAATTCTGTAAATTTTGTGTTCTTGGGAAACATAGCAAAGTACAATTCAAAATGGCAACAAACAAGATGGAGGAGATTCTGGACTACGTACATACGGATCTCTGGGGACCAATCAATGTAACATCATGTGGAGGGCACTTGTATTTTATAAGTTTTACTGATGATTTCTCATGAAAGGTCTGGGTATACTTTATGCATCACAAGTTGAAAACTTTTACAAAGTTTAAATTGTAAAAAACTGAAGTGGAGAACCAGAATGGAAGAAAGATCAAATACCTTAGGTCAAACAATGAGACTGAGTACACATATTCAAAGTTTCAGGAATTTTGTGAGCAGCATAGGATAATGAGACATTTCTCAATTTACAGGGCACCTCAACAAAACGGGGTAGCGGAAAGGTTGAACAAGACAATCATTGAGAAGGCAAGATGTCTCAGGCTGAATACAGGGTTTGTAAAGAATTTCTGGGCGGAAGCGGTTAACATGGCATTTTATCTCATTAATGAATCACCAAGGGCAGCATTAGAAGGAAAGGTATTAGAGGAAGTATGGATAATAAATCAAGTAGATTACTCTCATCTTCAAGTTTTTGAATGTGCAGCCTATATGCACATATCTAGTGAAGAAAGATCAAATCTGAATGCAAAATCAAAGCAGTGTATTTTTCTGGGATATCAGAAAGGAGTTAAAGGCTTCAAGCTTTGGGATCCCAAGGAAAACAAGGTGGTGATCAGCAGAGACGTGGCATTTAACGAGAAAACTATGTTACGGTGTACTCAGAAAGAAGGAAAGGAAACACCACAAAGTAACATGGAGAAAGATGTTATGCAGGTGGAGCTAGAGACTCATGACTCCGATGATTCTAGCTCAAAGCACGTGGAGCGTCGCATTATAGCCAGTGGCAAAACGAGATGAGTTGTAAAACCATCCACCAAATACGGATTCAAAGACTTGGTATTTTATACACTTATCACTAGTAGTGGAGACCCTACATCTTTTCAGGAGGCGATACACAGCTCTGAGAAGGACAGGTGGACTGGTGCAATGGCAGAGGAGATAGAGTCATTGCATAAGAACCAAACGTGGGATCTAGTGGAACTTCCTAAAGGAGAGAAAGCTATAGGGTGCAAGCGGATATTTAAGAAGAAAGAAGCAATATCAGAGGGAGAAGAAGTGAAGTTCAAGGCTTGGTTGGTAGCAAAGGGGTATTCACACAGAAAGGGGATTGACTATGAAGAATTTTTTTCTAAAGTGGTAAGACATACATCAATTATAGCGATATTGGCTTTGGTGGCACATCACAATTTGCAGCTGGAGCAAATGGATGTGAAGATGACATTTCTTCATGGAAATTTGGAGCAGATTTTTATGTCACAACCTGAGAGATTTAGCCAGCCCGGGCAAGAGCGGTTGGTTTGCAAGTTAAAGAAACCGCTCTATGGATTGAAACAATCTCCTAGGCAATGGTACAAACGTTTTGATTCATGCATGATTCAAAATAGATATAGGAGATGTGAGTATGATTGCTGTATATATGTGAAGAGCCTTGAAGATGAATCACTGATTTTTTTACTACTATACTAGATGACATGCTTATTGTTGCGGAGAAAATGAAAGAGGTTGATAAATTGAAGAGACTACTAAGTAAGGAATTTGACATGAAAGATTTGGGAGAAGCCAAGAAGATTCTTGGGATGGAGATTAACAGGGATAGAGCTGCAGGGAGATTATGGTTGTCTCAACGTAGCTATGTGAAGAAGGTGCTGGATAGGTTTAACATGAAGAATGCAAAGTCGGTGAGCACACCCCTAACCCATCACTTCAAGTTATCCAGTACACAGTGTCCAAAGACGGATGACGAGATCCAAGAGATGTCAAAGGTTTCTTATGCCAGTGTAGTTAGTTGTTTGATGTATGTCATGGTTTGTACGAGACCAGATTTGGCGCAAGCAGTTAGTATGGTAAGCAAGTTTCTCTCAAATCTTGGTCGACCACATTGGGATGCAATGAAGTAGATTTTCAGATACTTGAGAAATACAACTGATTATGACATCATGTTCAGTAGACAACCAGAAGATCCTTTAGTTGCTGGGTACGTAGATGCGGACTATGCAGGAGATTTAGATAACAGAAGGTCTACTACATGATACATGTTCACTGTGGCAGGAGGACCTATTTGTTGGAAATCTATAATACAATCTATTGATGCATTGTCTACTATAGAGTCGGAGTACATGGCAGCAGTTGAAGCGGCGAAAGAAGTTTTATGAGTTACAGGGTTGGTCAGAGAACTGGGTGTTCAGTAAGATAAAGTCAAGTTGTTATGCAATAGTCAGAGTGCTATCTATTTGGCGAAGAATCAGGTGTATCATGCAAAAATCAAGCACATTGATGTGAGGTTTCACAAGATCATAGAGTTGATTGCTTCCGGGGAAATTCAACTTGCAAGGTTCACACTGCAGACAATGTTGCAGATATGCTAACCAAGCTAGTGACCGCAGAGAAGTTCAAGCATTGTTTGAACTTAATTTATATCTCTAAATGCTAGAGGAAGGAAGCCCAGACCTAGAGATCCAGATGGAGCTTTATTCAGATACTCGTGTTTTTCAAAGGGGTGAATATTCACCAAGGTGGAGATTGTTGACGGATGACTCATATTTGGATGAAGGTCAATACGATGGATGCTATAGAAGAAAATTTTATTAAGATTTTTCGTAATAAAATTCTGTTACGATTTTATATGATAGAATTCTGTTACGATTGAGATTTTTCATAACAGAGATTTTTTATAACAAAATTCTATTATGATTTTACTTGATCTGGGGTTTATGCATTATTTATAGCGATCATTGTAAACCTATTGTACAACAACAATCATAAGAATTATGTAATATGATTCTCTTGTATAGAGAGAATTCTAATAAAGTTTTGGCCTTTTTATAGAGCACGTATGCCGCCAAACCACGATAACTCTTCTTCTTTCTCTTCTTTATCTTCCTCGTGCTTGCTCTCCTTTTGTGCGTCTTTGTCTTGTTGCTCGGCGCGATCTCTTTTCTCTCTTCCTCTTCTTCTGCACGTTAGAGGTTGAGAGGTGTTGCCCCTTTCTTTGCGAAACAACAACGATGAGTTCAAACGCTACATCTCTCTTCTCCATCTTCTCTGGCAGTTCTTGGAAGTCTTGGGAGGAAAAGTGATGTTGCATTTCCCATCTTCAAGAGGCATTCAAAGCAAGACAAGCTCAAGGATTCAAGGTTTAAAGTATTAAGTCATTTTCAATTTGTATTTACGTTTTGTTTCCTTGTTTCGAGTTGTATTTTCTTGTTCTTGAGTTGTAGAGGTTTCTCCACCTCCAGTTGTTCCGAGAAGGAGTTGTTTTCATAGTGGAGAGTGTGTTCGACGTGGACCCTTGGATTAGTCACCTCATCTTGAGGTGGATACCAAGTAAATCCTACTTGTTAGCGTTGAGAGCTTGCTTTAAGTTTATCTACTGCAAAATCAACATCGACGAAGCGAGCTATTCACCCCCCCCCCCTCTAGTTCCAAAGTGTCCAAACACTTATGGGCTACAAAACTATATTTAATTATTAAGAGCATTTCAAAATCTATTTTGAAAAATACCTCCATGCAATTTTCCCTCGAACTTCGATGGATAGATGCTTGGTTCGGCCATAGTCTTGTTGTTTCAGTCAGTGGTTAGTCCTTTTGAGGCAGTTGGGCTCTGATATCAATTGAAGATCTCATGCGACTGATAAGAGGGGGTGAATTGCCTATAAAATAAAAATAACCCCTTTTTTATCTTTCAACTTAGTTAGATGGAATAATTAATTCAAACAAAAATGAAGTGTATAAAAATGAACAACTTAAGAAAGTAAGTAAAAAGGCTAGATTTACTTAGTTACAAGCTAAGTGGTTATTAATCCAAGATATTAAAAAACTCTACTAGAAATACTCCTTCGTTGAAGATAGATTAGCCTCTTACAGACGTTGACAGCTCAAGGAAAAAGACTAGGAAAGATTATAGTAGTTGTTGTTTAAGTTGTGTTATAATTCCTAACTCAAGGGGTCTTTTTATACCTTCTGGAAAATGTTATCTGAAATTTGAAGGCACCTTCAAAGTTGTCCAAGGCACCTTCAATGAGACAAGTTTTATCGCCAAAGATAAAACTTTATCTTCAACTAACGGTCATCTGAAGGCGCCTTCAACATGTTGGAAGGCGCTTTCGACACTGTTCATGCGAGAAGTCTGCTCGAGGAGAAGGTAGGAGTTGAGTTCAGATAACTTTTCATTGTCTAACCTCTAGTTATAGCTTTCCATGTCAAGTATTCAGTCCTCCCTTGACCTACTTGACCATGCAGATAGCAGTGGCATGGGCTTGGTGGGATCCAGTGATTTAGAGAGTGTCGGCTAGTGTACGGGGTCAAGATGGGGTGTTTTTTTTTAAAAAAAAAAGAAACCTAATTCCTAATATGATTTAAAAGATACTGATATTATTCTTGGTTATATATATAATTTATATGAAATAGCAGTCATATAAGAATTCATGATTTTACCATGTTTTTTTAATAAAAAAAATGTTTTTTGATCTTTCATAAGTGAATCGTCCATTTAGTTACCAGTTTGGCTGCAAGTTCTATGATGCAAGTGTTTGTAGTTTGATCCAATATATATATTTACATCTTCAATTATAACTTATCTAATTAATGTTGATGGTGCCAAATTTTAATGCCAATTGTCGATTATGGACATCAAATCCTAGAAACAATCCAACTGAAATAGACATGATGCCGACACTCTAAGGCTAATTTAAGTGGATAGAATTTGGATCACATCGCAATTATAGCTTTAGTACGATAATATCTTCATTAACTAAGAAGATCTAAAGCTTCAGATTGAATAAGAACTAAAAAATATGCTAAACCCTCATAAGCTTACTTATACATGGAAGAGCCAAGATCATCACTCTGTAAACTCAACATTTAATTAATATTTTTTATGCTTTACGGCCATCGGGTAAATAAGTTTCCACGATGGTCTTCGCCCATCCACATCACGAACGTGCCGAGGCATAAGATTCACATCTTTTCATACCCTTTAATTATTATTATTATTATTTCAGCCCCCATTAATTTTCGTTCCTGTTGCTGTTGCTATTTGGCGATGTGGCATCACCCAACGTCCTTCGTAGATAGTCACTGTCTTCCTATAGTACCTTAAGTCACTCACCAACACAACACTCTATTGCTCATCTTGGCCCCAATCTACCTCTGGTACAATCGATCAAAATCAATTTTTAAAAAAAAACACTGTTCAAGAAATAATTGTTGGGTCCGTGAGGAAAGCACTGCAGGTCAAGGAATATATAAAGGCTATCGCTTAGGGACAATCATTCTGTGGAGGTTAGAAAAGTGGCGACGGGATTCGTTGGTGCGTATAATAATAATAATAATAATATTATTATTATTATTATTATGGGAGACGGAGGTGCAATTATTAAAGCTGATAGGCACTTCCGATATCGATGCGCGGCCGGCGTGGACCACTCGCTGCCCAGAGGCGACAGCCCCGGCCCCGCGTCCACGTGCCCCGGGTGGTCCGACGGTGGTCCACCTTCCCGGACGCCACCACACTATGCGCCCCGGCGGTGGCCGCCACCGATTGACTCGTTTTTTGGCAGCTGTTCTGCTCCGGCGCCATTGGGACAGCGGGCCCGCCGTATTGTCCTCTTCCAGTGGCTAATTGAGGCTCTTTTTTTTTTGTTTTTAACTCCGCTGAGGTGAGATGCGCATGGCCTTGTCCGATTCCGGCGTGTTATTTTCTTCCCGTGCCGTCCCTTTTGAACCTGTCCTGCGCTGAATCAAACGCTGGCTCACCGGCCGTAATTTGCATGGCACGAGCGACAGCTACTGCTACCTGTGAACAGGGGGAAGGGAAGGACGAAACCGGCCATGAACACAGCATTCACTCCTGTCTCCGTCATGTAGTTTTTTTTTTTTTGTTTTAACCGCGGCGAGCTGGGCGGCGAGAATGGGCATTGGTTTAATGCGGTAGATGAAAGAAAGGCAGGGACCAGATGAATGCTCAGGTGATGGGGATGGCTGCGTGCATATACGATCAGTTAGTGGATCCCCACCGGGTGGGGGTGGGTGGAGGAGGATCCACAGCGGTGGTCCGTCGATGGTTGGCCCCACGGCGGCGAGGAAGACAGCGACGTCGGCCACTGTCGGGATACGAGCTCTCTGACAGCAATTCGACTGACTGTCAAATCGACGGCTGCTGCAGCCAATCCGGTGACCGTAAAAGGATGAGGCCGCAGGACAAATTGCAAATACCATTGGCCGGATGGCTGCAGAGATTGAACTTTATGGCTTTAATTAAAGAGCTAGGACCAAAATTGTCGCAGCTGTGAATGAAGGAATCCATTTTAGTTACTACAGTGGATTGCGTGGAGATTGCATCATTCCGGTGTGGGGTTGTTCGAGGAAAATAGCCGTCTCTTCTCTGCTTGGAATTATTGGGGAGCCAACCGAGTAAACCGAGACTTTGGCAGCTAGCCTTGAAGAATTTATTTCTCAAACTATTTCTTCTCTTTTTTTGGTTAATTAATTCGCTGTTGTTGATGGATACGGGAAATTAGTGGTCTGCTCGTGCTTTCACGTCGTAATCCCAAGGGCAAGTGACAAAACAAATATCTAAAAGAGGGATTTTTCCAGCCGCGAGATTTATGGCCATGATAGTGTCTTTTTCTTATATCCTATTGCCTTCGGATTAGAAGCTAATGTATATGGTACGGCCAATAAGGTGACGCCTACAGTCGGGTTAAAGTCTAAGAAAATAAGTTAATATGAAGATCAAAGTCAAGGAAAAATTAATACTCGGGATTAGTACGGTCACATGTCTCGACCGAGTGATATAGCTAATTGGACAGCGGATTCGATTGGATTTCGAATCCCTCAAGATCAAGGAAAGCTTGAGTCATATTAGTGTCATTCAAAATTGAGTCATGTGTCTCGGTCGAGTGACATGACTAATTGGACCGTCGTTCCGATCAGACGTGATAGGCATACAACTCAACTTGACCAGACTCTTTGGCCGAACAAAGAGATCAAGCGGAAGCCGAGTCCTCAAGAGGGTCATCATTTCCTTTAGCTGGCCCAACTATGTCCACGAGCGAAGTCCAATTGGACGACAGAGAGAACTTGGTCAGCCCACTAGCAAAGCATATTAAGGGTTCATCAACCTAATAATCTAATATCCCTTTTTGACATTTTGTGTAATGGTTGTCAGAGAATTGAGAAAATATTCTATGTGCAGTTTTTAGGATGGAAGCTTCTATCCGATAAAGCACAGAAGTGGTGGATCCATTTTCAAAAAGGTATCAGAATGTTAGAATGGTTGGTCATTTTTGGAAATACATCGATATTCGTACACAGAGAAAAATTGACACTATATAAGAGATTTTCTCCTAAAGGCACAAGTACGTAACATTACCCACCAAAGCCCACGGTTCCTTTTTATTGTTCATTATATTTTTTTCTTCTTGGCCACCTGTTTGACTTAAGCGTCAGGGTGCTTATACCGGGAATCCCTTCCTTGCCCGATTGTTGATATTTTCTTCTCTCTATTTCCCTTTTTTGATATGCAAGATCACTCAGTGCCCTCTGCTTTTAGTTTAAAGTCTTCTTACGGTTAACATCAAGACCACTTACCAAACACACCATCTTTTCCAATTTCGAACAAGATACTCTTTATATTTTAAGAACACTTACTTCATAAATATTGATGTGAGGTAAATAAGGGTTCCCATGCCGGGTCCTTAAATTGGTCAACATAGATTCCATGTCAATTATTGCATCAACTCAACTAGCCGACTCGTTGGCCTCTCCCAAAGAGTCTTTCCAATAAAGGCCTATCTCTCCCAAGGAGTCTTCCCAATAAAAGCCGACCTAACGCCTATGCTCAGTCATCTTGATCTCACTAACCTGACACCTTTGGGCCAATCATCTCGGCCTTGCCGAGCCGACACTTCCAGCTCAACCTCTTGGTTTTGCCCATCTGACGCTCCTGCTCATCCATCTCAGCCCCCTCCCCCCCAAACACCTTCGACCCAATCGTCTTGGCACTACCAAGCCGACACCTCTTGCTCCATCACTCGGCTCTGTCAATTCGATACTCTTACTTGTCCGTCTTGGCTGCACCTTCGACCTAGTCGTCTTGGCCATGCTAACCCAATGCCCAATGGCATAGCTCATGCTGGGTTGCGATCCAACAATTTTTAGGTTAATATACTATGCAAAAGGATATTGATATATAATATTGAAGTATTTAGTATGAAATTTAAAATATGTAAAAGGATATTGGTATATAAATACTATATGTTTGTTAAATGTTATATATGTCTATGTGTGTATGTGTATGTTATTATTTTAGTAATTTAGCTCAGAGCATTTAAAGATTCTTACTACGTCATTGCCAACGCCTAAACTCAACATGTTAAACCCTTTAGCTCAACCACCCCAATTGATTAATAGTACATAAAATAACACATGGATTGGTATATATATATCATCATATAACAAAATTTTAAATATAATAATAAAATTTAAACAATATTTTGTTTAATTGATGAAAACTACCAATAAAGAGCATTTCGAAAGAAAAATAATTTCTTTTGATTCTAATATTCAACTGTAAATTAATGGAGGAGTTTTTGGAAGATATTTTATTAATTATAATTTATGTGTAAAATTTTTAAAACTTATTGGGATATGACGTTCCATTGATCAAAACCTAGATGAGAGATGTATCATGCCTTCTACGACATGCAGTAGTGACATATAAAAGGTCCGTTCCACGAGTAAACGTACACATGCGCACATATGTGCAAACCATCCGTATTATTTCATTTTGCTATCTTCTTCTCCGCTTTGTTGAAAATTGATTTGAGTATCCAAATGGTTAAGTCAGGACATCCCTTGACGTTTATTCTAGCTCTCTCTCTCAACTTTTGTAGTCCTTTTTGAAGGTCTGACTCTCCCTAGATATTCGATGACTTCGTCGACGTAGAACGTAGCAGACATGGTTCTTTCATGGACGATAAAACTGAAGTGGAAAGCAAAGAAAAGGGGAAAACTATCTGATTTACCATTCATATATAATATTACACTAATAAAATATTTTCTTTTTTTTTAAAAAAAAAATCAGATAAGTTCTTCATTATCAGGAGAGATGGAATTTTGCTTGTCAAACAAGCGATAGGATTGGGTTGGAGACTTTGGAGCCCAAGAATATCCCAGCCCACACATACTCAGCCTAACACTTTGGAGCCCAGCATTGCTCGCTTAGTAGGTAGTAAAGAAAACAAGAAAAGCTAGTTAGGCCCGACCTTGCCTAGTTAGTTAAATGACCAAATCTGAGCACAGAGTAGAGCACTTCGAAGTAGATCCATGGTGAATCTGCAACTAGTTCAGTTCAGCAGTGGGTACTATACTGCACCATTTAGCCGGTGGTTGTCCCGTCGATTTCAGCATGTATAAATACCTACAGAAGAAGCAAGAGGTTTCGGGCGCACTGGGTGGTCTAGGTACTGCTCTGTCTCTATCGTATCTCTCTTGAAATGACAGAGATGCAGAAACAAGAGAGTAAAAGCTTGGATGTGTAGTGAGTGGACTGAGTAGCCTTGAGCAGGTCGCCACCGGAGATTCCGTCTCCGCATCCAGACTGTGTTTGAGACGATAGCTGCGAAGCTATAGACCATAGCAGTCATTCTGTCAATCCAAATTGGAATCGACTGGCCTACAAGGTCTGAGTATCACTATATTAATTATACACCATCTACTAATTATGCTTTATTTGCATCTGTATTGTACCTTATTTTCTGTTTAATCTGCGTTGCAAAACAATTGATGGCATGACAAACTTTCGGCCCGGCACAAAATGGTACCGTGGCGTGCAGGGCCAAGGACGAGATAGTTTATCGTAGTGCTTGAGTCTTGCAGGTCCTGAGCCGAGCCAATGGTTTCGACTGAGCTAAGCCACCCGAGCATTGAGCAAAGACCTTTTACACCTCTATTTTAGCAGTCTGATGGCTTCCTGACTGGTGGAGCCCCGTCACTGAAAATAGTTCCATTGAAATCTTTGAGGACACCAGACTGTCTGACTGCCCGAGTGAATTGAAGGATTCTTCTCCTGCGCACAAATGACAAAAGCAGTTGTTGTCGGCTCGTTTTCATGCGCGACAGAGACTCATCTAGCAGAATAGGTTTCACGTGCTTTGCTTTGCAATAAATTAATTTGCGTTGGATCATATCTCCGCTCGAAATGACACTGCACAGAGATAGAAATTGCGTTGTATCATTTCTCCTGAAGGCTGGGTAACCATAGTGGCTTATTGATGTGTATTCTTCTTACTCATTTCCTCACGAAAAAGAGAAATGGTCAGGAGAAGTGTTTCGTTGTTCTTGTCACATATTGTTATCAATTTTATCTCATTGACTCATTAGATCGCCCCTTTCCGGGATATACTTTGACTCTTCAACCTGTCCTGGCCCACAAATACTCTGCATCTCTAGTATTTTATATTTATATTTGAGAAATTGGAAAAGATAAAGATGGCAAAGTATACATTTCTTTATAGCTTTGGCAGAATAGCAGGGCTGAAGGAGGCACTGACAGCACTGTCCTCAACTCAGGCTTCTTTAATCGGAAAAAAAAGCAGACGGAAATGTGGAAACACGCACAAATCCATTTGGACTTTAACTAGGACCCAAATCCCAATAATATATATGAACTGATGTGAAGAAGCCAGATGCAGCAGCCCTGCACTGTAGAGATACCCCTTGTCTCAGAAGTTCAGTTTGTTAATATGTCTCTTAATGAATGGCTTTATTATCTCCGCTCATCTTTTTTATATCCAATCGAGCAAATCGCCACTTTTGATGGGGAAATGCAGCAGGAATGTGTGGTGCGGCGATTTTATGCCGTTCTTACTTAGTCCGGTATAATTAAAAATCATATTGATCGTCCGTCAAAGTTACGATATATCAAACATTACTCCAAAAAGAATGAGATTTTGGCTCAGATTGGGTTAAACTGGAGTATGTTTATCATAGAGATTTAAGATTAACTGAGTCTAAGCTATTGACCTGACTTATATTTTTTTTTATATATGGTATAATTTTGTGAATGAAAATGAGTACATACAATCATTTTTTTCCCAACAATTACTTTTCGTTCAATTTTGAGATATTCAATTTTGATTTCAAAACTAATGGATTATGTTTCCTTTTCCTCTTCAAATTTTAATAAAATAAACGATGAAAATTTTCACTATAGAAATTTTTCTTTAATTTTACTTTTCACTCTCCCAATTAAGCATTAGGATTGATTTCGACTTCGTTTCTCTCTCAATTTCAACCAATACTCACTCAGTCCTGAATCCTAACATCATCTGTCTAGTTCGCCCTCAGTTGCCGACAATGTCTGTGACTCAGCTCCAAATTCCAACATCATCTTTCCAGTTTGGCCTCGGTTGCCGATGTTGCCTTTGATTCAGCTCTAGATCTTAGCACCATCTATCTGGCTTGACGAGCCTCAGTTGCCGATAATACCTCTGGCTCAACTCTAGATCTTAGCACCATTTATATGGTTCAGCCTCAATCATTAACATCTCTCCGGCTCAATCTTGAGTTCTAGTAACGTCTACCTAGTTCAACCTCAAATGCTGATACTGTCCAAGATTCAATCTCGGGTCCCAATTGTTGGAATTATGTGCGTGAAATGTCTTTCGCCAAGCTCATTTCCACCAAGTTTGTCTCCATGAAGTTACTGCTGTAGCAATAACTTAAGGCAATTACAACCTTTTACTGCACGCACATAACAATTATAGCATCAAGTTATAAAAGATCGGAAGAGGAAGAACACAAGAGATAGAGGTTCAATTTGGGATTTGGTTTATGGAGCTTTAAGGTCTCTTCCGTTCGTCTATTATTGCTCTTCTGTCGGTGAAGCACGAAGAACAGGATCTACTGGCCGTCATCGATCGATGGAAGTATTTACATTTGAGTTTGTTTCATGCTTTAGAAGTTACAATAGTATCAGAGTATAGATTAATATAGATTGTAAAAAGAAATGAAAAAAAGTTCTAGAAAAAGTTCTTATGAGATTTTTTTTATTAAATAAAATAAAACAATCTCCCGTGCACTTCATTAAAGAAAAGGTTATTTTTTTTCTTTAAAACAATTGAACGAGTCTAGTCCAATTAAACCAGGCCCGTCTGATTATCCATAAAAGTCTGGTTTATTTGATCTAGAACAGATTGGTTCATTTGAACGCTACCAAGTTGGTTAAATCAGACCCCGATCTTATCTAGATTGGCTCATTTGAAAAGAGTTAAATTGATCAAATAAATCTTGATTTGATCAATATGTATGAATCTACATTAAATAGACTTAGGTTAAACAATAATAACTAAACAACCTAATTAGATTAGTTCTAATAAGGACAGAGAACTTAGGATCTAGTTACCCAATTGACTAGTCTAGTGTGTTAGTTAACTAAAACTTCACAAATAAAGAAAATTTATTTTCTTATTTGTTTAATATTCTGTGTATTGACTCTATGCATATGTGTAAATTGAAATGAATAAATTTTGTTAATGGTTTATTAATTTTGTACCGACATTGTTATTTTTAATTTTAGATTTCGAGGATGATATACACGATGACGTGTTGCGACGTACGACGAAATGAGTTAAGGGAGGAGATTGAGTATGATCCAAGTTATGGACTTAGAGGATACATTGGATGACTTGATCGACTATTCTAGAAGCTTAAGCAGTAAGAGTTTCTCATCCTCGATAATTACTGGATTTAGGTTTTGATTCGATCATTGTCAGGGCATCCCAAGGTGGAACCATGAGTACCCAGAAGAGGATCCTGAAAGGTCTGAGGAGGATCTCGAAGAATCTGAAGAGAATCCAGAAGAAAATTTGATTATAGATCAAATGGAGAATCTTGAGGCTGATCCACTTGAGATTGCCCTAAATGAGTCTGGGATGAACAGGATGGTACTGACCATTATTAGTCCCGAGTAGGCCAGTTAGAGAGAGGTGAATAGTCCTAAAAAATAAGTTAGTTCAATCTCTTGCTTTTGTTTAGTAATGATAATCAAATTAATTAAACAATTAAGATAATCAACATAAAATAAAGAGGCTCAGAAATTTTACTTGACTTGTAACTAGGAATCTTGTTAATCAATGCAGTTGAAAGCTCACTAAAGATTTTCTTCGTTGAAGGTAGAGAAGCCTCTTACACATTTTAAAAGCACATGAATAGCTAGGTAATTCAATACAATGATTGTTGTTTTCATTCCTAGCACCAGGGGGTTTTTTATAACCTCCGGGGATGAAGTATCCGTTGATGTTCGTCGCTTGGAGGCGCTTCCTAGGAGGTCTAAGGCGCCTCTTAGAGGATAGAGCTTATCCTCTAGTGATAAGACTTTATCTTCTCTCAATGGCTACTAGAGGTGCCTCCAACCAGCATGAGGGCGTCTCCGGTGAAGGCACGAGGGCACCTTCCATTTGCTTCAGGGGGTCTTCCTTTAAATAGGAACGAGGGGACCTTCATGCTCCTCCTGCCTCGGCTCCTAAAAGCAGCAGCTCCATTGTTGACGCTCGAGGCGCCTCTAAAACCCTTGGAGGCGCCTTCACTCCAAGCTAGTAGCTCCTAATTCCTTTCTTCGTGTGGGTGATGCTCCAGTCAATCGAAGTTGAGCTCACCCGAACTTAACTCTGACCTTCTCCTCGATCAGGTTTTCTCCTTGATTTCTCATCCCTTGAGCGTCACGTATGCCCTTCTCGTCCACCAATATACTCTTGCGCAACACCTTGTTCTTAGGATGCACCAAACCCGTCGACTCGTTTCTAGTATCATCTTTTTCGCTAACTACGTTTTTCGCTCGACTTCTTATATTCCTAAGTTTCTGTACACTTAGACATAAGATATCAAATACAATAGGAGCTAACTTAACGTGGTTGATCACATTAAAACTAACCCGGGGTACTTTCAACCACTACACTAGTATTTTTCCTAGTGAGATTGATATTAACTTATCTTGCTTATTAGAGTGTTGTCGTTGTTACTATCATTATGTACGAACAATATTAGCCCATTAAGTTTAATAAAATTATGTAGTAAAAACTGTTGTTATGTACGAATAGTACTACTTTATGAAATATTTTATTATGTGTTAACAAACTAGAAAAAGAATGTTATGTGTTAATAGTCTTAAAAGAATGATTAGTTCATTTAAATGATGAGCTCATTTCATGATTTATTCACTTAATAATTAGTTAATTTGATGAAATATGTATAATAGAATTGATCAATGTTAGTTAGATCGGATCATACAAATGATGAATGGAAATATAGTTACGACTTGATTTTATAACTAACTCAAATTAGCATTGAGTCAATCATAAATTATATACATATAAAATACAATGAATTACTAAATAATATGTTTATTTATGTTAAATCATGACAACTAAGAACATCATAACTGAACTTAATAAGGGAGATAAACTATATGGGGATAACTACAAAATATGACACCTCAAGATACAATATGTTCTTGAAAAACAAGAAGTTCTAGAAATCGTAAATCAGTTTATGGATCAACCTGTTGATGGTTCTACAACATAGCATAGACGTGATCTTGATGCATATAAGGCATGGAAGAAAAAGCACTCCACTGCTAAGGGGATATTGATTTGTTCAATGGTAGACGAATATGAGCCATTACCATTGGCTCATATTGTCTGGGTAGCCTTAAGAGAGAAGTTTAGTGGAGTAAGTCCAAGTAAGCTTTGTCAGCTGACAATCAAGTTTGACAGCTACAAAAAGCACCCGAATGTTGCCACCCAGGATCTGAGGGAAATGACAAATATGATTTGAGACTTAAAGGCTATCGTCCATGAGTTGATTGATGAACAACAGGTTCAGGCAGTAATTCATTTCCTTTATGATTCTTAGGAAACGATGAAATTGAATCTAACTCACAGTGAAAGTATTAAGACTTTCACTGATGTCTCACACCATGTTGAACTGGAGGCGGAGAGAATAAAATTCGTAAGGATTTCTTGACAAGTTTTTGTAGCTGGAGGTTTTGAATCCAAGAATAAGAAAAGATGGTTTGAGAAATGAAAGGGAAAGAGAAAAAAAAGCTGATGTTGCTGCTAGACAAAGCCCAATCAAGAAGAAAGGAAAGAAGTATGGAAACAAACCTAAACGAAAGCTAACTTGCTAAAACTATGGCAAGAAGGGTCACTTTACTCGAAAGTACACTGAGCCAAAAAAGTAGATCTATGTTTGTCTTTTTCCATGAGAATTATGTTGCCAGTTTAGTGTTGTTTATTGATTCTTATCCTTTGTGGATTATAGATTCAGGAGCAATGAACCATATAACTTGTGATCGAGCTACATACATAGAGTACCATCGGGTACCAACTGGCAACAAATGGATATGTGTGGAAAATAATGTAAGGATTGAAGTCAAAAGAGTTGACACTTGTAAACTCAACCTAAGTGGTGAACGTACCTTATTTCTACATGATATCCTGTATGCTCCTGAGATTCGATGAAATCTAGTTTCTGTTACTAGTCTTCTTGATTTAGATTATTGCATAAACTTTTTACAATCATTTTATGGAACTAAGTATTAACTTTGTGTTAATAGGGCATGATTATGTATCAAATGATTTCATGATTTTTGATGTAGAATTAGATATTAATTATGGAAATAATGGTTATTTTTTAAATATTGCTCTTACTAGCGAAGTTGATATAAATGATAAAGTTTGACATGTTAGATTATGACATATAAGACAAGAACGAATGAATCGATTAGCTAAATAGAATATGCTCGATACTCATGCTAAAGTTAACTTATCTATATATATGCAAGTATTGTCTTGCTGAAAAAGTAATTATGAAACTATTTCAAAAGACTAGTAGGGTTAAATCATCATTGCAATTAATTCATTCAGATATTTGTAGTCCAATGAATGTGAATATTAGAAATAGAAGTTCTTATTACATTATATTTAATGACGACTTCACATGTTTTGGTCATGTGTATTTGATATTCCATAAGTCTGAAGTATTAGATTGCTTTAATTGTTATTTGAATAAAATTGAAAATCAATTGGAACGTAAGGTTAAAACTTTACGCATGAACCATAGAGGTAAATATTTATCTGATCAATTTAAGATAATATGTAATGAGAAAGAAATTATTAGACAGCTGACTATCCCTAGGACTCCATAGCAAAATAGAGTTGTTGAAAGAAGAAATCGAACTCTTCTAGGTATGGTTAGGTCTATGATGTTTCAAACTAATTTTTTAATTTCCTATTAGGGAGATAAATTATTAGCTGCAATCTATATACTTAACTGAGTGCCTTCTAAATATGTTTCATCTACTCTATATGAACGTTCGACAGAGAGAAAATCATATTTGAGTAATTTGAGACTTTGAGGGTCATCTGTTTATGTGCATGATATGACTCACAAATATGAAACATTAAGACCCAGAGATAATAAATGCATTTTTGTAAGATATTCTGATACTTCTAAGGGTTATGTCTTAATTGGAGAGCAACAAGATGAAACTATCTCTAAAATAAAGTCAAGAGATACTACTTTTCTCGAAAAAAAGTTCCCAACAAGAGGTGAAGTTGATAACACAATTCCTCTATTTGTGATAGAAGAGGAGGATAATGTTTCTTTATCAACAAATCAGGTGTCACGAGAGATGTTTGAATCTAATCAACTTAGTGAGAGTGATTTGCCAACGACTGATTTAGTCTCTCAATAGTCTAACATTCGAAGAAGTAGTCATCAGATTATTCCACGAGGAAGGTTTGATATTGAAAATAAGATATTGATGATTCTCCCAGTTGACGATGAAGAACCTCATACGGTTGAGGAAGCTTTGAGATGCTCAGACAAGTTTGAGATTTAATCGAGGTCGAAGGGCTATTGGGAATAAGTGGATTCTCAAAATTAAGAGGAAAAAAGATGGATCGATTAATCGATACAAAACTCGATTAATTACAAAATGATATATCTAAATGGTTGGTATTGATTTTGAAAAGACATTCTACCTAATTATGAAGTTTGTGTCAATACGTGTCATCTTAACTATAGTGGCATATTATGACATGGAATTACATCAGATGAATGTAAAAACTATAGGATCGATGTGCACGTGAGAGGAGGGATGAATAATGTGTATTTTTAAAACTTGTCATTTTTTATTTTGAAAACGAGTACGCAACAGAATAAAACAACACAGAAACAAAAGGCAAGAACACAAACTCAAAGAGTTACTTGATTTAGAGCCTTCGATGATTCCTACTCCAAGACCCACGATTCCTCGGATCGTATCGACAAGCAATCCACTATAATCCTCTTCTAGAACCACCTAAAGAGGGAACCGAGTACAATAGTAAACTAAGGACAAGTGTAACAACCTACACTTTCTTTTATGTAGTAATTAAAAACTTAATTTAAAATTTCGTTACCCAACATGTAAGATTATCGGATCGAGTTCGGTGTTGGACGGCTTCTTTGTAGTAGTAGGACGTAGTAGCGTCGCAACACAGCAGGAGGACAAAGTTGGAGCAGCTAGAATCCTGAAAGATCGCATATGGAAGTTGTGAATAAGTTGTACTGATGCTTGGATGAACAACCTTTTTATTGAGCATTGAGGGCGCGCCCAAGCACAATGAGGGGCCTCCAGTAGCAAAACTAATCTGGAAAACCTTAGTCTTGATAAGTTTCGTTTACTACGGTTTCTATCCTCTCTAGGATGCCTTTCAAATACTCTAAGGCGCCTCCGTGCCACGCTCCAAGGCACCTCCAACCACATGGGAGGTGCCTTCGTGCCTTTCTGCGTGAGTCTTTAGCCAAGGCAGTTAAGGCACCTCCACAATAGCAGGAAGTGCCTTAGAACAATGTTTATCCGAGGCTTGAAGTGTTTTTTCAGCCCTACAACATGAGTTAGTCCAAAAATAAACTATACCCTGCAAAATAGAGTTAGTGCAAGGATAAAATAGTATTATTAATTAGATCCTGTCTGTCTAAGATAAGGATTTAGTCAAGGTCTTAGTTTAGGAATCCAAAATGAACCTAAATTAGACCTGCACCTAAAGTCCCTAATTAGGACACACTCTCAAGGGAACACTCTCCTCGATTGACTTACCTTACTTATTATGCAGAATCATTGACTCTCTTTTGACCCACTAGGTCTTCCCGCCAATTGTTAGGTTCGTAGACCCAACTAGACGTCGGCCAACTGTCAAGTTCCGCAGACCCAGCTGGACTTTTCACCAGATATTAGATCACTCCTTGACCTATCTAAACTTCTACATCAGCTATTAAGTTCTCCAGACCTAACTAAATTTTAGCATGATGTCAGACCCATCAAGTCTTGCACACTTGGTAGGAAGGCTAGATCACACCATACATAACTTTAATCTATTTGTCATTAATCAAAACTTAGGTTTGATTATTGATGTCAACTTCATCAACAAAAACAATATTACTTAATGGTAATCTTAAAGAGAAAATCTATATGGCACAACCAGAAGGTTATATTGTTGAAGGCCAAGAGAATAGAATATGTAGATTTAAGCAGTCTATATATAGGCTAAACAAGTGCCAAGATAATGAAACATAATATTTAATGAAGTCATTTTATCTTATGATTTTGAAATAATCAATGAGGATCATTGTGTTTACCTAAGAAAGAAAAAATGAAAGTTTATTATCTTATAATTATATGTTGATGATATACTAATAGTTAGAAGTGACATAAAGTGTATGATAGAAGTTGAATCATAGATTTCATCACAATTTGACATAATAGATATAGGAGAAGCTGAATACAACTTAGGAGTGAAGATCATAAGAGATCGATGAAAAAGACTTTTAGGTTTGTCTCAAGAGGCTTATATTACAAAGATTCTATAATATTTCAATATGTTAGATTGCAACATTGAACAAACACCTACAGCGGAAGGTACTATTCTGAGCAAAAATATATATCCCAAGACTCTTGAAGAAATAGACGAAATGAAAAAAATCATATGCCAGTATCATTGGTAGTTTAATCTATACCGTGTTATGCACTCATCCTAATATAAGTTATGTTGTTGGCTTAGTTAATCATTTTCAGTCAAATCTAGGATCGAGACACTAGAAAGCGATAAAGAGGAGATTTAGATATCTCAAAGGAACAACGGATTAGTGTCTCTATTTCCAAGGACCAAACATGAGTCTGAGGGGCTACACAATATTGGGGTTCAATAAAAGTCCCACATTAAGAAAATTTGATAAAGATCATGAGTTTAAAAGGATATAGAATATCTCCATTGGAATGACACCTTTTGGGGAGAGCTCAAGAGCAAAGTCATGAGGGTTTAGGCCCAAAGTGGATAATATCATATCATTGTGGAGATATGTGAACATCCTTTGGGCACAACAAATGGTATCAGAGGCATAGTCCAAACCAGATGCCATGTGGAGGTGGCCTTGAACGAAGTTGAGGGAGGCCCGAAGTATGATCGGATGCTTGCGGGGAGCCCTGGAGCAGGTCAGGGTGATCGGATACTACTGGGAGGAAAGTAGGTCAGGATGACTAGATGCTCGTAGGGAGGCCCGAAGCAGGTCAAGGTGATCGGATGCTTTCCCGGAGGCTCGGATCATAAGAGTAATTGTGGTCCTTCGTTTGAGGGGAGGATTGTTGGGGTTCAATCAAAGTCCTACATTAGAAAGATTTGGTAAAGATCATGGGTTTAAAAGGATGTAGGATATCTCCATTAGAATGAGACTTTTTGAGAAAATCCAAGAATAAAGCTATGAGAATTTATACCCAAAGTAGACAATAACATGTCATTGTTGGGACCGATGTGTCCGGTAGAGGGGGGTGAATAGCGTTTCGTCGCGCTCCTTGCGTCGTTTGCTTCGTCTTGATGATGATATGCAGCGGAAATAAAATACAAGACTCACACAACGCTAACAAGTAGATTTACTTGGTATCCACTTCAAGATGAGGTGACTAATCCAAGAATCCACACACGACATGCTATCTCCACTATAAAACACTCCTTCTTGGTCGCAGCTAGAGGCGGAGAAGCCTCGTACAAACTCACGCACAACACAAACACAAATACAAGAAGAAACCCTAGGAATACAAGTGAATACCCTTTCTTCTTGCTACTTGTTGTTGCCTCTTGAACCTTGAAGATGCTACTCAAGTGCCATCAAGAACTGGCGTGAGTGTTGGAGAAATCGCCGTGAGAATCGCTGTAAGCTCGCAGGAGAAGAACACAAAGTTCTAGCGAAGAAAATGCTCCGCCAGTCTATATACAGTGCTCCCAATCGATTGAGATCAACCCCAATCGATTGCCATGTCACATCCGCACAATCCTAGCTGTCCATCACCTACATCCTGCACAATGGTCGAATCCCAATCGATCGACCAATCGATTGGGACAGTCTGAATCGATCGGTGGATCGATTTAGACGCTTTCTGTGTTCTCGTGATCGTGCGAGAACTTCCCTGCCCAATCGATCGGCTGATCGATCGGCAGCTCCCAATCGATCGCCTGATCGATTGGGAAGACCTCTGTGCTCACGAATTATGGTCCCAATCGATCGACCAATCGATTGGGTTTCCTTCCTTCGCAGCACACTCCAATCGATCGGATGATCGATTGGACCCTGGTTTAATCGATCACCCGATTGATTGACCAGCCTGGACTTGACTCAAACTCAAATCCAAAGTCTCTAACCCAACTTCCGGTCAACCGTGACTTGTTGGGTCTCCATGCCTAGTATTTGGTCACACCCGACCAACCTCGAACTAGTCTTCTAACCTCCTCCATCAGTCTTGCGTCCCTCGGATATCTTCCATCCTTCACGTCATGCCTTCAAGAGCTTCCTTCGGCCTCATCCTAGTTGCCGAGTTCTCCTCGCCAAGTCACACTAGAACTTACCTTGCCAAGACCACATGCTTGGACTTACACCCTTTGCCAAGATCACACTTGGACTTTCCAATTGCCTGGCTCCTTACCAGGACTTTCTCCTTTGCCAAGATCACACTTGGACTTTCCAATTGTCTGGCTCCTCACTAGGACTTTCTCCTTTGCCAAGATTACACTTGGACTTTCCAACTGCCTGGCTCCTCACCAGGACTTTCCTTGTCAAGACCACATGCTTGGACTTTCCAATTGCCTGGCTCCTCACCAGGACTTTCTCCTTTGCTAAGATTACACTTGGACTTTCCAACTGCCTGGCTCCTCACCAGGACTTTCCCTTGCCTAGCTCCTCACTAGGACTTTCTAAATGCCTAACATTCAGTTAGGACTTTCCCAGTCAAGTCTCCTGTCAACCTTGACCTACTTGACTTGTATTCTCATCAATCTGGTCAACCCTTTGACCATTTCTATAACCGGACGATTGCTCCAGCAATCTCCTTATATTGTCAAACATCAAAACTCAAATCCTGACTCAAGTTTGACTGAACTCAAGCTTAGTCAAACTTGACCTAGGAAAATTACCCCAACATAATTGTGGTCCTTCGTTTGAGGGGAGGATTGTTGGGGTTCAATCAAAGTCGTACATTAGAAAGATTTGGTAAAGATCATGAGTTTAAAAGGATGTAGGATATCTCCATTAGAATGAGGCTTTTTGAGGAAAATCCAAGAATAAAGCTATGAGGATTTATACCCAAAGTAGATAATATCATATCATTGTGGAGATATATGAACATCCTTTGGGCATAACACACAGATACAGATTGGACAGAAGACCTTAATGACAAAAAATCCACATCTGATTATACTTTCTTGTTAAATGGTGGCATCATCTCATGGAATAACAAGAATAAGCTTATGTAACGCTATCGATAATGAAAGCTAAGTATGTGGCTTGCGCAGTAGCTGTGCAAGAAGCTATATGGTTGAGAAAGTTCTTAAAGCATCTGAAAATTACTGAGGACAGTCGGAGTCTTGTTACAGTGTACTATGATAATCAAGTTGTTATAACTTTTTTCTAAGGATCCCAAATATCACAAGCAAGGGGAAGCATAAAGAAATTAAGTATAATTTTGTAAGGAATATTATGGACGCGAAAAAAATAATTCTTGAGTATATTTCTATACGTACTATGTTTGCAGATTATTTTACTAAGTCATTGACTAAAGAGTCATTTTAAGGATATGTGAAGTCTTTGGGACTTTGTAAAATGTAATACTTTGTAAAGACAATTGGATATATAAAATGTCATAATCTATTTAATGTAAATGTCTTTGTTACATTTGGATTAAGTCTCGATGAGCATGTTGGTAGATTAAGATTGGTTCACTTACATGAACAATCATTTTTATTTGTTAAATATCAATAGAGATAAGACCATTACTTATAGGATAGCTTATGTAGGTATGAATAGAGACATACTCATACTCATAAGCTAAGGTCGCCTTGATAATTGTGTCATGATGAGATCATTTATATAATGATCAGAGTAAATGAATTCACCATTTACTGAATCTACTTAACGCCAAATTGGAATTCATATGTTGAATTCAGGATTAGACATTAGCTATGTCTAGATCAAAATCTATTCAATGTTAAATTTTGAAAAAAACATGCACTCTTTTTGGTAGAAAGAAAAACATACACTCTTTTTGGTAGAGAGAAAAATATCGTAACATATGATTCACACCACATGTGTTATGGCGACAATAACAGTAGTAGCAGAATGGATCCTTATTTCTATACTATGTAAAACCCTTGAGATTATAAGTTAATCTCAATCTTATCCTAAATGACTATTTAGCTGTCTACTTAAAGTTTTGATCAGTGTCTTCTACTTTAGCATGTTTCCTATTAGCTATGGATGATTCGGTCTATGGAGGATAGCTAGGAAAACGACTGATTAGAATGAATACATTCTAACTAAAAAGAAAGATTAATATTGATTTACATCTTTGACATTACTCACTAATTGACAAGTTATATTTTTTATTAAGTACTTAAAATGTGATTATGAATAATTGTATAGTTTGGAGATGTATTATATGCTCTCGATATAATAATAATTATGAGGAATTAGACATGTTCATATTAATGTAAATGATTAATCTGGGGTCAAGACAAGATATTAATGTCTCGGATTCGTTCCATAGAGTAACTAAGTTAAGTGTAACAACTTTCTTAGTAATAATTACTTAGTGTGCTTGTTGTCGCATGAACCATTTTTCCTAAAGTATGAATTGAATGTTCTTACATGTCCTTTGTGAGCATCAGTTTTTATTCTTCATGATCTTTGTGATCATTCGCCTTTGTGGGTTAACTTAGACGAGTGGAAGATGTTGACATTACTATATGCTTGAAACGCCTCTCGCCGAGCTCGCCTCCATGAAGTTATTACTGTGGCAGTAACGTAAGGCAATTACAACCTTTTACTGCACACTCGTAACAATTATAGCATCCAAGTTATAAAAGACCAAAAGAGGAAGAATATGAGAGATAGAGGTTCAGGATTTGGGTTGTGGAGTTTGAAGGGCTCTTCGGTTCATCTGTGATTGCTTTTTTGTCAATAAAGCACAAAGAATAGGATCTGCTGACCGTCATCGATCTATGTAAGTGTTTACATTTGATTTTGTTTCATGCTTTAGAAGATGCTTCATCTACTCTCGAGCTGGCTTCATTTCCTTACCTCCTCATTCTCAGATCTAGTCTATATCTCACGTGACTTGTTTAGAATACATGAATGATAGTGTAACCTCCTCATTATTTAAGATCATTTTTCTATAATATTTCAGAGCACGTGATACTGGATGAATGGAAAGATAGTTATTAGGTTATCAAAATTGATCTCCTAGATATTCTTCTTCAAACATGTGACATTCCGTGGATAGAAAGACAGTTAATAATTGTTGGATCTGATCTCTTTGCTGACCCATATTAGGATGATGACAAGGAAATATGAAGTGTCTAAATGGAGATGCTCTCCAAACATCTATAAAATTTCCAGACTAGATTTTCTAGTCTCTTTGCTCTTTTTTCTTACATATCATCTCAAATAAATCCTAATTTGAAAGTCAAAGTGATCTACTCCTCGATGCCCATCTAACTTTCTTTTGAAGTGCATTTCAGGCTAATTCATCTCAGTCACCGACAATCTCCGAAAACAAACATGTGTTACATTTGTTGACTGATGAATTGATTATCTACTATATTTGACCGGAACACTATGTATTCTCTTTCCCACCTCACTATAGAAGATCCCTCAGCAAGGGAAGAACGCCAAGGACGATGAAATGATCGTGGTATCTTTGCTTTTATGGACTAAGGGGTCGGAGGAAACACAGTTGACAGTTGCTCTTGGAACATCTCAAACATAATTTCCCATTAATAACATACACACAGATAGATAGATGCAATGCTTCTGCTCAGGAAGATGCTCGGGTGCAGAAGCTAGCTGGCCAGAGAGGTCAGTCGAGCGAGAGATTGCAATGAGAACTTTAATTGCGAGCTGGAGCTACTTAAAGTGCAATATGGGAGCTTGTACCCTCAATCGTCTCTCTTTCTTCTTTCTCACACAAAAGAGGCAATCCGCAATTCTTTTAGGGGTTGCTTGGATTTTGTTTAGATTTAGTGTTCCTCAGGCAAAACGTAAGCACCGCACTAAATAGTAGTGTCTTTAAAAAGTATTGCTCGACCCTGGATTTTTGGCTTTCCTCTGAAAAATTTGGTACTAAATTGTACTATATACACAAATTCTCCTTTTTTGCCGATTGATGGAATTCACACGGATTCTTCTTTTATGATATTATACTTCAACACTGACCTTTGTCTTTTAAGCATTAACTGGCATTGCTTAGCATTACTGTTTTCTTTTATCTGAACACCGGTGTTTCACTTTCAATTGAATAAATATCTGAGGCAATGTACCAAATATTCTCGGTTCCCAGCAGTGCTTGGACATTAACCTGCTGGCCCAAACGTTCCATTCAAGGAAGAAAGGGTTGAGCCTTTTTGAGAGACAAATGTTTGTGTCATGAAAGCTAAACTAAGATTGTTTTGGCTTGTTGAGCTCAAGGGAAACCAGAAATAACAACTTCGGCCAAGTAGCTTACAGATGGAATTATTGAACTAAATTACATTTTGGTAGGTCGAATTAATGATGCCTGAATCTATTTTGCTCGATCCTCGAGGTCTTTAGCTGTTGAAATCTTCTTCATCACTGCAACTTCTGAAAAGAAATTAGCATTATTTGTCCTCACTCCCTGTGCTTATTATTTTTTCTTTCTTAAAGAAAAGTAATCATACCTGTGTGTGGATGCAGAAATTATTCAGACACAATCTACAGATATATCCTTCTCTACCTATTTAACGTGGAACATTTGGATTTGGTCGTAAAGCATTACTGAGATGCAGGCGTTTATTGGTTTGTATGTTTCTTAAATCCCTCTTTGGTTTGAACTAGGGGCTTTAATGGACGCCTGTTTCTTTTTCTCTGCTCTTTCTTTCCCAAAGCTGTTGCACTGTTTTTCCACGGTAGATATGTTTATATACTTTGACTTCCATCATTTGGAGAGGAACGCAGATTTGGACCAAGTAACTAAAGTGAAATGGATGAAAGTGAGAGGAAGAGGCGCATGAAATGATGCCGACGTTGCCACCGGTTAGGAGGCATCATACCGAGCAAAAGTGCGTGCTGTGGGTTTGATATAGTTGGTGGATGCACTCATGATTACGATGATAAGAAAAGAGACGGGAACAAGGATCAGGGATGTTGATTTCTATACGTTGGAACTCACTTCTCCTCCACTCCTTATTCCTTTCCCAATCTCTATCTTCATTCCGCTCCACATGCATGATCTTTTGTTACCAAATCATTGTCGCTGGAAAATCTGTCTCCATGAAAACCATGCACACCTCTGCATGCACAGCAGAGAAAAGCCTTGATAGAAGCAATATGTAATCTCCTTAGCATGATAACATATATAGTACTCTAGGAACCGAGAAATCAATTAGGACATGCTGAGAAGATACGAACGCTACTGATTGCTCTATGTTATAAATTAAATTCTTTATAGAGAAGCTTCATGGACCATGCCAATTTATTGCTTGGAAGGGCCCTTGAAACAATGATTTTGCTGATTAATATGAGTAGCATCACGGCAAGGATCCAACAGTTTGAAGTATTAATTAATGGAAAAGAAAATCACAATCATAAGCATGATTGTGCCACGGTACTAGTACTATTAGATTGATTAGTTTACTCGTAGTCTTGTTGTGATCATAATTATAAGCATATTTTTGGTATCAGTAAGAAGTTTATTGCAAGACAACAGCATAACCATGTCTCTTAAGAAACTATATTATATTATAGAGATCAAGTACATTTATGATCGCGTATGGGGTTCTTTTTGCCCTTTGTGCCTTTTTTTTTCTCATCATTCCTGGAATATATCACCCATATCCCACTTTGTCTGGGACCAGATGTTGATTACACACTTAGCCCTTAAAAATACGTATTAAAGTCACATGTGATGTAAGTATAAGCAGCTAGTAAGGAGTATTATTTTTTCTTCTCTGGTACGGGTCGAACAAATATAGTCTTTTCCTATTGTAAAAAAAACGAACTCTATTTATTGTAGATAAATAATAAAATATGAAATTAATAGGGGTCTCTCGATGCACCGCAGATTATGGTAGACGCTCGTACCGGGCTAAAGTGACTGCTTGGACAGTTGTCGTCGCTCTCCCCCTGTCAATCCTTCTCACATAGGTGCGACCTTTCTTTAGCTGCCATAGCAACCTCCTCGTTCGTAGCTAACACGCATTTAGCCATTTCGAAAGGCAGCGTCTTCCATATCCTTATTAATGGTTGCTGCGAAGCCTATGCTATTGCTTGTGGGTGCAATGCTCGCAGCATTCTGCCCGTCTTTCTTAACTAAGGATTTTAGCATGGTTCAAGGATGTTAAGAAAAGCAGAGAGGTGGGAAGAAAGCTACAAGCATGGCGACACAGATCCCTATGGAGTGCTGCAAGGTCTTGTATTGATCCAGATTTCTTGCCTGAAGAGCTCCTTCCTCTTTACTTTAGATCAAAGGGCCTTGTGCTTGTGGTAGCTAGTCTTCTTCTTCAGTGTCTAGACGATGGTTGGGCTAGATATTTGTTTATTTTGGTGATGAACAGAAGAGAGGTAAATTGCCCTCTTCTTCTTCCTAAAGTGAGTGATCAGCAGCAGCGATAGTCGAAGATGAAGTCCATGAACAATAACAACTGGCTTGGTTTCTCTCTCTCTTCTCATATGAACATGGAGGTTTCTTCGGAGTCGCCACATCACCATCAGAATCATGAAAACCATCATCACCACCAGCCTCAACCGACCGCCACAGCTTGCGTCTCTTCTTCTGCAGTCCCATGCAGTTTCTTTCAATCTCCCTCCTCTGGACTCTGTTATGGAGGGAAAGGAGAGGCCGCAGGGCTTTACTCTCACTTGCCTGTCATGCCACTGAAATCTGATGGCTCTCTTGGCGTCATGGAAGCCATCACCAGATCACAACACTCGGGTCTGTTTCAAATCCTTCTTTCTATTTCCTTCGTTGGCTCTCCTTCCCGCTAAACTCAAAGGCAGCATCGTTGCCAAAAGTATCACTTGACATATTCTAATTTTCCGTTTACTTCATGTCGTCGTGAAGGAATCCTCCCGTCTCCAACCCGGAAACTCGAAGACTTGTTGGGAGGCGGACCTGACACGGGGGCCCATCACCACTACGGCAACTTTGAAAGGGAAGCAATGGCTTTGAGCTTGGACAGCCTCTACTACTACCAAAATGCACACGCTGAAAGCACCCTCCATGGCCAGCAGATTCCAGTAGTACAACACCAACTATTCTTGCAACCCGAAGGGATGTGCTCGGGGATACCAGAACACGAAATGTATCAGGGGCCGCTGGAGGTGGGAGCCATGGTGGAAGATGGTGACCTTCCGAGCTTCAAAAGTTGGGCTCCTAGAAGCTATACTGCATGCAACAATGGGCTGGCCGAGGAAGGGGGGATTGGCCGCAGGTCTATAGATGTGGCTGGTTTCGGTGAGTTGCAATCCCTGAGCTTGTCCATGAGGCCTGGTTCTCCGTCAAGTTGCTTCATGGCTCCACTGCCAGTTGCTTCAACAACTGACCGCATTGACCTTGATGCAACAAAGAAGTTAAGGCCTAGTAAAGGAAGCCAGAAGCAGACCGTCCACCGGAAGTCCATTGATACATTTGGGCAGAGAACCTCTCAATATAGAGGTGTTACTAGGTCAGTACTCAAATGGTGCATATCTTATAATCTTTCGTGCATGCATGTCTATATGTTGGAAGTCCTTTATTTTCTCTTCCTTGGGAGTTTTCATGATTTAGTTCAATATTGGACAAAGTATGATATAAATGTCATGTTTATGTGACTATCCATGCATCAGGCATAGATGGACTGGGAGATATGAAGCGCATCTTTGGGACAATAGCTGCAAGAAAGAAGGTCAGACAAGGAAAGGAAGACAAGGTTAGTAAAAAACAAGAACATATTATAAGTGCAACTATCATATTCAACATTACTGCCAAGTTTTTTAGGTAGATCTTCACTAACAAGTACTCCATGGTTCTTGGTTTGTGATTTTTTCGTGTGGGGATATCGATCACGCCCTCGTGCAGTATATCTCGGTAGGTATCTTGAGCTCAAACAAAATATTGCTTCTGGTCCAATTTTTTATTATCGCCTAGCATCGAGTTTCGCTTCCTTCAGGGGGATATGACACGGAGGAGAAAGCTGCAAGAGCTTATGACTTGGCGGCATTGAAGTATTGGGGACCATCAACGCACATTAACTTCCCTGTATGTATGATCCCTCAGCCTAAAGATCTTTTCTATGCTTGGATTACAAACACAATTCCGTACTTGTGGTTTGATGTGCAGTTGGAAAGTTATCAAGAAGAACTGGTTGAAATGAAGAACATGAGCAGGCAAGAGTATGTTGCCCACTTAAGAAGGTAAAATTCACTTAGATTTCTGTTCAATAGTTGTTTACTATTTATAATGTTGAATTTTTTTCTGGGCCAATGTACGGTTGCAGGAAAAGCAGTGGTTTTTCGCGTGGGGCTTCGATTTACCGTGGAGTAACAAGGTAATCTTTCATAAAAGTCAGATTCTCTAATTAGTTCGAGAATCTTTAGAGATCATCTGGTAATTTTTATATATTTTTTTTTTCTACAGGCATCACCAACATGGAAGATGGCAAGCTCGAATTGGTAGAGTTGCTGGAAACAAAGATCTTTATCTAGGAACCTTCAGTAAGATTCCTGAATAACTTGATATATGTAATCCTTTATTAACTTTTATACATGGCATCAACAAATTTTGTTGTTTCAAATTCTGAGTCTTGTACTACTCATCAAGCCTGACATTATCCAGGTGCAATTATTCTTAAGTTAGTCATCCATAGTGAATACTTGCTGCGATGCCATAAAGCATTCATAATTCTCATAGAATCTATGAACTCACAGGTACTCAGGAGGAAGCAGCTGAAGCATATGATATTGCTGCGATAAAATTCCGCGGGGTGAATGCTGTTACAAACTTTGACATAACGAGATACGATGCAGAGAAGATCATAGCAAGTAGTACATTACTTCCAGGAGAGATTGCTAGGAAAAAAAGGGCAACTGAAGCAGAAAAAGATATTCCATTGGAGAAAAATATGTGCAGAGAGCCAGCTGAAGAAAACAATACTGCAGGTTCTGAATGGAAGATGGCTCTCTATCAATCCACTGAGACGCCTCCATCCACCGAGTGTCGTGATCACGAACCATTGATGATGAGTGGTGACTATAGGAGCCCGATGTCATACCCATCGACAATTGGTGGACTTAGAGGTTTAGAAACTGGGAATTTTGTGGAAGGAGTTGTCGATTCTGAGAGACTGAGCACTGCCCATCTGTCGAACCAGTCGTCCTTAGTGACAAGCTTGGCCAGTTCCAGAGAAGGCAGTCCTGATCGGATTGGTCTTTCCATCATGTTTAGTCCCACTCCACTTGCTTCGTTGGTTCCGTCGAGGCCCAGCATTTCCATTGCTCAAATGCCCGTTTTTGCTGCATGGAATGATGTTTGAACTAGCCATGACCACAAAGCATGCACGCAGAGTCCACTAGTAAAAGCAGCCGAGGAAAGGAAGCAAAGCCCCATTGGCTAAAGTGAGAGATGCATTTCCTTCTTTTTTTTTTTTTCCCCCAGATGTCCGTGAGCAAAATTTGTGTTGATCAATCTTGCCTCACATGCCAGTGGTTTTTTTTTTTTTTTTAAATTTCAGCTTTTGGCAAGAGCAAACATATAATATCATAATGTGTGAGGTGATGTTTAGTTTCTGCATTTTTGGTCTTTGCCAAGTACATTATGAAAAGCAGTTCCATGTTCAAAGAAAGGCAGCTTAAACTTTTGACCACCACATTCAACAGTGGCGATCTCTACGTTCTCCCTTTTCCTCCAAGCTTTGCTCATCCAACATTCTTCATTTTTTTTTCTAAAAGCTGTAAATTCTCAAATTATGTTCAGGAATATCAATTTCTGGTAGGGCCTATTTATGGTGCATAGGATTCTACTGTAATGCTTCCACGTGCTTTTTGAACTTCTCGAGAGGAATGAGTTCGTTTTTTCTCATAGCAATCAGTCAAAAAGCATTGATTCTATAGCAGACTTGAGGATGCCAGGAATATTAGTGAAACGTAAACATTGTGCAAAGGCGGGTTCCGCCGCCCAGCGGCCCCCTAGGCCTGATCCCACAGGAATCCTAGGAGAAGGTAAATAAGCGGTGAATACTGGCCCGAGTAAAGCGTGGTGTCTCCGGAATTTAACACAGTCGGCCCAAATTATTCATCCAGTGCGTGTCCATGGACCTTCAACCCTATAACTCATTGTGCAAAGATGCCACGCTTTAACCAGTTGATCCAACCCGCGGGGGCTAGTGAAACGTAAACATGCTCACATGGATGATACGTTGTATGATCTCTCACGGGTGTTAACAACTGAATATTACAGTCATTAGCCTCCTGACATATGAAGATTTGAGGAGAGGGTAAGAAGAAATAATAACTGTTTTCTAGATTTTTTTTCTTTAAAATTATTTAATAATTAAGGATTAATTCGTCAATTAGCTAAATAAATTTTTGTATAGATTCTAATCTAAAAAAAAAAAAATCCTAATACATTGATGCAGGATCAATATATAAAGACGCAATCTTTCAAAAGAGATAAATATTAATTCATGGCTAGAAATCAAATTTTTTACAGTGGTGCATGCATAATTTAAAAACCACCAATTCTTGGGTCCAAACTCCACCATTTAGATCTCTTTCGGAGGTTTTTTTATTATTTTTAGTACTTTTCATTTTATGATATTTTGGATATCTTTTTGATATTTCTGGTATTTAGGAATTAAAGATTGTCTATATATAGTTTTATGAATTTTGTGTATCATGAAATTTTCTTTTCAAATAAGGTTTTTTTTTTTTTACAAAATTAGAATTGAGATCTTAAATTTAAGATTTCTTTCCTTAGTCTTAAGTTCCGGGTCTATATAATATCTATCAGTTGTATGAAGAATTATCCTCTGGTATTAACAAATTTTCTTTTTTTCTTTTTAAGTTTCTCTTTGTTCTTGGTGATTTCTCTTCTTGCGTTCTCCTTAATTCCGTCTTCTCATCAGAATAATCATTATCTTGTCCGGCATCACATATAGACCCCAATTCTTATAGTGTAAAGAAAGAAAAGAAATCATAATTGAAACAAAAGAAACTCATAATCCTAAAATCTCTAAATGGACTCAAAATTTAAAAATACAAAAAGATAGAAATTACTAAAATATCAAAAATAAAAAATTATAAAAAATAAAAATTATTAAAAATAATAATATAATTTTTGGATCCTTCATGTTCTACATGAGAACTCATCTTTTAATTTAGAATAGTAAGATGATTATCTAAAAGGAAGATCATCTGACACTAAATCCACAAAATCTATTAACAATTATTGAACTTTGGAAATTTTTGTTGATTCACCACCGAGCATGACATTGTGGACGATGTTCTTATCCATCTTCACGTTCCTCAAGCACTTCTTGTATTCTGTTACAATTATAACATAATCCTTGATGACTACGAACTCTAGTGCCTTGTTAACTTGAGTAATCCAATTGGCACCCCCTCTAGCACCTTGATTGAATAGGACATGCCTCTTGAGTACACACTGTGAAAAATTATGTTTATTGATGAAAATTTTCTGTCCAAATATGAATTTGGCTAGTAAACGAAAGATATACCAGCCAAATTTAACTTTGGTCATTAAATAATTTTAATTAATAATCAAAATTTATTTTGACGGGTAATTTTATTTTTTTACCAACCTAAGTTTAATTTAGTCGATAATATGTAATTTGTACTCAAAGTTAGATTTGATCGATAATATTTAATCTTTTTGCTGCCCAAAATTATATTTAGTTAATGATATTTAAATTTTTACTAGCTAAATCTATTTGACCAGTAATTTATAATTTCTATCGGTTAAAGTTAAATTTGACTGATAATATTTAATTTTGTTCTCGATCAAAGTTAGAATTGGCCGGTAAAAATTTAATAGATAATTATTATAATAAATAAAAATTAATTTATAATTCAAAATTTTAATCAATAATTATATTATGAAGTCTTAATTATATTTATATTATTTTTCTTTTTTACTTTATTTTTATTTCTGTTAAATATTTTTTATTAATTTAATTTATATCATTTTCTTTCTTTTTTGCTTCTGTTTTTTTCCTAATCCTTTCAAGAAAATTGTAAGTGCAGTTTTTTCATTTATATTATATATCAGAATGTACCTGTTGTTTCTGATTTCGTATGCATTTTTTCTATACAAAATAAATATCATAAAAACAATAGTGAAATTATAAGATGACATATTCATCCTTAATGGATCATAAGTGATGCTAGATAAAACTCAAATTGAATACTTATCAAGTTAAAATTTAAAATAAGAATGTCAATTAATATTAAGAATAAATTTAATCCTTATGAACTCAAATAACACTTGCTAATTATATATATATATATAGGGGCGTAGCCACCTTAAGGAGAGGGGGTGCGGTCGCCCCTCTCACATTTTATTAAAAAATTATATATATATATATATCATTTAATGTTGAAAACTGAAATTGATCATATACTTGAAAAGTTCATGACTTAAATTATTCGAGTTTGAACTAAATTCAACGGATAGATATAAAGATAAGTATTATGTTGGTTTAAATTGGAATTGATTTGAAGTTGAGTTATGATCGAACCAAATTTAATGTTTAAACGAGTTCGAATGATTTAAAAAAAATTAGGATATTTTTGACGAAATTTTTTATTTTTTTCTCTTTCTTCTCCCTATGCATGTTACATTCCAACCGTACCATATGCCACCCCTTCGCCCATTCCTCTCTTTTATTTTTTTTCCTCTTCTTCCTTATTTGCTTCTTCTCCTTCTCTTCTCCAACGTTAGTAAACTTACAATTTTTCCCCTCTTCTAAAGCACAAGTGTAAAATACCAGAAAAATAGAGGAAATAACAAGGGGAATTTTCTCGAAATTTTTGGATATTTTTCGGGAATTTTTCAGAGCTCGTACGGACGAGTTGACGGAGATAAAAACGGGGTCCAGCAAAGTCTGTTTAGGCTACCCATTTAAGCGAGGAAAATTTTATTTTTTCTTTTATTTATTTTCTTTATTTGTTTTTCTTTTCCTCCGGTTTCTCTTTGTCGCCGTTTCCCTCTTCCTTTGCCGAAGCTCTTGCGCGCCCGACTCCGAGCCCTAACCGCCGGCCGCGGCGGTTTCCTTCTTCCCCGAGTGCACAAAGCCCGTGCCGACACTTCTTCTTCTTCATCTTCTTCTTCTTCCTCCCGAGCCGCACACCGACGCCACTGTCGTTCCTACTTAGCCCTAGCGTTGGTTCTTCTTCTCCTCTACCTAGCGCCGGACAACACTGCCACTGTGAGCAGAGCCCTTTCCCTCTATCGCACGGAGTGCGCCAACGCCCTACAGTCGGCGCTTCACTGAAGCTTCCTCTCCTCTGTTGTCGCCTCTCGCAGTGGAGATCTCAGATTTGCTGCCCTCTTTTTGTCAACGAGTTTTGGCCGGAAGAGGGAGTATCAAGCCCTCTCTTGATTAGCCCCGGTTCTCCACTGCCGAGCCCTCTTCCCATCTGCTAATCGTCGACGCCAGCCAAGTTTCTGTTCCCCATCCTTTCCTCTCTTCCAGCAGAGCAGAACCGTCGACTTCCTGTTCTTGAGCCGTGCCTTAGCACAGTAGCCGGATCCTTGATTACCTCCGACCAGTGGAAAGGAAGAGGTAAGATGATTAGGTTGATGCATTCATGATCACTAGCTTGATCCCACCTTGAACTGAACTGTAGGGAAAGATTTCAAGCAGGAATTGTGTGCTGTGGGGAGTTCCTGGTTTCGGCAACAGCCCATTCAGCATTCCCTTGTTCCAGCAGCAATCAACCTTAATTGGGCAACAACTCTTTAATTCCAGCATCTTCTTGTTCTTGAATAAAGCTGTGGATTGAGGTAAGGTTTAGGGTTTTGAGCTTCGTGTAGATTGATTAGGTTTATGTTGGGAATTGGTAGATTGGATTAGCTTTAAATTTTTAATCTAATGTTATGATTAGGGTTAAAGGAAATTAACCCTAGTTAATTGTTGGATTTAATTTAGGAAGGTCGAGATTATGGTTTAGAGTTTTTCCCTAAATTGTTCTTAAGGATTTTTATTTAGCTATTCGTTTAATTTGTAGCTAAATAAAAATGTATGTTTGATATCACAGGACCTTGACGCGAGACGAGTATCTCGATTATCGGATTGGACTTTTCGATTGGAGGCGGGTACTTTTGACTTTATGTCGTTTGATATACATAGTAGTGAATTTAACAAATTGCATTAATTATGTTCCTCATTCTGTTTCGGTTAATCACTACCCAAAACTTGTTACATGCTTGATTGATTGCTTGGTTTGCATCTCATGTATACTTTACCTGTTTATACATGCTTGTAGGGGTAGTGATATACCATGCTTCACCATGTTCAGGACCTAGATTGTATACCTTATCTGATCGGTGTACCGTTGTTTTGATTCATTGACTTATGGTGCACTTTCTATATATATACATGGTTTAGCTCAAGATTTTGTGGTTAGTGCCATGCACCATTTGCATGATTGCATGCTGTACGATAGTCCGCTCCATTATTGTTGAGCACATCGCCAGTTACATGGATCTGCACACACCACCACTCATGGGTTAGTGGTCGATTCAGGCAGTGTGTGTTGCAGCAGGGACTTTGTTTGGCTCCGTTGGTCCGCTCATGGGTAGCATGATGCAACGTGTTAGCCGGCAGGGATTCCTCCCCGTCATCGTGTACCAGGAGTTGAGAGCATTGCGCTCCCCCATTTATGATTTGGGGTAGGAGGATAGGTGTACTCCGACAACATCCCGTCCACTCAGTCACTCATCAGGAGCAATGACGACAGAGTGCACGGTTGTCACAGCTCTACCCACTCGGCCTCACTATTGGGTGTGAGATGATCGACTGGCATCAGGGGTGACCAGGACGCACCATTGGCATCATATGCATGATGCATTTATTGCTTGTGTTTGTGTTTGTTGCATTTATATGCTGCATATTGTTTGGATACCTATGTTTGACATGCATACAGGATTTCTATACCACTCGGACTGTTTGTCCTTATACCCAGGTTCTGGTTATAGTACAGTTTCTCTCCTGTTTATTTCAGATGCATTTTTATCTTTCTTATACCAGGAGACTGTACGCATGATTAGTGCTAGGTGTCATTTCCCTACTTTGTATATCAGTTGTACCTGCTGAGTGTTGGACTCACCCCGCCTCCATTGTTGTTATTTTTCAGGTTGATACTGTCAGGAGAGAGTTCCAGTCGCTAGTCCCCCGATGACCACGAGGGCTTAGTAATCTTTTGGTTTTCTTCTTTATTAGTCTATGTTCAGACTTATTCTGTTTTTGATACTATGGATTTTTGATACTATGGATCTAGTATGAATTTTATGTGTCGATGAATTTTATTTCGATATGTTTTACTACATACCTGCCTGGACGGCAGAAGATGTGAGTAAATCGGATTTGTGCTTTATGGGTGTAGTGGAGTAGGGTTGATTTCGAGTCAGAGTATTATTCTTCCGTTTACTTGTTATATAAACTGCGTGAAATGTCTGTGTATTGTATTTTATTTCTGCTATTATTCCAACCGCATGTGGCTGAGGTATGTGGATATGTAGAAAGTTTCAGATTGTCCGTCGTATAGGGGAGATGCTGCCGAAATTTCTTCGGACAGAGACTCGTCCGGGGCGTGATAACAAGAGCTTTTTTCTTCACCTTTCTCTTCTCCAGCAAGCAAGAAATGCAACACCAGTTGCTGCCCTCTTCTAGAAATAAGATCAAGCAGCCATCAACCCCCCTATCTTCTTCCTCTTCTGGTATTTTTTAGGTTTTTATTAGCACATCAAAATAGTCATGTCTTGTCTTATCTTGCTCTCTGTGTTATTGCCGAGCTCATCGAAACTAGTCAAAATTGCTAATGAAGAAAGTAAAGTTCTCCTTTTTTTACTTCTTCCTCTCTATTTTAACTTCTCTATTTTTCTCAAAAACAATGATCTTCTAAGAGTTGTAAATTATTCCTTCCTCGTTTTATGAATTTTTAAAAATTACCCCTCCTAATTGAAAATCCTGACTACGCCCTATATATATATACATATATATATTTTGTTGATCATCTTCATATTTATCTATCATTTTTTATTCTTATTTAAATTATTATCATTTTTTATTCTTATTTAAATTATTAACCAACAAAGTTATTTTTTTAATGCAGATATCATCCAAACCACTTGCTAATTTATCCTTATATGAAAAACAGAGTAATATCTGAAGACTTTATTATAACTTCTTTATTATTACTTCTTTGAATTATAACTAGCAAGTAAATTTTAACAAATATTTGCCTAACACTATATATATATTTTGTCGATCATCTTCATATTTATCTATCATTTTTTATTCTTATTTAAATTATTAACCAACAAAATTATTTTTTTAATGCAGATATCCAAACCACTTTACTTACAAACTCCAGTTTAACTTTTTCACCTAAGCATGCCCCAATTTCTATTGATGTTAGACTTTCTCAAACAACATCTAGTGCGACTACAATATTATTCCTCCATTTATCGACCATCCAAATTCATCAATTATAATTCTAATTTTATGTAATTATTGGGATTCTAGACAATTTAAGGTTAGTTAATTTTTATTACAATTTCTTAGTTTATAATTTCAATTTTATCATATCACAGTTACTAATTATTGGCTGTATTTTTAAAGATAACTTCTTAAAAAAACAAAAGAAATCGGGCGAAGGTTTTATTTAATCATCATAGTGGTTCTAGATATGTGGTTCAACACATGGAGAATGTATGCTAATTTAGAATTACTTTGATAGTTATATGTATTTGATTTTATACTAATTATTGGAGCATGATGTTTATTTTTTATTAAAATTATAATTTTAGAAAATTAATCTATCATGACACACATAATTGTCCTTATAGTATATTTATGGTGACACAAACGTTTTGGTGATATATACCAAAAACGTCCTATAAAGTGATGTCGTCTTAGACCCACTTAATTCCCTGGCATTTTATAATGTCATTATATAATATCAATACTAACATCAAAAGTTTCACAATTTAAAGATATAATGACACTCTATAATGTCAGAAAATATTTTTTTTAAGGATATATATATGTCGTGTTATCATCGTAATAATGACAAAGTTAAATGTCACTAAAATTCATTTATTATGACATTTATGTTTTTATAAGGATAATAAAAAGTATCAATAAAGATAATTTATAAGATCATTTATATGTCACCTTAACTAATCTATAATGATATTAATAAATGTTATTATAATAATTTATAAATACATTTAAAATGATCAATAATATGCATTTAGAATATATAACATAAATTCAATTTTACACATTATCACAATCTATCCACCATTTAGAATAGAAAAATTATAAAATACTATTTAAAGTACAAATAGATAATCTAAATTCATCTAACAAATATTTAAGTCAAAGTTACAAATGTAAATGATCCTGTCCGAACGCTGAATCGATGGACGCTGGGCACGTAGCGCTCTCCAAACCGATGACGTGACTCTCTGACTGACCGTATAGAGCTCCAACGAACCTGCAAAGAAGTCGAGCTGGGAAGGGGTTCCCGGCGACGACCCTCCGACGCTCAAGTCAGGCAAGGGGAAAACAAGAAGGTGACTCCAAGGATCGAAGATGTGTGTACCTCCGGCGAAGTGTGAGGCTCCTTATATAGAGCTGTGAAGAGGCTCACGCGCATATACCGAGGCGAATACGTGTCCTCTAACCATACCGGAGTATGGGCTTATCAGAAGAGCTTAGCTGACACCATACTGCTACAGTCTGAGCACATCTCTGATGGGACAGCGGAACCCTCTGTCGTAAGATCCTGCGTATGGCCTGGTCGTTGAACATACCCGCTGTCAGAGGATGTTCCCTTGTCCTTTTGTCTCTTCTTACCCCATCCCGAGCGTCCGGCCGGTCGGCAGTCCCCTCACGTCCGGCCGGTCGTATGTGCTAGTCCGCTCGGGAGATTCCCGGTTGTGTGCTATGTGGAGACTGTTTGCAGTATTACTACTTTAAGCCTTCGGCCGAGCGGGCTACCCGCTCGGCCATACAACCCTGTTCAACATGAGCGTCGGAACTCCGACTCCCGACCGGGAACTTTCGGCCGGTCCCCCCAATCTTTGTCCGCTCGGACAAACCCCTGGTTGAACTTTTACCTTTCGACCTCCACGTGGCGTTGACTCTGCTTAAAGGGGGTCCCCCCTCCTTATTATCATATCACTTGCCTCCCCTTCAAGTCTAGTCGAAGGAGGCGCTAAGTCCGACTGACTGGACCCCCGGTCTGACAGAGTAACGGCGCTCGGACGGTCCGTGGAATGCTTATCCGTTCGGCTTACATTCTTCATCACGCCCGTTCGGCACCGTCAACGGATGGACGGTCAAAACTGGCGCCTTTGGGATCCCCTCGGAATGCGTGTCAAATCCGCCCCATTAAGGCCGAGTACGCACGCTGCGCGCGGTAATGGCGCTCATTAAATGCACCCCATGCGGTAGCGCCACGTGGCATCTCTGATGGCGTCAACGTACAGCGGCGGCGTTACCTCGGATGGGACTGCCGCTGTTTGAAATGGACAGTTAGATGTGGGCATTGATCCTCGTGACCTGCATCCAACGACTGAGGCCGTCCGGGCCAATCCCTATAAAATCCTCTCCTTCTCCTCCGCCGCGTTCCTGCCCTCGCGTGTTCCACAATTCTCCCTCCGGCGACCTTGTTTCTCTGCTTCCAGGCGATCTCCAGCGCCCTTGCAACCCCTTTTTCCGATCGTCTTCGTCCTTGTAAGCTCAGCTCTCCTGTTATTCCGTCATTCCTTTGCGTCGTTCTTTAGTTGTTCCTCCTTCTGTCGTCTGTTTTCTCGCTTCTTTCCGTCTTTTATCGCGTTCACTTTTCCGATCATGTCGAGCACTTCACAACCGTCGGCCTTCGCTCCTGGTCTTTGGTATACAGCCACGGAGAGCCGGTTTGATGAAGAAGACGCACTACGCCTCGTGCGTACTTATGAGTTCCCCACTGACCTTGAAATAATATTAGTCACTCCTTCCGATCGGCCTCATGTCCCACCGTCCGGCACTGTTTGCTTTTTCCGGGATCAATTTTTGGCCGGCCTGCGGTTTCCTCTACATCGCTTTATCTTGCAAGTATGTAATTATTTCCGCATCCCGCTCGGCTAACTCGTTCTGAACTCCATTAGGCTGCTCTGCGGGGTGGTGATTCTTTTCAAGTTGAACGATATCCCTCTGGACCCCAAAATCTTCCATTACTTCTACTATCCAAAACAATCCGAGTGGGGCACCTTCATTTTCCAAACTAGGATTGGTTTTGTTCTTTTTAGCAATATGCCGAGCTCCAACAAGCACTGGAAGGAATACTTTTTCTATGTGCGCTTCCCTGAGCTGTCGACTTTCCGAACAAAGTGGCAGACTGCGGTGCCGACCCAACCAGAACTCGTCAAGTACAAGAGCGATCCGACCTACCTCCATGTAGCTAACCGCCCGGTCGACCAACGATACAACATTGATAAGCTGCTACTTAAGGGAGTGATGTACTTGTTCGGCTTATCTCCCGTTCGGGCCGGCATTCCTTGCAACATGGGTAAGGGTTTCTCTTTACCTTTCTCCTTTGCTCTAAGTGATTTATTTTTGTTTTCCGCAGCCGAGATCATGTGGCGCGCTAAAGCTACCGAGCGCCTGAAGTTGAGAGCCGCTGAGATTGAGGCGGCTACCGAAAAGGACGTCGCTGAGCGGGAGCTTGTCCCAGCCAGCTCGGGGATTGAAGGGACACAGTCCGCCCCTGAAGTATCAGCCACCCGGGCCCCTGTACCAGAAGCTGCGGGTGATGCTACTTCATCTGCCCCGGTCGGGGTGGAGATTCCACCTATTGATGATGTTCCACTAAAGACCCGGAAGAGGCGTCGGACGGACCCAATGCCACCATCGATCACTTCTGGTGAACAGCTTTCTGAGAGAGGAGGTATCCCTCCCGAGCGGGAAGAAGGGGCGCCGGCGTCCGTCGAAGCGATCTCTTCAGATCGAACACCCTCCCAGCTTGGCTTGCCCGCGACGCTCCCCGAAGTGGAACCGACTGGTTCTCTCCCCCGCATCCGCCGTCGCCTTAGGCGCTTGGGTGACCTCTCTACTATTGGGGAGCCTTCCAGTCAGGCAGCTGAGACCGAGGATGATCCGAGCGGCCCTCGGGTGATCAAGACTGTTTTGCGTTTTCCTTCAGAGGAATATCTTTTGGCGGCTGATCGGCCCGCGAGCCCTGAGCAGCAAATCACCCTAACTGGGCCTCTTGCCAAATTTTGGGAGGACGCCCGGATTCGCGTTGCGCTGATGACTCCCAGTCAGTTGGGAGACAGCAATCTGCAGCAGGCCACCGGGGTATGTTCTTTCTTTCCTTTTTTTTTTTGACATCCCTTCCTCTGCGCAGAACTGGGTAGAACAGATTGCCATTAGCAATCGCCTGGACGAGCTGGAAAATGACCTAAAAAAGCTCAAACTCTCGGGGGAAAGTCAGGGGCAGTCATCCGCCGAGCTGGAGAAGACTAAAAAGCTTTTGGAATCCGAGCGGCAAAAGTCCTCCGAGCTGGCGGCGGAGGTGACTCGGCTCGAAGCTGTGGTCAAGAAGCGCGACCACGATATAAAGCTTGCAACCAACCGGAAGCTTCAGGCCATCTCCGACCTGGATATCATGAAAGTGGAGAATCGGGGATTGGATCAGCGTGTCAAGGAGTTGGGCAACCTCTTGTCCACCGAACGGGAAGGCCGCTCGGCCGATCAGGCTAAATTTGAAGGGGATTTGAAAGATCTCCAGGCTGCCCTTGACGCTTCCCGAGCCACGCTCAAAGAATATCAAGACGGGGAGCCTGGCCGGTCGGCTGAAGTGCGGAAAGCTTTCGTCCGCTCGGACGAGTTCGGTGAAAAGTTCAGCGACAAGCTGTCTCTAACTTTTGAAGAGGCTATCAAGGTGGCGGTTGATTATTTGAAGACTAAGGGTCATCTACCCGCCGAGCTGTCCGTCCCCCCAGAAGATCTGGTTGTCATGATGGGCTCTATCCCCGACGCCCTTTTTAATTTCGATGAGTGAGGAGTATTTGAACCGTTTTTTGTATGCCCGTCGTTCGGTGCAAATACTCTTGCTATTACTTCTTTTGTCTGTCCGCCGTTCGGCGTAAATGAACTCTGTTTTTTGTTTGTTATTTGATTGCTCGACCAGTATTCATCCTTAACCTTATTTTCGGCTAGAATTTTTTCACGCTAAGTATTCTTTATAAGGGAGTAGCTCGGCCGTAATATTCTCGCCTTAATAGCAGGACTTGATACTGGTCGGCGCTTACAACCGGGTCATACCATGCGAAAAGCTATCCGTCTGGATGGTTTATAGATGCCGGTTCGTCTCTCAATTTTTAACGTCGGAGCTCGACGGTCTTCCGACCGGAGGGTTTATAGACGCCGGTTCGTCTCTCGATTTTTAACGTCGGAGCTCGATGGTCTTCTAGCTGGAGGGTTTATAGTCGCCGGCTCGACTCTCGATTTTTAACGTCGGAGCTCGACAGTCTTCCGCTCGGAGGGTTTATAGTCGCCGGCTCGACTCTCGATTTTTAACGTCAGAGCTCGACGGTCTTCCGCTCGGAGGGTTTATAGTCGCCGGCTCGATTCTCGATTTTTAACGTCGGAGCTCGACGGTCTTCCGCTCGGAGGGTTTATAGTCGCCGACTCGACTCTCGATTTTTAACGTCGGAGCTCGACGGTCTTCTGCTCTGAGGGTTTATAGTCGCCGGCTCGACTCTCGATTTTTAACGTCGGAGCTCGACGGTCTTCCGCTCGGAGGGTTTATAGTCGCCGGCTCGACTCTCGATTTTTAACATAGTCACCGGCTCGACTCTCGATTTTTAACGTCGGAGCTCGACGGCCTTTAAGGCTAATTTCAACACTGCCGTTCGGCGAAGACTGCCAAATGCGTTTACCATTTTGCTTCCTGCATTAAAAGAACACAGGCAACCAAGAGATACACCAAATGAATTACATCAGCGCACCTCTCACCCAGCTCGGTACGGCTGGAGATGATTTGCGCTCCATGGTCGGTCCAGTTGCCGTCCATCTTCATCTTCTAAATAATAAGCACCCGAGCGGAGCTTTTCGATGACTTTGAAAGGACCCGCCCAAGGAGCCTCCAGCTTGCCAACGTCGCCGACCGGCTTTACTTTCTTCCAGAATATGTCGCCGACTTGGAAGGCCCTAGGGATCACGCGCTGGTTGTAATTCTGCTTCATCCTCTGCCGGTACGCCATCAGCCGGACGGACGCTTTGGCTCGCTCTTCATCAATCAGGTCCAATTCCATGTTCCACCGCTCGGCGTTATCATCATCATAATTCTGGATCCGGACGGACTCGACGCCGACTTCAACCGGGATAACCGCTTCCCCGCCGTACACCAAATGGAATGGTGTGACGCCCGTTCCTTCCTTTGGGGTCGTACGGATAGCCCATAAGACGCCCGGCAGCTCGTCCACCCAGCTTCCTCCTATGTGGTCGAGTCGAGCTCGGAGAATTCTGAGTATTTCTCTGTTGGTTACTTCCGCTTGGCCGTTACTCTGGGGATATGCCACGGAAGTGAAGTGTTGTTCAATGCCATAACTGTTGCACCATTCTTCGAGCTGCTTCCCGACGAACTGCCGCCCATTATCAGATACGAGTCGACGAGGAATGCCGAACCGACAGATTATATGCTGCCAGATAAATTTTTTGACCATTTGGTCTGTGATCTTCGCCAGCGGCTCGGCCTCCACCCATTTGGAGAAATAGTCCACCGCCACAAGTAGAAACTTCCACTGACCGGTCGCCATAGGGAATGGACCCACGATATCCATTCCCCATTGATCGAACGAACAGGCTACCGTAGACGCTTTCATCTCCTCTGCCGGTCGGTGGGAGAAGTTGTGGTACTTCTGGCAGGAGAGGCATGTCGAGACGGTCCGCACGGCGTCTGTTTGCAGGGTTGGCCAGAAGTATCCGGCCAGCAAGATCTTCTTGGCTAGCGATCATCCGCCCGGATGTCCCCCACACGATCCTTGGTGCACTTCGTGGAGGATGTACTCCACATCCTCCGAGCTTACACACTTCAACAGGGGGCGAGAGAAAGCCTTCTTGTAGAGTTGATCTCCAATGAGCGTGAACCGACCGGCTCTCCTCCTTAATAGCTGGGCTGCTTCCTGGTCGGATGGTGTTGCCCCCGATCGAAGAAACTCCATGATGGCCGTCCTCCAATCGCTCGGAAACGCGAGACCCTCCATCCGGTCGACGTAAGCCACCAAAGCTACTTGTTCAATTGGCTGTGGCTGACGACCGGCGATATTGAACTTGCTAGTTTGGCTAATTCATCTGTCGCCTGATTTTTCGCTCGGGATATCTTCTGGATAATAACTTCTCTGAAGTTGGCCTTGAGCTTTTCGAAGGCTTCAGCGTAAAGCTTGAGCTGGGTGTTGTTAATCTCAAAAGTGCCCGAGAGTTGCTGAGCGGCCAACTGGGAGTCCGAATGGATTGTCACCCGACCGACTCCTACATGCCGAGTTGCTTGCAAGCCGGCTATGAGGGCTTCGTACTTCGCTTCGTTATTTGTGGCTCTGTAGTCCAGCCGAACGGATAAGTGCATCCTTTCTTCTTGGGGAGAGAGTAATAGCACGCCAACCCCGCTCCCGATCCGAGTGGACTATCCGTCCACAAATATTTTCCACATGGCTTCGGGTTCTGGCTTTTGCACTTCGGTGACAAAATCTGCCAAGGACTGCGCCTTTATCGCCGACCGGGGTTGATACTGGATATCAAACTCACTCAACTCCGTTGTCCACTTGATGAGCCGTCCGGACGCTTCTGGGTTCAACAGCACTCTTCCCAATGGGCTATTCGTCCGGACTATGATGGTATGTGCTAGGAAATAAGGACGAAGTCGCCGAGCGGCGAGGACCAAAGCAAAAGCCAGCTTCTTGAGCCCAGTGTAGCGAGATTCAGCGTCTTTTAAAATATGGCTTAAGAAATACACCGGTTCTTCTCCGCTTGCCCTCACTAATGCCGAGCCCTTCTCGGTTGAAGATAAATAGATACAGAGCGGCTCACCCATAGCTGGCTTGGCTAGCACGGGCAAAGAGTTCAGATATGCCTTCAATTCTTCAAACGCCCGATCACATTCCTCGTCCCAATAGAACTTGGTAGCTTTGCGCAGGATTTTGAAAAAAGGGAAGCTCCGGTCGGCAGTCTTTGAGATGAATCTGGACAATGCTGTTATCCGACCGGTCAAGCGCTGTACTTCCCTTAGATTTCTTTGGGGCGGCATGTCTTGTAATGTTTTCACTTTGCTGGGATTGGCCTCGATGCCCCGCTTGGTCACTATATAGCCCAAGAAACGCCCGCCTTTTGCCCCAAATAGACACTTCTGAGGGTTCAGCTTAACTCCATACTTCCGCAGCGTTCGGAAAGTCTCCTCTATGTCTTTAAAGAGATCGGCCGCTCGGACGGATTTGATGAGAATATCATCCACGTACACTTCCAAATTTCGTTTGATCTGCTCCTTGAACACTCTGTTCATCAGGCGCTGGTAAGTTGCTCCAGCATTCTTCAGTCCGAACGGCATCACATTGTAGCAGTAAGTGTCGTCTGCTGTAACGAAGCTGACCTTCTCTTGATCTTCTCGGGCGAGCGGCACTTGATGGTAGCCCTGATAGGCGTCGAGCATGCATATTAACTCGCAGCCGGCTGTGGAGTCCACCAGTTGATCGATCCGGGTAGAGGATAAAAATCCTTTGGACATACTTTATTGAGATCTCGGAAATCGATGCAAACCCTCCACTTGTTGCCCGGCTTGGAGACTAGCACCACGTTCGCCAGCCAGCTCGGGAACTGGACCTCGCGTATGTGGCCGGCCTCCAGGAGCTTCTCAACCTCCACTCGGATGATGACATTTTGTTCAGCACTGAAGTCCCTCTTCCTTTGCTTCACCGGTCAAGCGTCCGGTCGGACATGGAGCTCGTGCTGCGCTATACTTGGCGAAATTCCGGGCAGCTCATGCGTCGACCAAACGAAGACACCGCATTTTTTCTAGAAACATTTGATCACTTCCTTTTTCTGGCTTGCCTCCAGATCGGCCGCGATGAAGGTGGTTGCTTCCGGTCGGGTCGGGTGAATCTGCACTTCCTCTTTTTCTTCATAAACCAAAGAGGGTGGTTTTTCGGTTATGGCGTTCACCTCGATCCGTGGCATTTTTCGAGCGGACCATCTCGACGTAGCATCGCCGAGCCGCCAGCTGGTCTCCTCTTACTTCTCCTACTTTATCCTCCACCGGGAACTTGATTTTCTGGTGGAAGGTGGAGACGGCCGCTCGGAACTCGCTGAGCGTCGGTCGCCCTAAGATGACATTGTATGTTGAAGGAGAGTTGACCACGATGAAGTTGGCAGTCCTCGTCCTTCTGAGCGGCTCCTCTCCCAGCGAAATAGCCAGTCGAACCTGTCCGACCGGCAGAACTTCATTGCCCGTAAACCCGTAGAGGGGGGTTGTCATAGGCAGCAGCTCTGCTCGATCAATTTGCAGTTGGTCGAAGGCCTTTTTGAATATAATATTGACCGAGCTTCCTGTATCGATGAAAATGCGGTGAATAGTATAGTTAGCTATTACCGCTTTGATGAGGAGAGCGTCGTCATGTGGCACTTCGACTCCTTCCAAGTCCCTGGGCCCGAAACTGATTTCGGGACCGCTCGCCCGTTCTTGGCTGCAGCCGACCGCATGGATCTGAAGCTGCCTGACGCTCGCCTTCCTTGCTCTGTTGGAGTCTCCTCTGGTCGGCCCGCCAGCAATGATGTTGATTTCTCCTCGTGAAGTGTTACTTCTGTTTTCTTCTTCCCGAGCGGACGGCCTAGGCCGCTCCCTAGACACCCGGGGATTGTCCTCGTGCCTTTGAGGGTAATGCCGTTCGGGAGACTGATGCTGTCGCCTGTCGGGTATCCGCCGATCGGCCTCATGATGTCGTTGTCTCCTATCGGATGATGGTGATCGACGGTGGCCACCCCGGGGCACGGGGTGGACGATCAGGGGAAGGCTCCGGCAATTTCTTGTATTATGCGTGTCTGTCCGATGGAATGAACAAAACATTGGGGTTCATACCTTTTTTTTAGGTTTGGGACACTCGGCAGATACTTCTTGAATGGCATGGGATCTTGCATGTTGTTGGGGGCGGACTACTTCAGCTCGCGGTCCTTTGGGCGGCTGATGAGCAGTGTGCGTCTTCCGCTCGGCAGGGGGTGGACGCTCGGTTGGAGCTTCCTTCCTTCGGGCCGCCTGGGCTTCCTCCACATTGATATATTCATTAGCCCGGTGTAACATATGATCGTAGTCTCGGGGCGGCTTTCGAATAAGTGAACGGAAGAAGTCACGATCCACGAGGCCCTGTGTAAATGCGTTCATCATCGTTTCTGAGGTGGCCGTTGGAATATCCATGGCCACCCGGTTGAACCGTTGGATATAAGCTCTGAGCGGCTCTCTAGGCTCTTGTTTGATGGCAAATAGGCTCACGCTAGTCTTCTGATAACGCCGATTGCTTGCAAAATGGTGGAGGAAGGCCGTGCGGAAGTCTTTGAAACTTGTGATGGATCCGTCCGGCAGCCTTCTAAACCACCGTTGCGCCGATCCCGAGAGGGTGGTAAGAAGCACTCGGCACTTTACTCCATCTGTGTATTGATGAAGGGTGGCTGTGTTGTCGAACTTACCCAGGTGATCGTCCGGGTCGGTGGTTCCATCGTATTCACCGATCGCCGGGGGCATATAGTGCTTTGGTAGAGGGTCCCGCAAGATGGCCTCCGAGAATTGACGGTTGATCCGCTCGGGGGGCCTTGCCTTTTCTGTTGTCTCGTATTGCACTTCGTCTGATGAAGATCCTCGATCACGATTGACTGCTGCGGCTTCAGGAGGCGTGCAGAATAGGGCCCGATGAAACGGAACCGTGGCAGCGGGTGCTTCCGCTCGGCCTCCCGATGCGGACGTCGCTCGTTGCTCCATCCGCTCGGCTTGTGCCTTCTGTTTTTGTTCCACAAGCTTAGCTGCTCTTGTCTCGATCAGAGCGTCGAGCTCCTCTGTGGAGAGCATCACCGAGTGCGGTCGTCCAGCTTCGTCCAATGCATCCGATCGGATACAAGAGCGTTCCCACAGACGGCGCCAAATTGATCCTGTCCGAACGCTGAATCGATGGACGCTGGGCACGTTTTGCTCTCCAAACCGATGACGTGGCTCACTGACTGACCGTATAGAGCTCCGGAGAAACCTGCAAAGAAGTCGAGCCGGGAAGGGGTTCCCGGCGACGACCCTCCGACGCTCAAGTCAGGCAAGGGGAAAACAAGAAGGTGGCTCCAAGGATCGAAGATTGTGTACCTCCGGCGAAGTGTGAGGCTCCTTATATAGAGCTGTGAAGAGGCTCACGCGCATATACCGAGGCGAATACGTGTCCTCTAACCATACCGCAGTATGGGCTTATCAGAAGAACTTACCTGACACCATACTGCTACAGTCTGAGCACATCTCTGATGGGACAGCGGAACCCTCTGTCGTAAGATCCTGCGTATAGCCTGGTCGTTGAACATACCCGCTGTCAGAGGATGTTCCCTTGTCCTTTTGTCTCTTCTTACCCCATCCCGAGCGTCCGGCCGATCGGCAGTCCCCTCACGTCCGGCCGATCGTATGTGCTAGTCCGCTCGGGAGATTCCCGGTTGTGTGCTCTGTGGAGACTGTTTGCAGTATTACTAGTTTAAGCCTTCGGCCGAGCGGGTTGCCCGCTCGGCCATACAACCCTGTTCAACATGAGCATCGGAACCCCGACTCCCGACCGGGAACTTTCGGCCGGTCGCCCCAATCTTTGTCCGCTCGGACAAACCCCTGGTTGAACTTTTACCTTTCGACCTCCACGTGGCGTTGACTCTGCTTAAAGGGGGTCCCCCCTCCTTATTACCGGATCAATAAACTAATGAAAAAAGTTCTTTACATCAAAACTAATTGCACTCAAAATATTAAATTTTAGAACTAACAAAGTCTTATAAAATAAAAACTCAATTAAATAAATCATCTTCAACCGTCATATTGATTCACAAAAATCTAAGTACCCATCACCTACAAAATACAATGAATATATTTGTATTAGTGAAATAAAATAATATTAAAGACAAAAAGTTAATAGAAATAATGATAAAGATTGAATATCATACCAAAACATAAGATGTAAAGTATCATTTCATATTCATCTAATCTAATAGTAATCTTCATTTACTGTTAACTGCAAATACATTTTATTTTTTTAAAAAAAATATAATAACATAATAAATATAAAAAATTGATAATATTTTAATGGAAAATTAAAATTATACCAGATGATAAGGCTAGACTATCATTGTAATATCCTGGTTCTGAGATTCTGGTTAAGTATGGCTTAAAAGGTTAGATGGTACTATCCATATCACCAAGGTGTACCTTCCTTTTCGGAAGCCCAAACTTAAGAACTCCAAAGTTAAGCGTGCTTGTGTAACAACCCGACCCCTCGGCCCCTTGAGCGACCCAACTGGCGGCCCATTTGGCGGTCCCTTGGGCGGCCCAACTGGCAGCCAAACTGGCGACCCCTTATGTCGTCGACCGACGACCTTCGGTTGTGTCGTTACTCACTAGGACTTCCCACCCCTGGCCAGTGGATTTTTACCTTCCCCAGGATTTAAACTCTAGACCTCCAGGCTAAGTACTAGAGTTTATGAATCCTGGTAGCCAAGTGAGCGCCACTTGGCTACCAGGATTCATAAACTCTAGTACTTATCCTGGAGGTCTAGAGTTTGAATCCTGGGGAAGACAAAAATCCACTGGCCAGGGGTGGGAAGAAGGGTCGCCAAATGGGCGGCCAGTTGGGCCGCCCAAGGGGCCGGGTCGTTACAATAAAAAGGTACCTTATATTGTAACGACCCGGCCCCTCGGCCCCTTGGGCGACCCCTTGGCGGTCCCTTGGGCGACCCAACTGGCAACCCATTTGGCGACCCCTTATGTCGTCGACCGACGACCCTATTCTGTGCCGTTACTCACTAGGTCTTCCCACCCTTGGCCAGTGGATTAATACTTTTGCCTTCCCCAGGATTCGAACTCTAGACCTCCAGGCTAAGTACTAGAGTTTATGAATCCTGGTAGCCAAGTGAGCGCTCACTTGACTACCAGGATTCATAAACTCTAGTACTTATCCTGGAGGTCTAGAGTTCGAATCCTGAGGAAGGCAAAAATCCACTGGCCAGGGGTGGGAAGACCTTGTGAGTAACGACACATGCCCAAGGGTTGTCGGTCGACGACATAAGGGGTCGCCAGTTGAGCCGCCATTGTGGCCGCCCAAGGGACCGCCTAATGGGCCGCCATTGTGGCCGCCCAAGGGGCCGAGGGGTCGGGTCGTTACAGCTTGGCTTGGAGTAATATGAGGATGGGTGACCTCCTACGAAGTTTCCAGGGTGTGTGGGAGTGAGGACAAAACACGCTGAAATGACCTCCGGTGGTCTGTTGAGCTAGTCGTCAACCTGATGGATAATTCTGGTGGTGCTCCCGATTTAGTCCGGGTGGGGCTCGCCCGGGCTGGGGAGTTACAGATGGTATCAGAGCGACCTTGTGACCGAGAGTGCGCTTGTGACAGGAGCACTCAAGGCACCACCTAGCGAGGGAGATTTTGGGATTTGTCTGTGGTGTGATTCATGGTTACACAACGAGGGCATTATGTCTTTAAGTGGGGGTGATTGTAATACCCCGGTTCTGAGATTCTGATTAAATATGACTTAAAAGGTTAGATGGTACTATTCATATCACCAAGGTGCACCTTCCTTTTCGGAAGCCCAAACTTAATAATTCCAAAGTTAAGCATGCTTGACTTGGAGTAATATGAGGATGGGTGACATCCTGGGAAGTTTTCCAGGGTGCGTGCGAGTGAGGACAAAGCACGCTGAAAGGGCTTCCGGTGGTCTGTGGAGCTAGTTGTCAACCCGATGGGCAATTCTGGTAGTGTTCCCGGCTCGGTCCGGGTGGGGCCTGCTAGGGCCGGGGCGTTACAATCATTCCTCCAAGTGTATCCTCAAATTTCGGTAAAAGATCATAAGGTCTAATCAAACTCTCTTCTAGTTCTAGGGCAACTTGTATTCTTACTTCACACCAATTTGGTCCTAGTGCTTGTCTCCCTACTATAGTATTTGGATTCATGCTATGGAGGACTCCTTTTGCTATAATTTTCGTTGAATCAAATAAACTTTTGATCAAAACAGAGTATCCAACCTACATAAAAGTGTAAAAGAGTTAAACATTTGAAGAGTTTGAAGATGTGTGAAATAGATAATAAAAATGTAATTAAACAAACCTTACTCGTAAAGATGGATGATGAAGAACATAAATTTATGGATTACTAGTTGGTAATGTGTGCTGATTACTATTGCAATTTGAAAGAGGATTCTGGTTTGATTGATCAAAAATCTTGGCTTCTAATATTGCAATATGCTGGCCTTGCTTTTTTAATTTGCTCGTCTATTTTTTTAATTGTCTATTGTTCCATCACTAGTCGATTGCATGTGGTACGACTAGGAACTTCTCCCCATAAATCAGATGGACTAACACCATCACCAAGCATACGTACTCGACTAGGTCTATCTAGTCCCATGATTTAAGCAAATATATCATTCTGATTCACTGGATCATTAGAATCTTCAGGAAGTTGATTTGTTAATTCATTCATTACGGCCTTTATCAAAACATGACATGTTAACAATTATTAAATATATAATGATAATTAAAATAAATCATTTTCGCTACAACACATTTGAAAAGTATAAAATAGTTTACCAATTTTTCTGCTACAATATTACTTGAGGGACTTCCATTGGCATGAGTAAAATAAACGTTGAATAATTCAACTCGTGATGGAGGATGATCTTTTTCTTTTTCCTATAAATATTCAAGTTCATCCAAATCTAATGAGCATGCTTTTCACATAAATGTACAAACATATTACTTGATTAATCAATTAGCTTATAAAAGAATATCGAATAGTTGAGGCATTCATGATGCATGATCGCATTTCCATAATAGAATTGTGCAATATCTAGATTACAGAAAGCTGCAAATATATTACTTGATTAATCAATTAGCTTATAAAAGTGGGAATGAATAGTTGAGGTATTCATGATGCATGATGCATGATCGCATTTCCATAACAGAAAGACAAACTTTACCATGCAATAAAAATTTAGAAAGCAAATTTTCGCATTTCCATAACAGAAAGACAAACTTTACCATGCAATAAAAATTTAGAAAGAAAATTGAAAATTTGCTTGAGATTAATGTGCAAACAAATTCTACCATTTAGAAAGTTTAGAGATACTAAACTTTGTATAGAATTATAAGATGAATAAAAAGAATTATCAATTTATGTTGCACTTAGTAAAAGATGTCCTTCCAGTGGTCTAATGCATTATCTTGTACTTTCTAGCAGCTTTATTTTTTTCACTCATTTCCTAATATATTGAAATACACATGATACACAAAATAACAATATATATATGAATTAAATCAAATTATATTCTAAATAAAAAAATATTATCTACCTTTGATTTTTCCTTTTCTATAAAGTAATTAGTCTCATATACTGTTGTGCATGAGCTCTTTTTGATCTCTCTGTTGTAAAAGAACTTGAATTGATAATTCAGGATTATAGTACTTATTTTTAAATTCTGACTTCCAATTTCTCCATTTTTTTCCTATTGAGCGTAACGTCCAATTTTTTGTCACTGGAGGAAGATCATACTTTTCCTACCCAAAATATTTAGATAAATTATCATTACATAAATTAAAAATCTTAAACACTAAAATAATGCAAAAGTAATTTATTTACCTTTATAACATTTAACATGTCTTTCTTTTTATCTGCTGGCATTTTATGTCAATTTTCAATATCAATAGGACAATACTTACCATTTCTTGCCAAAGAACCCAAGAAATCAGTAAATTTATTTCTTTTTGTTCCTATAGGACGCTCCATATCATCACATGGAATCTCAATGCGTGGTAAGGTGCTAGGTCGACCCCAAATTTCTTTCATCTATGTAGGATCTTTTTTTCCTATTAGTATTATGAAGTACATCATCACTATCTGTGCACATATAATAAAGATATATAAGATAGAATATAAATAATATAATAAATTATTATAATTTTCATATATGTTACCTTTATTCGATTCTTCGTTCATATCATCATTTTGGTCTGGAACTAAAGAATTGTTTTCCACATGTGGGATATTATCTTGTACATCAACATGGAATTGATTTGAAGCTGCATCTCCTTAGTTATTCAATGTGCCTTGTATATTTTGACCATACAAGTAATATCATATTGATTCAAGTAAAAAATGCAAATAAGAATTTTGTATGCATAAATTTAGATAGTACCTTGTTCAATTGAATGTCTATCTGTGTGATTTGTACTCATAGCTGGTGGTTGCATATCAATCTCAATTTGAAGTTTAAAGCGAGATTTCCTATTAGTTCAACGCTTAAAAGCTATTCCTGCTACAAATAATAGTTAGTTGCAAATTAATTTTTATAATTTTATATATATTACCTTTATTTGATTCTTCGCTCATATCATCATTTTGGTCTACAACTAAAGAATTGTTTTCCACATGTGGGATATTATCTTGTACATCAACACAGAATTGATTTGAAGCTGCATCTCCTTGGTTATTCAAGGTGCCTTGTATATTTTGACCATACAAGTAATATCATATTGATTCAAGTAAAAAAATGCAAATAAGAATTTTGTATTTATAAATTAAGATAATACCTTGTTCAATTAAATGTCGATCTGTGTGATTTGTACTCATAGCTGATGGTTGCATATCAATCTCAGTTTAAAGTTTAAAGCGAGATTTCCTATTAATTCGACGCTTAGGATCCATTACTAATACAAATAATAGTTAGTTACAAATTATAGATAACACAAAATCATAAACCTTCTATTATCAAATATAAAAAGTCAAAAGTTAAAGTTAAACATAAAAAAATAAGTGCACATCACAATATATCATTCAATCATCATATAAAAATTCATATTATACTGTTATTACAATGATAATTAACTAAACATAAATACATGAATCAAATAAATTTTCATCATATATCGATATCAATTTCCACTCCTGCAACATCATCACGAACCCAAACCACTTCTTCATGTTCATTGTAGTCTTCAGAATCATGAATATAACTTTGAAGATATGTATCAACATCTGCCATAAGCTGCATTTTATACTTTGCTTGTGCATCAGTGGTGATAATGACATACCAATCACAATCAACTAGAACTTCCATATAAAATACTTGCATAGCTTGAGATGCCAAAATATAAGGCTCATTATGGCGCCTAACATTTTTAAAATTGACTAATACAAAACCATTCTCATCCAATTTTAGTCTTTTGCATTTAGAGATCCACTCACATTCAAATAAAACAACTTTTCGACCTCCTCCATAGTCTAACTCAATCACATTTTGTAAAATCTCATAATAATCAAGTTCATTTAATACTGGATTATGATCTCTTATACTTGAATAACTTGAAGTAGTTGCCCTAACAATTACACCACAATTTTTAGTTTTTCTGTTATGTTCCATTTCCTTTGTATGAAACCTAAATCCATTTGAAACAAATTTTTTATATCGTATGCCAATGACATCTGGACCCTGGCAATTGATCTCAAATCATTTGACACTGGATCATCTGTTGGAAGATTTGTATCTTCAATCTATCATACAATAAGTACTTAAAAACCTCCTGATAGTATAGGTGGTGGTCTTCCATGCTCTTCTGTGCCATCAAAAAATTGAGCATTTTTTCCGAAATACATGATCACTATTTAAAAACCTCTGATGACCCATATAGTAGTATTTTTCACCATGTTTTAACCATTGTGAATGTGTAAATTGATGACATACTAGGCATGTAAGTTTTCCTTTAGTACTCACTTTTGATAAGTTTGTATATCTGGGGAAATCACTTATTATCCATAGTAATGCGACATGCAATTAAAAATCTTGTATAGTTGATGCATCATATGTCTGAACTCCTATATCTCCCATAAATCTATCAAATCTGCAATAAGAGGTTGCAAGTAGATATCGATGTTATTTCCTGGAGTAGATGGACCAGGTATCAATAGTGACAACATAAAGTATGGTTGCTTCATACACATCCATGGTGGAAGATTATATGACATTAAAATAACTAGCCACGTACTATGTGCCACACTCATATTTTTGAATGGATTAAATCCATCTGATGCTAAACCAAGTCTTATGTTCCTAGGATCCTTTGCAAATTCTGGGTGCTTATAGTCAAATGTTTGCCAAGCTGTAGAGTCAGCTAGATGCCGCATGTAACCATCCTTTGTGCGGGATTCAGAATGTCATTTCATATGGGATGCTATTTTAGATGACATGAACAAACGTTATAATCTAGACTTTACTGGAAAATACCACAAAACCTTATGTGCAATTTTTCTCTTCTCACCAGTAGGATCATTTTCAGATGTTTTCCCATCTAAGCTCATTACATGTTTTGCATTGAATTCTATCTTTATCCAACCTCCAAAACAAAGTTCAATCATTAGGACAAGCATCAATCTTTTTGTAACCAAGTCCTAATTGCTTTATCAATTCTTCTGCTTCATAGTACGACTTAGGCAAATCATCCATTGCATTTGGAAATGCTTCTCTCAATAAATTTAAAAGCATATCAAAAATCTTGTTGGTCATTTTCCCTAAACACTTCAAATGAAGCAAACGAATAATAAATGCAAGTTTTGAGAATTTCTTACAACCTGGATATAATTCTTTTTGTGAATCATCAATTAATTTATAGAATTTCTTTGCCTCTCTAGTTGGAATTTCCTTATCATTTTTAAATTTTGATGTGCTGATAATACTATCATTATGCTCTGTGATCCGGTGATAAGGTCGGGCCCCGCCCCGCAGGAGGTCAACGCCACGTGGAAGGTCAAAATCAAGGAGGTCAATGCCCCCAGGCTAGCGTTCGACCGGGTGACTCCATCAGCCGATCGGACTAAGGAATGGCCGGTTTGACGTTATTACAGCTCGGTCTCGCACCGAGCTTTTGATGCTCAAAGACTATCACCAAAGCAGGTGCCGACCGGCAAGTCATGTGTCGAGCGGCTGGGCATTTACCGAGCGGACATCTGAATCGGCCATAGATCATATCACGATCAGCGAAGCGTAAACCTGACCCAACAAACCTAGAGAGTGGAAGTAGCCGAGCGGCCACCCCGCTCGGCCCAGACATCGGAAATAGCCGAGAGGTCATCCGCTCGTCCCACTAGCAGACAAAAAAGCAGGATCGATTAATATCCTCCTTGAGACTCGTGTCGTCGACAAACAGCATGGTCGGCAGCATGATTAGGCAGAGATCAGGTAGAGAATCGTATGACGGAAGCTTCCATTGTCTTGTCAGGATATGCTCGGGTCATTGAGGTATGGCGTCAGAGGTACTTTTTCTGACATGCCCTTTCAGGAAAGGCTTTGAGAAACGTGCACGCGCGCTCTCAGGGTCCTATATAAGGAGCCCCAAGCTTCGTCAGAGGTATGCTCATTCTACTGTAGCTATAATTACATTGCCACTTTCGTTTCTTTGCTTGCTTGCTGCTTTCGCCGGAGATTTGACTTGAGCGTCGGAAGGTCATCGCCAGGGAACCACTCCCTGGCTCGACACTAACGCTTTTGTGCTTGCAGGCTAGTCTCATCGGAGGTCCATGCACGGTCAACAGGAGTGCCACATCCCCAGTGCTAGTCTCATCGGAGGTCCATGCACGGTCAACAGGAGCGTCACATCCCCAGCGTCTGTCACTTCGACTCTCGGGCATGATCAAATTTGACGTCGTCTGTGGGAACGTACCTGTATCCGATCCGAGAGGATGGAAGAAGCTGGACAACTTCACATGGTGGCGCTCACTCAAGAGGAGCTCGACGCACTTGTACAATCGTGAGCAGCAAAATTAGTCGAGTAGCAGCAGCAAAGAGCGCTAGCCGATCGGCTGGCCCAACAAGAAACATCGGCCTTGGGAGGCCAAGCGACCCATGAAGACCGATCGGAGCAATTGTCCATCTAGGGGCAGAATAAAGGGTCGACCGACACTCATGGGGAGGCTCCACCCACGCCAATTCCATTCCACCGAGCCTTGTTTCAAACGCCCTCCGAGATTGCTCAAGCCAATCAAGGGACGAACTCTTCTTCAGATGAAGCACCTGTGCGAGACGCAAGGAAAGGCAAGGCTCCCCGAGCTGATTCGTCACCCGAGATGATCAACCGCCAGTTCTTCGAGGCAATCCTACAAGATCCGCTGCCAAGGCACTACGCTCCCTTCGCGATCGGGGAATACAATGGGTCAACCGATCCGGACAACCACTTGGGACAATTCGGCAACGCTGCCACCCTCCACTAATATATAGATGGGGTGAAGTGTCGAGTCTTCCTCACGACACTCTCCGGTTCGGCTCAGCGGTGGTTCAGAAGGTTGTCAGACGGATCAATAAGGAGCTTCAAAGAGTTCCGAACGGCCTTCTTACATCACTTCGCAAGCAGCAGACGATACCAGAAGACGAGCGTCAACTTGTTCTCCATGAAGCAAGGCCCCAGAGAGTCCCTCCGAGCGTACATCCAATGCTTCAATTAGGTGGTCATGGACATCCCATCGGTCTCGTCCGAGACCATGATGAATGCGTTCACCCAAGGGCTCATGAACGGAGATTTCTTCTGGTCTCTCATCCAAAAGCCACCTCGGGACTATGACCACATGATGAAGAAGGCCAATGAATACATAAACGTGGAAGAGGCCCAGGCGGCGAGGAGGAAGGAAACGTCGTTTGAACCATCGGCGTCGACCGAACGGAGGCTGCCGATCAGCCATCAGGCACCACGAGGACCCCGAGCCGAAGGGACACGGCTACACTAGGAGGCAAGGCCTCATGTAGTTCAGCACATGGCCTCCGAGCATCCAAAATCAAAAGGGAAGGTATGGACCCCCATGTTCTGTTCCTTCCACCAGTCAGCAACTTACAACACCCGCGATTATCGTGGATTCAATCGGTCGCCCAACCAGTGTCCAGAAGTTATCGCCGCCGGTCTCCCTCTCCTGACCGGCGACATGGGCATCAGAACGCCAGACGACGAGAGGACGCAAGGAGGTCGCAGCAGCAGCCCCATAGGAGAAGCGCTAACCCCACCCGAGCTGAACGCGATCGGAGAAGACCGTCCGCTCGGGAGGAGGAGAATAGGAGCAACACGGTGCGAGGTAAGATCAACATTATAGCTTGCGGAGACTCCAACCGAGCCCGAAAATCATACACTCGGTGGCTAGAGATCCACGTCGTTGGCTGCAGCAGGGAGAATACGAGCGGGCTCGAGATCAGCTTCGGCCCCAGGGATCTCGAAGGAGTTGAAGTGCCGCACGACGACACCCTCATTATCTGAGCGGTAATTGCAAACTATACCATTCACCGTGTATTCGTTGACACAGGCAGCTCGATCAATATCATCTTCAAGAAGGTGTTTGATCAACTACAAATCGATCGGGGTGAGCTGCTGTCGATGACAACCCCGCTGTACGGGTTCACCGGCAATGAGGTTCAGCCGATCGGTCAAGTCAAGCTGGCCATATCACTTGGAGAGGAACCACTCCGAAGGACAAGGGTCACGAACTTCATCGTGGTAGACGCCTCCTTAGCCTACAACGTCATTTTGGGCTGACCGACCCTCAATGAATTCTGAGCGATCGTCTCAACCTTCTGCTAGAAGATCAAATTTCCAGCGGAAGATCGGGTAGGAGAGGTAAAAGGTGATCAGTTGGCCGCTCGGCGTTGGTATGACGAGATGGTCAAGATGGAGGAGAAGTTCGCACGGAAAGCACCCCGGCTGGAGGTAAACGCAGTAACTGAAAAGCCCCCTACTTTGTTTTATGAGGAGAAAGAAGAAGTACAGATCCACCCGAGCCAAGAGGGAGCAACTACCTTTATTGCCGCCGATCTAGAGGCCACGCAGAAAGTTGAGCTGATCGCATGTCTCCAGCAGAACCACTACGTGTTCGCATGGTCGACGCATGAACTGCCCGGCATCTCCCCGAGCAGAACCACGACGTGTTCGCATGGTCACCTCAATAAGGCTTGCCCAAAGGACTTCTACCCCCTACCTCAGATCGACCAGATGATGGGCTCCACTGTCGGATGAGAGTTGACATGCATGCTGGACGCGTATCAATGATACCATCAAGTGCCGCTCGCCCGGGAAGATCAAGAGAAGGTCAGCTTCATCACAACCAACGGTACATACTGCTACAATGTTATGTCGTTCGGATTGAAGAATGTTGGGGCCACATATCAAAGACTGATGAACAAAGTGTTTCGGCGGCAGATCGGCCGCAATATGGAGGTATATGTAGACGATATACTAATTAAGTCCCTCCGAGCTGCTGATCTATGTGCAGATGTAACGGAGATGCCAGATGCTGAGGACGTACGGGATCAAGCTAAATCCGAACAAGTGTCTGTTCGGCGCGAAGAGCGGGCGATTTCTGGGTTACATCATTATCGAACGGGGAATCAAAGCAAACCCTAGCAAGGTGAAGGCGCTACAGGATATGCCGCCCCCCAGAAACCTGAAGGAAGCCCAGCGTCTCACCGGTCGGATAACTGCATTATCTCGGTTCATTTCCAAATCATCCGACCAGAGCCTGCAATTCTTCAAGATATTGTGCCGAGCCACCAAATTTCAGTGGGACGAGGAGTGCGACCGGGCATTCGAGGAACTCAAGGCGTATCTAAACTCGTTGCTTGTACTGGCTAAGCCAACTACTGGTGAGCCGCTCTGAATCTACCTGTCCTCGACCGAGCATGCTGTCGGCTCAGCACTAGTCCGTCAGAACGGCGAAGAACAACCAGTGTATTTCCTGAGTCATATATTAAAAGACGCTGAGTCCCGCTACACTGGTCTCGAGAAGCTTGCTTTGACATTAGTACTCGCCGCTCGGAGGCTCCGCTCGTATTTCCTCGCGCACACTATCATTGTGATGACCAATAGTCCTTTGAGGAGAGTCCTCCTAAATCCTGAGGCTTCCGGATGACTGATCAAGTGGACAACAGAGCTCAATGATTTTGACATCCAGTATCAGCCCCGAGCGGCCATCAAGGCACAGTCCTTGGCGGATTTCGTCACGAAGTTACAAAATCCTGAGCCCGACTCAATCTGAAAAATATATGTGGATGGGTCATCCACTCGGCACGAGAGCGGGATCGGCATACTGCTCATCTCCCCTCAGGACGAACGAATGCAATTGTCTGTTCGGCTGGACTACAGGGCAACAAATAATGAAGTCGAATACGAGGTGCTGATAGTTGATCTGCAAGCCGCCCAACACGTCGGAGCCATTAAGGTTCTCATTCACTCGGATTCTCAATTAGCCGCTCAGCAGCTTACTGGGACATTTGAGATAAGTAACACAAGGTTCAAGCTCTATGCTGAAGCTTTTGAAAAGCTGAAGGCCAATTTTTGGAAGGTCACTATACAAAAGATCCCCCATGCGGAGAACCAAGCTGCAGACGAATTGGCCAAACTGGCCAGCTCTCTATCCCCGATCATCATATCACAGCCGATCGAGTAGTGTCCCTGGTGACCCACATTAATCGGACGGATAGGCTCACCTTCACAAGCGATTGGAGAACAGCGCTGGTAGAGTTTTTGCGATCGGGAGCTGCACCCTCCGATCGGGAAGAGGCAAACTTATTGAGAAAAAGAGTCGGTCGGTTCACTCTGATCAGGGATCAACTCTGCAAAAAAGCCTTCGCTAGACCTCTCTTAAGTGAGTCGGATCGGAAGACGTAGAGCACATACTACGAGAGATGCATCAAGGATCCTGCGGCAGGCACCCGGACTGCCGCTCATTAGCAAGGAAGATCCTCCTGGCCGGATACTTCTGGCCGACCCTCCAGGAGGACGCTGCTCGGGCAGTCGCCACCTGCTTATCCTGTCAGAAGTATCACACCTTCTCGTATCGACCAACCAAGGAAATGAAAGCGTTTATTGTGTCTTGTCGTTCAACTAATGGGGCATGGATATCATGGGACCCTTCCCAATGGCGACAGGTCAGTGGAAGTTCCTGCTTGTCGCGGTCGACTATTTCTCGAAGTGGGTTGAAGTCGAGTCGTTGGCCAGGATAACCGAACAGATGGTTAAGAAGTTCATCTGGCAGCATATCATTTGCCAATTCGGCATCCCTCGTCGGCTCGTCTCGGACAACGGGAGACAGTTCGTGGGTCAAGAACTCAGTGAATGGTGGGAGGGCTATGGCATCCAGCATGCCTTCATCTCGGTAACATATCCTTAGAGTAATGGGCAGGCAGAAGTCACCAATCGGGAGATATTGCAGATCCTATGCGCGCGGCTCGATCATATGGAAGGGAGCTGGGTGGATGAACTCCCCAGCATGATGTGGGCGATCCGCATGCCCCCCAAAGAAGGAACAGGAGCAACCCCCTTTCACTTGGTGTACGGCTGCGAAGCTGTCGCCCCCGTTGAAGTTGGAGCAGAGTCCAACCGGATACAACAGTATGAAGAGGACAACGCTGAGCGGAGACTCCTGGAGCTAAACTTGGTGGATGAGGCATGTGCTAAAGCCGCCATCCGGCTGATGACATACCGACAGAGGATGAGGCAGAACTACAATCGAAGGGTGATCCCAAGATCATTTCAAGTCGGCGACTTGGTGTGGAAGAAGGTAAAGTCGGTCGGCAATGTCACCAAGTTGGAAGCTCAATGGGCTGGACCCTTCAGGATTGTGGAAAAGCTCCGCTCGGGCACCTACTACCTAGAGGATGAGGACGGACGATGATTAGAACGTCAGTGGAGCGCGAACCATCTCCATCCATACCGAGCCGGATGAGAGGTGCATTGAAAAAATCAATGTATTTTCTTTATCCTTGCGCCCTTTGAGTGTAGGGCTGAAATCAAAAGCAAAAGGTTGCCAAATTTCATGTCGAACGATAAGTCAAATCATCGAGTGACGACGTTAAACCCAGGTCTCCACCGACGGTCGAGCGGCGACCTTAAACCCGAGTCTTTATCAAATCGTCGAGCAGCGACGTTAAACCCAAGTCTCCACCGACGGTCGAGCGGTGACCTTAAACCTGAGTCTTCATCAAATCATCGAGCGGCGACGTTAAACCCAGGTCTCCATTGAGGGTCGAGCGACGACCTTAAAACCCAGAGGTATGACCATGATAAATTTATCAATGATTGAAATGCAAGCATGACGCCCGTTCGGGGCTATATAGTCAAAAGCTTTGTGATAGACAAGCAAACATGTGAGGAAGAACTGCAGAATGACTTCATTGATAACAAACCAAAAGCTGCCGAGCGACAGTCAAACATTCAAAGGTTACAAAATCCCTCCTCACTCAAGATAGTCGAAAACTTCGTCCGGCATCGAGTCGTTCAACTGAGCCCAGTCGATGACGCCGTCAGTTAGAGAGCTTGAGATATGCCCGTTTACCTACAACTGGTTGAATGTCCCAGTTATGGCCAGCTTGAAACTCCGGACGACCCGATTAACAACTTTGTCAGTAAATTTCTCCGAGCGGAGGAATTCTTGCTTCATGGTCTCGAAGCGGTTCGGTTCGGCGTCCTGGTAAGTCTTCAGGGCAGTGTGGGAGGACTCTAGAGCACCTTCAAGAGTCCTCACTTGCCCTTGAAGATCAGCCTCCCTAGCTAAGCGGTTGTCCCGTTCGACAGTCAGCGAGTTCTCCGCCTCCTTGAGCTTCGCATCTAACTTCTGAGCCTCCTGGTTCTTCAACTCCAGGTTAGCTATGACTCGGTTCTTCCTGTTGGCAGCCTGCTCGATCTTCTTGTCGTAGGTTTTCACCTGAGTCTCGAGCCGACCCAGCATGATGGCCTGATCAGCAGACTTCTTTCACTCGGCCTCAAGGAGTTTATTGGCCTTCTCTAGATCGGCCTGCAATTGGGCAATGGATGACCCCTGGGAGGAAGAGACACCATCAGAGATTTTGAGCTTCTTCAGCTCATCCTCCACGAAGGCGAGATGCTGACACATTGCCACGCTCTCCACCCAGTACTGCCACGGAACCGAAGAATGTTAATGCCGAGCAGAGGTAAAATCATGAATGGATTATTGCATACATACCTCGGTGGACATTTGCAAGTGGTTGTTGGCGAGCAGCCCTGGAGGCGTGGTTGCGACACGTGCTCGGGCCTCCTACCAAACCTTGGCGAGTGGCCCGCAGATGAGTATCTGATGTTCTGGAGTTAGCGGTTGATCGCTGACCGCCAAAAACTCCTCCTTTGGGAGGTTGAGGATTGTCATTACGGACCATCGATCGGTTGGCACTGACTGGGAAGAAGCCGCATGTCCAGAAGCTTGGGAGGTCAGGGTCAGAAGAATTTCGGATCACAGGATCCTCTGCCGAGCTGGAGGGGAAGATGTGATCGCCTGGGCAGCAATCGGGTCCGACGGTAGATCGGCCAGTGAAGGGGTCCGATCGGGAAAAATGACTTCCACTGTCTCAGGAGCTGCCATAGAGGAAGTGTCTCTCCGCTTGGAGGAACGCACCACAGAGGCAACAGAACGGGACGGGGTGGTCATGCGACGTCTCTTGAGCCTGAAGAGGGGAACTTCATTGCCAGAGGACCTCGAGCCTTCGGCCGGGCAGCAGGCAACGTCTCAGGTGGGAGTGGGACCGCCGTTGGTTCAGTGTGGGGTGTCTGGTCGGCATCTCCTTCAAGTGGCGTCGCCTCCCTCTCGCCCTCATGAGAGCTGACCGAAGTCAGGCCGAGGCTCGCCATCTCTTTCACCGCTGCCGCCTCTATCTCAGCGTTCTTCAACTTCATCAGATCGGCTACCCGGGCACGCATCATTATGTCAGCTGCAAAAGAAAGAATCAATCAGTTAGACTCAAGAGAAGAAGGCTGAGAAATTTCATACCTAGGCTACTCGGGAGCTTCGTTCAGATGGAGCACAACCTGAACATATACATCACCCCCTCTGGTAGCAGCTTGTGAATGTCGAACTTTTGGCCGGCCAACATGTTAGCCGCGTGAAGGTAGTCCGGCCAGCCCCGATACCTTTTCAGGTCTGGTTGAGGTGGAAGTCTGACCTGCCACTTGGTGCGGAAGCTCGGCCGCTCGGGGAGTCGCATGTAGAAAAAGTAATCTTTCCAATGTTTATTGGAAATGACATTTTGTCGAAAAAGACCAAACTGACCCGATACTGGAAGAGGTAGGTGCCCAGCTCGAATTGCTTGGGATAATAGAAGTAATGGAATACCTGAGGTGTTAGGGGAATACTGTGCACCTTGAACAGAACGACCACGCCACACAAGAGGCGAAAGGAATTAGGGACGAGCTGTGCTAAAGGGATGCGGAAGTAGTTACAGACCTCAATTATGAAAGGATGGATGGGGAATCGAAGACCGGCCATGAACTGGTCTCAGAAAAAACAGACAGTGCTAGTCAGCGGGTCATGGGGTCGATCGGACGGGGAGGCCAGGATTAGCTCGTGGTCATAGGGAAGGTCAAAGGCATTTACGAGGCTCGCAGCGTCGCCCGCGTCGAACTGAGTCTCCATGGTGTTGTACCAGAGACCGGAAGCGGGGTCGGACAGTTGAGAAGAGCTCACCATTGCTGGAAAATCGAAAAACAGAAAGCTCAATGGACGAAGGAAGGAAAAACGCAAAACAGACGCTGGAACAGTGGCGCGACAGAGAAAGAACAGTGGAAGACCAACGACAAAAAGGTTTAGGGAGGCTTACAGGGAAGAGAAAGGGGGCTGCAGAGAACATTGGATCGCCGCCGAGGAGCGTAGGGTCGCCGGAGCACTGGTCACTCGAGGTCGCCTACAGCCGCTGGAAAAGGAGACGCAAAGTGGGGACGAAGGTGGTGCCGCAGCCTTATAAAGGTTGGGCTCGACCGATCAGAGCCGTCTGATCTAGGTCATGAGAATCGGAGCGCAGATCCAGTCGTTGAATTCAAACCACCAAACGTCACATCGACGTCTGTCGCCTCGGACGTGTGGCGACTACGACGGTGACACATGGCACGCTCTCACAGGGCGGCATTTAATGAGCGCCATTATTAGACGTGGGCGTGCACTCGGCCTTAATGAGGGTGATTTGCACGAATTCCGAAGAGATTCGGATTACGTCAGCTTTGATCGCACGGTTCGCACTCATCCAAAGATGCCGAACGAAGAATCTTCCAAGTGCAAACCCTAAGAACACCGAGCGACCTTGAATATCAATCCTACATAGACCGGTCGGGGTCCAACCAACATACTAGCCGATCAGCTAACCAATCACCAGACTACCTTGTCCAGTCAGTCGGACTTGCTGCCTCCTTCAACTAGACTTAAGGGGGAGACATGTGATCCAGTGATAAGGTCGGGCCTCGCCCCGCAGGAGGTCAATGCCATGTGGAAGGTCAAAGTTAAGGCGGTCAATGCCTCTAGGCTAGCGTCCGACCGAGCGACCCCATCAGCCGGTCGGACTAAGGAATAACCGGTCCGACATTATTACAGCTCGGTCTCACACTGAGCTTCCGACGCTCAAAGACTATCACCAAAGTAGGAGCCGACCAACAAGTCATGTGCCAAGTGGCTAGGAATTTGTCGGGCGGACATCCGGATCAGCTACAGATCAGATCACGACCAACGAAGCACAAACCTGGCCCAGCAAACCTAGACAGTGGAAGTAGCCGAGCGGCCACCCCGCTCGACCCAGACATTGGAAATAGCCAAGGGATTATCCGTTCGGCCCACTAGCAGACAAAAACAGGATCGACTGATATCCTCCTCGAGAACCGTGCTGTCGACAGACAGCATGGTCTGCGGCGTGATCAGGTAGAGATCAGGTAAAGAATCATACGACGGAAGCTTCCACTGTCTTGTCAGGATATGCTCGGGTCATTGAGGTATGGCGTCAGAGGTACTTTTTCTGACATGTCCTTTCAGGAAAAGCTTTGAGAAGCGTGCACACATCGAGAATCATGCACGTGCGCTCTCAGGGTCCTATATAAGGAGCCCCAAGCTTCGTTGGAGGTATGCTCATTCTACTGTAGCTACAGTTACGCTGCCACTTTCGTTTCTTTGCTTGCTTGCTCCTTTCGCCGGAGATCTGACTTAAGCATCGGAGGGTCATCGCCGGGGAACCACTCCCTGGCTCGGCACTGACACTTTTGTGCTTGCAGGCTAGTCTCATCGGAGGTCCACGCACGGTCAACAGGAGCGCCACATCCCCAGTTCTAGTCTCATCGGAGGTCCACGCACGATCAACAGGAGCGCCACATCCCCAGCGTTCGTCGTCTCAACTCTCGGATAGGATCACCCTGGAATCCCAAATGCCTCGCAAACTAATCCTTGGATATCATCTACATCCTTTCGAGATGGAACAAAATTAGAGTTTATAGATGCACTATATGTTATCTCTCCATGAGCTACCCAGTGAGTATAAACTTTAATAAATCCATCAACCATCAAATGATCATAAGCAACCTCTCTTGAAACAAATATACCAATCTTACACTGCACACAAGGGCATAAAATTATTCCATTTATGTTAGCATTAGAAAATGCAAATTGTAAGCAAACACTCAACTCCATTTCTATACTCCTCAGTTTGTCTCGGTAAAACCATCCAACTATTATCCATAACAATTCTAAAAAAAAATTATTCAAATAAGTTTAACATTATATATAAATTGAAAAAATTTAATCATGATAAAGGTAATGCAAGTGAAATGCATGTCTAGATAGTATAATCTTTATTTTAAAATGTGCTCTGGAAATATTTTATCAAGCAAGGTATATTGTTAGGGAATAGTATATCCTGTGATGCTCAATAGGCAGAATTCAAGGTGAAGTAAAATTGAAGAACCATAAATTTTAGAAAATATATTACATTTTCTAATATAATTACCACAACCAAACAAATCAAAATTAAAACATTGTAATTAAGCCAACTTTATCACTGATATTACTCAAGCACATTATTAAAGTGATATTTTGCTAGTTAATGGTATAAGCAAAACAAAACAAAAAAAATTAAGATATAGAAAACCTAGAACTCTATCAAAAAATTCTTATCCTAATTGTTAGAAAGAGAGGGAGAAACAAGAGAGGATTAGTAATAAATTAATTAATGATTTCGTCAAAGGATCCATGTAATTTGTCCTTGATATCCAGAATGCTCATAAGCCAAGAACAAGAGAACAGAATAATGATCTGTATTCAGATAACAGAGGAGAAAAAACTAGATATTAAAGCACTTACAAGCTGATCTAAACTACAACATGAGAAATTAAATTTCAAGCCAAAGTGCAAATGTTGCTCGTGGCAGTGATAGTTAAGACAACAATTAAAATTGATAATAAGTTGAAGGTAGACTAAATGCAATGAGCTAGATTTTTACTGTTCTAAATATAGCAAACAGATTCAAACAAAAAAACATAAATTTGACTTCCGATTGGATAACAATGATATCTGAAACACAACAAAAGAAATTATTATCATAGACACAGGAAAATACCATTCGCAGAGATAGTAGGCAAAAGGTCAAAACTAACACAAATCAGCGCATTAGAGAAGAACAAAATACAACTAAGTCAAGATGTTTACATGCATGAATGCAGGTTAGTTGGAACCAAATTCAGAAGATAATAACATTATGGTGGTGGATTTAGAATTCTCCTAAAACAAATGGAAAATAGGAGGGAAAAATTGAACATGTTTTAGCAAAACAGATTACTCTACTTACACATAAATGTAACATTAAGGAAAACAAAACAAAAAATAAAGATTTGCAAAACCTAGAAACAAGAGAGGATTAGCACATACACAAACCTAAGAAGATAAAGGGTGGATTCAGTGTGTTCCTGGAAAAGGCAGCAGAGGTCTGTGTGAGCGGCGGCTTGCGATGTCAGAAAGAAATGCGACTGCATGCAAAAAAATAGAACCCGTGTGCGTCGTGAGCGAGAGGTGTGGTGTAGGGAAAAGAGGAAATCTAAGGAGAATGAGGTGGTGTGCAAAAAGCAAAACCTGGCCATGTGCAGTGTGAGAAAGAAGTTCGACACAGGAGAAAGAGATCTGTGAGAGCGGTGACTTGCGGCGTGCGAAGAACAGAACCGTGTGGCTTAGGGAAAAGAGGAGATCGATCGAAGGAGAATGAGCTCAATCGAAGGAGAACAGAGATTTTGTGCAAAAAAAGAAACCTAGCCGCGCGTGTGCGGCGCGAGAAAAAAGATTGGCACAGGAAAACAGATGGAGAAGGGTTTTAATTAAGTTACGTTAACTCATACTTATCAATTAAACTAAGGGGGTGTTTGGTTGATGGGTTTGGGAATGAGGGAATGGAATGATAGTAAAAGATAGTGTTTGGATTGTGGGTTTGGGAATGACATTTTAGGAATGATTACTAGATTTATGGGAATCAACCAAACCCATATAACTTGATGGGTTTCATTTCCATTCCTATTCTCATTCCACCTTATTATCAAACCCATACCCATAGTCATTCCCATCATTTAACCAAACGCCCCCTAATTGTTCATATATCAATAATGACATTTATTAAAAATGTCATGAGAAAGGGTCTATTTTGTTATTTAATTTTTATTTTTTTTAGTTTTTGATAAATGTCACTATAAGGTATTTATTATGATGCTTATAAATAAATGTCGTTAAGAAAATGTCACAATACACTAATTTTCTTATAGTGTTAAATGGGACATGATGCAATTGAGGCGCGGTGTAAATATTATTATACAAAGGAGGTCGTATGGACGAGTATTCTTCTACGAGAGCAATATGTAAGTCAAAATTTAATCAATATTCTTTTCATATTTTATATTATTTTTGGAACGATAAGTTCTTGATATACATATATGTTTATTCAACAGCACTTAAAAAACAGTCATTCAGGGATGAAACTTTGCAATGAAAAATTTTCATCCCCATTTTGTGATGAGTTTTACAACAAAAAAAATAAATTGTCACTACTTAGCAACATAATTCACAACGAAAATATTTGTTGCAAATCAGCAACAAAATATTTTTTATCGCCAAATTTATTACAATTTGGCCAGAAAACTAATATTTGTTGCAAATTCTACAACGAATAAAAAATTTATTGCAATTATTATAACGAAATGGTTATTTGTTGCAAATTCTGCGACAAATAAAAAATTTATTGCAATTATTTCAACGAAATAGTTATTCGTTGCAAATTTTGAGATGAAAGAGTTATTCGTCGTAGATTTTGCAACCAATATTGAATTAGTTGCAAATGCCTGCGACAAATACTTGTATTTGTCACAACAACCTAAGATAATATTAAATATTTTTATTTTCATATATTTTATATGAATTATTACTATTTATTTAAATTTTTTATTTTTGTGTTTCTGCAACAAATCAATGGATTCATTGCAATTCTACGACGAATCTAGCATTCATTGTAGATTGGGTGATTTTTTTTTTAAAATATGCCTGAAGTCAGTTGATAGACATAGAGAGTTTGGAATGACATAAAACCAATTCCAATATATTCGTTTAGTTCTCATGATTATATCTATACCTTAAAATATCAATTTGACCAAATATATTAGTTTGGAATGACATAAAACCAATTCCAATATATTCGTCTAGTTCTCATGATTATATCCATACCTTAAAACATCAATTTGACCAAATATATTTTGATCAGTCACTTTTTCAATACCGATGTGTCTGAAAAATCTAATTCATGTTTAAAATATATTAGGTCAAATTGATGCTTAAAATTATAGATATAATCAGGAGAATTAAACGAATACATAAGAACCGGTTTCATATCATTTCGAGCTCTCTAGGTCTATCAATTGGCTTCGGATATCTTTTTTTTTCTGAAAAAATCACCCAATTGGTGATGAATGTTGGATTCGTCCGATTCGTCGCCAATTTGTCGACAAATCCATTATTCATAGTAGATTGGGTGATTTTTCAAAAAAAAAATAAATAAATACGTCTGAAATCGATTGATAAACCTAAAGAGTTCGGAATGACATGAAATAAGTTCTTATGTGAATCTAGTTCTCCTGATTATATCCATGCTTTTAAACATTAATTTGATATAATATATTTTAATCAATGATTTTTTAAACATAAATTAGATTTTTCAGACATATTAGTGTTCAAAAAATCACTGATTAAAATATATTACGTCAAATTGATATTTTAAGACATTAATATAATCAAGAGAACTAGATGAACACAAAAGAACTCATTTCATGTTATTCTGAATTCTCTAGTTCTATCAATTGGTTTTGAACATATTTATTTATTTATTTTTAAAAATCACACAATCTGCAATGAATCCTGGATTCATCGTTGAATCAGCAACGAATCCATGAATTTGTCACAAAATTGGTTGCAAATGTTTATATTCGTTGCCAATTCTGTGACGAATCCAGACTCGTCACAAATTTGGTGATTTTCAAAAAAAAATATGCCAAAGACAGTTAATGGACCTGGAGAGTTCAAAATTACATAAAACAAGTTCCTATATGTTCGTCTAGTTCTCCTAATTATATAAGTGTCCTCAAACATTATTTTAATCCAATATATTTTTTTATAGCTAAGTCAATTAGATTACTTTCAAAGGTAAGTTGAATATGTTAGAGTTACAAAGGAAATTTAGTTAAATATGTTAGTGTTATAAATTAATGTTAGAGAGCTCAGAATGACACAAAATCAGTTTTATGAGTTCGTCTTGTTCTCTTGATTATATCTATGTCTTACAACATTAATTTGACCTATTATATTTTGAACAGTAATTTTTTGAACACGAATATGTCTAAAAAATCTAATTCATGTTCAAAAAATCATTGATAAAAAGTACATTATGTTAAATTAATGTTTGAAGACATGGATAAAATTAGAAGAACTAGACGAACACATAAGAACTGGTTTTCATGTCATTTTGAGCTCTCTAGATCCATCAACTGCTTCGGATATTTTTATTTTTGAAAAATCACCCAACCCAATCTGCGACGAATCCTAAATTTGTTGCAGTATTACCGACGAATCCGTGGATTCGTCACCGATTATGCGATGAATTGATGTATTCATCACCAATTCTGTGATAAATTCAAGATTCATCATAGATTAGATGATTTTTATCAAAAAAATAAAAAATATCTGAAGTCGGTTGTGTAGGATCAAAAAGCGCTGGAGGAGGGGGGGTGAATAGCGCTCGTGGCTAATTCGTTTGTTTTTAAAAGAATCGAGTAAATGCAGCGGAATACGAACAATTAAAGAAAACAATGACACAAGTTGATTTTACTTGGTTCGGAGTCTGTGATGACTCCTACTCCAAGGTCCACACTCGTTGAGTATTTACTTTGGACAATTCACTATCAATCCGAAATATTACAAATTAAAGTACAATTAATTAAGTGTAGAAAAAATATACCAACAACTAAGAAATCTGGAATTAGAGCTTTAGATTGCCGGAATAGTGTTATGACTTTACCGGAATGTCTTTTGAGCAGCACACAGAAGAACACTTGCAAAAATCTGATCTATCTTTGCCTCTGCTCGAACCAGGCTTAAGTAAGCCATTGAGAGCGCCTCCAACCTCCATAGGAGGCACCTTCAGTGGGGATACTTATCCCGATTTCGCAGCGTCGATAAGCTCCGCGGCATCCGCTACTTATCCACCTAAAGGCGCCTCCAAGCTCCATGAAGGGCGCCCTCCATCCAGCGATCAAGGTGCCTTCCATCTCCTTGGAAGGCGCCTTCGTGCCTTGCTGTGCAAGGCTTTCGACCAAGGCACCCGAGGCGCCTCCAAGCTCCATGGAGGGTGCCTCGGGAACTGTTCATCCGAGGCTTTTAAGTCCTTTTCTCTCTCTGCAAGATGCGTTAGTCCAAAATATAAAATATATCCTGCAAAATAGAGTTAGTATAATAAAATATGAAATAATAAGTTATTTGGATAATCTCCGGATATATTCGGTCCTGACTTCTGATTTCACCTCCGGAAATCCTAGGTCGAACCGACGCCTACTGTTCCATCATTAGGGAGCGCGTCCTCACCTACTCCTCTCAGGAGAGTTTACCTGTTGCTAGACCGGTCCTCCAGACCGACTGGGCTTTTGCTCCACGCCCGAACCTTCAGGACTTTATGTTGGATGTTTGCTCCACGACCCATCCAGACTTCCACCAGGTCCGCAACCACCAGGATTTCAACTTAGAGTCTCTGACTCTAGGATTTTGCCCGCAGCGCTCGATCCGCTAAGACTTTCCGCCTAGAGTTTTCCACCTGCCTAACCGTAGCTAGGATTTTCCTGCAATCTCATTCAAACTTGTTAGATCACAAGACAACTTAATTTTGGACCATTTGACATAATCAAAACTCAGGTTCGATCGTCTGTTGCTCCCTGTACTAACAGGTTGATGAACCTTAAAAGCTCGGAATAACATGAAACTAGTTTTAATGTATTCGTCTAATTCTCCTGATTATATCTATATCTTTAAATATCAATTTGACCCAATATATTTTGATCAGTGATTTTTAAAATATAAATTAGATATTTCAAACATATTCATAGTAAAAAATAAAATAAAAATAAAAATAAATAGCAATAATTCAAATAAAAATAGTAAATTAATAATATTTAATATTAGAAAAAAATACATAGCAAATAGCAAATATGATTGTTGTTAATACAACGTCATAAGCTAGACTTGCACAAACCATGGGACTTTAAACTTGAAGTTCTAGCTAGCTATGACGCTTTTTCTCAAATTGGATATAATTTATTATTTAAAATAATTAAATAAATTTGGAATATAATAAAAACATGTCATTAAAATAATAATACAGTTTAAGCAATAATAAATTATTTACTATAAAAGATAAATTGTTCTTAAAAATAATTAAAAATAGTTTTGATGTTCTCGAAATCTTGAGAAAGTTTCAAAGACTGTAATATAATAAGTATTTTTTTAAATTAAATTTTTAAAAATTGCGTGACTGAAAATTTTTAATATTAAAAATTAGTATTTAGATAAATAATTTATAAAAAAATAAATATTGGTAAAAAAAAAATTTCAAAATATTTTGTTGGTCAGAAATATGATAAGTTTTTTTTTAAAAAAATAATTTTTTAAAAAATAATTTTGTGAAATATTTTTAAATTGAAAAATATAATATTTGATAGAAAAATTTATAAAAAAAATAGAACGGTTAAAAAAAATTTGAAAATTGTTCTACAGACAAAAAAATAGAATCATCTATTTTAGAAAAATTAATACCTAATTAATTTTGAAAAAAAAATATATGAAGAAATTTATTTTAGCACATTAGGTAATTAAAAGGTAAATATGAAATCAAATTAAAATTAGAAATATACACAATTTAAACTAAACATGATTTTGGAACCCAATATAGGTTCATTCCTACTTAATTGATCATGTATTTTTTAAGAATGTATGTTTTCTTACTTTTTTTATTTGACCCTTGTAAAATTTAGAATACCAATTTAGTTCTTGATAATATCTAAAATTTGAGCATACAGAATTTTTTAAATTTTAAATTTTTTCCTTTAAATTAGTATTTTCAATTTTTAATTTTTCAAGATCCTCTATTAAACAATATTTTATCAAAATTCTTTTTATTTCTAAATTCTCCTTTTTTAAAATTTTTATTTTTAGTTTTTAATTTACACATTGATTTAATACCATAATACAGTTGATTTGAAGGTAAGAGACATACCTCACTTATCATGTCAGATCTGAAGCTCGCTGCATTTATCTGATGTTACTCTCCCTTCATCGATGCTGGCTTCTGAGGTGCTTTGTTCTTCGTAACTAGCCATTAGTGCTAGTCCAACGTATGCTTCTATTTCTGACTCGGATGACGAGCTTTCGTCCCAAGTGGCCTTGAGATTCGTGTACTTGTTTTGCTTGGGTCCTTTATCTTTTTCCTTTTTGAGCTTTGGATAGTCCTCTTTTATGTGTCCTTTTTTTTGACACTGGTAGCATTGAACCTTTCTTCTATTTCTTGGATTTTTTCTGTATTGCATTTCTTTAAATTTATTATATTCAAAAAACTTTTTAAACTTTCTTATCATATAAACTTCTTGGTCTGCTTTGAGATCTGAGTGTGACTTAAGTTCGTCCTTCTTGGTGGCTCTTAGTGCCAGGTTTTGGCTTGAATTTTTTGTTATACCTGCACATCTAGTTTCATGTAATTTTAAAGTTGAAAAAGTTCCTCTAGGGTATTTACCTTCATGTCCTTAAAGATGTAGTAGGCATCTATTATTGAAGTTCATTCTGGAGTTCTGGGAAAAGCGTTGAGTGCGTAGTGTACCGTGTCCCAGTTGGTTACCATTTCATCGAGGTTGACCAGTCCGATGATCAGCTCCTTGATCTTTGCGTGTAGTTGGGCTACCTTCTCACCTTTTTCTAGAAGAATGTTCATTAGCTTGTTCTGAAGGATGTCCCGTCGTGCAAGCTTCGCTTTGGATGTACCTTCATGGAGTTCCAAGAATTTCTCCCAGAGATCTTTGGCCGATGTGTAGCTTCTAATGTGATTGACTTCTTAAGGCAGTAATACACTTAGTAAGTGATATTCCGCTTTGCTGTTGGCTACGAAGTCACTTTGCTCCTTCTTCGTCCAAAGGTACTCTTCTTTCTCCACTCCTTGTTAATCCTTAAGAACTACAAAACCATACTTGATTATTAAAAATATTTCAAAATTAATTTTTAGGAATACCTCCATTCGACGTTTCTAGCGTGCAAACTCCTCCTCAAACTTTAGCAGGATGAGTCTTGGTTCGGCCATCGATTTCTTTGCTTCGGTCGGTGGTTAGTCCTTCTGAAGTATCCTCGCTCTGATAACAATTGTTGGTCCCTTGGAGGATAGCAAGAGAGGGGTGAATTGCCCTAAAATGAAAAACAAACCTTTCTTGACTTTCAAACTAAATTAGGAAAACACTTGTTTATAAACAAAAAGTGAATGCATAAAATAAGGACAGAGATAAGAAAGATTTACTTAGTTTGCAATCAGAGGATTGCTAATCCAAGGCAAATGAAGCTCACTAAAATCTCCTTTAGGTGGAGTAACCTCTTTACAACGTTGACAACTCACAAAAGTAGTAGAATAGAAAGAGAATTCATTTACAAGTGTTGTATCTAACTACTAAAATTAGAGTTGTATTTATAGACCTGATTCGGGCACTTAGAAGGGTTCTGGGCGTCTGGGCATGGATAAAACTTTATCCACATCGCAACTGATCATGACAGCGTGGCGCAGATAAAGTTTTCTGGTCCGAGCGCCTGGAGTAGGTCTAGGTGTCCAGACCGGGCTAAACTAGCCCTCGACCAGGGTGTGAACTCGGGGTGCCCTGGCTGCCCTCAGGGGTCCGGGCGCTCGGACCAGGTTGGACAATCAACTGCCTGTTGACTATCCGATTTCTCCCCATTCTAGCTCCGCTCACTTTGGCGATTTCGATCATCCGAAATAGGGCTCACCCAAACTCATTTTTTGACCTTCTCGAGTAACCTTCCGCTCTGGCTTCTCGTCCCTCGGAAACGTCACGTGCCTCTTTCTCCTCCGCCAGCGTACTCTTCCGTAGCGCCTCGTCCCTCGGATGCACTGAGCCCGTCGACTCTCTCTCGTGTCGTCCTTCTTGCTAGCTGCGTCTTTTGCTCGACTTCCTGTACTCCTAAGTTCTTGCACACTTAAACACAAGGCATCAAACCACAACAGGACCTAACTTGACTTTGTTGATCACATCAAAACCACCATGGGGTACTTACAGAAAGCACTTGACCAGTGTGAGCTTTAGAGTAGGAGTCGTTGAAGGCTCCGAACCAAGTAAAAAACTAATTGAACGCGCTTGATTTTTCTTTCTCTATATTCTTTATTCCACTACATAACTTATTTTTAATTGAGATTTTCGACGATCGCTATTCACCCCCCCCCCTTCTCGCGACTTTATAATCCTACAAGTGGTATCAGAGTAGGTACCGTTCTGAATTGGTGCAACCACCAGTCAGGCAAAGAGGGTGATTTTCAAACTTACTTTTAATATTTCTTTTTTGGTTTTAAGCCTTTTCGATAGAATCCAAATAGCTATAATTATCTCTTTGGATAAATTTTTTTGTTGCAAACTACTTTGAATTTGCGCAACATCAATCTAGCTTTTATACTTTCTTTATCTCCCGCACTACTTACCCCAAGACATAGTCTTAGAATCTTTGTGAGTTTTCTTTTAATGCTGAAAAATTGTGTACAAAAAATTACACGAGCGAAATGTCAAATAACCACCTCCATATGAGATGTACAAGAGGCATGAATTCAATCTGTGAAGAATATAGATGGAAAGTTTCACCCTTATGAATGACTTCGATAGCGGCATGACACTGAGGCGATCAACCCAAAACACAGAAGTCAACAGAAAGGTAACAAATTCAATTATAAAATTATTACCTAATGAAATCACATATAGAATTGGAGAACACAGAGATGTCTATGAGTTCTGGACTTGTCTGACCAAATTTCACGAGGAGTCAATGGAGCTAGAGGAACAAGTCAAAAGCGAATCTAGACTCGAGTCCAACTCAATGGAAAAGCCTACTGAATTAGGGGGTGCGCTTAAGGTAAGTCTAATTTACCAAAATACCGCTTTCAATAGTGATTTACATAATATGCATGATAAATTAGATATTATTTCTTGTAGTAAATTAGATAATGTTTTGCATGACAAATTAGATTTAAAAATTTTAAATGAAACTAAAAATTTAATTAATAATTCAAAAAATAAAACTATTAATTTTGAAAAATTAATTATTTCATAAAACAATGAAAATTTAGGTCTAATAAATTCAAATTTAAATAAAGTAATTCATAAAAATTTAATCAATTCAAAACTTAAGATAAACTAAAACTTAAAAATGACTAAATTAATATAGATCTAGATAAGATTAATATATTTCTTGATAAAGTATTTTATAATCTAGATCTAGATCTAGAAATTTAATTTCTACCCAAAATAATAATATAAATATTAAAGATAAGATCTTAAACAAAGATAATTTAATTAATTTAAAATTAAAAATTAATAAAAATTTAAAACTTAAGAATAAATCTATAGATAGAACTAATTTCATAAAACCAAAACTAAATCATACTAATTCAAAATCAACAAATAATAAAAAGTCAAATATTAAAGATAAACCTCTAAAGAAAAATAATTTAACTAATTCAAAATTTAAAATTAATAAAAATTTAAATATTAAATACAATTAGTTAAACAAAGATAATGCAAATAATTTAATAAATTTAACATTAAAAGAAAACTTAAATTTTAAGGACAATTTAACCAACTCAATTAATTTAAAATTAAAAATTTAAATTGAACATAAATTACAAGTAATTAAATATTGACTAAAACTTAATTAATTTTAATTAAAATATAACCTAAATTCAATAATTCAGGAGAAGCATCAAATTAGTTGGCACCTCCAAAATAATAGGTTCCCCGACTGGGTAATTAAGAACCAGCTTAATTAGGGACAAAAGTTTAATTTGACAAACAACACTAGAGAAGTTTTAGATGATAGTATGTCAGAAAAATTTTATCTATGCATATCTCGAAAGATATGGTTTCGACCTGGTGCATTTGTCTTAGTAGAACTCACTGAAGCTACCCCTCACTAATCCTCGCTGGTTAGACCAAAATTTTGTACTAAGTTCAGTGGGAAGGACTATGTGAAAATTTTTGAAGGCGTGGTTAATCTAATGATGTCTAGGTGACTCACCATAACTTAGATGTTTATCCAAAGAATGTCTTCTTGTTGAACTCAAAGCTAAACTTGAATCTAACTCAAGTTAATGTTGAATATGTGTGAATGGAGAAGAGGTGGAAGAGGATAGAAGCTCCATTGTGAGTAGGACTTTAGTCCCACATTGAGAGTTTCATGGCATGTTGGTTGATTTATATTGATTCACATGCATTAAAGATGTGAACAAATGCATGGGGAGAGACTCTCTCTTACGTGTGGGTGCGCAGGGGGGGTGCAGATCCAGGGCCCGAATTGCATTGAATCATGTTGACTCGTGTGCGGGCACGACTTGTGTGCGCCGAATGCCGGACCGATCGGGGCAAAATTTTCAAGTGGAATAACCAACATTTTGCCACGTAAATATTTTTGCTGCTGTGTAACGGATACATTAAATTCGAGATTAATGCAAGAATGAAAATAGTTGAGTGATAATGAGTGAAACGGTGGGTGTTTCATTGCTCTGTGAGTAATAGTTATTAATCGATCATTAACGCTGCCGTTAATCTGAGCTCCTATATAAGGAGACTGCGATCACAGGCAAAGGATACACACATCAACACAAGCATAAGCTCTCCACCTTCATTCCCTCCTCCTCTGTTGTGCAACTCCTGCTTGGCAGAATGCCCGCGATAGTATTCGGGAGCCACTCAGGTCACCGTGACCACTAGTGCTTGGTGGAATCACGGTCAACCATTGTATCGTGGGAAACAGACAACCCGAGCAAACCACGAAGCGCCTATTTGTTAGCTCGCTCGACCGATTTATCTGTTCGTCCGACCTGTCTGTCCGCCCGACCTGTCTGCCTGCCCTGCCTGTCTGTTCACCAAGCATGTCTGCTCGCCCGACCTGCCTCTCTCCAGGCCTGCCCGCCCGCCCGACCATACCACCCGGTCGGCCTTACTGCCCGGTTAGCCTTTCTGCACGGTCGGGCTTACTGCCCGGTTAGCCTTTTTGCCCGGTCAGCCTTTCTTCTTGGTCGACCTTACTGCCCGCCCGATTGTACTGCTTGGTAGGCCTCTCTAGTTGGACGGCTGCTCTGTCCGATCAGACTCTGTGCTCTCGACTGCTCGGCTCGGCAACACAAACCTGCTGCTCAACAGATCTGCCTGCTCGACGACTAAATCTGATCTGCTGCTCTTCGGCACGCAGCAAAAATCAACCCTTGCTGGCAGTCTGAGATTATCCACTCAAGTCATCTCTATTGTAAATTGAATTTAAATTCTGTGTAATTTTAAATTCTGCTAAGTCCCCAAAAATCTCCGGCAATAGATTGTTTGTCCAACAATCTTAAAACATATTTGATTCTGTTGAGATGGCCATAGAACAGAATGTTGAGGTGCAACAGACTCAACACGTGCAGACCCCCTCTATCCCGATTGGAACTGTGCCAATCAACCATGAGGAAAAGCTAGAGAAGTTCAGTGGATTGAACTTCAAGATGTGGCAACAGAAGATGCTCTTCTACTTGACCACGCTCAATCTAGCTCGGTTCTTAACCGAGGACCCTTCCAAGCGTGCTGAGGATGTTGATGCGCAGACCATCAGTGTAGTGGAGGCATGGACTCATTCTAAGTTCCTTTTCCGAAACTACATCCTCAACTGCCTTGCCAACTCGCTATACGTTGTGTATAGCATGAAGAGAATGATTAAGGAGTTATAGGAGTCCTTGGACAAGAAGTACAAGACGGAGGATGCAGGGGCCAAGAAGTTCATTGTGGGCCGATTCTTGGACTACAAGATAGTTAACTCCAAGACAGTGATCAGCCAAGTCTAGGAGCTTCAGGTGATCTTGCACGAGATCCACTCAGAAGGGATGATTCTGAGTGAAACCTTCTAGGTGGTTGCTATCATTGAGAAGCTGCCTCCTGACTGGAAGGACTTCAAGAACTATCTGAAGCACAAGCGAAAGGAGATGAATGTGGAGGAACTCATTGTTCGACTTCGCATCGAAGAAGACAACAAGAGTTCAGAGAGAAAACTGTTCTCTCAAGCTACTGTGAAAGGCAACATGATCGTGCATGGTCAAAGCTCGAAATGGAAGAACCTTAAGTCTTCCAAGATGGAACCCAGAGGAGGCATCAACAAAAAAGTTCTCTGGGAAGTGTTTCAATTGTGACCGAGTGGGTCACAAATCTTCGGAGTACAGGAAGCTGAAGAAGAAACAGGAGGCCAACCTGAACGAGGGACTAGAAATGGACGACCTCTGCGTTGTGGTCTCTGAGTTGAACCTGATCAATTCAAACCTGCGACAATGGTAGATCGATATTGGAGCCACCAGACATGTCTGCTACAATAAGGAGTTGCTCCACAACTTTGAAGAAGTCACTGGAGATAAGCTATTCATGGGAAACTCAGCAACCTCGGACATCATGGGCCAAGGAAAGGTGGTGTTGAAGATGACCTCAGGAAAGGACCTTACTCTGAACAATGTGTTGTATGTTCTGGAGATTCGAAACAATCTAGTATCCGGGACCCAATATTTAGCAAAAAATCTGGTTGGGTCCACAAGACCTGACAACAAATCGAAATCCAGTTGGGTCTGCGGACCTGACAATTGGCGAGAAGACCTAGTGGGTCAAAGGTAAGTCAAACGACTATAGTTGGTAAGAGGTAAGAAACTAAAGGAGAGATCTAGTGATGACGTGTTCCCGGTTGAGGGAACTATTGGCGTCGGTCCAGCTTAGGTCCATTTGGGAAATCTAAGTAGAGAACTTGACTAGATCCTGGTCTCGGGGAGACAAGATCTAATTACTACTCCTATTTGCTCTATTGTGCTAACTCTGTTTTGCAGGGTGATTTTTATGCTTGGACTAACTTTTTGTTACAGGGAAGAAAAGAGACAAAAAAATGGTCCGGGCGCCCGGAGTTGGTTCGGCTAGTTGCCAGGCACCCGGGTGGTCTGGGCGCCCAGATATGGTCCAGGCACCTGGACCGTAAATTTCATCCCGAAGTTGAGTTGGAGTGCGATAACTGGTCAAACCCACATTAACAGTCTAGGCGACTGAAGGAGGTTCGGGCACCCAGAAGTGGATAAATATGATAGATCAAGTTTCGACGAGAGATTGCCACGTCAACATGGTCCATGCGCCAGGGAGGGACTCCTGGTTCCCGGAATGAGCTTATATAAGGGTCTTCGACCAGCAGCTTTAGGATATCATCTGCTATGACTTTCGTTTTTGCGCGGTACTCCAAAAAAACTCCTACGACGTTGTAAAGCTCCTCGGACAACCAGTGATCAAGATCTATTTATTTTCTCTGTTGTCGGTAACATTTTCTTATAGTTCTTGTACTTAAATTTTATAATCATTCGAACTATTAGTAGATTGCCCAACGAAAGCACGCAACGAGTGCTGACTTATCATATTTTTTTTAACTAAGTAGATCTTGAAAACAATCATTTTATTAACTTAGTTTCTTCAAATTAATTAAATTTTTACCTTTGAAAGATATTTACTTATTTTCTAGGTTAAAGCTCCCCAAGTAATCCTGACTATTTTCTACTATATCAAGTTTTTTTGGTTACTTAGTTAAATTTTCCTAACTTGTCTATGCTTATTTTTTGATGAATGACAAAGGGAAGGGTTAAGTGGATTAAGTTAGCAAAAATCTATGGATTAAGTTAACAATAATCTAGACACCAAGAATAGTCTAAAATCATATCCTCTGTCTAGTTATTTTTGCATATCTTTTCACTAACTTAACACAAGTTGTCATTGCATCAAAAAGGGGAGAATTGTTGGTGCGGTTAGCACTAACGGTCTAACTCAGGTTTTGATGAAAGACAAAGTAAGTTAAGTTAGATTTGTTGTGATCTAACGATCTAACTGAGTGTGCAGGAGAAGTCCAGATAGGTCGACGGACCCACCGGATATCTGGCAAGAAATCTAGTTAGGTCGACGGACTGACCGGATAGTTGGTACAAAGTTCAAATAGGTCGACGGGCAGACCAGATATCTGGCACGAAGTCCAGCTAGGTCAACAAGCCGACCGAATAGCTGGCACGAAGTCCAGACAGGTTCACGGGCTGACCGGATGTTTGACAAAAAGTAAGTAAAAGTAAGTCACTGGAGGGGAGTGACTTGGTGAGGACGCATTCCCCGTTTGAGGGAACTATAGGCACCGATCCAACTTAGATCTATTTTGAAAATCTAAGTTGAGATCATGACTAGATTCTAGTCTCGTGAAGACATAATCTAATTACTACTCTGTTTATATATATATATTTGTGCTAACTTTTATTTTGCAGGGTAGTATAATATTTATTGCCTTGGACTAATCTTTTTCTTGTAGGAAAAAACTTTTGCTGGAAAAAAGGGGTCTGGGCGCTTGAAAGGGATCTAGGACCCGAAATGCAAAAGTTTATCTCGTCGCAACATGGAGCGCACTGATTGGCTGGGCCGACATCATGCTCCATACGCCCAGAGCTTCCTATATAAGGAGGCATCCACCTGGAGCAAAGTACAACAACTTCCTTCTAAGATTGCTTTGTTGCGCACTGTTCCTGCAACGCTGCAAAACTCCTCCGACAATCTGTAACTACGTTTTAATTTTCTTATTGTCGGTAATTCGGTTTATAGTTCTTGTACTAATCTTGTAATTCTTTTTACGAACTATTAATGGATTGTCCAATGAAAGCACTTGACGAGTGCGAACCTTGGAGTAGGAGTCGACAAAGGTTCTGAACCAAGTAAAAAACTTGATGTGTTAGCATTGTTCTTATTTTTCTATTTCCGCTTCTTACTCAACTCAATTTATGACTTCAACGATCACTATTCACCCTCCCTCTAGCGAACTTTACCATCCAACAGAAGGTTTCGAAATAAATAAAAAATTATTTAGGTTAGCGCTAAGTTTTTCTTTCTCCGTGTTCTTTATTCCGCTGTATAACTTATTTTTAATTAAATTTTTGATGATCAGACACAGAAGCTCCAGCTCATCTCTGTGAAACCTAGGATTACCATTGTATAACCTTTGTTTGCGTTATGAAACAACATAAATGCAATTACTGCTTCGGAATTTTTTTAGCAGGGTGACAGTAGCCTGAGAACTGGATTTCACAAAGAGGGTTACTGGCATCAGAAATCGATCGCCTAATTGATCGACATGAGCCAGATCTAAGCTGAATGATCATGTTCCCAGCAGGAAGCAGCGCAATAATACTTTTCACGTCTTATCTTGGTTTCCCCGCAGCTTTTGGCAATTTGTGATCGATCCTTTTCTGCCTGTACTTGTCTGCGATATGCTACAGCCGAGTTTCATTGTTTCATGGCTGAAAATGGGAACTCACAGTTCTCATCTCCTATCCCCACAATGATGCCTCAAGATTTGTGTAGATATATTAACGCCCCCAATTGAGTAGAGGATGAAAATTGACTAGACTAAAAAAAAATAAACTTAAAATTAATCGATTTAAAAATATTAATAAAAAAGTTATTTTCAAAGTCAATCCCAATATGCATCATGTGATATTTAAATGCAGTCACGAGAAGCTATTAATTAATAATCTACTTTTAAAAAGTCTTATTTGATTTTTCAAAATGCATAAATGGAGGCCCTCTTGACAAGCAATGAGCAATGAATGGAGGCCCAGTCATCGATAAAGCCACCACAACATCTCGAAAAAAGTCTGTTCGAATGTTTATATATATGTTTTATTGAATTATACCGGGTCATTTTATTAATTTTAAATAAGGATTTTATAAATATTTTCACAAAATAATTTATTTTTTGAAAATCTTTTAAACCCCGTTCTTGACTTGGAAATAGTTAATTTAATTAAAAGTACAATTTAAACCTTCAATTAGCATTCGTCCAGTTGCTTCTCTCAACGTCATCCGACACGCGACAGATCAGAGTGAGAGAGAGATGAGCAGGATCGCATTTCTACCTGCACCGCTTGCTCCGATCCCTTTCCTCGTTCCCCTGCCGTTGGTTCTCTAATTAATGGCGGCGACGCTACTACCACCGGCGACTGATCTCCTTCCGCTGCTCTCGTCACTGATTCTCTCCCTCCTTCTGCTCCTTCCTCCTCCGGCGCTCTCTGATCCAGATGACGAGGCCTGCCTCTCCAATCTCCGCAGCTCGCTGACGGATCCCACCGGTAGCCTCCGCAACTGGACGGAGGCCACCTTCGCCTCCCCCTGCAACGGCTTCACTTCCTACCTCGAGGGCGTCACCTGCAACAACGGCCGGGTCTACAAGCTCTCCCTCCCGGCCTTCTCCCTCGGCGGCGCTGTCTCCCCGTCGATCGCCAACTGCACCAACCTCCAATCCCTCGACCTCTCCTCCAACGCCCTTTCCGGCTCCATCCCCCCGGAGCTCTCCTCCCTCCTCAACCTCGCCGTCCTCAACCTCTCCTCCAACCGCCTCTCCGGCCCCATCCCGCCGGACCTCGCCCTCTGCGCCTACCTCAACGTCCTCGACCTCCACTCCAACCTCCTCTCCGGCATCATCCCAGACCAGCTCGGCCTCCTCGTCCGCCTCTCCACCTTCGACGTCTCCTACAACCGCCTCGAGGGCCCCATTCCGTCCCTGCTCGCCAACCGCAGCGCCTTGGGCGGCGCAGCCGCCGCCGCGATTCCCAGGTTCAACGCCTCCTCCTTCCTCGGCAATAAGGACTTGTACGGGTACCCCCTCTCGCCGAAGCGGGGCGGTGGGCTCTCGGTGCTCGCCATTGTCGGGATCGGCCTCGGCAGTGGACTTATCAGCTTGGTGCTTAGCTTCACCGCCGTTTGCATCTGGCTCCGGCTCACCGACCGGGCCGCATTGACGACCGGCGAGGAGGCAAAGATTTCAAACCTCATGCCCGATTATTGACATCAATTTGCCACCCACCCTCCTATGTTCTAGCTCCATCTCCCTCCGTTTTCTTTACCAATTAAGTACATATTTGTTGCTTCACTTTCTCTTTACTAAGTCGACTTTTTGTGATCTAAACGTCTGAATCAGTTGTATAAACACATTGATGGGACAAATTGTCATCAGTACGTGGCCTCCAGTGCAGTAATTCGAGCTGTTCTGTTTTTTATGGAAGATAAAGGTGAAATATGTACAGCATCTCCCGTGCCATTGCTTTTATGGCATGGCCAAAAGGATTTGGAGGGAGCTGGTGTCTTTCGATTGCTTTATTGCTGTCTCACTGTGCAGCAAAGGAAGAGTCGTGGATCTGGCATCAGTTGCCAGCTTTAAAGTTAACTAAGAGGTTCAGTACAGCCTCTAATTAGTGGATCCGAGATCATGATCACTTAATTTCCTGAGACTAAAAAAACAAGGCATGTGTATGAGAACGTTCAGATCTTGTTATATTGACACTGTTTCTCAATTAGCCCTGACACATCGCAGAGAGCACCATGAATTTAACGTGAGATTTCTGGCAGCTGACCAATTGTTGCCGTTGCAGCACCGTTTATTTGAGCTCTCTGTCTGTGAGTGTCAATTAAGAAAGTTTTGCTGCCCAAGGTAGAAAGTGGAGGTGTACAGTGTGATTCTGTATCTATTAAATAAAGGAAGAAGAAATATAAAATGTTTATGCTGTAGCTAGCGATTATGAAGAACAAGAACATGATCTTATTTAATTTAGTGTCTTGTTCCAGTTACCTGCATTCAGACAGGGAGACATTAACTCAGATCTTGCACATCACATCGGGTATTAGTCTCTTTTTGTTAAGTGCGTAGCATATCGCATGCATATGATAGATAGCACTCTTTATATATATGTTTTTTTTGGAAAGGCGAATAGGCGTGCACGCAGGGACCCAGGCGTCTAGACAGAAGAACGTTGCATGGAAGAATATTTAACTTGATCGAGTCATACGAGTTCAGATACTAATTTGGAGAGATGCGACATTCTTTATTTTCGATTGCGTATTATTCTCTGCCTGCATCAGAAGGACTAATATTTGATCTCATCCGATGCTTGTGCATACTATTTTCAATGCAAATTTCAGAAATTTTCAACAAAGGTTGCATGCAGCCTGCCACGGATCAGTCAACTTAATGTCCCATTTGTCCCTTAGCCGTATACAGGAACAACTCTACAGGGTTGTAGCACCCCACTCATTCACAATGGAGCTGGAGGACACTGATCGAAATTAATGCCAAGAGAATCATAACCCAAGCCAGCCCTCGTCCCAACACCGATCGAAATTAATGCCATCGATCCAAAAGAGCACTCCTATAAAATGCAAAGTTCAGAGCTATAATTATAGCTTGGCGCGAACTACGCCGGTAGGGGAGGTAATAATTCTCAAGTGTCCTCCATGATAAGTAATTCTGAAGTATGTGAAAGGAATTAGATTAATAATTCTGAGATCTTAGGGAAAGCTAGTAAAAGAACTAAACGTTAATAAGTTGTTGATAGTTGGTTCTGGGAAAATTCTGAAACTCGGAATTAATCATTCTAAAAGTGATACGAGAGGATTCCAATATGAACGTAAAGCATGAAAAGGATCTTGAACGGGTGACAAATGAGTGAGGAAAAATCATAACTGAAGTTTAATTCACGACTAACAACGACGGAATTAAAAACTAAATGAAGCAAAGAACTAGGTTTGCCTGAGAGGGCACGGAATCAATCGCCTCTCCTGCACAACTGACTAATCTGCAAAAACCAGCCCACTGAAGCGTTGCAACCGAGTTAGAACAATTTTTCCAAAGAAGGTGAGTGAATCATTCAATGCGTTGAATGTGTGGAACTCTGAAGCATTCGGAGAAATTAATGATCACTGAGGAACTAGGAGCGAGAGAGGATGGCCGATTGCCGAGACGGTGGCGGGCACGGCATCAATCAACCAGAAGAGAATAAGTCCCCGTGCTCTAGGGTAGTTTGAGTACTGAAAATTTGCCGGATAAATCGTATAAATTAAATTGTATACAAAATTTTAAACAAAAAAAGGAACAATTAAAATATGGCGATCTACAAAAGAATGTAGCTAGTTTTGTATATTACCTAAAAAATATATCCATTTTAAAATTGATTAAATCAAGTATTAGTTCTTATTTTCTTTTCTATAATTCCCTTTATTCCTTCTTACGGTTCATTTGGGAAAAAAAAACTCTGGAGCCATTTTATTTTTTTCTCCAATTAAAAACATAATCTTCTCCTTCATTTCCGTCAAAGAGTTCGCCTACAAAGCATCATGACAACTTGCTCTCCCGCATGTTGAGCTTCGTCTAAGAGTCTATGATTATCACGCTAGATCAATGGCATGGCAGAGCCAAGAATTTGTCTATGCCCAGGCTAAAAGTTTTTTATGCCAAATAACCAAAATATATATATATATATATATATATATATATATATATATAGTCTAAGAGTCTATGATTATCACGCTAGATCAATGGCAGAGCCAAGAATTTGTCTATGCCCAGGCTAAAAGTTTTTAATGCCATATTCCAGGATAACACTGTACATGCCTCCGCCCTTGCACTAGATAGGGTTGCCGACGTCGAGGCTGCCACTGTGACTAAGAAGCTCCTTAATAGTGCAGAAAGAATGCGTGAATTGCTGACACTATCTTTCTCATCATTGTAGTCCCCCTTATCAGCGAGATGGACGATGAGCAATAATTCAACAAGTTCGAGATGCAACAATCGACCCTCCTCATCGTCCCCACCACTCTGACACCCTTCTACACCATTGCCACGCTATGCAAGTGAGAAAAGGAATGAGATAGTTATGATATAATCTCATGCTTAGATAGATGGTAATTCCTGTTTAAGATGGTGTATTAAATTTAATGCGTTAAAAATACTTGGGCATTCTTGTCTAATTTAATCTTGGATTTCATTACAGATAACTTTCATTATTTATTTTATGATTCTCTTAAGGTGGACTAAAAATTATATATAATCTCCTAACCAATTTGTTCCAAGTGTATATTTTTAAGTTGACATAACCTTTTTCATATAACGATTGGTTTGCTAGACTTTTTATTGCCACTTTGATAATATATTTTAATATCAGAACTTTGACTTTCTAACTAATTATTTGAACTAGACTAATTTTCTTAACATATGCAAAAGCCCCATTAACAATATGTTGATTATTCAGCTCTAGATTTTTTTATCCTTATATTTTATTACTGCTAGTCAAATGTCTTACATTCTAAAAATAATATGGAGAAAGAATGACAAGATCATGGAATAAATTATATTATGAAACATTATAATCTTGTACTAGATTTGAACAATAATACTAAGAGATTATTTATTCTTATAATTATAATAGCATGAATCCTTCTTTATTCCTTTTTTCCTAAGTTAATAGGAGCCTCTTTAATTATTATTTGTAGAACATTTATCTCTTTTTATAAAATACTAAGGATAATAAGAGGATTTGAAGTAGCAGTCAAACCAAGGAGGATCACTTGAGCTATCTGGCTATAGAAAATCATTTAGGATACTTGAAAACACTAGAGAACATGATTTTTTTTTTATTGGATGATATGGAGAACTTTGCTCTTCCTATCCAATAAAATTGCAAGCATGACTAATTTGTTGTGGATCTTAAAGAACAATATTTACAATATTTTTTTATTATTGTTGTCTACATAATTGTTATTTATATATACTACTAATTGTTATTTTTCTAAATTATTATGTTCTTCTTGTGAGTTGTTGTAATGTGTGTTGTTGTTATAAACTCAATAAAACTATTATTATTGTTGTTGTTGTAATTTTATAGTATAATAGTTGTAAATTGATGCTAGTATGATAATAATTTTTTATTAGATTATTATTGTTGGTGAAATATTATAGCTGTTAGTGCAATATCCCTTGGATCAAGATTGACCAAGTTGACTAGGATTGAGTTGGCTCAAGTCTGAATCTAGATGTTTGGGTTTTGATGTTTGACAATACGTGGAGATTGCAGGTGCAATCAAGGGAGATTGCTGGTGCAATTCCCCTCTGGTCAAGGTTGACCAGGTAGGTATGAAGAAGAGTCAAGTAGGTCAAAGGGTTGACTAGATACTTGACTAGGAAAGTCCTAACTGGAGGTTAGGCAGATGGAAAATCCTGGTGAGTGAAGCCAGGTGAAAGACCTAGTGAGTAAAGCTAGGCAGTTGGAAAGTCCTGGTGAGTGAAGCCAGACAGCTAAAAGTCCCGGTGAGTGAAGTCGGACAGTGGAAAGACCTGATGAGTGAAGCTAGGCACATGGAAATCCAGGTGGCTCAAGGTTGACTGGACACCTGGTGTGGGAAGTCCAAGTAGGTCAAAGGGTTGACTGGATACTTGGTACAAGAAAATTCAGATGGGTCAAGGATGACCGGATATCTGGTGGAAGGAAGTCCAAGTGGGTCATGAAGGACCAGACACTTGGCATGAGACGGTAAGTCCAAGTGGGTTAAGATTGACTAGATATTTGGCACGAGAAGAAAAGTTCAAGTGGGTCAAAGGGATTGACCAGACACTTGGTGAAGGAATCCTATCAGGTCAAGGTTGATCGGATGCTAGGTTTAATGTTCCAACAAGTCACAGTTGACCAGATGTTGGAATTGGGGACCCTATACTTGGTTTAAGCAAGTCAAAGGGTAATCAATCAATCAGCGGATCGATTGGGGTTGTGTTGCGATAAAACAGTGGCTCAATCGATCAACCGATCGATTGGGAGCTCATATCACGCGCACAGAAGTGCTCCCAATCGATCAGCCAATAGATTGGGTGATCGACATCTTCAATCGATCGGTCGATCGATTGGGGACGGGATCTCTTATGCGCATACGCGAGAAATGCTGGATCGATTGGTCAATCGATTCAGCTAATTCCGAGAGAGTACAAAGGCGCTCTGAATCGATTGACCGATCGATTCAAAGCCTCCCCAATCGATTGAGAGTCATTCAATCGATTGGGATCCGACTGTTGCACAGGTTATAGCCGTTGGCGAGCGTTTTTCTCCGCAGTTCTTCAATTCCTCTTCACGCTGTTAGGACCAAAAGTAGCTAGAGGGGGGAGGGGGGGGTGAATAGCTCGTCGCGTTCGCTCGGTGCTCGGCGGTGCTTGTTCCTTCAAAGATGTGCAGCGGAAATACAAAGAAACAATCACACAACGCTAACACGGTTGGTTTACTTGGTATCCACCTCACAAGAGGTGACTAATCCAAGGATCCACACCAACACACACACCCTCCACTAATAAACACTCCTTTTCGGTAACTACCGAAGGCGGAGAAGCCCTACAAGACTCTCAATACAAGTAGAAGAAAGGGTAGTAAAGAATAAGCAAAAGCTTACAAGAGATGCAGTAAAAACCCTAGCTTCTTCTTCTTCTCGTTGCAACTCGCCTCTTGACTTGGATGAACCTCCAAGAACCTTCAAGAACTGGCGGTGAGGAGCTTAGAGAGTGCTGGGGAGGAGCTGTTATGAATCTGGAATGAATCGGTGAAGTTATGCCGAAGGAAATGAACGCCTGCGGCTTAAATCGACGCTAACGGTCGAATCCCGATCGATTGGAATGCTCCCAATCGATCGGGGAGGCTTTGGATCGATCCACGGATCGATCTAGAGCGCCTCTGTGCTCTGGAAAAACTTCTGGATCGATCCACGGATCTATCCAGCGCTTATCGCGTGAAGCAGCAGCGTCCCAATCGATCCACTGATCGATTGGGACCTCTGGATCGATCCACCAATCGATCCAGAGGGCTTCTGTTCGCGGGGACTCACCGGATCGATCGGCCGATCGATCCAGATCTTCTGGATCGATCCACTGATTGATCCAGATCTGCTGGATCAATCCACGGATCAATCCAAACCTGCTGGATCAATCCACAGATCAATCCAAACCTGCTGGATCAATCCAGCGATCAATCCGGATCTTGATTTTTGCCCAAAACCAAGCCCAAAGCCCCCTAAACCAACATCTAGTCAACCATGACTTGTTGGTACATAAGACCTAGCATCCGGTCACCCTTGACCAGCTAGGACTCTCTCACCAAGTGTCTGGTCAATCCCTTTGACCCACTTGGACTTTTCTCTTCTTGCCAAGTATCCGATCACTCCCTAAGACCTACTTGGACTTTTCTTCCTCGTGCCAAGTATCCGGTCAATCCCTTTGACCTACTTGGACTCTCACCAGAAGTCTGGTCAACCTTGACCCATCTGGATTTCTCTTGCCTGGCTTCACTCACCAGGACTTTCCCAATTGCCTAGCTTCACTCACTAGGTCTTGCACCTGGCTTCACTCACCAGGATTTTCCTCTTGCCTAGCTTCACTCACTAGGACTTCACAATTGCCTAGCTTCACTCACTAGGTCTTTCACCTGGCTTCACTCACCAGGATTTTCCTCTTGCCTAGCTTCACTCACTAGGACTTCCCAGTCAAGTATCCGGTCATCCTTGACCTACTTGACTCTTCTTCAATCAACCTTGCATTGTCAAACATCGAAACCCAAACCAAGACTCAAGCTTGGTCAACCAGGTCAACCTTGAGGCCTGCCGTTGGCATCGATATGCTGGGGATATTTTCAGTAGAGTGCCATGTAGGGACTGTTTAGCAGTGTTACCTTCTCTTAAGCCTTTCGCTCGGCTCTTTGCTAATGTTCAATTGAGCGTCGGAACTCCGACTTCTGTCGGAGCGACTTTTTCCATCGGCTATTCACCGGTCGGCCGGCAGGGAGGTCGGCCCCTCCTTCTCCGATCGGCCACCTGGCCTTTTGACTCCCGCGTGGCATTGACCCCTCAGAATGGGGGTCCCTTGTTCTAACCACCGGATCACTTGCCTCCCCCTCAAGTCTAGTCGAGGGAGGCGAAGTCCGACTGACTGGACTGCCGATCTGACTGGATAACGGCCGCTATACTAGTCCGCTCGGCTAGGCATAGAGATGCACATCCGGACGGCGGTGTCTTGCTCGTGCCTTGTATTCCCTTGAAATTCCTATCAAATCCTTTCCCTGACTGCCAATCACGTGCGCCGCGCACGGTAAGGTGCGCTCATTAAATGCGACCTGTGTCCTGTTGACACGTGGTGACCCTGCTCTTGTCAGCGTATGGCGGTGGCGTTACATCCGATGGGACAACAGCCGTTTGAAATGAATGGCTGGATGATGACCTCGATCTTCGTGACCTGAATCGGACGGCGACGACCGTTCGACGCTAACGTTATAAATCTCGCGGCCAATTCTCTCCGCCGCCTTCTTGTTTCATCGACTTCGCCCTCACGCTGCTCTATCTGCTCCGGCGATCCTCATTCCCTACCTGTTTGGTGCGCTCGCCATCTTCTTCCTTTCCTCGATCTTTCTAACACCCGTAAGCCCTCCTTTTCAGCTCCCCACCTTCTGTATTGCTTGCTTTTTCATTCTGTTGGCATTTTCCTTTAGTTTTTCTGTCAATATCTCTCCTGTTTCGGCCATGGCGAGTACTTCTACGCCTACAGTCGGCACTCCTGGTCTCTGGTATACGACTATGGAGAGCCGATTCGATGAAGAAGACGCACTGCGTCTTATTCGAACGTATGAAGTTCCGGGCGACCACGAAATAGTTGTAGCCACTCCTTCCGATCGGCCTAATGATCCGCCGCCCGGCACCATTTGCTTCTTCCGTGATCAATTTTTGGCCGGGCTGCGCTTTCCTCCACATCCGTTCATCATCAAAATATGCAACCACTTTCGCCTCCCGCTCGGCCAATTATTCCCGAACTCGATTAGGTTGCTGAGCGGGGTGATAGTCCTTTTCAAATTGAACGATATCCCCTTGGACCCCCAAATCTTCCACTATTTCTTCTACCCAAAACAATCCGAGTGGGGGGCCTTCATATTTCAATCTAGGTCAGGTTTCATTCTATTTACCAACATGCCGAGCTCCAATAAGCATTGGAAGGAGCATTTCTTTTTTATGCGTCTCTCCGAGCGGCCGGCCTTCCGAACAAAGTGGCAGACGACGGTGCCGACTCAACCGGGTCTTGGCAAATTCAAGAGCCATCCGGCGTATCTTCATGCGGCCAACCAGCTGGTCGGCCAACGTTACGATATCGACAAGTTGCTCCTTCCTGGAGTAATGTATATATTCGGCTTGTCTCCCATCCAAGCCGATCTGCCTTACAGCATGAGTAAGCGATTCTTATCTCCCCCTTTTCTTTTGTTCTAACTGATTTATTCTTTGTTTCTGCAGCTGAAGTTATGTGGCGTGCTAAGGCAACTGAAAAGCTCAAGCTGAAAGCCGCCAATATTGAGGCGGTGAAGTACAAAGAGGTAGCCGAACGGGGTTTGGTTCCGACCGGCCCTGCAACTGAAGGGAGCGAGGGAACTCAAGTTGCTCCCGAGGCATCTGCCGCCCGCGTCTTCACTGACGAGACCGCGGTCAATATCACAACATCTGCCCAGGACGAGGAGGAAGGCCGATCGGCTGACGAGACACCTTTGGTGACTCGAAAACGCCGTCGGCTAGAGCAAGCTGCTCAATAGCCTTCACCAAGGGAGTAGCTTTCCGGGTGGAGCGATGATGTTCATGCGGTTTTTGAGGCGGTCTCCTTGGAGCACACTCCGACTCAGCTTGACTTGCCGCCGACCATCCCTGAGGCGCAACCTTCCACCTCTCGGACTTTACGTCGTCTTAGGCGACTGGGCGACCATCCAGTCCCGATCGGCGAGTCCTCTGGCCATGCTGCTGCATGTCAAGATGATTCGAGCGGCCCAAGGGTGATTAAAACTGTCCTCAGATTTCCCTCGGAGGAATACCTACTGGCCACCGATCGGCCATCTGTTCCCGAACAGCAGATCACCCTCACCTGTCCGCTCGCCAAAGTTTGGGAGGACGCGCGCGTACGCGTCGCGCTCATGTCCCCCAGCCAACTAGGGGACAGTAACCTGCAGCAGGCGACCGGGGTATGCCTTTTTGCTTTACTGATACTTTTTGTTTTAGCTTTTAACTTAACTGCCTTCGTTCATAGAGTTGGGTAGAGCAAATTGCGGTTAGCAATCGCTTGGCTGAGCTGGAGGAAGAAATGAAAAAACTCAAACTTTCGGAGGCGAACCAAGGGCAATCCACGGCTGCTCTGGAGAAAAGCAAAAAGCTTTTGGAAGCCGAACGGATACGGGCTTCCGATCTGGCGAGCGAGGTCGCTCGGCTTGAAGCTGTGGTCAAACAACGGGATAAAGAAATCAAGACGGCGACCACTCGGAAGCGCAAGGCTATCGACAACATGGACCTAATGAAGGTGGAGATCAGAGGACTAGAGCAACGCATCAAGGATCTGGATGCCCTTCTGGCCACCGAGAAGGAGAGCCGTTCGGCCGATCGGCTTAAATTTGAAGGGGATTTAAAGGATCTCCAGACTGCCAACGATGCTTCTCGAGTCGCGCTCAAAGAGTATCAGGATGGGGAGTCGGCTCGCTCTGACGAAGTGAGGAAGGCATTTATCTGCTCGGACGACTTCGGAGAGAAATTCACCGACAAGATTTCCCTTACTTTCGAAGAGGCGATCAAGGCGGCAGTGGATTACTTGAAGACTAAAGGCCACCTTCCCGCCGAGCTGACCATCCCCCCAGAGGATCTGGCTACCGTGATGGGCGTCATTCCTGATGCTCTTTTTGACTTTGACGCGTGAGGAGTGTTTTTTATCAACTTTTTTGTATCCTCGCCGTTCGGCAAAACTTATTTTTGTTGTAACTTCTTTTGTTTGCCCAGCGTTTGACGTAAATAGATCATCTTTCCGTTCTTGCAACTTTTTCTTTGGCAAGAAATTTTTCTTTCGTCATGTTTTAAGTGTTCTTTAAAACTCCTCCGCTCGGCTCCATACTCTAACATGAGCTCAAGTCGATTGTTTTCAAAAAACGCCTTTCGCCATGCGACTGCATAGCCGCTCGGCGCGCTATCGTCATTCGCTCATGCGCTCCCATCTTTACTTCATATTAACTGATCCTGTCCGAATCAGAAGTCAAAGGACGCTGGGGACGTGGCGCTCCCTGCTGGATCCTCGAGTGCTCCGGCGAACCTGCAACAAAACCGAGCCGGGAGGGGTGTCCCGGCGACGGCCCTCCGACGCTCAAGTCAGGCGAGGAATAACAAAGAGGTGGCTTCCGAGATTCAAAACCAGCGTACCTCCGGTGAAGAAATGGAGGCCTTATATAGACCTCTCGAAGGAGCCTGGGCGCGCCAATCAAAGCAATCACCTGCTTTCGACCATGCCCAGGTATGGGTTTGTCAGAAGGGCATCCATAAGGCCATACCGCTACTGTATCAACCTCTCCATGATGTGACGGCGAGATCCTCCATCGTGCAATCTTATGTACGGCATAATCATCAGACATGCCGTTGCTGACATCCCATATCCCGAGCCGAACGAATAGGCCGTTCGGCTAATCTTTGTATCCTCGCCCTTATCCTGGCTGAGCGGACCACCCGCTCGGCCCTTCGGCCCCAGCCGGACAGACACCCGCTCGGCCATTCAGTCTTCCCGCCTTGGCGTCGGAAACCCAAGTCCATGGCTGGGTTATCTCTGGCTCCGCTCGGACCTGCTCAACTGCTCGGCGAGGTCATTACCCGCTTAGTCAGCCCTCCATCTGTCCTCAGGATGGGACCCTTCAGGAAGTGGGTCCCCCATTCTTACCGCCGGATCACTTGCCTTCCCTTCAAGTCTAGTCGAAGGAGGCAGTGAGTCCGACTGACTGGACTATGTGTCCGAGCGGGCGGTCGTCGCCTTACCGTCGCTTATAATATCCCTTGAGTCGTTCGGCCCGTATGCTAAATTCAGCCGCTCGGCTCTTCATTTTGAATGTCTTGTCGCTCAACGTGAATGTTTGCTTGTCTAAATCTTCTCGAAAATCATGCAAATCCTTTTCATTAAGTCGAAGCATGCGCGGTATGGGCGCATTAATTGCGCCTGGTGACAGAGCGCCACGTGGCCCTTCTTGCGTGGCGGTGATGATCCGTACGATGGGACGCCGATTACTTTGAAATGGACGGTTAGATGATGACCTCGTCTCTCGTGACCTGCATTCGACGGACGAGGCCAACCAGCCTCGTTCGCATAAAGCCTTCGTCTTCGCCTTTACATTGCATTCTCTGTTTCATTGCGCGTCCTCCGTCGAAGGTGTCCGCGGCTGCATCATTCCGGCTGTCCTAGTTCTTGCCTCTTGGTGGTTTTCGGCTTTCCGGTGATTCTCTCCGTTCATCTTCCCTCCGTAAGCTTCTCCCTTCCTTTCGTTCGGCCTTTCCCTTTCGCGTGGAACTCCTTTCGTTCCCTTGCTTGCGAACTCTTATCTGTCCTCCGTTTCCGAGTTTCTTTCGGCTTCCTTCTTTCTTTTTCTTGGTACTTTAGTCATGGCGAGCACTTCCGTACCCGCTGTTGATGTTCATGGTCCCTGGTATATGACCATGGAGAGTCGGTTTGATGAAGAGGGCGCTCGGCGTCTTGTTCGGACGTACGGGATCCCGGACGACCATGAAATAGTTGTAGCCGACCCGACCGACCGGCCCCATAACCCGCCGATCGGTACCATTTGTTTTTTTCTGGACCAATTCCAGGGCGGCCTTAGATTTCCCACCCATCCTTTTGTTTTGGAAGTTTGTAATTATTTTCGCATCCCGCTCGGCCAACTTGTGCCGAATTCCTTTAGGCGGGGTGGTCGTCCTCTTTAGGCTGCACAGTATCCCACTCGACCCCCAAATATTCCACTACTTCTTCTACCCCAAACAATCCGAGTTGGGTACTTTTATTTTCCAAAGTAGAATAGGCTTCAAATTTTTTGAGAATATGCCGACCTCCAACAAGCACTGGAAGGAGTTCTTCTTCTATATACGACTTCCCGAGCGGCCAGCATTCAGAACCAAATGGCAGACCGCTGTGCCGACCCAGCCGGAGCTCGGCAAATTCAGAAGCAATCCAGCCTACCTTCATGCGGCAAACTGGTTGTCCGGTCAGCGGTACAAAATCGACCAGTTGCTTCTCAAGGGGGTGTTGTACATTTTTGGATTATCTCCCGTTCGGGCCAATCTCCCCTACCGCATGGGTAAGGACTCTTTACTCCCTTCGCCTTTTTTATCTAACTGATTTTAATTTTTTCCACTGCAGCTGAAGTCATGTGGCGCTCCAAGGCTACCGATCATCTGAAACTGAAGGCCGTGGAAATTGAGGCGGCTACCAAAAAAGAACTCGCCGAGCGGGATCTCATCCCCAGCCGCCTGGCAGATGCAGGAGAGGGGGGGCGCAGTCCGCTCCTAAAACAGAGGTTGCCCCGTCTGCTTCAATGGAGGTTGAGGCGGATCCTGTTTCCTCTGCTCCAGCCGAGCTGGGAGTCCCCCAGGCCGGGGATTCACCACTGGAAGTTCGGCGGAAACGTCGAAGAGGCTCCAGCCTTCCGCCAACCCAAGAGGGCGAACCACAGGCGTCGATCGAGATCGCTTCTCCAGATCGCACGCCGTCGCAGATCAGGACCCCCGTGGCCTCGCCCACCGCACAGCCCTATGGCTCTCCTCCACGGACTCGTCGTCGCTTACGACGGTTGGGCGAAACTTCAACCATAGGGGAGTCCTCGGGCCAGGCGAGTGCGGCTGAAGAAGTACCGGCCGGCCACCCGACCATCAAGACTACCCTTCGATTCCCATCGGAGGAATATTTACTGTCTGTCGATCGGCCATCAAGCCCCGTTCATGAAATAACCTTGAAGGGTCCGCTCGCCAAACTTTTCGAAGACGCCTAGATTCGGGTGGCCCTCATGACGCCCAAGCAGCTCGGCGATAATCATATGCAGCAGGCCACTCAGGTAGGTTCATTTTTCTTCTTGTGCCATGCTACTGTTCGGTTCCTGATTTTATTATTTCCCTTACAGCATTGGGCTGAACAAATCGCCACTAGCCACCGGCTGGCCGAGCTGGAGGATCTTATGGAAAAACTCCAAGTCTCGGGGGGTCCATCGGCCGAGCGGGAGAAACAAGCCCGCGGGGCCCAACAAAAGAAGGTCGCCGACCTGGCTACAGAGGTGGCTCGACTTGAAGGCTTGGTGAAGAAGCGCGACGAAGATGTGAAGCGTGCCAGTAGCCGGAAGAAGCGGGCGATCGCTGATATGGACAAGATGAAAGTCGAAGTCCGAGCCCTAGATCAGCAATCTAAGGAGCTGGCAGCCCAACTAACTGCCGAACGGGATGGGCGTTCCGCTGAACGCACTAAAGCGGAGGTGGACCAGAAAGTTCTCCAAGACTCGCTAATTGCCTCCTGGGCGGCGCTCAGAAAATATAAGGAGGGAGAGCCGAGTCGCCTAGCAGCAGCGCGCCAGGAATACCTCCGCTCGGAGCGGTTCGGCGCAAAATTTGGTGGCAACGTCTCCTCAACTTTCGCCGAGGCGATCAAGGTCACCATGGCGTACCTGAAGAAGGGAAGGCACCTTCCTGCTGACCTGAGCATTCCCTCTTCTGATCTGGCGGCTATGATTGACGATATCCCGGACGCCTTTTTTAATTTTGAGGACCCGGAGTGAGGCGAGTTCTTCCAAGTACTTTCTGTATTTCATCCGCTCTGCGGATGTAAAATTTTTGTACGCGTCGTTCGGCATACTTTCCTTTAATGTAATTATATCTTTGCTTGCGTCTTCCTGATCATTATCCATCATATTCTTTTGTTTGCTTAACGTTTATGCTTAGAGTTAGTCATGCTCCAAGTGTTCTCCGTCACACGGCCGATCAGCTTAACTCATTAAACAAAGTCCGAGCGAGCCTAAATGTTTTAATACTTTGTGATTTCCGTGGTTTCTTATTCTCTGATACTCGTTCGCCCGCCCGGGGTATTTATAGTCGCCGGACCGACCCTCGATTTTTAGCGACGGAGCTCGTCGGCGCGGATATTTATAGCCGATCGGCGCGGCTCTCGATTTTTAACGACGGAGCTCGTCGGCGCGGATATTTATAGCCGGTCGGCGCGGCTCTCGATTTTTAACGACGGAGCTCGTCGGCGCGGATATTTATAGCCGGTCGGCGCGGCTCTCGATCTTTAACGACGGAGCTCGTCGGCGCGGATATTTATAGCCGGTCAGCGGCTCTCGATCTTTAACGTCGGAGCTCGACGGCGCAGATATTTATAGCCGGTCGGCGCGGCTCTCGATCTTTAATGACGGAGCTCGTCGGCGCGTACAGCCGGTCGGGGCTCTCGATCTTTAACGACGGAGCTCGCCGGTCTTCCGCTCGGACGCTTAACGTCGCCGCTCGTCGGTTTCCGCTCGGAGGTTTATAGACGCCGGACCGTCTCCCGGTTTCCCGGCCGGAGGGTTTATAGACGCCGGACCGTCATCTTTAACTAAGCTTGCATATATAAACCTCCCGGCTGAGCGGCTCGGGGGCCTTCGGATAACCAGCCGTTCGGCTATGAACACAGAATGCCTTGGGAATAATTTGTTTCCTGCGACAAAAGGAGTACAGCTATTTTGAATTTACACAAAGTAGAGCAACAGCGCACCTCTCACCCAGCTCTATATGGCTGAAGGTGATTTGCACTCCAGGGCCGGTCCAGCATCCGACCTTCCGCATCCTTGAGGTAATAAGCACCCGAACGGAGCTTCTCGACCACTTCAAAGGGTCCTGCCCAGGGAGCTTCCAACTTGCCGACATCTCCGACCGGCTTAACTTTCTTCCAAACTAGGTCGCCTACTTGAAAGGCTCTGGGGATCACGCGCCGATTGTAGTTCTGTTTCATACGTTGCCGGTACGCCATCAGCCGGACGGACGCTTTAGCTCTTTCCTCTTCGACCAAGTCTAGCTCCATGCTCCTCCGTTCGGCGTTATCTTCATCATAGTTTTGCACCCGAACGGACTCCACCCCAACTTCAATCGGGATGACTGCTTCGCCTCCATATACCAAGTGAAATGGAGTGACGCCCGTTCCCTCTTTTGGTGTCGTGCGGAGAGCCCATAGGACGCCCGGCAGCTCGTCTACCCAGCTGCCTCCTTCATGGTCGAGCCGAGTCCGTAAAATTCTGAGAATCTCTCTGTTGGTTACCTCGGCTTGACCGTTACTCTGGGGGTATGCCACCGATGTGAAGTGCTGCTTGATGCCATAACTTTCGCACCACTCCCCGAGCAACTTCCCCGTGAATTGACGTCCGTTGTCGGAGACGAGTCGTCTTGGGATGCCAAAGCGGCAGATGATATTTTGCCATATGAACTTTTTAACCATCTGCTCGGATATCTTTGCAAGTGGCTCAGCTTCTACCCATTTTGAGAAGTAGTCGACCGCCACCAATAAGAACTTCCGCTGCCCGGTAGCCATGGGGAAGGGTCCCACGATGTCCATCCCCCATTGGTCGAACGGGCAGGCCACAGTTGATGCTTTCATCTCATCTGCCGGTCGGTGGGACATGCTGTGATACTTCTGACAGGATAGACAATTTGCCACGGTCCGGGCAGCATCCTTTTGAAGTGTTGGCCAAAAATACCCGGCTAGCAAAATCTTCCTTGTTAATGACCGTCCGCCTGGATGTCCACCGCACGAACCTTGGTGCACTTCTCGAAGGATGTACTCGGCATCTTCCCAGCTGACGCATTTTAGGAGCGGACGGGAGAAGGCCTTCTTGTAGAGTTGATCTCCTACGAGGGTGAATCGACTAGCCCTTCTTTTCAGTAAATGAGCTTCTTCCCGGTCGGATGGGGTAGCTCCCGAGCGCAAAAACTCCACAATAGTTGTCCTCCAGTCGCTCGGGTAGGTGATGCCCTCCATCCGATCGACATGTGCTACTAAAGATACTTGCTCGATCGGCTTCTGAGAGCCGACCGGGGATAACGCGCTTGCCAGCTTGGCCAATTCATCCGCGACTTGATTCTCCGCCCGGGGGATCTTCTGAATAATCACCTCCCTAAAGTTGAGCTTAAGTTTTTCAATAGCCTCCACGTAGAGCTTGAGCCTTGTACTATTTATCTCGAAAATCCCTGAGATTTGCTGAGCAGCCAACTGGGAATCTGAATAGAGGATGACCCGGACGGCTCCAACGTGCCGAGCAGCCTGCAATCCAGCAATAAGGGCTTCATATTCTGCTTCATTGTTGGTCGCTCGGTAATCTAGCCGGACGGAGAGCTGCATCCGCTCTCCTTGTGGGGACAGCAAAACTATGCCAATTCCGCTCCCGCGTCTAGTGGACGATCCATCCACGAACACTTTCCACACAGCTTCGGGTTCCGGGTCCTGCACCTCTGTCACGAAATCGGCTAAGGCTTGTGCTTTGATAGCCGAACGGGATTGATATTGGATATCAAATTCGCTTAACTCGGTTGTCCATTTGATGAGCCGTCCGGAAGCTTCTGGATTTAAAAGCACTCGTCCCAACGGGCTATTGGTCTTGACGATAATCGTGTGCGCTAGAAAATAAGGACGAAGCCTCCGAGCGGCAAGGATCAAAGCAAAGGCCAACTTCTCGAGTCCGGTGTAGCGGGTTTCAACATCTTTCAAGATATGACTAAGGAAATATACAGGTTGCTCCTCACCTCCCGACCGGACTAACGCCGATCCCACAGCATGCTCGGTTGAGGATAAATAAATGTGCAACGGTTCGCCGACAGTTGGCTTGGCCAGCACAGGTAGGGAATTTAAGTACGTCTTCAGTTCTTCAAAGGCCTGATCGCAGTCTTCATTCCATTGGAACTTTGTAGCTTTGCGGAGGATTTTGAAGAACGGAAGGCTCCGGTCGGCAGTCTTGGAGATGAAGCGTGATAGCGCTGTAATCCGACCGGTCAGCCTCTGTACTTCCCTCATGTTTCTGGGCGGTGGCATGTCCTGAAGAGCCTTCACCTTGCTAGGATTAGCTTCAATACCCCATTCGGTCACAATATAGCCCAAGAAACGTCCTCCTTTGGCGCCGAATAGACACTTATGAGGATTTAGCTTGACTCCATATTTTCTGAGTGTACGGAAGGTTTCTTCCATATCTTTGCATAAAGTGGCTGCTCGGAAGGATTTGATGAGGATGTCATCTACATAGACCTCCAGGTTGTGTCCGATTTGCTCGCGGAAGACCCTATTCATCAATCTTTGATATGTTGCTCCGGCATTCTTCAGTCCGAACGGCATCACCGTGTAGCAATACGTCCCGTCTGGTGTGACGAAGCTAACTTTTTCCTGATCCTCCGGGGCGAGCGGCACTTGATGATAGCCTTGGTAGGCGTCCAACATACATATAAGCTCGCATCCGACTGTAGAATCTACGAGCTGGTCGATTCGGGCAGAGGGTAGAAATCCTTCTGCAAGCTTTGTTCGATCTCTCAAGTCGATGCCTCCATTTGTTGGAGACGAGCACCACATTGGCTAACCAGCTTGGGAATTGAACCTCCCGTATGTGGCCGGCCTCTAAGAGCCTTTCTACTTCCGCTCGAATGATAATATTCTGCTCGGCGCTGAAATCTCTTCTCCTTTGTTTTACTGGCCGAGCGTCCGGCCGGACGTGAAGCTTATGTTGGGCTATGCTGGGGGAGACACCAGGCAGCTCATGCGTCGACCAGGCGAAGACGTCATGATTCATCCGGAGGCATTTGACCACTTCTTCTTTCTGTTCGTCCTCCAGGTCGGCGGCAATAAAGGTTGTAGCCTCCGATCGGCTTGGATGGATCTGAACCTCCTCCTTTTCATCATAAATTAAAGCAGGAGGTTTCTCGGTTATGGCGTGTACCTCGATCCGTGGAGCCTTCCGCGCGGCGCTAGATTCGGCTCGGACCATTTCCACATAGCATTTCCGAGCGGCTAACTGATCTCCTCGTACTTCACCGATTTTGTCCTCGACCGGGAATTTGATCTTCTGATAGAATGTGGACACAACAGCTCGGAATTCGCTTAACGCCGGTCGCCCCAGTATCACGTTGTAGGATGAAGGGGAGTCGACCACCACAAAGTTTGTGGTCCTCGTTCTCCGGAGCGGTTCTTCCCCTAAAGAGATAGTCAATCCCCCTCGTTCTCGACGGTCTTCCGCTCGGACGTTTATAGACGCCGGCTCGTCTCTCGATATTTAACGTCGGAGCTCGACGGCCTTCCGCTCGGACGTTTATAGACGCCGGCTCGTCTCTCGATATTTAACGTCGGAGATCGACGGCCTTCAAGGCTACTTCTAACACAGCCGGTCGGCGAAGATATTTGCCTATCTTTATAATTTTGCTTCCTGTATTACAAGGACATAGGCGACCGACATGTATATAAATTTACATTTAGCGCACCTTTCACCCAGCTCGGATAACGTACTCCCGGCCGAACGGCTCGGGGTCTTCTTCGTCGAGCGCTTGGCTCGGATAACATACTCCCGGCCGAACGGCTCGGGGTCTTCTTCATCAAGCGTTTGGCTCGAATATTATACCTCCGGCCGAACGACTCGGGGTCTTCGGCATCGAGCGCTTGGCTCGGATACTATACCTCCGGCCGAACGGCTCGGGGCCTTCATTGTCGAGCCTCTGGCTCGGATACTATACCTCCGGCCGGACGGCTCGGGGCCTTCGTTATCATGCGCATGGCTCGGTTATTATACCTCCGACCGATCGGCTCGGGGCCTTCTTCGTCGAGCGCATGGCTCGGTTATTATACCTCCGGCCGAACGGCTCGTGGCCTTCTTCGTCGAGCCTTTGGCTCCGATGATATACGCCCGGCCGAACGGCACGGGCCTTCTTTCGGAAAATTACGATGAATTCTATGCCCGAAAGAAACTATATCTAAAAACCTAACCTGCCGATCAGCATAAGATCTAACTCAATTTCTCAACTCCCGAATACCCGTGGAGTGAGGTGGATACAATGTACTCGTCGAAATTTATCAAGGCCAGGAGGATGGCGAAACTTCCCGGTCGGTCCTCCATGGGCGCTCGGCCCCCCCAGAGGTGGAGGCGGCCTGATGCGTTATCCTTTTACTTGAGCCTTCTGCTCCTGTTGCTTCACGAGCCTAGCTACTCTTGCCTCTATCAGAGCGTCGGGTTTCTCCACGGAGAGCATCACCATGTGTGGTCATCCAGCTTCATCCATTGCTTCCGATCGGATGCAGGAGCGTTCCCACAGACGGCGCCAATTTGATCCTGTCCGAATGCTGAATCAACGGACGCTGGACACGTGGCGCTCCTCGGCTGCCGACGTGGATCTTCGACTAGTTGCACGAACCTCCGGCGAACCTGCACAGAAGCCGGACTTGGAAGGGGTTCCCGGTGGCGACCCTCCGACGCTCAAGTCAGGCAAGCAAGTAGTGAAAAAAGTGGCTCCAAAGGTGTCTCACGCGAACCTCCGGCGAAGTATGAGGCTCTTTATATAGAGCGGTGAAAGAGCTTCTGCACGTCCACCGAGGCGCAAACGTGTCCGCAGCCCATACCTCGGTATGTGTCTGTCAGAAAGCTTACCTGACGCCATACTGCTATAGTCCAAGCACGCCGTCGATGGGACAACAGGACACCCTGTTGTCAGACTTGTAGTACGGCCTAGCCATAGGGCTCGACAGCTGTCTTAAGATGTTCTTGTCCTTCTCTACCGACCACAAGCTAGGACGTCCGGCCGGCCGGCTGGACGGTGAGTCGTTTCCGACCGGCCCTCATCTTTCGCTCCGGCCGAACGGCACCCTCATCACGTCCAGCCTGCCGTTGGCATCGATATGCTGGGGAGATTTTCGGTAGGGTGCTATGTAAGGACTGTTAGCACTATGTTACCTTATATCTTCGGCCAAGCATGACTTCCGCTCGGCCACTTGTTCCTATTCAATCGAGCGCCGGAACCCCGACTTTTGTCGAGGCGCCTTTTGCCATCGGTTATTCACCGGCCGGACGGCCGGGAGGCCGGCCCATCCTTCTATGGTCGGCCACCTGGCCTTTAGACTCCCACGTGGCATTGACCCCTCAGAATGGGGGTCCCCTGTTTTAACAGCCGGATCATCAGGGCTACCATCAAGTGTCGCTCGTCCGAGAAGACCAAGAAAAGGTCAGTTTCGTCACCGCAAACGACACTTACTATTACAGCGTAATGTCGTTCAGACTCAAAAACACTGGGGCTACCTATCAACGACTGATGAACAAAATATTCCGGGAGCAGATCGGGCGCAACTTGAAAGTATACGTAGATGATATACTTATCAAATCATTCCGAGCAGCAGACCTTTATGCGGATTTGGAAGAAACTTTCCAGACACTGAGGAGATACGGGGTCAAGCTGAACCCCCAGAAGTGCCTGTTCGGAGCAAAAGGCGGGCGTTTCTTAGGCTACATTGTGACCGAGCGGGGCATAGAGGCGAACCCCAACAAGGTGAAGGCATTGCAAGATATGCCTCCTCCCAGAAATCTTCGAGAAGTACAGCGTCTCACCGGTCGGATAACGGCACTATCACGATTCATCTCCCGAACGGCTGACCGAAGCCTCCCTTTTTTCAAGATTCTGCGCAAAGCTACCAAGTTTCAATGGGACCAGGAATGCGATCGGGCGTTCGAGGAGTTGAAGACTTATCTCAACTCTTTGCCCGTGCTGGCCAAACCGGTTGTAGGAGAGCCGCTCCATATTTACTTGTCTTCTACCGAGTACGCTGTGGGCTCGGCGTTAGTGCGGCCGAACAGCGAAGAGCAGCCCGTGTACTTCTTAAGCCACATTCTAAAGGATGCTGAATGTCGCTACACTGGTCTCGAGAAACTGGCTTTTGCCTTGATCCTCACTGCGCGAAGATTGCTCCCTTATTTCTTAGCGCATACAATCATCGTAATGACGAACATCTTGCTGGGAAGAGTGCTCTTGAATCTAGAAGCGTCCGGGCGGCTCATCAAGTGGACAACAGAGCTGAGTGAATTCTGTTGGAACCCCAAGGTGTTTTGATATTATCAAACAAGCTAAGTTAGGTCCTGCGTTTGTTTAACCCTTGTGTCTAAGTGTGCAGGAGCTTAGGAACACAGGAAGTCGAGTGGAAGACGCGGCTAGCGAGAAGGATGGCACAGGGAGAGAGCCGACGGGCTCGGTGCATCCGAGGGACGAGGTGACCGCGGAAGAGTACACCGGTGGATGAGAAGAACGTGTGCGGCGTTCGAGGGACGAGAAATCGGGAAGGAAGGCTGCTCGAGGAGAAGGCCGGAACTTGGGTTCGGGTGAGCCCTATTCCGGATGGCTGAGATCACCCAAGCTAGCGGAGCCGGAGCGAACAAGACCCGGACCGAGACGAGTTGAACCGGAGGCGAAAAAGTCAACGTTGTTGACTTCGGGCTCCGGGGTGCCCGGAGCAGTCCGGGGCGCCCGGAACCCTTCCGGGCGCCCGGACCTGGATTTTGACCAGGATCGCGTCAAACGTGATCTGATCATTGGGGATAGAATTTTATCCCCCCCCCCAGGGCGCCCGGAACTCCTTTCAGGTGCCCGGACCAGTACTATAAATAGAGTACTGGTCTGCACATTAAGAACAACTCACTTGTAATCAATTCTTTCTGTGCTTTCAGTTGTGTTCTTTTCATTTGTGCTGTCAACGTTGTAAAGAGGCTTCTCCGCCCAGAGGAGATCATAGTGTTGGTTGCTACTCGAAAAACCTAATGGTTCCACTGTACAAAAATTTTGTACAAAGGTCTGAACCTTTTCTTAGCTACCATGTGTTCTTTTAAACTAAACTTGGATCGCCTGCGGAACTTAACACATTTGATCCAAAGTTTAATCTATTTGTTCTTTTAGGTTTAGACTCGGATCTCCTACGAAACTTAACACGTTCGATCCAAATCACCTAGGTTATTAATTTCATTAAATATTAATTTCCAAAATTGGCTTCCAGTACTGACGTGGCGAGGCACATGACCTTCTTGGATATGGGAACAACCACCACCGACTAGACAAAGCCTTTTAAGGAAAGTTAATATTTAATTTCCTTAAATAACTTTAGGTCAACCGAAAAGAACAATCAAATCACAAGGAAAAGAAAAAACAAAAGAACACAACATCGAAAACAAATTCGAAATACTAGAATCGCATGCCTCTTGTATTTGGTATTATTTCCAAAAATAACTAGTATGATGCGGAAAAGAAAAATACTAGTTATACCTTTTAGAAAGACCTCTTGATCTTCTACCGTATTTCTCTTCTAATCCCGGACGTTGTGTGGGCAACGATCTTCCGAGACGAGAACCACCAAGGCACCTTCTTCTTCTTTACAAGGTTCGGCCACCACATGACTCCAAGAAAGGATGAGGTTCGGCCACCACCACCAAGCTCCAAGGGATGCAAAAGCGAAGCCTCCTTTCTCTCCTTTTCTCCAAGCTAGATCCGGCCACCACAAGGACTCCAAGAGAACAAGATGGTTCGGCCACAAGAAGGAGAAGAGAGAAGAGGAAGAGGCCGGCCACCAAGGAAGAGAGGGAGGAAAAGAATAATAGAGTTGTCTTGCATAAAGCCTCCTCTACTCCCTCATTTATAATCCTTGATCTTGGCAAATAAGGAAATTTAAATAAAAACTTTCTTAATTCTTTTGCCATGAAAAGGAAAAATTTATTTAATTAAAAATAATTTTTCTTTTCATTATAACATGGCCAGCCACTTATTTCCCCAAATCAAGGAGAGTTTTAATTAAACAAGAATTAAAACTTCCTAATTTGTTTCTGAAAATTTATAAAAATTTCTCCAATAATTTTATCCCTTCATGATTGGTTTATAAAAAGGAAATTTAATACATTAAAATCTTTCTTTTAAACATGTGGATAAAAAGAAAGTTATCTCTAAAAATTAAAATCTCTTTTAATCTACAAATAAGGAAAGATATCAAATCTTTTCTTAATCTCTTGTAGAAACTTATAAAAGAGAATATTTAATTTTTAAACTCTCTTTTAAATCATGAACATGGTTAAAAAGGAAAGTTTTCTTAAAATTTAAAATCCACCTTTTAATCAACAAATAAGGGAAGATTTCAAATTTTAAACTCTCTTTTAAACATGTAGATGATTTACAAATAAGGAAAGTTTTTACCAAAAATTAAAATCATCCTTTTAATCTACAAATAAGGAAAGAGATTAATCTCTTCTCTTAATCTTTTGTAGAAAGCTATAAAAGAAAATTTTTAATTTTTAAACTCTCTTTTAAAATCATGATATCCACATAAGAAATAATTTTAATAAAAATCTTTTTTAATATTCTAGTGGCCGGCCACCTAAGCTTGGGACCCAAGCTTTGGCCGGCCACCAACTTGGCTCATCCACTTGGTCTTGGCCGGCCCTAGCTTGGGTTCCAAGCTAGCTTGGCCGGCCCCATTGGATGGGTAAGAAGGTGGGTATGTGGTGGGTATAAATCTCTATATACAAGAGGCTACGGTAGGGACCGAGAGGAGGAATTGGTTTTGGTCTCCCGATAATATTAAGCATCCCGTGTTCGCCCCGAACACACAACTTAATTTTATCAATAATAATTCATTCCACTAGAGAACTATTATTGAACTACCGCACCAATCCCAAATTACATTTTGGGCTCCTTCTTATTATGAGTGTGTTAGTCTCCCTGTGTTTAAGATGTCGAATGTCCACTAATTAAGTGAGTTACTGGCAACTCATTTAATTAATATCTTAGTCCAAAAGTAGTACCACTCAACCTTATCGTCATGTCGGACTAAGTCCACCTGCAGGGTTTAACATGACAATCCTTATGAGCTCCTCTTGGGGACATTCTCAACCTAGATTACTAGGACACAGTTTCCTTCTATAATCAACAACACACACTATAAGTGATATCATTTCCCAACTTATCGGGCTTATTGATTTATCGAACTAAATCTCACCCATTGATAAATTAATTAAAGAAATAAATATCAAATATATGTGCTTGTTATTATATTAGGATTAAGAGCACACACTTCCATAATAACTGAGGTCTTTGTTCCTTTATAAAGTCAGTATAAAAGAAACGACCTCTAATGGTCCTACTCAATACACTCTAAGTGTACTAGTGTAATAGTTAAGATAAACTAATACCTAATTACACTACGACCTTCCAATGGTTTGTTCCTTTCCATTTTGGTCGTGAGCTACTGTTTATAATTTATAAGGTACTGATAACATGATCCTCTGTGTGTGACACCACACACCATGTTATCTACAATATAAATGAATTGAACAACTACATTTATCATAAATGTAGACATTTGACCAATGTGATTCTTATTTCTAGATAAATGTTTATACCAAAAGCTAGACTTTTAGTATACATCCTAACACATAGTGCGCTTACTTTCCTTGGATTAGCAATCCTCTGATTGCAAACCAAGTAAATCTCTGGTGTATGATTTCTTTACTTAGTCTCTACTTTTTATTACAAGTGTTTATGATATAGTTGAAATCCGAGAAAGGTTCGAGTTTTATTTTGTAGGGCAATTCACCCCTCCCCTCTTGCCGGCCTCCAAAGGGACCAACAAGTGGTATCAGAGCGAGGCGCTTCAGGAGGACTAACCGCCGATCGAAGCATCGTCCCACCAAAATTCGAGGGGAACTTCGCAGACTGGAAGCGTCGTATGGAGGTATTCCTAAGAACTGATTTCGAAATTCGGTTTATAATGAAGTATGGTTTTTTAGCTCCGACGAATCAAGATGGAAAAGAAAAAGAAGAGAGCAATTGGACAAAGAAGGAGCAGAGTGAATCTGTAGAAAATAGCCGTGCAGAATATCACCTGCTGAGTGTGTTACCACCTCAAGAGGTCAACCGCATCGGAAGCTATTCATCTGCTAAAGAACTCTGGGAGAAGTTCCTGAAACTCCATGAAGGCACGTCTGAAGCGAAGCTCGCAAGAAGAGACATCCTCCGAAACAAGTTGATGAACATTCGTTTGGAAAAAGGTGAGAAGGTAGCCAATCTACACGCAAAGGTAAAAGAACTGATTACTGATCTCGAGAACCTCGGAGAAACGGTAACAAATCGGGATAGCATACGCTACGCACTCAACGCATTTTCCAGAACTCCGGAGTGGACATCAATCGTTGACGCCTACTATATTTCAAAAGACCTGGAGGTAAGTACTTTAGAAGAGTTGTTTTCTACTCTTGAGTTACATGAAACCAGGTGTGCAGCTACAACAAAAGACTCAAGTCAGATAAAGGCGCTGAACGCAACCAAGAAGGATGAACCCGAGTTAGACTCCGAAGAAGACCAAGAAGCATATATGGTAAGAAATTTTAAAAAGTTTTTTAGAGCTAATAAATTTAAAGAAATGCAGAATAAAAAGAATCCAAGAAATAGAAGAAAAGTGCGCTGCTACCAGTGTCAAAAGGAAGGACACTTAAGAGAGGATTGCCCAGAACTAAAGAAGGATAAAATGAAGACACCCAAGAAACACAAGAACCTAAAAGCCACTTGGGACGACACTTCCTCATCTGAGTCCGAGATTCAAGAATATGCGGGGATTGCACTGATGGCAAGCTACGAAGGACAAAGTACATCAGAACCCAGCATCGATGAAGGGGGAGCGACCTCAGATGAAAGTAGCGAAGCAGGGGGAGATTCAGGCTTTAAGTCTGATATGGTAAGTGAGGTATGCCTCTTACCCCCTGATGAACTTTATTTTGGTATTAAGGCAATGGCTAAATCCATGTATAAATTAGAAAATAAAAATACCAAATTATAAAATGAAATTCTAGAAACAAATTTTTTTTTGGCAAAATCATGTCTTATAGAAGATTTTGAAAAATTGAAAATTGAAAATGAAAAACTAAAAGAAGAAATAAAAATATTAAAAAAATCTAATGGTTCAAATATTTCTACTTTTAGAAATTATAGAGGTTTAAATTGGTATTATAGATTTCATCAAAGTCAAATTAGAAATATATCAAAAATCTATGTACTTAGGAAATACTTGGTTAATCCTGTAGGTAGGAATCTCTACTGGGTTCCAAAAACCTGTTTAATTTAAAATTAAAATCAGGCTAAGCATTTTCAGCAAGGAAATTAAACAACTAATTTCTTTATGAGGCTTTGTCTAAGGAAGTGGTTGTTGCTCCAATAACCAAGAAGGCCTAGTGTCTCGCCACGACCTGGAAGCCAAGTATCGAAATGAAAAGTTTAATTGACTAACTGAAAAAGCATTAATTTAAATTACTTAATGCTTTAAAAGAGTTATTCAATTTGTGTTAGAAAATATTTTAAAAAAAAAATTTACTTAGAAATTTTTTATTATCTTAGAAATTTTTATGAAAATTGACTTAGAAATTTTTTTAAGTTATCTTAGAATTTTTTATGATAATATTGTCTTATAATTTTTCTTAAAATTGACTTAGAATTGTTTCTTATGAATATTAACTTAGAATTTTTTTAATTAGAAATTTTTTTTTGGGAATGTTGAGATAAGTTTCGAACTTAAATTTTTTTTTTAACACTTATGACTGTTTTTATGTGAAAAATGTTTTTACTTAAATTTTTCTCGAAAGAAAAATTCTGAAGAGTGTCTTTACTTAGATTTTTTTTTCACTCAAAGTTTTTTTTTTGAATTAACCTTAGACTTGTTAATAACCCCAATTTTTATGTGATCAAAGGGGAAGAAGTATGTTAAGTCTAGGGGGAGGTAATATAATTTTTCATTTGAAAAATATTTGGACTTATTTGAATATAAATTATTTTTATTGCATATGTTTACCCTAACTTAACTTGGGTTGCTCACATCAAAAAGGGGGAGATTGTTGGAACCCCAAGGTGTTTTGATGTGATCAAACAAGCTAAGTTAGGTCCTGCGTTTGTTTAACCCTTGTGTCTAAGTGTGCAGGAGCTTAGGAACACAGGAAGTCGAGCGGAAGACGCGGCTAGCGAGAAGGATGGCACGGGGAGAGAGCCGACGGGCTCGGTGCGTCCGAGGGACAAGGTGACCGCGGAAGAGTACACCGGTGGACGAGAAGAACGTGCGCGGCTTTCGAGGGACGAGAAACCGGGAAGGAAGGCTGCTCGAGGAGAAGGCCGGAACTTGGGTTCGGGTGAGCCCTATTCCGGATGGCCGAGATCACCCAAGCTAGCGGAGCCGGAGCGAACAAGACCCAGACCGAGACGAGCTGAACCGGAGGCGAAAAAGTCAATGTTGTTGACTTCGGGCTCCGGGGCGCCCGGAACCCTTCCGAGCGTCCGGACCTGGATTTTGACCAGGATCGTGTCAAACACGATCTGATCGTTGGGGATAGAATTTTATCCCCCCCAGGGCGCACAGAACTCCTTTCAAGCGCCCGGACCAGTACTATAAATAGAGTACTGATTTGCACATTAAGAACAACTCACTTGTAATCAATTCTTTCTGTGCTTTCAATTGTGTTCTTTTCATTTGTGCTATCAATGTTGTAAAGAGGCTTCTCCGCCCAGAGGAGATCATAGTGCGCTTACTTTCCTTGGATTAGCAATCCTCTGATTGCAAACCAAGTAAATCTCTGGTGTATGATTTCTTTACTTAGTCTCTACTTTTTATTACAAGTGTTTATGATATAGTTGAAATTCGAGAAAGGTTCGAGTTTTATTTTGTAGGGCAATTCACCCCTCCCCTCTTGCCGGCCTCCAAAGGGACCAACAAATTCGACATTCAGTATCAACCCCGCTCGGCAATTAAGGCGCAATCCTTGGCAGATTTTGTGATCGAGGTACAAAATCTTGAGCCCAAAGCTATATGGAAGATATTTGTGGACGGATCGTCCACTCGGCTCGGAAGCGGAATTGGTATCCTGTTACTTTCCCCTCAAGAAGAGCGGATGCACCTGTCCGTCCGGCTGGACTACCGAGCAACCAATAATGAAGCGAAGTATGAGGCCCTCATAGCCGGCCTACAGGCCGCGCGACACGTGGGAGCCAACCGGGTGACGCTATTTTCAGACTCCCAGTTGGCTGCTCAGCAACTCTCAGGATCCTTCGAGATAAACAACGCGAGGCTCAGGCTCTACGCGGAGGCCTTTGAAAAGCTCAAGACCAACTTCGTCGAAGTTGTCATACAGAAAATCCCCCGAGCCGAGAACCAGTCTGCGGACGTGCTGGCCAAGCTCGCCAGTTTGATATCGCCGGTCGTCATCCAGCAACCAATCGAGCGAGTGTCCCTGGTGGCGCACATCGACCGAATGGAAGGCCTCACATTCCCGAGCGATTGGAGGACATCCATAATAGAATTTTTGCGATCGGAGGCCACGCCGTCCGATCAGGAGGAAGCCCAGCTATTGAGGAGGAGAGCCGGTCGGTTCACGCTCATAGGGGATCAACTTTACAAGAAGGCATTCTCACGACCGCTGCTAAAGTGTGTCAGCTCGGAAGACGCAGAGTACATTCTCCAAGAGGTACACCAAGGATCTTGCGGAGGTCATCCGGGCAGCCGGTTTTTGGCTAGGAAGATCCTACTGGCCGGATACTTCTGGCCAACTTTATAGGAAGACGCCACTCGGACCGTCGCTACCTGCCTTTCTTGTCAGAAGTTCCACAACTTCTCCCATAGGCCAACGGAGAAGATGAAGGCGTCTGTTGTGTCCTGCCCGTTCGACCAGTGGGGTATGGATATAGTGGGACCTTTCCCTATGGCGACCGGGCAACGGAAGTTTTTGTTGGTGGCGGTCGACTATTTCTCTAAGTGGGTCGAAGCTGAACCACTGGCCAAAATAACCGAGCAGATGGTCAAAAAGTTCATCTGGCAACATATAATCTGTCGGTTCGGCATCTCTCGTCGGCTCATCTTGGATAACGGCCGACAATTCATTGGTCAGGAGCTCAGAGAATGGTGCAAAGGATACAACATCGAACAACACTTCACTTCTGTGGTGTATTCTCAGAGCAACGGTCAAGTCAAAGTGGTCAATCGGGAGATCCTGGGAATACTTCGGGTTCGTCTCGATCACATAGGAGGAAGCTGGGTGGACGAGCTGACCGGCGTACTATGGGCCATCCACACAACCCTAAAGGAGGGAACGGGAGTAACACCATTCCACTTGGTGTACGGAGGCGAGGCGGTCGTCCCAGTCGAGGTCGGAGTGGAGTCCGATCGGATCCAAAGCTACGATGAGGACAATGCCGAGTGGAGGCAGCTGGAGTTGGACCTGGTGGACGAAGCAAGAGCCAAAGAAGCCGTTCGGCTGATGGCGTACAGGCAGAGAATGAAGCAGAATTACAACATGCGTGTAATTCCCAACACATTCCAGGTTGGTGATCTTGTGTGGAAGAAGGTGAAGCCGGTCGACGATGTGAGCAAGATGGCAGCTCCCTGGGCGGGGCCCTTCAGAGTCGTCGAGAAGCTCTGATCGGGTGCATATTACCTGGAAGATGAGGACGGATAGCGGCTAGACCGACCATGGAGCGCAAACCACCTCCAGTCGTACCGTGCTGGATAAAAGGTGTACCAGTGTAATTCATTTCATGTATGTTTCGTTCGTCTATATCCTTTGAAGATAAGAAAAATTGTGAAGAGTCTGAGCGTCATTCGCCGAATGGCAAACTACATGAAGACCGTCGAGCGGCGACGTTAAACTCTAGAGTCGGACCGACGACTATAAACCCCCCGGCTTGAAGACCGTCGAGCGGCGGCGTTAAACTCTAGAGTCGGAACGGCGACTATAAACCCCCTGGCTAGAAGACCGTCAAGCGGCGACGTTAAACTCTAGAGTCGGACCGGCGACTATAAATCTCTCGGCTAGAAGACCATCTAGCGGCGACGTTAAACTCTAGAGTCAGACCGGCGACTATAAACCCCCCGGCTTGAAGACCGTCGAGCGGCGACGTTAAACTCTAGAGTCGGACCGGCGACTATAAACCCCCCGGCTAGAAGACCGTCCAACGACGACGTTAAACTCTAGAGTCGGACCGGCGACTATAAACCCCCCGGCTTAAAGACTGTCGAGCGGCGACGTTAAACTCTAGAGTCGAACCGGCAACTATAAACCCTCGGTCGGAAGACCGTCGAGCGGCGACGTTAAACTCTAGAGTCGGACCGGCGACTATAAACCCCCCGGCCCGAAGACTACTAAATACCACTCGGGAAAAATACGTTCGAAGAAATAACATCAACAGAAGAGGAGTTTTATTGACCCATCGTCGAAACATACGCAGACAAGTAAGTTAAAAGTCGAATTAAAGGTGATAATGTTAACTCGCCGGACGACGAGCATACAGACAAAACTCCAAAACATAGACAGAGACAAGTGAAAGACGCTCCTCACTCCAAGGCTTCAAAAAGGGGCTCGGGGATAGTCTCTAGTAAACCGGCAAAGACTTGACCTGGGTTTCAAGGCTCGCTACCCTGATCTCCAAGCCAGAGGACTTGTGTCGTTCGACCGCCAGTAATTTCTCCGATTTGCTCAGTTCGGCACGGAGCGTGGCATATGAGGGCCCTTGAACTGGCGCCCCTCCAGAAATTTGAAGCTTTTTTAATTCTTCCTCCAGTGTCGTCAGGAGGTTGCTGACCGCGATGTTTTCTACCCAAGTCTACGCACGGAGGAAGCAATATCACAGACCAAGTCAAAAAAAGGACGTATGGTGTTGAGAAACTTACCCCGGTAGCTTGCTGCAAGTGGCTATCGCCGAGCTGACCGGGAGTCATCAAGGCGACACGGGCCCTCGTATCCTCCCATATCCTGATGAGTGGTCCGCGGATAGTAATCTGATGCTCAGGAGCGACTGGCCGGTCAGCCGCCAGAAGAAATTCTTCTGTTGGGAGATGGAGGACGGCCTTAACCACTCAACGGCCGCTCGGATCAGATTGAGCTGAGGTGGCGCGCCCGGATGATTCGCCGAGCGGGGCGGATATTATACCCGACCGCCTAAGCCGAAGAGGAGCTCGGGGCTGGGAACTGACAGGCGGCATGCCGAGAGAAGTCACTGGCAGATCAAGCTGGGAAGGAGTTCGATCTGAAGAAATGGCCTCGACTGGAGAAGGGGACGGGGCAATTGTTACAGTAGGGGCGCCGATCGGCTCAGTCAATGGCTCCACAGATGTAGCTGACTGGGTGTGGAGATCCGTCCGACGCCATTTGCGTACGATCAGTGGCGAGTCCTCGGTCGAATGCCCTGCTTCTTCCGAGACCGGTTGTCCGGCGGACGAGATAGCATCACCGACTGGTGCGGTTGTAGAAGTTCGACCGGCCGACTCTCCAACCGCAGGTGAAGTTTCCGCACTTTCCCCTTCGTGTGAGCCGACCGGTTCAATACCCAGATTAGCCATCTCCTTTGCGGCTGCCGCCTCCACCTTAGCAGCTTTCAACTTTAGTCGATCGACAACCTTGGCGCGCCACATGATGTCAGCTGCATAAAAGAAAAATAAATCAGTTAGACCAAAAGGAAGGGGGACAAGGAAAATGCTTACCCATGCTGCTCGGGAGCTTCCTTATGATCGGGCTCAGTCCGAATATATATATAGTACCCCTTCGTAGAGCAGCTTGTTGATGTTGAATCTTTGCCCGGCTAGCAAATTGGTTGCATGAAGGTAGTCTGGCTAGCTCTTATATTTACCAAGATCCGGCGGTCTCAGCACAGTGGTTTTCCATTTAGTGCGAAAGGATGGCCGCTCGGGAAAACAAAGATAGAAATAGTTTTCCTTCCAATGCTTTTTCGAGGTCGGCATCTTGTCGAAGAAGACTAGACCGATCCACGATTGGAAGAGAAAGGTTCCCCACTCGGACTGTTTGGGGTAGTAGAAGTAGTGGAAGGTCTTAGGGACTAAGGGGATGTCGTGCAGCTTGAAGAGAACAACCACCCCGCACAACAATCTGAAGGAGTTAGGGACGAGTTGGCCGAGCGGGAGGCGGAAATAGTTACACACCTCAAGGATGAACGGATGAATAGGGAAGCGCAGACCGACCACGAACTGGTCTCGGAAAAAACAAACAGTGCCGGTCGGAGGGTCGTGTGGCCGATCGGAAGGTGTGGCTAATATCAGTTCGAGGTCGGAGGGAAGTTCAAAGGTTCGGGTAAGGCTCAGCGCATCCCTCTCGTCGAAACGGCTCTCTATGGTAGTATACCAAAGGCCTGGGGCGAGGTCGGACTGACGAGAAGAACTGGTCATTGGTGATAAGGGCCAAAGAAAGAGATGGCAGAGGTTAAGGAAAAGGATGGCCAGAACAATGTCCAAGGAGGCACGAATACGGCAAAAGTGCGGAGAAAAACACAAAAAGATTGAAAAGGGAAAGGGCGAAAGAGCCTTACGATAAAGCGGACCAAAGAGGGAGACGGCGGATCACCGGGAAGCTGAGCAACGAATTTGCCGGAGCACTGGACGAGAAGAAGCAAAAGCTTTCAGACGCACACGCGATATAGTGAAGCGGCCGAAGAGGAGATAAGCTTATAAACATTGGGCTCGATCAACCGGAGCCGTCCGATCCAGGTTACGAGATCCAAGGAGGGGATCTGACCGTCAAATTCGAAAAAGCCAAAGGTCACATCAGACCTGACGGCTCGAGTGAAAGGGTGACGAATGCGCGACCACGTGGCGCTCGCTCACAGGTCGCATTTAATGAACATCATCATGCGAGCGTGGCTGCGTGCTCAGCATTAATGACGGTGATTTACATAAAGGCCAAGGAGTCTTCTAGGGATAATCAGCGTGACCGATGTCGGAGCGGCGGGACAATGGCAGGCAAACGAAACTTTCCAAGTAGCAACCGGGGACACACCGAGCGGCGTTACTTACTTGCATAGTCCCCGGACGGCCGGACACTAATCTCAATGGATGAGCGGCAGACACGCCACCCAGACACAGTCTAGTCAGTCGGACTTAGCGCCTCCTTCGACTAGACTTGAGGGGGAAGCATGTGATCTGGTGATAAGGACGGGGGACCCTCATCCGCGGGAGGTCAGCGACACGTGGAGGTCAATGGTCAAGAGGGTCAATCCCAAGGTCGTGTCGAGCTGAGTGGCAGGCCGACCAAGCATCTGGCCGACCGGGCATCTGGCCAAGGGTCTCCCGGACCGGACGAAAGACAGCCCGACCAAGAGTCGGGTTTCTGATGCTCAAGGTAAAAGGGTCAATGGGCCGGGCGGACATGCCGCTCGGCCGAGCAGCAGGACAATAAGGCGCAATTCCAGCCGAGCACATGAGCAGGGCTTCCCGGAGGCCATAAGCGCCGAGCGGCTGGTCCGCTCGACCCGGGAACAGGTAAGAGCGCTAGGAGACAAAAAGGACAACTGGTAACTTCGTCCTCGAGACACCTGCCGCCGACAAACAGCATGGTCAGCGGCAAGAGTGGACAGAGTATCGTACGGTGGAAGCTTCCACCGTCACATCCGGGATATGCTCGGACGATTGCTGAATGGCGTCTGGCATACTTTTCTGACACGACCTACTGAGGTATGTTTGGGGAAGCGTGCACGCATCAAGAAGCGTGTCCGTGCCTCCCCGGGGTCCTATATAAGGATCCCCATCCATCGACGGAGGTATGCAATCTTGATCACTGTAGCCACAGTAGCGTTACTCTGCTCTTCTTCTTTGCTGCCTGACTTGAGCGTCGGAGGGTCGTCGCTGGGAAACCCCTCCCGGCTCGGCTTGTTTGTAGGTCCGCCGGGGATCCACATCACTAGTCGAAGACAGCAGAGAGCGCCACGTCCCCAGCGTCCATCGACTCAGCGCTCGGACATGATCACTTATCATAGGGTTCCATATAGCTATGGAACCAACCCTAGGTCTAGCTGTCAAGTCAAGGATACAAGGAAAGTTATCCCTAGGAGTATCTTTGCAACGACAAAAGTGACTAAGGCTTCTAAGAAGTCAAACAAAGTCATTAAAAAGGTCACAAGGGAAACTATCCCTAGAGTTGACTTAGAGAAGATGACCAAGGCTTCTAAGAAGCCTAACAAGATCATTAGGAAGGTATCTAGGGAAGTCATCCCTAGTGAGTACCTAGAGCATCCAAGGAGCACTAATAGGTTTTGAATTCCTAGGAGCATTTTCTCTACCCCTTAGATGGGTAAGAGAGTGTCAACTCTAATTGGAATGGCAGTTAACCCAACCTTGATGAAGTTGACACTCGTAGAGCATTTTCAAGATTATTGTTAACATTTAAAAATGAAATGGATTATTTGTTTACTCTTTGGAAGAGTGAAATGTGTCAAACTTTGAGGAATTGAATTTAATTTTAATTGGCACAAATAAGAAAAACACAAAAATGTCAAGTTAGGATTTTGGCATCTTCTTAAGGAATTAAGGACAAATTTAAGCCTTAATTTAATTTGTTTACTCTTTGTAAGAGTAAAATGTGCCATTATTTGAGAAACGATGTAATTTATATTGGCACAAATTAATCCAGTGCAAAAGAAATGTCAAATTGGGTTTTGGCATTTTCTCAAAAAAATATAGGCAATCTAGGACTACCTTTAGGTTTAGCTAAGGATTTAAGGACACTTAGATAGATAATTTAGGTATATTTTATTTATACTAATTGTCATGCTTTGTTTGCCCATCACATGCCATGACATCATATTTTGCACTCATGCTTATTATAAAAAACAACAAAAATACAGTGGCATGCCATACATACATCATATAGCTATAACATATTTTCTTTTGGAAATTATTTTCTTTTTGATGTATGCTATAAGAATCATCATGCATTATTTTTAGATTCTTACAATTAAGGACAAATGACATTTATTAACAAATAGCATCCTAAGTGGATGTTCATAATCTAAAATGCCTAGATAGATATACATAATCCCTAGCTTAGGGCAAAACCAAACTTTACATCTTACAAAGAACTATAAGGTGACTTGTATGTATTTTAGTATACATTAGATACAAGTGAGATGTTAGGATGATGAACAAAACTTAAGATGTTGATTTAGTGCATTCTTATTGAGTTTTAGGTTCATCAAAACACAAGTTATGTGTTTTCCAATCATTGAGAAAGCTGATGTACAAGTCATGTGCATTGAGCCTAAAGAATATGGTTGGATATTAGTTTTGAAAATGATTTTAAATATACTTTGGAAAACCTTGGTGAAGACTATCTTTTAATAGTAACCATCATTGAAAAGTTAGACACAAACTAGAAGAAAACATTGAAATTTTTACAAGTTTTCAAGTTTGTGTCAATCTTTGAAAATATGAAGTATTTTCATAGAAAATTATTTTTCCATGATTGTATATACCCTAAGTAATGTCTACATGAATTTTCATGATTTTAGAATTTTGTAGAATTTTTGGAGAGTTTCTGAATTTCGTTGAAAAATATATTTCAGGAAATCAGAGCTCCAATCGTTCAGCCGATCGATTGGAGGCCGCCAATCGATCAACCGATCGATTGGGAGGTGTTTCCCATGAGCAGTAGCTCACGGAATCGATCAGCCGATCGATCCATTCATTATTGGATAGATCGAGCAATCGATTCAGAGGAAGGTTCTGCGAACAGAACCTCCTGAATCGATCTGTGGATCGATTGAAATGGGTTCAATCGATTGAGACCTAACCCCAATCGATTGAGAATGCTGATTTTGACTGGAAAAGCCTAATTTCAGTATTTTAAACCATTCTTAGTCTAGGTAACCGCTCCTACCCTTTTGAATTACATTTGTATACATTTAGGGAGAGTTTTCATGATGAAAACAAAGGGAAATGGTTAAGGAAGACTAAGTTGAAGTTTAGGTTGAGGTTTGCATTCAAATTTTGATATTTGAACCTCAAAACTTCACATTTTTTGGTTTCCTAAAGGTTTAGAAATTCCAAGTCATTGTTGGTGCAATGACAGAAGTTTGAAGTATGTCTTTAGGGGGAGTTACTCTTTAAGGACATGGAAATTATTTTTCGAACCCCTAGAAGGTGGTTAAACCTTCGTTTAGAAAAGCAATGCTCAAGCTTGAGCGTTAAAAAAAATAATGAAGAGTGGATATCTTCATTGTGGAGCTATGGATGCTCTAGGATGAGCATCATAACATGGAGTAATGCTCAAGGGTGAGCATTTGATACAATGAAGGGTATGAGACCTTCATTATTGAAATGATGAATGCTTAAGGATAAGCATTATTGCTCAAGGGTGGGCATATGGATACAATGAAGGGTATGGGACCTTCATTGTAATGTTGTGAACAACGAGTAAAGTTGTGAACAATGGTGAGTAACTCTTCAGGGGGAGAGTTCTTTTTGATGTGTATCAATAGGGGGAGAATGTAGGGTTTAAGTTAGGCCTTGATTGTCCCTCTAGGAAGGCTTGGGGGAGAATGTAGGGTTAAACCCTCATGCATGCATTGGCATGAGAAGAAGTTGAGGCTATGGGATTAGCCTAACTTAAAGGCATTGTCAAACATTAAAAAGGGAGAGATTGTTGGTGCAATATCCCCTAGGTCAAGGTTGACCAGGTTGACTAGACTTGAATTGGCTCAAGCCTGAGTCTAGATGTTTGGGTTTCGATGTTTGACAATACGTGGAGATTGTATATGCAATCATCTGATTGGGAAGATTGCTGGTCCAATTCCCCTCTGGTCAAGGTTGACCAGGTAGGTATGAAGAAGAGTCAAGTAAGTCAAAGGGTTGACTGGATACTTAACTAGGAAAGTCCTAACTGGAGGTTAGGTAGATGGGAAATCCTGGTAAGTAAAGCTAGGTGAAAGACCTAATGAGTGAAACTAGGTAGTTGGAAAGTCCTGGTGAGTCAAGCCAGGCAGGTAAAAGTCCCAATGAGTGAATCCGGACAGTGGAAAGACCTGGTGAGTGAAGTCAGGCACGTGGAAATCTAGGTGGGTCAAGGTTGACTGGACACCTGGTGTGGGAAGTCCAAGTAGGTCAAAGGGTTGACTGGATACTTGGTACAAGGAAATCCAGATGGGTTAAGGATGACCGGACATCTTATGGAAGGAAATCCAAGTGGGTCATGAAGGACCAGACACTTGGCATGAGACGGTAAGTCCAAGTGGGTCAAGGTTGACCGGATATTTGACACGAGAAGAAAAGTCCAAGTGGGTCAAAGGGATTAACCGAATACTTGGTGAAAGAGTCCTAGCAGGTCAAGGTTGACCGGATGCTAGGTTTAATGCTCCAACAGGTCTCGGTTGACCAGATGTTGGAATTGGGGATCCTAGACTTGGTTTAAGCAAGTCAAAGGGTAACCAATCGATCAACTAATCGATTGAACAGGGGTTCAATCGATCAACCGATCGATTGGGGTTGTGCTGCGACAAAACAGTGGTCCAATCGATCGACCGATCGATTGGGAGTTTATATCGCACGGACAGAAGTGCTCCCAATCGATCAGTCGATTGATTGACCATCTCCAATCGATCATCTAATCGATTGGGGGTGGGATCTCTTGCGCGCAGACGCGAGAAATGCTGGATCAATTGGTCGATCGATTCAACTTATTCCTAGAGAGCACAGAGGTGCTCTGAATCAATCGACTGATCGATTCAAAGCCTCCGCAATCAATTGAGAGTCATTCAATCGATTGGGATCTGACTATTGCGCAGGTTATAGCCATTGGCGAGCATTTTCCTCCGCAGTTCTTCAATTCCTCTTCACGCGATCTTCTCCACTGTTCACAGCAGTTCTTGGAAGCTCTTGGGGACAAGTGCTGATGGACTTCCAAGGTTCAAGAGGCAACAACAAGCAACAAGTAAGCAAGCTCACGAGCCAAGCTCGAGCCCTTTAAATGAGCCGAGCTCGAGTTCGAACTCACGAGCCTATAAACGAATATGTTCGCGAGCTCACGAGCCGATATCCTTAAGTTCGAGTTCGGCTCGATAAAACTGTCGAACTCGAAATCGGATTCCAGCTTGGCTCAATAAGATAAACGAACGAACGAGTTTGTTATCAAATCGAGCTCTAAATAACTCACGAATCGTTTGATTTATTTATATTCCTATCCACCTTAATCTCAAACCGTTACTGATTTATTGTGTCTCTTTGCGTTGAGCGTAGGCAAAAGAACAACGACTGACCATCATTGTTGGTGCTTCGATGACGGAGGAAACGAACATGGAAAAAAGAAGAGTTGGGAGATTAAGTTTTTTTAAAAAAATATATATATAAATTAAATTAAAAGGAAAAGGGGTATTATGGAAAAGAAGAATAAAAACCCACGTGATTTAAACAATTTAAAAATGAGCTACACGTCTGGGTCAAATACAAAATCAGCAACTCTTTGGGTAAATCGTCGATTAAAATATTTCAATAATTATTATTTATGAGTTCGAAATGCGGCATGAGAAACTCGCTCACGAACTGTATTCTTTGAGAGTTGAGAGGATTCTGACGGCGAGATCGGTTAGTAGATTCCACGTCCGATCAACGACTCTATTGTCTATCATAAAAACATAAAACGACGAGAACTTGGATCATGTGAATTTCATGCAGCGAAAAATAGTTTCTTGGAGTTGGAGATTGTATCGCCAAAGTAAGAAAAGAAAAAGGTTGAATAAGGCTTCACGGAACTAATTAATTAATATTAAAATTAATAGATCGTATATTATAATTAAGCAACTTTATGATATATTCAGTCATCACATAGGTCAGCTCAAAGTGTGCAAATGGACCTACTCAATTAAATTCTTATCATGAGAATTTATTCTCGAATATTTGATGAAATTTCGCACTGCAAAATTCTAATCCTACAGTCAGGTCTTTTTCCTGCTTTGGTTGCATGATTAGACACATGCATCTATATCTTATCGCCACCGCCCTGCTCCCCTTCCATATGCTTTCTCTCATTACGTTCCCTGTTCAAATTACATACTTGTTGTTTCACATACGAGCAGTCCGATCGAGGCAAAGATAGATGCGGAGAGCTACATGTAAAGAAAGTTCTGTCATATATATACTAATTCCGATCGAGGCATCCAATAATTTCAGCTGATTTGAGAATCCGGGGCTAATGGGTTCCAAGGAATAATGATCAGAGAGTCCACAGTGAGTGCAATTGCATGGTCCCAGTATGGCACAGCGCTCTACGAAATTTGGATCCACACTCCATTCAAAAGATAAAATTCCTAAAATAGTTCTTTCATGAGAGGATGAACTTTCCTAGGATAAAAAAAAACAGCATTAGCTCATCAGCTTAATTCCTATTTGAATCTTGCGTGTAAAGCGTCAGAAAGTTGAATAAAAAAGGAAGGCTGAGAAAAAAATAAGAGGGCGAGGCAGTTAGCCATCACAAGAAGGTATAGGCGAGACCAAAGGTTGAGTGTATTGTGCAAGAGGAGACAACGATGACACGCCTGATTTGATGTGTTGCGAAATCTCATTTACCCTCTTACGCCATCTTTATGCGAATCTTAGTCATCTATTGCGGGAGAAGAGAAGTGGTGCTCGATGAAATCCCTTTTCCCATAATATCGTACTCTAGATTGCAGACGTCCAAATAAGATGCAATATCCTACATTTCTTCAGAAAGAATCAACTTCCCAACTTCTTCATCCTTCTTTTTCCCTCGCTATATAAGTATTAGGTAAGGAAGCATTCGATTGAGCATGGCCATTAGCCAGGAAGGCGCCTGTGACATGAGCCTTTCTCTCGATCTGAGCATTGGCCGGAGCCGGAGGAGGGCCGAGCAGAGCTCGCCCTGCTTCGCATTTAGCCTGTCCGACGGCTTCGAAGCTGCTGGTGACGGTGTCTCTGTTAAGAGGGAAATTGTTAATCATGATGTAGGATGCGAGGAGGTGGATACAGAGAGGTTGTCGTCTTTCCGCAGCTGTGGCAGCGACGAGGACGACGACGTTGGCGGCGCGAGGAAGAAGCTTAGGCTTACAAAGGAGCAGTCTGCTCTGTTGGAGAACAGATTCAAGGAGCACAGCACCATAAATCCGGTAATAGCTAGATTGCTCTGTTATCATGGTCAATTTGCATGTCTTCCACCTGTTTGATTTAGTGTTTGTGCTGTACTGTGGGATCAGAGGCAAAAACATGCCCTGGCTGAGCAACTCAATCTCCGGCCACGGCAAATCGAAGTGTGGTTTCAGAATAGGCGGGCAAGGTTCGTCAAATCTACCAAAATTCCGTGCAGTCCTTCTAACCTCAGCCATAAGAAAAAGCAGCATGGCGGCTATATATTAACCTCTGCTTTGGAACATGCAGGACTAAGCTGAAGCAGATGGAAGTGGACTGCGAGTTTCTAAAGAAGTGCTGCCAGAAGCTGAGCGACGAGAACCGGAAACTGCACAAGGAGCTGCAGCAGATAAAGGCTCTCAAAGCTGCACCACCTCACACGAGCTTCCCTGCTGCAGTAAACCTCCTCACCATCTGCCCTTCCTGCGGGAGGAGAGATCACAGTGGCACTGACCAAAAAGAAGCCATTTAGGATAACCATGAAGTCGCACGAGCCCAAACCCTCTCTGTTCACTGGTAATGGAAGTACTGCATCAAAGTGCATATAATTTAACTTTAGTTTCTCAAGAATGAGGTTGTAAAATTTAATCTGGGGCGGCTCGCGTGAGTGCATGCCTAGTTGCCAACCTCGACTGTAGCCTGTGGTGTAACTTTACTTTCCTGACCAGTTGAACGAGTTGCATGCATGCATGAGCATGCTGGACCTTACATCCATGGATATTTATGGCCAAGTGTGGATAGGAAGGAATTGAGGGCACGTGAAGATGACACAGTTTGATATCAACTCGAGTGCTCCCCTCGTTCGCATGATAAGCTATAACTGAATTGCTTCAGTGGAGGGAATCTTACGGGAGTCTTGGGTAAGAACATATGCTGTCTGCCACTTTCTATGTGGACACGCATTAGTTTGTAATTACATTCAATATTGTGAAGTAACTATAACAATTAGTTGAAAATCGTTTTAAGGAATATTCGCATAAATTGGGAAAGGAGGGCCTTTGAATTTTGAAAGGCACCTATATACTTTAGGTGCAAGTGTTGTGTGGAGCAACAAATCACTTCTGGTCTCGCTATATTTGTTTAAAAAAAGAAGAAGAAAAGGAGTGCGAACAGACAAAGCCAGCACAGAACATAAAGCGCAGGCCTAATTCGTTCATCCAATACGGGTGCCGGTCAACTCGAGCTCAACCTTTAGCATGCATAAAAATAAAACTTATATAAAGTGCTAAGTTGTTCACTCTTTACATTGTCAAATGATGAAGATGCGTGAGGAATTGGTCACACTTTTTTTTTCAGCACCAAGTTAATGCAAGACAGTAATCATGCATACGGCCGTGTTAATTTAGTTAGTGAAATTGAAACAATTATTCTATCACAATCAATTATCATAAAATAATTCTACACATAGTTTCATAGCCTGGCAGCTGAGCTGGCAGCTGAGTTGGATAGTCACTAAGGTCTGTAGGTTAGCCGCTGAGGCAGGCCCACCGTCAGGCGATGTGGGTTTATATTAAACTACAGAAAACATGATTAATATATGTTAATGAACTCATTCCCCTTCCTTTTCATGAAAATAGGATTCTTTGGAAAAAACATTCAGCTCAACTCATACAACACTGCGTTTGCTTGCTTGTACTTGTATCAAATGATTTATTTGTTGTTCATTTATAATGTATTCTATTTTTCAAATGATATTTTGTTTTAGAACTGTGTCCTCCATGTTATTATTCATCCTATTTCTTTTAGATTGAACTGTCACTTATATTACATTCAGTTCAAACTCCTGAAGCTTCATCTGTTTGCATTATAGTTACGTATCTTTCTAGTGCACATTTTGTTCTTATCTATCACAGACGATTCAGATATATAATTTTTATACGACATATTTCATATGACAATAATTCAGTGGGGTGTCAATAGGTCATGCCATGTCCAGGTAAGGCCTGGCGGGAACCATGCTAAGTTCTAATGCTACCCACAACATCGCACTAGGTCCACCATAGATTCAAGGTGTGTGCCTGTGCTAGCTCATGGGCCATGAATTTAGTAATAAATATCATAAGATAAATATTTTAAATATTAATGTTTCTAAATTTGAAATGTTAAACTAATATTTTATTAGATATGTATATTTTAAAAATATGACTAATTTGATAGATTTTACAAATAAGTGACATGAGCTATGGTTGATGGAGATAAAATCTTTGTAAGATTTTTGGGTATCTTGGATCATTATTGAACAAGAAGGGGATATTGATGTTGATATATTTTAATGCCCTTTTATCATGAGTTTATTTTGATATTTAGCTGCAGTTATGTTCAATAAACACTTATCTTTAATTAAGCATTATTTGGCTGAAAACGGGGAAAATATAAAAAAGTAAGGAGTTGGATGTATAAAAGAAACTTATTTAAACATCAGGGTTTAACTGATGAGTTTAAAGTTAGGTTGTAATAATTTTTATTATTTACTTATAGTAATGTTGAGTTTATGGATGATGATAAGATAAGATACTCATGCAGAAAGTGTCATAATGATAATATTTTATAATCAATTAAATTCATATTAAAGGATGATAATTGATACAGCGGGTCAGAATTTCATTCCAGAGTTGAGTGGTGCAAGTTCTTAATATTATCCTCCAACAGTTAAATAAATGTTTACTACTTTAATGGTATTTAGATTTATCCCCGAGCTTAGCCTTTTAAACTCGACACTTTTAATCAAACTTCATTCAACTTCGCTCATTAGTCCAACTTGAAGGAGGGGTAGCTAATGATCTTCAAATTTATTCACTAGGCAATATGATCAAGTTCACCCGAGCAACCAAAGTCCTCAGAGCTATTGGTGCAATTGACCTAGGTTTGATCGGTTTTTTGATGTACGTGTCAAGAGTTTAAGTTAGGCTTTCATATGTGTTCGATTTGTATTTAAGTCGTACAGGACTTGGTGAAACATATGAGGAACTTAGTACGGCCAAGTGTGGGAAGCTCATCCAAGGGCTCGGATCCTTGAGTCGGTGAAGGATAGCATTGGGAACGAGCAGCAAGCTTGAATGCATCCGAGGGACCGCCGGACGAGGAGCAATGGAGTGGAGCTGAGGAAAGCGGACTTCAAGGCAACGCAAAGGGTGTATGAAGAGGAGTCGTGGGCTCGGGTGCATCTGAGGGATGAAGGCCGAGGAAGAGGGCTTCAAAGGCGACTCCGGAGAGGATGAGTATGAGTAAATGTAAAGTACCAGTCGACTGGTCCAAAATCACGAAAAGCACAGAAAGCTTCTGTGCTTGTCGGCTGGTCGACTAGTGGTGGCACCAGTCGACTGGTAGATGACCGTTGGCAGAGTCGCAACCTTTGCAAAATGTCGTTGGTTGTGGCCAATGACTACACCAGTCGACCGGTGCTTAGACCAGTCGACTGGTGTCGGGTTGAGTTGATATGATGATCAACTCTCCCCTCTTATTTATAGATAGCTTTGGGGCATGAAGGAGGTTACTCATGCTTGTTGAATAACTCCTAAATTTTTGCCCAAAGCTTCCAAGTCTTCTGTTCCTCTCCAAACCTAAGTTTCATCTTGTAAAGAGGAAGAGACCATTGTGAGAGGTTTGCTCCACCGAGAAGGAGAAAAGTCTAGCCGGAGATTGCCGAGAAATAATCCACCGAAAGATTAAGGGTTCGTCCACCTTAATGGCAAGCCGTGGAGTAGGAACAAGCAATCTCCGAACCACATAAAGGAATCGTATTAGTATTTATTTTCTTACTTATTTCTTTCATTGTTTTAGTTTCATTTCCGCTTGCGCAAACTAACCATGTAGAGAAGAAATTGAATTGGGGGTGACCTAGCTATCCAACCCCCCTTCTAGTCAGTCATCGATCCTCTACAACAGCTACTACAATAGCAATTTTGCTATAGTACACTATAGTAACTATATAGTTATAGCATTCTGCATCAAAATCTTCCTCCGAGCAATAATTCCCATATGCTACAGAAAATTGCCAACACTGTTACAGTGCTCCAGAAATCATATTTATCTCCTGACTAATAATTCTTGTATGTTATAGTAATGTTACAATAACATATTGCTATAGTGTTCTGATTGTTCTTCCGAGCAATATATATTTCTCGGTGCTATAGTAACGCTACTACAATACCTTCAATTACCATTCAAACAATATATAGCTGCTACACTGGCCTTAAACCTATAGAAACCATCACTGCTACAATACCTTGACTATCATTGAAATCATACCTGCTATAATGAACTTACCTGCTATATTAACTCCAATTATCATTCGAGCAATAACTATTATATTTGAGAGGTGTCCTAAGACAACCGCCTTATAATTTGTACTATTTATTGGATAAATAAATATTCACTATTTGAGTACACATTCTATATGTGTTTAATTGGATCTTAAACTTATTTACTGAATACCCGCAATAAGATTCATAGCATGAGATAACTTATGATTAGATCATGACTAGTGAGTATCTCTACATGTATAATTATGAATGTATTGAAATCTTTCCAAGTCGACAAATTGATGTGTTCAGACATTATCATTTCCGTGAGACTAGCACAGGTTATACTTCTTGGTCTAACCAAGCAGTTGTTTCTCACTGACTGGAGATATTGGGATTTGAGAGTTAAATGTGGATGTTAATTATGATAACTGGTTCATTGGAGTGATCTTCTATGAGGCTTCATATAGTTCTCTACATATATAGATATGTCAATGAAGATATCATTACAGCTCGAGTACAAGTTTCCTTTGACATGAGGTATTCAAGTCACTTTGGTCATGGAGACTTATACTTTGACATCTTAAACAAACATCTCCGTAGAAGTATGGACCTAGAATGATTGAGTATAAGCCAAAATACCCAAGATATTTGAATAGGCAACAAAGGATTCATCGCTCCTTACAAGAAGATGTATACCCTACGGTCACTTGTCAGGATTGCTAGTCAAAGTTTTTAGCCAAAACATCACATGTTAAGAGTATTATACTCTTGGATACACGTATGAGTAATTTGAATCTGCATGATAAGGAAGTATTACTTGGAGTAGGTATGACATAGTTAGCTTAGTGGAGACTGACATACAAACCATATCTTGAATTAAGTGGGTATAAGACAAGTGAAAGGAACGAGACACTATTTATTGTAGTTGCTGAAGGTTTAAAAGTGGTTCTAGAATCAACTGTGATTTTTCGATTAATTAGGGATCATGATGTACTAGTAAGTGTCACTCATGATCGTTCCATAATTAATTGTTAATTATGGATAGCCAACATAACCAGGAACCTATAAAGTTACACGTACTATGAGTTTATCTTAGACACTTAAAACGAGTTTGAGAATTGGATTCTCAAATCGAGAGAGAGAGAGAGAGAATTTGGTTGAACCAAATAGAAAGGATAAATATAGAAAGATATTTATCGGAACAGAAGCGCGGATGAGTCATGACTATTGTAAGAGATATGGATTCATTGTGGTTTGATAATAAACCAAAAGAGGTTTAGTTTAGTTATGAAATAACTTCGTTTAATAATAAACTAAAAGGGTTTGATTTAATTATGAACTAAGATTGTTTGGTTTTGAACCAAACTTAATCTTAATGGTAATAGATCGGGTTGACTTTGCTTATTTGGTTTGAGAGATGACTTGCTCTCAAGTCATATAGAGGTGTATAAATACTCCTATATGAATAGAAGAGAATAGTAATTTTATCCTTTGAAAGAAAACTATAATTTGACTAGAGCTTCTTCTCATCCTCTTCTCCCTCTCTCTAGCTACCGCCCAAGAGTTACTAGGCCATCTCCAGCCATCGAATTCGGTGCTGACGAATTCGGTGCTGATAAATTCAGTGTCAACGAATTCGATGTTGACAAATTTGGTGGTACTGACATATTTGGTGTCGACGATTTCAGTGTCGTGATGCCCACCAAATCGTGTTATGGGAGTTCTCTCAAATTGCTTCATCTTCACGCTTGGCTAGTACCGATCGGAGACGAACGACTTGCGGCTTCATGAAGTCATTTCAACGACAACTTGGCATGGATACGAATAAAGACAAACTCCGTTCGGTTGCCTAGTTGTTGCCCTTGCCACTTCGCATCATCCGTCATGTATACCTAGAGTAAAAGTTAATTTAGAACATTTTATTTTATGAGCATGTCTTGCCGTGTTGTATCCTTATATGCGTGTGGTGCATGTTTTTATTTCCGCTGTGATTCTTGACCAAAACAATTTTTTAAATGTAGATTTAGACCTAAAGTAAAAGAAAGACATATGATAGAAATACGTTTAATTAATGATTTTCTTAATTTAATATCAAAATATTTAAATAAGTATATACCTTAGTAGATCTGACCATGATCCAAATTTGAACAAGACTAGCTTGGATCTAAAACAAATCAACCCAGATTTATAATCAGGTCAATGGATTGGTTACCCGCTGACCTAATTTCAACCCCATATTAACTATGAATCGGTGATTTAAACTGTTAGTTTAATTTTGTATTATTATGTGACCATTGCAGTTTCAACTATTAAAAGTTTCTCTTTTTTTTAACGATTGAGATTAATTGGCCATTTTTTTAAAATGACTACAATTAAGTGATCATATTCTCTACTCTTGTCCTTCAATTCTAAAATTTTAATCGACTTTAATTTTCCAATTTTAATAAAAGAAAGTTCATCTCAATCTAAGAAAGACAATGAAATACTCACTTTAAATGTGGATCTTGATAATATTTAATTTATCAATGATGAATTAAAGCAAATATAAGCAAGTATAAAAACTTCTACGATTCAGGATGCTTCACCTTTAAAATTATTTATTTTTATTAAATATTTTTAAAAATTACTCTTACATTTAAAGAAATGAGTGCAAAATATAAATATTACAAAATCTTCTATAAATTTAAATTAGATGACAATTACGGGTCCTTGAAATGATAGATTTAAAAAAGCTAGCACCCGTCAGAATTTACAATTGAACATTGTCGATAATATATGTCTAAATTTTCATTTAAGTTTATTTAAATATTCTAATACTAAATCAGTATACTCACCCCTACGGATACAAACAGTGCACTAATACTGCCATTTGCACCTGCGATCGAGCCAAGAAAAAAAAAAGGTGAAACCATCGACACCTTCGTCCCGCTAAAGCTCAAAAGCTGGAAATATATCTTTTCATATGTTTTATATGTTTGTGAGCAAAGCAGAGAGGTGATGCGTGAGTGAGGTGACTGCCACCAAACGCCATGCCCAGCTTACTAAGCGAGTCCAGGAAAGCCAACACCCACCCACGTAGAGAGGCTCCCACCACATGCATGGCCTGTCATGCTTTGTCCTCGCCATCACGAGTTTAATTTGGTTCCTACTTCCTATTTTACATATATATATCAATAAGCCACTGCAACTTCTCTTGGCTGCTCTCATCACAAGCGCCAGGGGAATCCCAGCTCATTCCGCTCCCTCCAAAACCCACTGCAGAGTTGACCGGCTCGTCAGTGTACTGGCTGCAATGTTTCATGTTTCGAGTGCAAACACACGTTAACGAATCTATATTACCTATTCAATTGCGCCTGGCCTAGGGAGTTGGGAACTATCAACGATGATGAGTGAGATCGACATTCCTTGTTGCTTTACTCGATTAGGTCTATGCTCCTTGCTCGATCTCCATGGACGATTAATTATTTCAGTGTGGCGGAAACGGCAGCAGCTTTATCCATTCTTTTAATGGTTTCTTTAACCAAAAGGATGGCGCCGTGACCATTGAGCTGCAACTAGCGGTAATTGTGTGAATTATTTTGACCGCTTAAGAGTTAAGTAGATGGATTTAAGACCTCTTCGACGAGGATGTGGAATTGGAAAACATAAATGCAGAATCCAAGGGAATAATGCAGCGTTTCTTGGAGGCAGGTGGAGGCATGGGGAAATGGCGAGGAGAGGTGGGACGCGATGGATGCCTGCAGCCAATGACAGGTCATGTCACTTCCCCAGCGAACGCGAGTCTCCCGGGGGACGAATCGCTCACCTACCCCAGTTCTCCTGCCGCGTCGATCACATGCCCTCACGCCCGCCAAATACATTACTGCATTGGCTAAAATGGACAGGAGCCCGCCCTTTTTGGTTTCCTCCTTCGCCGCGCTTTGCACACTCGTATCATTCGCTCTGTGCATGTTAATGATCTCTCGATCACTGCGATGCTCGCGGAATAAGGAAGGAAGAAAGAAAAACTCTCTCTCTCTCTCTGAGAGACAATGTGACATGCGGCTGCAAGATGCATATATCGTTCATGGATTGCTGATGCATGCCCAATTCCACTTTCACTTCTAAAGTGGCTTTAGTTTATATCCATGCCATAATTCCTTCGAGTAGCTAGCTGTATCTGACATGTATCAGTGCTCTGCACTGCGTCATCTAATCCTTCCTTCAAAATCTTCCCCGCCACCTGATTGTGAACCAGAATCTATAAGCGTGCTGCATTCATGGATCGAAATAAATTCGAGCGAATAAAATTAAAGGAGCTGGATTAATTATTACAGTTAATTTTTCAACAATGAAAATTTAATGCTAAATTCACTAAAAATTTTCAAGATCATACTGTATTATGATGAGCTCTGACAAAATCATTAATAAAAAATTGTATATATGTATATACTTCATGATCAAGATTCCTTATTTTTTATGGATTGAACAGACAGCTTCCATTATTCCTCGAGGAATACAATGCCCCACCACATAATTATTCTACCGCAATGTGTTGCTGTTGGATTGAAGAACTTAATATCAATCAGGTCCCAGTGATGTTAAATTCGAGCGACACGATCTCAATCATATCCCATGTCTAGCCCCCTAAAGATATCCTATACCTTAGCATCCACAACATTCCCAAAACTTATAATTGCACTAAGCCATTAACATTACATCAATCTTGTAATGTCTGATCCGTTTAGCCTCATCAAACCTTAAAAGCACACTAATAATAGTAATCCCAAGACTTCCATCAACATGTAGATGATCTTCCACTTTAATTTGTTGGCGCACTTTGGAAAAATGTGAGTCGAACAATGAAGACAAACTCCAGTTACTCCACACTGGAGGATGAATGGACGTGAAAGCTAAAAGCAACTCTCTTTAATTTGGGCTTTAGATCGATGGCCAGAACGAGCAGCATAATTAAAGTAATTAGTGTAGTATCCTTAATTAATTAAAGTAATTTCCGGCCAGATGTTTACCTATAAATATATTCATATAACAATTTTATTAAAAATATTATATGTTATAATTTTCAAAATTATTTTAAAATATTAAAAAGCTAGCAAAGAAATGTTAAATTTCTCCATAAACTTGTAAAATGTATTACTTAGATAAAATATAAAAAAAAAATAATAAAATTTAAAAAATAACATAAATAAAGTTTGTTAAAATATATATTAGAGTGATGATAATTTATGCTAAAAAAATTATTTTTTAAAACATAAGTGCAATGTAAATTTTAAATGTAACAACTTCTCAAAATTTTAATTTGGATCAGTCTACAAAATCAAAAGGGCATGTTTTAAAAATAATTAAATGGCTAGAAATATTTATAAACTAATTAATCTATTTTATAAGTTTGGGCCTACATGTATATAAAAACAATTGGGTGTCTTATCATTAGCATGATGCCATGAATTGAATGGCTCCCCCCTCTCTAATTTGGACGTTTACGTTACCTGTAATTAAGAATAAGGTCTTCACTTGAGGATTGCTACTGTACGACCATCAAAATAGAGAACAAGTCTTCTCTGAATTATGAAACTTCTTGTTGGTGCCTCTAACAATACTTAACTTCTTTTTTTTAATTGGATATACTTTTATACTACGCCTAGTACTGTCTAGAAAATTGATTTGAAAGATTACCATATTCCTAGTAACTCGATCACGTAAACCAAGATCTCTCCTCTTGCTCTTCCCAAAACAAATTCTAAGAAAATAGAAAAGGAAAGTGTAGTATCTTTAGACTCTAGCTAGCTTTACGTACGCTACTGATCTCATTCATGCAACAGCGGCGACGACGAACGGGAAGCTGCAGCCTGTACTGCACTGCACAACCAGACCGAGCGAGTTTGAGGACTTGACGTTAACGACTGGGCTCGTGAATTACTTTGACAGGTTAAACAATCGATTAACTATATAATGAACAAAAGAAAAAAGAATATTAATTGAGAAATAAAGAGAGCGAGAGAGAAAATAATGCAGCAGGAGGTTTGTGGATTTGAAGAAGGTGAGAAGCTAGCTTTCCTTGTGATATAGACAAAATGTCATATCAGATATATCATCCACACTTTGCATCTTTCCCATCATCATGTTTTCAACTTTATTCCCATCTCGTGGCTAGCTAGCTTCCTGTTCTCCATGAGTATTTCCTCAGTATAGGATTTAGCCTTACTTCAACTCGGACTTCTGGTACTGACAGCCATAATTACACCTCCAGTTGTACTCCCTCTGCATAACATCGTCTGCGAGAATTATTTACTGTGTTGGTTTTCCTATCACATATTCACATGGCCTGAATTATTCAATTACTTAATTAATTACTCAATAAATTATTACTAATATAGGGCTATATGTTAGTATATATACATCATTAATTACTTTTTTCTCTAAAAATTGATTATTACATATTGATGCAAGATCAATACACAAGGGTCCTAACTTTTAATCTGGTCTTCGGAATCAAAGTTCTCTATTTGCTTATATTTATATTTATATTTATATTTATGTAAAATTTAAAAATATATGTTTATTATTTAGAACTCATAATCGTCAAATTTTGAGCTAAAAATAACACCACTAAAGACATGTTCGAAAGATTCAAATTTTTACTTTTTTTTAGTAATGTATATTTTTATGATATTTAAGATATTTTTGATATTATCTGTATTTATGGGTTAAAGTTTATCGTTCAATTCTGATAATTCTTTTTATTAAGATTTTTATTATAAATTTTTCTTTTTGGATAAAGATGATTTTTTTACCAGATAGAAGAGATATATATTAGGATTTTTTTTTAAAAAAAAATTAGAGTTTAAAATCTATATAAACATATTTAACTTTTTGAAAATCAATACTCTATTTTCAAAATTAGAAGAATTAGACAAATTAAAATTAGGAAATGAGAAATTGAAATTAGAAAATAAAGATCTGAAAATTCAAATAGATAATTTGAAAAATCATGCATGCTCATCTAATTTTAGAAAATTTAAAAATTTGAATTGGTATTATAGATATCACCAGGGACAAACTAGGAATATCTCTAGAAAATATGTCCCTAAGAAATTTTTAATCAATCGAGTAAGTTGGAACCTATATTGGGTTCCTAAGTCCTGTTTAAATTAAACTATTGATTAGACTTAGAGCTTTTCAGCGAGAAAATTAAGCATTGAAATTCTTTATGAGGCTTTGTCTAAGGAAATGGTTGTTGCTCTAATAACTAAGAAGGCCTAGTGCCTCGCCACGACTTAGAAGCCAAAATATTGAAATAAATTTTTAATTAACTTTCTGTCAAACCATTAAAATTAGAATTAATTAATGCTTTTAAAGTTTTTCAAACATTTTTTCAAAATAGTTTTATACTTAGAAAAATACTTTTACGTGAAATTTTTAGTTAGAAAATTTTACTTAGAAAAATCTTAAGTTTAGATTTTTTCTCAAAAATAATTTTTGCAAAGACTTAAATTTTTTTAAAAATAATTTATTTTTAACTTAGAAAAAAAATTTTGAGAATTTTTTCCTTAAAAAAATTCTCTTTTATACTTAGAAATATTTTCATAAGATATTTTTTTTTACATAAGTTAAAAGTAGTTCTAAAAATGAAAATTTCTGCTTAAATTTTTTAGAAAAATTTTCAAAAAAAATGTTTTTGCAAAGCTGTCTAAGTTAGAATTTTTTTTTACTTATAATTTCACTTAGAAAATTCTCTTAAAATTTTACTTAAATTTTTTTTTCAGAGACTGTTTATGTGAAAATTATTGCAAAATTTATAAAGATCTCAAAATTTTCTAAGTTTTTACCCTTAGATTTTTCTTAAAACCCCATTTTTTATGTGATCAAAGAGGGAGAAGGAAAAGTATAAGTTTAGGGGGAGGTATACCAAAATTTAACTTGTTTTATTTTTGCACTTAATTGCAAATTTAGTTAAGTTTATTTTATGTATATTTTTACCCTACCTTAATTTGGGTTGCTCACACCAAAAAGGGGGAGATTGTTGGAACCCCAAGGTTGTTTTGGTGTGATCAACAAGTTAAGTTAGGTCCTGCGTGTTTCTAACCTTGTGTCTAAGTGTGTAGGAGCTTAGAAGCACAGGTAGTCGAGTGGAAGACGCAGCTAGCGAGAAGGATGACACGCGGTGCGTCCGAGGGATGAGGCGCTGCGGAAGAGTACACCGGCAGATGAGAAGGAAGCGTGCGGTGGTTTTGAGGGACGAAAGCCAGAGCGGAAGACTGCTTAAGGAGCAAGAGACGTAGCTAACGAGAAGGACGACACGTGGTGTGTCTGAGGGACAAACACTGCGGATGAGTACACCGGCGGACGAGAAGGAAACACGCGGTGATTCCAAGGGACGAGAAGCTGGAGCAGAAGCCCACTCGAGAAGACCGGAAGTTGGGTTCGGGTGAGCCCTTTTCCGGGTGACTAAGATCACCCAAGCGAGCGGATCCAGAGTTGAAGACTCGGACCAAGGCGACCAGAGCCGAAGCAGAGGACTCGGACCGAAAAAGTCAACTAGAGTTGACTTTTGGGTCCGGGGCACCCGGAGCTGACCGGGGTGCCCGGAAGTCCATCTTTGACCAGATCGAGTCTTTTGCGATCTGAACATTGGGAGATAAAGTTTTATCCCCCCAGGGCGTTTAGAACCCTTCCAAGCGCCCCGACCAAAGCTATAAATATAGCCTTGGTCCAAAAGCTTTGAATAACTCAAAGCAATTTATTTCCAACGTTTGTACGCTTCAGTTTTAGATTAGCTTCTTTAATTTACGCTTTCACTGCCGTAAGAGGCTTCTCCGCTCAAAAGAGATACTGGTGCGACATTCCTTGGATTAACAATCTCCTTGGTTGTAACCAAGTAAATCCTGTTTGCCTCTTTCTTTCTTTAGTTTCTGTTCAATTTATTTTATGCAAGTGTTTTGTTGAAAGTTCGAGAAGGGTGTTTTTGGTTTTATTTTACAGGGCGCTCCCCCCCCCCCCCCCCCCCCCACCGTCTAGCCGGATGCAACGGTCCTACAGTTTAAGGGGCATCACCTATTGGATGATGAAGATGAAGGCATTATTCAAGACTGATTGGGGCACAATGATGGTGGTGGAAGATCTGTTAGAAGTTCTGAGAGACAGAATGAAAAGAAACTCCGACCGCAATATTAGACGGAAGAGCAAACTTCACGGTCAAAGGTAAATTCAAAGGCAATATCGATTTTAATTGATATTTTACCTTCTAACATAATAAGTGATGTAGGTGAATATGAGAATGCCCATGATTTGTGGAGCAAAATAAAAAATGTTCTAGGAAAAGAACTCATGCCACACAAGAAGAAAGAAAAATCAAAGAAAATGATGAGGTGGCTCAAGTTGAGGAGCAAACGGAAGTTGAGGCATGCTCAACATCCGAAAAGGAGAAGGATGAAAAAATGGTATCCACAAGTGTGGAGGAGGAAACATCCTCAAGAGTTGAAGAAGAAGGCAAGATAAGTGAAGAAGAAGTTATGGAAGTCAACCTAGTGAGCACCTCCACCGAAGTGAAGTCAAAAGCCCACATTGTGTGCTTCAGATGCAATGAAAAGGGACACTACAAATTGGGTAAAAAGAAGGTAACTCCTAAACTCATTCAAGTTATTTTAAATACTAACAAGGGTTGTAGCAATGAAGAAACCCAAGGAAGGAGATTGTGCATCATATGCTTCACGTATGGAGAAATGGGACACTACCACACCAAATGACCCAAGAAGAGGGAGATCAAGAAGCTTGCACATCTAAAGAAATAGAAGAAGAAGAAGAAAAGCTCAAGTCAAGGGGGAGCTTCAAGCGTAAGGGAAGTATATCCTAACTTGAAGGTTAATTCAAATTTAAACTCCTCCATGCATACTAGAAATAATTTTCATTATTTACCTATGCAAAATTTTGGATTTAAATATCATGAAGAAATAGGGTCGTAGATCATAACCCTAGGAGACATATTCATGATAAAATTAGTAATGGTAGACCTAAAGAAACCCAAGACATTGATCTCAATAAGGGGAGACATATGCCTAGAAAAATAGGTAGGCCTAGGAATGTCCATGGTGGACATGTTAACTCTAGGTTTAGGAATCTAGAAAAGGAAAAAATAAGCTTTGAAAGTAAAGTTTGATAGTTTGGAGAAACCCTCGCTAGATTCACGATTGGATCTAAAAGGTTAGATATAGTGTTGGGTAGTCAAAGACCCAACAATGATAGATCGGGTTTAGGATACCGACCTAGTTTCTTCAATGCTAAGGGAAAGTCTTATACTAGAGTTGCATATGACTATAGCAAGAAGAAGTCATTAAATGGCAAGGGAAAGTTATTTAAAGATAAGGAGAAATTAACCAAGAACAAGGTGTCCAAGGTTAAGAAGGTTAGGTTTGTAGGCCAAGTGTCACCGGAGGTGCACCGATGTGACCTAGCAATTATGAATGAATCACGTAGAGAGGTGGCTAAGGTTAAGAGCTATAGGGGGAGCTCTAAGAGTCAATTTGGGGCCTATGGCAAGTGAATCTCAAGTAGGTTCTACTTAGGAGTCTAAATTGAGTTATGGAATGTGCTAAGTGGTTTGGAGACGAATTTGAATCTTAAACCTTGGGATTTGGCACACATGAGTTTAGTTTCAAGCATGGAAATATGATATTGGGGGTTATATTGTATGATAATTGATTTTGGATATATAGATGTCATATAAATCAATGCTAAGGATGCATTGTGGTTTACTATGGGCAAATACAACAAGAGGAAGCTAAAACTACGACTTTAAGTCAAGGTTCAATTGAACCATTTAGATAGTTTTGAGTTTTGTGTCAATCTTAGGATCTGAGATATATACATTTTAAATCTATTTTTTCTAAATAGACACGGGTAAAATAGACCTCTCCATAAAATTTGAGAATTTTTGGATGTTTGTGGAATTTCTAGTGTATTTTTGAAATTGAGTTCAAAATGTTGAAACCACGCGAACGAAGATTGCGGATGAGTACGCTGGCGGACGAGAAGGAACCACGCGGCGATTCCGAGGGACGAGAAGCCGGAGCAAAAGACTGCTCAAGAAGACCGGAAGTTGAGTTCGGGTGAGCCCTATTTCGAATGGCAGAGATCACCCAAGCGAGCGGAAGACTCGGTCTGAGGTAAATAGAGCCGGAGCAGAAGACTCGGGCTGAAAAAAGTCTGTTGGACCCCGTGGTAGTTTTGATGTGATCAACCAAGTTGGTTAGGTCCTGCTGTGTTTGATCTCTGTGTCTGAGTGTGCAGGAGCTTAGGATCACAGGAAGTCGAGCGGAAGACGCAGCTAGCGAGAAGGACGGCACGGGAAGGGAGCCGACGGGCTCTGTGCGTCCGAAGGACGAGAGAGCTGCGGAAGAGTACTCCGGTGGGCGTGAAGAGCGTGCGCGGCGTTCGAGGGACGTTAAACCGGGACGGAAGGTTGCTCGAGGAGAAGGCCGAGAATTGAGTTCGGGTGAGCCCTATTCCACTTGGTCGCAATCACCCAAAAGAACGGAGCATCGGAAGCTGAAAAAACCAAGCTGGAATTGGAGCTGCCAGCTTGGAGGCGCCTCCATCAGGCTTGGAGGCACCTCCAGCTTGAAGGCGCCTTCAACCTTGTTGAAGGCGCCTTCAACAGGTCAAAGTGACCATTTCAAGCCGCGGATAAAGTTTTATCCACTCACCTCTTGGAGGCGCCTTGGACCCCTATTAGAGGCGCCTTGGACTCTCGAGATCAGATTTCTAGAGGCTATTTAAAGGCCCCTGGAATTAGGAATTCACAACAACTTCTGCATTCAACTCTGTAAGCATTTTCTAGCAGTAGTTCTGAGCCATTAGAGTGTAAAAGGCTTCTCCGCCTTCAGCAAAGGAGAATTTTCTTAGTGCGCTTTTCACTGCCCTGGATTAACAACCCTCTTGGTTGTAACCAGATTAAAATTCTGTTTCTGCTTTTATTTTCTGTCTCTATTATTTTACTACTGCATTTATTTCTGAGTTGAAATCCGAGGAGGGTAGTTTTATTTTTTGTTTTCAGTAATTCACCCCCCTCTTGCCGGTCTCCGCTGCACCCACAAAGTCAACGAGGTTGACTTTCCCGCCCGATGCGCCCGGACCGTACCGGGGCGCCCGGAACGTACCGGGGCGCTCGGAAGTCGATATTTGACCAGATCGAGATTTGACTCAATCTAAACGTTGGGGATAAAGTTTTATCCCCCAGGGAGTCCGGAACCCTTCGGGGTGCTCCGACCAAAGCTATAAATATAGGTTTGGTCCAGAAGCTTTTCAACGAACTCAAGAATTATAATTCCAACTCTTGTGTGCTTTAGTTTAGAGTTGAGCTTCTGTTTCTATGCTTAAATGCTATAAAAGGCTTCTCCGCCTGAAGGAGATACTAGTACTTCATCTTGCTTGGATTAACAACCTCCCCGGTTGTAATCAAGTAAATCTCTGTCTGCCTTTTACTTCCTTTATGTTTTATTGTTTACTTTATTTATGCAAGTGTTAGTTTAAGAGTTCGAGAAGAATTTTTGTTTTTGTATTTTCAGGCTATTCAACCCCCCTTCTAGCCAGCCGCCATGATCCAACACAAGTGTGTAGCCTTGGCAACATAAGTCCATTCGTTTTTAACATATTGTTTTTCTATTATGTTTTTCCTAACTTAAACATATTGACAAACATCAAAAAAGAGTAGATTGTTGGAGTAATCCCAATGGTCTGTGCGACCATGTGTTTTGGTGTTGGGGAAAAGGTGTTAAGTTAGATTTACCCTCATTATATGATATGTGTGTAGATTTACAGGATACACATATGACTCAACTTGATGTCTTCGGGTCCGGTGAAGGATGAAGCATCCGAGGGACCGTGGACAAGACAACAAGGACAAGAGCCGAGGGAAGCCACTTCGAGGCATACGTGAAGGATGTCATTGGGGATGAGTTGTGGGCTTGAATGGATCCAAGGGATGAGAGCCAAAGGAAGTAAGCTTGCAGGCAAGAGGTCAAAACTACAAAGAAGAGTCAAGTGGATCGTGAGGGTCCGAGTGCGAGAAAAATGTATTTGGAAAGGGAAACCCTAGGTTTAGAGTTGTACCAGTCAACTAGTACTGGAACCAATCGATTGGGGGTGAGCACAGAGAGGTTTTGTGCCCGAATGGCTGGGATCAGTCGACTAATGTATGAACTAGTCAATTGATAGAGAGTCGTTGAGAGAGTTGTTGGCCAGACACCATTTGACTGGTGCAAGGACCAGTCTATTGGTGCAACCTTAGGTCAAGGTTGACTTGGTTGACCTGACTCGAGTTGACCGACTCGAGTTGTGTTTTGATGTTTGATGATGTTTGACGAGAAGAGAGTTGTATTCTTGATGTTTGACAAGAATAGGTGTTTGGGAGATTGTAGGTGCAACCTTAGGTCAAGGTTGACCTGGTTGACCTGATTCGGGAAAAGTCCAAGCAGGGAGCTTGGCACGCGAAAAGTCCAAGTATGGAGACTTGGCACTGGAAAAGTCCAAGTACGGAGACTTGGCACGGGGAAAAGTCCAAGCAGGGAGCTTGGCACGCGAAAAGTCCAAGTATGGAGACTTGGCACTGGAAAAGTCCAAGTACGGAGACTTGGCACGGGGAAAAGTCCAAGCAAGTAGCTTGGCACGCGGAAAGTCCAAGTATGGAGACTTGGCACGGGGAAAGTCCAAACAGGGAGTTTGGCGCGAGGGAAAGTCCTGGTAAGTGAAGCCAGGCAGTTGGAGAAAGTCCTGGTGAGTAAAGCCAGGCAGGGGAAAGACCTAGTGAGTGAAGCTAGAGTGGAAATTTGGAGAGTGAAGCCGGTGAAAATCCTAGTGAGTGAAGCTAGGTGAAAGGGAAAGTCCTGGTGAGTGAAGCCAGGCAGTGGGAAGGTCCTGGTGAGTGAAGCCGGGCAAGGGAAAATCCAGATGGATCAAGGGTGATCGGACATCTGATGTTGAGAAGGTCAAGTAGGTCAAGGGAGTGACCGGATACTTGACACAAAGAGGAAAGTCCAAGTGGGTCAAAGGGATTGACCGGACACTTGGTAGGGAGTCTTAGCAGGTCAAGGGAGTGACCGGATGCTAAGCATGATGTACCAACAGGTCAAGGTTGACCGGATGTTGGTTTGGGAGACTTGGGACTTGGTTTGGGCAAAAACCAAGCTCTGGATCGGTCACCAGACCGATCCAGTGATACGCTTGTGTATTTGATCGGTCTGGTGACCGATCAGATAACAAACAGAAGGCACGCATCGATTCTGTGAGCTTACTGATCGGTCTGGGGACCGATCAGGCGATATCCTGATCGGTCTGCCGACCGATCAGGTAACGATCTTGAGGAGTGCGAGGAACCGCACTCAATAAGCCCTGATCGGTCAGCAGACCGATCAGGCCATACCCTGATCGGTCAGCAGACCGATCAGAGCACGATCAGTAGCTAGCGGAGTTCGGGAGAAAGCGCTGATCGGTCTGTGGACCGATCAGGCACACTCCTGATCGGTCTGTGGTCCGATCAGGGAACTAGCCATTGCGACACAACGGCTAGATTCCTTCGTGTTTTTCTTCGCAGGTATAAAAGACGCTACAGGGTTTCGTTGCTGCTATTGCTTCCTCCTTAGAACTTCTGTTCTTGTGCTCTAGAGCTTCTGCTCTTACCTGCCATCAGAGCTTTGCTGAGCTCCTCGCAGCTGACGCTTCGCGTGAGCTTCTCGACTGGATTCTCGTCAGCTGCTGCTGGTGTGAAGCTGCTGCTTCATCACTCCAGTCAACAAGAAAGGCAAGCAAGTGTTTCATATTGTCTTTTGCTTTCTTGTATCTGTTGTACTCCTATCTTGCTTGTGCAAGAAACATTGTGGCGAGATTTCTCCACCCAGAAGGAGTATATTGTATTAGCCGGTTCTCCGGGGACTCATCCACCGACGGATTGACTGGACTCGTCCACCTTACGGACACGCCGAGGAGTAGGAGTATCATCTCCGAACCTCGTTACATCGGTTTGTTTGAGGTTTGTTTTCTTCTCCTTCGTTTCTACGTGTTATTTTCCGCTGCGCTAACCTAGTTTGTAGAAACGCGACGATTTGGGGTCGGCTATTCACACCCCCCTCTCTAGCCTCCGTACGAAGGATCCTAACAAGTGGTATCAGAGCAAGGCCGCTCTTCGACGGATCAACACCCGGAGGAGCACGGGCTAGAGATGGATCTCTATGGAGAAGATGTCACGATTCAACCCTTCTACGAGTCTCACGACAACTTCACATATTGGAAGGTAAGGATGATGTATTTTCTTAGGACTAATATGTTAAATTGGTTTTGTGTACAAGAAGGGTTTTCCCCTCCGATGGATGAGGAAGGAAAACCTATCAAGAAGAAGGAGTGGACGAAAGAGCAAATCCGACAATCCGAAATCAATGACGAGGTAACAAAAATTATTGAATTTGCTTTACCTAATAATGTTTTGTGCAAGATAGATAGGTACAACAACGCCAAGGAATTGTGGAACAATTTGGCAAAATTCCATGAAGAGGAGCCTAGTGAGCAAGTAGCTCACATCATGGAGGAAGCGAATTGGGAGTTGAGGGCTACTCAACATCCAAGGAAGAAGAGGAGGAGAGCTCTTGTTCAAGATCGGAGCAAGAAGAGGCATCTACCTCCGGAAGGGATGAAGAAGAAAGCTCATCTACATCTACAACCCAAACACTGTGATTTCAAGCAAATTACACATAATGTGTTTTGAGTGTAGGAAGTTTGGGCACTACAAGAGTAAGTGTCCAAAGAGGGTTAGAAAGACTCCACCGGCACCAAAGGTCAAGGAAGCCGGAGTCCCGACATGCAAGAGCAAGAAGCACGTGGTGTGCTTCCAATGCAAGCAACGGGGACACTATAGGAGTCAATGTCCAAGGGGGAGGCAACCTCACAAGGACAAGAGGCCAAACACATGTAAAGGGGGAGCTAAGGCAAACCCTAAGGTAACATTTAAAGCTCATTCTTGCAATTCTAGTAGGATGCATGCTAGTAGTCTTATTGCCATTGTCAATAATGATAAGCATGTTAACACTAGAAATCGATACATGTGCTTAGGAGCCAAGCATGTTAGCCTAGATAAGAACAATTCTAGAAATGCTAACCCTAGAATTAACTCATCTAAGGCTAAGGAAAATCTAGATAGAAATCCCAAATCATCTAGACACATACCTAGGAATACCTCAAAGAAAAATGATAAATCAAAACTTGAGGTATTAGAGAAAGAAAATCAAGTCTTGAGGTCAAGACTTGACTCTCTAGAAAAGACTCTTAAGGATTTGACTCTAGGGTCTAGGGGTCAAAAACCCAAGTCCAAGGATAAGAAAGGTTTGGGTCACAAACCTAAGTCCCAAATGGTCAAGCCCACCTATCATAATGTTCCATTCGATTATGGAACAAAACCTAGGGCTAGGAAGACCAACACCAAGGTCACAAGGGGAGTCACCCCTAGAGTTGATCTTGATGAGTCCCAAATGGCCAAGGCTTTAAAGCCTAAGAGGGTCATTAGGAGGGTTGCTAGGGAAGTTATCCCTAGTGAATATTTAGTGAACCCAATGAGCTCTAATAGGTATTGGGTTCCTAGGAGCATCTTCTCTACCCCATAGATGGGTTAGAGAGTGTCAACTCCGATTAGAAGGGTAGTTAACCCAACTTTGAGGAAATTGACACTCAAGGAGCATTTTCAAGGTTTTGAGAACTTTTGAAAATGAAATGGAATTATTATTTACTCTTTGGAAGAGTAAAATGTGTCATCATGGAAAATGTTGATGATAATTTCAATTGGCACAAGTTGAGAAAATCTAGAGAACTCTTGAGGAAAAATGAAACATGCTAAGATTTGAGGATAAATTTGATCTTTAGGTGGCATGAATGAATCTAGAGTTCAAGAAGTGTCAAAATTAGGATTTTGGCATTTTAGGGCGATCAAGGGTTAAAGCTTAAGTATTAGCTAAGACTAAGGATACTTAGATAGGCAATCTAGGTATGTCTTATGTATGCTAAATCTTGCCATGATTATTTGCCCTCACATGTCATGACATCATATTTAATTTATTATCATTTGATGTGTCATGATAAAACTTAGGCTCTTTATATGTCATGCTCTAGTTAAGTTTCATAATTTATGCCATGACATCATGACATTGGCACATGCTTTTATTTATGATATTATTTCATGCCATGTCATCATCTCTTGCATTAATAATCAATGAATTTGATTCAAGGATAAAAACACATTTTGATATTGAGATCAAATTGGTGTTTAGAAAATGCATGAGAACTTAGCCTAAATTGACCTAAACCCATATCTCACATCAAAATTGACTTGGATGTGTTTGATACACTTTAGATGTGTGTGAGATATTAGGATCATGAGTTAGGATCAAGGTGCATAGTTCTTGTACCTAGATGAGCCTAATTCAAGAAATTGGAGGATCATAGGGAAAGCTTATGTACAAGTCATGTACATTTAGCCCTAAGATTATGGTCCTAAATTAAAAGGTTTAAAATCATTTTGAAATTGATTTGGAAAACCTTGATGAAGCCATCTTAGTGATTGCATTCATCATTGAACATTGTGATACAAAGTTTTTGAAACTTTGAACTATTTCAAAGTCTTTTGAACTTTGTATCAAGATTGAAAAATGGAAGTTATTTTCATAGAAAACTATTTTTCCTTGATAGTGTATGTTATGAGGAATATATCCTCAAAATTTTATAATTTTTAGAATTTTCTGGAATTTGTTGTGAGTTTCTGAATTTCGGGAGAAGGAAATCAGAACTCGAATCTGTCCAAGGCTGGATCGGTCACTGGACCGATCCAGGGAAGGCTGGATCGGTCTGGGGACCGATCCAGAGGGGTCCTGATCGGTCCTGTGACCGATCAGGCGTGCTAAATTTGCTGAATTTCGACTGGTTGTTTGAAATTTCAGCTCGGGAATGTGGTGTTTTGGATTTCTAAAGGTTTGAAACTCTCCAAGACATTGTTGGTGCAATGGTCAAGGGGGAGTTGACCTTTAGGGGAAGTTTTACCTATTAGTCAAGGGGGAGTTGACTTTTAGGGGGAGTTTTTACTCTTAAAGACTTGAGTGATATAGGATTATCACTAAGTTGATTGTTGTGTTTAGTATCAAGGGGGAAATTAAGAGTTTCAATGAAAGGTATGGGACTTTCATTAGGAAGAAACTCTTAACCTTGATTCCCTCTTTTTGATGTGTGTCAAAAAGGGGGAGAGATGTCCCAAGGGGGAGAGTGTAGGTTTTGGAAGAATGTTCAAGGAAGAACATTGGAAAACCTAAGTTAGGTTATCGGGTTAACCTAACTTGATTTTGGATTTTGTCAAACATCAAAAAGGGGGAGATTGTTGGTGCAACCTTAGGTCAAGGTTGACTTGGTTGACCTGACTCGAGTTGACCGACTCGAGTTGTGTTTTGATGTTTGACGATGTTTGACGAGAAGAGAGTTGTATTCTTGATGTTTGACAAGAATAGGTGTTTGGGAGATTGTAGGTGCAACCTTAGGTCAAGGTTGACCTGGTTGACCTGATTCGGGAAAAGTCCAAGCAAGGAGCTTGACACGCGAAAAGTCCAAGCATGGAGACTTGGCACTGGAAAAGTCCAAGTACGGAGACTTGGCACGGGGAAAAGTCCAAGCAGGGAGCTTGGCACGCGAAAAGTCCAAGTATGGAGACTTGGCACTGGAAAAGTCTAAGTACGGAGACTTGGCACGGGGAAAAGTCCAAGCAGGTAGCTTGGCACGCGAAAAGTCCAAGTATGGAGACTTGGCACGGGGAAAGTCCAAACAGGGAGTTTGGCGCGAGGGAAAGTCCTGGTAAGTGAAGCCAGGCAGTTGGAGAAAGTCCTGGTGAGTAAAGCCAGGCAGGGGAAAGACCTAGTGAGTGAAGCTAGGCAGTTTGGAAATCCTGGTGAGTGAAGCCAGGTGAAAATCCTAGTGAGTGAAGCTAGGTGAAAGGGAAAGTCCTGGTGAGTGAAGTCAGGCAGTGGGAAGGTCCTGGTGAGTGAAGCCGGGCAAGGGAAAATCCAGATGGATCAAGGGTGATCGGACATCTGATGTTGAGAAGGTCAAGTAGGTCAAGGGAGTGACCGGATACTTGACACAAAGAGGAAAGTCCAAGTGGGTCAAAGGGATTGACCGGACACTTGGTAGGGAGTCTTAGCAGGTCAAGGGAGTGACCGGATGCTAAGCATGATGTACCAACAGGTCAAGGTTGACCGGATGTTGGTTTGGGAGACTTGGGACTTGGTTTGGGCAAAAACCAAGCTCTGGATCGGTCACCAGACCGATCCAGTGATACGCTTGTGTATTTGATCGGTCTGCTGACCGATCAGATAACAAACAGAAGGCACGCATCGATTCTGTGAGCTTACTGATCGGTCTGGGGACCGATCAGGCGATATCCTGATCGGTCTGCCGACCGATCAGGTGACGATCTTGAGGAGTGCGAGGAACCGCACTCAATAAGCCCTGATCGGTCAGCAGACCGATCAGGCCATACCCTGATCGGTCCCCCGACCGATCAGAGTACGATCAGTAGCTAGCGAAGTTCGTGAGAAAGCGCTGATCGGTCTGTGGACCGATCAGGCACACTCCTGATCGGTCCGTGGTCCGATCAGGGAACTAGCCATTGCGACGCAACGGCTAGATTCCTTCGTGTTTTTCTTCGCAGGTATAAAAGACGCTACAGGGTTTCGTTGCTGCTATTGCTTCCTCCTTAGAACTTCCGTTCTTGTGCTCTAGAGCTTCTGCTCTTACCTGCCATAAGAGCTTTGCTGAGCTCCTCGCAGCTGAAGCTTCGCGTGAGCTTCTCGACTGGATTCTCGTCAGCTGCTGCTGGTGTGAAGCTGCTGCTTCATCACTCTAGTCAACAAGAAAGGCAAGCAAGTGTTTCATATTGTCTTTTGCTTTCTTGTATCTGTTGTACTCCTATCTTGCTTGTGCAAGAAATATTGTGGCGAGGTTTCTCCACCCAGAAGGAGTATATTGTATTAGCCGGTTCTCCGGGAACTCATCCACCGACGGATTGACTGGACTCGTCCACCTTATGGACACGCCGAGGAGTAGGAGTATCATCTCCGAACCTCGTTACATCGGTTTGTTTGAGGTTTGTTTTCTTCTCCTTCGTTTCTACGTGTTATTTTCCGCTGCGCTAACCTAGTTTGTAGAAACGCGACGATTTGGGGTCGGCTATTCACACCCCCCTCTCTAGCCTCCGTACGAAGGATCCTAACACAGTCGACTAATAATAGTAAAATAGCAAGGCTGTTTCTTCCCAATCTCTATAAGATGAAGCTTAAGATGGCTGGCTAAGGTGACGAAATTGGATTTCATTAAAGTCTAATTAGAATCTCCAAGCTCTCATTATAATCCGGGTGTTCTTGATCGAGTTGTGGCGAGGTTTCTCCACCGACAAGGAGGATTGTGCTAGCCAAAGTTTCCGGGGACTAATCCACGGACGGATAGGGATCGTCCACCTTACAGACAGCCATGGAATAGAAGTCTTATCTCTGAACCACGTAAATCGACGTGTCGATTTCTTTGCTTGTTCTTTAGCCATGGAATATTAGTATTGTATTTCCACTTGTACACTAACAAATACATAGAAAGTAAATCATTTGGGGGTGCACAACTATTCAACCCTCCTTCTAGCCAGCCACAAGATCCCCAACAAGGTCCTTTAGATCTTTCCGACTGATAATTCACTAATATTCACAAAATCAGTTACAATATAAAGAGAGTGTAACAATCCTACACTTCCTAAAGTAATAACTAAAATAACAAAAATTTGTTACGCAACATGTAAAGACGAAGATCTAGATTGAGCTTTAGTGTTGGAGTTGGTCGGACTATAGTAGTCATGCGTAGTAGCATAACAACACAGTTGTAGCATGAATATGATGCAATAGGATGATCGTGGAAGCTCATAGAGAAGTACTGTTCAAGTTGCTGGCTAAATACTTCTTATAAACAGTGTTGGAGGTGCCTCCAACAACCCGAGGCACCTCCAACGCGCTTATCCGATCCGAAGACTTCAGTCTTTATCCGCACAAGGGTGCATTCCATAAGCTCCGAGGCACCTTTAATGCCCTCCGAGGCGCCTTTAGTCCACTTCGATGTGTGTTGAGCATTGCTCATCTGATGCTAACCCTTCCACTTTATTTTTGCAAGACACATTAGTCTAAATAACAAAAATGGCAATTTGTAAAGCAGAGTTAGCACATTAAAAATAAGATGTTCACAATTAGATCCTGTCTTTTTAAGCAGGATCTAGTCATAGTCTCAACTTAGACTTTCAAAACAAATCTAAGTTAGATTGGTGCTTACAACCCCACTGAAGCTCGTCCTCACTGGATCATTCCCCTCCAATGATCACCTTACTTACCATTGCAAACTTACTCAACTATTGACCCACTATGTCTTTTTGCCAGATGTCTTATCTGAACTTCAGCCAGTTGTCAGGTCTCATGGACTCAATTGAACTTCTTACTAGATATCAACCTATTTGGTCTTCCTGCTAGTTCCCAACTAGACTTCAGTCTGGTGTCAAGATCCAGCAAGTCTTTCAGTTATGCACACTTGGTAAATAGGTTAAATCACGAGTCTAACTTTAAACTTTGTCATACATCAAAATCTGAATTTGATTATTAATGCAAACTGTACCAACATGCCTAACTTTGCAAAATATCCTCAGCTTTCATTCATTGTTAACAGTTTCAAAGGCCTACTATTGTGCACTAGAGGTAGAAAAACAACATAATCGAAAACCAATAGGTAGAGGTGACCAAAATAAACGGCAGTTAGTTGTCAGGATTTTCGTCCTTCATAACAATAGTCATAACAGGTTAATTCTAAGACCCCTATCAGGTGTTATCGTTGTGGTGAATAGGAACATCGTGTAAACCATGGTAGAAAACCTGCTCCTGTTGATTTGAAAGGAAAAAATTTACTGATCAAGTGAGACGTGGAAGAAGAGACAATGACAATTGGTGAATTGGTGTATGAAGCTAATGACATGTTTTACAATGATGGTCATTAAACTTTGGTCATTTGCAAGAGTATGCTAACTCCCGAGGGTGAATCAGGAGATGAGTAGTTGAGAACCAATATTTTTTACACTACTTGTACCATCATCGATAAAGTGTACAAGATGATCATCGACAATAGTAGTTATAAGAATTTTAGTATTCGAAAAGATTGTTTAGAAATTACAGTTAAAGACGGAATGTCATCCTGAGCCGTACAAGCTATTATGGCCGAATAAAGACAACTAGGTAACATTAGACAGGCGATGCCTCGTTCATTTTTTCGTTGGTAGTAAATATTTTGATAATACTTGGTGTGATGTGGTGACCATGGATGCATGTCATGTATTGTTGGGGCGGCCTTAGCAGTATAATCATAGCATTATCCACAATAGAAGGAAGAATACTTACACCCTTCACATCAAAGTAAAGAAGACTGTGTTGGCACCGCGGTGAGAAAGAACCACTTTAATCTCGCTAGCCAAAAGTACGATTATGCTATCTATATACAGGTTTTTAGATGAGACGGAGTATGGAGACATTGTTTATGCTTTGCTGCCATGCTAGAGTGATGTACTACAATTCTTCTATCTATATAAAGGTTTTTAGATGAGACGGAGTATGGAGGCATTGTCTATGCTTTGTTGCCATGCTAGAGTGATGTCCTCACCATGGACGTTGAATTACCAATCGAAATACAACAATTTCTAGAGGATTTTACGGAGCTGGTGCTAGAGAATCTTCCTTTTGGATTACCATCTATGAGATATAACCAATATTAGATTGATCTTGTCCAAGGATCGAGTTTATCAAATCGACCAGCATATTGCCTCAATTGTAAAGAAGCTAAAGAATTGAAGTATCAAGTGGTGAAGTGCTAAAAAGGGTCACATCTGTGAGAGCATAAGTCCATGTACAGCTCTTGCCCCATTAGCGTTGAAGAAGGATGACTCGTAGCGTATGTGTGTTGACAGTCGAGCCATCAATAAGATTATAGTGAAGTACAAGTTTTCAATTCCCCGCTTAGATGACATATTTGATCAACTATCGAGTTTTAAGGTTTTCTAAAAAATTGACCTTAAAAGAGGATACCATCACATCAGAATAAGGTCGGGAGATAAATGGAAGACATAATTCAAGACGCAATATGTGCTATATGAGTGGATGATTCTGCCTTTGAATTGTCTAATGCGTCTAACACATTCATGAGGTTTATGCATCAAATCCTATGACCTTTCATCGAAAAGTTTATGGTGTTTATTTTGATGACATTCTCATCTATAGTCTGACATGGGCATCCCACTTCGATCACCTTCATACTATTTTTAAAAAGCTAAAAATGAAGTGTTTATTTGTCAACAAGAAGAAGTGTTCTATTTTTTACTATGTTGGTGACTTTCCTTAGTTTATTGTGTCTATCGATGGTATATATACACGTAGATCAAGCGAAGATAGACATAGTCGTTGAGTGATCTCAGTCGAGGACCTTGCATGATGTTGGAAGTTTCCATGGCTTAGCTTCATTCTACTGTCGGTTGATAAAAAAATTTAATCACTCTGATTGCTCCTATCACCGAGTCTCTCAAGTGACGATATTTCAAGTGGTGTGAAGAAACAGATGCTAGTTTTCAGCTGGTCAAGCAAAAGATGACCGAGACACCAGTTCTAGCACTTCTTGACTTTGAAAAAGTATTTAAGATCACCTATAATGCATCTAATATTGGTATATGATGTGTTCTAAGTCAATCTGGGGGACCAGTTACTTTCTTTAATGAGAAGCTGTTTAAATCAAAGAGGAGTTATTTTACCTTTGACTTAGAGTTCTATGTTATTGTTCAGTCCTTAAAGTATTGGCATCACTAACTAGTACATAAGAAGTTCATCCAATTTACTAATCACAAATTCTTGAAGTACATCAATGATCAACACAAGCTGAGTGGATGACATGCCAAGTGGTTTTGTAATGCCCCGACCCGGGTGAGCCCCACCCGGATCAAACCGGGAACGCCACCAGAATTGCCCATCGGTTGATGACTAGCTCCACAGACCACCGAAGATCCTTTCAGCGTGCTTTGTCCTCACTCGCACGCACCCTGGGAGGTCACCCATTCTAATATTTCTCTAAGCCAAGCACGTTTAACTTTGGAGTTCTTAAGTTTGGGTTTCCGAAAAAAAAAGGTGCACCTTAGTTATATGGATAGTACCATCTAACCTTTTAAGTCATACTTAACAAGAATCTCAGAACCGGGGTATTACAATCACCCCCACTTAAAGACACAACGTCCTCATTGTGTAACCACGAATCACACCACAGACAAATCCCAGAATCTCCCTCGCTAGGTGGTGCCCTGGGTGCTCCTGCCACATGCGCACTCACGGTCACAAGGTCGCTCTGATACCATCTGTAACGCCTCGGCTCGAGCGGGCCTCAACACGGACCGAACCGGGAACGCCCCCAGAATTGCCCATCGGTTGATGACTAACTCCACAGACCACTGAAGATCCTTTCAGCGTGTTTTGTCCTCACTCGCGCGCACCCTGGGAAACTTCCCAAGAGGTCACCCATCCTAATATTTCTCCAAGCCAAGCACGCTTAACTTTGGAGTTCTTAAGTTTGGGTTTCCGAAAAGGAAGGTGCACCTTGGTGATATGGATAGTACCATTTAACCTTTTAAGCCATACTTAACCAGAATCTCAGAACCAGGGTATTACAGGTTTACTTGCAGGAGTTCACCTTACGCTTAGACACTAAGTTAGGAGTCTGAATTGTGTCGTAAATGCCCTAAGTCATGGCTCTTTATTACTCACAACCATGAGTATCAACGTTATAAGCTTTGAGATTTTTTTAGATATGTACACAGCTGACCCATCATTCAGAAGGATATTCCAGGAGGTACATGATCGTTTCCGTCACGATTTTATTTTACATAATGCTTATCTGTTTCATGGATTCTAGTTGTGCATCCTAGATTGTTCCCGAGGAAACATATTATAAGTGAGCTTCAGAATGAGGGACACTTTGGATGTGATAAGATGCTTCCCTTATTTCTGCTATTTTTTTATTTGCCCAAGTTGACCATTGATATGTCTTACTTTATAGATTGATATTTTGTATGTCAGCGGTCTAAGGGAGTTCTTATCAATGCAGGATTATATACTCCCTTATCTATTCTTGAAGCTCCTTGGTTTGATGTCAACATGGATTTTATATTGGGACTACCTGCACCTCACAAACCTTGGATTATATTCTAGTTGTGGTTGATATATTTTCAAGGATGACACATTTTATAGCTTGCAGGAACACTATGGATGTTATTCGGATTGCCCATCTTTACTTCAAAGAGATCATGCTTTTACATAGCATTTCTCAATTCATGACTTTAGATCAAGATACCAAGTTCAATAGCCATTTTTGGAAGAGCTTATGGGAAAAATTGAGCATGCAGTTGAACTTCAGCAGTGTCTACCACCCCAGACAAATGACTGGATTGAGTTGGTGAATTGGAGTTTGGACAATCTTCAGAAATGTTTAAAATTAACTCAGCCGAAGCAGTGAGACTTGGTGTTACCTCAAGCAAAGTTTGTCTATAACAGATCGAGAAATATGACTACAGGTTTGAGTCCTTTTGAGGTTGTCTATAGAAGGAATCCAACTGGGCTACTAGACTTAGCCCCTATCTCTAATGTAGATAAGATGAAAGAGCATCTTCGAAATATTCATGAATAAGTGAAGTAGGTTATTCAAGATAATAACACCATCATTGTCAGGTACTATTTGATGTTGGTGACTTTGTTTGGGCTATATTGATTTGTGATTATTTCCCTAGGGGTGAGTATAACAAGTTCAAAGATTGGAAGATTAGACCGTATAAGATATTGTAGAAGACCTACGACTGTGCCTATAGGTTAGGCCTTCCTAGTCATTTGAAGATTTACGATGTGTTCAATGTGAAGCACTTGACTCCTATTCTATGGTTATTGATGATACTATTACGAATTTGAGGATGAATTCTTTTCAACCTGGGGTGACTATGTTATGACTAAAATGAATTTAGATATCTCTACAATGACATAATATTGTCCACTTTGGGCTTAAGCTCTCATGATTTTATTTTTGGATTTTACCCAAAAGATCTCATACCAATAGAGATATATTTTTTCTTATAAACCCATGATATTTTTCCCATATGTTTTCAATGTGGGACTATTATGTTTACAGCCTTACAATCCCAACAATCTCCCTCTTAAACAAAGAACCATAGGATCCTCTTAAGCATCGTGTCACTCTTGACATGCTCAGAGCCTCCTCTCGAGTATCAGGTCACTCTTGACCTGCTCAGGGTCTCCCCTCAAGCATCAAGTCACTGATCTGCTCAGGACCTCCCCTACTTTATTCAAGGTTTACCCACATTGTTCGATCTCGGATCATGGCTCTGACTCGTACTTCTTCTGGCAGTTAGTCCGGTGAAGAGTAACCTTGTTCTGATACCAATTGTTAGTACCAAAAAAAATTTAGATATCTCCACAATGCATGATATTATCTACTTTGGGACTAAGCCCTCATGGTTTTATTTTGAGTTCTACCCAAAAGGCCTCATACCAATGGAGATATCTTTTTTCTTATAAGTTCATGATCTTTCTCATGTGTTTTTAATGTGATACTATGTTTGTAACCTTGCAACCCCAACAAACTGATACAATACCAACATAGAAGGACCTAATCTTCAACAGATAGTAATTTTTGACTTAGGACTCAAAATCGAGCTCTGTCTACGCTCACATGTGCAGAATTTAAGAATCTATATTGTTTTGGGGGACCTATAACTACCAAGTTTGTATCAAAAACACCATATAGGACCTTTTTGGAGGATTTGAACTTTTTTTTTATTTTTAGTCATTTTTCTTTTTACGATATTTAGAGTATTTTTGATATAATAGATATTTATTAGTTAGAGTTTGTCTATGTAAGCGTCTTGTTTTAGTAAATTTATTTTGTTAGGATTTATGTTATAAAATTTCCTTTTTAGTAATAATTTCTGTATTTTCTTTACGAGATATGAATTGAGGTTTATATATTAGTATTTCTTTTTTTTTCTTGAGTCTTAAAGTGTAGAGTTTATATAAATATATATTTAGTTATTTGAGAAATTAATCCTCTATTTTGAATAAATCTTCTTTTTTTTTAAAAAAAAAAAAAACTTAGAGAACGATGATTTTTGCTTTGTTTTCGTCATTTTCTCTTTCTACCTTCTCCACCCATCTCTTTTCTTATTAACTTGTAGAATAATCACTATTCTATTTAGCGTTACATATATAATTTACTCTTATTCTAAAAAAAAAATCATTCTATTTTAAGTTTTGAAGCATAAATTCCAAGCATTATAATTATCAAAATCAGTTGTTATTTAACTATTCGGTGAACAACTATACGGACTGAAATCTAGTCAATTTTATTTTTAGAAGTTCATCTGCTTGAGATGTGTCCATAACCTAGTACGTCTAAGTGTATTTGTATCGCTTAGATTAGTTTGATACCGTTTTGATATCAAATATTGTTGTCAAGTTGTTTGGTAAAACAAAAACTTATAGACTTGACAAAAAAAAAAAAAAAACATGTTTTCCACATTCTTAGTAGGTTGTCGGCCGACTTGTTTGAATGTTTTGATAGTAACTTAGAAAAGTTTAATTACAATTTAAAAATAATATTCTAGGTAAATGAAACAACTTAATAGTCTAAAGAGCTATATGTTTTTTTATAGCCCGCACCACGTATCTCCATGTGAAATTGTACGTGTGGCAAAAATTTATATAATAGTTTACTGGCAAAATTTTTTACTGTAATTTATCGCGGTCTAGAAAATAAAATAGCCTCATGTTTGGATATATTATCGTCAACTCTAAAATTAATATATATTAACATTTAATAGATCAACAATCATAAAAAAAATAAAACTTTAACTCTCCTTCCAACTATTAATGAAGATTTCCCATTAATAATAATAATAATAATAATAATTTTAAGAGAAAAATAATTAATACTTTTACAAGAATAATAAATTCGTGACGGTCCAATACTAAATTAATAGCTATTTGAGCTCCAATATCCCATGCAAAAAATATGACCATGTCAATTCTTTTTTTTTTTTTTTTTAAAGTATACAGATATTTAAATTTTACAATTCAACTATTAGGATAGAAGATGTGATCCATATTAATTTTACTAGTAATTTAATGTACCCGAGTGGAAATTAAAATGTCAATTTTGGTTCCCCCCTCTCTCTCTATATATATATATATAGCGACGTTTTATGTACGACCGTGAGAGACGCGTAGACATTCGCTACAAAAGAAAAATGTCATTTATTCTCTCTTCCCTTCCGCCTTCTACTCAAAACTTCTGCGTGGGAAATTTCCTAAATTAAAATCTCCCTCGTTGCTCTCTCTCTCTCGCTCCCGCCATTTTCGTCGTTCCTCGCGCTCACGCTGGGAATGTTTCATCGACATCATCAATCTCATAGCTGCTGTGAGAGCTAACCACCTCTCTCCATTCCCAATAGTAATTCAAGCTTCATTTTAATTTGTTATTTTCCACCGTTATAGCATACATATATTAGAAGGATTAATGTTATAACGTGCAGGGACGACGCCGACTACAAAATGCCTGCAGGCTACAGCCAAGTCTGCACGTTAGCTGCTACACGTTGTAGCAGCTACAAACGTGAAGCAGCCACTTGGTAAGTCGATTTTTTTGGTAGCTACATTTTCTAGCAGATACTACCCCTACAAATATTTAAGTTTATGTATAAACTTAGTAAAAAATTATTTGAAATTATTTTTTACTGATGCAGCATCTTTGCTTCGCTTCTAAATGTTGCAGTAACTACTTCGCAACAAATTGTCCTTATATCTGCTACAACTTGTAGCAGTTAACTTGGAATGACGGTCGTAGAAAGAATGAAGGATTTATGCTACGACGTGCAAGGTCGACGCCTGCTACAAATGCCTGCAGCCACTTGGACTTTCCTTTGCTACTACAAGTTATAGCAGCTACTTCGACAGTTAATTGCTACACCTTGTGACAGCTAATTGACCATTAATGATTTTAGGGCTTTCGGGTTTAAGATTATGGTTGAGGGAATAGAGTGTTTAAAAAAAAGTTATCTTTGTTGTAGCAGCTAGTGTAGTTGAACCCTATTGATTCATACAACGTGGTTAAACCCTACAGTCCTGATTGGCTTCGCGCTATTGTAGCAGCTACTTGACCCTAACTGTGACAACGTGTAGCAGCTACTCATGTTTAGCAGCAACTACTCACTAATATCTTATGTATTTGTTTGACAGAATTAAATAGCAAGCCGGAGAACTGCTGCTTCCCGGGCATACCGTAAGAAAGTGCTACTTCTATTATGAACACAAGGATAAACTACATTGGAATTATCTCCTTATTGTATAGTCAAACAGTTCATTCATATTGTTGAATAAAATCAACCATGGCTGGTTACGGTATGCCCGGGAAGCAGCAGTTATTTGGCTCGCCATTTAATTCTGTCAAACAAATACATAAGATCTTAGTGAGTAGTTGCTGCTAAACATGAGTAGTTGCTACACGTTGTCGCAGTTAGGATCAAGTAGCTGCTACAATAGCAAGAAGCCAATCGGGATTGTAGGGTTTAACCACGTTGTATGAATCAATAGGGTACAACTACACTAGCTGCTACAACAAAGATAAACTTTTCTTAAACACTCTATTCCCTCAACCATAATCTTAAAACCGAAAGCCCTAAAATCATTAATCTCCATTGTAGCAACTAGGAGACGAATCAAACCCCTAAAAATTCAAACCCCTAAATAAAATGAGATGACTCAAAATTTTCATCCCTAATAGAATACTTATGATGGATGCGAACATTTGGATGAGAAACAAGTCGTCGTGGTGAGATTGATTGACGAAGACACTGTATAGGCACTGATATATTATGATTGAAATTCTTTGGAAGTGTTTGTCATACGACAAGATTAGGGGTTAAACCTTTAGCCAATGAGGGTAAAAATGTAATTGCACAATAATTACAAAAAGGTAATTGGTAAGAAAAGATTATTTGGAGATCAGGGGTACCTACTATGCGTTGTAGCAGAAGTAACTGCAACATAGTGTAGCAGACACTCTTGACAAGCTTCTACACCGTGTAGCAGCTTCTGACGACTAGCTGTTTCAACGTACTACAGTTGCTTCTACAATGTGTAGAACCTCATTTAATTGATCAAAATAAAAAATTGAGATTGCTATGATCTATTTATTATTGGCTGAAAATACAGAGTAATATCTTGTTGAGCGTAAATGAAGAAATCACTAATACACCTTGTAGCAGCTTCATCATTTCAAGTTAGCTGCTATAAGGTGTAGCAGTTATTTGTCGAAGTAACTGCTACAATGTGTAGCAGCAAAGTAAAGGCACTACAGTAGCATAAATAATTTTAAATAATTTTTTAGCAAATATTTTTAGGGTTAATATCTGCTAGAAAATATAACTAGTAAAAAAATGACTTACCTGTTGGTCCCTGTGGGTGTTTTGATGTGATCAACCAAGTTGGTTAGGTCTTGCTATGTTTGATCCCTATGTCTGAGTGTGCAGGAGCTTAGGAGCGTAGGAAGTCAAGCGGAAGACGCAGCTAGCGAGAAGGACGACACGGGAAGGGAGTCGACGGGCTCGGTGCATCCGAAGGACGAGAGAGCTGCGGAAGAGTACTCCGGTGGAGCGAGAAGAACGTGCGCGGCGTTCGAGGGACGAGAAACCGGACAGAAGCCTGCTCGAGGAGAAGGCTGGGGATTGGGTTCGGGTGAGCCCTATTTCGGTTGGCCGTAATCACCCAAAAGAACGGAGTTTCAGAAGCCAAAGCGAAGAAGAAAAGGAGTCAAAAGAGGCTGAAATTACTGTAGCAGAAATTACTATAGCAGGAACCTTGAAGGCACCTTAAACATATTGAAGGCGCCTTAAACATATTCAAGGCGCCTTCAACATTGAAGGCACCTTGAAAGGCTTGTTTAAGGCGCCTTGAGCCAGGTCAGTTTGACCATTTGCGCTGCGGATAAAGTTTTATCCGCTGACCAAGCTGGAGGCGCCTTGAACTCTCGGGATAAGATTTTCAGGACCTATATAAAGGCCCCTGGAGCTAGGAAAGTAACAACAACTCAAGCAATCAACTGTGTACTCTTTCCTAGCAATAGTTCTAAGCTTCCAAAGTGTTAAAGGCTTCTCCGCCTTTAGCAAAGGAGATTTTTCTACTGAGCTTTTTCTACTGCCCTGGATTAACAACCTCCATGGTTGTAACCAGGTTAAATCATGTCTTCTACTTAATTTCTATTTCCTTGCTTGTTTTAATTTTACTATTGCTTTTCTGAGTTGAAATCCGAGGAGGGTAGTTTTATTTTTGTTTGCAGCAATTCACCCCCCACTTGCCGGCCTCTGCTGCACCTACAATTGGTATCAGAGTCTGATCGCCTCAGAAGGACTAACCACCAACTGAAGCACTACGATCAAGACGATGGCCGGAGCAAATATACATCCCCCAAAGTTCGACGGAGACTTCGCCACATGGAAGCGCAAAATGAAGGTATTTTTTAAAATTGAATTTGACATTCTTTTAATAATGAAATATGGATATGCAGTTCCGAAAGATAAGGAGGAAAATACCTGGACAAAAAAGGAACAAGCAGACTTCGTCGCCAACGGGAAGGCTGAGTTCCATCTACTCAGCGTTTTGCCGCCTTAGGAGGTAAATCGGATCGGAAGCTACGACTCTGCAAAAGATCTCTGGGAAAAATTCCTGGAGCTCCACGAAGGCACCTCCGAAGCGAAGCTATCAAGGCGCGACATCCTCCGGAACCAGTTGACGAACCTCCGGATGAACCAAGGAGAGAAGGTAGCGCAGCTCCAAGCAAGGATCAAAGAGCTGATCACGCAACTAACTAATCTTGGAGAAGAGGTAACAAACCGGGACTCTATCCGGTACGCGCTCAACGCCTTCTCCAGAACTCCAGAGTGGGCTTCCTTAGTAGATGCGTACTACATCTCTAAGGATCTCGAGGTAAGTACTTTAGAATAATTGTTTTCGACTTTTGAACTTCAAGAATCTCGAGTTTCAGAGCCCAATGGAGTAGAGAAAACCAGTCAGAACATAGCCCTAAAGGCAAAAGTAAACGGTTCTGACTCCAAAGCCTCAGTCGACTAATCCGAAGCGGCACTACTGGTAAAACGCTTCAATAAGTTTTTCAGTACTAACAAATTTAAATCGCAGAGGCATCATCGAAAGAAGAGGACGGTTTGTTGCTACAACTACAACGAAGAGGGGCACATCAAAGATGACTGCCCAAAGCTAAAAAGAAAGGAGAAAGAAAAGGAAAAGTCAAAATACAAGAAACCAGAACCCTCCAAGCACAAGAACCTGAAGGATACTTGGTCAGATTCGTCATCCTTTGAGTCGGACATCGAAGAATTCTCGGGGTTAGCGCTAATGGCGAACCATCTACTGGAAGAAGACTCAAGCTCAGAAATGAGCATGGATGAAGGGGGAGATTTATCAGAAGAGGAAAGCTGCAGTGAAGGGGGAGCGTCACCGAGTCAGGTAAGTAAGGTACGCAATCTAACCCCAACTCAGTCTTTTCGCTTTATTAAAGGACTTTCTAAAGAGTTAGATCAATTAGAAAAAGAAAATGATAATTTGAAATCAGAAAATGAAAGTTTAAAATCAGAAATTGAAAAATTGAAATCTACTGCATGCTTAAATCAATTTCTAAACTCAAAATTAAGAATTTATGAAAAATTGAACTGGTACATTAGAAACCATCAGGGTCAACTTAGAAAAGTGCCCAAAATTTATGTACCCCCTAAATATCTGATTAATCCAGTAGGAAGGAACCTCTATTGGGTTCCAAAATCTGTGCTAAATTAATTTCTTTTAAGTTAAAAGCTTTAAAAAGAGAAAATTAAACATTTTCTTTATGAAGGCTTTGTCTAAGGAAGTGGTTGTTGCTCCAATAACCAAGAAGGCCTAGTGCCTCGCCACGACCTGGAAGCTGAAATATTGAAATAAAATGTTTAATTAACTTTTTGAAAAAACATTAAAATCAAGAATTAAATAATGCTTTGAGAGTTTATCAAACATTTTTTAAAAAAAATAAAAAATAAACAAAAATTTCTTTTACTTAGAAATTTTTCTTGAAAATTCTAACTTAAAAATTTCTTTTTCATTTTAGTTAGAAATTATTTTTACTAGAGAAATTCTAAATTTCATTTGACTTAGAAATTTTTTTGGGGAACATTAAAAAATTTAGTTTACTTAGAATTTTTTTTAATTAATTGCCTCAGAAATTTTTTATTTGGAAAATTCAGTTTAACTTAGAATTTTTTTTAAAAATTCTAAAAATTCATTTTTGCTTAGAAAATTTTTTCTGAAAATTCAACTTAACTTAGAAATTTTTTTTCTAAAAATTCATTTTTGCTCAGAATTTTTTCTACCTTAATAATTTGCTTAATATTCTCTTATTGGTACCCCATTTTTACTGTGATCAAAGGGGGAGAGAAAGGTTACAAGTTAAGGGGGAGTTAGAAAGTTTAAAATTTTAATATTTTTCTAATATGTGTTGCAATTTTATTTTTTGCAAAACTTATGCTTAAACATGCTAGTTTAGTAATTTTACTTTAAAATTACTTTTTCTATCTATTTTGATGTAATGGTGTTCCCCATACTCAATTAATGTCTCTTCAACCTAATTATTCAAGAGATGCATGATACATTTTGAATAATTTAGTTGTTCCTAGCATCTCACCCCATTTCTAGCAAACAAAAATATTTTGTTAAACCTTATAGTTTGTGTGAGATGTTCCCAAGTTGCCCAAATTATTGTCCCAATTACTCTTGTCATTTTAATAGTCCTTATTGATCATGGTGAAGTTCTAATGACCTAAGGAGCCAAACACATTCCCAACTCCCTCCTTAAATGACTAAATTCATTCTCCGGAAGGGGTTTGGTGAAAATGTCGGCTAGGTTTGACTTTGACTCCACATATGTGAGCACAATGTCTCCCCTAGCTACGTGATCTCTTATGAAGTGATGACGCACCTCAATGTGTTTGGTCCTCGAATGATGGACTGGATTTTTAGTTAGGTTGATCGTGCTAATGTTGTCACATAGCACTTGTACACCCTTATAGGAAAGTCCATAATCCTCTAGAGTGTGAATCATCCACAACAATTGTGATACACTCTCTCCCATGGCAATGTATTCAGCCTCGGTCGTGGAGAGAGTCACACAATGTTGCTTCCGACTTGACCAACTAACTAAAGATGAACCTAAAAATTGGCAACCCCCACTAGTGCTTTTCCGATCCAATTTGCACCCAGCATAGTCGGAATCGGTATAGCCTATCAAGTCAAAAGACTCTGTACGAGGGTACCATAGACCTACTCGAATTGTGCCCTTAAGATATCTCAAAATTCTCTTAACTGCAATTAAATGAGATTCCTTGGCACAGACTTGATATCTAGCGCACATGCCCACAGCAAAAAGTATGTCTGGTCGACTAGCTGTGAGATATAGAAGACTACCAATCATGCTTCTATATTGCGTTAGATCAATTGGTTTTCCACTCTCATCATTGTCAAGGCGAGTGTTTGTCGCCATTGGAGTGGACACTTCCTTAGAGTCACTCATATTGAATTTTCTAAGCATCTCTTGAGTGTATTTCGTCTGATGGACATAAATGCCATCTCGAGTTTGTTTGATTTCAAGTCCAAGGAAGAATGTCAATTCTCCTACTAGACTCATCTCAAACTCACTTTCCATGTGAGAAATAAATTCATTCAAATAGCCCTTGTTATTTGAGCCACAAATTATGTCATCGACATATACTTGGGCTACAAAAATATTTTCACCATCTCTACGCAGAAATAGTGTTGGGTCTATTTGGCCTCTTACGAAACCCTTTTCTAGTAAATATGTTGACAACCTTTCGTACCAAGCTCGTGGTGCTTGTTTAAGCCCATAAAGTGCTTTCTTGAGCTTGTACACGTGGTTTGGAGCTTCGGTACTTACAAACCCCGGTGGTTGTTCAACATAGACCTCTTCTTTAATGAAACCATTTAAGAAGGCAGATTTAACATCCATTTGATAGAGCTTGAAACCTCTATGTGCAGCAAAAGCTAGCATCAAACGAATGGACTCTAATCGGGCCACGGGAGCATAAGTCTCATCATAATCGAGACCTTCGACTTGACTATAGCCCTTGGCTACAAGTCTTGCCTTGTTTCTTACAACTTCTCCCTTTTGGTTTAACTTGTTTTTGAAGACCCATTTAGTTCCAATAATGGTGGTCTTTTTCGGTCTAGGAACCAAGTCCCACACTTGGCTCCTTTCAAATTGACCTAATTCGTCTTGCATAGCTATGATCCAATCAGGATCGTGCAATGCTTCATCAACTAGTCTTGGTTCAATCTCTGAAATCAATGCAACTTCATTAGACTCATTTCTAAAGAATGACCTAGTCCTAACCCCTTGTTGGATATCTCCCACAATTTGGTCTTGGGGATGACTAGTGGTTATCCTAGATTGCCTTGGTGTTGGTGGTGCCTCATGAATGGTCTCACTAGGCACAGGCAAGGACTCAATATCAGGCAAGGGATCAACCGGAGCCCTTTGTTGCCTTTGCTGATCGTCATCAGAGTCAACCTCGACTCTTTCTTCATTTTGATCATTCAAACTTAGATTTCTAAGTTCAAGTTGAATTTCTCCTACATCCCTTGATTGATCATTTGATTTAGGGATTTCTTCAAAAGCTACATCAGAGGACTCTTCAATCAATTTAGTCCTATTGTTGTAGACTCGATAGACTTTGCTGGTGAGCGAGTACCCGACCAGTATCCCTTCATCAGCCTTGGCCGAAAATTTTCCAAGATGGTCCTTGGTGTTCAAAATAAACACCTTACAACCAAACACCCTAAGATGTTTAATTGTAGGTGGTTTCCCAAACCAAAGTTCATGAGGAGTCTTTCCTAAAAACCTATGTATTAAAACTCGATTTTGCACATAGCAAGCTGTATTCACAGCTTCAGCCCATAAGTAGCTCGGTAGTGAGTACTCATTGAGCATGCTTCGTGCAGCCTCTTGTAAGACTCGGTTCTTTCTCTCCACAACCCCATTTTGCTGTGGGGTCCTCGGAGTAGAGAACTCATGCATATATCCCTTTTCTTGACAAAACTCTAAAAACCTATGATTTTGAAATTCCCCACCATGATCACTTCTAATGGTTTTAATTGTTGTCGATTTTTCATTTTCAGTTCTTCTACAAAAGGAAATAAAAATATCTATAGTTTGGTCCTTATGTTTCAAAAAGAAAGTCCATGTGTATCTAGTAAAATCATCAACGATTACCAAGCAATATCTACTTCCATTCAAAGATATTACACTACTGCAATCAAATAGGTCCATGTGCAATAAATCTAAAACAGTAGATGTACTTACAATGCTTTTACCTTTATGAACACCTTTTGTTTGCTTACCCTTTTGACATGCATCACATAGTTTGGTCTTGTGGTACTTGATGCTGGGTAAGTCTCGCACTAATCCTTGGTTGGCCAACTTCCGGATGTTCTTCATATTGACATGTGCCAACCTTCTATGCCATAGCCAAGACTCTTCTTCTTTTGACATGAAACACTTAATCAAAGCATTAGTAGCACTTTTAAATGATACTTGATAAATATTATCAACCCTTGTGCCTACTAGTACCGTGTCAAGTGTGTCAATGTGTTTAACCAAACATTGACTTGAATGAAATTCAATTGTGTAACCCGTATCACACAATTGACTGACACTTAGGAGATTAAAAGTCATCCCCTTGACTAGAAGAACATTCTTGATGTGGAGACATTCGGATATATGAATGTCTCCAACCCCTATAACCTTAAGACTACCATTATTGTCAAAAGACACATTACCTCTATTTTTATTTTGTATGGTAGAGAATAGTGACTTGTTCCCTGTCATGTGCTTGGAGCATCCACTATCAACAAACCAAGTTGATAGACGCTCCCCCTCGACCAATGCCTACAAGACACGAAAGACGGATATTTTAGGTACCCAAATTCTGGGACCTAATGCATCTACAATGAGAGACTTAGGCACCTATGCCTTAGTCACCTTCTTCCTAGTCTCATGAACCCTAGAAACATGTGTTCTATGAAATTGGGTTCTTGACACTAAAGAAATAAAGCTAGACTCCTTAGGTTGGTATCCTAATCCAGCCTTGTTGTAAACCGCCCTTTGGGCATTTAGAATCATGTCTAAGGTCTTAGAGCTGGTTGAGAATTTCTCAAGCATTTTCTTGAGCTTCTCAATTTCACCCTTCAAGGTTTTGTTTTCATCCTCTAGGGCCTCTTGATAAAGGTCATCGACCTCATCTTCCCTAAGGGCCCTTAATTTCTCTATTTCATCTTTTAGCAGTTTAGTTTCTGTTTTTGATTTTTTAAGGGAAGTAGACAAATGTGCAATTGTTTTATAACACTTTTCTAAATGGGGAGATGTTACCTCTTCATCATCCGAAGATGATGAAGTCGCGGCTGAAGAGCTTGAGTCCTCACTCTCGGACTCGGACTCCTCTCTTGCCATGAGGGCTAACTACCGTGTACTCTTCTCCCTCTTCTCTTCCTCAGATGAACTTGAAGAAGACTCATCCCATGTAGCTTTTAGAGCCTTCTTCTTCTTGACTCTTTCCTCATTCTTTTTGGCTCGTTCCTCCTTCCTTTTAATTTGGACACTCGCTCCGATAGTGTCCCTTTTTGCTGCACTCATAACATGTAACATTAGTTTTGTCAATATTTTGTTCACTAGGTTTACCTTTCCCTTTGTATCTTCTGCTCCTTCTCATGATTCTTCTCACGAAGTTGGCCATCTCGCTTGATGATGATTCACCTTCAACATCGGACTCGGAGGAGGATGAAGATGAAACAATTTCTTTCTCCTTCTTCTTTTCTTTCTTCCTTCTTCCCTCCTTGCTCTTTTCTTCTGCAACCAAAGCAATACCTTTCTCTTTTTGCCCTTTGTTAGCAAGTTCATGTAATTCCATTTCACAAAAAAATTCATCTAACTTAACAATGGAAAGATCCTTGGATACCTTGTAGGCATCCACCATAGATGACCACAAGGCATTCCTAGGAAAAGCTTTTAGAGCATACCTTACGAGGTCACGGTTTTCTACTCGTTCATCCACCGAATGGAGACCATTGATGATCTCCTTGAACCTTCCATGTATCTCACTTACAGTTTCATTTTCCTTCATGACAAGGTTCTGTAGTTGGTTTAGGAACAAATCCCTCTTGGCGATCCGAGAGTCTCGAGTCCCTTCTTGGAGCTCGATGAGCTTGTTCCATAGATCCTTCGCACTTGTGAAAGGACCAACCTTGACAAGTTGATCCTTGGCTATCCCACATTGCAAAGTGACAACCGCCTTGGCATCGGCTTGTCCCTTGCGAGTTTGCTCGGTTGACCATCTCGATGAGTCAAGTTCCTTACCTTCTTCATCCTTTGGAGGTGAGAATCCCTCCTTGACGGAGAACCACATGGAGATATCGGTCTTGAGGTAATACTCCATGCGGCTCTTCCAATACTGGAAATCTGCTCCATCGAAGAAGGGTGGTCTGTTGGTGCTGAATCCTTCCTTCATGGCCATCTTGTTGCTCCTTGGAATGTTAGTCCAGATGAAGAGCACCAGGCTCTGATACCACTTGTTGGGATCTTAGATGGCTAGAGGGGTGGTGAATAGCCTCTTTGAAAACTAATCAGAATTTCTTCAAGAACTTTGTTAGCACAGCGGAAGTAGAAAAACTAAAACGAAAGAAGAAAACACACACTAACACAAGGATATACGAGGTTCGGGGATAACTTGCCCCTACTCCTCGGCGTGTCCGTAAGGAGGACGACTCCTTGATCTTTCGGTAGATCACACCCCGGACAAGATCCGGCTAAAGATGTCTCCTTCTCGGTGGAGCAACCTCTCAACAAAGTCTCAGATGATTATAGATTTAAGCACAAGACTTACAGTGGCTGAGAAAAATATTAAGATGAGCTTACAGCCACGCGGAGAAGAGAACAGAGCAGAGAGCGCACAATCAACCTTCTCAGCAAAGAGCTCACAGCTTCACCAACTTGCTTTCTCGAAGGCTTGATCACAAAAGACAGAGAATTCAGAATACCTTTCTGAACTCCTCTTCTTCCTTCTTATGTCTCTCTGCTTCACTGGCTCGAATCACCGCCGTCTGCAGAATCGCTGCTGCCAGCCAGGCGTAGCCAATCACACCTCCTCCTCTTCTGATTCTCTGAACCCATGCCAATGGAAATCACTGGCGTCTCTGGATACGAACCAATAGCTAGAGGTCAAACTGAGCAGCCCAATCGTAATCAGATTTCGTCAGAGAACGTTGATGCCTCAAATGCATCTGTTGCAGCAAATTACAGTGAAAAGGGTACTTGTCTCCTTCTCTTAATGAAGCTTAATTTGAATCCAACATGAGAATGTGACTGCAACACCGCAAGCTAGAAAGACTCCACAAATGGTTAAAAGCGAGATAGGTGAATACAAATCGGCAATCGAAAAAGTGCATGCAAAGCAAACAATACCGTGGGTCGATGCAGACCGAACCACGCTTCTGATCATCTCGATCGGTGCGGACGATCGGGAATATCTGATCGGTCCCGGACCGATCAGCGTCACTCAGATTCCTGCTCGATCGGTCTGCGGACCGATCAGGCACTAATCTGATCGGTCCCCGGACCGATCAGATGTCGCTCGTCCCGTGCTTAAAGCCTCCTGATCGGTCTCCAGACCGATCAATGAAATCTCAGTAGGCTACTGATTGACTTCTGATCGGTCCACAGACCGATCAGTAAAATCACAGTGGGCTACTGATCGATTTCTGATCGGTCTGCAGACCGATCAGTAAACTCACAGTGGGCTACTGATCGATTTCTGATCGTCGCGGAGCCGTCGATGGCGTTCGGTAGCCGCGATCAATTCCGATCGGTCGGCGGACCGATCAGTATGTCAGCTGGATCGGTGCGGACCGATCCAGCTTCTTGACTCAGTCCGGGTCGAGCCCTCTCTGACCTAGTCCGGAGAAATGAGCTCCTTAGCCCTTTCCGACTTCATCTGGTCCTAGAGAACGAGCTACCGAACCCTCTCTGACTCCGCATGCCAAGTTTCCTTCTTGGACTTTTCAACACCAGATGTCCGATCACCCTTGATCCATCTGGATTTTCCCTTGCCCGGCTTCACTCACCAGGACTTGCACCTAGCTTCACTCACTAGGGTTTTCACCTGGCTTCACTCACCAGGACTTGCACCTAGCTTCACTCACTAGGGTTTTCACCTGGCTTCACTCACCAGGACTTTCCAACTACTTCAATCAGGTCAACCTAGTCAACCTGGATTAGTAATTAATCTGAGTTAATTATCTGATACAAACTTAAATCAGTGTCAACAGCAAAACAACATCCAGGTCAGACTGTATCAACAACTTGAACTTGGGTTGATGCACATCAAAAAGGACGAGATTGTTGGTCCCCGTGGGTGTTTTGATGTGATCAACCAAGTTGGTTAGGTACTGCTATGTTTGATTCCTGTGTCTGAGTGTGCAGGAGCTTAGGAGTGCAGGAAGTCAAGTGGAAGACACAGCTAGCGAGAAGGACGGCACGGGAAGAGAGCCGACAGGCTCGGTGCATCCGAAGGACGAGAGAGCTACGGAAGAGTACTCCGGTGGAGCGAGAAGAACGTGCACGACGTTCGAGGGACGAGAAGCCAGACGGAAGCCAGCTCGAGGAGAAGGCCGGGAATTGAGTTCGGGTGAGCCCTATTTCGGTTGCCCACAATCACCCAAAAGAACGGAGCTTCAGAAGCCAAAGCGAAAAAGAAAAGGAGTCAAAAGAGGCTGAAATTACTGTAGCAGAAATTACTGTAGCAGGAACCTTGAAGGCGCCTTAAACATATTCTAGGCGCCTTGAAAGGCTTGTTTAAGGCGCCTTGAGCCAGGTCAGTTTGACCGTTTGCGCTGCGGATAAAGTTTTATCCGCTGACCGAGCTGGAGGCGCCTTGAACCTTGTTGGAGGTGCCTTGGACTCTCGGGATAAGATTTCCAGGACCTATATAAAGGCCCCTGGAGCTAGGAAAGTAACAACAACTCAAGCAATCAACTGTGTACTCTTTCCTAGCAATAGTTCTAAGCTTCCAAAGTGTAAAAGACTTCTCCGTCTTCAGCAAAGGAGATTTTTCTATTGAGCTTTTTCTACTGTCCTGGATTAACAACCTCCTTGGTTGTAACCAGGTTAAATCCTGTCTTCTACTTAATTTATATTTCCTTGCTTGTTTTAATTTTACTATTGCTTTTCTGAGTTGAAATCCGAGGAGGGTAGTTTTATTTTTGTTTGCAGCAATTCACCCCCTTCTTGCCGGCCTCCGTTACACCTACATTACCAAACGGTTGGTACAAGTTGTAGCAGCTACATGTAGAGTTAGCTTCTACAAGGTGTAGCAGTTAACTTGTAGTGTCCGAAACTACTTAATTAATTAATGGGATTTATTGGGTTAAATTATAATTTAATTAGAAATCGAATTTATCTAATTAAGGAGATTTATTGGATTAATTGTAATTTAATTAGATTTTGTGTTGGAACCCCAAGGTTGTTTTGGTGTGATCAACAAGTTAAGTTAGGTCCTGCGTTGTTTTAACCTTGTGTCTAAGTGTGCAGGAGCTTAGGAGCACAGGTACTCGAGCGGAAGACGCAGCTAGCGAGAAGGACAACACGCGGTGCGTCCGAGGGACGAGGCGCTGCGGAAGAGTACCCCGGTGGACGAGAAGGAAGCATGCGGTGGTTCCAAGGGACGAAAGCCGGAGCGGAAGATTGCTCGGGGAGCAAGAGACGCAGCTAGCGAGAAGGTCGGCACTCTGTGCGATCGAGAGACGAAGACTGCGGATGAGTACGCTGGTGGACGAGAAGGAAACATGCAGCGATTCCGAGGGACGAGAAGCCGGAGCGGAAGGTTGCTCGAGAAGACTGGAAGTTGGGTTCGGGTGAACCCTTTTCCGGATGGCAGAGATCACCCAAGCGAGCGGATCCGGAGGAGAAGAACCGGACCGAGGTGGGACTGAACCAGAGAAGAAGTCCCGGACAAAAAAGTCAACAACTGTTGACTTTGGGCTTCGGGGCTCCCGGAGCAGTAAAATTGACCAGATCGAGTTTTGACTCGATCTGAATGTTGGGGGATAAGTTTTATCCCCCCCCCCCCCCTAAGGCGCCCGGAACCCTTCCAGGCGCCCCGACCAAGGCTATAAATATAGCCTTGGTCCAGAAACTTTTCAATGAACTCAAAATTGTAATTCCATACACTTGTGCACTTCTGTTCTAGTTTAGCTTCTGTTTTCTGCACTTCGACGTTGTACGAGGCTTCTCCGCCTGAAGGAGTTTTTAATGAGCTTAATCTTCCTTGGATTAACAACCACATCAATTGTAACCAAATAAACCTTTTGTGCCTCGCTTTTTCTTTATGCTTTTAATTTATCAGCTTACTTTATATATACAAGTGTTAGCTTAAAAAGTTCGAGGAAGGATTGTTTGTTTTATTCTACAGGACTATCCAACAACCCCCTCCTAGCCGGCCCAACGGTCCTATATTTTGAAGTTATTTAATTAAGGATATTTATTTGAGTAATTGAAATTTAATTAGAATTCATATTTTATTAAGAATTATAAATTTAAGTAGATGAGTTAGTTAGGATTAATCAAGTTAATCTTTAATTATGAAATTTGGATTAATCAAATTAAGAAAATAATAGGATATATTAAATATAATATAGAATATATAATTAAACAAGAATAAAAAAAGAAATACAAGACTAATATATATATATATATATATATATATATATATATATAAAAGATTAATATATTATGTAAGTAACGTGTAACAAATATAGTGTAAATAATGATTAAGAAATTTTAATCATATAATATATGAATTATATATCTATATTATATATATGGATATCTAGATAAAATTATATTAAATTGACGACTTAGTTTTTATATAAAAATCTATATAACCATGGATATATATATAGGAAATATAAAGTATATTTTAATCATATAATATATGAATTATATATCTATATTATATATATATATAGATATTCCTATAAAATTATATTAAATTGGCGACTTAGTTTTTATATAAAAATCTATATAACCATGGATATATATATAGGAAATATAAAGTATATAGTATAAATAATGGAAATAGGAAAATTATAAGATATATATATATATATATATATATATATATATATATATATATATATATATATATATATATATTAATATAAATTAATGATATATACATGGATATAAGATTCAATATTAAATTAATGATTTTTAAGAAACTATATATGAATTAAATATATTACCATGTATATGTGATATATACATGGATATTTATATATATGAAATTAGTATATGGAAATATATAATTTGATTCAAAAAATCAAATTAATGACTTAGTATTAAGAAACTATAATATGAATTAAATATATTACCATATATATGTGATATATATATGGATATATGTAAATATGAAATTAGTATATGGATATAAATATATATAAAATTAATGAAATTAATGACTTAGCATATAAGAAGGAAGACAAGGTCCTAAGCTGTCACTTCTATTTAAACCTTACCCTCAAAAGTCTCACCTGGGATGTTGCCACCGGTCCTAAGAAGGTTTCCTACCCCTTTTTGTTTCTCCACCGGTGCTAGAGTTTCAACAGAAGACAAGGATTTAGGAGCTAAATACTTAAGGCATGCTCCTTAACTTGTAATGCTTTAGTTAGTTTCTATGTTTTGTGACTTCGGATACCATGGGTTGAGGTAAGATGCTCTAGTTTAAATTCTCTTCTTATGTTTTTAAAGGTCTGCGTAGATGGAGTATTTCGGATTTCTGGAGGAGGGTAGTTCCCTCACTAAATTGTAATGGTTATCTATCATGATCTCGCTTTAGGAAGGTTGTGCATGTTCTTCCCATCTTATGAATTTATTGATTCCTATAAATTATAGATGTTAGGTTCCTAGGTAGGTGTATTGAACTGGGGTTTAGTTAGTTACCATTATATTCCTCCTTGATAATATTAGATTCCATGTACTAGATTGGGTTTAAGATGTTATGACCATAATCATGTTTTGAATTGCTCTATGGTGTATGCTAGGTTCGGTTTAAGATTCTAGGACCATAACCATGTTTAGGATTTTTTTTTTTCATATACGTTAATCTGATTTTGGTTTAGGATGCATGAAACAAAATATGCTTAGATAACTTCATGGCCAAAATAGGCTTCGAATTACAAGGTTTAAATTGCTATGAAATCAATTATGTATGACACCAATTATACGGACAGGAATGTTTCATAACTATGCATGTAATGGATTAAAAAAATATATAAATAGATAAAGACAAGTATACACAACTCACAAACTCTAGCACACTAATTATATGGATGGATATGTTTTATGACCTCACATGTTATAGATTTTTATGGAAAAATTATCTATAGGTATCAGGTTAAATCGGTTCATAAAGTTAGTGTGGACATGGACATTAAGGTTTCAAGTTACTATTTAGATATTAGGGGTTGACGTGTTAATAAAATGACTAGGGGCGAGATAGGTTTATAAACTCTAGCGCACTAATTATATATTTTTGGACCACCATGATTATTTATGCCTTGTATAAGGGGGATTGGTTTACATTACAAAGTGTTATTGGCATGCATGAGGCTTATGAAATATTTAATGAGAAACACAACTTAATGGTAGACAATTTATGCTCATGTATGGTTAAGTTCAGCCTTGCTTAATTGGGTTCTTATGCTAGGAATTTTGTTGTATAATAATGCCACGTGTATATAACTGTATGAGTATAAGTAATTGAGGTTCAAGTAAGGGATGATGAATATGGATAACCGTGTTTTGGGTTCGTGTTCACGTTTATACTCAAGATCATGTTTAAGTTTATCTTCATGTCTATGCCCATGATAATGTTTAAGTGTATGTTCTTTTCTTGGAATTTGCTCTAGTAGGTTTGTGGATAGCCTTATGTTTTCTTCCCATCATGATAATTTAAGTGCTCATGAAATGAACCTGTTTACGTTTATGTACAAAAATATATTTACGTTCCATGCTTGAGTAGTAATCATGGCTATGCTTGTGTACATCTTCAAGTGTATTAAGTTATGATCCGAGGACCTAAGCCCGGGGAGCTTACCAAGTTATGATCCGAGGACCTAAGCCTGGGGAGTTTACCAAGTTATGATCCGGGGACCTAAGCTCGGGGAACTTATCAAGTTATGATCCGGGGACCTAAGCTCGGGGAGCTTGTCAAATCTTATTATGGGTTAAGTTATGAACTCGAGACCTAAGCCTGGGGAGCTCAGCCAATCTACGTGGCCGAGTGTGACCGGTGTCCTTAGCCCGGGAGCTCGTCAATCTTACGTGGTAGAGTGTGACCGGTGTCTTTAGCCCGGGAGCTCGCCAATCTTACGTGGTAGAGTGTGATCGATGTCCTTAGCCGGGAGCTCACCAAACTATGTAGTTGAGTGCGACCGGTGCCCTTAGATCGGGAGCTCACTAACTCTATGCGATTATGATCTTTTCCATGTTTAGCTTATTTACATGCTTATGTTTCTGTTCATCCATAGTATGTACGTTTATGCCAGCTAGTATGCTTATGCCTATGTTTATATGCATACTCATGATTATATCTATTTCATGCTTAATTTAATTACATGCTTATGCTTATGCTTCCATTCATCCATAGTATGTACGTTTATGCTAGCTAGTATGTTTATGCCTATGTTTATTTACATGCTCCTGGTTGTGTCTATTGTATACTTAGCTTATGTACATGCTTAGGCTTATGTTTATGCTTGTATGCCTAAGTAGACGTCTACGCTCATGTTTATGATGTGCCAGTATGTAAGACCTAAATTACTTTTGATGTGGTTTCCCTTGGTACACTAGATTATAGACGCTAACTAATGCATAACATTGTTTTGAACATGCTGAGTCTCTCGACTCACAGTTTATATCTCTTTTTTCAGACAATGAGATGAATAAGATAGAAGGCATTGACTAGTGAGCCAACTCAGAACAAGGGTAGTACAACCTGAAGGCCTTCTAGATTAATTCCACATGTAGTTATGTTTTCTTTCGAATCGTCTATGTAATTTTATTTGAAGTAAGAAACCATTATGGAAGTATGAGAAGTGACGCGGCAGGTTATGCATTATATATATGTTTTAAAAAAAATTTGGGTCATTACATAACTGTCAAAATAGTTACTATAACTTGTAGTAACAAAGGAAAGTCCAAGTGGCTGCAGGCGTCGGCCTTGCACGTCGTAGCAAAAATCCTTCCTTCCTTCTACGATCACCATTCCAAGTTAGCCGCTACAAGTTATAGCAGCTACAAGGACAGTTTGTTGCGAAGTAGTTGTTGCAACGTTTAGAAGCGAAGTAAAGGCGCTGCATCAGTAAAAAATAATTTCAAATAATTTTTTACCAAGTTCATATACATGAACTTAAATATTTATAGGAGTAGTATCTGTTAGAAAATGTAGCTACAAAAAAAATGACTTACCAAGTAACTGCTTCACATTTGTAGCTGTTACAACGTATAGCAGCTAACGCACAGACGTGTCTGTAGCCTGCAGGCGTTTGTAGCCGGCGTCGTCCCTGCACGTTATAGGATTAATCCTTCTAATATATGTATGCTATAACAATGGGGAATAACAAATTAAAATGAAACGTGAATTACCATTGGGAATGTTGAGATGTGGTAAGCTCTTACAGCAACTGTGAGATTGAAGACGCCGGTGAAACTTTCTCGACAGGAGAGCGAGGAACGACGGACGAGGGAGATGGCAGGAGCGAGAGAGCGGCGAGGGAGATTTTAATTTGGAAAATTTTCCACGCAGAAGTTTTGAGTAGAAGGCGGAAGGGGAGAGAGAATAAATGATATATTTTTTTCTAACGAAATCGAGCTGGCAACGCCATGTCTGCGCATCGCTCAACATATCAAATCTGATATTTAATGGAGGGCCCAATAACATTTAGAAATTAATGGTTGAGAGGACTTAAAAGTTAGAGGTTACAGTAAGATGGAGGTCAACAATGAAGGATAGGTGATAGTCGGGTCTTTTCAGTTCTTGACCGGGCTCAAAAGGTGTACTCCCGACCAACAATACGCTGATCAGGTCATCAAGCCGTTGTCCCTTCCATTCTTTCCTGGACGTCAATATCATTCCAATTCCGTGTTGGACTTAGGCCGGTGGGTTAACGTTAAGATACAACGTTATCAAAGAATCACAACAATCTGTCAAAAAATTGCAACCATCTGTAAAAGAATAACAGCTATTAGTCAGGTAATATTCTGATACTCTGCCACATGTTAAATATGGAACCTTTCTCTACTCAAAGGGAGTCCGTCGTATACTCTCCATCTCCCGACCTACTTTGACATTCGACATTTTCTGATATGACATAATTCCAAAGATTGTACAAAGCAATATAAAAAGGAGAGACTTCTCTGTTAATCAGGTACATGCACATACGTCCGTATCTACTATTGTTCATCTTCTTTAGTATATTTTTTCTATAAAAGTTGATTTGAATGTCGGAGGAGTTGTTCTAGAGACTTTTTTCTTAATTTTTAGGCACAACGCTCTTGGATATTTGGTCTATGAGTATGTAAGTCTATAGTAACTTTGGCGAAGACCTTCCCCTTCCCTTCTTTTCGGGACAGTCAGCACATGAGTCTGTAGTACTTATATTCCTTCCTCATTCAACCTCTCACTTATGATCATCAGCCTCCGTCTAACTTAATTTCTGGGCAAAATTAGATATTATAATACGTAAACAAATGGCGCCTAATACCCTGCTTTCCTTTTAGGAAACAACGCAATTAATTATTCGGACAATATATTATAACAAATTATACTCGTCGTTTTCACCGAGTTTGACTTTCATACGAACCTCTAATCTGAAAACGTACAAGGAGAGGGTGGCATAAACAAAACATTCTTAATTAAGTATCTATTATAAAGACGCTTAAGAAAAGACATCGAACGACAAGTATATTTAAAAAGAATAAAAGCATACTTAAGCCAATTAAACTAGATCAAGTAATTACCACAGTCCAACTTCCAAAGCTCCCGAGAGTCGTCTGATCTGACACGTTAGCTAGACAAAGAACAAGTGAACGAATGGCATTAATAAATAGCTAGCCTTCTACTGGATGGATGCATTGGTATAAGATCTATATCCTCCATCTACAGTAGTGTACAGGCCTTTCCTGGCTTAGCAGGACAATGGGGACTACGTATGATACATGTCATATATATATATATATATATAATAAATTAATTAATTAATTAAATTTTCTCGGCGTTGGATTCTTAATTTAATGATGCACTGCAAATCTAAATACCATCTCCATGATTTGACGTGGGCCCACCAGGGCACCACACTTTCACAGTTGCACTTGGATTGCATGCCTTTCTCTCTTTCGTGGCGTCCCCATCTCTCTTGGTCCTTTTAGAACCTCCTCCAGGGGCTCTGCCTCTTCTCACCTTTCATCGATTAAAGGCGAGCTCCTCCCCCTCTAGGGTTTCCTGCTCCCCATCTTTCTCCTCCGCTTTGCCCTCCTCCATTTTAGTATCCACCCATCTATCTATCTATCTATCCTAATCTAATTCATTATACCACTGTTGTTCCTCATGGAGGAGTTCTCTCAGCTAGGAGGCAGTCTCTGGGGAGGCATCATGTGCTCCGCGGCCTCAAAACCTGCAACTGATCATGCTGCAACGGTCGCTGCGGCTCCGCCGCCGCCTACTTCCGGAGGCACCGCTCATGCTTCCGTGTTTGACAAGGCCGGCGGTGGGTGCGGCATCGCCACCCCGACACTCCTCGGCGGCCACCAAAACTCAGCGGCCGCACTTCTATTCCAAGGCAAGCACGAGGGAGGCGTCGGAGGCGCCTCCTCCTCCCATTTCCCTCCCGCCTCCGACATCGACGCCATCAAGGCAAAGATTGTCTCGCACCCCCAGTACTCCAACCTCCTCACCGCTTACATCGATTGCCAAAAGGCATGCACCACTCCGTCACTCACCGATCTAACCTAACTTTCCGACTATATATATACACACACACGTATATATATGTGTATATATGTCAGACTAATTCTAAAATTTAATCATCAGGTCGGAGCTCCGCCGGAAGTGGTGGACCGGCTCTCGGCAGTGGCACAGGAGCTGGAGATGAGGCAACGGGCGAACTTGATCTGCCGGGACACACACACAGACCCCGAGCTGGACCAGTTCATGGTGCCCTAATTAACCAAACAAACCCTCCCTCCCTCCAATTTAGGGAATAGTATATATATTATTAATCATGCTGTGTTGATGGTGACAACCAGGAAGCATACCACGAGATGCTGGTCAAATACAGGGAAGAGCTGACGAGGCCATTGCAGGAAGCTATGGAGTTCTTCCGCAGGGTCGAGTCTCAACTCAACTCCCTCTCCCTCACCGATGCCTCCCTTCGCATCTTGACAGCAGGTAACTTAACTATTATTATCATTACACAGCATGAGTTTCGAGTGAGAAAGCTAAGCTAGCACAGCCCTTTGTCCCTCCCTTCCATGGATTCTAGCTAAGAGTGAAGAGAGGGGGAAGGGGATGAAGATGCACTACTACTACTGCCGTATGTCAGAAGGCGAAGTACGTGCATCTTTACGAGGAGAATCCCTTCTTTCACGCAAAGCTGAGGCGAAAGATCTTCTGGGAACGGCTCTCGACTTCCCCTTAATATATAATTAATTATTAGTTAATCGAACACTTCCACACTCTACCGATTTCCTCTACTACCACTGCCCCTATTATTAATCAATACTTTTCACTCTATTTTGTGGTCACTATTTATCTAGCTACGTTTCTATAGTTTAGTTTGCTAGTTTTTCAGGCTTGGGATGGGAAAGTAGCCTGTGGTTGTTGGTTTATATATTATATATATAGATATATAGATTTAGGGTTTAGTTTCTCGAGGCTTCGCTTGGTACTCTGGCCATCTCACAGTTCTCTTTTAGTTCTTGCTTAAAACCGATCCTCTTCCACTCCAACGCTTCTCTCGTTTGTGTGCGGGACTCCCTCTTTATTAAACTAGTAGGAAGAAGACTGACATAAAGCTAGCCTTTTGAGTTCTGACGAGGGAGGGAGAGTGGTGTTCTTAGGGTTCCAAGGAGAACATGCGCCTTGACTCCCTCTACCTCGAGAATAATCGATTAATCATTCCCCATGTTCTTGGCTAAAATTGTATTTTAATTATTTTTATATTTCTCGCCCTTTGCTCTCTCTCACCTCACTATCATTTTTGATATCTTTTTCATTTCGAGTTGCTTCTGCGTGATGGATCCGCAAGGAGTTAAGGGGGGCATAGGATGCTCATTTTGTCAAGCTTTCAATTTTCTTCGCCTTTTTTACTTGTATTATTCCCTGTCATTCTACGGCTTTTCTCCTCAGGAATCCGTCCTACGTTCAATCGACAGCACGTTATTGTAAAAAGTTGATCGTCATATTCAACACAGTACATAGTTAACGTTGTGTAAGCTAAAATGTTTTTGTATGATATCCAAATCAGATTTACTAACTCGATGGCAAATATCAATAAACAAGGCTTCTTTCTTGTAATTAAGCTCTCGCCAAACTGAAAGTATGCCCCCTCTTTAACTAGTACTGCATGTCATGTGTAATCGACTGTGGATCTATTGATGTTCATAGAATAGTTTTTGACTGTTTTTATACTGGTTAAATTGATATTCTACTTGGCTCCGCGTCTTATTTTAATTAAAGCAGTTCAAGTACCATGTGTATTATCATAACTTAAACTAGATATATTGAAGTTGACATGGAATTTATAATTCATACAAAATCATTTCTCTCGTCCTTTTTTTTACAATAAAAGTTAGGGTTTCCTTTTTACATGATACATTAATAAAATATGTTTGATTTTAGCAATTATGTCATTTATTAGACTCTAAAAAGTTGGGAATTATAATTTTCTCTTTGGTGTTTTTGCATTCTATAGTATATGATTTTTTTTTGACCTAATTTGTATCCATTTGTTATTTTTCACATATGTAGATCTCCTTTATTTATTCTGTGATGAAACTTGATGTGTTTTCTCAATAAAAATCATTGTTACAATTTTTTTTGAATATATTTTAGATGGCTTGAAATGATATTTCATAATTTACTGCACAAGTTAATATAAAAAATGAAGCATGTATTTATTTGAAATAAATTTGTTATATTGGTAATATTTTCTATATGTTCTTAAAGTAAGAGAGGAAGATTAAAGTAAAGGCTATAGATGTATCTCCTATATTTAATGTTATTATTGGGTTTGTTGTAAATGAAAAATAAGATTTTACTAAATAGCTAATATATGAAACTCAATTTGAAGATAGAAGGTAAGAAAATCATTAGTGTCTAAATGATAGATGTTACAATCTAGGATAGATACCAACTAGATTGTGCTCACGATCTCTTTATCATGCCCATGATCTCTGAAAAATTAGGGGCTATTCGTTTGTTCCAACCAATAATTCTGACTTATGAACATTAATTATTGTGGTCTTCATTAATATCATCTATTAGATCGTGACTAACTAACCAGAAATGATGATCGTGGAGGGATCATTGTAGGGATCATTGAAGGGATAGTAAGCTATGTGACCAATGACCACATGGGTGTCAATGGCTTTTCCGAGGGAAAGATCTACTAGATATTTTTTGCCTATGATACCCTCTTTGCAATTGTTAAAGTCTATTAGACATTTTTAACCAGCTTGAGTATAGCAATAGTTTATGCCACTCGTTTCCATTTTTTTTCAATTTCAAAGAAAACTATTTCCTAAAACATTTATCTGATTATTCTCTTCACTTATCTTCATATGTTTACTGTCTGACATGATAGAATGTCTTGGCTGATTTTGCTGTTATGTACAACTTTTGATTAATTTTTCTGATGTAATATGGTTTCTGTTTTTTTAATTATATACAATTTTATGAGTGTTTTAAAGATTCTTATTACTACAGTGCAAAATCTGAGTTTTGATTAAAAAATTGCCTCATTAATGGTAAAATATTTTAGTTTGCAGATTTTATTTATCAATCATTTTCTTGTGGGGGCAATTGTGCCATATCCTTTAATTATAAAATCAAAATTAGGCTTTTGAATTTCTTCAACTTGAATGAAGATTATGAAATTTAATTGCCAACTTTGTTTGTTCTATGCAAGCTCGAAAAAGTCTACCTAAGGCTGTAACTAAAGGAAGCTTTAAACATATGGTTACACTTGTATAGGCTTCTTTTATCATTATCTTAAATCATTTTGTTATATCGATATCTATTGTTACAGGTCCTTCAATGCCTTCCATTCTCAAGGTTAGTAAATAATTCTATTGAACATGCTTGATAACTTGTTCGATCGTTTCTCCTTTTATTAGCAACAGTTTTTAAGCAACAAGCATTCCTAGTAATCCAGTGCGCATTGATTGTTAGTAATCAACAAGCATTGTTGTTTCTTTCTTGTGATCTCCGTACTCACCTGTTGGGGTGCCAATGACACAGATGATAAGTTTGGGGTTTGCTCCTCCGAAGACGACCAAGATGGTAGCGGCGGCGAAACTGAACTCCCGGAGCCAGACGCATCGGCCGAAGACCGCGAGCTGAAGCACCAACTCCTGAAGAAGTACAGTGGCTATCTGAGCAGCCTGAGGCAGGAACTGTCCAAGAAGAAGAAGAAAGGCAAGCTCCCAAAGGACGCGCGGCAGCAGTTGCTCAACTGGTGGGAACTCCATTACAAATGGCCATATCCCTCGGTGAGTCGTTCTTCATCACAATTCAATAACTTTCCCGCTAGTAAAACCGTTCGAACGAACACACGGCTGAAGCACCATAACTCCGAATGAACAGGAGACGCAGAAGGTGGCGCTGGCGGAGTCGACGGGGCTCGACCTGAAGCAGATCAACAACTGGTTCATAAACCAGAGGAAGAGGCATTGGAAGCCCTCGGAGGACATGCAGTTCGTGGTGATGGATGGCTACCACGCTCCAAATGCTGCTCTGTACATGGACGGCCAGTACTTCATGGGCGACGGCCTCTATCTCGGACCTTGAGTCGAGATCGATCTCGATCGGTTATGTTACTGCATCAGAGGCCTTGTCCTCCTAACCGAGTAATTATTTGGGCAAGTTAATTAATAACTAGTTTTATAAGCCCTCTGTCTGTATTAATCGCATGCTACACTTTGTCGTCATGCTACTCGATCGCTAGGTCTGTGTACGTCGTCGTTTTAAGGTGAATGCTCTGTTTGTATAATTATTTAATCTCGTAATTTTTAGTGTCTACGTACCACATTTCTTGGTTGGCAATGGCTTCGATTCTGAAGCTACACTCATCCGATATTCGTGATAATGCCAGGCCTCATTTAAAAGAAATAAAATTAATTCGATTGGGATTCTAAAAGCAGCGCTAATAATTAAATAATATCTGTACTATTTCCTTTTTTTTTAATATGTGATAGATAGTTTAAATTTTATAATCAAGGTTTTGTTTTTCCTAATCTAGGTCGACGGTTGGTCAAATTTTCAAGTTTCTGGAATTTTATTTTTTAAAATTATTTTTCTGTTAAACAAAACGAATCTCACTCTGGAAGTTTCTTAATTCATTTGAAATAACGCATGCGTTTTCTCGAATTCAGAATCTTGTCGAACACGCTAGGACGCCAAAAGTCAACGTCGAGATGGCCACTCGATGAAAGAATCGGGAGAACGGACCATTAACAAATTCACTCTGAAGTTTACCCTCGAGTTTCTCTGGAGCCCGCTACCTTTACTTCCAATCACTAGAAGGGTAGCAGTTCGCGGAGCTCGAATGATGAAGGTTGATTGTTTAATTGTGCTTATTCGGTTGCTGAGAGCATCCCAATATTCTGAGAGGAGGTTTGAACATCCTCTCTCTTATTTTTTTTTTTTTATTATTATCTTTCAATTTTTTTTTGTTAAGTTGTAAATTTTTTAATATTATTTAAAAATAATAATAAAATTATTTGTTTATCGATAAAATTATTATTAAAAAAAAAAAATTTAAATATTTTAAAATATATTTATTTAATATGAATCAATAGATAATGTATAAATAATTAATGTTAATATTAAAAGAGATGTGAATGAAAAAAATATGGTATTATATATATTTTAATGAGATGTTGAAGATTATAATGATAATTATTATGAATATTTTTACAGAAATAATACATTATGTCGTCATTTTTTAAAAATGAAAATGTAATCAATATTCGACCAATTTGACGTTGGTGACTGTGATTTAAGATTTTAATTGACACCCTAATAATTAATTAACGCAAACTTTAGTGGTCAATCAGGTGGGTCCCTTGTTTGTTGAGCGGCTGATGCTTGCAAATAACGTAATGGCACGATCTTCCAGGAAGGAAACTGAGAGAGCTAGGAGAGGTTTAGGTGGCCGATCGATGGTCAAAGGAGAACACGGAGAGGGGCTGGAACACGGATCGGCTTCTGGAAGTCAGGCTCGTATGTATCATCCGAGACACGGATCGAAGGTTTTTTCGCTGCGCAGACTGCGATTTGTCCCTCCACGTGTTTGACCACTGGTGCTTTCGTGGTGACTTGTGTTTGGATTTAAACAGGGGATATGCTGCTCATTGCTCCAACAAGAACAATCGCCCGCTAAACCTGAACGATTTGAGAATTGGAATCGCGAGTTGAAGATTTGGAGCGATAAAACGGTGAAGAAGGCCACGATCGCATAGTTGAAGTCCCCCCGGCATCTGATATCGGCGAATTGATCCGAGGCGTGAGAGCAGGGCAGAGAAATCGGGGAAGATGGCGCCAGGCGGATCGGATGCGGAGCTCGGAGATGCGGGCAGGCGTAGCGGAAAGAGGCAGCGGAAGCGGTACTCGTCCTACCTCCGGCTGCCTACTTTCCTTAAGTCGTCTCGGAATCGAGCAGCCGCGCCTCCAGTGCAGGATGGTGGAATGGCAGAAGATAGTCCATTGCCGACGCATCTGGTGGTGATGGTCAATGGCATCGTCGGAAGGTATGCTTCTTCGGGTGGCACCTATCTCCACCATTTCTTATCCTGTGTTTTTCTTTTGCCGAACGAATTTGCTTATTTGCTTTGCTTTATTGTCATTTTCTCCTTTTTGGAATTTGTTTTCGTGTGCTTTTGAATCGAGGCCTTTCCCCCTTTTCATCTTCTTTTTTTTTTTTTTTTTTTTTTTTGGCGCTGCTTTCACGGAGCTGAGGCATAGAAAGGTGGCATCTTAGTGCACGCCAAATCACGCTATTGTGTAGGCTTGTCGAGTTGAGGGATGATGGCGAAAATTGTCGTGTGTTCTTGTCTCATGGTCTCGTTAATAATCTGGGACAGAGCTGCAACACCAGGCAGCGTCATCTACCAATCGCTATGCTCGAATTGGTGACAGCAAAGACCGTTTTGTCGGACACCGATATGGGATCCATAAAGTGGTTGGTTCTCAGTGCAGACGACGATCAATTTTTCTTTTTGTTTATTCCCGGAGTGCGCCATGAATGGGCATCACCTTGGCAGGTAGTTCATTACAGTTCCAGTTGAAACGTTCAGCTGATTGATGAATGACGCTTTTCGGCGATCCGTGCGACCTAGGGTTCGATGGTAATGCGTATTTAGAACGATGGGCTTGCTTGACATGTGATGCTCATTAATTAAAAATTGAAACGCAGTTTGCATAACTTTCAGTTGACATACGTGTCTTTTCCTTGCAGTGCTGCGAATTGGAAATACGCTGCCAAACAATTCGTGAAAAAGCATCCGGTGGATATTATGGTTCACTGTAAGCAGCTTTTCTTTCTATATCCTAAAATTGTAATAACAAGAGGTGAATTTTAAACTATCAGATAAATACAAGTCTTTTAATTCGGGTGATTGAATAGTAGTTTCAATACACAATTATGATGTTGGTGTTTACAATCTTTCATTGTTTGATCTGGTAGTATATAGCTTTCAGTTGATGATCTGACAGAATTGTTGGAATTGCTTAATGATGTATAGAAAATATTAGTATGCTTGGATTCTATACTTGAGAGAATGGGTGTGCATAACTTCATTAAGATATTATAATACATCTACTCTGCGTATTCATTGTGTTTATGTAAACTTTTGAACAACTTCTCCTTAGCAAGATTTTGAAGATAATCAAATACTTGATAAATAGTTATCCATATCTAGCAAGAAAAAAATGTGGAATTCTCAAAAACTAGAGAAAATCACCAATCTCCATAGAAGTAAATTTTGTGAGAAAATCTTCTATGCCTATTCATCTTATGATTACATAGATAATTCCACTTCAAACAAGTTTTTGTTTGTTAACGGCCACAATACTCGGAACAATATGATTAAAAGCATATAACTCTTTATACTTATGGATCAGTAGGTAACCTTGTTTCACATGAACAGTCGCAAATTTTGTCAAAACTGCTCACCTATGCTTTCTGTTCTGAAAATTACGGAAGAACGTATTCCTTCCTCTTGATAGAGATATAGTTTAAAAGAATTCAAGTACTTTTATTATTATTATTATTATATTTGATCTCATCATTACTTTTGCTTTTGCAGGCAGTGAATCTAACTACGGAACTTTGACTTTCCATGGTGTTGATGTAATGGGCGAACGATTAGCAAAAGAGGTTGCCACCTTTTTGCTTGGATAGTAGATATCACTGTTAGTATATGCTGCTCTGAGAGATATAGAAATTTATCCTAGATATCAACCACCTAGTTATCTAAATGATGAATTATGCATTTTTTTCAAAACCTGCTGGATTATCTATCAATTGGTTGTTGTTTACCATGAATTTTCTATTTCATCAGCTAACAAAATTTTGTATCAGGTTATCTCAATAGTTGCTAGCAAGCCTTTCCTTCAAAAGATATCATTCGTGGGGCACTCACTAGGGGGCTTGATTGCAAGATATGCAATTGGTATCTTATATGAGAAAACAGTACCAAAATGTATTCTAGAGGAACATGGTGCTTGCGAATATCATCCTGTGGTAGCAAAGTCTGTGGATGAAAAAATTAAAGGCAAGATCGCTGGACTTGAGCCAATGAATTTTATCACTTTTGCAACACCTCATCTTGGGTCAAGATTGCACAAACAGGTGATTTCCTAAGCTAAAGTTTATGTTCAGCTATTGAGTGGATACTCTCACTTGTTCAAATTAGTAAGAGTTGCTTTATGACATCCAAGTTGCATCATACCATAGCATGATATTTAATATGAACTCTTTGTTTGCATTTAAATAATCTAATCTACAATAGAAGTCAATTTGGCTTTCAATTCCCTTAAGCTGTTTACTTCATTATATGGGCAAAACACACAAATGATTTGAGTTGGTTGACTGATATTATTGATCTCTAGTTTTGATTGAGTAAGATGGTTGTCACATTTCAAACATTTGATTTTTATGGTGAAAGCTTAATGAAACCCTATCCAAGCCCTTGGATTGAGCAATGTAAGCACTTATTTGTAGTAGTTTCAATAATGTATTCAGAGAATCTTATACAGAAAGACCTCTACAAGTCTATTTTTGTCCACCTTCAGTCAACTGAAATAGCCACTAGTAAACTACTTGGGCACAAGTGATCATCAGACAAACAACACTATACTCGTTAGTCAACTAGAAAATCCTTCTAGTCAGTGCCGAAGGATATTGTTGCTCGAATAGGAATATTTTGTTTACTAACCTCAAGTTTAAGCAACTCCCTAGATGACTGAATTTCTTCAGTTTATTGAATTTGGTCCCTCCTTAGCTAAGCTTCTATTTCTGTAAGCCTACATAAAGTTCCAGGAAAGAGATAAGTCATAGACTACAACTCACTAATTTGGCTTCAAACCAATAGTTCCTCTATATAAGGCTTCAAACAAAGTCACTAAGTTGTTTACTCCCATCTAGCTAAATATGTCATTCTGATGATGCCCAAAGGCACAAATCAATTGTAGGTTTCCTTTTTATTGTAAGGAGAATATTTGAGGTTTGATAAATCATTGTCATCTTTGAAGCACTTTTTCAGGTAATGATTACTTGAAATTTTCAGATTCCACTCTTTCATGGTTCCTATAAGTTAGAAAAGATGGCATACCGAACTTGTTGGATTTTCAGAAGATCAGGAAAGCATCTATTTCTTAAAGACCACGATAATGGGAAACTTCCTCTTCTGGTTCAGATGGTCAGTGACTGTGGAGATCTTCGATTCATGTGAGCTTTGTTTTATTATAGACCTAAATATTAAGACTTTCACCCCCTGTTAAGAATTATAATCTCAATGATTAATTTTATGAATTACAGGTCTGCTTTGCTATCTTTTAAGCGACGCGTTGCATACTCGAATGTTTGCTTTGACTGTATCCAGCTCTGCCTTCTAATAGTAATTTATTTAGCTGAAATTATTACCTTGTTTGATTGTTAGTATCATTGCATACTCTATCATGTGTATCTTCCAGAAATACTTAACTCGACTTCAGTCATCGTTGGAAGGAAGACATCATCAATACGACGTGAACATGAGCTTCCTAAGGTAAAACTTATATTATTAGATATAATGTAGCTGTGCTTTAGTCAGATCTAAATGTGTGTTCATGCTGCAGCGCCAAGATTTCATGATAAATAGCCAATATCCACACATTATTTATGTTGAGAAACCGACAACTGTTGATGTCCCTCAGATGAATTTTCCAGCAACCACCAAAGAATTGAAAACTATCAGTGATATGGAAGGTTCATCACTACCCATTACTTTTTGTTTAATTTTTTAAATTTTTTTTTATTATATTTTCTCTTCAAAAGTATCCTTTGGATGCAATTCTTTACCCAATTAGTATTGAATAAATTAGAGTTGAATAAGACTAGCGAGACCTGTGGATTTCTTAGGTGATCTTCTATAGAGTTCATCAGGAAGATGAGATTTAAGTTAAATCTTTCGCAAATTGCAATTAACATTGTGTTGCATGAATATTCTAACTTGTTTAACTTGCCCTAATTATAAGTTCCTTACAAGTGTGCATCTTTTTTAATCCATTATATAACAATAAAAAAATATTTTCCACCATAACAATATTGGTATAAAGTTTGTCCTAGGTTCTAACAATGCTGTGGCAAAAACCTGAAAGTTACATCAAACCGGTTCACAGGTTTAAAATATGAAAGCAATACGATGAAATCATATGAAAACTAAAGCATCGGAACAACGTTCCCTACACATCTATTTGCCTCTTTGTAAGAATGAACACCACCTTTACAATCTTAGGTGAATGGACTTGGCGAAAGAATTGGTTGTTCCTACATGCTACTGAAATACTGAATATTCTCAAAGGGGTTGTCCTTTAACCCCTTTTGACTAGGATACAGCTACAAACAATCATTCGCTCTGAAAGTGGCCAGAAAAGTAGATTTGACAAGGATATTATATTTAGTTAATCGTGGATATTAATTGATTTCAGCAAACAAAACAGGATTTGTATTTGATCTAGGTCCCTTAATATACAAGCATTAAGTCCTTGCATGTGGTGTTGCCCAATTGGTCATGGGGTCGATTCTCAACGTATGCGAAATACATCGCAGGTCACCTGATTTACCTTCCTTCTAGATTGCATAAGGCAGTCCTGGAGGAGCTATGAGATAAGGGTGATCACCTTATATGCAATTAAGTTTTAAAATTCTAAGATGAACTTTCCTAAATAACACAGTATGGTCTTTCGTGAAGCTACCTGATTGTTATAGAACATCGATGAGGGCCTTTCAGGATTATTCATAAAAAACCATGCTTATAAATTGTGAATGATCTTAGTTGCTGTTTTCTGTCATCCAAATACCGTCTTCAAGTTTTCTATATCCACTTATAGGCATCTCTTTTGAATTTTTCAGATGCTATGATTGACGGTTTGAATAGAGTTCCTTGGGAAAGAGTAGATGTTAGCTTCCGTGGAAGTAAACAAAGATTTTTTGCTCACAGTACCATTCAGGTATTGATCTGACGCCACCAGAACATATAGAGATAAGACATTCACACACTTCATGCATGTAAAGAATATAGATGCAAGAAATTGTGCTTCCTTCTTTGATTCTAGACCAGAAATTGTCTATTATAATTTTAATGTTACTCAAATGCATAAATTTTGCAATTTGCTTGATCAAAATGCACACACTTAGCCGTTGATCGAAATTTTGCAATTGTCTATTATAACAAAGATTTGAAAATTTTCTCTATTTGCTACAGGTGAAGACCTACATGATAAATTCAGATGGTTCAGACGTTATATTCCACATGATTGACAATTTTCGCTTATAGCCGATATTTGAAGTTTGCTTCAGAAATTATACAATATGGCATTGGGCAATCTCAATTTTATTTACCCAAGCTTGTCCCATTATTTGTTCCTTTGTCTGCCAATTGGCTTTTCACAACATTTTTTGTGGAAATAGTGGGGGAGTGGGCTCTCCAGTCTATTAGGGTTAAGAACACCCTTTCATATTTGTAAATCAATGTTCTATGTCAATGTGAGTAAGAGGATTTTGAGCATTGAAATTTCTGTCTTCTTCCTCTATTTTATGTAGTTAAAAACCTGGATATTTCAATCTGACTATCAATGTTTGTGTAATTTATATTCATTTGTTATTGGAATACGAACTTACTCGGTCCTAACCTAGAAGCAATTTTTCACGAATTGGGATCTACGATCAGCACAACCAGTTAAATGGAAACGCAAATGACAGGCCAATTCAATTTGATTGGATCACTCCATATTTACCCTACCAAACAGTGGAAATTTTTATAGGACCGAACATATCACCATTCAGCATAAGCTAGATATTTGGTGTTGATAACAATAAAAAAAAAAAAAAAGTTGAAACAGAAACTTAGACCAGTAACAACAATAACTCAACTTTATTTCACTAGATGTGATCAACTATATAGATCCTTTTACGTCATTGAACTATATTCTCTATTAGTTATACTTAAATAAATTTTATTTTATTTTATTGTTATTAACCAAGTTGTTTTTAGTCTTTCTCTTACTCATTTGATGTGCGTATTTGTCATAGTTTCAGATCGCCTAATTGGAATATTTATTAATTGTCTAAGTACATGTCCGTACTATTTTAAACGTGTCTCTCGAAATTTTTCCTCAATAAATGTAATTTTGATTTTCTTTTTTGTTGGTGCAATATCCCTCAGGTCAAGGTTGACCTGGTTAACCAAGCTGAGTCTTGGTTTGGGTTTAGATGTTTGACAATAAGATACTGATTGAAGGAGAGTCAAGTAGGTCAAGGTTGATCGGATACTTGACTGGGAAGTCCTGACTGGGATGTTAGGCAGAAGAAAATCCTGGTGAGTGAAGCCAGGTGAAAGTCCTGACTGGGATGTTAGGCAGAAGGAAATCCTGGTGAGTGAAGCCAGATAAAAGTCCTGACTGGGATGTTAGGCAGATGAAAATCCTAGTGAGTGAAGCTAGGTGAAAGTCCTAGTGAGTGAAGCTAGGCAGATGGAAAGTCCTAGTAAGTAAAGCTAGGCAGATGGAAAACCCTAGTGAGTGAAACTAGGTGAAAGTCCTGGTGAGTGAAGCCAGGCAAGGGAAAATTCAGATGGATCAAGGATGATCGGACATCTGGAGTTGGGAAGTCCAAGTAGGTCAAAGGATTGACTGGATACTTGGCATGAGGAAATTCAGATGGGTCAAGGTTGACCAGACATCTGGTGAAAGTCCAAGTAGGTCAAGGGAGTGACCGGATACTTGGCACGACTAGAAAAGTCCAAGTGGGTCAAAGGATTGACCGGACACTCGGTGGGAAGTCCTAGCAGGTCAAGGTGACTGATGCTAGCATGATGTGGTCAAGGTTGACCGGTGTTGGTTTGGTAGGCTTGGGACTTGGTTTTGGGCAAAAAATCTTGGATCGATCGATGGATCGATCCGGCCTTTTCTAGCGAACAAAGAGCCTCGATCGATCCGTGGATCGATCGGATATCAATCGATCGGTGGATCGATTGGGGCCGCTTCGCGCGATAAGCGCGGATCGATCCGTGGATCGATCCGAGGCTTTTCCCAGCGAGCTGCTGATCGATCCATGGATCGATCAGCCTCCCGATCGATTGGAACATTCGAATCGATCGATCCGATTGCGTCGGGTTTATAGACGTTATCCGATTCCTCCGGATCTTTGACTTCTCCGGCGCTCTCAAAGATCAGATCGCGTTCTTGAAGGATCTTGGAAGCTTCCAAGATCCTTCAAGAATCGCGATCCGAGCCGCGAGAAGTGATCCGAGTGAATCGAAGAGATGCCAAGATAACGTCCGCGGCTATAAACCCGACGCATCGGATCCCGATCGATTCGAATGTTCCCAATCGATCGGGAGGCTTGATCGATCGCGCCGATCGACTCACCGGATCGATCCACGGATCGATCCGGCGCTTATCGCGCGAAGCCTCCCAATCGATCCAGCGATCGATTGGGATCTCGGATCGATCCACGGATCGATCAGGGCTCTTCGCTAGGAAAGGCTTGGATCGATCCACTAATCGATCCAGCTCCTGGATCGATCCACTGATCGATCCAGTACTTGGTTTTTGCCCAAAACCAAGTCCCAAGCCTACCAAACCAACACCCGGTCAACCTTGACCCGTTGGTACATCATGCCTAGCATCAGGTCACTCCTTTGATTATCGTGTTGGGTTTAGGGTTTAGGGTTTAGGGAGAATGAAAAGCTTAACTTATGTGTTCATTACCTAGTGGCATGAAGAAGGAGGCTATAGGATTAGCCTAACTTACATGTGGGATTGTAAGTGTTATTGTGGTATTGTCAAACATCAAAAAGGGGGAGATTGTTGGTGTAATATCCCTCAGGTCAAGGTTGACCTGGTTAACTAAGCTGAGTCTTGGTTTGGGTTTAGATGTTTGACAATAAGATACTGATTGAAGGAGAGTCAAGTAGGTCAAGGTTGACCGGATACTTGACTGGGAAGTCCTGACTGGGATGTTAGGCAGAAGAAAATCCTGGTGAGTGAAGCCAGGTGAAAGTCCTGACTGGGATGTTAGGCAGAAGGAAATCCTGGTGAGTGAAGCCAGGTGAAAGTCCTGACTGGGATGTTAGGCAGATGAAAATCCTAGTGAGTGAAGCTAGGTGAAAGTCCTAGTGAGTAAAGCTAGGCAGATGGAAAGTCCTAGTGAGTAAAGCTAGGCAGATGGAAAACCCTAGTGAGTGAAACTAGGTGAAAGTCCTGGTGAGTGAAGCCAGGCAAGGGAAAATTCAGATGGATCAAGGATGATCGGACATCTGGAGTTGGGAAGTCCAAGTAGGTCAAAGGATTGACTGGATACTTGGCATGAGGAAATTCAGATGGGTCAAGGTTGACCAGACATCTGGTGAAAGTCCAAGTAGGTCAAGGGAGTGACCGGATACTTGGCACGACTAGAAAAGTCCAAGTGGGTCAAAGGGATTGACCAGACACTTGGTGGGAAGTCCTAGCAGGTCAAAGGAGTGACCTGATGCTAGGCATGATGTACCAACGGGTCAAGGTTGACCGGGTGTTGGTTTGGTAGGCTTGGGACTTGGTTTTGGGCAAAAACCAAGTACTGGATCGATCAGTGGATCGATCCAAGCCTTTCCTAGCGAACAAAGAGCCTCTGGATCGATCCGTGGATCGATCCAGATGTCCCAATCGATCAGTGGATCGATTGGGACGCGGCTGCTTCGCGCTTATATAAGCGCTGGATCGATCCATGGATCGATCCAGGCATTTTTCCCAGAGCACAGAGGCGCTCTGGATCGATCCGAAGCCTCCCCGATCGATTGGGAACATTCGAATCGATCGGGATCCGACCGTTGGCGTCGATAAAGGCCGCAGGCGCACGATTCCTTCGGGACCTCTTCTCCGATTCACTCCAGATCTCTCGCCAACTCCTCCACAGCGCTCTAAAAGATCAGATCGCCAGTTCTTGAAGGATCTTGGAAGCTTTCCAAGTCAAGAGGCAGATCAAAGGCAAGAAGAGAAGCTAGGGTTAGGGTTTTCTGTACTCATTGTAAGCTTTGCGCTTGTATTTTGTTTCCCTTTCCTTTCTTCTTGTACTGAGAGTCTTGTAGGGCTTCTCCGCCCTCGGTAGTTACCGAAAAGGAGTGTTTTCATAGTGGAGGGTGCGTGCGTGGTGTGGATCCTTGGACTAGTCACCTCTTGTGAGGTGGATACCAAGTAAACCAACCTTGTTAGCGTTGTGTGTTTGTTTCTGTTATTTTCCGCTGCATATCCTTGAAGAAACAAGCCACGCCGAGCGACGAGCACGCGACTAGCTATTCACCCCCCCCTCTAGCTACTTTTGGTCCCAACATTTTTAATACTCTTATTTCTTATTTTGTCCATCCTCATATGTCCACACATCCACTTTAATATTATCATTTCTACAACTTTAGTCTTTTGATAATGTGCTCGAGTTATAGCTCAACGTTCATTTTCATATAAAATAACAGGTCTAACTACAGTTTTGTAGAACTTTTCTTTAAATTTTAGAAGTATATAAAATACCTGACGTTCTCCATTTTAACTATGTTATTTGTATTCTATGTAAGATATTTCTCTCAATTCCTTCATCATTTTATAAAAATGATCCTAAATATTTAAAGTTCTCAGTTTTAGACAATTGTCTTATTACATCTAATATTGCTAAACTTAAATTTCATATATTATGTCTTGATTATACTAAATCTAAAATCTTTCCCTTCTAGTATTTAATGTCAATATTCTAGTTTAGCATTTATTCCTTTACATATTCATTTACCAAAATAATATCATATGCAAACAACATGCACCACAACATGCACCATGGTTCTATGCTTTGAATGTGTGGAGTGAATTCGTCCATAATTAATGTTAAAAGGATAAGAACTTAGAACTGATTTTTGATGTAACCCTATTTTTAATTTATTGAAAAATTTTCAATTACTTCGTCTGAAAATTTTACTATATATATATTTGATCCTGTCCGAACGCTGAATCAACGGACGCTGGGCACGTGGCGCTCTCCGAACTGATGACGTGGATCTCCGACCGGTCGTAGGGGCCTCCGGCGAACCTACAAGAAAGTCGGACCGGGAAGGGGTTCCCGGCGACGACCCTCTGACGCTCAAGTCAGGCAAGAGGAAACTATGGGGTGGTCTCGAATATCAAAAAAAGCGTACCTCCGGCGAAGTGTGAGGACCCTTATATAGAGCTGTGGAGAGGCTTATGCACACATACCGAGGTGAATACGTGTGCTCTTACCATACCTCAGTATGGGCTTGTCAGAGGAGCTTGTCTGACACCATACTGCTACAGTCCGAGTACTTCTCTGATGGGACGGCAGAACCTTCTGTCATAGGCTTCTGCGTATGGGTTAATCGTCGAACAAGCTTGTTGTCAGAAGATGTTCCCCCAATGTTTCCCTTGTCCTTTTGTCTCTTCTGTTCCCGCGCCGAGCGTCCGGTCGCTCGGCAATCCCATCACGTCCGACCGGACGTAGGTACTGATCCGCTCGGGAGATTCCAGGTCGTGTACTCGGATGAAACTGTTCACAGCATTAATACTTTACGCCTCGGCCGAACGGGCTACCCGCTCGGCCCTGCGACCCTGTTCACCATGAGCGTCGGAGACCCGACTCCCCGTCGGGTTGTTCTTTGATTCCGCCAGGACTCATTCGGTCGGTCGACCTAACCCTTCTCCAGTCGGCCAGACCTCCTGTTGACCCTTTTGACCACCACGTGACGTTGACTTCCATCCAGAGGGTGCCCCGTCCGAACGGCCGGATCATATATAATTCTATTACGTTAACACTTCTCTTTACTAGAATTCTTCATATAATTTCTTTTGAAACTCTATTATAAATTTTTTCTAAATCAATGAATAATATTATTTTTATTTCTGATATTTTTTAATTAATTTTTTAAAATGATGTATAACTTACTTTTCAAAAAAAAAAATTCAACTTAATTTTTTATTGGTCGCTTTCCTTATTTTTTTTTTCTATTACCTAAACTCCAACCTGTAGAACTAAATTTTTTGCAATTTGAATACATAAAATTAGGACTTTTATTTAAAAGTTAGATATGAATTTATAAATTCATATAAGTTATCTTTTTTTTTAAAAAAAAACACATTAAATATAATATTATTTTTACGCCTCTACTATTATTTATTAAAATCATAATATCAAACTACTCCATATTATGGCGATGCCAGAGGATACAGTCTCAGTGCAAGGCAACTCGATAAACCGTTTTTGAAGAGGTTTGTAAAATCAAAAAATTAAATAAAATGTTCTTTAAAAATCATTTAAAGCGCTAACAGATGCCCTCACTAATTCCACCAGCATTGGAAACGCAAGAAATTAAGCTTGGTAGCTGGCCGGAGGCATTAGTCTTTACTCACTACTGCAATAAATATCAAACAGCTGCTTCTTTTAATTATGGCCAAGCCCAATGATAGCGCATGCTCCAGAGTCGTCTTCATGGCTTCTGCTGCCTTATTGCAGACCACCAAACCGTTGACAATGCTTATATTGGTATTAAAATGCTTTTGGCTCAGACAGTCCAACGTTCTGAGGTGTTGTTTGGATGGCTTCAATGTGCTAATGGATTTAACAGAGAGGACAACAAGGAGACACGCATTCATTATTGATAAGTTTCTTTGGTTGATTAACAAACTATTGCAAGGCCAATCAATTCTCCATAAATAAGATCGTAGCAAGTCAAAATGGAATCAGTCCGGAAGGCAAAAGATATCTCATTGCATGTGTAGGATAGTCATCCAAGATCTGGGCTTCCTGAATTTTATAATACAAGTAGAAAATTAAGAGGCATGTAAAAGAGCAGAACAGGCACCTTGGAACTCGACCATTATAATAGATAGTATCGATGACTTGCAATGAAAAACTTACATCCATACTATCACTTTGCAGCTCCTTCTTTGTAGCCCTGTTTTATGCTCTCAATGTCCAAAGACTTTGGGAGGTGATGTCTTTCTCTTTTACTTTCTGGTGAAGATGTCTTGGAATTTTCACCATCTGACTTCTTCTCTGAAGTTGGAAATTCCGAGTTAGCTGAATCAATTGAGGCTTGAAGTGGAGGCACAGAAGTTTGATTTTGTAGATCTCTGGCAACAATTGTTGGATCCACCTCTGTTGTCTCGTTGCTCTGAGCTTGTGTGGAATTTTTAGATGGTACAGTCGTAATCTTCTGAACATTTCTTTGATTATTCGACAGATCTCTGGATCTCAAACCTAACTCAACTTGACTTTCTGATTCATTGGCATGAAATTTCAGCACTCCTGTTTCATTTCTAATGTGATCAGTTTCCAAATCACTTGGCTCACCACCAGAGGAAGCATTCCTCTTCTCCAGTGTCTCAGGAAGAGTTTGGTTGAACTCATGAACCAAACTCGAATTACTCTCTTCCACCGAAACAAACCCTCCGATCTCAGACTCAGAATCGTTGAGGGGAACATGGCCAACAGCACTTGAAGCATCATCAGCTTTGAAGCTCCGTTCTCGAGCTTCGCGAGTCCGTTCTTCGTGTTCCACTTCTTCGGTGTTGTGGACTACCTCACTGGAGGCATCGTCTCCCTTGAAGCTTTTCTCCCGAGCCTCATGTGAGTGTTCTTCATGTTCGTTGGGCAAGCTCCGTTTCTTCCTATCTCGGTCCACTTTCTGCGCAATCTGTAGCTTTTGCTCAGAATGTTCAGTTTGGCTCACCTTCTCCTTGATTTCTCCTTGCTCGACCTCTTCAAGATCCTTCCTGCCAAAACTTGTGAGCTCAGACTGCTTCTCATCGATATTGAACTTCTCCTCATAAGCCTCCCTGTGGTCATGAGAGTACTTCATCTGATAGAGCAGCCAGATACAAACAGCAACCAAGGTAGATATCTGGAGAGCAGTCTTTGCTCTAAACCCTCCTCTGGCCCTATGGTTTCTACTTGACACCTGCCTCAACATGTTGATCCCCGTCAACAACAACAACACTCTGTCTTCTTTCGCCCTCCAAGTTACTCCCGCACTCTTCCACAATACAGACACCGAGAAACAGCGTCTGCCAAAAAAAAGAAACAAAAAAAAAAAAAAAAAATCCTCGTAGCAATCAACTTCGGTTGAGTTTAATGCACAGTGGGGCATGTTTTTTGCATGCTTCACTCCTAAAAAATTGAAGCATAAAAAAAGAAACAAAAAAACTCGATCACCAAATACGATCAAAACGGAAGCACCCTCCCTAGACAAACCCCATAGCTCATCAAAAGAAGGAATCTTTTCTTTTACATGGGAACTTAAAAAGAGAAGAAAGAAAATAGAGCATACCAGAGAAGAGCGGCTTCTTCCTGTTTCCTTCCCTGAGAACCTGTTGACGAAGGAGGAGGAAGACAAGGACGAGAAAGAGGAAGAGGAAATGAAAGGCAGAGCAGAGATGATGTAAATGAAGGAAGCTGCCGTGGTCAAAAGGTTGAAAGTTTCATCCACACAGTGCCATCTTATTTCCTTTCCTTCTTAAAAAAAAACATTTTTCTTTTAATATTTCAAGGTTAATTTTACCTGCACAAACTGTTCATGTGTCAGAGGGTGGTGCCGTAGCAGGGTTGGTTTAAGCTTTAGCTACTGCAGCAGGAACGTGGTTAACCAAGCTCCATAGTGGACCCAAATGTACAGTGTTCGTACATTAATAGACCAAGTCCAGTCCAACATTTCTAATTCCTTGCTTGCTGCAAGTCAATCCTTTTGATTGGTCATCCCATTTGTTTTATTAAAAATTATTATCGAATAGTTAATTCTTCCCTCAATTATTTTTTAGGATGATTTAAAGAATTAGCAACAGAGTGCAAGAGAATCCCAAATCGAATGAAACTTCATCGGCTTTGGCCATTCGTTTAATTTGTCCTCGTCCGCCACCCCATCGACTCCACCACGTCGTCAGCGCTCCAACCGCCGCGAAGCATCGCAAGGGACAGCAGACCCAACTGCCGCGACACTTGTCCCTGCACTCGAAACGCCGAGGTTTTCGCAGGACAGAGAGGCCTCGGACCGTCTCCGTCGTCGTCCCCCGCCATCTCTCTCACCTCCGTCTCGCTCCACCCCCCTTCTCTTAGACGCCGCCTCGCCTCCTCCAGCAGCCGATCCATCAGTGACTTCCGCGGCGCTCCTTCCTCCGCCAGTTGCGTCCATAGCTCCACCTTTCTAGCAGAAGTCGCCGCCCACGCCGGCATCGGCGCTCCTGCGGCCCACCCGCGCTCCTGCGGCCCACCCGCGCGGCTGCCCTCGTCGGAAGAAGTCGGAAAGGTCGATCCCCGCGGGCCGGACGTCGCTGCCTCGGACGTAAAACACCGGGTTTCCTGCGAGGCAGGGCGCTGACGGAAGGTAGAAATTGCGGTACACCGGCACGAGCCGCGGGGCCTTGAGAAGCGCCTCCTTCGCCACCGCGTCAGCGACCGCTCTGTCTCTCGGCCGCGGTCCCCAAGCCCGGGGCCAGATGCCTCCCGCGGCTATCTCTCGGAGGAGGGCGTCGGCTGGGAGGGCGAGGAGGAGGCGGAGCTGCTGCGGTGAGGCGGAGCGCCAGTTGGGGAAGCCTGGGCCAACGGGGAGGCCCTCGCGGAGGACATTGCGGAGGTCCGGCGAGAAGGCGAACGCGTAGGCGGACTCTACGGCAGCGAGCTCTGCTTCGGACAGTCCAGGGGCGACCGGGACGCCGGAGGCGCGAAGGTGGCCGACCAGATATTTAGCGAAGGCGGCGAAGGAGAAGCACGCGAGGCCCAGGGAGGCCCGCGGCCTCGGTTCATCCGCCATCGCCTCGTCGGAGGCCGACAATGCGATGGTGGTCGTCATGGGCATGCAGCAGAGGAAAGGATCGCATTCAATTAAATAATAGTCGGTATCGACTCGCGCGGCATTCACTCCGGTGAAAGCATGAAAGGAATCACGGAAATGGAAGAGATCTTGGACTCGGCGACGTTGACGAAGCTCCGTCTGGGGCCCGCCCGTTTCGCTTTGCCGTTGGGAAGCGGAAACGTCAACCAACGGATTGCTTTTACTTCAATGAACCACGATGTAATTTCCGAAAAAAAATAAATTATCACCTGTCAAGAAATTCCTATCACATTCCTAGTTGCATCTTTATAAGAAAAATAATTTGACTGAAAAATATTCTCTAATTGGCAAAATTTTTTTAATATATTTATATGTCAAATCATTACGTTAAATACTCCAGTGATACAGACGGCCACAACTGCGTCTGCCGTGGAGCCCAAAGTATGGAATCCTCTTTCTTTCCTGTGTGTAGTTGAACCAAAGTATAATCAAAGATGGCTGTTAAACAGGAATAAATCAGGTTCGTTGAAATTCTTATGAATTTGAATAAGTGAATTATTTTATTTTAAGTCAGTAATATTTAATTTATCTACAATTTTAGATCCAAACAGTTAGCAGCCTCTGTATGTTTATCCGCATCCACTTGGGTTGCCATCCTTTCACAGTTGACCCCGCATGTCCGGTTCGATTTTTTAAACGGCTTTTTAAATCGCTGGATTCGGTGACCCAACGTTGCCCCCCACAAAGTTACACCACAATGCAGTGTCAGCAGGCATAGCGTGTCAGCCGAAGGCGACGTCCACGTCAAGGCTGCCCCTTCGCCACGCAATCCCGCGGAAAACGGGCGCCAAATGCGGCTGTGTTTTTTAGTTCCTTCCGCCGCCTGCCATCCGCGTGTCTTTGACAGAAGTGTGTGTGGATGGACACAAATCGAAGGGCCACGTGGGGACAACGTGAGAGAACCAATCCACGACGCCTGAGATACCAAATCCCGTCTCGAGGCAAACAACCAGTGGAGTAGGAGGACCCCTCCGGCCTCTCTTATCCGTTAACCGATGCTCTCCCGTGTTCTCGGCTTCTCGCTTCGTGGCGTGTGTACGGCAATCGACACGAACGGTGATTCGATCCTTCACACGACGCTGCGTGGCTCCGCTCACTTCTCCGAACCCTTTGAGGCAGTCATGGCTGCTTTCCAGCTCGCCAGACCGGGCTTCTCGCTGGCGCTCCGTCTACGGCGGTCCTTCCCGCCTCACCGCCGATCCTCCGCCGTCTTTCTCCGCTGCCGCATGCAGGAGGACGGCGGCGAGTCCAAAGGCAAGTGAATTGCTAGAGTCTCGTTCTTTTTGGTCGGCTAGAAAGTTTATTTTCGTTGTTTCTCAATCTGTCTTCTTTGTCGGGGAGGTGGATTCAGGGGATGTGCAGCCGGAGTCGTTGTTCATGAAGGAACTCAAGCGAAGGGGTTTGGATCCCGCCACGCTGTTGGAGGAGGGTGATGGGGGTGCGTCGATCGGACCGTTGGAGTCGAAGGAAGAGAGCAGCGGTGGCGAGGGGAACGGTGGGTCGACGAAGAGGAATGGTGTGGCGTCGGCGGAGCTCGAAAAAAAGCTGTCGGATCAAAGAGAACTGTCCATGTCTCTGAACAGCGAGGGCCTCGAGGTTTATTCCCTTGCCTCAACGCTCTTATTGCACGTTTTCGCCGGGGATATTTTTACAGAGATTCGTGCTGTTCTTTATTTATCGTTTAGATTTTACTGATTTCATTCGTTCAATCAATCAGTTCTTATCTAAGAATTCGACGATTTCGCTGTGATTTCCTTCGATTTGCAATTTTCTTGTTAGATCAGTTGTTTTCTAGAATAATACTCAACCACGTGTAGATCCAATATTGCTTACCTTTGAGCTCGAGTCAGTAGATTGGATTCAGAGTTGAACTCGCAGAACTGAGGATTGTTGCAATCAGCATCTAATTGTGCAGTGGTTATCGATTGCATGAATCAAAGGCACTAAATTCCATGTCTGATTGATTTTTGGTGCCATTTCTGTAAGTAGCTTCCATTTTGAGATGCACTAAATTCAACCTTAATTTTTTCACCCCACACAGTTTCATTGCTACCCAGGATTAAGCTTTTGTATTTTCTTCCTTGTAAATTACACCAGCAACATAAAATTATAAGAAATCATATTGCACTTGAGATTGTGATTACTTCAGATGGGAGAGGTGAGGAAGGAAAGGAAAGAAGGGACCGGGAGCAAGCACCATAACGCTCATTACTTTCTGTTAAGTAGGAAAAGAGAGAAAACGGCTAGAAGGAACGAAATTACTAAATTATCTCTGCTATTGAGCTCTCACTCTATAGCAGCAATTCGTAATCATTAACAGTTTTGGAATAGAAAACTTGATTCGGTAGACTTGCCACATGGTTTACTTAATGCTTATCTGTCTCTGTCTTTCTTATGTTTCCAAACTCGCTGGCCTTTTCTAACCAGTAATGACCTAAGAATGATCATCCACGTGCTTACATTGCTATCAGGATGACAATATATATTTTGTACAGGGATTAATTCCAAGGGCTAAAGTGCTTCTAACTATTGGTGGAACATTCTTTCTAGGCTTTGGGCCTGTGATCCTTGTCATATTTGCGCTTTTTCTTGCTCTGTACATTGTAAGTGTTCATATTCCTATTCCTGATTTTCGTACTTTTTTGTTTTGTGACGTAGAAATTTGCAAGATGGAATGTGAATACTATTTCTTTATGCAAAGTATAACAATTGTAGGTGTTTGGCTATTATAATTTGCCTAATTTACAGACAACCTAAACTATAGGAGAAACATGACCGTGCACTTTTATGATACTTAATCCAACACAACGACAAGGTGAATAGCTGTGTCAGTTCCTTCTACTAAAGGAATAGGGGTCTTACCTATGAGAAGCTATTTTCTCAAGCAAAGATGATAACCGACAGCAACTTATCTAAAACCTTGTGGAGCAGTAATATGACTACATCGGACAGCATAGCAATTATCCTATGAACTAACAAGAAAAAAAAATTAAGGAGAACACAAGAAGAGAATCCGAAGAGAATAAAAAGAAACCTGCCATTTGTCAAAAAATAAAACTTTATTAATTGATAGAAATTCTAGCATAAACAAATTAATAAAACAGAATGCACAAACCCTAACTAGAAAAACTAAAAATACCAAAAACACTCTAAATACCATAAAAATAAAAATTATTAAAAATAGTAAAAAGATCTTCGGAGACTTGGGAAAAGATTTAAACAGTACTTTTTGAGCTCTAAATTTGGCGGTTACTAGTCCTCGTGGCAAATGTAAATTTTTAAATTCTCATGAGAGTCAAAAGTTATAACTTTTTAAAGTTCTAAGGGTCATATTGGATTGGTTCTGTATCATAATAGAGGGAAAATATACTCATGAAAGATACATATAGATTATAATCCAGTTAAAATGCTTGATATTTTCATCCTCATTGTTCTCCAGCAACCATGACAAGCTGATAAACAAGATCATTTGTTGAAACGTTTTGTTATAATACCTGATATACGTAGTGTTTGAGCACAGTATTTAGGGCCAAGCTTCGTGCATGATGCCAGCAGCAGAGCGCCTGTATCGTCACCACCGCACGTAGATCCATATGCACTGCTAGAGGAAGAAAGCCTCTCTCAGGTGGCTCCGAATCTGTACTGACTTCCTCTCACATTTCAGACCAAGTTCTATTATACCTGCCTTGTTCATAGGTCCCCTTTAAATGGGGGATCATCTAAACATTGCCCCCTTGTAAATCTTGAACTTTGGCTGACGAGGCAAATCTTGAAACCGTATTTATAGTATGTTTCAGATCATTGTTGCTCAATTCTACTATTGAATTTTTTTTTTAATAAATGTCAATTTTTTAATCTCTTGCAAAATTTTAGCCAATCAAAGTTGGCTGCTCTCATCTTCAGCACTGCAGTACAAACATCAATGACGTGGAATACTCTTACTATTTAGATGACTGAATGGGATATTCTAAATCAGGTAATATAATATTTGCTTGAACTATAGGCTGGACAATATTTTAGACTTCAATCACTTTTTTAGTTGACATTATATTATATATCGAGTTTATTAATCTAGATGATCAGTTCGGCCTTGGTTATTGAATGCCTATCATTAACAGTCGTCGAACTTTTATTGTTTGATTTTTTTAAGTGACTTTTTGAAAAGATAAAATATCATTTGGAATAGATATGACAGTATTTATTTTATTTTTTTTGTTCGATTTTTACGTGTTTTAGAAAATTGGCAAATGGTTCTCACCAAACAAGACCATAAGCTGGCGTTTTGACTGAATAAACAATTGTATTCGACAAAAAATCAATTGTTTTGTTTTGAATAAACAACTTCACTCCATTATATTTTCCTAAGGTTACCTCATCCCAGTTTGGGTGATTGATACACAAGAAAGACTACAAGCACTACACTGTCTTCTAAGTAATTCAGGTATTCATATGACTAATTTTAAAGCCAAGGCAGAGCTAGGAGGGGGTACCTCTCAATTTTTTTTTATACAAGAGGTGCTGGAGTATAAAAATAAGGGATGAATGAGGAGCAACTATCTGATCACCCTTAATGTAAATACATATCTTTTGATTTCCCTCCATATGAAATTTTTAGCTTCACCCCTGTTTCGATATGAATGGCTCAATGTGAATGGTTGAGCTTACGAAAAATTTTCACTAGCCACTAAGATAAATTAGAAAATACGGATAGATCCTAATGAGCAATCAGTGTCACAAGTTTTTCAAACTCCCAAATGTAGTACGTCCAGATGAGATTTAAATTCTCTTGTCTAGGGAATCTATTCCACCTCTTACCATCACATCATAGTTCTAGGGGCACAATAGACTTTCTTCTAGTATCATTGGATGGTGTCTCCTTAAGTCTAAGTCATCTTGGAGTTGATATAGGACCAATCCAGTATGACCCCTTGAAGTTCAAAGGGTTATAATTTTTAACTTGGGACTCGAAATCAGGTGTAAAATTTTAAAATCTACATTTTTTATCTGAGAACTCATAACCACTAAATTTTAGGTCCAAAAATATTGTTTAGGCTATTTTCAAAGTTTCCAAAGATCATTTTTAGTGTTTTTGATATTTATGAGTTAGAGTTTAGTATTTTTTTTGTTAATTTATTTTTGTTAGAATTTTTATTAAGATTTCTTTTTCTAATAGGATTTCTTTTCTTACTTAAAAAAAAATTCCTTTCTTTGAGTTTGTATAAATACCTATTTATACGTTCAAGATTTATCCTTAATTTTGAATAATGTTTTTTTTATAAAACCTATTGAACGACATTTTTTTTCTTTGTTTTTGGCATTTTTTTTATTTTTATCTTCTCCTCAATTATATTTTCTCATCAGCCCGTAGGATAATCATTATCTTGTTAACGCCATCATTATCTTGTTCAACGTTAGAAGTTTAATAGTTGCTCCAAATGTTTTTCATTTTCTCATGGCGGTTGAACATGCCACCCCTAGTGTTTTTTTCCATAAGAACAGAAAGCTTAGTTTATCACCAAATGGATGATACTTTGAGGTTAAGTTAAACTTTTGTTATGAAAGCCAATGCAATACTGAGAAAATGTCTATCACAACTCAACACATCGGCGCATAAACTAATCAGAAAAAAAAAACCTGAAATAAACCTAACTCGCGTAGTGTTGCTACCTAAAAAAAGTATGAAAGGTTTATTTCATATCATGTCAGCTCCAGTAAAGGATAATTCTCAGCACTGCAGAAATGCAACCATCATTATATGTCTATATACATGCTTTATGAAAGCATGTTTATTAACAGTTAGCTAACTCAGTTACAGTGTTCTTATGACTTTCCGGACTCAATGGCTTTCTTCATCTTGACCATTTGCTAGTACAAACTAAAATCAGATACACTTCCTTACTAATGGGACCCCGAACACCTGTATTGGGCATTGTCCTGAGATCAACAGTACAAGGCATTTGTCCTTTAGGGAAGTATTGCCCACATGTCAAGTTGTTCACATGCCATTGCTGTGAAATGTATTACAAAACACCAATAAGATTGCGAGGTAAACCAAACTAATCATTTTCATGTCACGTTCTTGGAAAATTATCAATGATGCAGCTGGGAGATATGAATGTTAAATTCCAAAATATTGTAGGGCATATTTTATTCCTCTGAATTTATTCCTTATTTCTTTCATTTTGGTTAAGCAAGCAGCAAGGACATAAAGACAGCCATGAAAATGGAATAAGAGGAGCAAGCTAGAAATTTCAGGACAATAATATGGAGAGAACAATCCTCGAGATTATGGTACTAATGAACACGAAAACGGCAGGAACATATTTCCGTGTTAAGTATGAAGCACTACCATTACCTGTCAAATGAAATCATAAGCTGCACGGCAACATCACAGACAAAACAAAATTATTCCAGATAATCTACTAGATTGAGGAGCAATATCGTTGAGAGCACATCATTTGATCATTAGCATTTGCATCTAGCAATTTCACACTAAAAAATGATTAAAAGGATGAACAAATTTCCTAGTTAAGTCAGATAACAATGCCAAACAGAATCTATTGTTATACTTGCTAATCTTGATGCTCTTTAATTAGCAAGGATATAACCTCCCATAGTGATCTCTTCTTTGTGAAGAGATAAAGATCGTTTTTTTTTCTTAATGGATTCCTTAACCCCTTCTTACTTTAACCCATCAGATAGTTATTTTAAAATTGCATGGCATTCGAGTGTAGCAAAATCAGTGTCATCAATTCAATATCCCGACTTCAATAGGCATAGTTGGGGAACCATGATGAGCAAAGCAAAGATATTGCGAACAGCTTATAGTCCTGAACGGATAAGTGGTCATGATTACACATGAAGCTGCGTCATTGTGGGAAGAAAAAGTAGAACCAAATAGCCCAGTATCGAGAGCCAATTCTTAAGTCAAATAAAGGGGAAAGTAAATGGAACAGTGAAAGCACAATCCAATACCAAAGAGGAACAAAAATTAATAACAAGCAATCAGATTAATCGATCAACTCGAGCATCTTCACAACAAAGCTGGCACCAACCACACCTGGATAGCACCCATCGCATTGTAGAAATAGTGAGAAAAAAAAAAAAGAAGAAAAAAGACGAACATTAGGGGAAATCCACACTTGAGCATGTCGAAGTCTTCGTGTCGAACGCTATAAAAGTTGAGGGTTAAGACAGGATGAAGACATTAACCAATCGGGGAAACCACACATCCGAAACGCTGAACCTAGATGAATCTACTTCATTTCATTTCACTCCTTTTTTGTTTTTTTTTTTTTTGAGAGGAAGATTAAAAAGAAAACAAAAAATCAATCAAACCACGATGACCGACTGGCCGATCGATCTATCCGACGACGACATTGGTAGATCATCCCGTACCGTACGTACATACGAAGAAGAGACGGCTCGCCCCCCTCCTTCCTCGTACTCGCCCGCTCTGCTTCTGGTTGCCTGGCTCCATCCTGTCTGCCTTGGAGGAAGGTAGAGGGAAGAGAGAAACGTCTACGTTGGCGAAAATGCCCTCGCAGATCCGGTTCCGGTGCCGCCGGGCCCGGAGGCGGTCTCGTCAGTGGAGGAGGCGATGCGGAAAAAGGGTTTCTTCTGGGCGTTCGCCATGGCAGCAGAGAAAGTATCAGTTCTCCCTCCCCCCCTCTCTCTCTTTCTCTCTGCTTTATGCTCTCCCCTCTCAACCTATCACATTGAGAGAGAGAGAGAGAGAGAGAGAGAGAGAGGGAAGGATGGAAATGGGAACGGAATGGTTGGCTTTCTTTTGGTGTGAGTTGAGTGTCTATAAATGATGAAGTGAGAAAGGAGGCAATTAAAAGGTGAGAGAGACGGAGAGTTGGTTTGTTAAAGACATTCCTCATCTTCCTCCCTGTTCTTTTGTCTTCATTAGGCTTTTCTCTCCTCTTTCTCTTTTTCTCCTGGTAATTATCGAAATCTACGCCATATATATATATATATATATAATTTATGTATTATACAATCCATTTTTGTTTTTTGGCCGATGTAATGAGACACAGATTCCGCTGTACTGGTTCACATCACGGAGGTGTTCTTTATGAAGCGTCAGCCGTCCAGTCGAGATCGAGCTCCCCACTAACACAAAAATGACAAAACAAGTGAGCTCACACGGCATGGACTCGTATGCCAACGGTAAAATTTCCCACTGTTCGTTCCAACGTCGTACGCTATGTTTTCATTTAAAAAAACTTCTCCTTAATTAAAGTACATAACAGCATTTCATTAATGGTTGTTAAAAAAATCTTCTCCAATTGGCAGGCCTGAATGAGGAAAATAAGATACAAAGATTGTCATGGTACAACTACTGCACTGTCGACATCTCTATCGACTGGATCGAGATGGCGACGCCGCCGAGCGCTCATCTTGGTTGATTCGCACGAAAAGAGGTGGTGGCCGTCGAGCGACGGGATGTGCAGAAGGGACCGCGGGCAGTGATGGATTGTAGCGGATGATGGCGCGTTTGGCCCACCGTGAGCGTGGTGGGCAGTGCACACTGACGCAGAACCGATTCCTCTCCCATGGAACGCGGTCTCTGTCTATCTCTCGCGCGCCTGTTTATCGCCCCTTCCTCCCAATCAAATACCTTAAAATCACCACGTTGCCTCTGTTTCTCCCTCAAATCTCGAAAAGCGATAAAGGTTGTGGCCTGTGAAATCGGGAGCGCCAGGGTAGGACGCGAGCCGCGTGGCCCGCCATCGCTCTCTTATCCGCCGCAGTAGCGCTCGTGATATCTCCATATCGCGCACTCAGTGGGGCCCCTCGTCGAATGATTGAGGCAGGGAGGTCCCTCGGCCCTTGTCTGCTTTGCTTTTAATGCTTTCCACTGGGCTTATGGATCTGCGACATTTGGATCTATTGGGCTGAGCCTGCGCGTTTCTTCCTAGCTCATCTCGTTCTTAGTTCTTGTTTTTCTGTCTGGATCCGGCCCCTGTATACCTAACCTCACCCGTCACTCGATTTATCTCTCTCATGATAAGCTTGGGTTAGGTGCGGCGGGGCGAGCAATTTCAACTTTTGCAGTTATTTTTCTGTCTGGATGACATCAGTGACGACGTCTTTCGTTCGCCGAATGATTAGACTAGAATTCTGGCTCATAATTCCACTCTCTGTACACTTTTGGAAGTCGCAAGTTCCAAACCCCTGTGATGAAAGAATGTTTGGTATGATGCGAACTGTGCTAGCACCAGGTGTTTTATATTCAAGCCTTTGGGTCTTAGAGTGATTAATTGGTTGCCACGTAGATTGATTGTTGTATTTGACATCGGGAAGAAGCACCAAATAGAGGAAAAAGGATGCCATGTGCAAATGGAGTTTAAAAAGGAATGCCGGATGTAAATTAAAATCTATATAACTGCTTCAGCAATCTGTTCAAGAACGATCACAATCCACTTGATAATCATCTAATTGACTGTAATTCTATAATATTTCTAAGCATCAACCACCACGTTATTATGATAGATTCTTGATAAGATTCTCCAATCGCATCGCACATGATAACCAACATTTAGTGGCTGTCTTTCTCAGAAACAAGAACTTACTTTATTGCTCAAATCGTGAACTATCACAAATACATTGCTGCTGCTTACACACAGAAAAGATGCAAATAGGATACGAGATCCTAGAAAAAGAACCACCCTTTTTTTCCTAAACAAGGAACAACCCCAAGTAATCACCAACTTTTTTTCCACATGGAAGCTTTTTGGAAACAAAGATGATAAGAAGATAGGAAACAAGTAGTTCTTGGTAAAGTCAACCACATCAAGCAAAGGGCTAATTGAAAGGGGAGAAAGAAGAGTTGTATTTTAGCAAAATCAAACTCCCCGAGGAAGCCCTCAAAAAGATGGTAGAAAACATGGAGTGAGGTAGAATTATACAAGCAATTGGTATGTCTTGTCCCTCACAAACATGGTCAACAAAATTGATCATGCAAAAATTGGACAAGACGGTAAAAAACAGGGGAGGGGAAACAGATGAAACCAGAAAAGCTCAGGCAACAAAAGTGGTGATCTTTGAGGTAAACGAGGGGATGCCCTTGTTTGAAGAAAGAGCTTTAAAAAGACTAACGAACCTAATTCAGAATATAAAAGAGTTTGTCATTTTTTTCATGTATTCTTCCTGAAAGCAGCACCCAGCTTCTTCACTAGATCATTTACTGTCATATCAAATCCTTCTTCAGTCTGTAAATTAAATAATGTTCACGGTAATTTACTGATTAGGAGAGATGAATTGTTAGAAGATTCATAATGATCTTACCTGAGCCATTATAGTGATATCAAGGGAAGAACCAACAAACGGAATCACACTGGTGCTGAGGACAGAGAGGTGGAACTTCTCGACCTCAGAGAGTGCCTTCACGAGCACGCCTTTGCCATTCTCGCAGTGAATTTTGATGAGGATGGACTTTTCAGACATCTTTGCTTCGATCTCTGGGAGAGACTCACCGAGTTCCTGTTGCCCAACAAAGTTCTCATCGCAGGAGGAGCTGACATCATCTGCACAGAGCTGAGATTTTTTCACGAGGACTGCAGACTCAACTGTTCTCCTTGCCGATTGCTCTTCCAGGACCTTCACCTTTTCTTCCAGTTGTTTCAGATACTTGATTGCATCGCCAAGAACAGAAGCCTTGTCCATCTAGAAGAGCAAGTCAAAAAATAAATAAATAAATAAAAATAGAGAAAATTTGCACCGATTCATCTCTCGGCAAAGAAATTGAAGTCCGAATCCACAAGCTACCTTCTTTAGGCCTGGCACAATTGCAGACAAAGCTATGAACCTCTGGCTGAGCTTCTCCCTTCTCTTCCTTTCAGCAATAATGTGTTCCTTATTGTCATAGGTTGATCTACTCCTGACATGGGAACCCTTGCTCGCTTGCCCAACCATGGCATCGTAACTCCTCTTGGATCCAACCATAGCAACCACCTCCTTCTTTGGCTTCACCACTCCCACAAGGCTCCCATAAAGGTTCTTCTGTTCGCAGGGCGATTCTGGGTTGCCGAAGGTGAGGATGCTAGGGGATGAGTTCTGCTCTGTGGTGCAAGAACTCAAGCTAGTGGTCTTGAGAGCTTTCTTGGGACTCTCGGTGCTGATCGGAGCTTGGTCAGCGGTAAATGAGTTGTAGCTCTCTGAGGAGATGGACTGTTGGAAGTCCTGCCCTAGAGCTGCTGCAATTTCGTCAGCTGTGAGCTGATCTATCACTCTCCAATGATCAAAGAAGCTGCCTTCCATTCCCTATCAATAGTAGCGAAGTATCTTAGATTTTCTTAATCCTCTAATATTTCTTCAAACGCCTTGAAATTTATCTACTCACCATGTCAGAATACCATGCTGCAGTTTGTGTGTCCATGCTGATCGGGCTGTGAAACCTGATTCAAGAATAATTGCCAACTTCTCGGATTACAAACAAAAGTTTCCCAGAAGTGAAGCATTTTAATCAAAAAGAATAAAAAACCATAGATCTAAGCAAATAACATCATCTGATTAGAGATTGAAAACTTGTGGTAGAACTAAGGAAGCCAAAGACCAATCAAGGCAGAAACGAGAATACCAACCTGCAGCAGAAGGTCAAGGCTCTTCCTTTTTCCTCTGAAACAAGGGCACCGGCCCTTCTATTATATACTATCTGGAACAAACAACTTCTACTTCGTGTGGAATTTACTTCAATACTTACCGGGAGGCTTGAGAATTCTCCTATTCATACTTCCATTCCCACCTACTTTATAATTTTTTTCTTGATCTTGGCAAAGACTTAAATGGGAGCGCAGTAATGCTAACAGGTCGTTTCTGGTGCAGATCATAAAATGGATTTGATGATCCAAGATGGATTTGTGAAGTCATCCCAACATATTAAAAAAGCAATTCTATAATTTTCAGCATGGGCAACTGAGCAACCAGTATTTTATCACGTGGAGCTCAGGAATATCTCAGACGAATTATAGCCCCGAAATGATTGGTTCCTTCCATCATTTTCAGACACTGTTAACGAGACCTTACTTATAATTATCAAACTGTGTTATATGTTTAGCTTAATTTGTGCAATTTTCTAAATTGTACCTTCACACCTAAAACATAGATGCCAACCAACTGATACCCTGGAAACAGGGTGGGAATTAAAATCCTAGGATTCCAAGTATTAATTGCGAAGAAGAAATTTCCATTCAAAATCCAAACTCACTTTAATTTCCAACCAAATGTGCTAAGCATTTAAGCATGCATGTGCCTATGCCAAAGCTTCGTTGGTCAGAGAAAGTTTATTGATTTTTAAGATTTTAGAGCTCGATGAAGGTCGAAACCAAACATTGCACATTGGCACCCACCAACAAACGATACTAAACGCTAGTAATTTATGGATTAGAGACAAACTATGCATCCAATGATTGAGCGACAGGTTATTAGTGACTTAAATGGACAGATCAGTACGGGTTTCATGGAGGGATGATTTAATGAGCTGCTCCCAGTGGCCACCAAACCGCCTCATGAAACTATCGATAAGATAAGAATAACTAGGCCAAGCAATTATCTTCTGCCTTATGATAATAATTAATATTACTCCCACCAATTGGACGAAGGATGGCTTGTTGAAATCCAAGGTCGAGGATCTGGTGCGACTTTACAACGCTATAGAACATGATGGGGATTTCAGTCAAAGTGGCCTGGTTGGGCGCTTTTGTTTCATATTCACTAGTCAATTAAGTCACAGTGAAAAGTTTACAAGACAGAGAGTTTCATTCTAGGATTTGAAAATTTCCTACCATCCTTGAAAATCATGGAAATGCAGTTTATTCCTTATTTCTCTTTATCGGTGTGAAAAACTTGAAACCAAGTTGTGATTCGTTGACTTGTACATTGACATTTTACGCCACGACAAATTGAATAAGGCACTATTTGTTATGCGTACAAATTCAAGGATTTAAAAATGGCTCTCCAAGTCGACGTAGAAAACGAGTTTAAGCGAAAACCGCGCAGGTCATATAAAATTGCAAATTGAACGCAAAGAACGCAGGGTGATTTATGAAAACAGGGTTTGACTTTGAGAAACTATCTCTGCCTGTTATTCTTCCTACCGACTGAAGACTTTGGCTATGCCTAATTTCATGGAAAACTGCAGATAATAAAACGAAGTATTTAGGTAATTCAATTCTTAAACCAACTAATTGTCCTCAAATTAACAGAAAGAGATCCTTAATCCAAAACAAAATGCAGACGCGAGTTGTTTTGACTTCAAATAAACACGTACCGACATTCTCCGGTAATATTTGGCGATCTAGCACAGGGCAAAATTCACATGTCAAAAAACAGGGGAAGAAACGATGAAAAGAGGAAGACAGATTTGTCCCATTTCTTAGGAATGGGCCTAATGTCACCAAATCAAGATCACCTAAAGATCCTATAATATTTTAATGACTCGTTGATGCTAACCTGCATGTTTTTGATGACGGGATGGCGCATATAATTATGTTAGTGTCAGCCAATACTAATAATCAAATTTAGATTTTAATAAATAATAAAAAGTTAAAGTTACATCATGTGTTATATAATATATTTATCAAGTATGCACAGTAAAAAACTTTATGAATTAAAGGACTTGACATCAAGTTAGAGTCCAGTTAAATCAGGAGAACATAATAGCTCGTAGGAAGCCTAGATAGATCAAAAGAGGATCGCATATCTGACAGGAAGTCCAATTTGGCATGTAGGACCTGATAATTGGCTGAAGTCTAAATAGGACATCTAGTAGGAAGACCTGGTGGGTCAAACGACAAGTCAAGTGATTATGGTAAGTAAGGTAAGTCATTGGAGGAGAAAGATCCAGTGGGATTGTAGGTGCTGATCCAACTTAGATATATTTTAAAAATTTATCCAATTCATAAATTAATTTATATATCCGCACTAACTTTATTTTGTAAGAAATTTTGTTATTTAGACTAACACGTTTTTACAGGAGTTAAATGTAAAAAATTAACTTCAGATGAATAGTAATCGAGAGACCTCAAGTAATGGAGGGTGTAATGGAGGGTGTCCCAAGTGAAGGCTTGGAGGCACCTCGGGTGAGTGGAGGTGCCCCAAGCGGATAAGTGTTGAGGATAAAACTTCAAGTTCTGGAGGCTTGGGGTTGATGAAGGCGCCTCAGGTAGGAGTATTGGAGGCGCCCTCAGTAGAATGGAGGCATCTCCAAGTGGATAGAGGTCAAAGTTCACGAAAAGGATTAACTCGAATGAAGGTACCCTGGAGACATTGGAGGCCCCTCCAATACCCTTTAAAAGGAGGATTTAGCTCGTGCATTCAATACAATTTTTTGTACGAACTTCTTCAATCATTCTGGTGCATCGTTCTCCTGCTACCACTCTGCTATGATTATACTACGCCTAACTGCTACAGTCAGAACAACACAAACCTTGAGCTACGATCTTCAATCTACTAAAGTGTTGATAATGATTTAAGTTAATTTTTTATTACATCAGAAAGTGTAGGTTGTTACACTTTCTTTATCTGTATTTGATTTTATGATTGTTAGTAGATTGTCCAATCGATATGGTCGAATGGATTATGAGTCTTGGAGTAGGAGTTGTCGAAGGCTTCGAGCCAAATAAAACCAACTATGTTCGATTCCTCTGTTCTTTTTTTTATATATAATTTTTTCGCTACGCACTGATTTTCAAACCGAAAAAAAAAGTTTCTTTAAAAACGTGATTCACCTCTCTTCTCACATTCTATACAATCTGTTGCCACATATAAGTCATGAATCTATTCTCAATTGGTATGGAATGCCCCGCTAATTGACTCACCCCTGTATGCGTTATTGTTGTCGGGCGAAGCTCCATGATTTATCCCCTTTTAGAAAATATGATATCGTCTTGAAGGGGCCACTGACGATTTCACTTTTTGCGACACACATATTCCAAATTGAGATATAGAAATATTGACTCTGACTTGAGGCCTAAAAAAAAAATCTAAAGTTGCTCATTAAACAACGTTGGCTAGGTATGACATTAATGATGCTTCTAGTGGTGTTGCCATATATAAATCTAGGATCAATTTCTAGTAGCGGAATGCTTTGCTCCCGTGATTTGTTGTGTTTTCTTCATAATAATATGATATTCTCCACTTTGTACCTAAATCTTCATAGTTTTATTTTTGAACTTTATCCAAAAAACCTTATACCAATAAAGATATTTTCATCCTTTTTAAATCCATAATCTTTTTAATATTCTTTCAATACGAAATTTTGATTGTATTCCTACCAACCTTCTTATAAGAAGTATGAGGCCGTCCTAGAGGGTTGATCAAGTAACGATTTCATCTTTTACCGTACAAATAATCCAAATTGAGATATGAAAATATTGACCCTGACTGGAGACCTAAAAAAAAAAAATCTGAAGTTGCTCATTAAACAACACTGGCCAGGTATGATGATGATGATGCTTCACATTTACAACTTGTTAATTTTTTTTTTTCATCTTTTGCTAAGAATCGGCAGAGCAATCATATCGTTTAATTCGTCTTCCAAAACTTAAATAATTAGTATATCAAGTTAGCCTTTAGCTGTCATTGACTGTGTTTTTAATCAGAAACCATAGGTTTACAAATTAGAATTATTTATTGAAGGTATAACATTGTTTACATAATTAATTCTGGGGCAGTTTATAGCGTTTAGAAGTGTATACATACAACTTTCAAGCTAGTTGTTAATGATAAGAAAGTTCAATCAAAATCATGAATGTTCATTAACTTCATGCGTCAGAATTTTTTTGTGAAGGTGGCATTTGCATTATTGGAGACGAATTTTAGCATAGATTTTTCTTTTAATTATAAGTCTTTAATTTATAAGTTAATAGGTTGAGAACAACGTCCAAGAGAAATCTTTCGTGCACTCCATCCCTGCAAACTGCTGCTCACATTTCAATGCTACTATGAAATATAACATTTAATGGCATGTAATTTCAATTCTTAATTGTTGCATACAATTCTATGACCATTTCCTCCGTCTTTAATTCTTAATTGAGCGCATAATAAATTAAACAAAGTAGTTTGACTAACAATATTTTACTTAACAGAAAAACAGCTTCTAGAAGAGCATAATAATTAACAAGGGATGATAAGATAGATTAGTTTGCCACTAAATATTGCATCAATGCTGTGTTTGTTTTAGTTTCAAAGTTCAACTTTAGAAGCAATTTGCTATTACTTACATTTTGATAAAAAAATATTCAACTTTTTATTCGGATAAACTTGCTGAGTTGCTGTCTCTTGTACTGCAAATGACAAATAAAAATAAATAAATAAATGGAAACCTATGTTGGGAATTCAAAGATAACATATCATCGCCTTCAAATATACAAAAGAACAGGTATATGTTAATTAAGCACTTAACGATGTACTAATTGTATAATGGGATTAAGACCCTCTAACACATTATTAGAGATTACTCTAAGACAAGTGTGATCACGGAAGACCTCGAGATGCATTTGCCAGCTAATGGTTGATATTGTTCACATGGATCGCCTCGTAATGATGGTTTTATTAACGCTTGCTAGTTGCTTAGCAAATGTACGCAAGATTCTGATCTTTAAATAAGCCATGGAGTTGAGATTATTTAATCAAAGTTCTTTAGAACAAGTTGATATGTATGCTTCTGGTTCGAAGGAGTACACTCTTGGTCACGTCTAAACTCAGCCGAGGGTTCGGGGTTTGGGCTAAAGAGCACCGTACGTCAATATGATCCAGATTCCAGAGGTTGGACCTGACTTACTGCAAGTGTCACGTGTATTCAGTTGCGTCACCTCGATTGGAATTGAATTCATGAGTGTGTCACCTCGATTTATACTCCATTAGATTTAATGGCGGCCTACATGGATACTTTAATGGTCGGTGTGGCCTATGACAAGGTGACCCAGTTGCTCCTTTATTATTCGGACTATGTCTTGGGGTATTCTCATGGCATTTGAAGGTAGCATTGAAACAAGTAGGTTTTTATTTTCATCCTGTGTAAAGAGACTCAAGTCACTCATTTAACATATACCGATGATATTTAATGTTCACAAGGGAGGGCAAATGCATCTATCGTTTCTGTGATAGTTGACTCTGAGGGATTTTGGTGACAAAGTGAAACTTCGAGTTAAATCATTGAAGTCCAATATGTATATGATGGGTGTGGATGATCATATGGAGGGGGAACTTCTACGAATTACGAGTTTGCAAAAAGGAACCTTCCCCCTTAGGCACCTTGGCGTTCCATTAGCTACGGAGAAGCTTCGAATTCTAATTATGGGCCCTTTCTTGATGCAATGACTAAAAAGATTATTTTATGGATGAAGCACACTCTATTTTATGCAAGGTGCTTGGAAGTAGTTCGATCAATGTACAAGCCTTCAAATGTTTTAGTTGTCTATTCTCCCCATCCCTAGTGGAGTGATCGATAAACTTTATAGAATTTACCGTTCTTTTATTTGGTCCACCAAACATTCACAATCTCTTGGGTGATTATTTGTTTATCCAAAGAAGAAGAAGGCTATAACATCCGAGACTCGCATGTATGGAGCAATGTTTTATTATACCAGACTTTGTGGAACATTCAAAGTGTGTTCCAAAGTAGGCAGGATTCGCTTTGGGTTTGTTGGGTGCAACATCATTACCTTGGGGGAGTAGATTTTGCCAGTGGCAATGCAAAGTTTCAGACTTCTCTTTGATCAAGAGGTTGGTGCACATTCGTGGCCAGCTAGTGTAGCGAGTAGGAGGTTCTAGTGTAGTCAATATGAAGCTTTTGGAGTGGTCCACAGCTGAAATGCATGGTGCAGCCAGTGCTTACCGATTTTTCCATCTGCAAGGAACGACTATGCCTTGGGCGCCGGTTGTCTGGAAGGTTGACCTACTGCCCAAGCACCTATTAGGGATGATAATTTTCTCCGTGGGTTCGGGGTCCCGTGGGAAAAATCCGAAATAGGGATAGGGATCCCCGATTTTTCGGAGATGGGGTAGGTTTGGGGCGTGTATGGGAATACTATCTCCATCCCCGAACCAGCCCCGAATATTATTATTATTATTATTATTAAATAATAATAAGATTTTTTTAAAGTATTAATAATATTATTATTATTAATATTGATATTAATATTATCATTAATAATAATGATAAAATAATAATAATAATAATAATTAAATATGGGGATGGGGCGGGGATGGAGACGGGGATGGGGGTTTGATCCCCATGGGTTTGGGTTCGGGGAATCCTCGAATCCGAAAAAATGAAGACGGGATGAGGATGAGAATGACAAACCCGCCTCCACTCCGCCCCGTTGTCATCCCTAGTACCCGTTTACCTTTTAGTTGCTTATGTTTGCCAACAACGAACATGATGCCTTATGTCCCTCACAATGCTCACTATGCCGGCGATCCGTGGAATCAAATGATCACATCTTCTTCGAATGCCCCATCCCAAAGCTACCGTGGGACAAAGTTCGTGAATAGCTAAGTATTCACCCTGTTGTCTACATGGCAGGTACTTTGATCCCAGTTCAGATCCTCTGTCCCGAAGATGCCTCTGTCCCGGTGTCCCATTCAGAAAACGACAAAAAAACGTGTCAAACACGTGCTTTTCTCCTTCGCTCTCTGTGCCGTGTAAACACTCGCCGAAGCTTGCTTTTCTCCCGAAGGCAACTCCAAAGCTGGACTCCCAAAGCTGTGCCCTAACCCAAACTCCATCCCATCCCCTCCCCAACTCTAAAACCTTTCCTCCCCAGCAACTCCAGCATCTTTGCTTCCGCCGTCGCCGTCGGGCTCGACGACAACCATCTCCATCCCCTCCCCAACTCTAAAACCTTTCCTCCCCAGCAACTCCAGCAGCCATCCCGACCCCGTTGCTTCCGCCGTCGCATTCGGACTCGACGACAGCCCTCTCCGTCCCCTCCCCAACTCCAGCAGCCCGGCGTCTACCTTTCCTCCCCAGCAACTCCAGCAGCCATCCCGACCCCGCTGCTTCCGCCGTCGCATTCGGACTCGACGACAGCCCTCTCCGTCCCCTCCCCAACTCCAGTAGCCCGGCGTCTACCTTTCCTCCCCAGCAACTCCAGCAGCCATCTCGGCGACTCCAGCAGCTCCGGCTTCCCCTCCCTTCGTCGACTCCAGCAGATATGTATCTCCGGTCTTTCTGAACTTTTTTTAGATACAAATACATAAGCCTGTAAATGCATCAATCATAGTATGGCAAGTTTGATTCTTCACCTAATCTTGCATCATCAGACTATTTATTAAAAAGCAGAGTCAAATTTGGTGACAAATTTGATGGTTTTAGACTAGGTAATCTGGAAAAGGATTCAACGACACTTTCAATCAAGTTTGATTGATTAGCAAACCTCCCAACATCTCGTTCTATTTACAGAAAAGCAGAGTCAAATTTGGCTATTGAATTAATTGCTATAATATCGAGGTGACTGCAGTTCCAATTTTAATTGCTGATGTTTAGATAGTTTGTTGTGGGAAATTTTAATATGTTGTTGTTGCATTGCTACTGCATTCATTTATCCTTAAATACTACCCAAGCGCTTTAGAGGTTTAGGGATTGTTAAATTGATTAAACATGGATTAATGGACTGTAATTAGATCATTTCAACCAAACACAGCACCTAATAACCTTTGGTGGTTGCTCCAGTTCATTTTCTTGGTACTACATGAGTTCTTTTTGCACCTAATATTATGAATATACATTTCTTGGTTGGTTATTTTTTTCAGGCCTAATTGTAATTATCATGGAGTTGTCGTTGGTTGAATCTATAAGTTGTCGTAGGTTGAGTTTTGATGTAAACCAAGACTGTCAGAATGATGAGTTTGATGTTATTAATGAGGATATGGACTCTACCATGTTATTGATGAGTTCTGACCAATCTATCACAGAAGAATTGATACAAAAAATCGGTATGGAATTTAAGACAGAAGAGGAAGCCTATGAATTTTATTTGAAATATGCTAAACAAGTTCGATTTGGTGTAAGAAGGAGCAAAAGCCACAATGATAAATCGGGTAAATTAGTTCACAAAATTTTTTGTTGTAGTGCACAAGGTAAAAGGGGAAAAGACAAACGAGATGTTTATGTGAAATCAAGTCGTCCTGAAACAAGATTTGGTTGTGAGGCTAAAATGAAGATTAGTTGTCGAAATAATGGCAACTTGACTGTGGAGCAATTTGTTAAGAGCATAATCATTATCTTTCAAGTCCAAACAAAACTCACCTCTACAGATGTCATAGAAATATATCTTCTTCTGCGGCGATACAGATTGAGATGGCAAGTGATGTGGGAATCTCCCCAAAAGCATCTCATGATCTTATGGTGAGACAAGTAGGTGGGAGAGAGAATTTAGGTTTTATTCCTGAAGATTACAAAAACTACTTGCGATCCAAAAGAACAAGAAATATGAGAGTTGGTGATACAGGAGGTGTATTGGAGTTTTTGCAGAAAATGCAGTTCGATGATCCCAATTTTTTTTATGCTATTCAAGTTGATGAAGATGATTTGATAACTAATATTTTTTGGTGTGACACTAAGATGAGAGCTGATTATGGATATTTTGGAGATGTTGTTTGCTTTGACACAACCTACAGGAAGAATAATGAAGGTCGCTCAATTGTGTTGTTTGTAGGTGTTAATCATCACAAGCAATCCATAATTTTTGGTGCAGCTTTATTATATGATGAAACATCTTTGACATTTGAATGGTTGTTTGATACATTTACCAAGGCTATGTGTGAGAAAAAACCAATAACTATTCTTACAGATCAAGATGCAGCAATGGCAAAGGCTTTAGCTTCCAGATGGCCTAAAACACATCATCATTTATGTATTTGGCACATTTATCAAAATGCTGCAATACATTTGAGTAGAGTTTTTTCTCAGTTCAAAGAGTTTACTAAAGATTTTGCCTCATGTATATATGATTTTGATGAAGATGAAGATTTTATTTCAGCTTGGAACATAATGTTGACCAAGTATGCACTTGAAGACAATGATTGGTTGAGACGTCTATTTCGCATAAAGGAAAAATGAGCTTTAGTTTATGGGCGACAAATGTTTTGTGCGGATATGACTACAACCCAAAGAAGTGAGAGCATGAATAGTATTGTGAAAAGATACGTCACTTATCAACACAAGTTTTTAGACTTTTTCAATAACTTCCAAAGACTGCTTGATGATTGTCGATATGAGGAGTTAAAAGGTGATTTTAAATTAAATACAAGTGTTCCATGTTTATTGTATCCAATTCAAATTTTAAAGCATGCAAGTTGTATTTATACTCCTGAGGTATACAAGTTTTTTGAACAAGAGTGGTACAAATCTCATGATTCTAGTGTAGAAATTTGTGAAGATGTTGGATCACATACAAAATATAAAGTTACTTCTTACAAAAAGAGTTACCATCATATAGTGACACTTGATTCATCGGGTCAAAAAATTTAGTGTAGTTGTAGAAAATATGATTTTGCTGGGATTATTTGTTCTCATATTTTGAAAATATTTGCAATGAAAAATATCATGAAGATCCCAAGTGAGTATATATTGAAGAGGTGGACACGAAAAGCAAAAGATGGATACATTGATGTTATTGATTTAATTGCAAACAAAGATAGTTTGGATCCAAAAGCTTGCACCAATTTGCGATATAAAGAATTAAGTGGGTTGCATGTTCAATTGGTTACCAAGGCAGCGGAAAGGGAAGACACTTACAAGGTTGTTAAAGATGGTTTGTTGAGTATGTTTAAGATGGTGGATGAGAGGTTACAAGTTAATGAACTAACTGCCCAACACTCAATTGAAAGAGAGTTCGAAATAGGTGAAGGAAATTCTCTTGGAGTCAAAGGAATTAAAACAAAGAAGAAAACAATTTCAGGTAAGAGGTTGAAAGGTGGCTTAGATAAAATTTCAAAGAAAAGGAAAGCAGCAAGAAGAACCAACCAATCTTCAACAATTGTTAAGGTTTCATCCTCATTCTTACTAAAGTGTTGTTTATATTTTGTCGTTACATTTGAGAAAGTATATAGAATTAAATCATTCTATTTTTTTTTATAACAGGATGTAGAAGAGCATTATGAAAGTATATCGAGCATGCCAAGTGTAGAATGTCAACGGATGATCAATCAAGTTAAGGTTTACTTTAGTATGTTAACTAAAATAATTATGTTATCACTTTCTAAAACTATATTTTATTGTTTTAGCCTACAAATTATAGCTGTGTTGAAGGTTTGAATATGGCCGAAACTCAATTTCCACCACTTTTGTCAACATAACTATCTCAGGTTCACTCTGATAATGATTATTTTCAGACAAATAATCGGGAAGGATGGTAAGAAATTAACCATGTTTACACCTTTGTTGTTTTTTTAACCATTTGTCATAAGATTAAATTTGTTGTATCAGTATGCTTTTTAACCATGTTTACACCATTGTTGTACCATTTTTAACCATGTTTTGAACATTTATTGTTAACACCTTGTTAGCACAGTTTGAAATCTGGTAAATTGATAGCAATTTGCTTATCGTTACTTTATTTCTAGTATACATGCACATGAGAGGGTGAGGTAAATTTCTATCTGCCATGTTTAGTAGACTTGCACATTGCACATGAGGATAATAATATGTCATCACTAATATTGTGATAGTATAGTATGCGCTACTTATCAAACTTCACGAGTTCTAGTATCTTTTCATGTTATATATATGATATTTGATAAGACTTACATGGCTTTACTTGTTTTTTTTTCGTCTCCAGGTGCTTCAATGGTGTGGATGTTGCTACAATGGAATGCACATCAACTAAAGAACACCATAAAGAGTGATTGATGTCAATATAGACATCGTCAGCATCAAGTTACAATGGAATGCAAACAAATATGTAATGAAGCAAGCTCCTCAAAACTCATGTGCTGCATATTTTGTGGAACTTTTGTGGTTACCATATCTTGTAAACCTGGCTAGTTTTTGCTGGTCTTCTTTTTCTGTGTAGGTTCACTATGCTTGCTGGAGGACTTTATGGTTTTGTCTGGTTCCTAGTTTGTTTTCTTCTCATTTTGGACCTTTATGAAATGTTCTATTTGGACATGGGAGGAATATATTCACTGATTTTATGGTGTTCTCTTCTTTTGTGTGACCATTATGTGTGGGTTTCTTATGGAGCTCCTCTTCCTGTGATATTCATGCAATATTGTAACTGCGCTGTGCACAGTGATGTTTGAATTGATGTTTAGTGATTTTTTGGAAAATCTGGAATCATGGTAGTTTCTGGGTTTTAGTGCTGGTTGGGAGATTGTTTCTATGAGTTTACTTTTTACGAAGGTTTGCTCTGTTTGTAGAAAGGTGTTGGGGGGAATCATTATTCACTCTGGGTTTCTTCGTTGGGAGTGATCTCGTATCGTTGATGGTTGCTGCTGGCTTTCATATGGGCATTCTCTTTGGTGTGTATCATTACAAATCTGGGAGCTAGTTTCTGATGCACATGTTTGATTTTGCTTGAAAATGAAGAAATTTCTGTGAGTGTGGTTTTCGTTTCTAGAGATAAGCTAGTGTTTCGGTGGAGCTTCTTTGTCCGTGGAAATGTTGTTGTAATTTGAATATTTGATGTAGGTGGGTTTTTCTTACAAAATATTTGGTTTAGTGAGTGTTATGCAGATTCGTGTATTTAAAAAGGAGTTGTGGCTTCTGGGGATTGATTGGGATTGATGTTATCTGCTATGTTGTAGTTGTTGGTGCAACATTAGGTCAGAGAGGGCTCGGTAGCTCGTTCTTTGGACCAGGAAGACGTTAGGGTTTAGGGCTGGGAAACTCTAAAACCAACAGAGGCATTGGATCGGTCTGTTGACCGATCCAGTGATACTTTGGCTGTCTGGATCGGTCTGTCGACCGATCCAGTGATATCTTAGTTATCTGATCGGTCTCGTGACCGATCAGTAACCACACAGTAGTTCTCTGTGGGTTATCTGATCGGTCTGGTGACCGATCAGTAAGAAGAGATGTGATTCAGAAAAATAGGGAGATCGGTCTGGGGACCGATCGGCCTAGGGCCTGATCGGTCCCCAGACTGATCAGATCCGTCCTGGATCGATCAGCTTTGGAGTTGCCTTCGGGAGAAAAGCAAGCTTCGGCGAGTGTTTACACACAGAGAGCGAAGGAGAAAAGCACGTGTTTGGCACGTTTTTTTGTCGTTTTCTGAATGGGACACCAGGACAGAGGCATCTTCGGGACAGAGGATCCGAACTGCTTTGATCCGAGCCTTCCGGAGGCAATTCTGAGTCAACAGAAGGTTGACGAAAACCCGCTACTTATCGACAACTTGTGTGATTTTTCTTGTATGCAAACTCGACACCGATCTCACTTTGAGAGTGAGATGCCTTCTATCAGAAGATATTTTTCAAAGTTCAAATTCACATCTACCGTTTGATACATTTAGTGCTTGTAAGTTTTCTTTGATCCCCCAAAAATTAAAATTGGAATTTGGTAAGGAGTAAGCCGTCCTGGCTGGAGGAATCCCTAGTGTTGAATAGTTCAAAGGCGACGTATAAAGATGGTGCACCTAGTCTTCGATCTAACACACTTCATTCAACCAGACAACAAAATGATAAAAAATAATAATAATAATAACATATGGATACATAATATAACTTCAGCAAAAAAAAAAAAAAAAAAAGATAAATAAAAAACATAGATCGAACCAAAAATGACCTAATCCAAGCTTCTGTTCTCCGACCTTTTTTTTTCTTGCTTCGGGTACAGCAAGCCATTATAAGGGAACAACAAGGCTAATATGACTACCATCTCGTATAAATAAATCCCCTCTACAATGAAATACAAAAGTCAGACCTTCAACTTCATGTCAGGTAGCATCGATTAATTGTATTCCAGTGACTGGGCCACTGCTGTTGCATTCCGCAGACCGCTTTGCGATCTTCACCAAGTAAATATCACTTCTTTCAGAAGATGAAATGGCGACGTGACTAAGAGCCAAGCCCCAAGAAACTCTCCGAGAGACTGCACATTCAGATAAGCGCATCGTGCATTTCTGACCTCCCGAGATATCAAGGCAGCTTAGATTAGTTTCATATTGACTTGTGGTTATCAGAGTGATGGCAAAATATATAATTATCTCAGAAAACACCATAAAATAGTAAACCAAATTATTGGAAGATGCCCATCTGAAATCATTAGGTCCTCCACTTTGAACCTCCAACTTCAAGCTTGGAGTGTCTTTATAAACGTGAAATAACCCCTCGTCTGTTGGCATAACTTGTCTGATGATGCTGAAAGCAAGACATGCAGATTCCCTCCGACCAACAGGAACCTCACAAGCCATAGCAGCTGCTGCAGTGAAAAAAAAAAAAGGAAAAGACAAAAGAACACAAGACTTCCATCCAGCATCTTACGTGTTTAAAGTTACATATCCAGATATGCAATTAAAACACAACTAGTAGCACTTCTTTTTCTTCCTCTCAATATTTTTATCTTCACATCATTTTAGGTCCCAAGTGTAGGAGATTCGAAGGGGCTGGAAATGAATAATACTCTGCAGTGAGCACAGGACTAGCTTCACCCTTCTCTTAATGAAATGACTTTGATTCCATAGAGGAACCATTGCAGAGATGCTGACTCAACTACCTGTCCACCGCCTTTTTCTGGCTGGTCGCTCTGGTTTTATCTCTGAATCAACACTAGCCTCATTATTGGATAACTGCACTTCAGTATCCAATTTTCTGTTTGAACCATTCTCCTTGTCCCTTGGCATAGGAAGCTTGAAGCGCTCACTTCGTTTCTTGAGCTTAGCCACAGTATCAAGATGGCGATCCTGGTCATCATTTGTCTTATCCACAACTTGTCCAGCATCATCCTTAACATCTGATTGGCTAGTAATGTTGTTAACTTCATTTTTGGTCAGTGCATCTGCTTGCACTCTATTATCCATATTGCCTTCAATGTCCTTCAAAGAAGACAATGCTTCTGTGTTATTGATGGCATCATAGTCCCTTTCTTTGTTGCTGGTCCAGCGTTCCAATTTTGATCGCCCTCTTCTAGAACTTTGATTCTCATCATCTGAGGCAGGCTCATCATCCCCCTGTTTCCTTGAAGAGTTAGTATGTTGGAAGTTTTCATATGGTTCATGACATTGGTGAGGATCAGCTTTGGAGACAATTGTGGAAGAGATGTTGCTCTCATGCTTATTTGAATCTTTATTGTAGACCTGATAAAACAAGTATTTAGTATGTCAAAAAAGAAAAGAAAAAAGGTACTTTTTCAGAAAAAGTGCGCAGGTGAACATGAACCGCTGCTACTTTAGATTAGAAACAAAATACGAATAACACATTGTTCTTTACCAATATTTTTGCAAATTAACTGCATCATTGGTTAGCGTCTTATTAAAAGTATCAAGAAAGAATTCAAATGCAAGTATACAACAGTCAAGGAAGCACAGAGCAGGTTGATAGTGTTCTTGGTCATCCTTACTAAATAATCTTCATTCTCTTTAGGTCAATAAATTATTAAAAAAAAAAAAAAAAAAAGAGCTCAACCTACACTGGCTTCATACCTGAGACAAATCTCAACCTACAAAAAAACAATTTCTTCCACTCAAAGTTTTCATGCCGCATTCTACAAGCTTAATACCTGAGACAAAGCTCAACCTACACAGGCTGCTTATAGTAAACTTTAGGTTTTGGTTCCAAGTTTTGCTCTTTTGTTGTTCCCAAGAAAAGATTATATGTTGGTTTCAAGTTTTTTGTAGTTTCACTGGCTTAACTTGCTTCTACGGTAATAAAAGTCAGGAGAAATCGCACAGTTTCCTAAATGACTCATATGAAAGCTTTCTGATTTATATGCAATCTATATATCATCAGCCAAAAGTATACCTTCTCATTTTGGGGGCGGTCATCATGTTTTCTCTTCCCAAGCACCTGATTATTCTGCTGCTTACCCTCAACATCTCTGGTTTTGCTTATATTTTCTCTCTGTCTTTCCCTGTAGGTTTGTTGGCCATCGGCAGTAAGGTGGCGGTCGCCATACGAGTTCAGCCTTTCATGTCTGGAGCTTCGTTCATCAGCATTTGAATGTTTTTCATTCATATATGCATCACCACGCCCTTTGTTCTGAGACATGCTATCTTCCCTACGATCTCTCCTAGACAACTCATTGTGTCGCCTTCTTTCCTTCTCTTGATAATCCTTATCATAACTAATAGATTTTGAGTCATCCCTGGTCCTACCATTACCACTCAATGGTTTATTTTCAGCAACTCGCCCACTTCTTACAGTTCCCCGCCCTTCTTCACTTTCCCTCTGTGTTAGTGCAATTTCATGAGATTTAACTCGCTGCCTATCCTCTCTCTCCCTATTTTGGCGCCAGTTATCGTCTTTATGCTTCGATGATGAGTGATCCTCAGTCTTATCCCTCATTCTAGTTTCAAGCTCTCTCCTATTGTCATGTAGATCGTTCCTTTCTCTTTTCCTTCTTCCAGAATCTTCCTTAGTTCTATGGCCTTGCAAAGCATCTAGTTTGTCAGCTTTTCCTCTCAAATATTCATCATCTCTTTTTCTCTTCATGATAGGATCATCCTTGTTCTCACGACGACTAATCAACGGATCATCCCTCTCCCTATGCCTCAAGCTTTCATCTCTATTATGGCTTCTCCATTCACCATCAACATGCTTTCTAGAATGATCTTCATCTCTCCGGTTTCTGTCTATTGCCTTTAGCTTATTCTTGTGCCTTGGCAACATCTCATCATTGTTTGCCCTCACTAATTCATCTTTGGTTTGCCTACCAGGCATATTATCCTCTCTTCTTTGCCAAGAACTGGAAGAAGATTCTGATTCCTTTCTCCTCTCATAGCTTCTGCCACGAAGATGAATTTGATGAGAATTAGATGTATTTTCCTTTCCTCTGGAAATAGTATGATTTTTCACTCTATTTTGTCGGTCGTCTACTTGAGATTCATCTTTTCGCCAGAAATTGGATTCATCTTCCTTCCGAAGCCTTTTTAAGTCATCTGTTTGACTTGAATGTCCTTCATGCAAGACTTCACCATTTGTCTGTCTTTGATAATCCTTACTATTCCCAGACTTCTCTTTGCTATTGTCACTAGTCTCCAATCCATCCTCATAACCTGTATCATACACCATCAGATGTTCAACTTGTGAGCTAAGCTTTTGCCTGTTGCTTGGGAGAACCAAATTGTCATCAGCACCAGTCTCCCTAGAACCATGTAAATCTGATGTCATGTCCTCCACTTCCATGCTATCAGCCACAGCAAGCTTTTCATCCTGCTTGCTAGATTTTTCTTCAATGATGTTTTCATCCTGCTTGCTAGATTTTTCTTCAACACTGAGCTCTCTAGCAGTATCAGTGGCAACTACAGGAGATTTTTCAGAACACTGCTTAACCTCAGTGCAATCAGCCAAAGTTTCCTTTTGCTGATCACTATGCCTGTCTGAGTTGGCACTTTGACTAGGCATGCTATCAGTAGACTGTTCACGAGCATTGAGGTGCCTTCTAGATGAGGATTCTGGATGCAACCTGAAGTAAGCAAACCATTGTTAGTTGTGCCCACAGGATATAGAAAAAAAGTCGACCTATTCCAAAATACAAATTATCCAGTTTTATGCCTCCAAGCCCTAAATGATTTCATAATACTGAATAGGATAAGATAATCTTTGGCGCAAGCTTTGAAAAAAAAAATCAATAGCTCACTGCCATGATATATACTTTAGCCATGAAGGATTATGCGTAGAGCAAATTGTTTTCTTCCTATTGATTCAGTGTTCGCAAAGTGAACAATGAGCATGGGCCTTTCGCTAAATATTATTGCATTTATAAATGAACCAAATCAATATCTCATTCATATGTCAGTATGCTACTTGCAATACTCCTGTCAAATGAATAAAAACATACTCAATCCTGAACCTTGAACTGGCAGAACAAAGGTACATAAAACATGATCTACTAATAAGATGGAACCTGTAATTCTATTGACTTGCTATCTCTAAACTAACTAATTTAAATTCATGTATGCATACATAGAATCTATTTGATATGTTTGAAGTTGATAAAACACCTTACTTCCCCAATGTTGCACCCCACCCTCTTTCATTAACTCTGATTATTTACTGTTTCCATGATGCATATGGGAGTAGCATCTACAGTTATGAATTGAAGAGAAGACCCACCATTATGTAAACCTCATATAATTCTAACAAAAACTGTTGTTTTCTTCTAAAGCAATGACATTTGATCATTTGCCACTCCCAGTGTTGTGTGAATAACCAGTTGTTTGACAAAATAAATGTCTCAAAGTCCAACTGTAATGAATGAATTATGAACATTGAACCAAAAATTAGATCATGTATCAACTATTTCAACTGACATTCTCACCATAAAGAATTACTTTCATACTGACAAATGGAATATATATATATATATATATATATATATCCAATTTCCTTGTCATTTAACCAAAAAACACTCATCTTCTTAGTGGCTCAATAATGCTGGCTATTTTTTCCACATACTCATCGAATAAAACAATTTGCTACTTGTTCCAAGGTATGAGTATTCCATCAATCATTAGATGCTACAGGGAGGCCAATGCCAGATACACATCAAATTTGTGAATTTGATGGATGAAAATGTAAAACAGAAAAGTGTAACATGCTTTAAAAACACAGGAAAAATCAAAATAGTGTTACCAGTTACAAGTAAGAATAATAAGTTAATAACACAAGTACTTGTTATATAAGTTAGCCATGAGCCTCTTATCTTTCTTTTCATGTTTCCTAATGATGATTATGGATAGATGCGTGGCAAAAGTTGGCTTCACTGAATAGAAAGAAGTGGGTATAAATAGCAGATCTAGTAGAATAATAATAGCATACCTTTCTGCAGAATGCGTCTCTAATGCTTGATTACGAGAGGGAGGAATTCTTGTTTTCGAATTATGATGTTTGCCAGTTGATTCATCTTTTTCCTCTGTGAGAAGGGCTCTGCTGGTCATTTCCTTGTTGCAGTAACCCGAAACACGAGAAAAGTGATTCGTATATTCTGATTCAATGTTTCCGTTATCCTTCTCAGCCTCATTAAAATTTCTTTCATCTCTTGCAACACCCTTCTCTTGTTGCTCTGGGTCACAGTTGTACATTCTTGGATCATCAAACAAGTCCTGCGGCACAATCTGTAGACCAAGCATTTTTAGTATGTTGATATCTACAAGTCTACAACAATAAAATAGTGTGTCACAAACTGGTTTGGGTTATTATCATAACCAGATATCTGGATGTAGAAATCATAATTTGTTGGTAATTGTCAATGATGAGGTGTAGAAAAAATAAATGAATCTAGCATTAAACTGCAAAATATAAGTCATGAAACTACCTCTATAATTGCATCTGAATCACGAGGTCTAGGTGGCCTGGTATCTATAGAAGGAAGACGCTCACCATTCCCACCACCCTCAACTTGTATTGCTCTCCCAGTCGGCTGAGAAATTAAAAAGCAATAATGCAATGAGGCAAATACTAATAACAAATAAGAATATTAATGGAATATTTAAAGAATATAATGATATTCACTCCCTAAGTTATTTGGAAGTGGAAACTCAAGAGTAAGGAGCGGAAGGCAACATAAGTGGGGGAGGAGAAGGGAATGGACAGAAGGGAGATAAGGACAGAATTCCTCTGACCCGTGGAACAGAAAAAAATTGAACAAACATGAAAAGAAAGGAAAGAGTGGGATAAGGTTCTAGAAGAAAAATAAAAAGAAACTTTCCACTCCATTCATCTCCAAATTTCCTAATCCAAAACACGCCTTAAACATAGAGGTTGAATGATAGCAGAGTAACAATGGGACATACTAAGGGTGCCCTCATAACTAACTGTCCTCTTCCTTGACTAGTAAAATTTGATTCCCCGTCTGATTTTCCATGCCCATTATCAGCAGAAATGTCATGACCTGCTGCTGCAGCCAACTCAGGAGGTAGATCTGGATCATATTCCTGAGAGAAAATTGACAAACTATCAACCATTAAGTTTAAGTGTGACTTAAGAAAATTTATGCATGATCTGGTATCTGTACATACCTGCTCTGATCGGCCACTCTCGTACACACGAATCTTACTTTGCATGGTTGATTCTAAACGAAGTTGATCCTGAGAAATAAAAGAACATTAAGAACAAAGTGGCTCAACAATAACTACTAAGTAATATGAGGATTCAAACTTGCCAGCCGCTTGCAATAATCCTTCCACTTATCTTCATCCAATCCGAAATTGAAGAAGTCAGTAATATCAACCCCAGGGTATCTCCATGGTTTTTCCTCAAAACTCTCAATGTCAACATCAAAAACTGTCCTGGAAAATAGAGCAATTGGAGATATTTAAAGCACAAGGGAACCAGTGACATGCTACATGACTTATACAATCAAAAGAAAATCAAGATTGTCATTGTATAAAAATTCACTTTAGCAACAAGGTGTGACATGTTAATCAGAATTGGAATAGCAAGTTAGAAACCCTATGGGAGAATATACGCTAGATGTGACATAGAAGCAAGTTCAGTGACATCTTAAAAGTAGATGTCCAGTTGATATTTCTGCTGAAATTTGAGAAGTTCAGAAACCCTATAGGAGAATATACACTAGATGTGACATAGAAGCAAGTTCAGTAAGATCATAAGTGTATGTCCAGTGGATATTTCTATTGACATTTTGAAAAGTCTAGGAGATTTAAGATACAGTTCTGTGATTATTTTTTTTCAAAATTAAGAAGATGAGTGAGAAATAGAAAAAAAAAAATCAGGTATCAATTTACAAGAATAAATATGAGATACAATGTTCAATTAAGTTAACGAAACAAAGAATGAAGTAAAGGCAAGAGTCACTGAGAGAAGAATAAAGGATGGGATAAATATTTCCAAAAACTCAATTTGACTTAAACACTGAAAAACAAATATAGATGTTATTTATTTAGCAAGAAAAAGATGGAGAATTATAGAGAAAAGATAAGTATTTGCATATAATTTTTATTTTGGAAAATTTTAGAAAATTAATTTGGTGGGTTAAGGTAAATATAATAGCTAGAGATTATATCAATAATAAAGCACATGTATGATAATGCAGCAAACAAAGTTAGCGAGAAAAATAATCCTTTGACTATAGGATTACATCAAGAGACAACTCTGTCCATATCTTTTTATAGGAATCCTAAATGAACTAATCAATCATATCCTAGAGAGATCACATTGGTGTGTGTTATTTGTAAATAACATCATGCTAATTAATATGAGTATAATAAACTATTGAATTGTGAAAGAAATTTTAGAAACTCAATGTTTCAAGTTAAAACAAAAACTGAATATATGAGAAGTAATTCAAGTGACAAAAAAAAAAGAAAGAGAAGGTAATTAAGATGGATAGGTCTGAAACTCGTTTTAGAAATGTTTGTTCTATGAAGATATCACGAAATATGATAAAGAAGGTACCACTAAATTGGAGAGAAGTTTTTAGAATCTAATGTGTAATTGTCATGTGTAACTGTTAATTTTTTTTAAAAAAAAAACTAAAATTGTTAAACGATCCATCATACTTTATGAATTAAGTGTTGGGTATCTAAGAAAACAACACATTGAAAAAAAACGTAATAAAGATGAGAATGCTAAGAAGGATTGTGGACTTACTAGAAAATATAATAAACCTAATACTACTATTTGAAACCAAAAAGAGGCTCTCATAGATGATAAAAATTAAAGAGAATGAACTTACATTATATGGGAATGTTCAAATATTACAAATAAACTATATAATTAAACACTTGGAAACAATTAGACTTAAAAATGAAAGGAGTAGGAGACTAAAGTTAATGTAATTAAAAGTGATTTAAAGTTTAAATAATACTAGCAATATAACCTTAAATATTCAACAGAGGAATAAATCAAATATAACCAACCATGAACAATTAAGAATACTGTGACAGAATGATGAGATGACATGATAACATTGAAATGTCAATAGGTGTTCAGAAATCAGTGATTTTTTTTAGCAATTTCTCCTTCAACTTTTGCTGCTAACTTCATATCATCTTTCATTCCACAAATGATATGACATCAAGATCGATCTCATGTGTATCTTCATCTCTAGATTTGATACTTGAGCATCATATAAGACTAATTTCATATTTTATATAACAATTGTGTGTCCATGACAACTGAAACATTTATTGAACATACAAATGAAATAAGAAATAGTTTTGATATGGAGGCAAATGGTAGTAGGTCTAACCTTTAGTATTTGGTGGGGAGATATTCCCCATTTTACCATTTACTTATCAAACAAAAGAAAATTTGTTTGCAAAATGTGCTTGATGAATTTTATAATAAACTGTGTTCACATGAATAGAAAAAAAGGTGAAAAAGTATCCAGATTCAAGAGAATTTGTGTGGAAAATCATTTGAAGCGGCAGCGGCAAATTTCTCGTTTTCATTTTTCTTTTTCTTTTTATAATGTACTTTTCCCAGTAGATAAAAACTATGAACCAAACACCATTACATAATTACACAAAAGCATCTCTACTAAATATTAAAAATATTTGAATGCAACTTTAGTGCCAATAAACAAAATAGGCAGGTATGCTAGATGAAAAAGGAATTCAATGAAAATGAGAGAATATCTGAAAGTGGGAATCATTAAATAGCTTCAGTAGATATCTTGATTGTTAGGTTCTGTCAAGGATTAGAAAAATCTTTAATCACAATAGTGAGCAGGAAAAAATTTGGTAAAGAAAAACTATAATTATTGCAAAGTATACACCTGAAGATCTTACTTATGTGAAGGCAAGGTGAAATCCAATCCAATGCCAGAGGCACGGACCGAACTATTAGCCCAAGCAGGAAAACCAAAGCTTGTGTTGTAGCTTTTAGGCGCACCAGGAAAGCCCCTACCAGAAGCAGGCCTCCAATCACCTCTTCCTTGACCGGGAATAGGACCTGAGCCAAAAGAAGTACGAGCAGAACTTGGAACACTTGGGACACCACTTGCAGGATCCCCAGGTAAAGGTGTTGCACCAGGTCTTACATACTGAGCAAGAAAGAATTTTAAATTAGATAGATGTTAAACTAGGATAGCTACAGCACATGTTCAATGAGTTCAAGATATAAACATATTGTAAACAAGATTATCAAGTTTATAAATATTAAATTCACTATAAAAACAAATGAATTTTTTGTTTGGAAACATCAAATTTGTGCAAAAATGTGTAGTTATTAGTTGTAGGATCTAAATCAAATACCATGGCAGCATGTATAATTTTTTTTTTACTTACAATTATCTTGTCATTCTTCTTCTAGTCTAATTTGCCTTTTACTTCCAAACAAAATGAAGGTTACAAATAGGTTGATACTATTTTTAGTAATATGCTTTTGATTGCCTTCTTTCTCTGTCCCATTTCTAGTTCTTTTCCAGTGAATGGATTCCACATAACAGTAGGAATAGAAAAACACAAGTGACTATTGAGAATTCTAAATTCAAGATATAAAATTGTCAATTTTGTACCAAAAATCTTATTTTTTAAGACTCAGGAAACAAAGATTAGTTGCCACTAATTCCCAAAATGTTAGGCTGTCCTGCCCAAATTAATATTGGATAGGCATGTGTATAATGAACAACATACACAATTGCAACCAAAAAAACTGGGTTTGGAACTTCTGCATACTTGTTATCTTTCTTTCTGATACATTACTGTTATTTTCAACAATCTGTGCATGTTAAATAACATAAAGTAAGAGACACAAACTCAGTCTGAGTCGTCGAAATATTTCAGTTATGCATTATCAAGCTTATGCAACGTATAAGCAGTAAGGAATTCTGGCATGCATGCCACTGCCAAAGCCTAGCATTCAACATTCATAAACTTAGCTTCCACCTCAATTACAAGGACTAATGTGGTAGAGACAACCTTGAACATCGAATGATGCTGTGAATGAAAACCATGATTGCTGTACCCTATCCTTGCTCCTGGTGCAGCTGCAGCAGTACCTGTTACTTTAGCTACGTCTGACATTTCCTTTCTCTCCCCATCACCTGCCGGCTGCATAGCCTCTTCACTCCAATCTTGCTCCTCCATAATTGGGAGGTGATGCTGCTGATCCTCATCAGTGACAATTACCAGATCCTCTTCCCCATCGTCATCATCGATCCCAACCATATTATGCCTCTCTGCCCCAAGAGGTCCATGATTGCTATCGTTCAGCACAATCTGGAGATCATCTTCGCTGTCACTGTCCCAATCGTCGCTTTGTGATGGTTTCCGCTCCTCACTGTTGCTGCCAACAAAAACTCCAGAAGAAGCTGGACCAGCTGAGAGTCCAGGGATGTGGGGAGCTTGATCAAGATTTCCCGAATTCTGTCCTATTCCTCCTCCGAACAATGAAAATCCATCCTCTTCCGCAGCGTTAAGCTTCCCACCACCGCCAATTCCATCATTCCCTTCTTGAATTCCCGAAACCCTAGCTTCTTCTTCGTCTTCCTCCAAAACCCTAGGCTCACCCTCCATGGGCGCGCTGGGGGCTCCGACCTCTGCCGATCGAGACGGTGGAGTTCGATCGTCGTCTTCGTAGTCCCAATTCTCTCGCGGATCCACGGCGGGGGTTGCGCGGACAGGCATCCAATCCTCCTCCTCGTCTTCCGCTGCTGCCAGGACTGGCGCTATAGCGTGTTTCGAGGACGAAGGGGATTCTACTGAAGGATCAGCACGAGATGCGCCGAACAATGCCTCATCCCCGTCGCCGCCGTCGGAATCGGTTTCCTCGGCATGGAGGCGGGGATCAGGACGGCCGCTAGGTGACGAGGCGGAGATAGGTGACGAAGGGACGGACACAGCGGCGGATTGAAGGACGTCTGTGTAGAGCTCGCCGAACTCGTCGTCGTCGTCCATGTCGGAACCGGAAACGGGTAGAGACGAACCCAAGTAATCCGAGGCGGCGTTATAGATTGAGAGGGGGATCTTTCCTGCTGGGTCGCAAGCAATGTTTTGGCTACTCGCCTAAGCACGCCCACATTGATACCCCGCATATGTTATACAGTGAAAAACTACACCGTCACTATTGCCACGCCCTCGTACCCGCTTCATCATTCGTGTATGTCTCTTGTGTTTTGGAAAAATGGGCGGTGAGATGTTGGGGTTCTTTAAGTATTTTGTGTTTTTCCATGTCACTTTAAATCTTTTCTTAAATTTAAGTTATTGTTAATATTTTTTTCATAGGTTGAGATTTTTTTACACTAATTTGTCAATTGATTATTTACGTTTCAATGTAATTTTATTTTTGAACAATTAATTTATGACTAATAACTTATCTAATGAACTATTTAATTTTCGATTAACTTAGATTAAATTGATGAGATAATAATTTTATTTTACAATAAGTGGTTTACAAAAATTTATAGTCAAATTTTTTAATTGGTATTAGGTATTATATTTTTCGAATTGATTAATTTTGAGATGATAATTAAATTTTTCTAGAGGTCTATACTAAGATGACGTTTGGTTCTCTCCTAAAAATCAGAATAGGAATGGGTATCATAGTATTATGGAATGAGAATGGGTATGAGCTTGAGTATTATTCTTAAAAATAATGTTTAGTTAGTTAAATATATTCAATCGGAATGAACCTAAATTTTCTTTTTTTACCTTTAGAGGAAAATAAGAGAAAAAATTATATGGAAGAAAGAGTTGAATGTGAGAGGAACATATGATGAGAGATAAACTATGATGAGAGGGAAAGTGTGATGGGAAAAAATGAAGAGCGAGAAAGTGTGATGAGAGAAAATAATAATAGAGAGCGTCATAAGAGAGATTGAGAAAAAAAAATATGATAAGAGAGAAAGTGTGCTGAGAGAGAAAGAGTGATAAAAAAAATTAAAAGAGAGGAAGTGTGATAAGAGAAAATGAGAGATTGAGAATAGAAAGTATGATGAGAGAGAAAGCGTGATAAAAAATAAAGAGAGAGAAGTATGATAAGAGAAAATGAGGAGAGAGAGCGTGATGGAAAAGAATGAAGTGATGAGAGAAAACATAGAGAGAGTATGGTAAGAAAGATTTAGAAGAGATAAAGTATAATGAAAAATGATAAGAGAATGAAAAGAGAGAAAATAATGAAAAAGTGTGTGTGATGAGAGAGAATACATAGAGAAATGGTGGGAAATGTATGATAAGAGAGGATGAGGAGAGGAAAAATATGTTGAGAGGAAAAGTGTGATGATAAAATAAGGAGAGAGAAAATATGATGAACGATAATAATAAGAGAGAGTGAAATGAAAGAAAAATTGAACAAATATATTAAAGGTATTTTCGTCAAAAACTTAATTCTCATTCTCATTTCATCAAAACCCAAGGGAGGGGGTGGATTCATCCATACCCAAATTTTTGGATTTCATTTCAAAATCTTGATTCCATTTTCATGAACCAAACATAAGATTTGGGAATGAATCAATTCCTTCATTATCTATCCTCTAAACCAACGGTCACCTAATTACATTTTATTATAGTCAATTGCACTTTATCTTAGTAGATTAAAATAACATAAATAATTTATCCTAACTAAAATCAAAATATTTTATCAATTAAAATAAATCTTTAATTGATTGAAATTCAATTAAGTGATAAATCTAAAACTAAGAAACTTAATAAAAATAGTGTGTGTGATGAGAGAAAATACAGAGAAAATGATAGAAAATGTGTGATAAGAGAGAATGAGAAGAGAAAAAATATGTTTTAGAGAGAAAGTGTGATGATAAAATGAGGAAAGAGAAAATATTGATAAAGATAACAAGAAGAGAGAGTGAAATGAAAAAAAATTGAACAAATATATTAAAGATATTTTCATCAAAAACTTAATTCTCATTCTCATTCCGTCAAAAACCCAAGGGAGGGGGTGAATTCATCCATACCTAAATTTTTAGGTTTCATTTTAAAATCTTAATTCTATTTCCATTAACTAAACACAAGGTTTAGGAATAAATCAATTCCTTCATTCCCTACTCTCTAAACCAAATCGCACCTAATTACATTTTATTATAGTCAATTGCATTTTATTTTAGTAGATTAAAATAACATAAATAATTTATCCTAACTAAAATCAAAATATTTTCTCAATTAAAATAAATCTTTAATTGATTGAAATTCAATTAAGTGATAAATCTAAAACTAAGAAACTTAATAAAAATATTTTTTTCCGGAACATAATTGTGTTTAAAATTATATAACTTTGTTCGTGATGCGGTGACGAGGGGCCCACCCCGCGGAGAGTTATGGCCACGGTATAGGTCAAAGTCAAGGTTGACTAACACCCCATATCCTTGGTCGTTCAGGCAGGCCACTCACCCCGACTGGGATAAAGAAGACTTGATCCAACATCAGTGCAGCTCGGGAACACACCGAGCATCCGATGCTCGGAAAAGCAAGTATCCGCAAAGGCGCACCGAGCGGTAACCCCATTCGCCCTTACATCAATCCTTGAAATCAACGAAGTGGAGTGACGACCGAGCAGACTACATTCAGACACATCGATATTATGCCCAAGCAACCTCCCGGCTTGGCCAGGGAGCAGATTCGTCAGCCAAACACTAATCCCGTTCGGCACATAAGTGGAACAAAGGATAGTGGAATGCTGGTCGAGCGTCTATCCCGCTCGATCTAGGGGCAGACGATGTTTGGACAAGATGAAGGTCGCCCGAGCGGCTCTTTCGCTCATCCCAATAACAGACAAAAGGCGTATTTGTCGGTATCCTTTTGGAAGTCAGTGCGCCGACAGACGACATGGTCAGACAGAGGATCGTACGACGGAAGCTTTTATTGTCATGTCAGAGATATGCTCGACTCATTAAGGTATTGTGTCAGAGACACTTTCTTAACACATATTTTCATGGAAATCGTGGGGAAAGCGCGCACGCCTTGGTAAGTGTGCACGCACTCTACAGGAGCCCTATATAAAAGGGGGTCCAAGCTTCAACGGAGGTATGAGAGAATCCACTGTTGCTGCTACTGTTCGTTATTTTGCTTTGCTTCCACACATCGTCGTTGACTGACTTTAGCGTCGGAGGGCAACGTCGAGAATCCTTCCCTAATTTGGCACTGATGTAGTTATGATTGTAGGGCCACGTGGAGTCAACACACGATCAATCGGAACATCATATCCCCAGCTTCCGTCTTCTCGACTATCGGACATGTTCAGTTCGATTACTTTTATATCGTATTTCTAGTTCATAAATATTTTAATTATTTTTTTAAAACTTTTTTTTCTACCATGTAATTTTTTTATAAAAAAAAGATTTTTAATGTTTTACATCTAAATTAATGCCTTTTTGTTTGTGAGTATCCCGAACCGGAAGAATCAGTTCGACCTATTCCTCTCGTTGAATATATTATACAAAAGTTAACGTTTTCCCTCCCGTGCTCTTGCCCTACTCGACGCCGCCGCCGTGCCGCCGCCGCCCAATCCTTTGTTTCCTCCCGCGCTGCCTCTCTTCCAAACTCTACTCTATTCTTAGCCGCTCACCCTAATATCACTTTCGCTTCGCCCAAACTATAGTCGCCACTTTATCTCTTCTCGCTATCATCAGTAGTCGTCTGCTTAATTCCATTCTTACCTTCCCTCCAAACCATGGAATCAGACTCTATGGATTTCAAGCTCGGAGAGCTACTGAAAGAGGTGCAACTGGATGATTCCATTGTTAAAATTGTAGACCTAGCGGTCGCTTCTGTTGTAGATGCCATAAAGTCGATCCCTGAGCGGTTAGTGAGGGCCGACGAGGCTTCCAGATTCATCGAAGACCTTGGCGTGCCAAGTGAGAAAGTTTCTTTCACGTTCCGTGTCCCTGAGTCCATCCAAGTTGGCGGAAGCCACTCGATAAGTTCGGTCGCAAAACCTGACATTAACGTTGATCTTTTAGTTCGAATGCCTAAGGTGAGTTTTTGCACGTTTTCTAGTTTTCTCGTAGGCTGATCGGGTTTTGCAATAACATGCAATTTTGTGTTTAGGGTTGCTTTCACGAGAAGGATTATTTGAACCATAGGTACCATGCAAAGAGGTTCCTTTATCTCCGGGTTATAGAGAAGAGCTTGGAATCATGCTCTGCTGTTAAGAAGATTGCATGGTCAAGCTTTCAGAATGAAGGCCGCAAACCTGTATTGATAATTTTTCCAGGTTCTTTTTAAAGCGTACTTTAATATCTATACAATTTTGCGTTCTTTCCCTAAAACATTATAAGCACTACAATTATGTTGAACGATGTGATTTATTTGAGGCCTCACCATAGAAGATCATTCTTCTGTTTCTCTATTTTAAGGGCCAGATTATTAATGTCATTTGTTTGGTGACAAAACTAAACTACCTTTCTCGGTGCTGCAGTAATGGACTCTCCAGATCTTTCTGAATGTTTCATTCGGATAATTCCAACTGCAACTTCTTTATTTAGCATGTCCAGGTTGAGTTTGTCGCGAAATAACGTTCGCTCATTTTCACAAGGTAATATTTGTCAGTGGCCTGCCCAGCTGAATTTCTTGGGCTTTAGAGTGCACTTAAATTTTCCTATGTATCATTGCAGAAGATGGTCTTGCCCAAGCAACTCCAATATACAACAGCAGCATCTTGGAAGATATGTTCTTGGAGGAGAACTCTGAATATGTGCAAAAAACTTTTCATGAATGGAAAGTTTTGAAGGAAGCACTAATTTTGCTCAAAGTAAACCTTTGCTGAAAATTGACAATTTTGATGTTCATTACAAAAGTTACTATGAGCATGCCAATTCCAGCTATTTGATAACATAAAAGTTTCAATCTGGTTTAAATATTAGCTCATGCATAAGCATTATTAATAATATGTAGAACATTTTTGGTTAAGTTGGACTGATTAATTGATCTCTGCAGGTTTGGGCTCGGAATAGGAATTCCCTTTATTCACATGACAGCTTAAATGGTTATTTAATATCTATGATTTTGTCGCACCTTGTTGTTGGGTCTGGAGAAAGCCTTATACACAAGTCAATGAACGTGATGCAAATTTTCCGTGTTACACTGAAATTTATTGGTAAAAGATTACTGCTTATTTTCTGTTTCAACGCTATGCACATGGATTTAAGTCCTTGCAATTAACTATTTGCATGTCATCTTAAAAAAGAACTACTCTGTATATGGAGATTTCAATTTGTATAATAACTGTCCAAAATGTCATATTAAAAAGGAAAATTCCATCAATAGGCCTTTGTTCTAAGGACTATTGTCGTTTTATTTGTTTCTATATGTTCAGAAGGTGATATGAAATTCACGTTGGCATTGTTCAAATTTAGTGCAACTGCTAGGTAGAACTTGATATGCAATTAGAACTGTGTTGTATTTAATAATAATCCAATCCATAACCAAAACTCTGGTTCTAAATGGTTGTTGATAACTTAAATTTCAGGTTACATATTGAGTTAAACGTTTCATTGTCACAATTAGTTGTAGTACTATTAAAGGCTCTTGGACCTCTTAAGTTGTCACTGATTCTTATTGTCCTAGTGTTGGGTATTCACCAGGCTGAAGTTAGGCACTTATTTATGAAATATCTAAAATTAAGAAAATATGAAATTATGCAAATAGCTTTTATACGAGTGAAATATATTATATTATCTCATCTCCATGCTTTATAATGTCTAGTTTTCTTTCTTTTTATTTGTTTGTTCCATCTCTGGCAATGAACATAGGAGAGTTGTTTGTGCATGAACTATAACAGGAAAAAGAAAGGTAAAGTGAATGCAAAAAGAAGCTTGCCTTTTTCCACGTATGATTTGGTTCAGCGAGGCACACATCTAGATTCATGGCTGTATCTCATGTAACTTCTTGTTCTTGAGATGCACGATGTCTTGACTTTGTCTTGCCTGAATGCCTCAGTGAGCACCCAACACCTGTGACATTATTGATGAATAGTTGCAGATTCTGATTTGTTGGTCAGTCCATTTTATTGACTTAAGTTAGTATCCTGCCTGAGAATTTGATTGAGATTTGACTCCAGCTCTAATTTTAAGTTGCTGGGTTCAATCAGCTTATCTATTGGAGACAAAAAAATTCAAATTATGTATTGACTTACAGAACAATGGAACTTTCTTTTTTATTGGAGACGAAACTTCTAACTTTAGTTTGAATGTTTGTTTGACACATATCACTCACTCATATATTTTATAATTTATTATATTGTCAGTTGTTCTAGGAAAATAGACATCCAAATTTATTGGTAAATATCTACTGTAGGAAGTAGAGATATGCTCATTTTGGTTTTTGTGCAGTGTTTTTATCTCTGCAATGCCGCAGCCATAGCACTGAGGCTCCTTTTCATCAACTTTAGGATCCATGGATTTACATTTACTAACAAAAGTATAATATTACACCGTGTGTTTCCTTTGTTTCTTTTTTTTTTAATTCGATAATTTGCATTTGAGATAGTTGTATTTTGTCTCAAAATATCTCAGTAGATATGCAGATTTTTAATTTGCACTTTATTTTCTGGCTCCATTTCCTCAAGATACTAAAGGAGTAAAATCATCGTCCAATAATCTTGCACAATTTTTTTGGACACACTGAAAGCTGCTGTATTGTACCTGGTCTGTTACAGTCTCAGGTCAATGTCTACATGAAACTAGTATTTGACCCTGGTGTCGCTGTGGAAAATTTTCCTATTTTCGTTTTTCTCTTAAAAATAGAATTTGAAAGTAGAAGAGATTAGTAAATTATTTAGAATTGATTGGTTTAACACATTTGAACTTACTAGAACTTAATCATATGATAAACTTTTACTTTTTTTCTTTTTAATTTTCAATGCCTTTATTTTATTTTCTAAAATCTGCAAACTGGAAATATGAAATTGTCACAAATAATGGTTTCGGTGCTGGAAGTCACTGCTGAAAAAGGTCAAACCTTCTCCTTGTGGCCTATGTAGATGGTGATTAAGAAGTGCTACACTGCTACCTTCTGTGAAAGATTTATTTATTATTTTAATGTACTGGTGATGAAGCATGTTCCAGTTTGAATGGTCTGAACATATGATATTCTTGACATTCGCCTATACAAATCTAGAATTCCCATTTTTTATTTCTTCTTCATTCTTTGTCTTAATGAAAAAACCTTCTAACTTCTCTTTTATGATTATCTCCATTCAATGCTAACTTATATTCCCTGATTTGCTATTGGTCTGAAAAAATAATTTGTTGAATTGATCAGATTACCTCTTAATTTTAGATAGTGTCTTCGCTTCACAAATATTGAACTTCAAATTGTTTCTTCTCTGCAGCAACTTTAAGCTTGAAAGGTAGACCACTTTTCCTTCACCCTCAAGGCCATTGTAATATAGCGAAGGAGGTATGCATCTTGTGCAGTGGCTTCTGTTTTGTGTCTTTACTTGTTACACGCTAGTACTATGGATTAATTGACTTCTCTATTTTCTAGTATTAGGTAACTAACACTTTATCAGGCACAATGTTTTCCCTTTTGTGCTCGAAGAATTTAGTATTTGATTGTCTGCTTACAAGATCATTGTTCTTTCCTGCATAAATCTGTTCCTTGGTGTGTGAATCTCTTTCAGGATTTGAATCAGCTCGTAAAATCCTTTGATACAGTACTTCTTGATGCATCATGCTCCTTCAACTTGTTGTTTCGCATGACAAAGACAGCATTTGTGGAGGTAACCATCCCTATCATAGTTGTGCCAGCATCCATATCCATCTTCACTGTTCTATTTCACTTTGGCATATACATCTTCCACTTGGTGTTCATTCTGATAATCCTTGGTCATACGTACCTTCCATTGTCAATTATTTGATGTTATTGTTGGTGCTCTGAGAGTATACATGGTTTTTCTTCCACTTCAGCTGCAGGATGAAGTATCTTGGACTCTTAAGTGTATTGACAAATGCAGGGGTGGTGGATTTGAGGAGATTTTCATGACAAAGGTTGACTTTGCTGCTAAGTTTGATTCTTGCTTGAGGTAATCAGTCTCCCAATAAAACTTGAGACCTCAGACTTGTTTTTTGAACTTGATGGAAGCATATAAGTTATAAACCACAAAAGTTTATTGAAACCTGGAACATGTCCTATATATATTGTATACACAATATCTAGTTTTCTTTTCTTTTCTCTCTTTTTTTATTAGAAAATTATCATACCCAAACTCCTGTTAATTTCTTCAAAAGATGTTTCCTTTCATAGCATAATGTTTTTCAGCGTTTGCAGTAATTTTCACCAATAAACTTGATGGATGAGTTCACTAGTTTTTGAAACACTATTCTCTTGTTTCTTTTGTTCCTACATGGGCTACTAATTAATGATGTGAAAACTGAGAAGCATGAGAAGGTTATTGGAAAATTTGTTGTTCTAAAATTTGATTATATGGAAGTTTTTACTTTTTGATCCTCTAACTCTTTCCCTTTCCCTCTCTTTGTCCTTCTAAATTACTGTAATCAAGGATCAAATACTGATTATAGTTTAGCTTAACTTGTACACTTTGTAACATATTCTGCATCTTTGTGCCTCCATGGAGACTTTGAAGCTTTTTCTAATGGGATCAGTATCTTTATTAAACTGAATCATAATGGTCACTTCAGGGGGTGGACATTGATGGTTCATACAATACTTGGTGATTTTTGTTTCTGAATTCTTGTTGGTCCTCATAGTCCTTATTTTACATTTTTTTTATTTTTTGATATTTAATGATAAAATGATTGTTACTTTGAAATCCTTCAGCAAGTTCACTTATTTCCAAAATTTTGATGTTATTTACTTCCTCTCATTACAGGATAAATTTGAAAGCTAATCCTAAAATTTGTTCGGGAGATTTTTGTATGGACAATGAATGTTGGAGAATTTACGAAAAGAATGTCCAATCTCTACTGCAAAGAGGGCTAAGTGATAGAGCAAAATTAGTTCGTGTAGTATGGAGAAGTACACCTTTAGATTGGAACATAGAAGATGTATGCACTATGCAGATTGGTGTACTAATTTTATTTCACTTTTATCATTACTTTTTTTATTGAAATTAATAGTGCTTGCTTGCAGGGATTGTCATATTTTGGTAATGAGCCAATCATTGTCGGAATATTAATCAGCTCTCAAGAGAACAGCTTCAGAGTGGTTGATATTGGTCCAAACCCAGAAAATAAAGAGGAGGCAATTTCTTTTATCTTTTTTTTTTCTGAACTTAATTCAGTAGTTAGTATGATTATCTTATCTTTACATGTACAATTAAGGATAAATGGGTTCACTTATCCTCCAGGCTATGAAGTTTAGAAAATTCTGGGGAGAAAAAGCAGAGCTTAGGAGATTTAAAGATGGGGCCATTGCAGAAAGCACAGGTGGCCTTTTTGTCTTCTAGCTTATATACTTGTGTTTAGTCGGGATGCCTTCTGATTTCACTAAAAATCTAAAATCATTTTGCCTTGTTACAGTATGGGAGTGTGAGCCATGGGAGAGACATTTGATAATTAAAAGAATTTGTGATTACTTAATCTCTAAACATTTACTTCTTTCTAAGGAAGACATAGTTCATGTTGTTGATCAGCTGGATTTCTGCCTGCAAGTTAATGGTAAAGGTAAGGCTGTTCTTGCTTTGTTGTCCCTTTTTTTTTCCTTGTGCTGTTGTCTCGTTTCCTTTTTTTTGTGCATTTTGCGCTCAATTATCTACCTTGTCTTTCTGATTCTCTAGATCCTGTAGCATTTTCTAGTGTGCTGCTAGAGGCTTTTGAGCTTTTGTCAAAGCGGTTGCGGCTTTTAGAGGACATTCCTCTGAAAATATCCAGTGTGCAGCCACTTGATCCAGGTTTTATTTCTATGAGCTTAAAGAAACATTGAGGATATAGGTTGTAAAATTTAATTTTATTGTCATATCAAACAAGGTGGTTTAATTCTTGTTTAGAACCATATTTACAAATTTGGTTATCTATTTACCAAGGAGATATAGATGATTTTTTATCCTTTTTTTTATGGAGAATAGATCAAGCTTGGAGCCTTTAAAAAAAGAACCTAACCCTTTTATTTTGATAATCTTCAGTTTTATAATATTTTCTCTTTCGGTGTTGGTTCTTTGTGTCAAATTGTTCGAATTTGGTGTTGCATCAGTAGATATTAGTGTGTTTAATTTCCTCTATGGGTCTTCTGTTCACTTCCATTTTGACATTTGTTAATGATGACAATCTTCCCAACAGGATGTTTGCAAACTTGGCATACATTTAGATATGCGGTTACACCCTTCTGGTAACACACATTTGCCACAAATCCTTTGATACTTCCTAACAACTCTTATATGCCTAACAGGATCTATGCAAATTAATTGCCAAAAGCAACCATTGGAAGGTTTTGTTAGTTTGTTTCTCTGTTGTGGATAAACTTACCTTAATAGATGAAATTTTAGTTACGATAAAGGGTGAGCAGTATTTTTTACCTTAAATATGTTTTTGTTGTGCTCCCTTTTATGCTCCTCATGGTTTGTTTTGCCTGTTATGTTTGAGGGTGTATGAGCATATCCAGTTTTCCTTTTTGCACTATTGTCTGTTTATACAACTGTCAATTATTTGTTGCTATTCTGGGTGATGAAAAATAATTCAATTCATTAGTGTCATTGACTGCTTCTGCTATATCAGTTTGTACTGTCATTATCAGCTTCAGGAATAATACAAAAAAAATTGTATTTATTCTTCTTCCCATCCTTCAGCTTTTATGTGATATGTAATTTGGCCTGTGAAAATGGCTTAGTTTGATTGGTTTTATCTGAGTTATCGTATTTGTTATTTTTTCCATTAAATTATAATATGCATCCAGCTTGTCTTGTAATCCTGTTTTTGATGTTGCATCCAGCTTGTCTTGTAATCCTGTTTTTGATTTTTTTTTTTCCCCTGGTATTACTCTCTTGGTTTTTATTTGGCATGTGCACATTTTTTTGTGACTAGATATGATCATTGCATGAGTAAGGAATCTACATTTCAGTGAATTAGTGTATAAATTTGTATTAGTAGGCCGTGTTAATTCTTGTGCAATAAATTTGTCTGTTTGCCATTGCATTCTGCATGATTTGCAGTTTAAAAGTAAACGTTTTGTCTTCTTTTGACCTGCATAACCACATGACTGAATTAAGTTTTCATGTAGCATTCAGGCATACATCTGTTTTTCCTCCCCAACCTCATCCTCTAGCTTATGAAACAAAATATGGCAAAAAGCTGCCGAAGTCAGCTACAACCTGTATTCCAACACTAGAAGTCATGATTCAGGTATTGCTATATGCAGGTCCTCTTCTTGGTTATTTATTTAGGGTGGTTTTTAAATACTTTTTGATACTTGCTCATCTTAGTTTCATTTGCTATCATGTACAGTTGGAGGGATCAGGCAATTGGCCGTTGGATTCTGTAGCCATTGAGAAGACTAAATCTGCATTTTTGCTAAAAATTGGAGAAAGGTAGGAAGTTTGTTGGAGTACTACTGTATGGACCTGACCTTATGTTACGCTAGTTGATCAATTTTGTCTTGGATGACTGATGATTATTTTTATGCAGTCTTGAGGAGCGCTGGAGTGCACTTTGTGTTGCTGCTGAAGACGAGGTGAATATACTTATGTCTGGTTATTCATTTTGTCTCAGGATTATGCATGAGAAAGGATTAAACATGTTACAAACACAAGGTTTGGATACTGAGTCTGCAATCGATCACTTATATACTATTATTTTGATTGTGATGCTTATATGCCTATGCTCTTCTAGGTGTTGTGGATAAAAATGAGATTTTGTCAATAGACAAAAAACTTTTTATGTGGAGCCAGCACTCCAGTATGATTAATGGTTTACATGGCTGCTACCCTACATATGGTCCAGTAGTTAGGTAAAATTTTCTTCAGTTTGAACTTCTGCTACCCCACAGTAGTTCAGTTTCTCTCAAATTTTAGTTGTCGTCTTTTTTTTGTCTTATCTTGCTTTGTAGGCTTGCAAAACGTTGGGTTGCTGCACACCTTTTTTCTTCATTTTTGGAAGAGGAAGCAGTTGAATTGATAGTTGCTTACCTTTTCTTGAAGCCTTTTCCTTTTCATGCTCCATGTTCGAGGGTTACTGGTTTTCTAAGGTATTCTCTATCACTTTTCCTATCAAATCATCTGTCTACAATTTTTTTGTTAATTTTTGGTTGCTGAAAAGAAGCTGCCAATTTCTGAATTTGGTAAACTATCTCATGCTTTGATTTTTTGTTTCTAAACGTGGCAAATAGTATTTAGATCATCATTGCTTATTATTCTTTTGTTGATAGTCAAGTTGTTTGCTGGATGTGATTGGTTCATACTACTGAGTGACTGCTGCATGTGCCCTTTGTGCTGCTTCTATTTCATGCCCTAAAAGAAATGTTGTTCTTGTTTCTTGTCTTTCATATTCCAGTCTGTAAATTATTATACATGAGCAAGTGACCAATGATCATCAAAGTGGCTACTCAAATTGAGTATCATGGGAGTAACGTCTATAGGGGCATGTGTGGGACAAACAACGGACTTGACTATGACGATCAGAAATAAATTAAAATTTGTAGTTTAGATCTGACTTAATTTATTTTATAGAACTGATTTATTGTAAGTCAGACTATTTTATCCCATTTCTTCACAACATTGATATTTATATCCCTTTTCTGTACATAATGAAACTGATCCATATTCATCTGTCTTATTTTAGCTCGGTTCATTTTAGGTTTATTTAATACAAAAATCTTGATTACATTTGAGAAGTTTCTTGTCCTCTAATCATCTTTCTCTTTGTGAGTTCTCTAATTTGTTCTACTATGCCAATTCAAACTCAATCACAGGTTTTTGCGGTTTCTCTCATGCTATGATTGGACCTTCTCTCCTTTGATAATTGACATAAATGGGGACTTAACACTGAAGGACGAAAATGAGATCAATGTAATTAGTCAATCAATGTTTATCTTATTTCATTACTGGTTGAGATGTAGTCTTTAAGGAATTTTGATATGCACACATGATAGAATCATTGTTCATTTGCCAGGAAAATTTCATATCAAGAGGAAAATATTATGAAGAAAATAAAAATATCGCACCATCCATGTTCTTAGCTGCTCCATATGATAAAACATCTAAAGCCTGGACAAGGTTGTCACCAAACCGATCAGTAAGTGATTTTCTTGATTGTACATTCATCTGCATATTTATTTCAAAATATGTTAATTTATTTCCTGGTTTTTAGCTGGTATGCTCTTCAATACATATTATAATTTTGTCAGTCAGGCACGATAATTGTTCTTGATTTATTTTATATAATTTGTCCATTTCCCTCTTTGCTTTACGACATCATTGAGACTATCAATGAGGTATTATAACATAAGGTGAGCTTATGCATTCACACTTGCCAAATACTACTATCTTTTTTTTCACTTCTTTTCTTAAATGTATCTTTATCAGAATCAGTTCATTGTTCAGTTGCACTTTGTTTTCTCACTGCATTTACCACAAGTGTAGGGAACCAGAAACAAAACAGCTGGAGGAAAGAAAAGCATTAAAAAAACTTCTCCAGATATCACTTAGATTGCTTTCATGAGAAGAAAATTCACTTTCGCATAGAATGAAGCTCAAATTCAGGCTTAAATTTTTTTGATTTTTTTTCTTGAATTTTCTAATCTCTTTTTTTTAATTTATGTTTTTATTAATCTATGGTAAATAAAGTGTTGAAAAATTTCTCTCCTTTTTTTCCGTCAAAAAGGGAATGATTCCTTTGCAAGAAACAAAACCTAACTTGGACTGATGTGCTGTTATACTGTGCTCTCTTATCTATCAATATATCTTCAGCATGCCTTTCAGCTAGTTTATATATTGTAATAGATATGCGATTGCTTTTGACACTGAATGTAGCAATTTGGTTTGGGTGCAAATTATCTTGAGAATTAGACACGATATGGGTTAGGATGTTATGATTCTGAGGCTTTTGTAGGAAAACTTAAATAGTTAGTGAACCAGTAATTGCAAGAACAATGCATTAGTCGGTCAATATGACCTTACATAAAACTCAATGCCAATACTTGTCAGCATTTATTTTATGATCCTAAGTCATATTCTGTTAGTAGAGACCTCCCTCATGTAAAAATTAGAATCCATAAAAAAGCAAGCTTATTTTTTCTTATAATTGCACCAGGATGTGATGAATCATAACTGGTTTCATATTTGAACGAGTTTTTAAATGTTAATTTGACATCCAAGTATGGTCGGCGCTAACCACTTACATGAATAATTACTTCTTTTCATCTGTCATGTTTTAATGATGAAGACCAGTAACTCATCTACTATATTGCTTCATTTTGAAACTTTGATTCGACTGGTCATTTTATTATCTTTTTTTTCTGTAAAAGGAGCTTAAGCGCATATGTTCATATGCTCGTAGCAGTGCTGACCTTTTGACAAATCTCATTCTACGTGGTGCCGATGGTCCTTACACATGGGAGGTAAAATTGTATTACCTTGTGTTCTTTGGCTATATTCTCTCTGAATTCTAACATTGATTTCTTTTTCTTGCATCTGGCTGGCAGTGTCTTTTTCGAACTCCTTTGAACAACTATGATGCTGTTGTTGTTCTCCATCATGATAAGCTTTCTACTCCCCAGCACCTTCTCTTCCCAGCTGTCGTTGACTTCGGTTAGTGTTTTGCAGATCAGGGATGTGCACATTTCACTAGCATAAATCTCATTGTGTTTGTGATTTACTTTCAGGGAAGCTTGTCATTTGTGGGAAAGCAAGCAACCTTTTCCTTCCTTACACGACTCTCGATGGAGTACAAAGCTTAGAAGAAGCAAGAAATAAATTGATGGTTGGTTTTGACCCAACCAGATGTTTTCTGCAGGATCTGAAGGTAAGTTCTTAAACCTATCATGTCATGAACTGAAGACGAGCTTATATTTGGAATGCTCTTTATTTTCCATCTGCTGTATATTGGCTTCAGAGAGAGTTCCCAACCACTTTCAAGATATGGTATGATTCTCTTGGGGGTGATGTACTTGGCTTAACCTGTGATAAAAAGGATTCAAGGGTAAACATCATTTATTTATACATTTCTCATTTAAAGCGTGCAGACTGTTTTTATATATGCTTTATGTGTAGAAACGTGGCCGAGATGGAGCGGATGAGAGCAGCATTGAGCTAACAGACGCCCTAAAGAAAGTTGGGGAGGTTGGCAAGGGTCTTGTAAAGAGTGTACATCTTGTCAAGGTACCTAAATTGCAGCAGTAAGAAACTTTTCAGAAAGAAAGTTAACTAATTGTTGGGCCGGTCAAAGGCTAACAAAGGAGGAAAATGCCTGATATGGACTGTCAAGATGCGCACTGGCGTGGAATAGCATTAGAGATGATTCAATGTCTATGAATTATCAGCTTTTAACTTAACAATTTTATAGCTAATAGCCAGCAGAGAAGACAGAATGTACGAGGTGGAATCAATGTTTGCTCACGGGCAATCATTTAGTTCATTTTAGAGGAATAATTATTTATGCACGATTTTGTTTTGTATGATTTTATGTTGCATTTTGTAATCAGCTATTATTTTTTCATTTCCATATGCCTATTAGATTATCTAGTGAACAGGACTGCGAGAGAGATCTGATAGTGGTGATGTATTGGTTGCTTATGGGTAGTGCAGATAACTTTTTGTGATTTATCAATGCAACTTTTTACTAATTTCCTGGTACAAAAAGCGATTCTCATTCCTGCTTCAGTAAGTTCGTTGCACATAGAAGAAACTAATATGGTCATCAACCGCTTAAGCTAAAATTCGACTTATCTAATTCTAGTAAAGTTGATGTTATGATCTGAGATTAGCATTTTTTGTTTCACAAAAGCAATTTACCTATTCATGAGTATGAGGTTGATATAGTTGCGAGGAAAATTTTCATTGATCATCATGATAAATCTAAAAAATATAAATAGATCCAACAGATGGCCTAGTATCGGTTCAAACACCGCGAACATATGGTGAGTTTTGAATCCTCCCGTTTCTACTTCTTACCATTGCTTCTATAAGTGCACCATGTCGGGGAGGGGGTACTGGTCTCATTTTTTCATAGGTGGAAATTGATACTGTCAGTTATGCTTATGCCACTCTTTAATCAATGGTTTACCGAGGTTTCGGACGATCTAAGATTGTCAAAATTGGCCTTTTATAATAATGACTTTCAATATTACTTAAAAGAAAAAAAACAAGGAAAAAGTAAATCAATGTTATGGTCCCTAAAGTGTGGGACTGACTTTGCAGTAGCACCAAGCTTCAATAGATTCTCATCACCAAGCATGGATCACTGTGGGGCTGCAGCAGCAATAATTGAAGCTATTTAGTAAACGATGACATGCTCTTTAGTAACACAGGTGATTCAACTAATCATTCTGCTAATGAAAGCCTTAATTATACCTTGTTTTCTATCAATTCAATCCATCGAAAGCAAAGCAGTGGTAATTCAGCTAATGATTCTGCTAGAGTTAGTTGCAGGTAGCCCACCCAGATAGTTAGGAACAGTGCCGCTTGTTGATGATGTTGATTCTGCTAGTGATGATATGGATATATGGGGGTGGTTAAGTTAATACTGACTAAAATATTCAATTTTGTACTGAGATCGTGCTTGTGAGTTGGGATTGCATTCTCTTCTTTGCTCACTGGAACGTGACTACTGAGATAGTTAGTGCTCTTTGCATCTTCAAGAGATGATTGGGGCAATCCACAAGGTCCGGCGACAATGCAGGTCAAATTGGGACTGAGGTTCAGTAAATTTTAGACAAGCACAAGCTTAAAAGGAAAAGAGGTAAATGAACATATTTATGATGGTGATGCTAAAGGTGATGAAGAAAACGCAGATGAAGATGATGGTTCATGGTTGGGATCATTTTCAATCTTTTCCTGCTCTGCAAGACTGCAACTGATTCTGCAGTCGAATGTCACATGATGGTGCAGCAAGATTGGAGCCCGCCCTTCACTTGATCCAGCCGACAATAGCCATGATCACCCTGGTGCACCTCCCATGGTGAAGACAAAGAGGTTAATGATACAGATGGTGTATCACCAAAAGAACCACAAACCTTGGCGTGGATAAACTAGGGAAGACTCGAGTGTTTCACAGATAGAAGAGATAGTCGTGCAAAATAGTTGTGAAAATCCGCCAAGAGTTGTTAGTATTGGGATACATAAGGCACATACACCGCAATTGCTGTCCGGCCATCCTTTGTTCGAACATGATTTAACAACAACCAAAAAAAATGATTACCTATTGCATTATCTCGAGTCTGAGAGTATGAAGAATCGTGATGATTGAAGAGTAGACAACAATCCAAGGCAAAAAAGACACTGATCAGAACAATGAGATTGAGGGACCAAGAAACATTTTTTTTCTTCTTTTTTTTTTTTCCAGAATTAATCAAGTAGACTATAAGGACGAACGCCGATCAACAAACATGAAACGCCATTGAACCACAACCTTTATCCATATAGGACGCAATGCAAAACAAAGTGAACCGAACACAAGCGAACAACAAATTGAAAAGTTCCCTCAAGCTACAACTAGAACAAAGACTAGATAACTACGAAGCCCATCCGTCAAAGCGCGACAACGGCATCGAAAGATTACGTTCAACTCCTCCAGCTCCCATCGGACGCACCGCCCCTCGAGTAGCGGGAACCGCCGCCGCCGCCGCCACCATCACCATAGCCGCCGCCGCCGCCGCCTCCATAGCCACGTTCACGACTATATCCACCGCCGCTGCCACCACCTCCACCGCGGCTGTACCCTCCTCCTTCACGACGGCCGCCAGCGTATCCTCCACCACCACCACCACCACCGTAGCCACCGCCTCCGCCACCGTACCCACCACCGCCTCCACTTCGAAAACCTCCACCCCCTCCGCCACTGCCGCCGCCATTCCTACGGTTTTGGGCTTCATTAACAGTGATATTCCTTCCATCGAGGAGCTGTCCGTTCATTCCCTCGATAGCGTCCCGCATCGACTGCTCGTCCCGGAAAGTGACGAACCCGAACCCCCTCGACCTCCCAGTCTCCCGGTCGTTGATGATCTGCTCCCAAAAAACACGAAGAGGCACGATCGGATCTCAGATCTAGAAATATAGAAACAAACCAAAACAATATGAGACTAGATCTAGGATTTAGAATAGATCGTCACCTTCGACTCCAGGATCTCGCCAAAGGAACTGAAAGCCCGTTCGAGGGAGGAGTCATCGGTGGCCCAAGCCAGACCGCCGACGAAGCATCGGAACTCGACATCAGAAGCCGCCATGGACAAGGAACCGAACCGGAACAGAACCCTAGATCCAAGAGGGGGAGGAGAAGCCAACCCACCCCTTTGAGCGCACGAGAAAATCAATAACGCTCCACCTCGCGCATTTAAAGACCGGGCGACGGGCCGATGCGGTGACATTACCGGGGGGCGAGGTTTTCTTTATCCCTTCTTGGGGCGCCTCGCTCGCGGCTGTTTTGTTACCGCGGAGGAGCGGACGCCCGGCTACTTTAGGAAAGCTGTCACCCCAATTCTTATCTCGTCCTACGTGGCGGTCGCCAATCCAACAGTGGGTCCGATTAGTGAGGTGATGGACCGATGTTGCGTGTCCCGTGGACTTCGGAGAAAATATCTGATGAAGTAATTTACTATTATGCCCATGCACCGGATCGAGGATAATATTCTCTTGATTGTGCCCGTGCGCATCAACGAAGGAAAGAAAGGCATTTGAACTTTTATCGCCAATGGGTCTTGTTTGATGGGCTAAAATTTTTATTTAGGCTTTACGGCCCATCAAATGAGCTTAATTCATGACGGAAAAGGACGATGAATTAATCATTCCAATCCATCAATTGTGGGAACCTAGTTTAGTTGGCACATTTTTTATTTTTATTTTTTAGAAAATACATATTTTTTAGAAAATAAAAAATAATTTTTAGATATTTTTTATTTTTCTAAAAAATACTATATATATATATTTTTAAAAAAATAGACATGAAAAATACAAATCAAATAATATTCTAATAGAAATATATATTTTTTAAAAAATAAAAATAAAAAACGTACAAACGCACCCTTAATTTTTACCCTAGGCTACAAGAAAGTCTACGTAATCACTCCATGATTTTATTTTCACACATTGCAAAATATTTTACTATAGTGAGATAGCAAACTTAGATGTTGGGCTTACTGAACTGATCAATTAAAATTTCTCATAGGATCGAATCAATTCTCTCCGAAATTAAACCGGCCGGGAGGGCTATCTGATGCCAGATATTAAAAAAAAAAAACATTCTTTCACCGTCAAAATCATGCTAAGTGGAGAGTGCACCACCAAAAGCACCTTTCATATTGCAGCTTGGGTCCACATAATGAATTATGCGAATCTTTTCAAGACGGTTTTGATACTTAACGTCAGTAAAAGTTACACAAGTTGGATATAACCGACAGATACAATGAGACGTCTTGACCTGTTTTTTTTTTTTCATAGCAAATTTAAGACTATAATGTTTGGAAATTTCAAAACTTGAATCACAAATAATTTTTCTACCTTTGTTTGTCTAACCAAAGGTCGGCATAGGAGCAGTACGAGGATCTTGATGGACTTGAACCATCATCCTCTAGTGCCACAATGTTAAGGCCGATCACTCTGTGATTTTGAGCTTAAAGATCCTGCAACAAATTAAAATAGCTACATCATTTTGATAAAACTTATATTAAATTAGATAAATATATTTAATATACATATATTATATTTGAGAGATGTCATAAGACAATCCGTCTTATAGAATATATTAAATATCTGTGATAAAATTCATAATATGAAAAAATTTATGATTAAATCACAACTAGTGAATATCTATACACATATAATTATAAATGTATTGAAATATTCCCTAGTCGATAAATTAATGAGTTTAGATAACATCGATTATGAGAGATTAGCGCATGTAATACTCCTTGGTTTATCTAAGCAGCTGCTTCTTACTGGCTGAAGATATTAAGATATTAAAAGTTAAACGTTGATGCTAATTAAGGATAACTAGTTCATTGAAGTGACTTCATATTTTAATTTAGAAATCTAATATTCAGAAGGGTATTTTAGTAAATTAGTGACAATTGTGGGATTGTATTTATAGGCGTTTTGAGTATTTTAAGTGATTTATGATCTGGTGTCTGGTGAATTACCGATCAATTTATTAGGGCTAAATGCTTAAGGATTAGTAGGGCAGAGGGGTTGGGGAACGGTGATCTATGGTTCGTGATTCTCTTTCCCCACGACAACATGAATTCTCAGCCTATTATTCTCGATCAAGAGGAGGATAGTGAGGAGGAGGGACTAGAGGGTGCACTAGCTGTATCTACTACTACGAGGGATTTAGATGTAGATGAAAAAATGTGTTCGCAAGGCAAGGCCTCCAGCTCCAGAAGTGCCAAACAAAAGAGAATCTTGAAATCAAAGTGGTGGTGATATTTTGAGATGCTTCCTAAAGTAAAGGGAGAAGATTTGCGTTGCAAATGTAAAGCCTGTGGGATTACATATAAAGCGGAAGTAGCATGGGTACAAGTAATGTAAAATACGGTGCCCAAATAATAATTAAATAATAAGATTATTTGACATATAATTTTATTAGATTTTTCAAGAATTTTTAAAAATTTTCTAGAAATTAATTGAAACTCGTATGATGAATTTAAGAGGATAAATTTATAAACTTCGTAAAAGCCCGTTTAGATATCCCAATTAAGTTAGGAGTTGATTGATTAAATTAACCTAAAGTTAGTTAATTAAAGTATAGGTATAAAAATATAACCTAGGTTTCTTTTTTCCTCATCACGCCAATTTCTCTTCCTCCCCCACCCTCTCGCGACGCCGCCCGAACCCCTCTTCATCCGCTGCACACCTCTGCCTTCCTCTCTCGCGTCGTCGCCCGACCAAGCCACGCCGCACCACCAACCGCCCACCGCCAGCTGTCGTCTCGGTACCGTGCACTCTCCCTCGCGTTTTTGCTCTGATGCCTCTGTCGTGCCAGCCGTCCGTGAGGCCACAACCAGTGCCGTCTGTGAGGCCACAGCCGGTGTCGTCCTTCTTTAAATCAGTCGTCGGCTGGGAGAGAGATCACCACTGTCTGAGCTGATGCCGCCCTCTTCCGATTGCTCGTTGCGGCCGGTCACTGAGCCCCGACGCTAACAAGCCAACCACCAATCCTGAGATGCCGGTGCCCTATGATGCAGTCGTCGTTGATCTTCAGACTGCCCCTTCCCTTTTCAATAGGCTGAGCAGTATAGCTCTGCTCCGACCACCATAGCTTCACCAGCAGCTAGTCCGGATGGGTGCCCCGCTGGCCACAGTGAGTTGCAGCAGTAGGGAAAAGAAGCCAGAGGTTTGATTCGGGTAACAAACCACTTTTGTTAAACCTAATTCACTAACGATTAGTTCTTCGATTTAATAGGCGATTAGTGGATATGGTGATCAATAAGAGATTAAGTTACTATTGTAGGTCCCTTTGGAGGCCGACAAGAGGGGAGGGGTGAATTGCCCTACAAAATAAAACCCAAAACTCTTCTCGGATATTCAACTAACTTAAAAGAACTTGTAATTAAAAAAGCAGAGACTAATTAAAACAGAAAATAGACACAGAGGAATTACTTGGTTTGCAATCAGAGGATTGCTAATCCAAGGCAAAGATGGCGCACTAATTGATTCTCCTCTGGGCGGAGTAGCCTCTTACAGCGTTGAAAGCACAGAAATAAATAACACAAATGAAAGCACTGGATTACAAGTAGTTTTTCTTGATTGATTATTGCTTCTGGACCAAGGCTATATTTATAGTCTTGGTCCGGGCGCCTAGAAGGGTTCCGGGCGCCCCCGGGGGGATAAACTTTATCCCCCAACGATCAGATTGCGAAAATCGCGATCCTGGTCAAAATCATGCTCCGGGCGCCCGGAATGGTTCCGGACGCCCCGGACAAAAAGTCAACTGTGGTTGACTTTTTGTCCGGGATCACTTCTCCGTCAAGTCCCAGTCTCGGTCCGGGTCTGTTCGCTCCGGCTCCGCTAGCTTGGGTGATCTCGTCCTTCCGGAATAGGGCTTACTCGAACCCATGTTCCGGCCTTCTCCTCGAGCAGCCTTCCTTCCCGGTTTCTCGTCCCTCGAGCGCCGCGCACGCTCTTCTCGTCCACCGGTGTACTCTTCCGCGGACACCTCGTCCCTCGGACGCACAGAGTCCGTCCTTCTCGTTAGCCGCGTCTTCCGCTCGACTTCCTGTGTTCCTAAGCTCCTGCACACTTAGACACAAGGGTTAAACAACGCAGGACCTAACTTAGCTTGTTTGATCACATCAAAACACCTTGGGGTTCCAACAATCTCCCCCTTTTTGATGTGAGCAACCCAAGTTAAGTTAGGGTAACCATATGCAATAAAAAATAATTTATATTAAAATAAGTCGAAATATTTTTCAATTGAAAAATTATATAGTACCTCCCCCCTAGACTTAACATACTTCTCCCCCTTTGATCACATAAAAATTGGGGTTATAAAAAAAATCTAAGGTAAATTCAAACAAGAACTTTTAAGTGTAAAATATTTAGTAAAGACACTCTTCAGAATTTTTCGTTTGAAAATTTTTTTTTTCAGATAAGAACAATCATAAGTGTTATCATTTTTTAAAAAAAATTATAAGGCAATTTATAAAAAAAAAAGTTAACTTTAAAAAAAATTCTAAGTCAATTTTCATAAAAATTTCTAAGATAATAAAAAATTTCTAAGTTAAGTTAGAAAGTTTTTAACTATTTTCTAACACAAATTGAATAACTCTTTTAAAGCATTAAGTAATTTAAATTAATGTTTTTCAGTTAGTCAATTAAACTTTTCATTTCAATAGTTGACTTCCAGGTCGTGGCGAGGCACTAGGCCTTCTTGGTTATTGGAGCAACAACCACTTCCTTAGACAAATCCTCATAAAGAAATTAGTTGTTTAATTTCCTTGCTGAAAATGCTAAGTCTGACTTTAATTTTAAGTTAAACAGGTTTTTGGAATCCAGTAAAGGTTCCTACCTACAGGATTAACCAAGTATTTCCTAGGTATATAGATTTTTGATATATTACTAATTTGACTTTGATGAAATCTATAATACCAATTTAAATTTCTAAAAGTAGGAATATTTGAACCATTAGATTTTTTCAATCTTTCTATTTCTTCTTTTAGTTTTTCATTTTCAATTTTCAATTTTTCAAAATCCTCTATAAGACATGATTTTGCCAAAATTCTCTTTGTTTCTAAAATTTCATTTTCTAATTTGGCATTTTTATTTTCTAATTTATACATGGATTTAGTCATAGCTTTGATACCGAAGTAAAGCGATCGGGGGTAAGAGGCATACCTCACTTACCATGTCGGATTTGAAGCCTGAATCTCCCCCTGCTTCACTGCTTTCATCCGAGGTCGCTCCCCCTTCATTGATGCTAGGTTCTGATATACTTTGTCTATCGTAGCTTGCCATTAGTGCTATTCCGGCATATTCGTGAGCTTCTGATTCGGATGAAGAAGTGTCGTCCCAAGTTGCTTTTAGGTTGTGTTTCTTGAAAGACTTCCTTTTGGCCTTTTTGAGTTCTGGGCAGTCTTCTCTTAGGTATCCCTCCTTCTGACACTGGTAGCACCGCACCTTTCTTCCACCTTTTTGATTCCTTTTATTCTGCATTTTAAATTTATTAGATCTAAAAAACTTTTTAAAATTTCTTATCATGTATGCTTCTTGATCATCTTTGGAGTCTGACTCGAGTTCATCCTTCTGGGTTACGTTCAGCGCCATAGTCTGGGTTGTATCCTTTGTCATTCCTGCATACCTGGTTTCATGCAATTCAAGAGTAGAAAACAACTCTTCTAAAGTGCTTACCTCCAGGTCTTTTGAGATGTAGTAGGCGTCGACGATTGATGTCCATTCCGGAGTTCTTGGAAACGCGTTGAGCGCGTAGTGTATAGTGTCCCGGTTTGTTATCGTTTCACCGAGGTTCTCGAGACCAGTAACTAGTTCTTTTACCTTTGCGTGTAAACCGGCTACTTTCTCACCTTTCTCCAGACGGATGTTCATTAGTTTGTTGCGGAGGATGTCCCTTCTAGCGAGCTTTGCTTCGGACGTGCCTTCGTGGAGTTCCAAGAACTTCTCCCAAAGTTCTTTAGCAGATAAATAGTTTCCGATGTGGTTGACCTCTTGAGGCGGTAACACGCTCAGCAGGTGATGTTCCGCACGGCTGTTTGCTACCGACTCATTCTGCTCCTTCTTTGTCCAATCGCTCTCTTCTTTTTCTTTTCCATCTTTATCTATTGGAGGTACAAAATCATATTTCATAATAAATCGAATTTCAAAATCTATTTTTAGGAATACCTCCATACGACGCTTCCAGTCTGCGAAGTTCCCCTCGAATTTTGGTGGGACGATGCTTCGATCGGCGGTTAGTCCTCCTGAAGCGCCCTCGCTCTGATACCACTTGTAGGTCCCTTTGGAGGCCGGCAAGAGGGGAGGGGTGAATTGCCCTACAAAATAAAATCAAAAACCCTTCTCGGATATTCAACTAACTTAAAAGAACTTGTAATTAAAAAGGCAGAGACTAATTAAAACAGAAAATAGACACAGAGAAATTACTTGGTTTGCAATCAGAGGATTGCTAATCCAAGGCAAAGACGGCGCACTAATTGATTCTCCTCTGGGCGGAGTAGCCTCTTACAGCGTTGAAAGCACAGAAATAAATAACACAAATGAAAGCACTGGATTACAAGTAATTTTTCTTGATTGATTATTGCTTCTGGACCAAGGCTATATTTATAGTCTTGGTCCGGGCGCCTGGAAGGGTTCCGGGCGCCCCCGGGGGATAAACTTTATCCCCCAACGATCAGATTGCGAAAATCGCGATCCTGGTCAAAATCATGCTTCGGGCGCCCGGAATGGTTCCGGGCGCCCCGAAGTAAAAAGTCAACTATGGTTGACTTTTTATCCGGGATCACTTCTCCGTCAAGTCCCAGTCTCGGTCCGGGTCTGTTCGCTCCGGCTCCGCTAGCTTGGGTGATCTCGGCCTTCCGGAATAGGGCTCACCCGAACCCATGTTCCGACCTTCTCCTCGAGCAGCCTTCCTTCCCGATTTCTCGTCCCTCGAGCGTCGCGCACGCTCTTCTCGTCCACCGGTGTACTCTTCCGCGGACATCTCGTCCCTCGGACGCACCGAGCCTGTCGGCTCTCTCCCCGTGCCGTCCTTCTCGTTAGCCGCGTCTTCCGCTCGACTTCCTGTGTTCCTAAGCTCCTGCACACTTAGACACAAGGGTTAAACAACGCAAGACCTAACTTAGCTTTATTTGATCACATCAAAACACCTTGGGGTTCCAACAATTATGCCTAGTTGATTTAAGACACTGATTAAATAATGTGTTTATTTGGGTGAGTTTTGGAGATAAATCATGTATAGACCTAATCTAATTAGGTTGTAGTATGATTAAGGTTAATTGGAGGATTAATCCATAATCTTGTTCTATTCGAATTACTCGAATTAGGTGGGGAGTTATTTAGATATTTACTTCATATGTAACTGGATAAATACATTATGTGACTGCAGGACTTAGATTCGAGACTAGCGTCTCGACGTAGGATTCTGGATATGATCTACGTATAAAGGCGGGGTACTTCTTACTTTGACTCTATAGTTTTTTGAACTTGGTGTATGAACTATTTTTGGATAATGACTATGTTACCTTGACTCTACTCATTTTTCTTGCGCTTGATACTGTTAGGATCGTTCGTACTCGGCTAGAGAGGGGGGGTGTGAATAACCGCCCCAAATTCTCGCGTTCTTCCTACAGTTAGGGTTAGTCGCAGCTGAAATACAAGGAAGAAACTAAGGAGAAAAAAATAAACCGATGTAACGAGGTTCGGAGATGAACTCCTACACCTCGGCGTGTCCGTAAGGTGGACGAAGCCTACCAATCCGTCGGTGGATGAGTCCCCGGAGAACCGGCTAAATATGAGCTCCTTATGGGTGGAGAAACCTCGCCACAACTACTTCTTACAACAGCAAGATAAGGAGTACAAATACAAGAGAAGCAAGAAGTAAATACACAGCAAATGTAAACAACCCTTGCCTTCTTGTCGACTGTTGAAAAAGCAACAGCAGCAGCTCAGTCGGAGTCCCAGCCGAAGGAAGAAGCTCACGCGAAGCTTCGAAGAAGAGCTCAACAAAGCTCAATCACCGAACAGCAGCTCTGTAGCGGAAGAGAAGAAGTAGTAGCACGTAAGATGCCTCGTCTCCTTTATACCGAAGAAGAAGCCGAAGAAACTGGCGTTGCGTTGCAGCTTAGAACCCCGATCGGCTCGTGGACCGATCAGGCTACCGATCGGTCCCCGAACCGTCGGCGTCTACGTAAACATTCTGTGCGTACTCGATCGATGCGTGGACCGATCAACCGCAATGGATCGCCGCCACGACCGATCGAAAGTTCGATCGGTCCCGGACCGATCGCATCTTCGTGGCTCACGATCACCTTCCGATCATCTGCGGACCGATCGATACCGATCGATAAGCACATCGATGTTATCTTGATCGGTCACCAGATCGATCAGATAACTAGTGACTTGATTTTTGCCCAAACCAAGTCACAAGCCTTCCAAACCAACATTCGGTCAACCTCGACCTGTTGGTACTTCATTCCTAGCATCTGGTTACTCCCTTGACCTGCTAGAATTCCCCGCCAAGTGTCCGGTCAATCCCTTTGACCTACTTGGACTTTCCTCAACACCAGATGTCCGATCATCCCTGATCCATCTGGATTTTTCCTTGTCTGGCTTCACTCACCCGGACTTTCACCTGGCTTCACTCACCAGGATTTTCACCTGGGTTCACTCACCAGGATTTTCACACTGCCTAACATCCCAGTTAGGACTTTCTCACTGCCTGGCTTCACTCACCAGGACTTTCTAACTGCCTAACATCCCAGTTAGGACTTTCCCACTGCCTGGCTTCACTCACCAGGACTTTCCACCTCGTGCCAAGCACCCTACTTGGACTTTTCCGTGCCAAGTCTCCATACTTGGACTTTTCTAGTGCCAAGTTCCCTGCTTTGACTTTTCCATTGCCAAGTCTCCATACTTGGACTCTTTCCCGAATCAGGTCAACCAGGTCAACTTTGACCTACGGTTGCACCAATAATCTCCCAAACATCTATTCTTGTCCCATATCAAGAATACAACTCTTCCACGAGTGTCAAACATCAACATACAACTCAACTAGGTCAACCTTTGACCTAAGGTTACACCAACAATCTTCCTAAGTCAAACATCAAAATACAACTCGAGTCAGGTCAACTCGAGTCAGGTCAACCAGGTCAATCTTGACCTAAGGTTGCACCAACAGATACTTCCACATGATTTTTGAGATCTATTTCCATATCTATATAGTCTCTTGTTGTTGCCCATGATAGGTAGCAGATACTAGATACCATTTTTATATGCTATGACGGTTGTTTATTTATGTACCGTATTGAGCATGCTAGCTTCATGTAGCATACCTAATTTCTGCTTATATTTGTATGATGACTGTTGTATGTGGCGCATCATATCATGGCATGCATATCAACGATAAATTCTCCCTTGCGGTCGAGAGAGTCGTTGACCAAGGCCGCATCCTCGGCCACTTGAGAGAGTGGTAGCTGGAGTTGATGTCGCTTGTCCTGTCGTGCTTCGTCTCAGTCACTCATAGATAGTGATAGCTAGATTTGTGAGCAGCAGGGACCCCGTCGCAGATGTAGCTAGTAAACTACTATGCAATTGTCCCCTCGACCACTCGCGAGAGTGGTAGCTGGAGTGGTGTACAGTCTGTCACTGACCCGACCTCTCGACCATATAGGGGTCATGGTACAGAGGGATGGGCGGGAGTGATCATCCGTGCATACACTGTTGTTATACTTGTTTTGGCTGCTGCTGTTTACATATGCTGTTATTGCTTATTTACTGTTGTTGCTCACTTATGTTGCTATGCTTGCTTATATTGAGATATACCCTTGTTGTAGGTGTTTAGTCCTTGGTTTACTTATTGAAAGTTTATATATACCTTAAATATTTCCTCTATAGTTATGAGCAGTACTATAGCAGATTAGTACTGCTTCTGACCTAATATTACTAGCCTAAGATATGATTTCAGATATAAGCATTTATTATAATTTTATTTTAGTATCTGTTATTCCTCTTATAAAATTATATACTCTTGGTTCACTTTCTATTTGTATATTATGTTCATGCACTATCTTTCCTTACCCGCTGAATTCTAATACTCACCACCCCATAAAATGATTTTTCTTTCGCCAGGTAACAGATAGATGAGTCATGGATACTTGGAGAGTCCGACTGCCGGTCCCACTTCCCACATCATATCTGAGGACATTTATCGATTTTGTTTCCGCTTTACGTATATTTTTAGTATTCAGCTGTTTTAGTTTTGTATAAATTTGTCTGTGTTTGGAGTTTGATTCGAGGTGTTTTGCTATCGTGATCTTATAGTTGTGTAAGCTTAATTGGCTAGTAAACTTTAGTTGTGAATTGTAAGTTTTCTCTTCGTTTTCCTGCTGTGCTTTTAATACAATCGTGTGGGCTGAATATTAACCGCGTGATTATTTTATTAATTTATGTCCAGTCGGGTAAGCTGTGTTATATAAACTGCGTGGTTATGTATGTTCCAGCCATCCTTGCAATGCCTTGGAAATTATCTCATTAATGTTTTCTTGGGTGACTATTGCCACTTCGCCATGATTTCTTTCTCTCGTGGAATCACAATTGCAGTAGTCCTTCTTGTGTTAACCATCACAATATCTTAGCTTAGAGTTCTCACAAACAGTGTCAAATTGTTCCGGCTAAATACTATGGATGGTTAAGGTATCAATCAAAGAATAATCAAACTCACGTATCCCTTAGAGATTGCTAGTGTCGATGATGAAGAACCTCTGAAACACACTTCAATAGAGAGTTAGATTGATGTTAGGGAGTCTAGGCATGCCACTCCAACGCTTAAGTCAAGATTTGCATAAGGTAGTATACAACAATAAGAAAAAGATGATGAAGAAGAAAACTTACTGTAGGGTGTGGAGTTGAGGCTCATTTGTACTCATCTTCTCTAGAATTTGGATAGCTATCCGAAGGGCAATTCCATGTAGACGTTGTATATTCCCTTCCCATCATCCTCATATGAGCCAATGAGGAGATGACATTTGTTAGCAACATTTCCATCCATGAAACATCACGTGTTTGAAGAAGAAAATCTAGGAAACCAATTCTAATAACATAGTAACTATATCTCCATTCATCCAATGCCACATTACATGAAATATTGTGGAGGAATGATCTTAATGATGAGGAGGTTACATTGCCTTTCACGTGCTTTAAGCAAGTCACATGAGGTGTAGACTGCTACATGTGAGGAGATGAGGTAATGAAGTTATTTTAGAATGACCTTGAGAGTAGATGAAGCTAGGATCTAGAGCTGAGTCAGGGACGATGTCGGTAACTGAAGCCAAACCAGATAGTCATTTCCGGAACCCGATATTGAGCTAGAAAAATGTTGACGATTGAGTTCAAGTCATGTAGATAACGTTGTGGGTTGAGTAGGGTCGATGTTGGAAACTGAGACTGAACCAAGTAGACGTTGCCAAAACTCAAGACTGAGCCAGCATTAATTGCTAGGACTAAGAAGGAATCATATACAATCACTAAGATTAAGGTGGAAACGGTGAAGGGGACAATCTTAAGACTAAGATGGAGTCGATGTCAGTCGCTGAGATTGAGCTAGGAGGTGAGTTGGGGTTGTGAGCTGAGACCTGGAAGATGAAGTGGTTGAGACTATGATGAAAACAGAGTCAATATCGACCGCTGAAGATGAGATGGAGACGGAGTCGATGTCAGCCGTTGAAATTAAGCCAGGAGGTGAGTCGAGGTCTGGAGCTGAGATATGAAGAATGTCAATGGTTGAGACTGAAATGGAAATGACATTAAAGTCAGTCTTGAAATTGAGATAGAGACGGAGTCGAAGCCAAGAGATTACCAAGGTCGAGAACTAAGACTTGTGTTTAATCAATCTTAAATCCTTGGGATAAATGTATTGAATCAGTTCAATCTAACTTGAGTCTATCTAACCAAAGTCTCATTTCCTCTAGATCATATTTGACCCCTCTTAATTTTGAATGACAGATCAATATGACTTTTGACAACATAGAATACGCGGAGACTACAAAAACCACCGCATCCCATACAAATAGGTACAAAAATTAAATTGTTTCATCATGATCTTCCTAACAATTAGAATGAAAAAAAAATCAATGACTATTACACTGAATACTAAATATCGAAGACATGATCAGCTAACCGAAGACATGATCAGCTAACGAACGTCGACCAAATTTCACGGGAACTAAAACTAACAAGCAAATCGCCCGACAACCAATCAACCACATCATCGCATAGAAATGAAATAGACCGCGAACCGAGAATATAACAGAGTAAACGAGAGCTGCTTTTCCCACCTCTCCTAATATCCTCACCTCCCGACCCCACTTAATGTTTTACCTTTATACCCTTTCCATATTCTCCCACTCATGTTTTTTTAAGTTTTTTTTATTAGTTTTGTTTTATTAATAAGTTTTTATATATTTTTTATCAATTTTATTCTTTTTGAATAATTTTTTTATCATACGTCTACACATACCTCTCTCTATATCCATAAGGTCGACACTAGCACTACAAGCATTATTGTAACATTTTTTTTTTCAAATGAAAAATATATATAATAATATATAAAAAAAATATAAAAATATATAAATTTTAAACAATTTAAAAATAAAAGAGATTCTGATATACATCAAGAATTGGAAAAAGAATAATTTAAAGGAAGATGAATATTTTAACCTGTGTTAAAGATTGAAAGATGTGTAATTTAAAAAAAAAAAAGTTTTGATATATATGAAGAATGAGTAATTTAAAGATAAGGAAAAATTCTGACATGTGTCATATGTCAAAAATTAAAAATTAAAAGGAAATAATTTTAAAAAGAGAGGAGGTAAATATTGATGAAATAATAATAAATAAAATTAATTTAAAAAATAAATAAAAACTAAAATAAAATTGAAAAAAAAAACAAAAAGAAAAAAAAGGAATAAAAATGGTATTAGACAGGAAGAAAGAGGAGGGGCGAGGGATGCGATGTTTATCAGAGGGAACTATAGAAAAGGGCGTGCCAATCGTTATAATTCGTTGGCCTGTGGGAAAAAAAAATACTGTTGGATTTAAACGGCGTGGGAAGACAGTACGCTTCCTTCTGACGATGGCATGGTATGCTGACAACTTAGCGGGATCCAATTACATCATTGCTTATGCACGCACATGGCATAAAGGGATCCAGTGGACAAGATGTACGCGACAGCCGTGTCGAGAACGCTATTTCTTCACCAATGGGTATCCAGTATTCTCTATGGACTCAGAGCCACAAGCCATGATGAGAAGCTTACAATATCCTTTTTCAGACATTTTCAGAATGTGTTTCTATTTAAGTTTAATTCTACCGAACCCTCTACGGCACTATGCTATGGGAAATTGACTGGCCATGACACATCAAATGTAGGTCTGGAGGGAGAGCAAAGCAATCGAGTAACCAGTTTGGCAAGTTAAATTGAAGCGACATTATAAACATCAAGATGAAAGACTTTCGCACAGTAGAAAGATGAAATGACTTTGGCACAGTAGAAATAAGACGTTTACGTTTGAACAGGAAATAAAACATTATAAACATAAAGACGAAATGACGTTACAGTCGACGAAAGTCATTTACACTTTGGGCTGGGTTGCAGCAAATGGAGCAGAGGCTCTATCGTCATCACCATTTCGCATCGTACTAACTGATTATGCTCCTCGCCGACGCGATCCTGCAGCCTCACCTTCCCGTGAAGAAAACAATATTCAATTGGAAAAAAAACATTAAAACCATTTATTGTCATTCAGATAATTGCTAATAAATAATATGAATACTCAATTTGAGAAAATGAGCAAATACAGAGGATAGGATCTTGATGGACTCGAACCATCATCCTCTCGCGCCATATATGGCTGAGCGCTCTACCACTTTGAGCTTAAAGATCCAAGGCGACAACTATTTATATTGCTCTCCGATGTAACCAGACGAAATAAAACAAATTAATAATTTATAGCTCAGACGTCCATTGTTTTCTGAACTGCTCAACAAAACCATACAAATAAATCACTTGATATGTGGTTCACAGCAACTAATGTTTCCTTTATTTTTTGAATACTTAAATAAAATGATTCCCGCAACAGTAGGGTTTTCACTAATCTTTATATACCGATATTTCAAATCTATATACCACACTGTTTTACGCTCACTAATAATGGCGTCAAAACTGTTCATTTATTCTTTCTTTTTTTTGTTCTTCGCAAAGTATTAATTAATAAATGGAGCTTAAGGGAGGAAAACAGACGTACAATTAAAACCGCAGACCACCCATAGAATTCACCAAAAAGCTAATTTCAAAAATGCAAACAAGATTTAACAAGAACCTTTTCACCCAGTAAGAGTAAATATCTAAATGAATTTACTCCCTAATTACATGTCCAGATAAATACTAAAAAATAATACTTCATATAAAAACTACAAGATGATACAAAGACGTAATAAACAAAGATAAGGTAATCAAATGTGTGCAAATACAGCCTACGCCCTTCTTCCTAGCAAAGGCGCCGTGTGACTATTACTAGCAATAGCCCCTCCAATGGCAAAACTATTAATTGAGTTCCACCAACTACATAACTTCAGATAATTTGAAACCAAATGACAAATAACAAATCTATCTGTACCAAAAATTACAGCTGCACGTTGTAGAACAAGTACCAAGCAAGAAAAACATTTTGCGAATTGAACGAGCATGATAACACAGAAACCAGAAGCAAAAAAAAAACATCAAACTTATGATGTTAAATGCACATTTTACCAAATTTCCAATAAATCTATACCTTTATGAATCAATATGTTAGCTTTGGGTCACAAGGTAAAGATTGCATTTGTTGCAGAATGTGTTGAATATCAATTCTGGTTCACGGTGAAGCATATTAGTTGCGTTCTCAGCTGAAAATTGAACTTGAATGTAAACAATCAACGACGGCCAAATAGCATCAACGCGTCCCAATGGAATTCTTTATAATCCATGCTGAAAGGAAAGTAGTCCACCTTCGTCTTCAAATCCTTGACTTCCGAACAATGTATGATCTATAAATACATGTTCACGAAAGCATGCGTACCTAAGGGATACAACTCGGTAGCAAAGATACAATTTACTATTACAAAACTAAAAAATCAATTGATAATCATATTATTTCTGTGAATAAAAAAATCGGACATCGTTGTGAAGACAAGATCAGGCTAACAATCAGCAATTGCTGATAGACGTGGTTGATTAATGAAGCGAAACAATCAAAAAAAAATTATTTATTTGAGAACTCGTAATAAATGAACGATCGAAGAACATTGGACGCAATAAATCATAAAAACGTAATTAATATTTGACCGTACTCTCTTTAGAACATAACAAATATTTTAGAACAAAGTGAAATCAGTGGATGAGATTATCTTATACCTTGTGAAACTGGTCGCCGTTTCAATGCTGAGCCTTGATGCTATTTCTTTTGAACATGAAAGACATGAATATATATACCTTTGTAAATTTGTAGATCGAATTGCTTTGAATCATGGCGAAAATGGCGTTAGGCTTTCGTGGCAGACGGAGCTCTCATAAATATCTGGCACACGATGATGGAAAGCAGAGAACAAGGCACAGAAGGGGGAACCCGGGGCCTAAAAGCACCCCATGCGATCCCCACACACCAAAAAAAATTCCTTTATTATTATTTTTTTGACCTGCCAAGCGAGCGCACCCGACATGGCAAAGGTCGAGGTAACAGAGTAGAGGAAACAACAAAGATCCTAATTTACCTTAACCTCCATGCAGATCCACAGTTCGCAATAGCACTACATAAGAAAGCACCCATATTAACATCTCTACTTCTAAATACTCTTAAAATTAGACATCGTGAAATCCATGCATCCAAAACCTCATGGAACATCCTCCTCCTGGATCCGCTGTATGAAACAGTCAGACAACCCTGATCAAGCAGGTAGACAACGCCTGAACGACGTCCCATGCCGTGCCCTTGCGAGAAAAGATGCAGTTACAATTCGAAAATTCAGAGCATGGCCCATGCTTTTTGTGAATACTCACAGATCCGCAGATCCATCTCAACTAGAATTCTAATAAATCAAGATGAACTCGAGAAGGAACACATGGAGAGCCACTTCAACCATATTGTTTACTTGGCTCTGGAAGTATAAAATCGAACCACCAAGAAACAACCAGGAGAGTAGAGAAGCAAGATAAACTAACCACTTCTCGTCGATCTAGCCGGCCAACCACGGTGAAACAAGGAATAATCACCGACCCGAAAGAAATAAACGATCTGACTCACCGATGAAAGAAGTAAAGACATGATCGACGAGCCAACCTCGACCATCCTCCACAGAGGAAAACAGAGCCGCGAAGAATTTGCCCAACCACCAATCAACGCACGACCACAAGGATCAGAAGGAAAACAAGATAGGGACGAAGAAACTGCAAAGAAAAGGGTACGCGATCCATTGTCATTTATTGGCTCCGGGGACAGAAATAGACGGCTCGATTAAAGCGGCGTTTGAGTAACGGTTTGGATGTTTTCACGTGGCCTGCAGTTACTGGTTGTGCCAGCAAAAGCATTCCTCGCGTGCGGAGTACGCATCGCTTCCCGATGGCCTGGCCATGCCGACCTATTCGCGGGACCACTCGGCACGATTACGTCACTGCTTACGCAAATTGCTTGTTAAAATGCAGTGTCAAGGCCATGTACCAGCTATCCGTCCCACCAATGGCTATCAGTAACGTTATACAATTGAATCCACATTATCGGATGGTATAAGTGAAATAAGCTGTTTTGTGTTTGCAAAGGATTCGAAGTCGCACGAAGATAGCGCGGTGGCTTGCATTCGCCGTCAGTGATTCCTCCTTCGACCCACGACAACAACGAACGGTTTTTGCATTCTTTGCCTAGCAACAAAACGGTCTCTGTCCACGAGGAAGACAGAGCAAGACGACCGCCATCTCATCTGATAAGATGAAACTAGCCATCTACGACGATTTCGCATCCATCTCTAGTTTTGTTTTGATATCTTGAGTTTTCAAATCCAAATTTATTTATTTTTATATTTATTTTACATATAAATCACAGACGAGGGGGTACGATTGACAAGCTAAGGCTGGACCGAGTCGTTTTATGAGAAAAAAATATATAAGCTTAATTTGTTTAAATACATAACTGAAGACCATTTATTCATTTATTTACTTTGGGAAGGAAAAAAAATCAGAATCTTCAGTCATCCAAACAAGCACTGCCTTTGTTGGGCTGAGCCCACGCAAGCAAGAACTTCAGATTACATATTCTATACACGCTAGAAGAATTATATCCACATCAAACATGCTAAATAGGAACATAATAATAAACAAACACAGAATATATTATTAGTGTGTAGTTTCTTCTGCTTAACTTTTGTTGCACACTACTGCAAGATGTATATTGGCCTATAACTATTTACGCAATGCACACCAAGTAACTGATTGATTAGCCGCGACGATCATTTTTTACAGTTTTCAAATTTGAAGCCTGACTCGGTGCATTCGCCAACGATGAACACAAGATTTACATAGGGACTTCATCATAATTAAATATTCCTATGAGATCATGATTTAGGTTTTAAATCGTTTTGTCTGATAATTCATATTTGATCAAATGGGGTAGACTTTTATGGGGAGTCCTTTTGGGAACTCAATGAAGGGGAATGCCAGCGGGTGATCCGGCTCAGCCAACTCCCATCTGTAGCTCAGCACGAGGTGGTGCAGGAAGACCGCCAGCTCGAGCTTCGCGAGCTCCGAGCCTGCACACAGACGCGGCCCGCCGCCATAAGGCATGAAGTTGTTCGTCGTCGTCGATGTCACGCTGTTTTTCTGCACGCAAAGTGTTGGTCGTCTTTGTTTGTTAGACTGACAAGCGCAAAACATAAAAGACAAATCAAATGGATGTGCCTTGTGGATGCTGTCGTGCCTATGACATGGATTGAAAGCACTTCGTTGTTCGGCATATATTCAATTTTGGTAGTGGAGTTGCATGTTGTATGCAATGTGTGTATATACATCTATGTATTTTAATCTTAAAATCCAATTATTTTCTTATTTCCTTTCTAAAAATGCTCCGCTAGGTGGGATGTGCACGTGTAGAGGTGATACCTAAACATCAATTAGATAACAGTTTAGACCACACCATAAAAGTACTGATTCCTTGGCACGTCAACAAACCACTTGTTTATATTATTACTAGGTACCCCACTTTCCTCGCAGAGTGAAAGATATTAAGTGCTTTTTCAATGGTGTATTTCTTTATTCTTGTAGTTAAAATGTCATTAATTAGTCTGTCAGATCATCAATTATGCATGCATCAAAATTAATTTGTGAGTACCACAAAGTTAAATAATAAATTAATTGGACTCACCTGCCACCTCCAGGGTGTGAACCGGTGAGGATCATCGTACAGAGAAGAATCCAAGTGAACTGAAGCAAAAACAGGTAGAATTTTCCATCCACGTGGAATCTTGTACCCTTAATTTGCGATTGTAAGCAATATATTCATTAATCCCGTCAGTTCATGCAAGACGTACGTAAAAGTATACTTATCAGCTAAATTGACGTCGAGAGAAAAATCTATACTGCATCGTTTTACCTTTATATTCTACATCTCGAAGAACTTTTCTATGCACGAACCTTACGACGTTGCTAAGTCGTAGGGTCTCGTTTATAACCTTCATTCGTTAAATAGATTAACTTAAAGAGAATACTAATTAATTAACAATAAACTCCAGTAATTAACTGATGAAAGCGCTTACACATTGAGTGAATTCCATCTCTTTGTAGTCTTCCCAAGTTAAACTCGACTCTGCTCTTTGTAGCTTCTTACGTTCTATTTCACTGTGCTCCTCCTAAGTAGCATGGATATAGGTATGTACAATTATTATAAAAGTAATAAGTCAATCATATATGTATATTATATATTGTTTAACAAGTCATTACCCGGAGTTCTTGAACGGCCTTTGGGCAGCTCTCCAAGAAGAATATAGCTGAAGCCAAGGCCACCGATGACGTTTCATGGCCGGCAAATAGTAGGCTGAGCAAAAGGTCGAGGGTCTGCTCTTTGGAAAGATTGGAGTGCTTTAGACACCAACCAAGGAGATCATCCACCTCCTCGTCTCCCTCTTGCTCTCTCATCTCTTGCGATCTTTCTTGCATTTTTTGTTCAATCACATTAAGAATGTTTGATCGCGACTGCCAATCATGCAGAGTTATTACAATTTTTTATCAAGGAAAGCAAAATAGTAAAAATGATGATAATTATGGCCTAGTATGGCTGATGAGCCAATGAAAGTGACCATTGACTCGATAGCTTCCAAGGAAGGAAGGATATCTCATGTTGGATCTTCGCAATCATGTCTAATTATAGGGTGGGCCAGAGGAGCTCTCCATATATTAATCATCCATAAAAATCAATCAATTTTTAATTGCGTCTCGACAATAAAAAATAAATAAAAATGTAATCATTGTAATGGATGATGATATGCATATACCTTCAAGGCCTTCCAGTATGGAGTCCCGGGAAATTTTAGAGGTGCAGATATCACTCCTTTCATGAAGGATATGTACTCCAATCTCAACTTCTCTGTCTTTGCTTCGTACGGCTCCATGCTCATGATATTTTTTGCCATCAAATTGAAGGTAAACTGAAGAGAAAACCCAATCAAATTAACGAACACTTGTCGATTCATGTTAAAAAGAAAAACAGAGAGATTTTTTAGGTACCTTTTTAGCTTCTTCTAGAGCTGAGAAAGGGGAACCGTGAATCCAAGAGCGAAGCACGAGAAGGGAGTGGCGCTCGACCTCCGGCAAGAGGCGGGATCGGAGCCTGACGTTGTTCATGAAGTTGAGCGAGATCATTCGCATTTCGCGGTGCATGTCACCGACTAGAACCAGCATCGACCATTTCCCCAGGATCCCACCGATGCTGCTCGGGTAGCTGCACTCAAACAGCTTCCCTTCATTCTGCAGTATGAACCTGTTCAGCGCTGCGTCCGCCGACACGATCGTCGGCTCGCCGAAGAGATTCGACCTGTAGATCTTCCCGTACCTGGCAGCGCAGTGCATGCACCATCATCATCAGCGGCATTCGCTTTCCGATTCAGTGCTCAAGGCGAGTAAGTAATACCTCGATATGTGTTGCTCCATGAACTGGCCGACTGAAGTGGCTGGATGAGGCTTCAGATATCCGAAGGTTTCACCAACGAAAGGCCAACCTCGTCGACCAGGTGGGAGGTTTAACTGCTTTCTCTTCCATTTGATGAGTTTAACAGACAAAAGCACGGCCAGAGTCGGGAGGAGAAGGAATTGTACTGAAAAATTAAGCATGGTCAGGGCTAGCTTGTCTCTTCCTGAGTCTTTGATGTATAAACTGGAAGGAAACTAGACAGGGGTCCTCTTAATTTATAGAACAAAATTAACCCTGCTCCTTAGCCGGATTAGCTTGGATTTACCCTTACTGAAATTATCCGGATACCCCCATGTTAATCTTCCTCCGACACTCAAATCAGACAATTAAAAGTGATTATGACTAATTTAAAATGGTTGTGACTTTATTAATAGTAAACCATATTACCATATCGAGGATCTTGCCAAACTAACTAGCATCCAATAAGTTGATGGGCTTATCATCCCACAGATAGATCCGGACAATTGCAGCAACAACCTTCAGCGGTAGCACTCTTTGTTCCATCTCAGAGACAATTGTTTCAAGGGCATTTTCCACATGAATCTTTCTTGGACCGACAAGACGCGCGGTGCGTTGCATCATAGAAAGAAGCTGATAAAGAAGGGAATCAATCCATCCCTCCAACTGTGTGAATTAACGCCAATCATCAGCAATGATGAAATATACAAATAAGATTAAGGGCACGTAACAATCATCATGGAGGGTGAGTAAGAATGCTACTATTGTCTCAGTTCACACTTTATCCATCCAAATCCAATGGATCGCAGACAATTCCAAAAGAACTCTGCTGCTGCTTCTTTTCTTTGGCCCGGGAACAGAGGAGTGGTATAATCACTGTGTTCGAGTCACTTTGAAAAAGAAGCTGCAGCAGCTAGCAAGTAGCGAGGCCATCCGTGCGGCAAATTGAAACGCGTCCACCGCGCACATTGATTGCCTCGTGCCCCTGCGTCGTCCCTACCTACGTGACCACACCTGCGCCACGCATTCTCTATGCCTTTCTTTTTCGCTTCTTTATGTTGTTGTTGCGGTAGCAGCAGTAGTAGTTGGCCAGCCTACGCTCTGCACTCGATGGCATGGTGGGATGCAGGTTGACTGACGAATCAAGAGACATCCCACTAACACCAATGAATATATATAATTGCAAAGATTTAGTTTAATTTATCCTTTCCTTACAAGTTATGACATGTCCATATCATACCTTTAAGCTCATGTTCAAGTACCCTTGTACTCTCAATGCATGCACGTCGACGACATTCCATCTGTCTGATTTGAAGGAGCGGATCCATGAAAGAGACCCATCATCAAATGTGATACATGGATCTAATTCCGTCTGATATTTTTAGTGAGTTGTTGTTGTGATCGCACACGCACGTAGGGTATGGGCGAGGGTTGTCATTTAATTTACAAAACCTTTTCAATTTTGTCTGCTTTAACTTCAAGCATGGCAGCCCGGGGCAGAAGACGAGGACCTCACAGGGTCATGCGTGCATGAGAGAGTGATGGGGCTCCTCAAATCACGGCCATGCCCATTGAATCCATGAGCGCGTGTTCCAGCCACGGCCGTCGTATCATTGCCCATGCCCACCTGAGGCCTGCTTTTGCAGTTTTGCTTTCCTCCTTTTTGAGTGTCTCTGCTAGCTCCTCATTGAAATGAAAGGCCTTTAAACCTGCAAGCCACTGCGCTTTTGACTAACCAACTTACAGAAGAAAGATCAAATTGAGAGCAAATTTTCTAAAAACTGGTCTTTTAATATCGATTAGTGGTTAAGAATAGGGTTAGGTGCTAATTGTGAAGAAGAAACGCAGATGAGGCTGAGAGAGAAGGATGAGGCTTTTTTTTTGCTTGTTTGGTTTAGAGAACTTTTACTTTGACAAATTGAGCACCAAACTCTTAGGAGAAGACTGAGAACTTGCATTTTGATAGTTTTCTAACTGCTTCAACTTCGCGATTAACTTCAGCAAAATATATAAACATTTATTTTCCTTTGAACACTATAATTTCTGTGTCTATTCATGTTAGTATAGTTTCTCAAGATTGGATGTGATCGACCCAAAGGGATGAGAGAAGATGGCTAATAGACAAAGGACTTAAACACCATTAAAAATTTTATATATATATTTTTGTTAATCTCGATGTTGATGTTCTTTAGGAGAATTTGACACAATGCTCCAGTGGAAAGTGATTAATAACCTTTATTAGTAGATCTCTGGGATCAAAATCTATTAAAAATCAAAAGTATTAGTCATATTCGATCAGCATGATCTCTGGGATCAAAATCTATACAAAATAATAATAGTAAAATAATTTAATTCACACGGAACGAAAAATTTCCACTCTAAAAAAAATGCTCAAACAAATTGTGCAAATCAACATTTCAACCATTTGACCATCCAAATTCAATTTGCTATTCTTTTACATTTAAGTTGAAAATAACTGATGAATATTCACATAAGTCGAAGATCTTGGGAGCGTTGTTGAGCACCCACTACTTTTATCTTCATAATTCTCCACATTGATTTCCTCCCTTTAAAATATTTCATTTTCTTATTTCTTCTCTTTTAATAATGTTTTATCCCTATTGAGACTTTTTCAATTTGAATTGAACTAGATCCATGGTGAATCTCTGATTCAAGTTCTCCCCCAATTCCCATTGTGTACTTTTGATTTATGCCAATACTATAGATTTCTATTAATTTATTATGTTGCCCTTTCTATATCATTTCCATGTGTTCTTCACTTTTGCCTAAGATATCAGTAAAACTCTAATCAGAATCTGCCCCTGATCAACTCATCCAATCCAGATCAGAATTCACTAATTTTGTCAATCGTCATATAGTTCTTAGTAGGATTTATTTTTTAAGTGTGCCTAATGACTATTTACAGTGGTGAAGTGGTGGATGTGTGCTTGTGCTTGTAGTTGTTGGCACCACCACATTAGTGTCACTGTTATAGTAAACTGTTTGGAATACTTATGACCTTGGCAACAAAAATTGTTCATTGCTTAGTTGTTAGACTTGATAAGTCTTTGCTCTATTTTTTGTAATGAGGTACATAAGCTAACAAAGAATAATCTGATCAAACTGTATCAGGATAAATGATAAGTGAATTAGTTACCTCATAAAAAATAGGACTTAATGTTGTGTAATTAGCAATGTTGTTAGAATTCTTTTGTCACATTGTCAACTCCTTCATTGCTTTTGATGCTTTATTTTTTGGACGGTGAGAAGTCGGTCAACAAAGATTTGGTATAATAATCAACCTGTATGCCAACCATAAGTAAGGACTAGATGTAGTTATATCTAGTCCATCCCTGGTCTATAATTTAAAGAGATGTCTACTTTGTGGGATCAGATATTTGTAGGACCAAAGCTACTCGGATCACAACGTTATTGATCTCTCTCTAGAAGGTAGATAATGTCAACAGACAACAAGCTTCGTTTTTGCTGATTTGAGCAGTATTGCCAAATTGAATATGATTGTTGAAATTAAAGCCTTGCAGGAGTATTTGTAGGTAATTTAAATCTTTCTTGAGAAGTTGCAGTTAACTTCCTTTCATTATCTTCTTGCCTAAGTATCACTTAATTGAAGGGACACCTAGTTTGATAACTTCATTCCTCCTTTTCGGCCTTTGGCTATTAATATCTGTACATAGATATGGAATAAATGATTTATCAGAAATAATAGAATATCTATGCTGCCTTCCATTCAATGTTTTGGTTATATTTGATTGAACTCTGAAAGAAGAACATCGATTTATCCTATCTGAACTCAAGCATCATATTGATCTGAGATTGTTGCCTGACTAGTAAGTTATTTTTGAAGCCATCTGATTGTTTTCATGTTTGTTTAGTGACTTTAAATGCTAGACACATTAGCCTCTTACATCCTTTCACTTTCTTCACAGCTCAGTGCGCATTATCCATAATTGTTTGCAAACTTATACTAATATCCAAGTTCATGTTCCATGAACCAGTCTATAATATAGTGTTTAATACCTGAATAGTTTCCAGATGCATGCAATTCCACTTGACTCATTTTATTTGTGCATCTTCTTTCTAGTTCGTGGAGAAATGAATGCAACGAGCGAGCGTTGCACGGACTAATGAGGGATTACAAGACAACTTGATGAGAAACAGGAGGTTCATAAGAGAAGGGTGGAACAAGAGTAAGATTTCACTAAAGGCCAGAGAATTGGAAGAGTTCTGTCAGATTTTGATTGAATTAGATTTGTATTCCCAGATGAATTTTGTTATTCGTCCTTTATGCTTGGTAAACGACAGATGTCTTTTCTACTCTGGTGCTGATTTGCCCCTCCATCGCCTCCTTTGAGCAAACAGAGCATCAGTCTTTAATTACGCCGCTTTCAGTTTGGCGTGCTATTCTTTTCAATGTTATGAATTATTGAGCCTAATTGGCCCACCATGGTGCGAACTGGAGGTTCAGAATTTTCTTGACCTGACCTGCACGCATCAATGAAGCAATTATTGCCTCGTAATATTGTTTTGTTATTTGTTTATTATTATTATTTTAATTAATTAAGATATATGATTTTTTATACAACAATCAAATTTTATCTTCTTCTTCTTAATATTATTATTAATCAAATTTTTTTAGTCTTCTTTTTCCTCATTTAAATACATATTCGTATCATCCTAAACGTATTTCTCACTTTTTCCTTAATAGATATAATTCTGATTTTCTCTCTAATACTCTCATTTCTTTTTCTGTCCATTCTCTATATGTTCATTCATCCACCTTAACATCTCCATCTTTGCAACTCTCATCTTCTGCTTATGTACTCGAATCATAGTCCCACATTTAGTTTTATATAATATAGCAGACCTAACTGCGATTTAGTAGAACTTTTCTTTAAGTTTTAGAGGTACTTTACGATCACATAAAACACCCGACGCTCTCCTCTATTTCAACTATCCTGCTTGTATAATTTAATCCCTCCATCGTCTTGTAAAAATGATCCTAAATATTTAAAACTCTCGATTTCGGATAATTCATCATTTCTTATTTTAACAATTATTTAATTACGTCTAATATTTCTAAACTTAAATTTCATATATTATGTCTTTATTCTACTAACCCTAAAATCTTTCCCTTCTAGTATTTTCTACCAAGATTCTAGTTTAGTATTTACTCCTTCACGTGTTTCATCTACCAAAATAATGTCATATGTAAACAACATGCACCACGGTACTATGTCTTGAATGCATGTAGTGAGTTTGTTCATAATTAATGTAAAAAGATAGGGACTTAGAGCTAATGTTTGATGTAAGTCTATCTTTATTGCTTCAGTTACTCCACCTGAAGTGTTTACTATAGTCATTACACCCTCGTATATATTCTTAATTAGTTCAATATATGTTACGCTAACACTTCTCTTTTCTAGAATTCTCCATATAATTTCTCTTAGGACTCTCATAAATTTTTTCTAAGTCAATGAATACTATGTGTAGATCTTGTTTTTGCTCCCAATATTTTTCAATTAGTTGTTTAAGAAAATATATAGTTTATATTGTCGACCTTACAGGCATTAACCCAAATTGCTTTTTAGTTATCGTGGTCTCATTTCTTAATCTTTTTTCTATTATATTTTCTCAATATTTCATGATATAACTTATTTGTTTAATACCCCTATAATTTGTATAATTTTGTATGTCTCCCTTATTTTTATATATAAGAACTAGAATACTTACCCTCCATTGATCAAACATTTTTTTTATTTTTAATATTATATTAAATAATTTTATAAGTCATTAAATACCTTATTTCCCTAGGCACTTCCATACCTCTATCGGAATATCATTTAGTCTAATGGTTTTCCATTGTGCATTTCATTTAAAGTTTATTCTACTTTTGAAGTTTGAAATCTACAATAAAAATTTAAGTTTTATACTCATTTGACATACTTAAATTTCCTAAGTTAAATTTATTATCTAAACATTTATTAAAAAGTTGATGAAAATACTCTTCCACCATTCTTTTATTTTTCCATCGTTTACTAGTACCCTATTATATTTATTTTTAATACATTTTATTTAGATAAGATTTCTTGTCCTCCTTTCTCTTACCTTAGTTATTTTATAAATATCTCTTTCCCCTATTTTTATATCCAATTTTTAATATAATCGTTTAAAAGTTTAATTTAGTTTTTGCTTCATTCACTACTTGGTTAGTCTCTTTCTTAAATATTATATATTTTTTTAAGTTTTCCTCATTTTTACAAATATATAATTCTTTATAAACTGTTCATTTTTCCTTTATTTTCTTTGGTACTTTCTCATTTAACCACCAAAATTCCTTACTTAGTGATGCATGTTCCTTTGACTCACCGAGTGCACTTTTAGCTACTATTTTTAACTTTGATATCATCTTATTGTTGGGTGCTACTTGGAATTTCGTTCTGTTTCCCTTGTTCAAAAATTTGTACAAGAACAGAACTTTTCCTAGCAGCTCATGTGCTCTATAGAAGTTAAACTTGGATTGCAAACGAAACTTAACATTATTAATCCAAATTGTTCTTCAGAAGTTAAACTTGGATTGGAAATGAAACTTAACATTTTTACTCCAAGTTCAACCCATGTGTTCTTCAGAAGTTAAACCATATTACAGAAGTTGATTAAATATCTATTTCAAAGATTGGCTTCCAGGTTAAACATGGCGAGGCACTCGGCCTTCTTAGGTATGAGATCATCCACCACTTCCTAGACAAAGCCTTTCAAAGAAATTGAATATTTAAACTTCTTACAGTAACCTTAGGTTTAACTATAGAGACCACAATAGAAACACAAATCGAAACACAAAATTGCTAGCCTTTTGTGTTGGTATTTCAGGATCCACACAAAGAAAACTAAACTAGTTTCGCTGCCGAATAAAGAACTAGTTATACCTTTCATTGTATCTTAAAGACCTCTTGATCTTTTGCTATATTCCTCTCCTCCTCTTGGACGTCGTGTGGGCGACGATCTACCAAGATGAAATCCACCCGAGCCTTTCTTCTTTGCCTACAAGTTTCAGCCACCTAAGGAATGCCAAAATAGGAAACTTCCTTCTCTTCTTCTTCCCCTCCGAGTAATCCGGCCACAAGAAGATGGAGCTTGATGTGCCACCGACCTCAAGAGAAGAAAACAAAGGGAGAGGGAACTTTGGGTTGTGTTGTTGTCGTACCATAAGACAACATCTACCTCTCTTTTATAATCCTTGGTGAATGCAAAAAAGGAACGTTTTAAACATAATTAAAACTTCCTTTTAATTCCAATCATGAAAAAAAAGGAAATTTTAATAATAATTAAAATTTCTCTCTTTTGAATTTTCTATTATGATGGCTACAAAAGAAAAGTTTAAAATTAAACTTCTCTTTTAAATCATGGTTACAAAAAAGGAAAGTTTTATTAAAATCTCTCTTTTTAAACCCAATTTGATCCCGTCCGGAAGCTGAGCCGGATGAAGGCGGGCCTTGTTGTGCAGAAAGTTGACGGAGAGTCGTTGAAGCGATGAATTTACTCGGTACCCCCTGGACAGGTTCGCACGGGCAGCCGACGGAGAGAGATGACTCGAACGCTGACGATGTAGCTCTGCACACACTCAGACGAGTCCAACTGTCGTTAGAGACCAGAAACCAGGGGAAAAGTCCCCGAGTCAGGCCCTCCGACGCTCAAGTCATATACTTTTTCTCTAGAAATCGCAGAAAAAGAACGAGAAGTAAAGGACTAGTGAAAAATGACGAGTGAGCGTACCTGCATAAGGGACAAGGCATCCCTTTTTATACTGCAATGAAGATTCCTGGGTCTGACGGGTGTCAGGGAATGTCGGCTGTCAGGCTTTGTCTGGCGGTGGTTGACACGTGGCTCTTCCTAATAGGCTGGCGACAAAATCGAATGTGTATTGAGCCCCGACTGTTGACATATTCCCTGACACCTTGATTATTCTCCCTGACAAGCGGTTACAATTCCTTGTCTGATTTGTCCTGTAGCGTCTGACCGATCCGAGAATATAGATGACAACAAAAAAGGAAAGATTTTAAAATTTAAAACTCTCTTTTAAAACCATGTAGATGGTTTCAAAAAAAAGGAAAGATTTTAAAATTAAAATCTCTCTTTTAATTCTTTGTAGATTGCTATAAAAGGAAAGATTTTTACAAAAATTAAAATATCTCCTTTATTACTTTAGTGGTCGGCCCCTTGCTTGGTCACCAAGCAAGGCTTGGTCGGCCACATCTTGGACACCAAGATGGGCTTGGGCGGCCCCTTGTTTGGGCACCAAGCAAGGATGTGGTCGACCCCTAGCTTAGGTATGAAGCTGGGCTTTGGGTGGATAAAAAGACTTTTAATAAAAAGCTACAACGGGGACCTAGAGGAGAAATTAGTTTTGGTCTCCTGATGAACTTGAGCTTCCTATGTTCGACCCGAACACCCAACTCAAGTTCATCAATAATAACTCATACCACTAAAGAGTCATTATTGAACTACCGCACCAATCCCATATTACATTATAAGCTCCTTCTTATCATGAGTACATTAGTCTCCTTGTGTTTAAGATATCGAATGTCTATTAATTAAATGAGTTACTGACAACTCACTTAATTAATATCTAGCTTCAAGAGTAGTACCACTCAACTTCATTGTCATGTCGGAACTAAGTCCACCTGCAGGGTTTACATGACAATCCTTATGAGCTCCTCAAGGGGACATCATCAACCTAGATAACTAGGACACAGTTTCCTTCTATAATCAACAACACATCATATAAATAATATTATTTCCCAACTTATCGGGTCTATTGATTTAATGAATAAATATCATCCATTGATAAATTAAAGAAATAAATACTAAGTATATGTGCTTGTTATTATATTAGGATTAAGAGTATGCATATTCATAATAACAGAGGTTATGTTCTTTTATACAGTCAGTATAAAAGGAACAACCTCAAATGGTCCTGCTCAATACACACATAGTGTACTAGTGTAATTTTATAGTCAAGATAAACTAGTACCAAATTACACTACAACCATTCCAATGGTTTGTCTCAATCCATCTTGGTTGTGAGCTACTATTTATAATTTATAAGGAATTGATAACATGATCTTCTGTGTGACATCACACACCATGTTATCTACAATATAAATTAAATGGATAACTACATTTTACTAAATGCAGACATTTGACCAATGTGATTTTTATTACAAAATAAATATTCATACAAAAAGCTAAGCTTTTAGTATACATCCTAACACTTATCTCGTGTCGTATTAGAGTCACCATATATTTCACCTAAATTTTTAAATATATTTTATTTCTCATCATTTAACTTTCATCACTTAATTTTAGGAGTCATACATATATATTTTTTCTATTGATATTATATTTATGGTGTATATCCAACACTACTAACTTATGTTGGGCAGTTAAACTTTTTTCATGAATGATCTTACAATCTTTATAAATCTTTTTATCCTTCTTCCTAAATATAAAAAAGTCAATTTACGATTTATTATTCTCACTTTTGAACGTGACTAAGTATTTCTTTTTTCTTGAAAAATGTATTAGCTAATATAAGATCATATGTTATCGTAAAATTTAATATAGTTTTCTCTTCTTCATTTCTCGTTCCAAACTCATAACCCTCATATACCCCTCTCACATTCCTTATTTTTCACTTTGATATGATCACCTTCTATTAAAATTATTTCATTTAACGAAATATTTTGTAATATTTCATCTAAGTTGTCCCAAAACCTTAATTTGTTAGTTTCATTATTTAATCCTACTTGCGATGCATATAAGTTAATTATGTTTATAGTTTCCGTTGTCACTATTATCTTAAGAGTTATAATTCTATCTCTTTTTCTAACGATTACTATAACTTTATCGTTTAATAAACTATCTATTATAATAATATCCATTTCATTTCTTATTTTACTCTTTTCGGTGTACCATAACTTAAAATTCGAGTTTTCTATCATCTTTGCATTCTCGCCTACTCATTTTATCTCTTGTACGTATGAAATATTAATTTTTTTATTAATCATGGTATTTATTACCTCTATTGATTTAGTTAGAATTTCTATATTTCATATTTTAAATCTTACATATCTAATTCTTATGATTTTTTAATTCTAAAGATGACCAGCTCGATTAAATTTTTTCACCGATTAATAAAATAAATCGAGAAGTACAAACTTTGTTGACGGTCCATCGTTACAAATTTTCTAAACTCTCATCATCGTATCATAGCCCAGGTGCATTGTTTTCGCTATCTGTAATCTACCAAATTATTGACTCCTCCAAGGATTTAGTTGATCAAACGAAAATGATAATTAATTCTATGATTTGACATTCCAAATCAAACCATGTCAATGTTTTTAGCTGCGTTTCTGGACGAGGTTATATTTTACGACCTACTACCAAGGGCGGAGCCAAGTTCATGGCTACCCGGGCTACAGCCCGGGTAGCCAACGACGGTGAGATCAAAAATTATAAGGGAAGAAAGGGAAAAAATGAGAAAAATTAGGGATTAGCCTGGGGTGGCAATGTCGACGTCGGCGGCTAGCCCGGGGCGGCGACGTCACCGTCAGCGGCTAGCTTAGAATGACGACGTTGACGATCTCGATGTCAACATTTGTGACCCACATCTTGAGATCAGCTCAGGTAATTGATCCTGGCTGACTCCGCCATTGCCTACTACACAGGTCCCCCCAAATCAATTATGCATCTGACCGAGCTTCAAATTTGTTCACTGTAGATTTATATCTGAATATTGCTCCAATATTCAAATCAGTTGACTTTCACCGACTCGTATCGGTATTTTCTGCTAGATTCACCTCAATCTTTGCTGTCACACTAGCTGAGCATATCAATTTGCAGCGGGCATTAACTTCACTAATTTACTCTGCCTTTATTCTTTCCTTGTTAGAAAGTTCAAACTATTGAGGGATACTGCAAATAGATTGGAGCTGCTGCTGTTGCTGCTTTGTAATCCCCTTCTTCTGCGTCTCGTCTCTCTACTTGCTGCTGCTGCTGATGGAGAATCGGCTTCTCCTCCTCCTCCTCCTCCTCATCTTTGCCCTCTTCCATCGCTTACCGTCTGCAAGTAAGTCCCCGTACCCTCTCTTCCTGTAGATTAATATTGTTGTTGATCCGTTGTTCTTGTAGTTTTACGAGTTGCATTCCCTGATTTCATACCAGAGATTTCAGAGCTGTCATTATTTGCTATCCATTGATTTTGAATCTAGAGATTGAATTCCTTCTCTGCTTTCAAAAAGGGCAAAGGAATGCTAAAAATTGTAGACAAAGCTTCGCAGAGAAGTCGAAAAAGATTCGAAAATAACAGTTTTTAGTTTTTGCTTTGGGAAAGGTAAAAAGGAAGGTTTTTTTTTAACTGATAAATCTTTTGCAGCATCGCAGTCGTTCATTGGGGTCAACTACGGGCAAGTGGCCGACAACCTCCCACCGCCGTCGGTTACGACCAATCTCGTGCAATCCACCACCATCTCCAAGCTCCGCATTTACGGCGCTGATGCTGCAGTCATCCAGTCCTTCGCGGGTACCGGTATCTCTCTCGTCATCGGTGTCTCCAACGCCGACGTCGCCTCGCTCGCCGCCGACCCCAATGCCGCCGCCGGCTGGGCGGCCGCCAACGTGTTCCCCTACGTCAACGCGTCCTCCATTTCCATCGTCACCGTCGGCAACGAGGCACTCGAATCCGGCGACTCATCCCTCGCGTCCAATCTTCTCCCGGCCATGCAGAATCTGCTTTACGCGCTCTCCGCCTCCACTGCTGTCTCCGCCGTGAAAGTTTCCACCGTCCACACGATGGACGTGCTGTCCCAATCGGACCCGCCGTCGTCGGGCGCTTTCCACCCAGAACTCGTCGACACTCTCAAGGGCATCCTGGGCTTCCTGCGGGATTCCGGTTCGCCCTTCATGATCAACCCGTACCCTTACTTCGCCTACCGCAGCGACCCGCGGCCGGAGACGCTGGCCTTCTGCCTCTTCCAGTCCAACCCCGGCCGGCTCGATGCGGGGTCGAAGCTCACCTACGCCAACATGTTCGATGCCCAGGTGGACGCCGTGCGGTCGGCGATCAACGCTCTGGGGTTTCCGGAGGTGGAGATAGTGGTGGCGGAGACGGGGTGGCCGTACAAGGGGGACCCCGACGAGGTAGGGGCGACGGTGGACAACGCAAAGGCATTCGTCGGGAACCTGGTGGCCCACTTGCGGTCGCTGGTGGGTACCCCGCTGATGCCCGGGCGGTCGGTGGACACGTTCCTCTTCGCGCTGTACGACGAGGACCTGAAGCCCGGACCCACCTCCGAGCGCTCCTTCGGCCTCTACCGTGCCGACCAGACCATGAACTACGACGCCGGCCTCGCCAAGTCCAGCTCCACCGCCAATGCAAGTCCGCCGCAGGTTCTTTAAACCATCTCCATTTTTGGTCATTTATGAGTAAGCGTTGGGTTGATTTGTGGGCGTGCGGTTCGTTTCATGGACTACGTGCAGTCGAACACGACGTCGAACCCGACGCAGCAGTCGCCACCTACTGCGCCAGCGGGGTTGACCCAGCCGGCGGGGTGGTGCGGGCCTGGTGCGACGCTGCCGGCGGCAGCGGGCGGCGGGTCGTTGCAGCCCGCGGTGCAGTGTTTCTCCGCCGTTGGATCTCGTGCTGCGGTGACTCTGGGCCGCCTCTTTTCCTACGTGGCGCTGACGATGTCGATACTAAGGCAGTAGCACAAGCAAGGCAGCCAGCCGCCAGTGCGGATATTTAAAAAGAAATAACAATAAATCTTGGGAGAACGTTGAAGGTTTTGTTGAATGTGTGGATTGCAAGGTTTCATGATATTCTGTTCTCCGTTTCGAAGAAGATAAGTCTGTGCACAAGCAACCGTACATTAACGTGGCTACAGAGAGAAGCATTTGAAAGAGTGGCAGGAAAGGATTGATTAATAATGGCGATGTTTATTCTTGTTTTTTTTTTGTCTCACTGGGTGAAAAGGTGTCAAAGGGAAAAAATAAACATGAAAATGAAAATGTGCCACCAATGAACTCCTAAGTAAGAGGGTACGATTATGAATAAAGGCTTAGATTGATCTTTCTTTTTCAATTGTGCTCCCATCAGTTTACTCCTATATATTTCTATTAATGTAAAATATCGTTTTTGTTGCTCGATGAAACTTGCATACTGTCTCCTCCATCTTACCACAAAGAAGAAGAAAACAGTAATCCACAGGCATCGAAGACGCAGTTTGAACAAAGAACCGTCGGCATAGAACTTACAGGTTGACATGTACATAAGGGATGATGAAAGAGGCACCTAAATTTATCGACAGAGGCTTTCAAATCCCATGTTCTCGTTCCTTGCAATCTTCAGCAACACATCTTCTATGCCGAGCCAACCTGCACCGAACATGCACTAGCAAGCTGTTCGAATAAGCTACGATGACGATAAGCACAAACTTCAGTAGTCATTACCTATACCAATTGCACTGACAAAGATGGTCAAAGCCAGAATGAAAATTATCAGAGATGCTCTTCCTATTAAAATGACGACCTTCCTTACAAGGTGCTGTCCAGCGACGGCAGCAAGTGTTGCAACACAAAACAGATACGCGGCTGCAATATCACAATTGATTTGTTTAGTGGGAATTCTAGAGCAAGAACACAGTTTTTAATGAACTGGAAAAGCTCCCCCACTCCTCCCTGTCTCTTTACTTACAATATGGAACAGGAAATCGATGAAGTAGGTAGTATTGTATGACAGACATGGAGGCCGAGAACATCATAATGAAGTTTGACGTTGCACTCGCAACCTGCACAAGAGAAAAAAAAAATCAGGGAATAGGTGAAAACATGTACGCGCATTGCCTTGTGTGATCTTCTAATTCCAGTTTTCATTGTATTCCAAGGACTCTACTGATGTGTTCATGAAAGGAGTGGTTCTAAAGTACAAGTAATAACGCCCTTGTTTCAGTGGGAAAAATATAACAAATACCTATCTATATTCATGAAAAGAGATCTTACCCAGAATTTAGTACATAATCTCTTATTGACATTTCTGCTGAATAAAATGCAATCACTCTATCTAATTATACTCAGATTAGTCAAAGAAGTTCAAAAATCAAGGTACTATGTTAATCAATCCAAAGAGTATCAGAAGAGAAATTGATCGAACCCACAATTCATTTCCCTTTTCAAAGCTAGCGACATTCATATACATATATCTCTGGAGCAAAAAGTCTAAACTAGTTATTGCATTTCCCAATACAAGAGAAATTATTCATTTCAGATTTCAGAGCGCATGACATTCTTATAGCAACCCCTAGAGCAAAAAAACTCAAAAGTAGTGTCATTTGTTGGTCCTGATATCTTCAAATTTAGCTCCATATTAAGGTTGGTCAATTGATTTTTCTACTAAGTGCATGTTCCGTTTGAGTAATAGGTACACTTCACGAACAATGCTTTGAAGCACTAAAAATTAATCATTCGAACTATATAATTAAAGGGAAGAAATAGAACCTGTGGAGGAACACCCATTTCAATAAATAACGGTCCCAATATGAATCCCCCTCCAAGCCCAAGAAGTCCTCCAACAATCCCAGCTATTATTCCACAGAAACAATAAAAGGCAAGGTGGTGGCATCTCCAGTTCATATCTTGTTTGCCTGTGGAGGCAATAGTTCTCTTTCTTCTGTAAAGACAGATGGCTTCATGAAGTGTCAATGAAGCAGCAATGGGCACCTTCACATTAAAACAGTCAAGCCTCAAAACCTTGACAGAATCATAGTTAAAACAAAAAGAGGATATTTTATGTTAAAATCAGCTCTTTAATTCTGAGTGCCTAAATCTTTCAAAACTCTTAAGTCTGTGTGTTTACATTTATGGGTTGAAAATACAAATTTCTCCAAACCTTGATCAATTATGCACATTTAAAATCCACATTCTAGTAATGTTTGTCATTCCCCTAATTGTTTATATTTGAGAAATTATCTTCTATTATTCCATCCTGTCGTAGAGATTTTTTCCCAGATGTAAGAAACAACAAGAATGTCTAAAAACCAGTCATTTCTGCACTGTGACAGGGCTAAATATGCAGTCCTTAAATTCTTTGGCAAATTTTATCATGAATCTACTCAAACAATGTCACGAATGTTTGTTTGCCAACCAAAGATTCAAATCTCACCAAATCTAGATAAAAATCATGTTTATCTGACTAAATTAAAATTTCAGTAGTAGATAAGGATCTTACCTGCAACATAGTGAGTATCCAATATTCAGCAGAGCATATTTTGGTGTTGTCCTGTATAGAGACACAAACCTCATGATTAATCAGAGGGAAGGGAAAAAAAGAGAAGTCATGCTTGTAACATGCAAGCAAAAGGAATTAGAAATGATATAATTTTTTTTCCCAAATGGGCTTTCTGACTTTTTTCTAGTTGAAGTTGAAGTTACCTTAATTATGTGGATGATGAGAAATCCAATCCACACTATCAAAAGCAATAAAACCTCATTTAAGTATGTATCTTTTCCCCTTGGAACCTGGACACTCAAACTGAGTTAGATTTGATTTTGATGCTACTGATGAACTTGAACTGTTAGTTAACATACATCACATGAAACGCCTCCATTAGATGAAGTTTCTGGCTTTTCATTCACAACAGGTACCCCAGGGAGAGGTTGATATTCCAATTCTGGTACATCTGATAGTGCAAATTAATTTCATCATTTCATTTCTATTGAGAACTTCATTCTATATGCACAGCTCATCTTGCAATTGCATCTCCATGATATTGATAGCATACAAACTTTTACAACAAGACATCTATACTTGAAAACAAATGTATTGCTTCAAAAGAGTGTGCGACTCACCTCTTAGATTGTTTGATGATCCCATGTACTTATCTGCTTCCTGAGAAATTTGCAGAAGCTCTCTCAATGTCTATAAGATTTCAGCAGTAAGAAAAGATAGCACAAGTGAATTACCTTCAACAGCACCGATTCCTTTTTCCAGGTCTCTATTCCCTTTAGAAATGCCTTGGTTGATGTACCTCCAAGCAGAACAACGCAGGATCAGTAAATATTAGAGTCGAAGAAAATGAAAACTCAAGGATTATGAACTATAAACATCTCTATGAAGTATAAGATCTATCACTGAATATCAAAAGAATATCTTTTCAAAATAAAAATGAAGCTATCTAATCATGAATCTAACTCTAGTTCTGGACTTGTCATTCTTGACCATTTGCAATAGGAGGTTCGGTTCCAGAGTATTACCATTGACCACTCTAAACATATTTTGCAGCAGTTTAAAGCTAGTTAAATTTTGAAAATAACAAAATTAATGATATTGAAACAAATGCAAAAAAAAAACAGTTTCCAAGATTAGTAATTTAAAACTCATATAAGCTTTACCAAGGAACAGGATGATGAGGATGGTTGTGATCATCCATTCTGCAAAGATCACATTGAAGGCAATACCGATGCTAATGCCCAATAGAAGCATGGGTTGAAATAGTAATGCAAGATCGTAATCAACTATTGGCATATCCAATGTGGGATGTTGAAACCTTAGGTTGTAGTACACGGTCGCTCCAGCGGCCCCCATGATCATGCCTAAAAGTCAATAGAGATGGAAGTTTTTCATTAACAGTTGCAAATAACTCAACGAACCAAGCAATTCCCCCAATAAAAATTCTGTAAACCCTTGGTGAATTCAATTCAATGGCCTCCTCTGCGTATGGAATCCGTAAGAAAAAAAAAAAGCCCCAAATTGTATGGTTTACTTACACTTGGAGATGGCAGCAGAAGTCTTGAGGTCGAAACCAAGGATCAAGGTGAGCATGGGAACGAAGATGCCGCCTCCCCCCACTCCCCCGACGCTCCCGAGGGCGGACCCTGCGAAGGCGATTGCGGATCCAAGCACAACCCGCCACCCAAGCTCCAGCTCCTACCAACCCTAACTCGCTCACTTCCAAGTTCCAATCCCAACAGTAGCGGAAAAAAAAAAAGACGATTTGGAAGAGAAGTAGAGATAGGGGCTCATACGGGCCAAGGGTGCGCGTGGGAGCCATTCTTGGAGAAAGAATGCACAAGGCGACCGAGGAGAGGCTTGCTATCGTCCACGCGACCATTGGCGCTGCTTCCTGCCGGAAGCCTCTCCGCTGAGATCGACCGGGGTCCGAGGATCAAACACAAGAAGAGCACAACAGCCACGCACCATCCCCTCGTCCCTAGATCTGCGGCCATGGCGGCAGCACAATAATGGAGCGTGGGGAAGATAAGATGGTCAGAAGAAGGTTTGAAGAAAGAAGGAAAGACTGCTGCTGTGATTTCGGAAATTGGCATTTGCCGGTATTAGGGAAAATGCTCACTCATCGCTAGCCGCGTCGCTGCCTTGACGTTGACGGGCAATCATTGTTCTGAAGTAATTTAAATTGAATTTTATCTTATATTCTTCTTCGTTTTTGGTAATATCGTATCCAAAATTTTAAACATAACATATAATTACTTCTAAATTTAATAGATTAAATTATAATTTAATATTTTTTTATCAAATTAAATAAATAATATTCAATTAAATAAAAAATATATTAAATTGTCAGCGTTCAATTTAATAAAAAATATATTAAAATCTCTTTAAATGATACTAAATTTATAAAAAATTATATTAAATAAATAATCATGCTCAATTTAATAAAAAATATACTCAATTCAAATTTAAATGTATTATATTTATAAAGAATTCTATCGCATTTTAAATTTTTTGTGCCTAAAAAATGAGGGTCAATCAGTTAACGATGTTTACATGTAACAATTGAATTATATTAAGCGGAAAATAAATCGTGCTCAATTTGATAAAAAAATATATTTGATTCAAGTTTAAATGTACAATTTAAAAGAAATTATATCTCATTTTAATTTTTTTTTTTATTAAAAGATAAAGTACAATTAGATAAAGATATTTATAGGAAGGAGTTAAAGTATGAAGTTTTTTTTTTTTTTTACATAGGGACTATATGGAAAGTCTAAATTGTGATTAAAAATTTTAAGGTAATTTTTTTTTCGAAATACCATCTAAAAGTTTTATTAAATACAAAAATAAAAGGTGATGACCAGTTTGAAGCTGGACAGGAGTGATTGGCGAATCTATAATTGAAGAAGATGATCACATGTGATGATGAAAGGTGGGCCGATAGATGCTTGCATTATATACATCGAACAAATTGGATAATTGAGCAGATTTCCTGATGACTATTTAGATTTTGGAGTTTCAATTCAACGTGCTTTCCTGATACAATTTCAAAACAAAATTAAATGATAGTCAAGTTAGAACCACTAGGCTCCTTCTGACCTTTTGCAATCTGTTCTTGAGAAGCTAAATCTTCAGTTTGTTTGGGAGAACTTGGTTGGTTGAGTTCATTTATTTCTGAGCTCAAAAGTAAAAACTGTTTGATCGAATGATAAATGAGTTGAATTAATCTGAATGTGAATCTTAACCTTTAATTGTTTGTTAAAAAACAAATTATGGAGCATCTTCCTTACCAAATGTTAATTATTTGCAGCGTTTAATATCAAATCTGGTACAATAATTAAGATTAGAGTATTATTGAGCAGCATAATTTACTTCTAATTTACATTTAGTAAATTGTAATCCCCGATAACATATAGATGGATGAAGCACAATCATCGACCAGCGGTAGGCCACGAGAGCCGCTGGAGGGACGGTGTTGATGGAGGACACATAGTCCACCTCCTGAGTCGGAGTTGGATCGTCAAACTTGAGCTACTTCATCCGTCGGATTTCCAAGTCCACCGCCAAAAGGCTACCATCCACCCATAGTACCACCTCAAGATTCGTGCTCTCAATCTCAGTGGGCGAGGCGTTTCCCTGCACGTGATCGGGTCGTTGTTGTCCCACTCCACTGCTTCATCGTCGTCGTCGACCACCAGTGGGAAGGAGCCGAGGACGGTCCACTCGTCAAATTGCAAATACTACCACCTCCGCCATCGTCACACACGTGCAGCACAGGCCCACGTCACAGCCTGCCTCCCCGAGCTAGCAGAGTGCACCAGCCTAGCGGCCTCTACGCACCTTAGTGGCAACGGAACAACCCTCACCTTATCGGTCGCTAGGTCGTAGGAGAGAATGGAGGGGGCGGAGGTCTGCCAGTAAGCCTCACCAGTGGTGGAGATGCTAGAGTTGGGGACTATGGCGTCGACAGGCAAGGCTGCGATGGACGCTTTCCAGGCCACAGATTCGGAAGAAAAGTGTTGGAAAAAACAATCTGTCGAAGATATTTAGAACTTTATCGAATTTAAATTACACGAAATTAAATTCAACTTATCTGTAGAGATTGTTAGAGTGTATATTAAAAGTCTAGCTTTTGTAAACATTTATTTTGAAATAAAGAATCACATTGGTCAAAAATATCTACATTTATATGTTAAGTGTAGTTGTTCAATTAGTTTATATTGTAGATAACATGGTGTGTTGTGTCACACACAGAAGATCATGTTATCGGTTCTTTATAAATTATAAACAGTAGCTCACGACTAAGATGGATAGGAACAAACCATTGTAATAGTCGTAGTGTAATTTGGTATTAGTTTATCTTGACTAATAAATCACACTAGTACACTCTGAGTGTATTAAGCAGGACCATTTAAGGTAAGTTCTTTTATACTGACTTAATAAAAAAACAAGACCTTAGTTATTATGGAAGTGTGTGCTCTTAATCCTAATATAATAACAAACACATATATTTAGTATTTATTTCTTTGACTTATCAAAGAGTGAGATTTAACTCGATAAATCAATTGGCCCGATAAGTTGGGAAATGATATTATTTATAGTGTATGTTGTTGATTATAGAAGGAAACTGTGTCCTTGTAATCTAGGTTGATAATGCCCCCAAGAGGAGCTCATAAGGATTGTCATGTTAAACCCTGCAGGTGGACTTAGTCCGACATGATGATAAGGTTGAATGGTACTACTCTTGAACTGAGATATTAATTAAAATGAGTTGTCAGTAACTCAATTAATTAGTGGACATATGACATCTTAAACACAGGGAGACTAACACATTCATAATAAGAAAGAGCCCAAAATGTAATTTGGGATTGGTGCGGTATTTTAATAATAATTCTTTAGTGGTATGAATTATTATTGATGAAATTAAGTTGAGTGTTCGGGGCGAACACGGGAAGCTTAATTTCATCGGGAGACCAAAACCAATTTCTCCTCTCAGACCCTATCGTAGCCTCTTGTATAAAGACTATTATACCTACCCTTACCCACCTTCTTACTCATCCTAATGGGATCGGTCAAGCAAGCTTGGAACCCAAGCTTGGGCTGACCAAGTAAATAGGATGAGCCAAGATTGTGTGGCCGACCCTAGCTTGAACCCAAGCTTGGTGTGGCCGACCACATCATATTAAAAAGATTTTTTATTTTGTTTAAAATCTTTCCTTATGTGGAAGCGATGATTTAAAAGAAGAGTTTAAAAATTAAATATTTTCTTTTATAGTTTTCTACAAAAGATTAAGAGAAAGATTAGATATCTTTCCTTATTTATAGATTGAAAGGAGATTTTAATTTTAGAAATAACTTTCGTTTTTGGAAATCATCCACATGTTTTAATAGAGAGATTTTAATTTATAAAATTTCCTTTTATAACCAATCACGAAGGGAAAAATTATTAGAGAAATTTTTATTAAAAATTTCCTAAAACAAATTAGGAAGTTTTAATTCTTATGTTATTAAAACTTTCCTTGTTTGGAGCTATGAGGTAGCCGACCATATTGTTTAAGAAAAGGAAATTGGTTTTAATCAATTAAAATTATCCTTTTCATGGTAAAGAAAATAAGGAAGATTTTATTTAAATTTTTCTTATTTGCCAAGACTAAGGAATATAAAAGAGGGGGTAGAGGTGTCTCACCTTACACAACTCTATTTTATTCTCCTCCTCTCTTCCTTGGTGTGGTCGGCCCTTCTTATTCTCCCTTCTCCTTTTTCTTTCTTCTCCTTGGCCAAACCTCTTCATCCTTGGGAGCTTGGAAGGTGGTCGGATCCTGCTTGGAGAAGAAGGAGAGAAAGGATTCTTTGTTTCTAGCATCCCTTGGAGTTTGATGGTGGTGGCCGAACCTTACACTCTTGGAGTTTTTTGTGGTGGCCGAAACTAGCTTGGAGAAGAAGGATCTTGGGCGGTTCTCATCTCGGTAGATCATGGCTCACACGACGTCCGAGATAAGAAGAGAAATACAGTAGAAGATCAAGAGGTTGTTGCTTACAAAAAAAGGTATAACTAATAATTATTTTCCGCATCATACTAGTTTTTTCTTTGTATGAATTCCAAACACAAGAGACATATAATTCTAGGTTTCGAATTTATGATTCGAGTTTGTGTTTTTTTTTTTTTTTTTTAGAATTTGTGATTCGATTGTTTTTTTTTTTTTGTTAAACCTAGAATTATATAAGGAAATTAAATATTAGATTTCATTGAAAGGTTTTGTCTAGGAAGTGGTGGTTGCTCTCATATTCAAGAAGGTCTAGTGCCTCGCTATGTTTAACCTGGAAGTCGATTTCTGAAATTAATATTTAATTGAATTTATAACATAGGTGGATTTGGATCAATAATGTTAAGCATCGTTTGTGATCCAAGTCTAAACCATTAAGAACAGATAAGTTAAATTTGGAATCGATAATGTTAAGTTCCGTTTGCGATTCTGAATTTAATTTCTAAAGAACACAATAGGTTATTAGGATAGGTTCGCCACTTATACAAAAATTTTGTACAGTAGAACCGGTACAATCTTCCTAGGACTAACCAACAAAGATGACCTGAGCAGGTAATCTCAGGTTGTCAGCAGGGGCTGGTTTCTACTAATTGTTGACTGTAGATCGAGCTCTGAGTCCGAGCAGCAAAGTTCGAGGGGACTTAAGGGTCGGGTGGGCAAGCAATAGATTGGTCATCTGGGCAGACAGGTCGAGCGGGTAGTTAGCCTTACAATGGAAGGTAGGGCGAACCAAGGAGTATGATCCGTGCTAATCTTACAAAATTGATAATGTCCTAATACATCAATTCAACGATTAAGGAAATTTCAATATGTTTATAATTGCACATGTAGAGATAATCACTAGTTGTGATTCAATTAGGATTTCTCTTTTGCTATGAATTGTATTGCAGACATTCAATAAAAGAGTTTAAGACAATCAAATATATAATATGCACTCAAATAGTGAATCTATATTTAATAAAAACTATAAGGCGATTACCTTATGATATTCCTCAAAATCTAACACTCCCACTCGGCCTAATGTCAATCGCCATGGTGTCCAACACTGTAGGTCTCCACATGACTCTCAAACTTGTTTTGAGGTAGAGGTTTTATGAAAGGATCCACTAGGTTTCTTTCAGTGACAATTTTCTCAAGTTGTATTTCTTTCCTACTAACAATTTCCCTTTAATATGAATACGAATCCAGACTGAGACTTATAATCATCCTTGTCCGTCTGGAAATTGACATCCGTATATCCGTGTATGATCATATCACTATCTCTATAAACTAAGAACATATCCTTAGTTCTTCTTAAGTACTTAAGGATCATCTTGACAACCACCTAATAATCAAATCCTGGATGTGATTAGTATATGCTCGTAACACTCAGAGATACATCGGGCCTAGTACACAACATAGCATATGATACGGTGCATAAAAGTGGGGTCCGATAAGATCAGACAGTTAGAAGTCAAGGGGATGCAACAATTAATGATAGTCAGAAGTCAAGGGGATGTGACAATCAAGGGCAGTTAAAAGTCCAAGGGACGTGGCAGTCAATAGTTAGGAGGGGAAAGAAGACATAATTACCGGTCGGGTATAGACAGAGCAGGGTCCCAGATCAGAGACATAAGACACAACTTGGAGTAGTACCTGACTTGCCCTGACTGGTCGGGCTTCCTCAGCTCAGGCCTGTTGGTTGATACTCGGAATATCGTACTGGTTCCCCTGTACAAAAATTTTGTACAAGTTCTAAACCATTCCTAACAACCTATTTTGTTCTTTAGAAATTAAATTTGGAATCACAAACGGAACTTAACATTATTGATTTTCAAATTTAACTTATCTGTTCTTAGAGGTTTAGACTTGGATCGCAAACGATACTTAACATTATAGATCCAAATCCGCTTATATTATAAATTCAATTAAATATTAATTTCAGAAATCAGCTTCCAAGTTAAACATGGCGAGACACTAGACCTTCTTGGATATGGGAGGAACCACCACTTCCTAGACAAAGCCTTTCAACGAAATTTAATATTTAATTTCATTATAGTAACCCTAGGTTTAACTAAAAAGAACAATCGAATCACAAGATCGAAAAACAAAGAAACACAAATTCGAAACAAATCTGAAACCTAGAATCATATGCCTCTTGTGTTTGGAATTCATACAAAGAAAACTAGTATGATGCGGAAAACAATTACTAGTTATACCTTTTTTTGTAAGCAACAACCTCTTGATCTTCTATCGTATTCCTCTTCTTATCTCGGATGTTGTGTGGGCAACGATCTACCGAGATGAGAATTCACCAAGCCTCCTTCTTCCTTCTTCCTTCTTCCTTCTTCCAAGTTTCGGCCAAGCAACCTTCTCCAAGAGATAGCAAGTCTCGGCCACCAACCAAGCTCCAAGGAAAACTAGGAAACAAAGTCTTCTTTCTCTCTTTCTTCACCAAGCAAATCCGGCTACCAAAACAAGCTCCAAGAGGATGATAGGTTCAGCCACTAGAAGAAGAGAGGAAGAGATGATAGGGCCAGCCACCACCAAGGAAGAAAAGAGAGAAAAATACTAGAAGATATGTTGTATGAGGTGAGGCGCCACTACCTCCTCTTTTATATTCTTTGGTCTTGGTATATAAGGAAATTTAATTATAATTAATATTTCCTTATTTTCCTTGGCTTTGGTTAATAAGAAAATTTTAATTAAAAATTTATGTGAACCCTTATCATGGTTGGCCACCTCATGTGCTCCAAATAAGGCAAGTTTTAAACACAAAATTAAAACTTCCTTATTTGTTTCCAGAAATTTTTAAAATAAAAATTTCTCTAATGATTTTTTCCTTCATGGTTAGTTATAAAAGGAAATTTTATAAATTAAAATCTCTCTATTTAAACATGTGGATGATTTCAAAAATGAAAGTTTTCTTTATAATTAAAATCTTCCTTTTAACTACAAATAAGGAAAGATATCTAATCTTTCTCTTAATCTTTTGTAGAAAGCTATAAAAGAAAAGATTTAAAGTTTAAACTCTCTTTTAAAATCATGACTTCCACATATGGAAAGATTTTAAATAAAATCCCTTTTATTCTTTACATGGCCGACCACACCAAACTTGGGCTCCAAGCTAGGGCCGACCACCTTAACTTGGCTCAACCTATGGCTTGGCCGGCCCAAGCTTGGACTCCAAGCTTGCTTGGCCGACCACCTAAGGTTGGGTAGGAAGGTGGGTATAGGTGGGTATCACACTTTATAAATAAGAGGCTACGATAGGGACCGAGAGGAGAAATTGGTTTTGATCTCTCGATGAAATTAAGCTTCCCGTGTTCGCCCCGAACACCCAACTTAATTTCATCAATAATAATTCATATCATTAAAGAATTATTATTGAACTACCGCACCAATCCCAAATTATATTTTGGGCTCCTTATTATGAGTGTGTTAATCTCCCTATGTTTAAGATGTCGAATGCCTACTAATTAAATGAATTACTAATAACTCACTTTAATTAATATCTTAGTCCAAGAGTAGTACCACTCAAACTTATTGTCATGTCGGACTAAGTCCACCTGTAGGGTTTAACATGACAATCCTTATGAGCTCCTCTTGGGGACATTATCAACCTAGATTATTAGGACACAGTTTCCTTATATAATCAACAACACACACTATAAGTAATATTATTTCCCAACTTATCGGGCCTATTGATTTAACGAGCTAAATCTCACCCTTTCATAAGTCAAAGAAATAAATACTAAATATATGTGTTTGTTATTATATTAGAATTAAGAGCACACACTTCCATAATAACTAAGGTCTTGTTCTTTTATTAAGTCAGTATAAAAAGAACATACTTTAAATGGTCCTGCTCAATACACTTAGAGTGTACTAGTGTAATTTTATAGTTAAGATAAACTAATACCAAATTACACTACGACTATTACAATGGTTTGTTCCTATCCATCTTAGTCGTGAGCTACTGTTTATAATTTATATAAAATCGATAACATGATCTTCTGTGTGTGACACCACACACCATTTTATCTACAATGTAAATTAATTGAACAACTACACTTAGCATATAAATGTACACATTTTTTTACCAATGTGATTCTTTATTTCAAAATAAATGTTTATAAAAGCTAGCCTTTTAGTATATACTCTAACAAGACCACATAGCTAGGCCTGCTACTTTCAGTAAGATAACTTCCGGTCGGCCCTTCAGCGATCCAAGTATGAAAGATGGGGCCCTCGCCACAACTCGTCTCTCTCATCAAGACTCAAGTCAGGTGGCACACCCAAATAGTCATCCTAAGCTGTCCATAGCTAAACTCGGGCAGGACAGAAAGCGCTAAGTGACAAACAATGTCAAGAAATCGTAACCTCCTGTCAGAGAATAATTGTCATGCATCAGGGAATATTCTAGTGGTATGCTATTGCCTACAAATGGAACATTCCTTCCACCATTAGGAGGCCACCGTACACCCTCTCTCACCCGGTAGACCCTAACACTCGACATTCTCTGACAACATGCATGCTCTAAAGGTACGCAATATCATATAATCATCTTTAATGAGTTAGATTAGAAAGTTCAAATCCAACTCATTATCCCTTAACTAAAAATTAGCTCATTAGCTCCTTGATTTGGTTCACAACTAAATCAAGTTGGTTCATAACTAATTCATGATTAAATCAAATATGGTCCAACTCTACCTTAAGAGGTGTAACTCATCCGCGCTTCCATCATGACAAATATTTCCATATTTGTCTTATGTATAGTCCAACAAAATATTATCTCTTGATCTAAGAATGACTCATTAGTACGTGTGACCCAATTGGTTCTCGATTTATCATGGTCGTCTATAATTAACTACTTAATTATCAAATGATCATGAGTGACACCTAGTAGTACATCATTAGGGATGTAAACGAGCCGAACCGAGCCGAACAGTATTAGGCTCGAGCTCGACTCGTTTAAGTTATATTCAGGCTCGAGCTCGGCTCGAGCTCGAATCGAACTTTTATCACAAGGCTCGAGCTTGGCTCGTTTTGGAACTATCAAGCTCGCAAACCGTTCGAGCTCGGCCCGTTATTAGCTCGATTATCAAAGTTGACGAGCCAAACTCATTAAACGAGCTCGGGCTCGTTTTTGGCTCATTTTAGAACTCATTTTTGGCTCATTTTAAAGCTCATTTTAAAGCTCATTTTAAGGCTCGTTTTAATTAAAGCTCATTTTTTGGGCTCGTTTTAGAGCTCATTTTTTGACTCGGTTTAAGGCTCATATTTTTGGCTCGCGATCCTATAAACGAACATGTTCGCGAGCTCACGAGCCAAATATCCTTAAGCTCGAGCTCGGCTCGATAAATCTATCGAGCTCGAAATCGAGCTCGAGCTCGACTCGATAAGATAAACGAACGAACTCGAATGAGCTTTTTACAAAATCGAGCTCCGAATAGCTCGCGAACCGTTTGGTTCATTTACATCCCTATACATCATGATCCCTAATTAGTCAAAAAATTATAGTTGATTTTAGAACTAATTCTAAACCCTTCAGCAATTACAATGAGTCGTACCTTGTTCCTTTCACTCGTATTATACCCATTTAGTTCAAGACATGGTGTATGTGTTTGTCCCCACTAGACTGACTACGTCACACCTAGCCCAAGTAATATTTTCTCGTTCTACGAATTCAAATTACTCATACATGTGTACAAGAGTCTCGTCACTACAAGAAAAACCCTCATAGACATCGGTGGAACAGCAACAGTTTTAAGCAAAAATCGATGTCTTTGAGTATTTTACACCGATTTTTCCAAAAATCGGTGTCTATGAGCACAGATTTGCGCTCATAGACATCGGTTTTTTAGCCGATGTCTATGAGCGCCTTTTTTTTGTTAATAGACACAGTTTTTAACAGCGGTTTTTAAAACTCGGTGTTAATGAACAAAAAAAAATAATTTAACTTTTCCACCAGCCAAAATTTACAACACTTTACAAAGTTCCCTCCAAACCTAAACCAATATCGCGCTCCTTCTCTCAGCCTAAACCTAAACCTAAACATAAACCTCCGACCATCTCTCTCAGCCTCATCTCCCTCTTCCCCTTCCTGGATCTCTTCCCCTTCCTGGATCGACGCCCCTTCCTCTCCCGATTAGGATCAAAAACACCTGCTTCGGTCCTAAGCAAAATCGCAGCATAAATCGTTCCATTATGCCTCCTCGTCCGATCCTCTCTTCCTCCTCCTCCTTCCTCTCTTCGCTCTTCCCGGCTAAGGTAGTGGCCGACGAGATCGCATCGAAGCACTTGATTCATTCAATTCTGGTTCCCGTTCGCGAAACCAGTTTCTTTCGATCGAGGTGATGGCGGACGTGCAGATGGGGGAGACGGAGACCTTCGCGTTCCAGGCGGAGATCAACCAGTTGCTGAGTCTCATCATCAACACCTTCTACTCCAACAAGGAGATCTTCCTGCGCGAGCTGATTAGCAACGCCTCGGATGTGAGACATCGCTGCTTTCCATTTTGTTGCTCCCATTTTTTTCCCGTGTTGTCGTTGCTGAAGCAAATCATGTGACTGCAGGCACTCGATAAGATCCGGTTCGAGGGTCTCACCGACAAGAGCAAGTTGGACGCCCAGCCGGAGCTCTTCATCCGCCTTGTGCCTGACAAGGCGAACAAGACGCTTTCCATCATCGATAGCGGCATCGGCATGACCAAAGCTGGTAATTTCTCTTCTCCGCACCTTGTCGGGATGACGCCGCCGTCCCGACGAACGCTCAAGATAATGTAGTCCGAGAAATGCCCTAATTTTTGGCTCCTCACGCTTACGATCACTTTTCCTGGCAGCCCGTAGGCGACATTAGCCCCGTGATGTTCGAAGCGCAGCTGTCGGCAGAAGAGGCGGAGAGCTTGAGCAAGAGGTAGGGAATGGCTTATATAGTGACGTCTGTTCTTTCTTCTTCTTATTTTCTTGTTAAGGTTTATTTCTGATCTTGTTTTCGCCTCTCACTCGGTTTGATTCGAGTTCCATGGTGAGAAAATTATCGTTTTGTTTTCCTCCCATTATCGACTTCCTTGATATGACGAGAAGAAAGGGTTATTTTTTCTCAACAGTAGGAAGCATGTAGCAGTGTAATAGTTCCGAATGTTGCTGATCTCCTTGCTTTACAACCCGCAGCTTCATTTTCCCCTGTTTTCCTCCAGTTCTTGTGTTCTTCTATTTTATTTATCAATTTTTCTAAATTTTGTTTATGCCACCTCAATTGACCTAGATTCTCCTTTGTATCACAGACTCGAGTTTACTTGATACTGGAATATGCAACTAAAGGTGAACTCTACAAGGAACTATAGAAGTCCAAATGCTTCAGTGAGAGGCGAACTGCTACAGTGAGTTCTTTGCAAACACACACTAACGGTTATCAGTGTATGAGCTTTTATCTATTATTGCCAATGAAGGACTAACACTCTAATCATGTACCCATAGAATTTGCAGTTCCTTTCTCACTTTATGTACAAGTGTATGAGCTTTTTGTACTGATATATGAGTGATGATATTGGAACTCAAAGAAGAAGCACTACAACCGCCCAATCTTCAAAACATTCATCGGAGGATCAATGAAAGTGAGTAAGCCTATCTCCCTTTAAGAGAAATAATCTAAACTTATTACGAAGCGAGATCCCTAGATTTTTGAATCGCCTACATATGTTGCGGAGTGCTATGCTTCTTAGCCAATTACTCTATATAATTCTTACATCAGTTGCTTCTATATGACTGTATCATTTTTAGATTATAGCATTGCACATTTTGTAAATAATTTGCTCTTTGTTTTGATGGTTTTTTTCTGATGGTTGTTGACATGAATTTTGAATCTTGACCTTTGAAATTGTGATTTTCTTGAATTGTTGTCCTATTTTCATACACTTTTACATGTTTTTTTCTTCTCTTTTTTCATTGAATTAAATTGCCATCTATGTGCCACTAGCTGACATGTGGATGCTTGTGGTTGGGTTTCTGATTGCATGTGCTTTGTGCGATTTTGCAACTAGAATGGATGTAATCAATTATGCAATATTTGAATTTTTGTTAATCATGTGTCTCTTTCACAATTCTGAAAGCTATCAATAAGCTTCATTCTTTAAAATCAAATCAAGATGGATAGGGTTTCTTTTGTAATTGTTTACGTAGTTTACAACAATTCTTAGTGATCAAACTCGACAAGGATGGATGACAAATTAGCTGATACTGTGACTGTTGGGAGCAATTTCTATAGTAAAATTAGAAAGATTTATGACCATTCTTAATGCGTTCATTGACTTCATACAGGTAATTTGTCTTTGTAGAACTCAAGTTTACCACCCCTATCACTACAAGAAAAGAAAAGAAAAAAGTTTAAAGACAATGCTTTTCTATGTGGCTAGAAAAAAAACATATCATTCTGGTGAAAAGAAAGAGGACTACTTCTTGACTTGTTGGATGGGAAAGGATAGCACTCAGGTAACTACCAATAACCAAGTGTCCTCTTAAGGAACCAAAAGAGTAGTAGTTATACTCCTATCCCGCAACTCTATGATGCAGAGTTGCTTATAGTTCAATGAGCTGCTAATTAGGTTTATCATCACAATGTGAATTTCTTATTTCCAGGATGATCAGCTAATGGCTCTACAACTGGCTACTAAAATGTGGATCTCCTTGAAAAGGAGACCAGTGCAGGTTCTTATAAGTTTAAATTTACTAATCTTTATCCATGAACTTGATAAACTGAACTTCTTCATGAAATTCATGTCTTGCAGGGATGCATATTTCAAGGGAAAGAGCTGCTACAATTCATCGCACTTTTCCATCCCATGGTTGTTTTGAAGGTACCACCTACTAATTATTAATTATTTACCACTTTGATCTAGCATGTCTAGGAAAAACATTTCACAGTCTTTTTTTTTAACTGTTATATTACAATTATTTCTCTTAAATAGGGTGGAGTCGGTTCTGGGTACAAAAGCTTAATTTCAGAAAAAAAAAAAAAAAAAAACCTGAGTGATGAAACTTATGCTCCCGATGGCATTGCGCTGATCCAAGTATCTGGTACATCATCCCACAACCGTAAGGCAATGCAAGTTGATGCGGTATGGCTATTCACATTTTTGCTATTCATACTTTAATTTTTATCTACAATCTTCTTGTATTTAAAATTAGATGGGAGAAAGAGCCATCAAAGCTCTCACCAACCGAGCTACATGACACCTATCATCTTCATTTTTGTAATTAAGAAAAAAAACATAATTATCATTTAGAGACTTAAGTACTACAATTACAATGGCGTTATCTGTTTTTTAGGTGGCGACATCCTTAAATTCCTATGATTGTTTTGTTTTGCAATCTTGGAATACAGTTTTCACGTGGAATGGAAGTTCAAGTACTCATGAACAACAACAGTGGGTTGATCAGACATCAGAATTTTTGAAGGTATAATATGGAAAAATGTTAAAAAGATTTTGTGCCTAAACATCATCCTCTATTTCTTTTGTGCTAACATGTTAGTCCATTTGACATTCATATAATTAGTTAATTGAATTAAGATAGAATATAAACGAGACAACAATTTTATATTATGGTTACCAACTTTGAATTATAAACATATTTCGGTCAACGAGTTATCTTTGTTATCTTTTCCATTGTGGAGCATCCATATAGGTTAATCATTGAATGATTGAACTTGCAAGGCACAATTATAGGTTGGTAAAGATTTTAAAAGTTGTCAGCAATATCTCAGGTGCAAATAGTCCTTCCATACATTTTCAGAGAAATATGATGTACTCCTAGATCTGTTGCTTCCATACAGTTTAAAGAGTGATTCTTTATCCAACGTCATGGTTCTACAAGATTTCTTTTTCGCCTGCAGCCAGGTGCTACATTGAAGCATTGCAAAGAGGGAACAGAAAGCTCGGCTTTCTGGTTTGCTCTTGGTGGGAAGCAAAATTTTTCCAGCAAATTAAAAGAGCACTCAAGATGTTGTTAGAGATCCTCACTTGTATACCTTTACATTTAAGCAAGGTCGGACATATCTTTTTTCCAATTTCCAAGTCATTGTTACCTTCTATGCTATCCTTCCTCCATTCAAAGTTCTAACAACTGTGTTCATTTGTGATCAACAATGATTTGGCTCAAAATTGAGGAAATATAACCCCCAATCCTTCTTCCCTCATTTATGTCAAAGGAAACAGAGGAAAAGGGTGTATGGTGAAATCCTGGTTCCATACGTGTTTGTTTTATATCAACATGTAATGGAGCAACATTTGTTTTTGTGACGAGGTGTTGCACATTCTTGGTACTGAACTTCTTTTGTCTGTTGCTTTCATAGATACATCATGCCAGCTTCTCGGCTCCTACACCAATTCAGACTCAGTCATGGTCAATTGTCTTAAGGGGGTGTGACATTGTTGTCATTGCAAAGACAGGATCAGGAAAAACAATAGGCTTTCTAATGCCAGGGTTTGTTGTTCTCAAACGCAATCATAATAATTCTAAGATGGATCCTACTGAACTAATTTTGTCACCAACAAGGGAGCTGGCCACTCAAATACAGGATGAAGCAGTCAAGTTTGGTAAATCATCAAGAATATCTTGTGTGGTATGTTTGATGATAGTTGTTACATTCCTTATTTTGTTTTTTTTTTGGTTTGCATGATAATGAGTCAGCAATAAAAAAAATTCAATACGCCTGAGGACCAAATGCACCCATGCTCTTATGCCATGAGTCCATGGACAGATGTCTTGGGACTAACCAGGTGCAGCCATTATGCTTTAGAAAATGTCATTGTTTTACAGTGAAATGAGATGGTTATGCTGAGTATCCGTCATGGGACTAATATATTATTTATGTGTTTTTACAGTTTACAAATCTCAAGTACTCCAGAGTTGAAATTGATGAAGTGTGGTTCGAGTGGGCTGGATGCATGCTAGATTACATTTGAGTAGGAAAGGTATTTGATTATTGAAAACTTTGGATGATGCATGCATTTGCATAGAATGTAAATTACGGATATTACCTTGATGTGTACAATATTTATTACCTTTTGATGTTGACAAAAGAATTTGTGTATTTTATGGATACTGTTGTAAGAAGAATATTTATGTAATTTGTGAATATTTGTGTATTTTATGGATACTGTTGAAGAAGAATATGCCTAATTTATGAATATTTGTATATTTTATGGATACTGTTGTAAGAATAATATTGGTGCATTTTATCGATTTTTCACTGTTTCGAAAATTGAATTTGTGTCGTTAAACAAACTTGATATTACATTGGTTTTCCACCGCTGCAAAACCGGTGTCATTAACTAATATTACATCGGTCATATACTGATGGATCGAAAGCGCTAGAGGGGGGGTGAATAGCGCTCGTGGCTATTTTAACGATTTAAAACACAGAATAGAAACGCAGCGGAAAGTAAAATCAAACACACAGAGACCAGGTGTTTTACTTCGTTCGGAGTCTATGGTGACTCCTACTCGAAGGCCCGCGGTCCTTGACCGCTTTCGGTGGGCAACAACTATATATCGGAAAGATTACAATTTGAATTACAATTAATGCAATAAGTAAACTAATACCGACAACAAAAGATCGAAGAGTCTGAGCTTCGGGTTGTCGACGTCGAGTAGTAGCACTTCAAGGTCGTCTCGTTGGCAGCACTTCACAGAAGAAAGCTTAGAATTCGTTGTTCTTTGGCTGCACCCTCGACGCTCTTTTTATATGACATTCCGGGCGCCTGGAGTGTGACGTGGCCAACCAACCAGGATGCTCCACGTGCCGAAGTCGCGGCAGGGATAAAAGTTGGTCCCGGGCGCCCGGACCTCCTTTTTCCAGGAGCTGCTTCTCCTGCAAAACAAGGTTAGTCCGAGCAAAATCCCCTGCAAGACAGTGTTAGAATCTGATAAAACACAGTAAGGAATAACTGACAGTCTTCGGACTGTCCGAGTCTGACTTCGGATTTCCTACCGGAAACCCTAGGTCGACCCGACGCCTACTGTCCTCACCTACTCCCCTCAGGAGAGATTACCTGATGTCAGTCCGGTCCTCCAGACCGACTGGACTTTCTGCCTAGGGTTACCACCCCCTAGGACCTAGGGTTACCGCCCCCTAGGGTTTTTCTCCACCTAGGGTTACCACCCCCTAGGACCTAAGGTTGCCGCCCCTTAGGGTTTTCCCTCACCTAGGGTTACCGCCCCCTAGGACCTAAGGTTGCCGCCCCTTAGGGTTTTCCTCCACCTAGGGTTACCGCCCCCTAGGACCTAAGGTTGCCGCCCCTTAGGATTTTCCCTTTGCCTAACCGCAGTTAGGACTTTCCTGAAACACTTATTCAGCACGTTAGATCACCACAAACCTTAACTTTGAATCCTTTGCCATTATCAAAACTCAGGTTCGATCGTCGGATGCTCCCCGCACCAACAATCTCCCCCTTTTTGATTATGGCAATCGAAATTCAAAGTTAAGTAATAATATGCAGTAAGATGTAAAGAAAGACATGGCATTACAAACTCCCCCTTAATATAACCTCCCCTTTGGATTTATTGTTCTCTTTTGAATTTCTCTACTCTCCCCCTTTGCCATATATCAAAAAATAAGCTAGTTTTGAAAAAAACTTAACTTTTCAAGACAACACTTAGCAGAGTTTGTTTGAAAAACTTAGGTACGAGGCAAAAAAGGTTTAAGAGAAAAGCAACATCTTAGAATTGGTTTTAATAGCAACATTTTTGAGGAGTTTCCAAAAAAAAAATTTCAATCAACTTCAGAAATTTTCCAGCTTAAAAAATTTTCAAGGAAAATTTTCAACTTAAAGAAGTTAATTGCAGCTTAAAGAGTTTTCAAACAGAATTTCAACTTAACGAATTTTCAAACAAAATTCCAAAAAGAATTTTCAAATAGAAGAGATTTGAAAGTTTTAAGTTTGAAAAAGTTTTAAGTTTGAAAAACTGCTTAAGAGAAATGAATTTCAAAGATACTTAAGGCAAAGGAGAAGCGTTAACTTTAGTGTTTAATAGTTTACAAATTTTGTTTTAGTAAGGTATCAGAGCCCTAAGGTCCAAGAATGAGTCAAGATTTGGTTTTGGTCAGGTATCAGAGCCCTTAAGTACAAGCATGCTTAAACTTTAATATTGCCTCTAGAGCACATCTTGCCAAATAGCTAAGTCTAGAGTGTAATTTAATTGAGTTTAGTTAAAGAGGATTTGATTGGGTACTTAGCTTAAAGGGGTTTTACATAAGGGCTTAGTTTTAAAGGTCAGGTTATAAAGTAATTTTAATTTTAACGCTAAAAAAAATAGCTTGAATTTTCGAAATATGTCAAAAATAGTTTTTAATTTTCAAGTCAAAAATTTTTTAAAGAAAAACTAATTTTTAAAACCGACTCAAAATCACTCCCCCTTAATTAATGCCTTAATAAATTTTTGAGTTCAGGAGTTCAAGCATGAGAGGTTAAAAAATTATTTTCCTAATTTTCCATCTCACTCATTCTAGATTAACAAGCATGTTTAGCATATGAGTGAGTGTGAGATGGAGTTTACTTTAATTTACAACATTAAAAATATCAGTTAGAATTCTAAATAGGTGACCATTACTTTGAAAATTTAAAAATTAATTGAGTTTAGAATTTCAAAGAATTTAATAACTTCTGAAAAGGGTTTTGAAATTAATTTTTCAGAGGATTAAATGATTTTTCAAAAGATTTTGAAATGATCATTTTTCAAATTAAGTTTTAAAATAATTTTGAAATGATTACGAAAAGATTTTTCAAATAATTTTGAAATGAAGTTTTAAAAGATTTTGAACTGATTTTGAAAAGATTTCTCAAATAAATTTTAAATGAAGTTTTAACTGATTTTGAAAAGATTTTTCAAATAATTTTGAAATGAAGTTTTTAAAAGATTTTGAACTGATTTTGAAAAGATTTTTCAAATAAATTTGAAATGAAGTTTTAAACGATTTTGAACTGATTTTGAAAAGATTTCTCAAATAATTTTGAAATAAAGTTTTAAAAGATTTTGAACTGATTTTGAAGAGATTTTTCAAATAATTTTGAAAAGAAGTTTTAAAAGTTTTGAACTGATTTTGAAGAGATTTTTCAAATAATTTTGAAAAGAAGTTTTAAAAGTTTTGAACAACTATCAGTTTGAATTTTTAAAATTCCTTGGTCATCTCACCTATCTAACTTTTCAATCAGGGAATCATATAATTGTTGTGAGATGAATTATGGTTGAATTTAAGGGTCTGGTTTAACTTTTTGTTAGATTCAGGTTTAGCTTTGGGTTCAACAAGTAAGCATTCTTTGGAAAAACTTCTGGGCTATGGTGAGTCACAAGGTACTCATTAAAGTAACCATGCCTTCGAGGTTTCCCAAATAGTCTTACCCATTGAGCTTAATACTAAACCTTGGTCTAACTAGTTAGGATCCATTTAAGGGTAGCTTCGGTCAGTTCCACTTGGCCAAATGCACCAGGTCGAAGCCATATCTTCCTAGACATGCGATGCCCAAGCTTCCCTAACGTACTATCATCCAAAAATTTCACCAGTACTGTGCTTCAAGTTAAAATTTAACCCTTTTTAATCTATCCTTATTTACCCATCCAGGTAATCTACTCTTGTTTACCCATTTCGGGTAGATTAAGTTCGGTTACCATGTCGGGTAAATAGATTTCGGAGTTGCCAGCTATTCTCGACCCTCCTACTATTTGATTAATAATTAATTTCGAATTTTTGAATTTGAATTTTAAATTTTAATTACGAATTTTGAGTTTGAATTTTAAATTTTAATTACGAATTTTAAATTTGAATTTTAAGTTTTAATTACGAATTTTGAATATGAATTTTAAGTTTTAATAATTAATTTTGAATTTGAATTTTAGTTATTAATTTCGAATTTTGAATTTAATTTTGAATTTTGAATTTTAGTAACTAATTTCGAATTTTGAATTTTAGTAATTAATTTCGAATTTTGAATTTTAATAATTAATAATTAATAATAAATTTTGAATTTTAATTTTAATAACTAATTTTGAATTTTGAATTTAATTTTGAATTTTTAATTGATTTTTTTTTAATTTTGAATTTAATTTTGAATATTAATTTGAATTATGTTTTTAATATTATTTTTTTATTAGCTCCCCCTGGATCATAGCCTCGATATGGTCTATCAAGGTAATAGACTTGATCCTTGGGGACCCAATAGAGACCATTTCCAACTTGATTAACCAAGTTGGATTTTGGCACCCATGCTTGGACAATTTTTCTATTATTTCTATTAACTAGCGATAAATATGATTTGTATTTTGTTTTAGTTTTAAATCCAAGTCCAGTTCTGTTGTAAACGGCTCGCTGTTTTCCAAGAATCAGATCCAGATTCTTGGAGCCCAAGGTGAACCGTTCCAACGTGTCCTTGAGTTCTTTAATTTGATCTTTCAAATTGGAATTCTCTTCCTCAAGTTGTTGGACTTGAGTTGAACTTCCAGTTTGAACTGACTCAGTTAAAGAGCTCGAGTCAGTCGCTTCCTTAAGGGCTGTTACCTCCTTTTGGAGCGACTTAACCCGGACGTTGGATTTAGCCAACTTTTTTACTAAGTAAGGTAATAATTCATGCAAGTTATCTAATTGAAATTCTGCGAGTAGTGAACTTACAGTGGGTTTTGGTCCTTCGGAAACGAATGCGGATTCGTGGCTTTGATCAGACTCAGTCTCGGATTCGCTCTCGGTTTCTGACTCATACTCGGACTTAGTTTCCACCACGGTTGCTTGTACTGGTAGAGCGAGGAAGCTCGTCGGTTCTTCTTCGTCGGACCCGGATTCATCTGATGACTCGGACCATGTTGCCTTCAGTGCTTTCTTCATCTTGCTTGTTCCTGCAAATAACGCAACACCTTCCTCGGCCTGAATAGTATTAGTCTGCTCAAATAATTTATTTATTAAAACATGCTTACCTATTTTCGTATCAAGAATACCTTCGTGTAGCTCAATCAGATTCTCCCACAGCTCCTTAGCGCTTGAAAATGGGCCGGCGCGATTCAACTCCTTATTCGTTAAACCACACTGAAGTGTATACGTTGCTTTTGCGTTTGCTTCTACCTTTTTGATAAGGTTTGCGTCCCAGTTCTCGTACAGTAGCGGCTTGCCGGCGCTGTCAGTTGGCAGTTGAAGCCCGGTTTTGACGATCATCCAGACTTCAAAGTGAGTCTGGAGATACGCCTCCATCCGACCCTTCCAATCTCCGAAATCATCTCCGGAGAAGAGCGGTGGGCGAGCAGTGTTGTAGCCTTCTTGATGGGCCATTTTAGAAAGACAATCTCGCAAAATAAACACAATAAAACTTGTTCCAAGACTTAGTCTTGGATTAATAGTGTGGGAGAGAGATAAAAATAGTAATTCAGGAATTTTGAGAAAAAATAATAAAATATTATTAAAAAAATATTACCATAAATTTTTGAAAACGCAATATTTCGTTAATTCCAACCAATGGTGAAAAGATGAAAATTAATTTTTCAAAAATAGTTTTGGAGGGAAAAAACGAAAGGCGTTTAACCTATACAAATGACAAAGCCACGAAAAATGCTTGAATGGTGGTTGCACCAGTTCAAAGCGACCCCGCTCTGATACCAATTGATGGATCGAAAGCGCTAGAGGGGGGGTGAATAGCGCTCGTGGCTATTTTAATGATTTAAAACACAGAATAGAAACGCAGCGGAAAGTAAAATCAAACACACAGAGACGCAGGTGTTTTACTTCGTTCGGAGCCTATGGCGACTCCTACTCGAAGGCCCGCGGTCCTTGACCGCTTTCGGTGGGCAACAACTATATATCGGAAAGATTACAATTTGAATTACAATTAATGCAATAAGTAAACTAATACCGACAACAAAAGATCGAAGAGTCTGAGCTTCGGGTTGTCGACGTCGAGTAGTAGCACTTCAAGGTCGTCTCGTTGGCAGCACTTCACAGAAGAAAGCTTAGAATTCGTTGTTCTTTGGCTGCACCCTCGACGCTCTTTTTATATGACATTCCGGGCGCCTGGAGTGTGACGTGGCCAACCAACCAGGATGCTCCACGTACCGAAGTCGCGGCAGGGATAAAAGTTGGTCCCGGGCGCCCGGACCTCCTTTTTCCAGGAGCTGCTTCTCCTGCAAAACAAGGTTAGTCCGAGCAAAATCCCCTGCAAGACAGTGTTAGAATCTGATAAAACACAGTAAGGAATAATTGACAGTCTTCGGACTGTCCGAGTCTGACTTCGGATTTCCTACCGGAAACCCTAGGTCGACCCGACGCCTACTGTTCCCTCTACGGGGAACGCGTCCTCACCTACTCCCCTCAGGAGAGATTACCTGATGCCAGTCCGGTCCTCCAGACCGACTGGACTTCTGCCTAGGGTTACCACCCCCTAGGACCTAGGGTTACCGCCCCCTAGGGTTTTTCTCCACCTAGGGTTACCACCCCCTATGACCTAAGGTTGCCACCCCTTAGGGTTTTCCCTCACCTAGGGTTACTGCCCCCTAGGACCTAAGGTTGCCGCCCCTTAGGGTTTTCCTCCACCTAGGGTTACCGCCCCCTAGGACCTAAGGTTGTCGCCCCTTAGGGTTTTCCTCCACCTAGGGTTACCGCCCTCTAGGACCTAAGGTTACCACCCCTTAGGATTTTCCCTTTGCCTAACCGCAGCTAGGACTTTCCTGAAACACTTATTCAGCACGTTAGATCACCACGAACCTTAACTTTGAATCCTTTGCCATTATCAAAACTCAGGTTCGATCGTCGGATGCTCCCCGCACCAACATATACCACTGCCAAAACTAGTGTTATTAACATATAATATTACATCGGTTTTACACCCGATGTCGTTAAGTGATACTACATCGGTTTTAACCCGATGTTTAAAATGACAGACCTTTTACATCGCCTTCATAGACATCGGTCGAAAATGTAATAGACATCGATGGAAAACCGATGTCTATGAGGGTTTTTGTTGTAGTGAGTACTCTTAACATATGATACTTTGACCAAAGACATTGAGTAATAATCCTAACTAGTGGCCATAAGGTATACGTCTCATCACAAGGAGCGGTGAATCCTATGTGGGATATCCAAACATGTTTGAACATTTTGACTTATACCCAATCATTCTGGGTACACACCTCAATGAGGTTCATGCATAAGATATCAAAGTATAAGTCTCCATGACTAAGATGACTTGTATACCTCAAGTCGAAGAAAATTTGCACTCGAACTACAATAAGAGCTTCACAAACATATCCATATATATAGATAATCATATGAAGTCTTACAACGAGTTACTCCAATGAACTAGTTACCATAACTAACATTCACGTTTAACTATTGGCATCCCAATGTCTCCAGCCAGTGAGAAACAACTGCCTGGTGAACCAAGGAGTATAACCCATGCTAATCTTACAGAATTGATGATGTCCGAATGCATCAATTAGACGATTAGGAAAATTTCAATACGTTCATAATTACATATGTAGAGATAATCACTAGTTGTGATTCAATTATAATTTCTTTCATGCTATAAATTGTATTGCGAACATTCAGTAAATGAATTTAAGACAATCAAATATATAATGTATACTCAAATAATAAATCTATATTTAGTAAAAACCGTAAAGTGATTGCCTTAAGATATCCTTCAAAATCTAACATATACCACCAAGGAAAAGTGAGAAGAAGGACACCGAAGATGGAAGATCTTCAGTTAAAAGTGTCTACGAGACAACGGGAAAAGAGAGAGGAAAAGGAACGTTAGAAGGATGACCAAGGTGCTCCAGTTCAGCCACTCCGATGCTCAAGTCAGTAGGGGAAAATGAGGAAGATGAATAGTAGTACACGTAAAGCACGCTTAGATGGCTTTTTTATCCCTGTGCTCGTGAGAGGGGGCTCCTTTTAGAATACCACGGAGGTGACATTCTTTCTTCATTATTTAGGTGCCACATCATTGTAACGCATGACCTTCTACCCTTACCTCATAAAGTATAGACGTTACCCTTATCTGTACATCTTAATTTTTTTGGCATTCTTACATATTATGTACTGCTCAGCGCATAGGTCTACTCTAACTTGTTCGACTGATAGGACGTTACCTAGAGCCAAGCAAAGATGCACGACCGTGTGAATCCACATGGTCGTGTCCCCTTGGCCGAGAGAGAGAGGTACACGGCCGTGTGAATCCACACGGTCATGTCCCCTTGGGCAAGGGGAGGAAGTGCACGGCTGTGTGAATCCACGCGACCGTGTCACCTTGGTTGAGGAGAAGAACTGCACGACCGTGTGAATCCACGCGGTCGTGTCACCTTGGTCGAGGAGAAGAAGTGCACGGCCGTGTGAATCCACACGACCGTGTCACCTTGGCCGAGAGCAGGGAGTAGGGGACCGTGTGAGTCATCACGGTCGTGACACGGGTCGTGCGGAGGTCACCCCCAGCTCCATAAAAGGGTTTGTTCTCCCCTGCGCGGACACCCTAGAGCTCCCTTCGTTGCCACTCTAATTACTGTCAAACTAATAACTTTATCCTAAGCAATTAGTGAGAGTATTTCAGGTAGAACGAAAAAAAAGAAATTACTTTAACATCCAGTTCCAACATGTTCTATACAATAACAAGTTCCTTGATCTCCTTCCACTGTTCCGTCACACACACAATGCCCCGCTCCTGCTGCCTCTTCCTACTCGATCTTTCCTTTACCTTTATCTGCAGTATAAGGAAATGCAAATCTATAAGAGAATGCTTAGTAAGTACCATCTACTGACAAAACCAGCATTAAACAAGAATAGGTTTTTCAAATCTGTTTGGGAAAAACACATAACTCATGCTTGGCGATAATTCACGTTAAAACGCATAATTCAGAATATGTGCATGACATGTATTTTTAAACAGGTTTATCATGCAAAACATCAACCTAAAATCATGCTAGTAATGAATTGAAAACAGAAATCTTGGCATATTATTGAGTTCATCAATGTTGCACATTATAACTCAAGTTCTCAACCTTAGGAAACTTCTACTAAGACAAACCATGAAGTTTGAAAACTTTATATTATATAATTAGTGAAAATAATAATCAACTTGCTTGGTCCTGACATTGTACCACTTTGCGCACATCCTTAATAAGATCCGAGGTAGCTAATCCCGAACCTATCAAGGTACTATTAGGCGATCTAGGGGCCTAGGGGCGATCTAGGAGTCCACCCATGGACCTTGTGTCAAGTACATATCTTTCTAAAGTAAAATACTTTCTTTTAACTATTGATTTCTTGTACATGCACTTGCTTGTCTTTTAAACAAACACCTTATGTGTGTTTAATCTCTCTCCCCCCCCCCCCCCCCCCCACACACACACACACTTATAGGGAAGCACTTTAGATATTTATTATACTTCTTAGTCCCAAAACTTAATGAGGAGCAAATCAAGGTGATCTAAACATGCTCTTAATCCCATACTTAGAGGGCATCTTACATATCATAGCATCTATCTCCTTTAACACGCAATAAATATATCATAACGTGCATCTTCCTTAACATGCTTAAAACATATCGTAACATGTATTTATCGAAGCTACTCATACTGTAGGTGAGAGATACTTACCTCCTTTTGATATATATTACTATTATTGGGTGAAGAAAACACAACCCTCACTTGTATGCCTTAATCTCCAAGACACCCTTCCCGCGCATCCTAATCCTTGTGAAATATCTTCTTCTAGATTCTCCCCTTGAAGGACTTAGCACCTTGGAACCCTAGGGTTCTTGGCCGAAAACTAAAGAAAAGAGAGGGAAGGAGGTTTCGGCTAGGGAGGAGAAGAGAAAATAAATCGTTAGGTTTTCTTCTCTTCCCTTCCTTTTTTATACTAAGTGAAAGTTGAGACATCTTTTCCCCCAACATTAATATATAATGGATAGTTTCCTATTTTCAATGTAATGCTTGACTACCATGTAATGGCTACTTAAACCAATTTTAAATCAAAGATCTAGGGTTCAAATCCTAGCCCGGGCCATTTATGAATATATTTTTATTTCTTTTCTCTTCCCCTATTTCTTTTTGCTCTTTTGTAAGAGAGGAAATTTACGGGCGTTACAATCACAACATCTTTGTCATATCAAGCAGTCTCATAGCCTATATCTTGTATCTATATAATTATAACGTTCCACGTACTCTAGCACTTCACATATTATATTTATTATAATGTTAGCCCGTGAAGTATAGAATCTCTTAGCCCTTAAAGGCCTAGCCCATTTAAGAGGTGTTGGATGGGACTGGTAAAGCCAAAGGGAGAAGAGCAGGTCGTGGGGGGCATAGAACTCCTAGAATAGAGTGAGATGATCTAACTAAATGTCTGTTCATTTTTAAGTAGTAAAGGGAGCTTCTTACTGAGAGGAGCACGAGTCAGGGGAGCTGAGCCCCTGGAGTTAGAGAAGGCAATTGATTGGAAGTATCTAAGCTGCTTGAGCGGAGCACTAGGTCGGGGGGAGCCAAGCCCCTGGAGTCGGAGAGGACAACTATTTGGACAGAGAGCTAAGTTGGGGGAAGTTGAGCCCTTGGAATTGGGCAAGCCCGATCAGCAATATCTATGCTAACTGAGTCGAGATTTGGAGAGTAGGATTTTGGAAAAACTAAGTAAGGTTATCTACCCAACGGTGAGCCTGACTGGGAGTAATCGGGGAGTTGTCTTGGATATATCAATTGGAGTTGACCAACTCTCTTGCTTCGAGGAATCCGACTGGAAATCAATTAAGTTGATCTTTTCCGACTTTGACCTCCCTCTCTGTGAGAATATTGGCCTCCTTGACTTACATGGAGGCTTCCGATATTCCCATACTAATGGCCTAAGGTCCATGAGCTTGATAATCATTAAAAAAAAAATGCTCATTGAACTCTAATAGGCAGAAGAATAAATCCCTCCTTTCTAAATGTATGCGAACCATTGTTTAGAATTTTAGGGTTGAGAGCTGGTAGAAGAGTAAGAAGCCATCATTGGACGGTAAAGGAATCCACTGTTTTAAGACGCCACAACCATTCTTGTGCGATGATCAGATTCGCATGGGTGGTCGGATTTGGGCAAGAGGAGGAAGAGGACCACAAAGATGGATTCATCATCGGTTTGACTTTCAGACGAATGAATTACATTGAGATTTGGAATGTGTTAGTTCACACATCCTGCTCAGCACATCGCATTCCACCTCAATAATAATATTTTGCTCCCGCAGACACACCATGTGACGCGAGCTTCGCAAGTGTCATGTAGAGACTTAAATCGACTCTGTTTTTCGTCGTTGTTTCAACGCGTTGAAAGCAATCGCAGAGTGCGTATGAAAAAGCAGAGTGCGCGTTGAAAGTGAATTGAAAGATCAAAATTACGCATTATGGGAGGATTAGTTTTATCCTCTCTTTTTCCCTGTATCGCTTACATGCTATCAGTTGTCATGGAGAAGAAATCTGATCGACCACCATCATTGAGCTTTAACTGACGACGATGACGAGTTAGATCTCGGCGTGCCGTCTGCATCCTTTTCTTCGATCTCCGGTTCAGGATTCTGAGACGCATGCGATTTACGTCAAAGTTACAGAGCAGAAAGAGGGGGAGGGATGGAAGCTTAATTTTAAGCAATTGATGAATAAATTTCAAACCTTGGTGTGTTGTGGGAGTGGATGGAGGTCAGCCATCCGCAACGAGAGCCTGGCAATCTCTGCGACGGCGGAGGCCCTCGAGTCGGGGTCGTCGCCGGCGAGCTCTTGGTAGGCCGCCTCGAAGGCCTGCTGCCAGAACTTGGGGAGGCGGGCGGTACTTCGGTACACGTCCCACATGCGCCGCACCACCTTCTGCCTCTCCTCCATCTCCTGAATCGTTCAGCGACTAACGGGTGATTATTATGCAAGGGAGGCGAGGAGCGGAGGAGTTAATTAAGCATAAGGGGCGAGGGCGAACCAGGATGTCGAGGTCGTCGAGGGCCGGGCCGCCGAGGTCGTCGTCGATACGTCGAACGGCGGAGCGCTTGAGCGTGACGCTACCGGTGAGCATGGACCAGAGGGCGAGGAGGAGGATGGCGGAGAGGGCCCAGAGCTTGTAGCGTCCGGCGGCGGCGGAAGGGTGACGTTTGGGAACGGCGGTGGCGGCGGAAGGGAGGAGGCAGTCGGAATCGTTCATGGTGAGGGAGAGAGAATTGGGGGATCAGGGAGAGGCTACGCGCTTTGGTGTTTGGCCTTCGCCCCCCCTGGTTAATAAATGCGCGGAGTGGGTTGGGAGGTAGACGACGAAGGGCGTAAGTGGAGTGGGGGAATTTCCGTTAATTGCGACCCCGTAATCATAGATAGATTCTTAAAATATTCACCGTAATATTATATCATATCCGACCAAAAAACATCTAAAGTGGATTATAAAATCCATGATATAGAATAATCGAACGGAATCTTTAGCTTTCTTTAACGTTGTTAACAAAAACTCGCAAACTCTGTTCTTGCTGTAGCTTCTCCATTTTCTCCTCAGACCATGCATCATCAATCATCACAAATCCACTTCTCCAAACTCACACATCTTCCATGCCCCAGAAAGGCACGCTTGCTTTGCAAACATCTGACGCAAAAGTTGCATCATATTCCTTGCCCAGAACCTCTCTTCCTTCACAAGAAAATTGCCGGTAGAACTAGCATTTTTTTCCTAGCTAATTATGTGTAAAAACAAAGGAAAATTTTGGCAGCAGAACTGCAAAACTATCTACAAGTTCAGCCACTGATCACCATCGATGAAGACCTTTCCAAGGTACGGCTTTGCTTGCTTGTAGGTGAGCGATTTCGCCCATGGCACCCTCCCTTTCAAGTTGGCGCCGTCTCCATTGCAATTGTATTCCCCAAAGAAAGCAGTGCTGCAAAAACCAGAGCAAACTCAAGTTGGAGAAGGAAGTATCAAGTTATGCGCTCATGATCAAAATCAATGATCACCTTCGTCTGTTCTCGTCATTCAAGTCGCTCCACCCTCCGGGAATGATGATGTTCTCCAGTTGGCAGTAGGAATACACCACCGTCGCGTACTTCCCCCAGGCTCTCCCCAGGTAGACGCTGCCGGTGCCGGTCAGCTTCGATTTGACGAAAGAGAAGCCAAAATTATCGGTGATGTTGTTCCTCTGCGATGCAGCGACGGCTCCGTAGGATTCTGCAATCGAGTTCAGGTGGCATTTCTCGTACAACGACCTGCCACTGCCGAAGATGAAGTCGATGGAACCTTGGACGAAGCTCTCGAGGATGTAATGTGTGCCCCAGTGATCAAAAAGAGTGTCTTGCGCCGCCAATATTCGGCACCGATAGATCAGGGATCGTTCTCCGGTCAGCCGCAGAGCCACTGCTTGCTTGCCTTCCTCGCCGGGTTTCGCCGCCGGAGCTGTGTTCTGCCAGTAATTGATGAAGCAAACCGAGGATGGATTGAGCTTTAACGAACAAACGGGCTAAGAATTACCTGAAAAGTGATTGCATTGGCACAGAAATAGTCGGATTCTACAGCGACTGTGGCGGAGTTGTATGTTCCGACTGGTTGCCCATCGAGATCCTCATCATCTGCTTGCAAATTGTACCAGATGACGGTCTTCGCGTTATCTTTGCCGATGAATGAAATGCAAGGCTTTGCGAATGGAACAAGAACCTTCTCCCTGTAAAATCCCAAGAAAGAAATATTGTTCTTGTGCGATCACGGTCCAATAACAGAGCATACTCTTCAAGAATCGCTCACCTGTAAAAGCCGGGACTTATCAGAATCTTGACCCTGTTGCTATTGCCCTTGGGGACCTGGTCAACAGCCGCCTGCACCGTCGTGGTGTCGCCGACGCCGTCCTGGGAAACCAAGATGATTCCGGCGGCTGCCCTTCTGGTGGAATCCAAAACCCAGGCGGAATCGCTGGCCGTCAAGTCGTTCCAAGAAATAGAAGAACACGGTGAGAAGAGCAGCGCCCCACGGGAAACTATTATATTGCGAAGAAGAATGAACGCGAAGAGATTGAGGACAGAGAGCTTCATAGCCATAGGAAACCTCTCCTCCTCCCCCACTACGTCACGAAGCAGAGGAAGGGGAGAAGGAAGAAGAAACGAATTGCAGAAGAAGAAGAGATCAACAGTTTGAATGCTCGGCGATGAACCGAAACCGGTATTTAAGCTGGTCGTGAGCCCACTACGATTTGGTGTAATTTGTTTAAAATAATCAAATAATATAATTAAACATCTAAAACAATTTAACCATCCTAATGTTAATTTCTAATGACCATAATTTTTATGTCATTAACTCGTTTAAACGCAGAAACCAAGTCTGAGAAACTTTAACTAAAAGAGATTCAGAAGCGATTTCACTTTTTTCCCACCGCTAAAACAAAAGAGGAATGGATTCTTAACCAACCCTTTAATTATATTAAAAGCAATAGATTCATCCCAAGTTGGACACCGACCGAATTTAGTTTAATTTGGTTTAACCTAACTCCCGCCTAATTACACTGAATTTATTCATCCATAGTAAATCATTTTAATTTGGATAAAGTGTGCAATAAATTTTGAAAGAAATTGAAGATGCAAGTAAATAGAAAAATTTGGCTCACCAAACATAACAAATAAAAGGATAGGCAAGGTGAATCAAACTTTGTGTGTTTTAAAATTATTTAATAAGATAATTAAGTCAAATGTATGTGTAAATTAGGCTTGATTTCTTTTTATTGTTTGAGTTGACCCGTGTTTGACAAAGGCCATATGTCATTGTATAATCTCCATGGATAGATTATGTACACGAGTATATATGATAAGAAAACCAAAATGAAAGCCCTTTGAGCTTCCTGCTTGCCATCATGCATCTTTGTAACATTTACAACTCTTCTGAACAGACCTAAGGATTAATTATTACACAAACCACTCATGATCGATCGATCGTACTTTAAGACTACAAGTTTACATGACAGAGCAAGCATTAGGATTCTCATCGCTGAAAGCTTGAGGTGTATAAGCATCTTGCACGTAGTATTCATACTTGTTCATGTCGTATTTGATGTTTTCTTCGTCTTCTTTTCCCTCCTCTTGTTTCTCGCCTTCTGTGTTTTCTTCCTTCTTCTCTGGCTCTTCGTCCTTTTTCTCCTCCTCCTCTTTCACTTCCTCTGGTACGATGGAGGCTTGCTTCCTTGTCCTCCTGTAGACATTCTCCACTAGTTTCTCTGGATCTACAAAACCAGTTACAGTCACTTGACTGTTGGCTAGATCTGGCTTCACTGACTCCACACCTAAAGAATTAAACCCGAAAGAGATTAAGGATTGAGGGGTATTAATTAGTCGTGTATAATTGAATCGGGTTTTGATCGATTAGAGTACGTACCCTCGATCTTTGTTACTCGTTTCTTCAACACTTGAGCACACTTCTCGCAATGCATTCGAACTTTCAGAACGACCGTAATTGGCTTCGGTGGCTACCATGGCAAAGCATTGATGTTGCAGCTAGATGAGTTGATCTCAGATCGAGAAAGACAAGAATGGAGTCGTGGTGGTTAGTTAATTAATTAATATATACCTCTTCTTGCTTTTCTTCTTGTGGAGCTTCCGGCTCCTCTTTCTTCTCCTCCTCCTCCGGCGGTGGTGGTGGAAGAGGAGAGATTAACTCAACCTTTTTGCCAGTTTTCTTCTGAATTCTTTCGATGATCTTGGCAGGATCTACTTCCTTCCCCTTTATCACCACAGTCCTCGACTTGCTATCCGTCTTCACGTCATCCACCCCTGTTGCAGCAAAAAAATATACATTCACTGGGTTTATCGAAGAGCAAAAACAGAAACAGGGAAGGGAGATTAAGTGATACCTAGAAATTTTCTCAGTGACCTCTCAACTTTTCTTGCACAGGCCTCACAGTGCATGTCTACTCTAAGAACAAGCTCTGGTGGTTCCTCTTCTTTCTTCTCTTCTTCCTTTTGCTCCTGGACCAATTAAAAAGAAACAAAAATAATGCTCAACTTCATGCGAGCTTAGTATTATAAAATCTGAAGATTTCTTGTCTGTATGAATTTGAGGAAATTCAAAACCAAAAGTCGAACAGAACTTACTTCACTCATCGGGTAAACTCAGTATATATTTATATATATTTTCTTTCCTGCCTTGAATTTGATAGAAAAAAAAATTCAACTACTGTCTTCTTTTCTCCACTGGAAATTCGAAGAGACTGATTGGGGTGTTTATATAGGCACGAGGCGAGCAGAAATTGCAGTAAGAACATTGCGACGGCGGTGGATGGAATTGTGTGACTTAGCATGATCGAGCAGAATCGATTCTTATCTTGTAAAAAGAAAAGCCAAATTTCTTTTTGGACGGAGGAGGATATACCGCGCCCACAAGTTGATTACTGTGGTCAACGTCTTTGATGCAAATGTGCATCCAATCATAGAGCCTAACAACTCTTGAAGGTGCAATCAGAATCATTCTTTTTCTAATTTTCAGATAATTAATCATTGATATATATATAGTAGATCGTAGAAATGGATCACATTGTTTGGATAATCTCATCGTCGTTGAAAATGGGAGGTGGCCTGATCGTGAAGAAAGGAGTGGGCGCTTTGTGAATGCGTACAAGGTTGGTGGGCCGGCAGATAACATTGCATCTCTTGCATTATTAGAGGGGATCGGAGTCACGCATCCATCACCAAGGATTCTCGTTTTTAACTTGTGATTTTAAAAAGACGAACAGATAGATAGATGAACAGAAACGTGATGACATCAAACAACCTTCTTCCCTTTTCGAGATTCTCAATCGGTTTGCTTGTTGATAATTTTTAAAATATGCATAAATACGATTTTCTTTTTCTTTCAAAAAGATGTTTTCTTTTTCTCTCTTTCAGAAAGCGCCGTCGCTATCTAGTTTTTTCTAAAATGCCTGTCGTGATTCTGGAAGTGCTTTACGAATAAAGGACGAGGATTTAAATTGCAGTTTAATTTCTATTTAAAAGAATAATTAACATGACTGATTTGGCTTAGTTCATTCAATTATCATCTTACCAGCTTCTATCTATTGACCTGCTTTAAAACGATCGTGACTATCGATCAAGAAGATCCTTCATCTCATAGATATCGATAAGTCTTTTTTTTTCATATTTGTTTTCTACTTGATTCTTTTGTAGATTAAAAGTTCTACCTAAAACACGACGTTCAGTAGCTCAAGCACTAACCTCCTGTTAAAGTAGGCATACCGAATCCAAATAATCCTCAAATTATCTAATTACTGTCTTGCAATGCAATAAAGTTCCCTACTTACTTGCGTACAAGGCTGTCACTAATAAATTAACTCTATCAGTTCACCAAAGTGTTTAATAACTATTTGCTTCATAAACACACAATTGAAGCCAATGATGAGCTAGCTTTGACTTTAGCCTTGATCTTCTGGTAGCATCCTAAATGCGCTTGATTAGTCTTCAAATTGCACTGTACAGTTGCATTCATAATTCAACTGGTTAGTTGATTAATTATATTAGAACATGATGGCCAGCTCATATTAGTTACACTGTCATGCCCTGGAAGGCTTAACTAATATATAGCAGACACCTTCTTCTCTCCGTCTCATTTTCCTTCCTCCATTGCATCTAGCTAGACCACCAGAGGTCGCATCTCAATCCAGTCACGCAATGTCAGGGAAGGTCAGCATTTCTTCTTCTGCAGGCTTGTAGATTTGCAGACACAATGTAGCTTATAATTTTTGCTTCCATCCTTCTTAGGTGATCAGAGTATGTAAAGATTTCATATGTTGTTTTGTTTCTTATTCGGGTCTCCGCAGGAATTAGCTTCTGTGTTCTTCATTCTACTGTTAAATTTCTCCACTGGAACCTTTTACAAAGCATGTGAAAGATGCCTTCTTTTCTAATTGAACTTCTTAATCATGAATAACATCATTGCAGATCTCGACGTTAATTTTGAAAGTTGACCTCGAATGCTGCCGCTGCTACAAGAAGATAAGGAAGACTTTGTGCTGTCTCCAAGGTTTTTAATTAGTTTGATTGATTGGTTGATTAATTAAGAGCTTTGTAATTTAATTCCTTTTTATTTTTCGCTTAATTTGATTGCGTATCGTAAGCTGAAATTTGATGCGGTAATATAATTAACTTAGAGAAGGTGCACATCACGTCGATCTCCTACGACGAGAAGAATGGCACGGTGACGGTCGCCGGCGTCTTCGACCCCGACAGGCTCTCGAAGAAGCTTCGGTGCAGGGCCGGCAAAGTGATCAAGAAGATCGAGGAGAAGAAAGCAGAGGAAAAGAAGAAGGAAGAAAAGAAAGAAGAGCAAAAGGAGGAGAAGAAGAAGGAAGAGAACAAAAAAGAAAAGAAAGAAGAGAAAAAGGAGGAGGAGAAGAAGAAAGAGAACAGAGAAGAAAAGAAAGAAGAGAAAAAGGAGGAGGAGAAGAAGCAGGAAGAGGAGAAAAAGACAGAGCAGAAGAAAAAGCCGCCGAAGCCGGGGATCGAGTTTGAGCCGGTGTTGGTGACGCCCTACTTCTGGCCGCCGGGGGTGGCAATCTGCTGCCACCAGCCGTACCTGGAGAGCCACCTCGGTGGGTGCAGGTGCTGCACCTGCGGCACTGTGACGGAGAACCAGACGGCGCCAGCGCCGCCGGCGAGCTACCCGCCGACCGACCCCTACTCCTATCCGTTCCCGTACAACTACAAGACTTGCCAATTCGTCTGCGAGGAAGATCCATCAGCCTACTGCGCTGTCATGTGATGCAATCGCCCCCATACATTGATCAATATTTGATTTTTTTTTTTCTTCTTTTTTCGATGTCCTTTCGCGATTAACTTTGATGTCTGCAAATTAATTATGGATTAAATATGAAATTTCAATGAAAAATATATTAAATTGACTATTATATTTTTCGACATAAATTTTCATAAAATTTATTAATGCACCAATATAAATAATAGAGCAATAACTTTGAATAGAATAATCAGTCAAAAATTTATTTCAACATCCTCACCAAACTAAAAAAAAAAAATCAAAATTCTAAATTGATGAAGTTTTCATTAAAAAATCTCTTTTTCATCATTAAATGTGATATATAATGAAGTAGGAGTGATTTTGGTTTATCAATTTAAAATTCTAGCTCTTTTTTTATTTGGTGAGGGTAGTGAAATGAGTTTTCAACTGGTTATTTCTTTCAGAATTACTATTTTTCTGTTGTTTACACAAGCAGATGTATGAATTTTATGAGGATTTTTATCGAAGGATATAATGATCAATTCAATGTATTTTTTTCCTCTTGAGGTTATTATCGAAAATTAATAAAAAAAAAAAATAATGACACAATTGTCTTTTATTCATTGTATACCATATTTGATGATGAGGAGGAGACTTTTAATTATGAGCTTTATTCCTTCTTAATTTGACTTTGGTTCATCGATTTAGAATTTTGATTCTTTTTTTTATTTAGCAAGGTGGTGGAATGAATTTTTGGCTGGTCATCAATTTCAGAGTTATTATTTTCCGTTGTTTATGCTAGTGCGTATATTAATTTTGTGAGTATTTTTATCGAAGGATATAGTTATCAATTCAATATATTTTTTTCCCTTTTGAGATTATTATTGAAAATGATAAAAAAAAAAAAAAAAGACAAGGGTATAATTATCTTTTACAAGATTTCTCATACATACTTTTGATCAAAGGAGATTAAATGTTATTTTTTAAATGTAGGGGCAAAATGCTATGGATAAAAAACATAAGTAGGTTAGTCATTTTAAGATTTATTCCTTTTTTATATAAAATAGAATGAACTAAGTTTTTTTAATTGGCATCATATATCCTACGTAAACTAATTAATTTTAGAAGTGACATATCAGTATTCTTACATCAATCATCCTTTAGAAAAATTTACTGGTTTGGATGAAGCATTTTCATAGTATCTAACTGATGGGCGAATGTCATTAATCATTTTAAAGAGTATATTAGATTTACTAAATTCTACTAAATTTGTCCAACTAGAAAGATATGACATAAAAGGAGCATCTAATTTTTAAAATCATCAAAGAGCTTTTTAAAAACGATATATATCATACGAATATCTCAAATTTGAAATATTCTTGAAAAGCCTCTCTAAATTTGGTTCATCGTACACTAAATTATTTCATCACAATTCTATTTTGATTCTAAAGTTACCAATGTGCTTTTATTAAATACAAATCTTAAATTTGATGATTATTTTTCCTAAATATCTTTCTAACACTAACTTTATTTCTTATTCTCAAAACTTGTAAAGGCTACACTTATTCAATAGATAACCTTAAGTAGGCATTTTCTCTAATAAGCTTGTTCTGATTCATACGCCAGAAGAACTCTTTTAAACATGTACCGCATCACTTTTCTTTTTAAATTCATTCAGTTCGATTGATTCTGAAAAATGACCTATTTAACCGCACCAACAAATATTTTATAGATTAAATTCAAAAAGATATAGATGGATGTTAACGGATGGTTTAACATTACGAATAATTTGAACACCACGAGTATATGATATACCTGTGAAAAAATTCAAATCCTTATTACATATGAGCCGGTATTAACTTTTATTAGTGGTAAAAGATGAATACATTCACCCCCAACGTTTTCATCAACTCGTCGCAAGGTCAACACAGAGGATGTAAATCACGGGCGATTACTAACCTTTGGAATAATGACTAACACATAAAGGAGACATTTATCTCAGCTTTGTCGAGATCGAACCTCCAGACCTCATGATGATAACACCTCATGCGCTAGCCACTAGACCCATCCGAGAGGACAGTATTAACTTTTACTATTGCACCATGCAATAGTAACATGTATCATCTTTTTTAGATAATCTAAGTACTCAATTTTTACTATTCGATTAACTTTAGATGTGATCGGTTCAATTCTACCAAAATACTAACTTAGGCTTCTCAATTCCCAATTGTTTGGTGGTCACAGACGATTCACTTTGCCGCGGAGAGGGGGTTGTGCCCTCTCGGAAAGCCGTCGACGACCACAACTGCTTCAATGAACCCATCGATAATTGCAACAAGATGAATGGCCTCGAGACATTGGGCGGCATCTGTGACACTGATCGTGCTAATGTTATCCTAACTTTTGTCTTTTCGGGATAATTTAGTAGTTAACGTATGAGGTGTTACTATTATGAAGTTTAGGATTCAAATTTTAGTAAAGTCGAGATAAATATCTCTCTTATATGCTAGTTATTATTCTAAAAATTAATAATTATTGACCATGAGATGAATTGACAAAGATATTGAAAGCGAACACATCTTTTATCACCGTGCTAATGTTATCCTAAACCAGGTGCAATTTTTGGCTCTTAAATAAAAACGTTCTCAACGAGAATCTACTGGCCCACCCATTCTCCAGTTGACATTAGGCCTTACTGATAGACTATCACAATCAACTGCAACCTTTTGTTTTAGAAATTGATGTGACCGCCCAAGGAGTACTAGCGGTGTGTCTTCGGTTTTCATGAAGGTAGCCCCCAAAATAAAATATGTGTTTAGATAATATTACTGCTTAGGATTTAGTTGTCCTAAAGTATCCTATAATATGCTTTAAATAAGATTCGACATTTTATGGACTTTTATCTAATACTATCAAATTCATGATCAGTAGAATATTTAGGAGATTGAGCTAAATAAGCCAGCCCATCTATCATTGCTAGAATTAAAAGGTGACAAATAAGAGTAATGGCAGAGCTTACAGTGGTAGATTAATTCCAATACCTTTCAAGTTGACTAAAATGAGAAGTTGAAATACACTATTACACACCTTGCCCATATATTTCAATACAAGTAGAGCACAGACAGACATTGGAAGATCTTAGCATATAGAACATATTTTTTTCCCCCACTTATAACCTAACAACCTCTTACCGATGAGACGACAACTAGATACGATGATATAAATGGCTGATTATTCTGATAATAATATGCTTCTTATAATAACACTGGAGACCAATTCGATTTCATTTGCCGAGAAAAATTGGAAAAGGAGAATTTTCCTGAATTGTCTTCACATTTAAACAAAGCTTAGCCATCTGCACTAGTGTCATTTCTACTCAATGTCTGAATAATAGCTTCCAAAAGTTTGATCTCACTTTCTTTCTTTGTGATCTCCTCTTTCTGAGAGCGCAGTTCTTCCATGTGCAGCTTAAACACCTCTGAACAAAAATTGAAAATTGGCTTTATCATTCACTGGCTCCAAGCTTCTCTAGTAATTAAAAACTCAGATCAATCTTAATCTAAATGTTGGCAAAGGGCTAGCAATATATAGGTAAAAGAATCCTCTTTGATAGAATCATTCAACATCAGTTTAAGCACAATAATGAACTATCAGAGATTTTTTTTAGAAAAAAAAAACTATAAATTCATACTTGTAGTGTTCTCGAGTTCTCTTGTGAGCTCTTGCGCATGCGACTCAGCTGCGCGCTGGGCTGTTTCAGCCTGTCTCTTTTCTGTACGTGCACGAGCTGCAGCCGCAATTGCAGCATCAAGTTCTCTCTCCAGAGCCTCTACCCTCTGTTCAAGAGTCTGACAAAAGAGAAAATGGGAGGAATCTAGATCAAGGTAAAACTCAAAAAAAATTCAAACTGGAGTTCAAAGATCCAAAATTTGAATCAAGATTTGCATCACCTACTATTAATACATCAAACTTATATGTCGGGACTGAAGTGGAGAATAAACTAATCTAGCTCTCAAATCATGTAGAAAACACTTCCTTGCAACAGTCATCTATGTACTCCCATATGAGTAAATATTTCAGAATTAAATCCTCACCATATATCTGGCCAACGCATAACGAGGTAAATATTCAAGCAACCACCTCATACATGCTTATGACTTTAAAACCTAGTCAATTTTAAACAGCCGGTAGCCCACAAACTTAGGCTTCAAATAGTGTATAAATTAAACACAATGTTTGACATGCATTCTGATACTACCGCACATAAGAAATACAAATTCAAACCAGTAACTTTCAGAGCAAAGGAAACACAAACTCAGACTTGGGTTGTGACTAATCTGATACTACTTTATGGAAACCATTTTGTTTATCATGCATTCTGATCAATCTTTGATTTGACAATCTGGCAAAGTCAGTACCCTCCAAACCCATCTACATTGTGCTTCACGAATCTAATGTGTCATATGATCAATTTGACAAAGACGTTAAATATTTGAGTGGGAAGGAGACAGATTGTAATGTCCCAAACGGTCTCATCCAAGTTGCATGCTGTTGATGGACCATTCATAAATATCATATTAGAATGGGCTTTCTCAGGTCATAGGATGAGCTAGTTTAACCCTTGTACGAATGGCATGTTTATGTAACATGATGAACCTAAGCATTAACAACTCTCCTTTCTCTTGAAAGTTCATAAAAATAGAAGCTATGTAGTCCAGCTTAGAAATTGAGAGCTTCTAGCAAACACCATCATCTTGGTCTAGAACAATAGAACATAATTTAATATGCGTGTCGTAATGTATCAATGTCCAATCCTCTAAAATATATGAGGTTCAGCTAGATATAGCTAAGGCACAACAGCAGTAAGTAACAAAAACGTGTGGCTTTTTAACTACTAAACTCTGATTTTGCTACTAGAATATAATCTTGTCGTAAAGTATCAATGTCCAACTTCTCTCAAATATATGAGGTTCTGCTAGATATAGCTAAAGCACAACATCAGTAAGTAATAAAGACAAAGACACGTTGTTTTTTCACTATCAAAACTCTGATTTGCTACTAGAATATAATCTTCAAGACGCTCCAATATGCACTCCAATTTGATATCCAATCAATCTACATAAATAAGAAACTTATCAAGGAACCTAAGTCTCACAATGTAATTTTTTTTTAAACAAGTCTCTCTGACTGACTAATTTACTTAAACTTAGCTGATATTAACTGCATTTATTTACTAACATCCAAATAAAACAACTGAGATATCTATCCTTGCGTTTGCGTTACAAGCAAGTCTAATTTGAAACTACAATCCGTTCATTCATAGTCTTATTTCACCTCATCAACTTGTGGAAATAGATAATCACATAAAAAAAAAGTAGAAACTTTCATCAAGCTAAAATTTTCCACTTCATATCAATTCAATTAGAAGTCCCTTAGATATAGAAAAGGGCAAAATCCTGATCAGGAGTCAATATGTTCAAATATGCAAAGGATACAATTTAAGAGTAGTTGATGAGGCGTGGGCAGTGGAGCCACATACCTTGATGGTGCGCGCTTGCTCGGAGGTGAGGGTGGCCTTGGCGAAGGTTTCCTCGTCCACGAAGACGGCCTTCTTAGCGAGGAGCTTCTGCAGAGAGTCGAAATTGGTACCCATCTCCGAGATGTTTACGAGCGCTGCCTTCCACCTCTCGCCCCCGGCAGCAGCGCCTGCGCCCTTTTCCGCCATCGTCGATCTGCTAGCGCGGTGCGTTTGCTCGAAGGCTTCGTCTCCGCATCCTCGAGTGCGACGTCAAATGGGCTGAAATTCGTTAATTGGGCTGTAAATGGGTCAATCAGATCTCTAACGGGCTTATTGTAACGTTTGAGTCAGGATTCTCAGGATCAACAAAATAAGGGTTTTTTTCAGTTAAATTTATTAAACCCATGGGCCGAACCACCGGGCCAAACCTCCTCTGCCTTGTCTTGTGGCCAGCTATGGATAAGCTCCGTTCTTCTGCAACTGGAACCCTGCGGCAGCAAGTTGCGACCGAAAGGATAAGTCTGGTGGGCGGAGAGAGGGAGGCGAAGTAAAGAGATGGACAAGTACTTCGGTAACGCTTACCGCGGCGACCCTGGCGTCCCCCACGCTGATCCTGACCGTTTCGCGAACATATGGATCGGATCCGTCGCCTTCTCCGCCTTGACATGGATAAACCCTTACATGTGGCAGCTCTCCAACCAGTTCAAGTGAGAAACCCTCTCCCAATCTGTTCTTTTCTCCTTCAATTTCATGATTAGAGCTTCGTTTTTTGTTTTGATTGGGATTTTCTTTGTTTTCTCTACATTTTTTTTGGGTGGAGATTCGATTGTTTTCCTTTTTAGAAGGGGCTTTATCATAGTTATCAGAACGCAATTGGAAAGCTCCGGACACTGATCGAGCTAATAGGTCAATGGTGTCAAAGTAGGTCAATTGGTCGATTGCATATCAAATTAGGAATTTACCATGTTGGATAGTAATGTGATGATCGATCAAATGAATGAAGACAAAGAATTAGAGGATGAAAATTGGTTAGTTATGCTTACCTATTCTTAACCATGATATAGAGGATCTATATGATCGACACCAAGAAGAGTCCATTAAATCTATTTCTCCCTGCAAAATCATTACTTTTTTTTTAAAAGAACATCTAAATCCTTAATATTAATTGAGTAAATAATTTTTATGTGAGAAAAATGCTGCATCTGCCAGGGATAAACCGCTTCGGAGAAAACCACATGACACATTCAATGGGTTAGGATCTATCAAATAGTGCCAGCCCTACTGAGACTTGAATCCATTACTGTCACTTATTTACATAAATTATTCTTCTCTGTTTGTTCTAATCGAGCACTGTATCTTCCTTATCGCACTCTGGTTGGATTCAATGGTGTGGTCTTACTGAGTTTTTAACTCTTCTGTCTCTCTTGGCCAATTTTAAATCCAATTCATGTTTGTAGAAATGGATACTGATGGAAAGTGAAAGAATGCTCTAAGGTTTGGATTTCAACAAATAGGATCATTCAGTAATCACTGTCGTTGATTATTTTTTAGGAAAAATAACTCCAAAAAGTTTATGGACGAGGAATGTGTTTGGACAAGAAAAAACAATGTGCTGTTATAATCAAACAATGGAAATGAAATTTTTTAAGAGAATGGAATAAAATGTTACCAGGAAAATATGCAACAGATGGGAGGAATATAGATTAGAACTGTTATGCCTGAATTATTTAACAAATGACCCATATCGTTTTACTATGATCTGATTCTTGGTTTCTTTCTTAATCAAGAGTCTAAAACAAAGATTACTATAGAGGTTCAAGGTGCTGCAATTCGAGTCGTACTAGCCCTTGGTTGTATATATATTGTCTTAAAAATCCAGTTGAGTTATTCAAGTTTTTCCCAATGTAACCAAATTTTAGCGGGTGACATTCTGATTTAGACTTCTCATTTAGACTGACTGCACCGTATCGAGTGGATGCTAGTGAAGTTGCAGGTTCTTATGCTGTGATATGGATCTATGTGAATGCAGGTTCTTAATTTATGGTGTTCTTGCTTGTTAAAATCAAAGATTCACTGCACATAGCACTTACATAATTTTCAGCTTTATTCCTAATTTTCCTACATTCTGCACTTTGCTGCCTCTTTATCAACCGTGCTCAATAAGTTGGTAATTTTTCATATGCAACACCTAATCGGGCTACATACTTATTAGTCGTATGCTTTGTGCTTCTGCAGCTGGCATGACAAGGCCATGCTGTTCGAACATTACCATTGGAAGAAAGCCTTGCAGAAGAATGAACCATACGAATTTAAGGTGAGATTCTTACTCTTTTATGCTTGGTTTTTTACTGTTATGGCATGTTAATGCTAACGATACGAATTTACAACTAGTTAATGTTTTATTTCTTGTTCATGCAATAACATAGTTTCTTCTAATTTTCGCAGTGGAATCAAATGTCCAGAGCAGTTCGAGATTCATACTACTTCAACTGGCCAGTTTACTTCCCCTAGCTGCATCTTTGTGTTCACCTATTGCAAAAACCAACGAGCAGCGATGTATTTGTTGGGAATAACAAATGGAACCGTGGACGATTTGCTAAACTTTTAAATCTACTTTTAAGGTCTGGTTGAATTTAATGAGCTTTTAGTTTTCGTGAATTTATCTTTGTATGGTGTCAAATGGATTTAATGTGATATTAAGTCTAAAATGGATTAAGGGAAATTTTGTATACTGTGTCGGCTCCTTGTGGTTTACTATTTTAAAGGAGTCTTTTAAAGTATAAGAAGATATCGTGTGGTAAATTACAGTTTAGAAGTATTCTTAGAATCTGATTAGATGGAACTATTCGATTCATTAAAATAGAAATCAAGAGTAATGAAGTTTATTTAAACATCTACAGAATTATCAAATTAATTTAAACTTTTAAAATTATATCTTAGTTTAAAATTTGATGGAAACTTTGTATTTCTGAAATGTCAGGAAGGGCCATTTTAAATTGCAAAGATACCCTTGTTATTTGTAAAAAACATAGTAGGGCATGCCTTGCCGTATATCACCTTTGATGGATTTTTACTATTTCATCCAAATTTTTTCTACCGATTTAAAGAGTACATTTTCAGTCCTATAATTTGTTTTTTTTTTAAATTTTAGTCTTGTTATGAGTTGTAATTTATAATATTTTTCAATTTCAATTTTTTTTCCTTCAAAATTGAAATTTTTTAACGGAAAATATTCAATTTGTGGTTGGAATATAAAAAGTACATGAGTCATACAAAATCAAAATCTCAAATTCAATTTACAACTCATCATTTTTCGTTAAAAAATCTCAATTTTAAAAAAAGATTAAAATTAAAAAATATTACAAGTTAAAGAATTAAAAATATAAATTGACTCATAATAAATATAAAATTGAAAAAAATATAAATTACTAAAAACATAATTTTATTTAAAGAGTATTCTAAAATAAAACCCCCATCCGAACGAAGCATCTTCCATCCATCGACCGCCATCAGACATCGTACAAGAGTCAACAACGGTTGGGATTCCATCATTATAAACCATCGAATCATCCAAACAGCCACCGGTCCTCTACTTAAACCCACCCTGTGACTGTGAGAACCGAACGAAAGGTAGGGTTTTGGCCAGGTTCGATCGAGCAGCGCCAGCAGTCCTCGTAGACAGGTAGCTGATCTCGTCTGGCACCTGGTCGGTGTAACGATTCCTTTGCGTTCGTCCCCTGCTGCTAGTGCGTCTGCTGTAGACGTCGGCCTTTTTTTTTTTTTTCCCTTTCTGTTTATGAGAGTCGTTTGTTTCTGTTCTGGTTTAATATATTCGATTCACTCTTTGATCATGGAGATTGCTATTGATTCCTCTGTTTTTGCGTTAACATGATGAAAAAGAAGTTTAGGGTTTTCTCGTTGCCTGCTGGTCACAACGTTATCAAATATAGCAGGATAACTTATGATTTTTGTACTAGAGGACTCTTATTGATGCTATGTATATTTTTCCTTATTTTTATATGTGTGAGTTTTAGCTGCTGAAACATTGAAGGTTCATTGTTATGTTGATTTTACCTACTAATCATAACGTCCGTAACTGCATAAACTTAGAGCGAGTGAAGTGTATGTCTAAGACGAACACCTTGAAACGATATTGAAACCTGAAGTATAGTGGATAACCTTATGCAAATAATTCATTATTAGATATAAGTATTGGTGGTTAGCATCCTATCAGTAAGAGATAATTGCTCAATATTTCATAATTTGTCAGTTGGCATGAACTTGTACCAAGCTTTTTGAGAAATGAATGTTAGCGGCTCTAGTTTGCTTTGTCACATTTGGATGCTGGACACGTGGTACTTTGGGAGACTGATTGTCTTGAACTAGCCTTTGGAAAAATAGAAATATTTAAACAAAACTCTAATTCAATGTCATAACCCTCTCATTTATTTTCTTCACACTTTTCTTTTAATCTGCCCCCATCAGTAATCACCATATATCCCTTGTCCTCCTCATCCTCTCTTTCATCTTGCATGGGCAGGTTTGTTGATTTTGTCATGAGAACTACTTTCAATAAACAAGTCATGTTTTTTGAAGTCCCGAATTCCTTCTTGTTGGTTAATATGGATTCTCTTTATGCTCCAGGAAAGTACACTTCGATCCTAGGCTTGATTTTGCATTTCATTAATTATTTTGAGCCCCTTATGTTGATCAGCAAGTTCTTTCTGGGACTTTCCCATTAGAATGGGTTAAATATAATGAGATGAGAATAAGTGCCTTTGAGTTGCAAATACGAAATTTTTTCTTCTTGCAGACTTTGAAATTCTTTCATAAAAATGTTAAATTACCATGACATATGCCTGTGTTTTTTTTCTCAATAAGATGTACTGATATGCAGATAACTATTATTTTAAGGTCTATTTTTTTCTATTTAGTTGCTCATTTCGCATTGTTGAATACAGGATTTTCACAAAATACTTCAGTAACCTCCAACATGTCAATTCATTTCTAAATTGAAAAGAAACCTGATATTAATTGTTAAAACAAATCTGTTGCTCTGTAAATTTAGCAAGCTTGTAGCTTCTAAGTCTTGTTGCTATTGACTTCAAGGCTATTTAGCAAGCTCTTCAGACGTGAGGCTGAAGTAGGGATGTCAGAATGATCCAACAGTACATTTGTTGATTATTTGTGTTTACCTTTGCAACTGAAAAAAAAAAGAATATTCTGTTTTATTGTCCATATAATTCTCAGGTCAACATGGCATTTGCAAATAGAGTTGGAAATATCTTGAAGAAATCTCTGGCTTCCGGTCCATCATTATTCCAATCAATGCGATACATGTCATCTTCAAAAGTTTTTGTTGGAGGTTTGGCAAAATACGTTTCAGAATATCTTATTGCCTTGCTACTGATTTTCTGTTACACAGATTATGATGCTCTTATTACTTTATAGGTCTTTCATTTGGCACTGATGAATTAAGTCTAAAAGAAGCATTTTCAAATTATGGTGAAGTTGTTGAAGGTAAGTCGTGATTGTCTTTCTGATTTCTTTTTAATCTTTGCAGTACATGATTATACTCACTGGTATTTACCTATGCAGCTAGAGTCATCGTTGACAGGGAAAGTGGAAGGTCTAGAGGGTTTGGTTTTGTGACTTTTACATCCAGCGACGAAGCTTCAGCTGCTATCAGTGGCATGGATGGGAAGGTAAATATGCTTTGCTGTTGTTTTTGTTTATTTTAGATAATGTTCAAATAGAATATGTAGATGTTGTTGCATCATTCATTTTAAAAAGCATGAAAGTGATAGGCGCTTTATGGGATGCATAGCACAAATTAGTAATATGATTGCATGGAAATATGGTTGGCTCACTAACATTAATAAAGGAGGATAGTACCTCTGTGTATGTTGTTTAACATGCATGCATGGTTTCAATCTTATGTTCTACTATAAACAATGAATCTTACTGTGTCAGGATCTTCATGGACGGATAGTGGGGGTACATTATGCAAATGAACGAACTGGTGGATTCCGCAGCGGCGGCGGCGGCGGCTATGGTGGAGGTGGCTATGGTAATGGTGGTTACAGTGGAGGAAATTTTGGAGCTGGAGGATATGGAGGGGGCGGTGCTGCTGCTGGTGGATATGGTGGCGGTGACAATGGTGGTGGTGCTAACTATGGAAGCAGTTTTGAACGATATGACCAAACCAGTACTGGCAGAAACTTTGGTGTTACCGATGGTGCCGGTGGTATTGACAGTTATAATTTTGGTGGTGGCAGTGGTGGTTATGGGAGCGGTTTTGGTGAGAACCCATCTACTGGTTTTGACAGCAACAAACATGGCAATGATCATGGCGCTGATAATGGCTATGGTGGCAACATTACTGACGACTCGGTTGAAGACTATGCCAACAAGCGAGGCTGATAGTCGCAGACTATGAACTTTCAGTCAGTGAGCTTCAAGTATTCCAGGAAATAAATATGCAAGCCCTAGGAATCAGATAAAATGTATCCAATGGATCTCTCCTGCTATTTTACTTTTTTGACAGACTAATTTAGACATGAAATTCAGCCTTTTCCTAGCGCACGATTATAGTTTTCTAGTCTCCATATAAACACGGTTGTGTTGTAATCCTATCTCTCTGGACCATTAATTTGTTTGTCGTGATTTTGAGTTGTTCATTTGAGGGATGTTGTAGACCTTGGATATGTTTGTCATATTGTATCCGCTAAGTACAGATCCATATTGTATCCACTGAGTTCAAATCCTGTTAAGATCTTACACGTCGAATTATGATTGAAATTCAGTCAAAATTTGTGTTGATTTTAAAAATTTATTTTTCTATTTAGGTTATAGTTTAGGTCGAGTCAGACAATCAGAAGTAGTTGACAGCGGACAAGTTGTTTCTACTTAGCACTATACAATCCGTCTATCGCCGATGATTTTTGGTCATCTAATTTGACTCAAAAAGGTAAATTTTGAAGAGATCATAGTCAATTTAACTACACATTTAGTCGTTATATTCACATAATAATTTGAAAAATAAATTTAACTACACATTTAGTCGTTATATTCACATAATAATTTGAAAAATAAGTTAATTAGGATGGTCAATGGTTGGATTTGACATGACTTTATTTAATGGATTGTTAAAGTTAAGATATAATATTACATTTTAAATCAATGTTTTATAAAAAAGAATTCATTGTTTCAAAATTAGTTTCCTTAAGATATATCTAAATTAATATGCTAAACATTGATCGAAAATTAAAAAGGTGCCTTTTATTATCATCAAATCAAATGTCTCACTTTAATAAAAAAAAATTAAAATAGCACCTCTATTTAAAAAAATTTATTTTATTTACTCCATCTTAAAGGTGTGCCTGTTTTACCAAAGGTGCTCTTGTGACCAATTTAGAGTTGTCAACTTTGATTAAAACTATGTTAACACAGTTCATTTTGAATTTGTTTTTAACTAGGTGTTGGTCAAATGCCAATATCATCTTTATGGAAAAGGATCCTCTAGTCCTCTTATCTTGGTCCGCTCTTATATCAGTACAAGAGGATTGATGAAAGATAATGATCTCTATTTATTAACAAGTAAGGAGCTATTATCTCCCATCAATACAAAGGTTTATAGACTGATCCAACTTTTACGGATCAAAGGATTTCATCCTCATCTTTATACAAAATAATTTTTAAGATGGAGAATAAAGAAGTATTTGAAAAAAAAATATTATAGGTGAGATATTATTTAACAATAAAAATTAAAAGGCATTGTTTTAATTTTTCTACACATTTTAGAATTTTTTTTTTCCACGGAGAGCAAATCCGGCTAAGGCATATGCCTAGGCCCAATAAACCAAAATTTTTTATGCTTTAATATTATTTATATGTTTTAAAAAATTATTCACTCTTAATTTTAAATTATTTAAAAAAAAACAAATTTAAATTATTCTAATATTATTTATTATTGATTTTTTTAATTATATATCTTAGTTTCCTAAAATCTAATGGATTTTTCTTTTGCTGTATTTATCTCGAAAAAACGAGTGCTATGGTAATTGTCAGTAATCTTGAATTTTTTTCTCTCGAATTCTAGCTTTTTTTTCTCTCCTGTCATGTCTTTCTTTTTCCTCATAGATGATATTACATCTAGAATGATCGATCTAATTCTATAATAAGTTTATATTATTTACTAAGATAAATCAAAAAGTACTCATAATGGACCAGTCTAATCCTATAATAATTTTATACTATTTACCCAGGTAAATCGAGAAGTACTCACGGTGGATGGCTCAAAAATTCAATATCACGTAGTTGTACGTCTCATTTAAAAGAAAAATTTTTACAAATAAGTTGTAACTAGGATCGAACCGTAAATGGCTAGGTGATAATTTGACATCTTTTTGTTGTATCATAACCTTGGGGGCTTAACTCTTTTCCAATAAGAACTAATATGATGAATAACGCAGGGCCCCGAAATCGGATTGAAGTCAAGAAAATCGACTGATGTAGCGATTGAAGTCAAGAAAGTATCAACACTCGAGGATAGCATGGTCATCTGTCTCGACCGAGTGATTTAGCTAGTTGGATTGTTGGTCTGATTAGATCCCGAGTTTCTCAGGATCGATGAAACCTAAAATTGTATTAGTGCATTTCAAAATTGAGTCAACAAGTGTCTCTGCCGAGTGGTTTGGCAGATCGGATCGTAGGTCCGATCGGATCGTAGGTCCGATTAGACATGCTAGGCATGAGGTCCGACTGAACCAGACTCTTTGATCAAGTGAATAGGCTGAGCAGATGCCGAGTCCTTAAGAGTGATATCATTCCTTAATCCGACCTAACAGCGACTGCAAAGGAGATCCAATCAGGTTATAAAGGGGACTCGGTCGGCTTGCCGACAAAGCATATTGAGAGTTTATCAAACCAACGATGTAATATTCTCTTTTGACATTTTATGTAATAGTTATCAGATAAATAAAGGAATATTTCTTGTGCACCCTTTATAACGGAACCTTTTACTTTGCACATCATAGAGATGATGGATTCATTTTCGGAAAGATGTTATAATATCAGAAAGGTTGATCCTTTTTTGATAATATATTGAGATTCCTATTGAGAATAAAAATAATACTATATAAGGAGGTTTTCTACATCTGTAGGTACGTTACGCAACCGAAGGCACTCGAATTCCATTTATCATCTCTATTATTCGTTATATTCTTTTTTATTTAGGACTATCTATTTGACTTGAGCGTCGACCTATTTATGCTAAAAATCCTTCCCTAGTCAAGTCACTGGAATTTTTTTTCTCTACTCTTTTTGTCACTAAAATACAAATCGCTCAACTCTTCTTCACCTCGCACTCAAAGTTTTTTCCAGTTAGCATTCGATCTACCTGTATATCACACCATCTTTTCCATTTTTAGACACCATCAAGAACAATAAATTAGGTGTTTTTTTTTTCATATCCAAAATAGTATTTTAGCTTTTTTAAACATCAAATTTATTCGGAATATGAAAACGCAGGGAAAAAAATAGGAAATTTTGTAGAATCTAAAACAGATGGACTTTATACTAATATTAGAATCAAAACTTAAAAAAATCAATTGATTTTTTTAAAAATCATTAGAAAATAATATTTTAGGAAAAATTAATAAATCCAAAATTAAAATAGATAAATCGTATAATTTTCTTTCTAATACATAGAATACTAGTCACAATATTTATTAATATAAGTTTCATAAAAAAAAATAAACAATTTAATAATTTTATCAATTAAAAAAATTATTATCAAACATAAATATAAAATTTTAATGAATATTTTTACATCTCAAAACAATAAAATTATATATATTTTAAAAATTAATATTAGCTTTTTAAAAATATATATTAAAGATTTGCGTAGGGCCTCGGAACAGGTAGATTTGATTGGTCAACTAAATTAAAAAAAATGATCTAGATGAATTATCAAGGGTAAACAAATAGATTGGTCAAACTTGTAAAATAGATTCAGACAGATTTTATAAAGATTAACTATCCATGATTATTAATATTTTGAATCAATTTAGATACCTATGTTACATTTATATAAAATCAAAATAAAATAATTACCGATTGAGTAAATCTATTAAACAAAGACATTTTTTTTAAAAAAATATTTGCTCGTTATCAGGAAATTGCTTTGTTTTTGAGCTCCCGAACCAGACCGAGTTCAATGCCGGGTTTGGACGGCGGAGTTAACCCGAGTCAGGGAAAACGCTAACTTGCCACGTGTTATTTTCAAACCTGCTGAAGAGTGTAAAACCCTAATCATATCACGCCCTACTTCTCTCCTCAACCTCGCCCCCCTCCTTTCCCCCAGGATATCGGATTGAGGAAGATGGAATTCGGCTTAGGAAGCGGCGGCGGCGGCGGCGGCGGCGGCGATGAGTCTGCACGGCGAGTTCAAGTGCGGTTCACCACCAAGCTCGGGCCGCCGCTTCGGGTGCCCTCGGCATCTCTAGCCGTCCCATCCAACCTCACACGGATGGGCCTCTCCGAGATCGTAAATCTCCTCCTTAAGAACGGTAACTTCTCTACTTCATGGGCTTGTTGAGCCTTCGGCATCTTCTAACTAGAGGGCATTGAAATTAAAAATTAACCCTACGTGCAGTTAACGACGAGCACAAGGTCCAACCTTTTGATTTCCTGATCGTCGGGGAATTGGTCCGACTGCCACTTGAGGATTTCCTGCTGGCCAAGGGAATCTCGGCGGTGTGTGCTTGCTATCTTCTTCTTCTTTTTATTATTTTTAGTATCTGTCGACATCCTTTGATTTTTTGGATCTTGCTTTTATCCTGAATTGCAGGAGAAAGTGCTTGAAATTGAGTATATAAAGGCCATAGCTCCAAGGAAGCAGCCAAATCCTTCGTTACACGATGACTGGGTTAGTTCTGTGGACGGCTCTAATCCAAGGTACTTTATTTTTCATCATATGGTTTTCCTTAATTTGCTCATCAGTTTTCTATTAGTTTTTTTGCAGTTGCTTCAAAATTTTGCACAACTTTTCTCCCTCTTCATATGTTCCTCCTAAATTTTATTTCCATACTTTGCATTCACTTTAGCTTCCATGTTATTGAATTTTATTGAAGTCTCGGATCACCCATTGATAATTGCTGTTGACAGAAATTGTGTACTTTGATACATGTACAGTTTGCAAAGGGCATTTATGGGTTTCTTATGTTGTATCTTTAACTTTTTATGGTAGAAAGTGTAGTTTTCTCATGGTTTACTTAAATAAGATGGATATGTGTGAAAGGCGCAACATTAGAAATTTAACTACTTCATTGGCCATTTTTAATGTATTATCCTTGGTTGACCATTTCCAGATGGCAGCATCAACAAGTCATACGCCCAACTACATACACTCATGGATTTTATCTCATTACTGACTGTTGATCTTTATTAGATTACTGGCTACTGCATCAAAACATTGTTATGGCTCTTCTTTTTTTCATAAGTATCATTTATGCTCAGATAAATTTAATTTGGTTTCTCTGTACTCCTACTGCCGTTACATTTACATTTATTTGACTTGCTTAACAATAGAATTTACACATTATCATCGAACATCTTCCTGTTATTTTAGCTTATTTTCTTTCATTTTTTCTTTACTTCTTTCATTTTTGTTTCTCTAATTCAGCAAGTGCACACAATCATTCCACCATTTTTATCTCTTCTACACTAAACTTCTTTATGCATTTTAAAAGTTTTTTTAACCACCTAAACACTCTGACCTATAACTCAAAATGTTGTCTCATGTTATGCAAAATTTTGTCTAATTTTGTATTATTTGACCTTCCCCCTTATTTTTGATATTATAGCGCTTTACTTTTATTATTAATTTTCTATCGAAATCAACTTTTATTATAATACGCAAGAGACTAAAATTGCCTTTTGATATCGGGCAGAATTTTAAATTGTGCATAAATTCCACAGGCTGTGCTATTGCATACCTTGTCCTGTGTTAACTATTGCCTTTTTTCTGTGGATTTTGTAAATCATTTGTATTAAATCTTCTTTATTGTGATTAGTTAACTGGTACTGACTTGTTGAAGTACGCATTCATATTGTATATTGTTTAGTATGTATCTTTCTGTCACTAATAACTATTTGAAAATTTTGGACCTTTTTGCTAATACTGAGTCACACATGACGTACTCAAAACACATTTATTATTGAAAGAGAACTCATTACTTTTTTGGTGTCACTTTATATTTTGTTTTCTCTTTGCTGATAGTCTTACCTTTGATGCTCTTGGAGTATAGAAAGACTACCATATCAAATTTTAACCTAATGAAACTTTTTTTCCATTGCAGTTACATATTAACAGGTTGTTATGATGGCATTGCAAGGTGAATTTTCTGATTCTAATTGTTTCCTGGCAGTCATGGTTCTTCTTAGCCTTCTCCATCAGGAGATTAGTCACATAAACAGGAGTCAGACTGCTTGTTTAGGATTTATTTTGACAATGTCTATTCGTTTTTAGGCTGTGGAAAGGAGGTGCTGAGTGTACACATAAGCTAGCAGGGCACACTGGTGCAATTACTTCTGCTGTTATAATTAATGGAAAAGGTCCACTTACTTTGAATTAGTATTTCTGCTTGTGAGATTATTAATATCAATAATTTACATATGTGATTCTTCAACAGATGATAGTAAACATACCTTCCACATTGCCACTGGGTCAAAAGATAGGTCATTGAGGTTGTGGAAGGTAGGCTAATTGTGTTTTACACCACTATTTATGAAGAATTTACTGATTGTTTTTTGCTCTCTATCTAATAGGTTCTACTGTCTACCAACTTTGATGGCATTGACTATTCAGAGCAACCAGTGAATGTCAGAGAATCAAAAATTCTACAAGGACACACAGCTTCTGTTCAGAGCGTCTCTTCAGATCCTTCAGGAGACATGGTACAAATCCTAATTTTCTTTGATCTGTTATAGATAATGTAACCTGGATTATCTTCTTCTTGGGTCTGATTTATTACAAATTTTCTTTCAGATTTGCTCAGGTTCCTGGGATGGCACTATTAAGTTGTGGGAAGTGAAGAACTCCGATGCAGATGGTGATAGTGTATCTATAAAGAAAAGAAGACTAATATCTAACACTGCAAATCAAGTAGAGTCACAGTTGGAGGTATAAATTATTGTGGTTACTCTTTGGCTATTTCTTTTATTTGCCTTGTCATGGTAGGTCGAAGTATGAAACAATTATCTGGGGTACTATTAGTAACAAGAAATATTCAGTGACCTTTTTGCATGATGTATTGGTTTCTTTGTTGTAATCTTACTGGTTGACTGCAGGGTGTGGCTGTTACAACCTTTGTGGGGCACTCACAGTCAGTGTCTTCCGTAATTTGGCCAGAGCATGAAACAATATATTCAGCATCATGGGATCATTCTATTCGACAATGGGATGTAGAAACTGGCAAAGATACATGGAACATGGTATGATGTAAATTGTCTTAGATATATCTATTTTCAGATATAAATATTACAGATTAAAACAAAATAATGAACTGTCATCAATTATAAGATTTTTATTTCATCTTCAGTTTTTGATTTGTTAAGATCCTTATCAGTTATTAGTCAGGCTTCATGCAAGGTACTTCAGTTGGGTTTTGACCATCTGGTAGTTGATTAGGTCTGATTTTGGATATTGTTTCTCTGCAATCCCTAATCAATGCTCTAGTAATGCTTAATTCACATCTGATATGCATTGGTATTTATTGAAAATGCTACTTCTGCGATTACTGCACACTTAGTTTTCTTGACATCCTTTAGTCCATGCTTAGATGTGTGGGAAAGTTCTGAATTGCCTCGATGTTGGTGGCGAGAGCTCTGCTCTCATTGCCGCAGGTGGCTCTGATCCTGTCCTCCGTGTTTGGGACCCTCGCAAACCAGGTGAAGCAAATGAGAAAAAATTTATACCAGTTAAAACATTCTTTGTTCTACTGGCATTGAAATGGAGTTGCAATCTGTTTGAACAGGATCTCTGGCTCCTGTTTTCCAGTTCTCATCCCATTCATCTTGGATCACAGCTTGCAAGTGGCACCGGAAGTCATGGTTCCACTTGTTATCAGCTTCTTATGATGGGAAGGTGATGCTATGGGATCTTAGAACTGCGGTAATTTTTTCTTACCTTATTTTGGGTTTTCCACATTACACTTGAATACATATTTCATATTTTGATTTCTGATGATAATTTTTATCCAGTGGCCATTAGCAATCATTGATTCACACAAAGACAAGGTACCTTTGGTCTTTTCCTTTCTCAATTCAGCATAAGAATTAGTCCCTGAGTTCTGATTTATTCTTTTGTTGGATAAAGGTATTATGTGCGGATTGGTGGAAGGATGACTCTATCATTAGTGGAGGAGCTGATTCTAAGTTACTCGTATGTTCTGGAGTGTCAATTTAATAGAATGAACGGTGAGAATAATTTTTTCTTACACCTGTGAACATATACTAACTTGATATGACTATTCGAAGGCAATGAATAGGTTCAATGACTAGTAACTTAATTTTACTTGTAGTTCAGTCATCAATAACAGAATAAGATGCATGTATTCAATACTAGCAGTTGGAACTCCTTGGCACTTAAAGATACAATAAAGATTAAGGTAGAATGGATGAAAATTTGAGATGAATTTGCGGAGTTCCTTGGAGAGACAAAACAAGAATGGTCACATTTTAGGATAGAATGGCTAGATAAATTAGTTATGATGTCGAGATCCTATAATCTGTTTGCTTTGATCACCAAATATTGCTTTCTATACTGGAAGCAGAAAACAGTGAAAAAAAATGTGAAATATTTGTTTGTCTGGCTTCTTTCCATGGGTGAGTACACGGCTCTTTTCTTTATTTTGGTCGCAACAAGCCTATGAATCGATAAATTTCTTTATTATATATGGCTGAATCTAACTTTTGTTGGTTTCTTCGTTAGAATGCAAGAGTATCCTCGATAACCGGTTGAATGTTCCATCTCAGACGGGAGAGGTGTAAGAGTATCCTCGATGAATAGATGAGCATTCATCGTTTCCAAATTGAACAAAGATTATTCATCACTTGTAACTACAACTGTGTTACGCTAGACTAAACGGTATTGCAAGTTTTTCCATTTTTGAACGACGCTGAAAAATATGTTCTCCATTTTTGCCTGGATTGAGAATTTACTTAGCATAGAGGACAATGGCTTTTGTATGGTGCAATTATTGTTTGATCAAGACTCAGCTTTACCAGCAATGCAATATTTAACACCATTTTTCTTTACCAATTAAATGTATAAGTTATTTACTCTATTTTCTTAACAAAATTTGAAGAACTGGGGGAAAACACGCTTACTAAAGCCACAAACAAACGAGGGCCCATCACATGATTCATTCCTCTTTTCCAGGAAAAAAATTCAAATCGTATTTTTTTTTTGCTTTTTTAACTTTAGTTGTCCTCGTTTCCGGGGAATTTATAGTAGAAACAATCTGGTCGAGTTCCAACACGAGATTTACGATAGTAGTCCAGACGTATAAAGAAAATTCTGAGCGAAAAACGTTTTGCTCAAAAAGTGGCAGCAGCGCTACTGAAGCGTGTTCATCTTCCGATAATTTCCCAATTGTAGAAATATATAAATAGAAATAAATATGAATTTTGAATGGGGAGTATTGTTAAGTGTTCATAATTTTTTGTAACCTCAGCCACTCGATTGCCACGTGCAGAGATGGTTATTGCAATGAACAGATCACTAAAAAAAATGAGTACATATCGAGAAGAAGCTAATTTTCTGATTTGGGATGTGGACACGGAGATCGCAATAGAATCTGCCAGAGTTGGGTAAGAACACCTGCGATCCATCGCAACATTTAACAAGAAGCCACGACAAAGGAAGAATAACCAATTCCTTGGTGCTCAATCATTTCACCACTTCCTGATTTGTATACCATTTTCTCACGCACAGTCTCCGTCGTTCTTCACGGTGATTCCGGGACTGTAGACGTCCACCAACCTCTTCAGCACCGCCACTTTGGTCCTAAGCAGCAGGATGTACTCCGCCGTTTCCTCGAACAGCCGGTCGGCGGCCGCCGCGGCCTCCTCCTTGGCGCCGCTGTCTCGTTGCGGTATGAGGCTCCTCAGTGCCTCCAACCGCTGCGCCACAGCTTTCGATGACGACGCCAGGCTCTGTTTCCTTCCGCCGGCGCCGAGCCGGCGCCGAAGCGTCGAGTGCTTGAGGATCCCCTTCCTTCTCCTTCGCCCGCTCATCCTCACAACCGAGCTCCCGATCTTCTGATCCAACCCAATGCTCGTTGCCATCGGCATCGCGGAGTCGAGAGACCGAAACAAGTGGCCGCCGGGGAATAAGATGGGAGGCAGCGCCACCCGCTCGACTCTTATGGAGCTTCACTCTATTCCAATAGCCCTCTGCATTCGACTTAATCACGAAACTACCACCCAACAAAAGCAAGCTAGAGAGACTTCTGGTGCAGATGTAATTCTCTACAGAGAAAGGGCTAAAAACCTCCTCGAAAAAGTTAAATCTCAGGAAACACGATGTTCGCCCCACCACGCGGCACGTGGGGACCCGAAATATTCACGTGCCTCAATTGCCAAAAAGACTCCGTTACGCCAAAAAGCTACTGCCAGTCATACCTCCCAATGACTCAAACACCCAACAAAGCGTGGGCACTGCATGGCTCGTGCCCGCGGGTGTTTCTCTGGGTCAGGCTTCGTACGCTTCGTGTGCAACGGAGCGCCATGTTACTTGCACGTGGCCGCCAGTGCCTGCTTGCTCCCTCCCGTAACGTAACGCTTCTTCCTCGAAGGCGCATTAGCAGCACCCGATCCCACGGTCCACATCGAATAGGGACGGCGAGGCCCTGTTTCCGGCATATATATGTATATATAACGGCTTGCAATAGCGGGCGTTACAGCAACCGCTGTCCACGCGTACTGTGCGCTCGATGAGCTATTGGGTGTGTTAACTGGAATGGCATGCATGTGGGCCCTCAGTGAGATCCCGGGGGCCACGTTGCCAGTGTCAGAGTGACAATCACATCCATAGAGCGAACATCTTCATGTGCGTTGAGTTTCTTGAGAACGGTGTTAACCAGTGCAGGCCATTATTGTTCCAGGTCTATGAATGGAAACCCAGGTATATACAGATCGCAAATTTTCTATTTTCTGAGTCGAATTTTGATTATGAGATTTGTCTCAATAGTGAGCGCAGTTGGACTGGAGGAGGAGAGGACGAGGCACGCCTGACGCCTCTGGCAGTGGCAGAGGGGGGTGCATGCATGCGCTGGAGAAAATGTGGGTATGGATTGGCAGAGTGGGTGATGGGTGGAATGCATGTGAGGAGGAGCGAGAAGGCGTTGCATCCGCCGCGTTGCTGAAGAATTACAGGAGATGGCGCAGTGAAGTGGAGCACGAGGGGGTTCATGGCACATGGTGCATGTGGATGTGGGGGCGCGCCGAGGCGCAAGCACCGCCACAGGATGCGTGCAGCGGCGAGCAGGACAGGGAGTGGACGCCTGGCGCGCGCGGTGCGCGCAATGCGCTCGCTTGCCAGCAGCACCAACGCGGCACTATCCTGTCTTCGGATTTGATGGGCCGGGCCATGTGCTCCGCAGCCCATGGATTGGACTGCTAAAGCCCGACAGCGCGACATGTCTGCCGAATAAATGTTCCCACAAAAGGGGACAAGAAGAACTTGGCCCAGAAGATTTTTTTCTAGAGTACCTATCAGTGGCAGCTAGTCCTTTACGGTGCATCGATTGTGATGCGGGTGATGATTGTCACAGCAAAAATTTCATCAATGTATAGAACAGTCTCTGCATGCTATAAGCTCGATGAAAAGCACTGTTCATTTGGATTGGACTGGTAAGACCAAGCAACATCCTTCGCTAAACTTATTTCATATAACGAAGCGCCTCTCTATTAGAGCTTCTTTTTTTCTACAACTCCCAGTTGTCATACTGAGGTAAGCTCTAAAATTAAAAATTAATTATAGTTAATAGCTAATTCTATTGATTGTTACATTGAATTAAGTTGCAGATGCTAGTTTCTTATTTTGGAGAATGGAGAGAGATCACGGTTTCAAATGCCCTCACCAATGCCTGCACTTTGTTCTGAGCAAGTTTGCTTGCAGTTTCTTCGATCACATTATTGAATAGACCACGCAGGTCCTTTTCGAGAACATCTTGATGCCTCCTCAGTCCAAATGATGCCGCCTCAGCATCGAGATCAGATGGAACGTCCACCCTAGGCATTTGTAGAAAGTCTTTCCGTCCAACGCGAGCACAATTGCCACTCTCAACCTTATGTGGAATTCTTCTTCTGAACTTCAGCATGTAAGGCACGGAGAGATTTTCTTCAGGATGAACACTAGCAGATTGTTTCATCCTCCTCCCTCTGAACATTGAAGTTTTACTATCACTGCCACTTTTGATTCTCTCAGTTTCGTACTCTAATTCACTGAATTCGCTGATTGCAGAATCTGATTCATCGATTTTGGTGTCATTGCCAGTTTCTGTTTCCTCGGTTTCATCCTCTGGTCCAGTTACTTCAGCAATTGCAGAATGGGATTCCTCAGTTTCTTCATCATATGCCAAAGAATGGGATGACCAGTCATTGCTAGATTCCTGCTCTATGCCATTTGGAAAATTCTCCTCTTCCGTTGGGGAATCTAGCTTGACTAATGAAAAGTCAACAGATTCTGATTGTGGGGATTCAGGCTGTGAAGAATCTAGAATGCCCTCTAACTTCCATGGCATCTGAGTTACAGAGACAAAACCATAATTCTCCTTATTTGATATTTGTTTAAAGCCATCAGAGTTGCTATCTACTTTGGGCTGAATAGCAGTTGTTTTTTCCTCATTGTTTTCTTCATCAGGTTTCACCATTTGAAATTCTTGGTCATTGTTCATTGCCTCCAAGCATGGCTCATCATTGTTAGCATGGTTGTATGAATGAGAAGGCATTTGAGATTTCATTGCTTCTTCTACCATTCCTGGCATACCTCTGATATTTCTTTTCTTATATGCTTCATTTCTAGAACTATTTGAGCTGTGAATGGTAGGCTGAGATTCAACCCTTACTGGAATTGTGTTTGCCTTTGCAAGATAAGTGATAGTATCAATCCTCTTGGTTGGCAATGAAGCTGTTTGCTTAAATCTGTGGTTTTCACAAGCTTTATTGCTGCCTTTTGTAGATGTTGTCTTAAGTATGTTGTGTTTTCCAGGAGAATATGCTTTGTTTAAGCGGAAAGCAGGTTCTTTTGCTTGATATTTTGTCTTAGGCTCACTCTTATCTTCACTTCTGGAAGCTATACGAGCAATTGTCTGCTTCACAACTGCAGTTCTTTCAAAGTTGATAGATTCTTTCATCCATCTAGACTCCTTGATGGCATTTGGTTTATCTAGATTCCGTGATGTCTTCGTATGAGCATTTCTAGTCTCTTCTAAATCCAAATTGTTCACTTGGCGTAGACCTTTATGTTGCACTTCTTCACCCAAACTTTCGGTAGCGATACCTTTACTGCCATCTTCAGTGGCATACTTGATTCCACACTTGCAATAACCATGACAAGAAGTCTTAGGATTTCTTCGGTGAGTAGGAAGAGACTTTCTGCGACAATCAGAAGAAAATAGTGGACCTCCAGCAATTGTTGAACCAGTCAATTGTCTTCTTGTTCCTTCCCTTGGTTCTACAGACATTCTATCTGCTGAGTTCCAATGCTTCTCCCTGCCTGTAATTATAGGAACAAGAGTTTTCAATCTTTAGCAGACAGCTACAACTGAATGACTCTTATGAAGCATATAAGCAAGATATACATCTCATAGAAACGAGAATTGAGGAGTTTTAATAAAAAAGAAAAAACTACTGATAAATTCAATGACAATTTTTTGTAAAGCAACTATGTTACATTTTCTTATTATTTTATGAATCTACAAAGTAGAAAAACAGCAAATGAACTTATAATTTCAGTTCAGTGACAAAGAAAATATCAGAAACTTCTGAGACAAAGTACCTGATGAGTTATTCAAATATGAATTGGAGTTGAGAATTTGATCCCAAATCACCTCATTCAACCTGAGAAGATAGTTAAAGAAGTTACAAGAAAAATAATGGAACATTGGAATCTGCTAGGGTATCCATCCAAATCTACTTGACACTGCAAATCACTATGATACACCACCACTCTCAACACTTGGTTTATATTGTGAGCCTAAGAAAACAAGATCATGGCGTTGATTTGTGATCCAGATCACTCAATACTCTTTTAACATTTGATCATTTGATGGAAGCATGTCTTACTGCATCTGTCCAATCGGTGACAACAAGTAATCGAACATAAAGAAAATCGTAAGGGCAAACACATGAAAACGTGGGAGCTATATTGAATTAAATTCTTGAATCAAAATTGCCTTTGCAACCCAGTATTATTCATACTGGTATAGGCAATTGAAGGATTACAAAGAGCTGGCAGTAAAAGCATATGGAGTAATAAAATGGTTCGAGTAGTCCACCTGATGAAGTTATGATAGGGATTAGGGATAGCATGGGATTTGCATGTCGCAAAGCTGATACATACTGATTCAAAGCAAGGAAGGTAAAAACAAAGAAAATAAGTTAAGAATCTCAGATATATATGAGGGCAATGATATGTAATCAAATTAAAAGAGAAATAAAAGGGCAGAGAACTAGAAAAGATCTAAGCCACCACTCTATGTCCTTGGACAGGACATAAATCTTCAAATACACAGAAACCACCCAAAAAAATGAATAGAATATTCCTTTATAATGTACCAGAGAAGTGAAAACTGAAGAAATATCGCTGAGATCAGTCGCATTATTACATGATACGGAATCCAAAACAAGAGTATATAAGACCACAACTTACACAACATGAAAGTTGCCTTACGGATAAAAATAACACCTTCATAATCCTCGCTCATCTAACTCAACTAAAGAAATCACCACATCATCTTTTATATTAAAATACGGACATAGACATTCGAAAATCTAAGAATAAATAATAAATCCCCCCAAGGATAGATCTTTGAACCAGAAAAGAACACAAGAACAATAATTAACGACGAAATCCGATGCAGAAGATGTTACCTTTTAGCGAATCTGAGCAACCGGAGAAGAAGAGGATGTGGTCGTCAGGAGGCTGCCACCACGAGTCAAGGAAGATCCTTGCAGACAAGTTGAGGGCAATATCCTTTTAAAGCCGCGGGCCTGTTCATGGATGGAGATGGAGGAGGAGGAGGAGGAGCAGAGCGGAAACTGATAATGGCGTGAACGGAGGGCTGCGCCATGAATGAAACCGTCCGATTCGACCGTCGAAAAATAATCGGGGCGGAGCGGTGACAGTTTGAAGCCCCGACTCTTCCGACGGGGAGCATATAATTAAGGAAAAAGATAAACCGAATGAGGTATCAGTTCCGTTGACGAACCCAAAACGTGGGGCCCAACAACCAGTAGTTCCCATAGGAAAAAAAAAAAAAAAAAAAAGGCAATTTTTTGGCCTGTCCGTTTGAAAGGTACATTTATTATTTTTTATGATGTATAAAAACAAAAAATCGAAATGCAATTTGCAAAAAAATATCTAGTATATATATAATTTGTAAATAACTTTAAGTCATTATATATTTTTTTCCCACAAGCAGTAGTTTATCTCTTTATATTAAAAAAAAATAACACCCAATCAAGACTTCTTGAGGAAAAAAAAGAAGAAATAATTAAAATAACTCATCATTATTTTACTGATTAAAAACTAATTCTCAACGTTAAAATTATTTTAATTGAAACATCTAAACTTAATTTATATATTGATAAAATATCTCATTTGTTCTTAAAATTCTCATAAAATTCATATATGCACCAGTATAATTATTATATAAATAATAAAAAATTAGCAACTCTAAAAGTATAACTATCTAAAAACTCATTCCATCACTTTTAAGTTTTATGAACTAAAATTAAATAAAAATAGAAAAAAATTTATTATTAAAACCTCCTCCTCCTCATCATCGTCATCATATGATATACAATGAAATATGGAGTGAAGTGTTTGGAGTGAAGTGTTTGTTGGACTCTATTATTATTTTGATATGATCAACCAAGTTAGATCAGGTCATGTTTGGTTTTGATCCCTGTGTCTAAGTGTGCAGGAGCTTAGGAGCACAGGAAGTCGAACGAAAGACGCAGCTGGCGAGAAGGACGACACGGGAAGGGAGCTGACGGGCTCGGTGCATCCGAGGGACGAAAGATCTGTGGAAGAGTACACCGGTGGACGAGAAGAACGTACGCGATGTTCGAGGGACGAGAAGCCGGAGTGGAAGCCGGCTCGAGGAGAAGGCCGGAAATTGGGTTTGAGTGAGCCCTATTTCAGTTGGCCGCAATCACCCAAGCGAACGGAGCAACGGAAGATCCAAAGGAAAGCTGGAGTTATTTATACGCTGCAGGTAGAGGGCGCTCTCCATAGAGGGCGCCTCCATGATGTAGAGGGCGCCCTCCATAGTCTTGAGGGCGCCCTCGACCTGGGCAAAGTGACTGTTTCGTATTTGGATAAAATTTTATCCAAATGCCATGCTAGAGGCGCCCTCCATGCTTATGGGAGGCGCCCTCAAGCCGAAGATAGAATTTTCAGGCCCTATAAAAAGGACCTTAGAGTTAGGGAATTAGATATCAACTCAGTAGGAAGAAACCTATATTGGGTTTCGAAATCGTACTTAGTTTAAATTTTTTAAAGCTTTCAGAAAAATTAAATATTTAAATTTCTTAAAAGGCTTTGTCTAGAAGTGGTTGATGATCCAATAACCAAGAAGGCCTAGTGCCTCGCCACAGCCTAGAAGCTGATTATCGAATTGAATATTTAATTGACAAATTGATTAAGATAATGCTTTTAAATCCTTGTTAATTACTTACAAATTTCATAACTCATAAATAGTTTTAAATTTTTTTTTTATGTTTCAAAATTTCAAATTTTTTATGCTTGTACCCCGTTTTTTATGTGATCAAAGGGAGGATATAGGTACAAGTTCTGGGGGAAATAGGTACAAGTTTTAGGGGAATTAGGGGGAGTTAAGTTTTTATTATTCAAGATTTTTTTAAAAAATTTTGAATTACATTTTATGTTGCAATTTATTTTATTACAAATTTATGCTTAAAATGTTTATTTTTCAATTACTACTTGTTAATTTTTACCCTAATTTGAACTTGGGTTGATGCACATCAAAAAGGGGGAGATTGTTGAATCCCATGGTTGTTTTGATGTGATCAACCAAGTTATGTTAGGTCTTGTTTGATTTTGATCCCTGTGTCTAAGTGTGCAGGAGCTTATGAGCATAGGAAGTCGAGCGGAAGACGCAGCTGGCGAGAAGGACGGCACGGGAAGGGAGCCGATGAGCTTGGTGCGTTCGAGGGACGAAAGAGTTGCGGAAGAGTACACCGGTGGACGAGAAGAACGTGCGCAACGTTCTAGGGACGAGAAGCCGGAGCAGAAGCCTGCTCGAGGAGAAGGGCAAAAATTGGGTTCGGGTGAACCCTATTTCGATTGGCCGCAATCATCCAAGCGAACGGAGCAGCGGAAGATCCAAACGAAAGCTGGAGCTATTTATACGCTGTAGGTATAGGGCGGGCGCCCTCCACAGAGGGTGCCCTATGATATAGAGGGTGCCCTCCATAGCATTGAGGGTGCCCTCCATAGCTTTGAAGGCACCCTCAACCTGGCCAAAGTGACCGTTTCGCATTTGGATAAAACTTTATCCAAATGCCACGCTGGAGGCGCCCTCCATGCTTATGAGAGGTGCCCTCAAGCCGAAAATAGAATTTCCAGGCCCTATAATAAGAGTCATGGAGCTAGGGAATTAAATATCAACTCTTGTAATCAATTCTTAGCAACCGTTAAGCTTTGATTGTGTGTAAAAGGCTTCTCCGTCTTTAGAGAAGGAGATTCTTTCTGAGCTTTGCAACTGCCTTGGATTAACAACCACGTAGATTATAACTAAGTCAATTCCTAAGTCTCTTCTTTAACTCTGTTCTTTTATTTTTTATTATTGTTGCACTTTAAGAATTGAAAGAACGATGAGAGTATTTTTTTTTGTTTCAGGTAATTCACTCATTCCCTCTTGCCGGCCCGCTGCGCTAACAGTGTTGGTGTGGTAAAATTGCACCAATGTACATATCAAAGACAATACAAAATTCAAAAAGAAAGTTTATAGACTATTATAACTACAAGATTAATGCTTAAACATTTTAATATACCATATAAATTTAAAATAACTAATATCTAATAGATGTCAACTACTATATTTATGTAGAAAAATAATAAATATGAGGTTTTTTTGGTAAATGGATGAAATAGAAGAAAAAATATAAAATTTTAATAGCTTCATCTTCTGAAAAGCTCAGGTTAAAGTTAAGCTTCCAATGACCATGAGATTTTTATTTTTATTTTCTAGAAGTCTGAGGTTAATATTAAGTAAAGGTGTTTCAGTTAAAAATAATTTTAATGTTCAAAATTAAGATTTCTTTCTTTCTTTTTAGAGGTTAGGTATTTTTTTTAAATACATAGAGACTATTTGATGAAAAACACGAAATTTGAAGTTATTTATATTTTCTCTTGGACTCTGTTTGATGCTCCATGGACATGAAAATTAAGGAAAGATTTTCATCGTGAAAACTCGAGCTGTCGTAAAGATCGAGTAGACCGGTCCATCAAAAAATGAGATTGAACGGGGCAGGCTAGGTCAGCCTGTCATTTTGAAGGATTAGAAACTTTTCAATCCAGTCCAATCCAAAATAATTACGAGTTAGAGGACCATCGACAAAATTAAAATAAAATGCTTACTGTTCATTGAATTTAATCCATTCATAAATAAACATTCCACAAAAATATCCAATAAAATTTCTATTCACATGTACACATATTAATCAAAATAAGCGATACAAAAAAATTCATAACGTTCATTAAAATTTATTTATTTTACTATTTAATTAGGATTTGAAAACTTTAATAATTAACTCTTAAATTAAGTTAGGTTAATAGTTTTTTTTTCTTTTGACACAAAAATAATTTTAATTTATTATCTTTTTCAAATCACATACATATAATCTAATTTATACTATCTACATCTATATTGCTTCTTCTCACCGTCTTAATCTTCATCGGTGCTTCATTGTTTTATCCTTCTCTTTTCCTCTCTAATTTTTGTTACAATTTTTTTCATCTGTTTCGACTCTTTTACATATCAATACAGCCGCATTAATTTATAATCTCATTAATTTTCATGAAATTACAGTCATATCTATCTATCTTTATATTTCATCGATTATCTCATTAATTTTTCGGATGATACAACACATTCTCACTGCATAACTTGAAATATGATTAATAATCTAATTTTTAATTTATTTTTAGATTAAGATTTTTATAAAATAACATTGAATAATATTATTTAATTATTTGACAGTAAATATTTATTTTATAATTTAAATGTATTACATTATATTACACACTAACGTATATGCGATGACTTATATATTATTATAAATTCATAATCTATTTTTTTTTAAAAAAATTTCCTTCTCAACTAACGACCCAACCCAAACCCATGATACACTAGCCCGCCTGGACCCGTAATCCTGGTATTCTAATCCATTTAGGTTCATTTTAAAATAAATTAATAAAATTTTAAATCAATTAATTTAAATTCTTTAGTAAAAAGAACGAATAGACTGATACAATCCAAAGGCTCTATGATTTTGCTTTTTTCGTATTTACCTCGCTTAAAAAAAATCATATTCTTTTATTTTGTTTACTCTGTAGGTCTATAGTAGACGGATTTTTATTAGCTGATTATTTTTTGATATTTTTTTAATCCGTTTAAGAGCATATGTATCAGATACCCTATTTAAATATTTTACCTTAAATTTTAGATAGGATAGCTAAAAAATCTTTGCATCAGCTACCCTATCCATTTCCTAAATTATGCATTTATGAACAGTATTTCTCTAAATTTAGGGAATGGATTCCATTCCCTAAATATTATAGAGGAGAGATGAGAAATAGGGAAGTTTATATATGACGTTTTGAAAAATGGATATCCAAATTTAATAAAGTAATTTTTTTATCTTAAATTATATATTTTAGATAGAAAAATTGGTGTAGATGCTTAAGACGAAAACCACTTTCTTTCCTCTCTTTTCGCCCAAAACGGATCATTAAGGTACATGCATCTTTCCTCTCTTATTTTCTCTACTTTACTCTATTATAAGCTATATTATTATGTTAAAGCGAAAGCACAAATTTTAAAAAGTGAAGAAAAAAAATTGTGTTGGTTGACTTGGGCCATTTCCTAAGTCAGAGCTTAGATTATAGGCTTGATTGAGCATGAAGGATCCATGGAATTATATTGGGGCATCGTCGTTTCACTTCGACCTAATCGGCTTCTCAGTTCTACTTGCGATCTTCAATCCAAGTAAAATACCGCGAAATGAATGAATACGCGCTTCGGATGATCATTGAAATCTATATATTTCTCAATAATCGATCAAATTCACAAAACAACCAAATTCAATGCTTCTTCAAGAAACCTTGGGCCATCTTCAAGTAGTCCTCGAGGCCGCCTCCGGCGTGATGCCCCTCGCCGCTGCCGCCGAGGTTAGCTGAAGAAGAATCCGCGGCCGCGGCCGTCGAAGAGTGGGCGGTGGCGGTGGCGGTGGCGGAATGGGACGAGTGGTAGTGGTGGAGATAATCCTCCGCCTTCCCCACGTACTTCCCGAATTGCTTCTCCTCGAGATGGGCGTAGTGAGAGGCGGCGCCGATCAGGTCTGCGGCGGCGGAAGCGACCTCGGCCCGGTCGATCTTGTCGGCGTCGTGGCGGAGCGCGGACTTGGCGGCGCCGGCCACCACTTTGGCGCTGGAGAGGAGTTGGGTGGGTTTAGGACGAGGCTTGTGGCTCGGAGAACGATCGGAATCCATGGGCAGAGAGTTTGTAGCAGAGAAATTGAGGAGACGAGTGTGGCTCTGCAAAGGGAGACGGGATGGCGGTTAAATATCGTCTTCGTCGTTTACTTCGTGGAGAAGTCGTCGGCCAAAGGAAACTCTCCACGTTGCATCTTTTCTCAGCGTGAGTAGCGCGTCTAATAATTAATCCATCTACACGGTTCGCAGGGGGAAAAAATATCTGCCTGTACACAGGTTGGAGATGAACCGGTGGCTTTTTTTTTGGGTGCGAATTAATTGGTGTATTTATGTCATCCTAATCTTAATCTTCCTGTCAAATCTCTAGTATCTCTCTCTATTCACGTGTCGTAAGGTGTCGACATGATGACGATCGAATGAGATGCAGAACTACTGCGTTATATAAATACATGGGATTCCGAGGATTGAGAACCCAGAGAGTATCTGTAAGTTCATGCGTCCGTGATGAAGAGGTGATCGATCGATCCCAGAGGAGTGCTGCTGAGAACACAGAACCATGTGGGCAAAATGCCTTGTTGATTCGTCTGTGTTCTCAGGTCACCCCTTTGGGCCACATCGTTCTCAGTTCATCAATACGGAATCTTCGATTTATGTAGTGCATCATAAACTACGAAAGGATGCTTCAGTCTAAACTATTTTAGTTTTGTTTTTTTTTCCCACCGTCCACTGGCACATGACGCATGATTTTCTAGAATGAGCTAATTACTCTGCGTATGTTTTCTGATTCAGGCAGGAATGTGTCTTCGTCGTTCTTTGAAGGGGCAATGAAGCTGTGAGGATGGATCTAAACAAGCGATCAAATTTGTCGGGAAGATGTTATATGGAAAAGTCAGATTTGCAAAATTTTAATTACGTGTGAATTATTAGACTAAATCTTGCTCATTATTGTTAAGATGACTATGTTTCTTTGACAACAGACTTAGAGTTGCAAGACTGCTCTTAAAAGGATGTCCATCCTAAAATGAATTGTAGGAATTGATGATACAATTCTCTATTGTCTCTCACAGAAGAATTCTTCTCCAGTCAAAATAATTTAACAAATCACCTCCAGAAACTGAAAGCCAGCAAATTCAATTTATATAATGCCTTCGAGATATAAAACAACAAATGACTAATTCTAGCAGTTGCAATTGCCAGAATATATATGTTGATGACACCTTCAACACAATGAGTTACTACAAATCATCTGATGCTAAAGAATATGCCTCTGCAGTGCTACACAGGAAGGAAACATTAAATCCTAATATCCTATATCCTTTAATGTTATCGGTCTGATGAACTGCAGCAGATGCGATGAACATGAAATCAGCAGAGGGCACTTGCCCTGTGGAGCCCCACATGTGACATGCCAACACATGCTGATGCAAATAAAGGATGTTGATCACAGGCACTCCAAAGAATAAATATTGTGAAAAGTCGGATCTGTGACAAAATTTAGACATTCAGACAAAGTAAGATCTGACCGATAATCAAGTTTGCACATTTAAGTCAAAAACTCGCCAATCACATACGTGCTCCAAATACAGCATCTCTGCCAAACTTTTTCTTTGCTAGATTTAAGTATAGGCTTTAGAACAATATCTCAGGTTAAGTGGAGCACATGGCGACCTTTTCTTACTGTAGAGGAACTCCTCCAATTTTGATATACTTAGAGACTCAAGTAAAAAAAAAATTGTAGTGTAGCATTAATATCTCTAGGTACTGATTCTTTTTCCTGCTGATGATTTGAAATATGACATTAAAAACAATACAAAAACGAGGGATTTACATGATCCTATAGCATTATTCTTTTTCTGCTAATAATTTCAAATATGACAAATAATAAAAAAGGGAGGGATGTGCCTTAACCTTACTTAAAAGACAAAAAAAGGAGAGGGCTTATCTGAATACATAGCATATTTCTGGTATCAAGAACGACAGGACTGTAGAAGTACATTACCTGGATATTTATCCAGCTCAAGCTACTCTGCCGCCTAAGAGACAGCTTTTATAGTTTGCCAAGGATACCTTCCATCTTCCTTTTTGCATACTCATCAACAATACCAATCATACTTTCTCTATGCCGTAAGTAAAATTCTGCTTGTAGAATCTGACTTTCTTCAGATGTTAAATCCCCATGTTGACCCTGCAGATGTAAGGTTCAGGATCATCTGATCTTGCCAACAATTGTGTTAATAGAACTATGCTTTAGTTCTCGTCCACATATAGATGAAGCAATTTAATAGATAGCTGTTACTAACAATTATGCCATATTCATATATTTCAGTCAGTTTTTTTTGGTCTAGATTTATCTCATAGAGATGCATATGAATATATATTATAGGTTCATTCCTCAATGGATATCCATATTGATTATGTTATTAAAACATAGTTATTAAGACAACTATAAGATAAGCATACAATAAAAAACAACAAGCAGATTGCATGTTTCTATATTGAATATCCAAAAATTTGCACTGGTGTGACAAGCATATCAATAAATTCCCAGAGAAATAAAAAAACTTAAAACATGTGAGTATCAAAAACTTACCAGACGAGAGATTTTATCACAGACAGCATGGTGCATCAGGATGCCTGCGGCAACTGAAACATTGAAAGAATCTACCATCCCTTTCATTGGAATGCAACAGTGCAAATCAGATAATCTCAAAGCCTCTTCTGTTATACCCCTGTAACCAGGAATGTAAATCCATGAGACTATAATAAAAAAGTCAAAAGTATAGCAAATACCTGTGCCACCAAAATTGCTAAAATCATTCACCCAGAACAAGAACTACAAGATAATTTGCCCCACAAAACAGGGTGTTTGTCTAAGGGTAAAAACAACAGGATCAACATGAAGCAATAATTACAAAATTTACATATGCACTAATATGAGGGAAATGAAATTTAATGCAGGCTCAAGTTTAATTCCTCTAGCAAATAACTCTATGCTACCTACTAGAGAGATTTTTGCCTGGTTATCGAATAAATTATGCAATAATCCTTAACAGTCCCAATCTAGCTATCTAAGGCAATGAACAAATTCATAATATGGCATTCATCATCTAGCTCCTTTTCCATCTTTCCTCCCATCTTGCGTCTTCATCTCAATGAAATCCTCCCATCTTCTTCCTCTTCTCTCCATGAACCCATCTTCATCTATCTTCTTATTCCCCTCCTTTTCACACACTCTTGAAAACCAAATTCCAAAGCTGCATGAATTCTTTTTCCCCTTTTCTCCAACATGAATTTCTCCTAAATTAAAGAGAGATTTTTCACTATTGTTGAGGTTCAGCATAGTGATCTAGGCATCTGTTAGAATGTGCCTCTTCAAATCATGACGAGGACAATTATAGAGTTAACACACTTCTCCTTCCCTTCTTGTCATCCCCATTGGCAGCTGAATGGAGAGAATCGAGTGCTAAACTTGGATGGGGAAGAGAGCAAGAATGGAGCAAGAGAAGAAGAGAGCAAGGGTAGCGCAAGAGAAGAAGAGAGCATGGGTAGAGCAAGAGAAGCAGAGAACTAAGGGTAGAGCATAAGAAGAAGAAATCTGAGGGAATCAAACGAAGAGAATGAGTGAGATGAGGGTAGAATAACAGAAGAAGATCTCTGAGGATATCGAAGAGAGTAAATCATCAGCTAGTGAGACTAGGAGAGAGAAGAAAGGAAGAATCAATCTAGCTTAAACACCTTTTGCATGTTCTGACTTTGCCCACCTGAGTATGATCTTGGCAGCTGTGTACTTGTTATTGACCACTTGAAATATTAAACCATTTCACGGTCCTGTCAAAAAGATATCAGTGCTTGTGTGTATATCTTTCTTTAAGAATCACAAAATAGAAACCTACCAGATCATGATGCATATTGACAATTATCCTGAGAACGGAGAAATGACAATAACAAAAATGCAAGAATCTTTACTTCCGAGAAACGGTTATCCGAAGCAACGAGCCAAGATGACTTGTCCTTAACCAAAATAAAACAAAAAGCAGGAACTGTCATTTATGTAAATGTACTCACATGTGTTCATTTCCCACAACTATTGCAGTTGGATGTGACCAATCCATCTCATATATAGAAACCTATCACAATGGATCAAGTTAGTAGACATTTGGAAACCAAAATAAAAAACAAGGTTAAAATATATAATGTGCAGTTTAGTCATGAAGTATGAAATTGATCATATACTTATGAACATTCTTTTAGTTAGAATGGTCATTATCTCCAGCAAGACTTGTGGCTATTTTTACTGTTAAAGATCAAACTAGAACTAATTTTAATGTCGACAGAGCAGTATATTTTTTCAAATTAGATTTGACAAAAATCCTATTCAGAATATATTGGATATGGACAGCAAAACAAGTTCCTTATAACCAAGACTATAATCACTTAACGGGAGAGAGAAACAAGGTAAAGGAGTTCATAAAAGGCCCTAGAGACTAGAATGCAGAGTTGGACTTGGATTATTGATAGGTGTCTGAGTGTCAATGGTGTCAAACAAAACATGGTGCATTAGCTGTAAACAACTAAGCATACAAAAACCTTTCTTCTCTCAGCAGATTAAAATTCCTTATCAACTATCAATGATTGATCCCACTTATTTATATGTTCTTCCTCATCCATATGGTACATGGTAATGATCAAAATCATAAGATGACGGAATATTTCACAAGAAGTTGGTGTAAGATACAAGAAATTACTTAAAGGTGTGCAAACTCAAAAGACAAGAAACTTTTACCGAATCAATCCCTAAATGAGTTGCCACGATTTGATAACCACGTTTTCTTAGAGCTCCAAAGCAATCTAGAGGTGAATTCCAGAGTTCAATGTCCAGCCACTTCTCCGCGCCCATGCTAACATGACGATTATCACGATACCTGCTCAGCCATAAAAAAAGGAGCTAAGAAATAACACTGGTAGAGCAATCAAATCCGTGCTAGCGTGGAGAGGAGAGAATCTACTACAAGAGGCAGATATTATCAGGGGAAGGCTCATCACTATAAAGGTACTTTCAGGCTTTAGTTTCACATTCAATAGCTAAAGTGTGGGCGACATTTGGGTAAATTTTTGTTTTTTTTAACGAACGCCAAGTCCATGCCAACAGTATAGACCCAATGCTACAGCTCGGGATCATATGGACGTAGAAGATTGCTGACATAATCATAGTTCATTAGCTTAGTAGAATTAAAACAGTCTTTTCACCTCAGAGATGCTTGCACCTTTTGCTACTTCCCTGCGAAATCACATGAACCGACTGGATCCCAAGTGCGTCCGCCGACCGGAATGCCGCAGATACGTTCCCGAAATCCGTAAGCCCTTCGACCACTAGGCACAATGAATAGCTCCGGTTCTCGACCGTCCTCTGGATTCGATTCTTTCTGGTATCCATCATGTACGGGTCCAGCACCTCTATCACCTCCCGGCTGCCAAGCGCCATGCTGCCTGACCTGAAGATGTCTCGGTATGGGAACAAACGGCGCCATGAACGGTCGCCCTCGGATTCGGACCTGCGTTCCATCTTCATCATCCGCTCGATGCGGTCGTTTCTACGCGTCAACAAGTCCTCCACGGTGTCGTCTGAGGTGTCAAAGGGGTCTTCGACGTGAGCAGCTGCGGAAGACTGGGACGAGAAAGGTTTGCGGGAGTAGGAGTTCGATAAACGAAATGATAACCCCAGAGAGCGTAAGGGAGGGAAAGAGGAGGAAGTGGCGGCGGCGAAGGCAGAAACCGATCGGTTGGAGGGGAAGAATCGCTGGGACAGGGAGAGGCTGAAGTGGAAAGCATAGGAGAGGGCGGAGCGAGCCATTAGGGTTCTTGTGGAGTTCATTTGAAACAGGGATCGGTGAGAGGCACGATGTCCGCAGCGGGGAAGAACCGAAGAAGGAAGGAGGAGATGCGCGGAAGAAGCAGCCGGCGTTTCTGATTACGTTGGACCGCAATGCGGTCGAACCGGTTCACTACGCAGCAAACTTGGCTCTGTTTACTCGGAAAGAACAGAAATGCGACGGAGGGAAAGAGGATGGCGTCCTCTAGGCTCTGTTCACTTGCCCCTGTTTATTTAGATGGATACAAATATTCAATTAAAATCTAAAAATAAGAAAATATGTATTTTAGGGAGAAAAATAAGAAAATATTTTTTTTAAGTGAAAAGCTCAATTAAGGGGGATTTTCCAAGACCGGCCAATTAGTGGCTCGCCTTATTTTTAGTTAAAATTGCTCATAATTGAGCCAGTTTAGTGGATGCCGTAATATAACGTGGATGCGCCGAGGAATTTAATCGCACTGTTTGCGAATTAATTAGAATGGATTATCATCTCCGCTCCTCCCTCTCGCCGCCGCCGACTCCGAAAGTGAAGCACCACCACCGCCATTCTCTCACCTCATGCTTTCGATTCGCCTCCTGCGACGGTGGAGAGCCGGTAGAATCCCCCCGTCATTCACGGACATTCCATCCCAAGGTGCATTTCTGCTTCGGCGGGGGAAAGCACCGGCGGCGCCACTCGTCCGGGTTCAGGTACGATGCCCTCAGCTATGCCCTCAATTTCGACGAGGGCTCCGACGATGATTCCCCCACCGGCGATGAACTCCTCCGGATCCGCAGCCACTCGTCCAGGCCCCAGGCATTGTCGCCGCGCGACGGCCTTGACGGGTTTGATGACCAATCCAGGATCCGTGGAAATGTGAACAAGGATGTGCCTCTCCGTTTCTCCTAATTCCTGCATTTTCCGGTCTGATTTTTTTACCACAATAACTTTGAATTAATATGCTCATAGTACGGAGCGTTCGGATCTGCCTTCTACTCTTCCCCATTTCTCCCTGTTTCCTTCATAAACTACATTAGGTTGTAAATGAAGATATTAGATATATATAAGAAAATTTGACTCATTATGCATGCCCTCATTTGAGTAAGTTCTTTCTAAGAACAAGATTCATTTGCATGAAAAGGGAAAACCATTTGCTAGGTATAAATTAATTTCTACCACTCACATATAATAGGTCAGACACATATTCATGTGATTATTTTACTTCTCAATTCTCAAAAATGTTTCTCACTAGCAAGTAACCTATGCGATCGACTAGCATGCATTAAATTTCTTTATTTCATATTTGTTATGAACTTATGATTATGTTGTAGCTCTGGCAGCCACAAATATCACAACATAGGATTGAGAAGAGATTTGATGTTTGTACTCTATACCCGTTTCTTACATCCATATATGTGTTGAATTTTGTATTAAATTCAAAGCATTTTTTGGTAGTGTTTTTAGTCCCACATTGTTAAGTGGAGAAGCTTGGAAGGGCTTATATAGGAAGCCCTTCCATCCTTGCTTAGCAATGATAAGGGGATCTACACGCATGCGCGGGCCAAGCCCAAATTGAGTGGATTTGGGGGGTTCGAGCCGGAAATCCATAAATCGGGCGTCATGTACGCGATTAACGCGCGCAGGGGGGTGCAAATCCCCAGCCCGTGGACCTTGCGCTCACGTACGCGATTAAAACTTAATCCATGAAGATAAACAATTCAACATAATAATAAAATAGAATCCAGAGGCAAGTTGAAGGTCACCATTGAAAAATACAACTTTCCCTTTGTTCAGGTTGGTCCGAATCTTCTACCCAAGGATATATATATATTTAGGGAGGGACACTGGAGTTGTCTCAACTCTGATTGATTAAGACTTTGAATGATTATGCTTTTATACCTCTTCTCTGTCACAAGATCCATCTATCTTCTTTTTTACCTCCCATATGATGGTTGTTTTAACTTTTTGATTCTCATAATTTAGCTCTTTAACTTTTTAGAGTGAGTATCCACCAAGTCTTCATTGCATAATCTTATTTCAAGGGGAAATTTATTGTAAGTTTGCTTATTCGGCAAACAAAATCAGATGTAGATTAGTCATTAGAGATCTCCTACCAATTCCAATACCGTAATAACAACAGGAAGGAAAACATCACCATGATCCTACATTTGCTAGAAATAGCAGCCAAGCAACTGTGTATCTGCATCCGACAATGTGGGCATTTTATCATGTATCTCTCGTGTCTGCAAACTGAAGAAAGTACAACCAAATTCTAATGGAAGCTCATGCAGGAAGTGATATGGTTAAAGAGATTCTAATGGAATTTCATGCAATTTAGCAGTTAGTTCTTTGTTGTGTGATTGTTTCTTCTGGGAAAAAAATCACCGACAGAGCGAGTCGTGGTTCAGAACGTTGCTGTTAATCTTTGTGTGAACTATTTAACTTCTTGTCTTATATCCAAACTTGATTGTTGTTCATTTATGTATTCTTCTCCACCCTACTGAGGGATTTACATACACTATTCTCACTAGAAGCAAAGTGATTGATGACATGCTTTGTGAAGAGTTATCACTAGAAGCTATGGCGAGTATATAGCATCTCTGTAACTAGTCGTTAAAGCCAATTTACTACAACATTGATAACTGTTGCATTATATTCTTGAATTAATTATATAATTCAATTTTGGAGAACAGTCTGGCTTCAGAAAGAAATGTCTCTGCCGATACATTTGACATGATTTTGATTCATTCGGATGTATTATTTGTGTTTATAAAGGTTACTCTTATCATACTTCTAGTTCTACATAATTTTTTATTTATTTCTTTTGTATGATCTACCTATATAGGTAAAACAAAACACCAATGCCTTCAATTAGGTAACAAATTTAAAGTCCTGATGAATATGTTGAGGCCAATTCTACACTATGCTCTATGCATGACGACAAGATGCCTACCACAATAAAAATGATTCATTAGGTATTTGCACATTGCTTTGGTTTAAATTTTTTTAAGAACTATGATGCTATCTATCCTCAGAATTTAGTATGAACTATGAACAACTATTATTCTGTCTGCCTAATGGGCTAGCAAAGTGCCACCCTACCAGCATTTGTGACTTAGCAAAAGGCTAAAAGGCAAATAAAGTTAAAATAGAAATGATAGTGTTACATGTGATGAAAGGGGCCGAACCCTATCAATTGGTATTTCTCCTTGTTTCTTAATCATGCAGGTGAATGTGAGACTGTGCTTCGAAATTATGCCGACAAAAAGCTGAAGAGTGAGATGCGTTTCACGTGAAAAAATGTTGTTGTCTTCCTCGGATGAAGTGTCCGCATTAATAGAAAACAAAATTGGAAATGAGAACTGGTTTCTTCAATGATGGCTGCTCGTGAGCAGGCAAAGCTGAGTTTCAGAGAGGATTATTGTTACTGTTTTTCTGGTCTCTGCTTTGCTGTTTGTGTATTTGTTGAGTTTGCTTGGATACAATTGTGGATTCACTCGATGGCTAACTTTCTGCAAAGGACTAAAGTTGCTACATGCCAGAAGTCTTCAGTTTAACGTGCAAATAACTTTAATGAAGCTGATCTTGGCTACTGCATCTGACTCGATACGAATCTATCCTGTTGTCACGAGTAATTCACATGAAATTTTTACAAAATTCGAAGGATGTTGAAGATGCAGGTACGAAAGTTACGATCACGATACAATTCTCGCCAGACTCGTGGTTCAGAGTGTTTTCTTTTCTTTCTTCTCCCCAATTGGCGTTTGCTAAGCAAGGACCATTAAGCAATGGTTGAACTAGTAGATGCAAGCTGGTTTCCAGATCTCAGGCGTGACCTCTTTCAAGAAAAAGAATGAGTTTGACAGTCAGCTATTAAAACATCAGTGTTGAATAATATGTATTATGAGATAACAGTTCAGCACTGGTATTGGTAAGATTAATGGCAAAGGAACGACCAGGTAGATTTGAATTCGTTTCATAATTAAATGCAACAACAGCAACAAAAAGAAACTGTCAAAAATACTGAAAAGCGACATCATCATCGTCACCACCAGCTAAAGTCTTGTTCTGATAGTTATATCAGATCATTTAAATCAGTCACGTAAACGTGACTCTAAAGTCAATCTAGCCAAATCAAATTAGTAGAGATAGTTGCATAGTGGTTGGGGCACTCCACCCATCCAATTTATCTCCCGCACCCAGATGACACTGCGATGGTGCCATCTTCTTCTCGTCTTCGTCTTCTTCTTCTTCTTCTTCCTCTCAACCATTCAATAATTCCAAGATCCATGCAGCGTTTCCGCCCAACTTTGACTCATGCTCTGCCTACATTCCTTCCTGTTCACACTATTTCGTCAACGTGGGTTTGAAAACAGGGGAAGGGATTCGCATGCCGCCAATCGGATACATACAACAACAAAGGGAACATTTTTAGGTCACAAGAAGCCAAGAGATTTGACTGAGGCGAGACGGGGGCGGGTTGATGCTCAATGCACACTTTATGCTGCGTTTTCATCCTCTTCACTCGTTCCTGGGTCGATTTCGGGAGGTGTCTCTTGGTCTTCCACTACGAGGTCCTACAGATCACCCCATCCACCGCTAATCTCGCTAGAAAGGGGGAACCCTAAAGATTCCAGCCAAAAGGTCTTTTTTTTTTCTTTCTATTTCAGGGGTGCTTTCATCGCTGCCGGATCTACAGGCCACCCGATTTTGCCTCATTTACTAGCTTGGGTTGCCTCTTCCTACCCTTAATTTTCACGTCCGTGGGCTCCTTCACCTTCCCCAGTTTTCCTCGATTCCGGGCAATTTTTTTTTTTTAATCTCCGGCGGCCTTGCTAATGCTGTAGGATCGAGCGGCCATGGGCTGTGCCGTGTCCAAGAATGCAGTCTCGGCTACGCCGGTAGCTGATTCCTCCGGCATTTTAAGGAGCAACCAAAAGCGGTTGGGGTTGATCTCAGCGCCCTCTGGGCTGCACCGAACTGGAGAGGGAACAAAAAACGGCCACCCGGAGAGGGAGGAGGAAAATGGTCGCCTTGAATCCGGGGGAAAAGGGAAGGTGAATGATGATAATACTAGCTTGCAGAGCCTACGGTTGCGGAATCTTCACAAATACATCGAAGGGGAGCAGGTCGCTGCAGGATGGCCCTCTTGGCTCAGTGCCGTAGCAGGGGAAGCTATTCAAGGCTGGGTGCCTCTTAAAGCTGATTCCTTTGAGAAATTGGAGAAGGTAATGCAGTGATTATGACGAGTTATCCTTCTACATATCATTTGTCACAAACTCAATCTAGAATTCAAGATAATCCCATCTTTGGCTCGAGTAGTCAGCTTGTATGGCGTACACAATTCCATTAAGAACAAAATGCACTAGACTTGACCATGCAATAATTTTCTGTTATCCTCAACAGATGCGTGTTTGCAGCTCTTTACAATCTTTTTCTATTTTTGTTGCTTTGATCGGTAGGACTAAGCTGTTTCCTTAATTTTGCTGTATACGTATTTCACCTAAATTGGATCAACTTAATGATTTAATTTCAAAATTATTGGTTAGGACTCAAGTTTGTTGCGTCTGAACTAATTATAATTTTATCTCATTCGAACTGATCTTTTGCATGAATAGATTGGACAGGGAACTTACAGCAGTGTGTTCAGAGCCCGTGATCTTGACACTGGAAAGATGGTTGCCTTGAAGAAGGTGCGCTTTGACAATTTTGAGCCAGAGAGTGTTAGGTTTATGGCCAGGGAGATAAAGATACTGCGCACGCTTGACCACCCAAATATTATTAAGTTGGAAGGTCTGATTGCTTCTCGATTATCATGCAGCCTTTATCTTGTATTTGAATACATGGAGCACGATCTAGCTGGACTTGCTAGCTCTCCTGATATTGTACTCTCTGAATCACAGGTATGATTATATTCTTTGAATACTCAATTGGAAGTGTCTCCATAAACTTTCTAGTGGTAGCATGCTTAAATACATAACTTTGTGATAATGAATATTTTTTGGGCTGTCTTTCTGTCCATGATCTGCAGGTCAAGTGTTACACGTATCAGTTGCTATCTGCACTTGAACATTGTCACTCGCAGGGTGTTATACACCGGGACATAAAAGGAGCAAATCTTTTGGTTAATAATGATGGAATTCTGAAAATGGCTGATTTTGGTCTTGCAAATTTCTGTTGTCCTGGACATAAGTATCCACTAACTAGCCGTGTTGTGACTCTCTGGTATAGACCTCCTGAACTACTGTTGGGTTCAACTAACTATGAAGCTACTGTAGATTTGTGGAGTGTTGGTTGTGTGTTTGCAGAAATGTTTGTGGGAAGACCTATTTTGCAAGGCAGAACTGAGGTAAATAACCTCTAAAACTCAAGCTTTTCAGTCAAATCTTGTGTGTTATTAGTGTCTCTATGACTTTGTAGCTATTTCTTGTTGGATCTCCAAAACAAGCAAAAAAGAAATGGATCACCTAAACCGAGAGAACAATTACTAAAGTCCATAATGGCCTAATTATTTGGGTTGGATTATGATATTTTCTAGTCATTGACCTTTAGAGAAAAAATAATAGTCAAACAAATTTTCACTGTTTTAGTTTAGGCCTCCCTCTATATCTTCTCTTTCTACTTGCATACTTGGTAACCGTTGATGGTGTAATTTTTATCATCCCAATTGAATTTTCTTTGTTAGAAGTACTTTTTCATTAATGGTGCTGATGTTTCCTTTTTCTAATTTTTTTATATTTCTTTTTTTCTATTGGTTGTGTCAGATTTTTTTTCAATTTGAGGATGGAAGATTAACTTTGTTTATCAGGTTGAACAATTACATAAAATATTCCGGCTATGTGGTTCACCTCCAGAAGAATTTTGGAAGAAGTCAAAGTTGCCTCATGCTACAATTTTCAAACCCCATCGTCCCTATGTAAATAGCCTCTATGGAACATTTCAAGATTTACCAAGAGCAGCCATTAGCTTGTTAGAGACTTTTCTCTCTGTTGAACCTTATAAGCGTGGTAGTGCCACAAGTGCCCTTGCATCAGAGGTGAGCATACTTCTGGTACTTTTATTTGTCTTATGATACTGAGACATTTTTCCTCCCATCACTTTCTTTTAGCTCCTCAGAATGATTGCTTTGTTTTTCTTCTTGAAGGGGTACCTTACTAAACATGCTATTATTTTACCATTCTTGCTTTTTCATTATAAACCTTAACAGTAGTGCCAATAAAGAAAAAGAATAATATCATTGTTGATCTTCATAAACAGTTTTTTTCCTTATTTGCGCCATTATTTAGGTTTAACAAAAACCAAAAGCAGAAGCCAAAATATCATGCAGAAGTTTGGAACCTAAATTCTTTATTGGAATTGTCTATTGCACTATAGAATAGAAAAGGCCTACAGTAAGAATAGTGGGAAACCACCTGTGGACCTGCATAAGCTGTCAGCTACTAGGTGGACAAGATGTGGTTGTTGATTTTAAATTAAGCATCACAAATAAACATTAACTCATAATTTCTATTCTAGAACAATCAAATTGTTTGGCGGCTCCAAAAATCTTGCATACAGCTTTTTGGAGATACCTAAGTTGGCACTTTACTGAGTGTTGTTGCACTATCAGAGTAAAAAAGGCATGGCAATTGTGTGAAAACTACCCATTCCAACCCAAAATGCCAAAGACAATTGAGAATCCAAGCATGCTCAAGAGAGCCTCACTTATATGGGACCAAAGGGAGGAGTTTCTTCCTTTCGGCACTTCTTTTTTACACCTTAGGCATGCCTCAGGCTCAGCATCACCAGGTGAGGGACTAGCCCTGATGTCATGTGGCAACCAGAAATGCTAATGCCATTAAGTGGGGATCCCTTTGAGACTTAGCATGCGCGAGAGGTCTCACTTTGCAATGTGGGACTGTAAGGGGAGAAACTTTCTTCCTTCTCATCCCCTTCCTTTAACTCACACAAATTTAAGATATTCCTCCTACATTTTCAGTTTTTCTTGGTTAGAATCTGGAAAATGCATTCTGTTATTGACTTTTCCTTACCTTTTACATTTTTCTTCAATATGTTTTTTTTTCAGTATTTTAGAACAATGCCTTGTGCTTGTGAACCCTCAAGTTTACCAAAGTACTCACCTACTAAAGAGATGGACATAAAGAATCGAGAAGCATCACAGAGGTAAATTTTATTCATAATGGAGGTCAATAAGTCAGTTTCATTAAAAAGGATACCTGCAAAAATACTTTATTATTCTATGTTAGTTTCTGTAAGCTTATGTTTCTGAACTGCTTAGATCAAGGTCATTTACTGCTTCAAACTTCCAAGCATATGCATTGCAAAGATTGACTCTCTATACAATATTTGTATAAATACATATAATTGAATTCTTACTAACAGTTTATTGTAGGAGCATTTAGGCTCCTACGTTCTGGATGTCTCATGGTAGCATCTGCTCAGTTGGCCATAGATTTTTTATTTTTTACTTAATTTTTGAATTTTAGATGAAGCTATTTCTATGCATATAGTCAATGTAGGACCTTCTGACATTGTAAATGCAACTCTTGTTGAAAGTATTTAACAGCTAGTATACTTGTTTGTTTCTTAGGAGAAGAATTGCTGGAAGACAAGAAGCCATGAGAAGACCATTCAAAGCAGATAGAACTTCAGGACAATCAGGTGGGCTCAGCAAATTAGCAGATAGCAAAAAGGTAATTCACCTTATTTTGGTGTAAAGGCTTTTTGTAAGTGGAGGACAAGTTATAATGTTTTGTATTGATGAATAATAATAATACCATCTAATATCAGGATGCACAGTTAAATGTTGAAGCCACTGAACACAATGAACAAAAAGGTCTCAAAAGAGTAGATGGTGAAACCAGATTGTTTGTAGATCTCCAGCCAATGCCATCGATTAAAAATCCAGATGAAGGTCATCACATGAAGCACAACTCTGAACAGGATATTGTCTTTTCAGGACCATTACGTGTTTCTACTTCCAGTGGTTTTTCATGGGCTAGGAGGCAGAGAGAAGACCATGTATATAACAGATCTCACAGTAGGCGCAACTCAAGAAGAAATCTATCTGCTGCAAGAGATCTGTCTGATATTGAAAATGTCAAAAGCAAGTTGGGACCCAAGGGCCCACAAATGGGTGATCTTCATGCTGGTTCCAAACACCATGAGTCACAAGAGTTGGCAAAAATTGCAATGCTGAAAAGATGGGCACAACTAGAACATCCGGGATCATTTGACACTTCAGAATCATTCCCTTCTCAAGACTTCTCTGAAGCCTTGTGCAACGGAGATCCATCTTCAATGCGGCATAACTATATGGTATGCAAGCTAGTCTGGCATGATCTGATTTCCCTTGATGTTTATCACTGTCCTGAAACTATCTAACTTTACTGCTAAATCTCAGGGCTTCAACAACCAAGACAGAGTTGAGTTTTCAGGACCTTTACTGTCTCAGACTCGCAAGGTTGATGAACTACTGCAGAAGCATGAACGCCAGATTCGGCAAGCAGTTAGGAGATCATGGTTCCGAAGAGGTATGCCAAGACCTTTTACAAAACATGTTGTCCAGGTCTATATAATCTTTATGATAGAAAACATTTTAGCACTAAGCCTAAAGCAAATTAGCCAAAGTTTACTTGCTTCTTAATGGAAATCTTTGTTATGTGCCTTATCAAAACATTTATTTTACATAACTGTGTGCATTTTAGCAGCTTCTGTCTAGTCATGAATTCAATACACGCAATTAGCAGTCCTATTTCAGCATGAGAACTGAAATCTTCAATATAATTTTCTTTTAGATGGTTCAAGTTAAATTTGATAGGGTGGTGTGGTGTAAGGCATCAAACATTTCGTTTAAAAAAAAAATAATTAGTTTTACTGAGGGTCTCTTGATATTCAGTGGCAGGGAGAAGACCGAGGAAGTAAAAGTTTGTTGCTGTCAGAATCAAAAGAAGAATACAGAAGTACCATACAAGTTGGGTGGACAAATAGTATTTAACAAACAGAATTTCCCGAGGTGAAAGAAACTAATTCAACAATGACATCTGAATTAATTGATTAGCTGCTATAGATGTTTATAATTGTTTCTACAAGCCTACTACCTCCTGTATATAAATTACATTGTTAAGAGAAGATGCGTTGATAGAGGTATCTAATTCATTCATCTTTTTCTGGTGCCGATCAAAGCTCTTCGTTCAAGAAGTTCAGAGGTGACATCTCAAATAAAAATTCCTTGCAACTTAGTTTTTGATGCTGCTAAAGCTTTGAATTGGAGCTATTTCATGATAAAGATAAGTGTATAGAGTCATGAATCCCTTGTAAATGTTAAGTTGCATCCATTTTCAAACGTGAAAGATACATGTATGCTGAAACCCGATGGTTAAATGAAACATTCTTTTTAACTGCAAGCAAGAACTATGTTGTGCTGAGGTTTCATTGGAAGTCTAATCCTTCCATGATTATCAATGTGAAGAGAAATGAAAGGAAAACATGATGATCAAGACCAGAGCTTTGTTGGTCCGGCAAGCATTTTTTCTCTCGACTCAAGTGACCCTTGATCTTAATGAATAAGATGAGATACACTGAATGCTAGGACACTTTCAGTGGCATTGTTTGTGCTTGTCGTTGGCCATGCGATAAAAGAGTTATAAAATGTATTCACATCGTTACTTACTAGCATAGAACATATAAAAGTGACTAATAAACAAATATATTTCTTTGATAGAAATTTTATTTATATACATACAGATTAAATTGACTAGCAGACAATTAAAGGAACATAAACAATTTATAAAAGAAAAAAATAAACGAGAAGTCCAATCTCTCCCAGTGGATCATATCACATACTAGATATAATATTTGTTTTCCTTTTGAGAGGAAAAATCTTCGAGTAACATTGTAGTGTGTGTCAATGAGATGTATAAAAACTCACTCAGTTCTTAATTATTTTTTAGTCAATGTAAGATTAATTTTAAGAACAAAAAAACTTGAAACTCCATATCAGTAAATATTAACTATTTTTTAATAAATATTAACAATTAGAAGGATTTTTTTATTTTTTTTGGGTAACCTGTTACTAGAGACAATAGATACAGTGCAATTTTAAAATAACTATGAATACGATGAACCAAAAAACGAATTTTGGAATGACTTCATAGGATGTTTTACAACCTTTTTCTCTCTTTTTTCCCCTCTTCTACTACTACTACTACTACTACTACTACTACTACATGTGTGTCAAATTGACAATTTGTGAACGTTGCAGGTAGCCTTCACAATGAAGGCATGGAATTTGCCCTGCTCTGATACAAACAGTTATTTGCTCTAAAGCATTGTGCCCTTTCAAAGATCAAACAATCAATCATCCTCGCGCGAGATAATAGTTGGAATCTGGCCATGATTAACGAAATCGATCTTGTTCAGTCTCAAGCAGCAGAGGACATGCTCCGGCAGCTCATCCTGTTTTTGGGCCTGCATTTTGAAAGATAGTACTTAAAAACTATTAGAGACTCGAGTTAGATTGTTGTCTTGTAATGGTAATATAACACAGACTGGTTTAGCGAGGTAATAACTTTGTTCAACATGGAAACAAACAGGGATTTCTTTTTTCTTTCCTTCTTTTTCGAATGAGGAGAAAAGTTCGTTCAGGATTGCTTAACAGAACACTTAAAACAACCAAAAAATGAAGCAAGCCAAATCAGAGAAAGACTTAGCTCCAACCTGGATGGTCAGTCCTAGATCAAGGATTCCATGTTTTAAACGTTCCCGAAACGCTTCAAGACCCTTTCGCGATATGTAGCTAAAGCGATGTATATCAAGATCAATCTCAAAGTAATTTGTACCCTGCAAAACATAGGCATACTATTAGGTACATACAAAAATGCATGCTAGTTTTCAGTACCTTTTATCATATCAAACTAGTGCTTTAGAGAAATGTCCAATAGTAAATTTGCGAAATTGAAGTGAGGCAATCATGGCCAACATGAAGACTGATGAGCTTTGGAGTTAATGGTTACAAGTTAAAGAAGTTCTCCTAGATGGTAGTGTAACAGTGTTGAAGTGAGATTTTGTATCAAGTTGAAGCTCTGAACCACAAGCAAATGTTTCAATATATTCTCGAAAATTTTGAAAGAGAACCTTTCATTTACCGAGTAAAAACTGTGTTGAGGGCGCGAGAGCACTGGTTTTTCATTATATGCTTGAACCAGCTTCCTTTCTGTTGCACTCAGAAGAAGATCCTCAGGATTAACCACCCCAGCCACTATTTTCAATCTCTCCCGGAAAGGAATGCTTGAATCGATCGCAATTCCTTTAACCTTTTCAGTTTCATCATCAATAAACCTCTGCAGAAGGTGAGAATTACAAGTTGAATCACTATATACGCGTAGATTTATTTTAAGATATGGACAGCAATAGTTCAGAATTGTGGACAGTATTACCTTTAACAAATCCTGGAAACTAGAAGAAATTTCTTTGTCAAAACATTCAGAAATCTTAAAATACAATACAAGGCTCATTCCTTCCCCATCACTATCACCAAGAAACATTGCAGCCGGATAAGTTGGCATCTGCAGGAAAGTGCAAATTTTCATGGCATGTAGAGGAGATAAAGCACATATACTTTCAGCAGACAAGCATGCAGCTTCATGATGAACTAATGAAGAAAACTCTTACCTGAATATTGACAATAAGGAGTGAGGGGACTTTTTCATGAGGCTTAACTGATGGAAGTTCAATATGTTGAGCAATGTGATGCATCTTTCGAGGACATAAAAACAAGTCGACACCAACCGGATAATATGGTGCATAGTTTGGTGCAGGAAGCTTCCTCTTATCTCTGCACATTTCAAGGTGCAGCTCAAATTAGTGAAGTAGAAAATTGTTGTTAGCAGCTAATAGCCACAAAAGTTCTGTGAATGAAATAGAACAGAGCAAATCATGCCTGAAGTAATTCTGGCCGCGAAGTTTAAAGGTAGATGGTTCGAGGAAGGACCAGCATCCAGGCATTGATTTCTCCCCTGGGGAACGTGGAACGACTATCCCTCCTTTTGGTCGACAAAGGAATTTATTTGATGCACCTAATAGATTAAGTAGCCAGATATCAGTTTGCAACATCACTAAGGAGACCCCAAAAAACTTTAAAATAGAAATGTGTTACTCACAGAACTCAGTTATCTCTTCTCCATCATAAGACTTTCTCTTATAAGAAAGCCTGATAACTGCTGATCTTTTCTTTTGACATGGTGGACTAGCATTTGGCATCTGTTGAACTTTATTATTAAAACAAACAGAAGGGACCAAGTTGCAGATGTGCAATGAAGCCTTGTTGACATGAGATTTGTCATCCGTCTCATGTACCTCTTTGGAGCCTTTCAAACCACCATATGATTCATTTAAACCCTTTTTCTTTTTGGTGTAAATGTCTGCTCCTTGAGCTCTATCTCTAGCTTCCTCAACCTTACTAGGAAGCTCGCGAAAACTTCTGCAAGAATTCACCAATCTATCAGCTGGAAAACAGTTGATTGTAGGAACGACTGTCAACGGAGTGCTAAGACAAACATCCTCCATACAACATGAAGCATTTTCATACTGCAATGGCTGAGCCACTGTTGCATTTGCTGATGGAATACAATCTGCAAGCATTAAAATAAAAATCATCACCACCTAGAAGGTCTGTTGTGTGATCATGATGCATCTGTTAAGAGTAAACTAATACTACCTCCATGAACACTTGAGAAATCATCATCAGAATCAGATTCCAAGATACTGACAGAATCAAACCATGCATCTTCCTGGCAGATCACTGTAAAGAAGCGAAATCAAGAAATAAAAATGCTGTGTCTTTACCTCTCTGAATGTCGATAGAAAAAGGGGGGAAAACAAAAAGAAGAAGAAGATACCACTAGCATCCATCTGAGTGTGATGCCACTGCAACTGAGTGAGATGGACTATCATATTAGAGAACTCAGATTTTCTGTTTTTCGAAGAGGTTTCAATTTGAACAGAGTGATTTTCATCATCCCAAATCCGAGCTTTCCTGGCATCAGGAATCGAAGCCAAAATCATTCTGCGGGATCTTCTGAACCAGTGGCAGCCCGACCTCCTTCTGGACCTACAATTTGATTTTGATACACACGCCCCCATGATATCACTGAAGCATAGAGGAAGTGATACCAAGTAGGATCCTACAAAGATTGTTTCAACAGATCGTTTTATTGTGAATTAAGTAGAAATCTAGTGCAGAAGTGTTGAAACAAATCATAAATATAATTTTGCTACTCCAGTCTCACATCCAAAATAAGGCTTGTTTTAGCTGAAACATTCTACTTTTGCTAGCATTTATTTACTGTCAAATTCCATGATTTGGCTGCTTCATTCATCAAAATCAATTGAGCACTAGAAATGGAGCATTAGAGACATTTATCCAACTTTTTGACACTAAGTTTCGTATCCTTAATTATGCCTCAAACAAATGAACACAGGAAAGGATAAATATTCCATAAAAATGTTTAAAACTTTCACTCTTAAAAGATGGCTAAAAACACTATTAAGATTGTAAATGGCAACAGAAGTAGCAGGTCAGGGTAAGACAAGAAACTAGATCTACTCAAACATTAATGCCAATCTACAAAAGAAGCCTAAGCAAGAAAAGGAAAGAAGAAGAAGACTACAATATCTTCTTCCATTAGGGGAAAAAAAAGATTTACTCAGATACACTAGCTAGTCTAATCGACTCAATAGCTTTATTAACACAAAACCAGATATTTGTAGAAAAGAAGAGTGTAAAAAATTATGAAAAAAAGACAGGAAAGGGAAATCTCCAGCAAAAAAAAACATGGGATATATGCATTTAATTTGATAGACTGCAGAATGAGACTCAACAGACAGAGAGCAAGGCGTTATTAATAAGAAGACCAACGGACGAAGAACATGCATTGGCTAGGTATCTTTGCCCCTAAAAAAAAAAGAATTTTAACGATCTTTATCTTCGAAAGTTCAGGGTTGTATCTTCACAATAATCGAATAGAAATAAAAAACGCTCGAGTAATAAGAAATAAACTGCTATTTAAACAGGGACAATGCATCCTGGTAGCTCTATGAGTAGATTGTAGAGCCTTTTATCACCACCATTAGATGAGAGGAAGACGAACAAGAACGCTCAAAGAAACAAATACTAGAGTAAATGTTTTACCAGAAAAAATCTCTCCTTTCTCAGTACAAAAAGCAAATGAAGGGATGAAGGACCCAAGGAAGGCGAGTTAGAAGAGAGAAGATGGTCGTAGCGTGTGCCTTGCGTACTTATAGTTGGTATAACCAAGATGAGACTGGCAGTGCGCACTCCCTGATGATTGATCGAGACTGAGAATCGTCGAAGTCGGAAGGCAGTCGCTCTCCTCACGTGAAGGAGTAGATATGGAAAGGCCAAGGCCAAGAAAGCACAAGGCTGACTGTCTTCTTGGTTGGTGCATCTACCTGCCTGTCTACTCTCAGAAAATGGCATTGCTCCCGGTAAAGTCCATGCGGGATTGCACGGTATTTCATCAGGAAAATTGAAGCACTAATATAAAGCACATGTAACACTGAATCCAAAAAAAAGGAATAAAATACTAAGAACTTCCTCCCAAACACTTTTTCTCAAAATAATAGAGGCATCTAAGAATTTCTTCCCCCAAACACTTTTTCACAAAATAATAGAGGCATTTAAATTTGCATGAAACAAATCCTCAATGGGACAAAATGTTTATGAGACACCTTTTATTTGTGGCACTTAACTGTGACACGTATCTATTTTTGAAATCTAAAAACAAGTAAGAAAAATGGTACCTAAAACGAATTATAATATCTACCAAGCTGCTCATTTAGTACGTGCGGCAATTTAAGACCGTCAGCAACGCTGTAGAACAAGTTTAATTTCAACACCTATTACGCGGCAATTTAAGACCGTCAGCAATCTAAACAGAGCAGATAGATTGCTTTTATTCTTCTCCTTCCTCTTCCTCCTCCTTTCATGGCCTATGACTGCTTGCATGCATTCAGTGGCCTTCCGTCGGCTCTCCTTGTCTTGTAGCTCAACTACTAGTACTTCAATGTCTCAGCAGGTGGACATGGGACCGGCACGCCCGCGTGCTCCCTCAATTTATTGTCATTTTTAGCCGATCCACCACCTATCGCTCTGCCACGGCTTCTTCTCCTCATCAGTTAACTCGTCCCTGTCGCTGGTCCACCGAAATGAATAATAGTTCCTTGTTCACGATTCGCTGGATCCCATGATAAAGAAGGAAGGGCATACATGAAGTGACTCGACTCGGCTGTTCAGTGTCGAACATTGATGTGATACTATTTGGAGCTTCTTTTTGAGTCAGAAAAGGGCACCCTACGTAGTGGTCGCCTGATTGGCTTTGTTCACTGCGAGTTTTAGTGCAGCAGCATCCTTTTCATCTAAAAATGGCCCTTAATCATCGTCATCCTTTCAATTCGTTTACGTCTAATGTTTTAATTTACTTAATCATTCCAGAAACACATTTTATTAGAATGAATGATTAAAGTTCAAGGACTATTAATTAACAGAGGTTGGCTTTAAGTGTTCGTATTTAGACGAAAAGGACGCCTTCCAACAAGGCTCATGGAGTGACACCTAAAGAGTTTAATCTACCTAACAGTTTGTTCCCTACCAGATGTGCACTTGTCTAATCCATGACTTAACTGATGGACAGTAAACTTCATGGTGGCGTTGGTTTATGAACAACATCAATTAGAATTTATTGTTTTGTTTAACTTTGCATTTATTGTTGAATTAGGACATCTGCTACATAAGTGAGAGGATTTGTCGTGTGGTTGGGTTCGATGTTTTCTTCATTTAGTTCAAGATGTGTGCTAGTAGATAGCTGCATGTGTATGATTGTAAGGAAATATGCAATTCTCTCCCTTGGAATCACCTATTTCGCAATCGAACGGATTGTTTATATAAGAAATGCGAATGGATTGTGTAATATTACGATCCTTTGGGAAGATCATAAATTATAACAAATAAGAATACTAAAGGTGTGTTTGATTTAAGTTATCATGTATAACTTTGATTATGTGATTATCAGGTAATCACATAACTAAAATTATGAGGGATAAAACATAATCAAATATTGTTTGGTTCAATATAGGTAATGCAACAAAAACATATTTGTTTGAAGGTTTTAATGAATAATCTAGTTTAGTATTTTACTAGATTACTCTTATTAATGAATAATCTAGATTAATTAGAAAATCGACCAATAATAATAATAATAATAATAATAATAATATTTAAACTCTATTATATTTTACTATATTTTCATGTTTTTTTTATTTATATATATATTTTTATTTTTTTATGTTTTTATTTTTTTAAGTTTTTTTTAAATTTTTTATTTTTTTTTTAATTTTTAGGGTTTTTTACATTTTCTATTTTTTAAAACATTTTTTATTATTTTTTACTTTTTAATTTTTTTACGTTTTTTTTAATATTTTTTTATTTTTAATGTTTTTTTAATTTTTTTAATGTTTTTTTTATTTTTTAATGTTTTTTCTATTTTTAATGTTTTTTTTGTATTTTTTTAATTTTTTAATGTTTTTTCTATTTAAATTTTTTTTTTACCATTTTTTATTTTTTATTATTTTTTAATGATTTTATTTTTTAAAATTTTTTTACGTTATTTTATTTTATTTTTTATATTTTTCATTTTTTTCTTTACAATTTATTTTTTTTTTCATATTTTTCTTTTATCCAAAGGTATTTTGGGTAAAAAAAAATCAATAACCTCGGAATCAAGAAAAACCTTAGTTTTCCGAAGTTTTCCGATTCCTGGTTGCATGCCCCTTTTGCTGACGTGTCGGGCATGAAACATTACTCGGGAATCATCGATTACCTAAATCAAACAGGATTTTTGTTGATAACTTTGGATGAATAACTAAGATTATCAAAAATAACCCCGAATCAAACGCACCCAAATGCTTTCTCACATTCCAATCCGCATTTATCTAGAACTAAACAAGAGCCGGTGCGGATATATAAATTAATAATATAGTGATTGCTTTAGGCCAATGGTTAGCAAATCCAAATCTAATAAATAAAGTGTTTGCTAACTCCTATATATTCACATGATGGCCTCTTCTTTTAAATATATATCAGACCATATTTATAGTCATTTTTGGTCGAATTGAGAACTTTATAAATTGATTTAATCAGATAATATTAATACTCAATCAAGATTAAGCTCATTTAATGAGCCGTCATAATTGGGCCTTGATGTAGCGAATAATTATCAGTTTTGTTGATTCGCGCATGAATATCGGAAATAATTATCTCATTCGTTGATTCAAGCACGAATATCAGAAGTGACTGTAACATGTTGATTCAAAGGGGAATGAAACACCATGTTCTAAAGAGGAAACGACAGTTAAAAATAGTATTAATCAAAACTATACTCAAAACATGAAACATAATACATATATAGACCTCTGCCTTAAGACTTGAAAAAAGAAAAGAAATCCTCGTAGACCACAATTCTTATCTTTTATAGAGAAAATAAATCTTACCAAAAAAGAAAATTTCTTAATGAAAATTCTAATTAATAAAATTAGATGCTAATATAGACACATCCTAGTACATATATACTAAAAATACCAAATATACATAAATACCATATAATGGCTCCTTTTTCTACTCGCTCAGGCTCTTACTTCTAGATGAGTCCTCTACTCTCATGTGACTTTGCGAATATGAGAAAACAACATGGGGTCGGCTTCTTCGGCGTAGCCCTTCGATGCTCAAATTAATAATTAGTGGAGAGAAAGAGAGCAAAAGAAGAATAAGAAAGAGTCGTCTCCGCTAGTTAGAAACAAAAGATCATCACACCTAGAAGCTACCATTTGTGGTGCTTATATAGTTGTTATAAGAAAATTTTCACATCACTTGCCTTTGTGTCTTTTTACTTCTTCCCGCCTAAGTCAATGGAGACGTAGTTTCTGATGATCCGTAACTATGCATCCAATCCTTGACTATCACGTAAAATGAAGAAGGCTCCTAGGGAACTACCTCTGACAGTCATTACTCATCTGTCGTTCATTAATTGTCACGTATTATGAAGAAAGAATTAAAGAAATCGCCTCTGACATCCATCACTTATTTTTCCAATCATCAAGTTTCACGTGTCGACAACCAGAAGCTTCCTGATGAAAGACTCCCTCAATAGTATTGCTTTGCAGGCCTTAATATAATTGGCCCACTGAAACTTAACATTATTGCTTAGTGAACCTCAATGATGTCACTTTGTGGAACTGAGCATCATTGCTCAACGAAGCTTTAATGATATTGCTCGGCGGTCCTTTATGCTATCACTCTGTAAGACTTGTGCCTTATTGCTTGCCAATGCTTTAACATTGTTTTATGGAACTAAATAACATTACCTTGCGGAGCTTTGATGATATTGCTCGGCGAACCCACAGTAGTATCGCCCGACTATAACTTTGTCATTGCTACTCTATAGAACTTAGTAATATTGCCCTCAGGACTTTGATTTTATTGCTCAGCGGACCCATGGTAGTATCACCCGACTAAAACTCTATCATTGTTGCTCCATAGAACTTAGCAATATTGCCCTACAAGGTGACAACTTCTAAATCTTTAGAAATATAGTAAGCATCTACTAATGATGCCTACTCAGTAGATCTAGGAAATGCACTAAGCGCATACCTTAGTGAATCTCGGTTGCTTACCTTTTCTCCAAGATTTGTGAGTCCGACGATTAGTTCTTTTATTCTCGAGTAAAGATGTGCAACGGTTTCTTCTGCTTCTAGTTTTATGTTGCTTGACTGATTCCTTGGCAAATCCCATTTCACGAGCTTGGCTTCGGACGGCCTTCGTGTAGCTCAAGGAACTTCTCCGAAAGCTCCTATACTAAGTTGTATGTACCGATCCAGTTGACTTCTTGTGGCGGTAGGACGCTCAGCAGATGAAACTCTGCTTTACCATTTGTCACGAAGTCGGCCTGCTCATTCTTCCTCCATTGGTATTCTTCCTTGCCTTCGGGTGCTACAAAACCGAATTTCATTATTAAAAACAATTCAAAGCCGGTTTTAAAGAATACCTCCATTTTCATTTTCCAATTCGCGAACTCCCCCTCGAACTTTGGTGGGTAGATGCTCGGTATAGCCATCTCGTGTGCTTCGTTCGACGGTTAGTCCTCCTGAAGCGTCCTGCCTTTGATACCACTTGTTAGGACCTTTCACGGTCGGCTAGCGGGGGGAGGGTGAATAGCCCCTGCACAAATTAAATAAAACAAATACCTTTCTCGGACTTATAACTTAGAATAAAACACTTGCATAGACAAAATAAGAAATAACTGAAAAGACAGAGACAGAGAGAATTTTACTTGGTTATAATCGGGAATGTTGTTAATCCAAGGAATAAAGTCACGCTAATTTCTCCTTCAGGCGGAGAAGCCTCTTTACAACAATGAAGCACAGAAAGACGAAACTAAAATAGACAAAGAAGCGTGTACAAGTGTTGCTTGAATAATTCTTGTTGTTATTAGCTTCTGGGAGCAGGGCTGCTTATATAACCTTGCTCGGGGCGCCTGGAACTCTTACAGGCGCTTGGAGTGGGATAGAACTCTATCCCCGACGCAACGATCAAAGACCATGTCGAAACTGATAAAACTTGAGTTCCGGGCGCCCCGAACTGCTCCAGGCGCGCGGAATGGTTCTGGGCGCCCCGAAGGGGTGTTGACTTTCTCTTCGGGACTCCAGCTTCGGCTCCTCTTGCTTCGGTCCGGGTCTTCCACTCCAGCTCTGCTCGCTTGGGTGATTTCGGCCATCCGGAATAGGGCTCACCTGAACCTAACTTTCAGCCTTCTCGAGCAAGCTTCTGCTTCGGCCTCTCGACCCTCGGAAACGCCGCGCGCCTCCTTCTCGTCCGCTCGCGTACTCTTCCGCAGCACCTCGTCCCTTAGACGCACCGAGCCTGTCGGTTCTCTCCCGTACCGTCCTTCTCACTAGCTACGTCTTTTGCTCAACATCCTATGCTCCTAAGTTCATGCACACTTAGACACAGGGTTAAACACAACAGGACCTAACCTAACTTGTTTGATTACATCAAAACAATCTTGGGGTACCAACAATGAGATGCTGCAGAATAATACACTGGTGGACGAGAAGGACGTGCGCATTGTCTGAGGGACGAGAAGTTGGGGAGAAAGCCTGCTCGAGGAGAAGATCGAAGTTGGGTTCAGGTGAGCTCAACTTCAGGTAGTCGGAGCATCACCCACACAAGAAGAGATAAACTTATGGGAGCTGATCTGCCTTCTGCCTTATGGAAGACAACTTCCATATCTTGGAAGGCACCTTTGATGAACAATGCAAAGGAACCTTCTAGCCTATGAAAGGCACCTTTGCTAGCTGTCAGCTGAAGATAAAGTTTTATCCTCGGCAGATAAACTCTATCCTCAGCGCCTTGGACCTCTTTGAGGGCATCTTCAAGACGTGGATAACATTTTTTAGGGGCTATAAAAAGGCTCATGGATATATGAAATTAACAACAACTCTTGTATTCATTTTTTAATACATTTCTGAGCATTCAACGAGTGTAATAGGCTTCTCCGCCTATACAAAGGAGATATTTTTAGTGCTTTCTTTTACCTTGGATTAATAACCACCTAGGTTGTAATCAAGTAATTTCTTAGTCTCTTTTATTTTATTAGTTATTCAATTTTCTTTTATAAGTGTGCTACTAATCTGAGTTGAAAGATCGAGAAGGGTGTAGCTTTGTTTTGTACAGGTAATTCACCCCCCTTTTATTGTCCCCCACTTCACCAGTAAGCTCATCCTCTCTGCTCAAGTTCCCGAGGAACCTTCGCCTCCCATTCTTGTATCCTCGCCCTACCTTGTACTCATCCAAGAAGAGATCCAGGCATGTCCCCTCAGGACGGTCTAGTGGCTAACATATGAGGTGTTGCCACCAGGAGGTCTGAGGTTCGAATCTCAACAAAACCGAGTTAAATGTCTCCCTTATGTGCTAATCACTATTCCAAAGGCTAGTAGCCGTCAGTAATTTACTTCCTCCGTATTGTCCCTGGGACGGGTTGGCGGTGGCGTTGAGGGCGAGCGTATTCACCTTTTTGCCACCAGGAAGAGATCTAGGCACAATCCTCCGAGCGAACTCTATCCACCTATCCTTCTGTGTCCACTCTCCCTCTTGGTAATCCAATCCAAAAGGCCACTTCCTAACCGATCGGCTTTATGGTCGGTGCCACTTTATTGCCAATCGCTCTCCCCATTACTCCTCTGGTGGAGGCTTCAGCCTCAACTTCTAGTATGGAACCCAAGAGACTCTACAAACACTACAAAAAAATTGGACATTAGGACCGCAATATTAGCAGCGGTTGGTGAAGTGGTTGTAAAAGTTGACCCAACAGAATCGGTCAAGATTAACCGCTCTTAAAACCGCTTCAATTGAGTTTTTTTGAAGCGGTTGGTAAACCGTTGCTATTGGACACATATAGAACCGGTTAGTATAATCGTTCCTATAAATTTCTTTTAGGAGCGGTTCAAGACCGCTCCTAAAGGTTACATATGACCGCTTCTAAAGGGTACATACGAGATTAATAAAAAAACCATGCTCGCATCTCATGTTATTTCCACAATTCCAGCAAACCTTTCTATTTCGGCGACCCTCTTTGTTCCATCGACCTTCTCTTTTCTATCGATCATCTATATTCCAACGATCCTCTCTATTCTAGCGACACTTCAAATTAATTGCAACCTAGCATCATCCTTCGACATCCACATCATAAATCACCTTGATTTTGTTTCTCAAGGTAATTTCTTGGTTTAGTTTTCGTATGGTGACAATGTTTTTATATGTTAATGGTGATAAAAATTATAATCGATTATGGTTTAATTTTTATTGGCCGGTAGATTTCTAAACTTTTCCAATGAATCCCTTAATTTAATTTATCTTTGTCTACAAGTTATCCGTATTATTTTTCAAGTTTATTATTGTAGTTTGCTTACAGCATATCTATGATGCTAAGCTTCATTTTTATATTTAGGAATTGTATATATATATATATGTTTGTTGAATTCTTTGAAATTTTATCTACGAAGTTTCTTTAATTTTGATAAATATTGCTTCAATGTGTTAACTTTTATAAATTATTGAACAACATCAAATTATGAAGAAGCAATGGATGGCCGCGCCACATGGCAGTCTTGACTATCGGGTGGGAATCCTATATTTTTTACGTTATGCATTTGGTGATGCGGCTCCAGATGTCACGAGACCATGCCCTTGCTGCAAATGCATAAACTCATTAAGTCATGATCGTGAGACAGTACACGAACATCTGATGATAAATGGTATCTTACAAGATTATCGCATCTGGAATTTTCATGGAGAAAAACTAATTGCACAAGATCATGATAACAAAGAACTTCATGATTCGGTGCAACAAGTTTCTGAAGTAACTAGCCATGAACCCATGGTACAAGAAATGTTGCATGATGCATTTGGAATGCATGAAGGATCTTCAAGTAATGAAAATTATATTGGAGCATCAACGAGTCATACACCAATGAATTCTAGTGTGAAAGATTTCTATCAACTAATAGAGGAAGGGAAACAACAGCTATATACTGGATGCACAGAGTTTTCTAAATTGTCATTCCTTGTTGAGTTATTTCAATTGAAAGTGAATGGAAAATGGAGTGATAAATCATTTACAGCATTGTTGGACTTCCTTCGTCGAGTACTTCCATTTGAAGCTCAAGTGCCTAAGTCATTTTATGAAGCAAAGAAATTAATTTCTAGTCTAGGACTTCATTATGAAAAAATACACGCTTGTCCAAATGATTGCATGATTTATTGGGGGGAAAGTGAGAATGAACAGGTTTGCAAAGTGTGTAACCTTTCAAGATGGAAAAATTTACAGAAATCATCAAGGAGATCATATAAAGGTGGGAAAAACCGTCTCGAGGTTAAAATTCCAGCCAAAGTCTTTTGGTATTTTCCATTAAAACCAAGATTGCAACGGTTATTCATGTCATCCAAGACGTTTGAAAATATGCAGTGGCATTTCAAAAAACGTGTTTCGGATGGAAATCTAAGGCATCCAGCTGATTCTCGAGCATGGAAGGAATTTGATGATCGTCATTATGAATTTGCATCTGATCCTAGAAACGTAAGCTTGGGACTCGCTGCTGATGGGTTTAATCCATTTAAAAATCAAAGCACTTCACATAGTACTTGGCCTATTGTCCTGATGCCTTACAATTTGCCACCTTGGGAATGCATGAAGCCTTATTCTATTATTTTATCCACCCTTATTCCAGGTCCAAAAGCACCTGGAAATGATATCGATATATATTTGTGCCCTTTATTGACTGAATTGAAAGATTTATGGGAAAATGGGATTGCCACATTTGATGCTTGTGACAAAAAAATGTTTCAACTGCGAGCTGCATTACTTTGGACAGTCAGTGATTTTCCTGGTTTAGGTTGTTTGTCTGGATGGAATACATATGCTAAGAATGCATGTCCAACTTGTGCTGATAATACAGATGCAGTGTATCTAAAACATGGCAAAAAGTGGTCATTCAGAGGGCATCGTCGTTTTCTACCACCAGATTCAGAACTGCGAACAATGTCAAGTTATGGAAAACTAGAGCAACGTGAGTTGAATTTGGCGCCATTGTCAGGATCTAACGTTCTACGATTGACCTTAAATAAGAATGTGATTTTTGGTAAGAGTAATGCATCAAAACCAAATGTGAGAATAAAAACAGGATCAATTGAACAAATGTGGAGAAAACAAAGCATATTTTTTAGCCTTCCATACTGGGAATTTAATTTGATCCGACATAATTTGGACCCTATGCATATTGAAAAAAATGTGTGCGACAACATTGTTGGAACACTTTTAGATGATTCAAACAAGAGCAAAGATAATTATGCAGCACGTAGAGATTTAAAGAATTTGGGTATTATGAAACAATTATGGCCCCGGACACAATCAGATGGTAGAGAGTATTTGCCACCTGCATGTTACTGTATGTCTAAAGATGAAAAAAAGATATTTTGTTCTGTATTGAAAGATATTCGTGTTCCTGATGGTATGTCCTCTGATATCTCAAAATGTGTGGATGTTGGACGTTGTAGGATTATGGGCCTGAAAAGCCATGATTGTCATATTATGATGGAACAATTCCTTCCAATTGCTCTTCGTCGCGTGTTGTCAAAAAAGGTAACTGCTCCACTTATTATTTTGTGTGAATATTTCAGAACAGTGTGTGCAAAGACCCTACAAGAAGAAGAATTACAGAAGGCTAAAGAAGGAGTTATTTTGGTTTTATGTCAATTAGAGAGAATATTTCCACCATCTTTTTTCACAATAATGGTTCATTTGGTGGTACATTTAGCGTATAAAGCAAGAATTGCTGGGCCTGTACATTATCGGTGGATGTACCCAATAGAAAGATATCTGGGGAAACTTAAAATTTTGTTAGAAATAAAGCACGACCAGAGGCCAACATTGCAGAGGCATATTTAGCAGATGAATGTGTTGTGTTTTGTTCTCGTTATGTAGATGGTAACAGCTCATTAAACAATCCTGGAACACGACATAAAGAGACACCAGATGATGAGTTTCCCACACTACCGATGTTTCCACATGTAGGGCGACCAACAAAAGGGCTTCAAGTAGTTACCTTGGATGACAAAACTCTAGCTCAAGCTCATAGATATATTCTCTCTAATTGTACAGTGTTGCAACCATATCGTGAGTAAGTATTACTATTTTTTATTTTTTTTGCATAATGTTTTATTATTTTATGATCAATCATTTTTTCTAATTATATATTAATGTTGATATTGAACAGTGAAATAAAAAATGAACTGAAGAGAAGACATAGATATGGCCAACGCCCAAGTAATTCTCAGTTGGATGACATGGTTAGAATGCAATTTCCAGAATGGTTTGCAAGACGAGTAAGTAATATATGTGATTTATTTTATATTATAAATTTTTAATAAATAGACTTGCTAATTTTTTTACTGTAAAAAGTTATATGTGTACCTTACAAGTTGATCGAGTAAATGAACGAATCGATGACTTAGATCTTAGGGTGCTTTCGCGTGGTCCAAATCCAGTAGCATTTAGTTATCATGGGTTCAACATAAATGGGTTTGCATTTCGCACGGTGGAATCTGAAAAAAACAAAAAGGTGCAGAATAGCGGAGTTATGGTGCAGGCGATGCATGATAATGATGATCATGAGTCAATCTATTATAGTCGACTAACTGATATCATCTCACTTGATTATGGTGGTCGTGGACGAATTGTTCTTTTTCGATGCGATTGGGTTAACACTGCTACAGGTTTCAAAATTGATCCATTTGGATTTTCAATGCTAAATTTTTCACGCTTGATACATACAGGAGAATGTGAGGAACATGAACCTTTTATTTTGGCTACGCAAGCTCAAATGGTTTATTATGTTCGTGATCCAAAGGAGGAGGATTGGTACCGTGCCATTCGTCACACACCAAGAGATACATACAACATGGGCAATGAAGATGATATGGATATGATGCATTTTATTCATAATAATTTTTCTAATATGGAATCGATATTAGGTGATGTAAATAGAGTTGATGTTGAATTAATTAGAACTGATGTAGAGGGCTCAATAGTTGATGTTCTTCCAGTTGTGAACAATGAAACAGATGATAAAAGCTTTAGCTGATTTTTGTATTGTCGTTCGTTATGTTGAAACTATCTTTAGGAAGATGAATGCAGGAATTGGAACCTGAATTCTGATTTCTGAATGTTTTTTTTGAGAAATTGCAATTCAGGAATTGAGAAGCATGTTTACAAAATGTTGCTGCTGTTGAGTTACCTTTGTGCCATTTTGAGGAATGTGTGCAAGAACTAAACTATGCAATTAATGAATTCCAAACATTATATGAAGCTCAATTCTAATTTCTGAATTCTGATTTCTTTCACACTGTCTCATGGAATCAGTAGCTTCAGCAATAGAAAAATGCAGAAATTACAGCTAAGTTAAGCTACCACAAGTTTCAGAAATTACAGCCACTGAAATTCCATGCTTTAAACCATGAAAATCTCAACATCTCTACACAACACCAATTAGTTAACAACATTTTGGTACTGTAAGATCATACAGTTTTAATCTGATTTCTGAGATCAAGAGCAAACCAAACCTAATAGTAAGTAGATTGGCACATAATCCTGCTAATGCATCCTGATTTCTGAAACTGCATTCCTTTTCTGAAACTGCATTTGGCATATAATTCTGCTAATGCATCCCACTGAAACTGCTAATGCAACAGAAAAATGCAGAATTTGAATTCCTTAGTTCAGCTTTTCTGATCTCTTCCTCCTTTTCATTGCAGAATCAGCTTTGAGTTTAAGAAAATGACACTTTTTTAAAGAAATGCCAAATCTGAAATTTTGAACTGAATTCTCAAATCTGGAAATTCTGAATTGATATGCAGATTCAGACTACGAAGGTAGTTTTAACAATTCAGAATCTAATGTAATTTCAGAAAATATGCAGTGTCATTCAGAATTTCCAGATTTGAGAATCAGTTCAAAATGCAGATTCAGACTCAAGCCTGAAAAATTCCTGCATATCTGAACTTAAGAAACTGTATATTTTAGTGCCATTCTGATTTCTGAAACTGCAATTGGCATTTGACTTAAGAAACTGCATATTTTAGTGCCATTCTGATTTCTGAAACTGCATTTGGCATTTGACTTAAGAAACTGCATATTTTAGTGTCATCCTGAAAAATTCCTGCATATTTTATTAGTGTCATTCTGATTTCTGAAACTGCATTCCTATTCTGAAACTGCATTTGGCACATAATTCTGCTAATGCATCCCACTAAAGTTTTGTCATCCCATTAACTGCATTAAGACCCATTGGAAGAGATTAGTACATTCCCACTAATTCTGCATATGTAGGGACTTGATTCACAAAGGTTTCTAGTGACAGTTCAAGATATTATGAGTTTACAGCCAACCAAGCTAGGAGTTAATATAACAAGAACTCTAATGAAGTGCTGATGAAGCCACGATTCAATTTCAAAACATAGCACATTGTCTAATGAGTGACTGTATTAGATAATGCATATCAGAAATTAGTGGGATCTGCAATTGCATAGAGTTTTATGATCTTCATTTGGTGAAACACGTTAGCCATAAAGAAGCAATTTTCTTTATACTTAATTTAATGCAAGAGTTTTTTTTTATAATTTCTTTATAAAATTTCTTTATAATTTCATTATACTTCATCTGCAATAACATAGTTTTTTTTACGTTTTTAAAATTTTTTAAATTAATTTAAGTTTTTTTTTAAGTTGTTTAATTTTTTACGTTTTTTACAACTTTATTTTTGTATCAAATCTAACCTCGTTACAATTCATATTAAAATCATAGGAAACAAATCTGGATTATTTTTTTAGTTACATGCGATAGTGTCCTTAATTATTTACATTCCCTATTTTTTTATTGTTATTATTATTCTTTTTATTTAATTTTATTAAATATGATAAATATAATTTTTATTTTTCATGATAATTCATATTTTTATCAATTTATTTGTTATTAGACATTATTAGTGCTATTATTACATTTTTATTTAAAAAGAAAATAATAGTGTCAAGAAGATTGTGTTGTCGTACCGCATCAAGTTTTAACCTAAAATCGATTAACGATTTTAATTGTTATTATTTTTGTTTAATTTTATTTAAAATATTAATTAAATAAAATAATAAAAATAAGACTTTATACTAATTTTCCTCACTCAAACAACACCCAAAATTGATAATTACAATTTTTATTTTTCATGATAATTCATATTTTTATCAATTTATTTGTTATTAGATATTATTAGTGTTACTATTATATTTTCTATTTAAAAAGAAAAATAATAGTGTCAAGAAGATTGTGTAACCGTACCACATCAAGTTTAAACCAAAAATTGATTAACCATTTTAATTGTCATTATTTTTATTTAATTTTATTTAAAATATTAATTAAATAAAATATTAATTTTAATAAAATAAAAATAAGACTTTATATTATTTTTCCTCACTCAAATAACACCCTAAATACCCAAAATTTCACGTTCCCGCTATATCTCCTTCCCTCTTCTTACTCCCGCTATTTCCTACCGCGCGATTCTACCCTCGTCGCTGCTGCTGTGCCCGCTGTGTTGGTGCAACATCCCTCAGGTCAAGGTTGACCTGGTTGACCAAGCTGAGTCTTGGTTTGAGTTTAGATGTTTGACAATAAGAAATTGATAGAAGAAGAGTCAAGTAGGTCAAGGTTGACCGGATACTTGACTGGGAAGTCCTAACTGGGATGTTAGGTAGAATGGAAGTCCTGGTGAGTGAAGCCAGGCAGAAGAAAAGTCCTAGTGAGTGAAGCTAGGCAGATTGAAAACCCTAGTGAGTGAAGCTAGGTGAAAGTCCTGGTGAGTGAAGCCAGGTGAAAGCCCTAGTGAGTGAAGCTAGGCAGATGGAAAACCCTAGTGAGTGAAGCTAGGTGAAAGTCCTGGTGAGTGAAGCCAGGCAGGGGAAAATCCAGATGGATCAAGGATGATCGGAGATGTTGGGAAGTCCAAGTAGGTCAAAGGATTGACTGGATACTTGGCACGAGGAAATACAGATAGGTCAAAGGGATTGACCAGACATCTGATGGAAGTCCAAGTAGGTCAAGGGAGTGACCAGATACTTGGCATGAATAGAAAAGTCCAAGTGGGTCAAAGGGATTGACCAGACACTTGGTGGGAAGTCCTAGCAGGACAAAGGAGTGATCAGATGCTAGGCATGATGTACCAACAGGTCAAGGTTGACCGGATGTTGGTTTGAGAGGCTTGGGACTTGGTTTTGGGCAAAAACCAAGTGCTGGATCGATCAATGGATCGATCCAGGAGATGGATCGATCAGTGGATCGATCCAGATGTCCCAATCGATCAGTGGATCGATTGGGACGCGGCTGCTTCGCGCGATAAGCGCTGGATCGATCCATGGATCGATCCAGGCATTTTTCCAGAGCACAGAGGCGCTCTGGATCAATCCGTGGATCGATCCAAAGCCTCCCCGATCGATTGGGAACATTCGAATCGATCGGGATCCGACCGTTGCGTCGGGTTTATAGCCGTAGGCGAACGTTGTCTTCGGTATCTCTTCTCCGATTCACTCCAGATCTCTCGCCAGCTCCTCCACAGCACTCACAAAGCTCAGATCGCCAGTTCTTGAAGGATCTTGGAAGTTCTCCAAGTCAAGAGGTGGATCAAAGCCAAGAAGGGAAGCTAGGGTTAGGGTTTATACTCATTGTAAGCTTGTAAGCTTGTATTTCTTGTATCCTTTCCCTCTCTTCTTGTATTGAGTCTTGTAGGGCTTCTCCGCCCTTGGTAGTTACCATAAAGGAGAGTTTTATTAGTGGAGGGTGTGTGTGTTGGTGTGGATCCTTGGATTAGTCACCTCTTGTGAGGTGGATACCAAGTAAACCAACCGTATTAGCGTTGTGTGATTGTTTCTTTGTATTTCCGCTGCACATCTTTGAAGAAACAAGCAACGCCGAGCAACAAGCGAACGCGACGAGCTATTCACCCCCCCTCTAGCTACTTTTGGTCCTAACAAGTGATATCAGAGCAAGGCCGCTCTTCACCGGAATCATCGCCGGAAGGGTCAAGCATAACAAGAAAATCTAGAGGGTGAAGAAGTTGAAGCAAATTCATCAAAAGTCAAGATTTCAACAAGCTCAACTTCAAGATGCAATTCCAAGATGGACTTGGATTTGACACGAGGGTGGCTCCACCGTACACTTCCACGAGCTTCGATTCTTGGAAATCAAGAATCGAAAACTTTCTTATGATGGAGATAGAGCAATGGTTTGCTCTAATGTAAGGATTTGAAGCTCCAACAAACTCCAAGGGCAAGCTTCTCAAGAAAAGCAAATGGAGCTCGGAGCAAGTCCAAAGGTGCGATGCAAATGACAAAGTGACCAAGCTTTTGGTCAATTTATTGCCAAGCACCATCCTTTGCAAAATTGGAGAATTTGAAGATGCAAAGGAATTATGGAGCAAATTGGCCAAGCTTCATGAAGAGATCCCCTCCACTGTACAAGAGCAAGAAGTATCCAGAGAGGGTGACTCTTTGGAGCAAGACCAAGAGGAGGACTCCGAGGTTGAGAGATGCTCAACCTCCGAAGAAGAGGAAATCCAAGAAGCTTCATCCTCAAGGGAATGCAACGAAGGGAACAAGGAGGGAGCATACTCCTTGTTTCATATTCAAGAAGATGAAGCCTCCACCTCTAGGATTGAGGGGGAGCAATCCTTGGTGACGCCGGATCAAGAAGAAGGAGAAGCTTCTACATCCGGGTCAAGAGACGAAGAGGAGGAAGAAGATTCTACCTCCACAAGTCAAGAAAAATCAAAAGGAGGAGAATCAAGGTCCGATCAAGAGGAAGCTTCTACCTCCGGATCCAAAGGAAAAGATGCCACCCCTACAAGCAAAGGTATAAATATTTCAATTAATAATAAAAATCATATTATATGCTTTGAGTGTAGGGAACATGGGCACTACAAGAGCAAGTGCCCTAAATTGGCCAAGAAGAAGGGCCAAGTGGCACAAAAAGGTAAGGTGAAGCCCAAGGAGATCATCCCCAACACAAAGAAGAGCAAGGAGCATATTATATGCTTCTCTTGCAATTAAAAGGGGCATTACCGAAGTCAATGCCCCAAGGGGAAGAAGGTGGTCAAGGCTCAAGGAGGCACTAGTCAAGGGGGAGCCTCCAAGGTAAAGAAGAAGGTATCTTTTATTGAGCCTACCCCTTTACATTATGGTAAAAAGCATGATAGTTCTAATTTTTATCATTTTAATGCAATTTACCATAAGAATAGGAAGTATGAGGGCTTTAAGGAAAAGCATGTGGCCCTACATGCCAAGACTACTACACCTAAGGTTAGGAATGTAGGTAAAAATCTAGGCAATAATTCTAAGGATTTTAGATACAAGCCTAGAAACAAAAATGCTCATGGATCAAGACCTAAGGACTTAATGATAGAAAATCAAGTCTTGAGGTCAAGACTTGATAAAATGGAAAAGACCCTAAAAAGGATGGAAAATATCCTAAAAGGGCAAAATGAGCAATACCTAGGGCTAGGAGCACAAAGGTCATCCAATGGCCATAGAGGTTTGGGATACAAACCCAAAGCTAAAAAGGATGTGCCTAGTTATCATAGGGTTCCATATAGCTATGGAACAAACCCTAAGTCTAGAGGTCAAGTCAAAGATACAAGGGAAGATATCCCTAGAAGTGTCTTTGCAACCAAAGTGACTAAGACTTCTAAGAAGTCTAAGAAAGTCACTAACAAGGTCACAAGGGAGGCTATCCCTAGAGTTGACCTAGAAAATGTGACCAAGGCTTCTAAGAATCCCAACAAGGTCACTAGGAAGGTATCTAGGGAAGTTATCCCTAGTGAGTACCTAGAGCATCCAAGGAGCACCAATAGGTGTTGGGTTCCTAGGAGCATCTTCTCTACCCCATAGATGGGTCAGAGAGTGTCAACTCCGATTAGAAGGGTAGTTAACCCAACTTTGAGGAAATTGACACTCAAGAAGCATTTTCAAGGTTTTTGTTAACCTTTGAAAATGGAATGGAACTAATGTTTACTCCTTGAAAGAGTAAGATGTGCCTATTGGTGGAAAAATTGATTTTATCTTAAAATGGCACAAATTGGGAAAACCTTGAGAAATGCCAAGTTGGGATTTTGGTATTATCTTGGAAATTTAAGGCAATCCGGGTCTTGATTTATGTAATCAATCTTGAGGAAAAATGAAATATGCCAACATTTGAGGACATGCTTAATTTTTAAGTGGCATAAACAAATCAAGAGAAATAGAAATGTCAATTTAGGTTTTGGCATTTCTTTGAAGCACTTTAGGGCAATCTAGGTTTAAGTTGTAAGTTTAGCTAAGATTTTAATGATACTTAGATAGTTAATCTAGGTATATTTTATTTATGCTAAATCTTGCCATGATTGTTTGCCCATCATATGCCATGACATCATGTCTATTTTTGAATTCATTATTTTATTATGAAAAATCCAAAAAATACCATGTCATGACATTCATACATCATGTAGTAATAGGATATTTTCTTTTGAAAATTATTTTCTTTTGATGTATGCCATAACATAATCATGCATTAAGTTTAATTTCTTGTAATTAAGGACGAATGGCATTTAACAACAATTATTGACAAGTGATATCCTAGGTGGATGTCTAATATCTCTAGAATGCCTAGATAGATATGCATGATCCCTAGATTAGGGCAAAACCAAAATCTCACATCTCACAAGGACTATAAGGTGACTTGTACGTGTTTTAGTGTACATTAGATACAAGTGAGATGTTAGGAAGATGAACAAAACTCAAGATGTTGATTTAGTGCATTCTTTTGAGTTTTAGGTTCATCAAAACATATAGTTATGTGTTTTCCCATCATTGGGAAAGCTAATGTACAAGTCATGTGCATTATGCCCAAGGAATATGATGGGATATTGGTTTTGAAAATGTTTTTAAAATGCTTTTGGAAAACCATGGTGAAGGCTATCTTTTGATAGTAATCACCATTGAATAGTTAGACACAAACTTGAAGAAAACGCTAAAGTTTTAGCAAGTTTTCAAGCATGTGTCAATCTTTGAAAATATGATGTATTTTCATAGAAAACTATTTTTCCATGATTAAGTATGTCCTAAATAATGTCTACACGAAATTTTTGGATTTTTGGATTTTTGTAGAATTTTCTAGGGGTTTCTGAACTTGACTGAAATGGAATTTCAGCAACTATCAGAGCTTCGATCGATCCATGGATCGATTGGAGTGCCTGAATCGATCCGTGGATCGATTCAGAAGGCAAGTCTCCCGCGAGCAGAAGCTCGCTGGATCGATCAGCCGATCGATCCAGGTAGTCTGAATCGATCAGTGGATCAATTCAGAAAGGTTCAATCGATTGAAACCCAACTCCAATCGATCCAAGTTGCTGATTTTGGCTGGGAAGGTCTGATTTCAGCATCTTTGAACCTCTTTGAGTCTAGGTAATCATTCCAAACCCCCTAAAATATATTTGTATACATACAAAGGGTGTTTTCATGTGAAAACAAGGATGGATTGGTTAAGGAAGGCTTCATTGAAGTTTAGGTTGAGGTTTGCTTCAAATTTTGAGTATTTGAACCTCAAAACTTCTAAATTTGGGTTTCCTAAAGGTTTAGGGATTCCAAGTCATTGTTGGTGCAATGACAGAAGTTACCACCATGTCTTTAGGGGGAGGGACTCTTTAAAGACATGAAAAATTATTTTTCATGAACCTTGGAAGGTGGTTAACCTTCTTTAAAGAAAATGCTCATGTATGAGCTTTTGAACTTGAAATGGGGAGTGGATATCCTCATTATTTCAAGTGGGAACTCACGTGGTTAGAAAATGCTCAAGGTTGAGTATTTGTCTACAATGAGGGAGAAGTTAAGGATAAATGAAGGGTATGGGACCTTCTTTATCGTGTTGATCACAACGAGTGGTGTTATGAACAACGATGAGCAACTCTCCAGGGGGAGAGTCGTCAACAAATGGATTTGTTGATGTGTATCCAAAATTGGGGCATGAGTTGATGTATGCCCAAAGATGGGTTGATGTGTGCCAATAGGGGGAGAATGAAAGGACCTGTGAATGGGTGTAAGTTAGACTTTCATTACCTAAAGGGAGTGTGCCCTCTTAGGGGGAGAATGAAGAGCTTAATTTATGTGTTCATCACCTAGTGGCATGAAGATTGAGGCTATAGGATTAGCCTAACTTACATGTGGTATTGTAAGTGTTATTGTGGTATTGTCAAACATCAAAAAGGGGGAGATTGTTGGTGCAACATCCCTCAGGTCAAGGTTGACCTGGTTGACCAAGCTGAGTCTTGGTTTGAGTTTAGATGTTTGACAATAAGAAATTGATAGAAGAAGAGTCAAGTAGGTCAAGGTTGACCGGATACTTGACTGGGAAGTCCTAACTGGGATGTTAGGTAGAATGGAAGTCCTGGTGAGTGAAGCCAGGCAGAAGGGAAGTCCTAGTGAGGGAAGCTAGGCAGATGGAAAACCCTAGTGAGTGAAGCTAGGTGAAAGTCCTGGTGAGTGAAGCCAGGTGAAAGCCCTAGTGAGTGAAGCTAGGCAGATGGAAAACCCTAGTGAGTGAAGCTAGGTGAAAGTCCTGGTGAGTGAAGCCAGGCAAGGGAAAATCCAGATGGATCAAGGATGATCGGACATCTGGTGTTGGGAAGTCCAAGTAGGTCAAAGGATTGACTGGATACTTGGCACGAGGAAATACAGATAGGTCAAAGGGATTGACCAGACATCTGATGGAAGTCCAAGTAGGTCAAGGGAGTGACCGGATACTTGGCATGAATAGAAAAGTCCAAGTGGGTCAAAGGGATTGACCAAACACTTGGTGGGAAGTCCTAGCAGGTCAAAGGAGTGACCAGATGCTAGGCATGATGTACCAACAGGTCAAGGTTGACCGGATGTTGGTTTGAGAGGCTTGGGACTTGGTTTTGGGCAAAAACCAAGTGCTGGATCGATCAGTGGATCGATCCAGGAGATGGATCGATCAGTGGATCGATCCAGGCCTTTCCTAAGCGAACAGAGAGCCTCTGGATCGATCCGTGGATCGATCCAGATGTCCCAATCGATCAGTGGATCGATTGGGACGCGGCTGCTTCGCGCGATAAGCGCTGGATCGATCCATGGATCGATCCAGGTATTTTTCCAGAGCACAGAGGCGCTCTGGATCGATCCGTGGATCGATCCAAAGCCTCCCCGATCGATTGGGAACATTCGAATCGATCGGGATCCGACCGTTGCGTCGGGTTTATAGCCGCAGGCGAACGTTGTCTTCGGTATCTCTTCTCCGATTCACTCCAGATCTCTCGCCAGCTCCTCCACAGCACTCACAAAGCTCAGATCGCCAGTTCTTGAAGGATCTTGGAAGTTCTCCAAGTCAAGAGGCGGATCAAAGCCAAGAAGGGAAGCTAGGGTTAGGGTTTATACTCATTGTAAGCTTGTAAGCTTGTATTTCTTGTATCCTTTCCCTCTCTTCTTGTATTGAGTCTTGTAGGGCTTCTCCGCCCTTGGTAGTTACCATAAAGGAGAGTTTTATTAGTGGAGGGTGTGTGTGTTGGTGTGGATCCTTGGATTAGTCACCTCTTGTGAGGTGGATACCAAGTAAACCAACCGTGTTAGCGTTGTGTGATTGTTTCTTTGTATTTCCGCTGCACATCTTTGAAGAAACAAGCAACGCCGAGCAACAAGCGAACGCGACGAGCTATTCACCCCCCCCTCTAGCTACTTTTGGTCCTAACACGCTGTTGTGTCCTGTTTCGTCGATCGGATTCATCCCATTGCCGACGACGAGCCTCCGACCTCCATCTCCTCCTTCCAGTTACACAGCTAGGAGAACCTCCGTCTCCTCCCAGGTACGCAGCTAGCATAAGCTCCTCCTCCTTCAAGGTACACTATTTGACCTAGCTATCGTCGTCGATTCCTTCCATCACTATTTCCAAGTTTTTATTTATTATGTTGCTTATTGATTTTGGAAGCCTTCTACAGAGGATTCGACCTATTTATGATTCCTATCTAATACTTTCCTCGGCTCTGAAAAAGAATCTAGACTGTGTATTTTAGGGTCGAAACTTGAATAATTCCGAAACTATCAAATCCGTGTCAAATTTTATAATTTATCACTTTCCTCCCCATTTCAAAATTTTAATCAAAATTTCCATTGCCTTAACATAATTTATATTCCCTATTTTTAAATTTTTTTTTTAATAAATTAAATTAATTAAATAAAATATTAATATTAATACAATAAAAATAAGACTTGATATTAATTTCCCTTACACACCACCCAAATTTCACATTCCCGCTATTAATTCCCTCCCCTCCCATTATTCCCTATTTTCTACCGATTACTAAAGTCGCGTCGTCTTCCACTCTTCCACAAACACACTCACCTTCATCCCATCGTCGACGAGCCTCCGACCTCCGCTTCTTCTAGTCACACAGCCAGGAACCTCCATCTCCTCCCAGGTACGTAGCTAGCATAACCTCCGCCTCTTCCTTCCGTCGCCTCTTCCTTCCGCCGCTGATTCCTTCCACCGCCTCTTCCTTCCGTCGCTGATTCCTTCCGCCGCTGATTCCGATTTTTTATTATGTTGCTTAATATTGATTTTGGAAGCCTTTTACAGATTATTAGACCTATTTTCAAATCCTATCTGTTGTTAGGGTTTTTATACTTCAACCTCTCTTTGCCCTATCTTTGATCCTTCGACTCTTTGCAGGTAAAGGCTTTTGCTTTTGGAATTTGTTTAGCGTTTTTTTTATGGGTTTTGTCAAAGGGATGAATCTCTTGATATAGGCAGTTCAAGGCAAAGGATGTTTGAGCAATGCCGAGACAAAATCACTAGCAATGTTCTTGATACTTTTTTATAGAATTTGAGAAGTATACAAATATCCTTGTAGCACTCTTTATTAGCATTGTTTTGCAGTTACTTTTATCAGCTTTGATGTAGTTTTGGTTGTTAGAGCTTCTGTTTTAGTTTTTTTTTTCCTTATTTTGTGATATAGTTTGAAACAAATATATGGTGTACAAGGTCTAAAGTTTTCATGTCATTGATAATACTTGTAGTGATTGATGATACAAGGTCTAAAGTTTTCATGTCATTCATGTATTCAATCTGCCTAGCTTTATGAGTGTATGGTGTACAATGTGCCTATATGGTGTACAAGGTCTAATGTTCTTTATGAGTGAAGCAATTTGAAAAGTCCCAACTAGATTAAAATTTTTTTTGACAGAAATCTTTTCTTACAACTACTAGAGTTATTCATTTTGACTAATACAATTCATTCCTTGTGTTTTTTAATGCGGAACATTGTTTCTCTTTTGTTATTGATACCTGAGTCAATTATCTAGATGTTTTTTTAATGCAGAAAATTTGTTCTCTTTTGTTATTATGCTTGAACATTTTATGACAATTTCATATTTTACACTTCAAACTTCATTCATATTTCTATATTGTGATTTGCAGGTAACTTTCAAAAATGGCAAACAAAAGAATGCGAAAGCTAATACAAAATAGCCAAAGACGATCTACAAGAGAAGATTCAAGTAACAGAGGAGTTGATCATGAAAATGAATCACAAGACACAACATCTCATTCACCATTAGAGCTACAAAATGAGGAGGTTAATGAGCAAGGTGAAAAATATTTTTGGATATGAATAGAAAATTATTTCTTGCAATACTAAGTGAAAATTATATTTTTCATCCCAAGCTCAGAAAAGAAAACGTGGAAAGACTATTATGAGAGATATTCATGCATTACATCCCGATCATATGCTGGTAGTGAAATTCAATGAAAGGGGACAGCCTTACGGTGATCTACAACCGACTCTTGAAAATTATATTGGGACTATTGCACGGAATGGAGTTGTGTTGCCGCTGAGCTTTTTAGATAGGAGAAAAATGCCGACAAATCGCTTGAATGATGCATGGAAACTTGTTACTGTAAGTTTACAAGATCATAATTTCAATTATGAATTTAAAGCATGTACATATTTTATTTTATGTTTATAGGCACGTTTCTGCATCTTCAATTGCCATAGAAGAGTTATAATGCAAATGATGGGGGCTACGTGGAGACGGCGGAGGACTGAAGTGAAAGCTACATCTTATGATTCAAATACTCCACTAGAAGAGCTTGTTGCAATACAACCCATTCCTCATGGGTTGACACTTCAAACATGAGAAATTTTATGTAACTATTGGAAGTCTACCGAGGTACAACTAGTATTAATAGGTTTTTATTTATGGTTATGGATGTTATAATTTCCTTATAAATTTTTGTGCCAGAAAACTTCAAAGATCAATAGAGAAAATGCGAACAAAAAGAAAGGGACTCATGCACAAGGACGCACTAATATTCCATCATTGGAATATAAATTTGTAAGAATCAAAATTATTTCTTTTCTTTCTTACAGTTAATTTCACACTGCTTATTTACTGTTTTACACTTTAATGCTCTTATCCTTGAAGTTCCAAGGTTTTATGAGATTCTAGAAATTGATTACAAGCAATGTAATGTATATAGTTAGTTTTTGATGGAATTTGCAAATTAGAAGTATAAGTTGTTATGCAAATAGAAGAATTTATGCTATTAATATTTGGTGCTAAATGTGGATTTGTTATCCTGTTAGTCTCAAGAAAATGGAAGAAAACCGAGTCGTATTGAAATACAACAATTGAGTCGAAGAAGTAGAAAGAAAGGAGGCGCCCCTATTGATGACGAGGCAATACAAATTGAGGTAATAATATATTTCACTTTTTAAGTCGACTTTTAAATATTTTTTTATTCTATTAACAATTTATTTTCTTGTTAGAATTTACTTAAAGAGACTGTGGATCGTCACCTTCAAGAGAAACCTGAAGGAACACAACCAATAGAAGTCCATGAGGAGGCATTTTGGTAATAATATTTTTTTAATTTCATTTCATTTTTGTAAAAGCTATTGCAAATGGTTCAACTTTAATTTTATTCAATATATAGTGAGGTTTTTGGACCCGAGCATTCTGGTCGGGTACGATGTTTAGGAGTTGGTGCGCTGCCTAGTCCAGTGTTCCCAGAGCTATGTAAACGTAGCTCAATGTATTGGCAAGACTATCACTCTAATTCAGATATGACGGACAAATTTAAGGAAATGGGAGAGAAAATTAAAGATATGGAGTTGCGAGAAGCACAATGACAAATGGAAATAGAGCAGATGAAAAGACAAATGAAAGAAAATGATCAATTCCAAAATTTTGCACGGGTAATGCTCAGTATGATGTCGGGTAGTGCTAGAGGTTCTCATGGACCTGAATCATTACCGACACAGGTAATAACATTAATAAAATAAAATAATTTGTTTAAAATTATTTGTATAGTTAAGTACATGATAGCAAATTTATTTATTTTTGTAGATGGCAGCTATGCTTACAAATATTATGCAACAACAAGTTTCATCAACTGCGGAAGGAAATAGATGTAGATCCTCCCCATCACCAGAATCAGATAATAACTAGACAGGTTAGAAATTTTTAAATACAAATGTTTTTGTTAAGATGAAGTTTTAGCAGCTCATCTTGTTTATCACAATTAAACTGGAAACAATTAAATTTTGAATTAGGTTCAAGGTCAAACTCCATTTTGTGACTCTATAAGTTTACTATTTTATCAAGTTAGTATATAGTCATTAAAGTCGTAAAGTATGACTTCATTAAAGTCTCAAAGTATGATTTTGGCTAATGTTAATTGCTTAGTGCGATGCCTTTTCTGGCTTCTTAAGCAGTAAGATCAAATCTTGCTTTGGTTATTGCATCAATCTTGATCATCTCTCAACTTAATTGAAATGCTATGTATGATAGCTCTGATTGGAGCTGCTAACTGTGAAAATTTACCTCACTGAAGTGACCTCTGCTGTACTGGTTCAGGAAATTGAATTGTTCAACCGAAAAAAAAACCTTACCTAATTGATAAATTTACATTATTTGCTTGCTAGCAATATACTAGAACAATGTGCTCTTTTATAACTTTATTTTTTGTATCTACAGAATTTGACCCAACGATCATTATCTTTTTTGAACAAGCCTGGAATGTCTATATTGCTCCTTAAGATATTAAACTACAGACTACTTCCTCTATACAGGTGCTACAATGAGATATCCTTTACCATGGTCTCTTTAAAAATCTAAAAAAGTTGTTTATTCCTTATAGAATTTAACTTGGATATTTCATGGTTCATATTGAGTTTTGTTGATGATGGAAATCTTGTAGATCTGCAATATCATATCTCACAACCTTGACTAGATAAGCATTGAACGAGTTAAAGTAGTTTATGAAGACCATGTATAGCTGCTGCTTTGTGCCTTGATCTTGTCTAAATTTTCTATTTCATCCTGTATTGTATTTTTTTTCCAACTACTAAATAGTTGGATTGGCCAAACATATGAATAGATTGCTTGTTCTTCTCGAAAATGGTCATATGCTAGTCATTTTAGGTTAGCATGATGTTATGAATCTTTAAAAAGGCTATTGCTAATGTTATGAAGCAAAAAACTATATTCTTACTTTGATCACTAAAGTTGCAAGGGTATTCATCATTCTTTATAGCTATATAGTCTTTTATGTCTTTTTCCCTTCTATATGTCTTTGCATTATTTGAAGTTTGCATTTTTTTGAAGGTTGCTATTGAAGGTTGGAGCAAATGCCTTTTGTCGATTGAAGCAAATGCCTTTTGATGCTTTATTGGCGGAGAAAACTTGTTATTGAAGTTTCTATATATTTTGGGAATTAAAGAAAGGATTGTATTAGTGGTATAGTGTGGTGTTAAATGTATGTTATGAATATTTTGAACTTAAATATGAATATGACTTGTTTATTTGGTAATCCAAATTGTGTTATGAATATAAATTAGATTTGTGCATTGAAATATTAATATTATCAATTGATTTAAATTGAGCATTTATTTTGGAAATCTATAGGTACAATATGATATAAAAGCATTTTTAAATATGGTAATTCTGTATATTTAGAGGCGGTTTAAAACCGCTCCTATAGATAGTACCACTGTTGTATAATAAACCTATAGGATCGGTTACAACCGCATCTAAACGACTATTTTCTAAAATGGTTTACAACCGCTTCTAATAAATCATCCTTTTGTGTCGGTTTTAAACCACTTCTAAAAAGTCATTTTAAAATTGCAAAGTAAGTTATAAGACCGGTTTTAACTGTTTGTAAAAGTTGACCTTCAGAATCGGTTACTAACTGCTCCTAAAGGTCCGCCTTAAGGCGACCCATATTGATCTATATACGCGGTTACTAACCGCTCCTAAAGGTCCACCTTATGACCGCTGCTATTGGTAAGCATTAGAAGCGGTTTATAAGTTTAAACCACCGGTCAGTATTACCGTTTCGGTTGCATTTAGCGTCGCCAACACCTGCACCGGTTTTGTAACCGGTGCAATAGGGTTAGCAGCGGTCGTAAACCGCTGGTATAGGCCTTGAAAAACCGCTGCTAAACCCTTATTTTTTTGTAGTGAAATTCTCTGCTATCTACAATCTTCTGTCCGCCCAGCCCTTAGCTTCCTTGTCATCAACTCTCCTGGCCAATGGTTGTATATTACTAATGGGCCCAATAATGGAAGCTTGGGAGGCTGTGATGAACAGACTAGGTGGCTGTATGCTGGCAAGGATGATCGATGAGTACTCTTTCGACCTTTCTATGATAAACCCTTAAGCCTTCAACTATCTTTCATTCTACGTATTTCTTGATGATCCTTATTTAACAGCAATGGGCATTCGGTATTGGCATGCTGTAGAAGTTTGCACCAGGACCAAGAAAATGAGGACTCGAAAAAATGTCAGCCCGAGGTGGGCGCGCTCGAGACTCCTGCCTGTTAGGGTCAGTTTGTAGCTAGAGAGGGGGGTGGTGAATAGCTCGTCGTGCTCTCGTCGCTTGCATCGTCAATGATGATGTGTAGCGGAATACTCTCAAAGCAAGCTCCAATGCTAACAACGTAGATTTACTTGGTATCCACCTCAAGAAGAGGTGACTAATCCAAGGATCCACACACACAAGCACTCTCCACTATGAAAACACTTTTTTATGGTAACTACCAAAGGCAGAGAAGCCTTGTACAAACCCACACAACAAATACAATTCACGCAAGAAGAAAATACAAAAGATACAAGTAAAGAGCTTCTTTTTCTTGCTTACTTGTTGCTTGTTGTTGTCTCTTGAACCTCGGAAGTGTACCTACACTTGTCTCCAAGAGCCTTCAAGATCTGGCTATGAGAGTGGATAAATCACTATGGTCTTCGCTGTGATCGTGCGAAGAAGAGAATGGAAGCCGTGTGCAGAAAATCGCTCGCCAACGGCTATAACCTGGGCCAACGGTCGGATCCCAATCGATTGAATTGCTCTCAATCGATTGGGGAGGCTTTGGATTGATCCACCAATCGATCTAAAGCGCCTCTGTGCTCTATAGAAATTTCCTGGATCGATTGCCCTCTCAATCGATTGGGGAGGCTTTCTGTGTGACGCCGTCGGCTTCCCAATCGATCGCCCAATCGATTGGGAAGGAGACTTTGGCGGGGACTCACCCAATCGATCAACCGATCGATTGGGCATGAACCAATCGATCGGTTGATCGATCCAGCTCATGATTTCTTGCCTAAACAAGTCCAAATTCCCCTAAAACCAACATCCGATCAACCATGACCTGTTGGTACATCATGCCTAGCGTCTGGTCACCCTTGACCCGTGAGGACTTCCTCACCAAGTGTTCGGTCAATCCCTTTGATCCACTTGGACTTTTCTCCTCATGCCAAGTATCTGGTCAATCCCTTTGATCCACTTGGACTTTTCTCCTCATGCCAAGTATCCGGTCAATCCCTTTGATCCACTTGGACTTTTCTCCTCGTGCCAAGTATCCAGCCAACCGTGACCTACCTGGACTTACCGATACCAGGTGTTCGGTCAGCCTTGACCACCTGGATTTTCCCGTGCCTGGTTTTACTCACCAAGACTTTCATACTGCCTAGCTTCACTCATCAGGATTTCATACTGCCTAGCTTCACTCACTAGGACTTTCACCTGACTTTACTCACCAGGATTTCCCAACTGCCTGGCTTCACTCACCAGGACTTTCCAGTCTGCCTAGCTTCACTCACTAGGTCTTTCACCTGGCTTCACTCACCAAGATTTTCCAATTGCCTGGCTTCACTCACAAGGACTTTCCAGTCTGCCTAGCTTCACTCACTAGGTCTTTCACCTGACTTCACTTACTAGGATTTTCCAACTGTCTGGCTTCACTCACCAGGACTTTCCAGTTTGCCTAGCTTCACTCACTAGGTCTTTCACCTGGCTTCACTCACCAGGATTTTCCAACCGCCTGACTTCACTTACCAGGACTTTCCAGTCTGCCTAACTTCACTCACTAGGACTTTTACCTGACTTTATTCACCAGGATTTCCCAACTGTCTGGCTTCACTCACCAGAACTTTCTAGTCTGCCTAGCTTCACTCACTAGGTCTTTCACCTGGCTTCACTCACCAGGATTTTCCAACTGCCTGGCTTCACTTATCAGGACTTTCCAGTCTACTGAGCTTCACTCACTAGGTCTTTCACATCTGTCTGACTTCACTCACTAGGACTTTTCAGTCAAGTATCCAGTCAGTCTTGACCTACTTGACTCTTCTTCATATCTAACTGGCCAACCTTGACCAACGGAGAATTGTACCAACAATCTCCTCACATGAACAATTGCACCTGCAATCTCCATGTATTATCAAACATCGAAACCCACACATCAAGACTCAAGCTTGAGCCTTCTCAAGCTTAGTCAACCAAGTCAACCTTGACCTAGGGAATATTGCACCAACAATCTCTCCCTTTTTGATGTTTGACAATACCTTTAAGTTAGGCTAATCTCATAGCCTCAACTTCCTTCATGTCAAGGCATGAATGAGGGTTTCCTTCATTCTCCACCTTTCCTAGAGGGCAAACTCCCTCTTTAGGTAATGAAACCTAACTTAAACCCTACATTCTCCCCCTATTGACACACATCTAGAACTCTCCCCCTGAAGAGTTACTCACCGTTGTTCATAACTTCACTCATTGTTCACAACACCATAGTAAAAGTCCCATACCCTTCATTATCTTCAACGCTCACCTTTGAGCGTTAACCAATCCAACAATGAAGGTCACATACCCTTCACTAAATTAAATGCTCACTCTGGAGAAGTACTCCACGTTAAGATGCTCATCCTAGAGCATCTATAACCCCTCAATGAAGATATCCACTCTCCATTTTGAGGTTAAAAAAATTCAATAATGAAACCAACCCTCAACCTAAACTTCTACTTCGTCTTCCTTAACCAATTCAATCTTGTTTTCATCATGAAAACTCCTCCTATATGTATACAAATATGTTTCAAGGGGTTATGAATGATTTCCTAGATTCAAAATGACCTAAAATGTTGAAATTTTGCTTTCCCAGCCGAAATCAGCACTTCAATCGATTGAAATTTGGGTTTTTAATCGATTGAACCTGACCCAATTGATCCACTGATCGATCCATTAGGCTTCTGTTCACGAGAAAATCCTTCTCAATCGATCTCCCAATCGATTGAGGCATTCCAATTGATCGGGCGATCGATTGAGTGCCTGATTTTCTGAAGTTTGATTTCAGTGAACTTCAGAAACTCCCCAAAAATTCTATAAAATTTCAAAAATCATGAAAATTTGTGTAGACATTACTTAGGATATGTACTATCAAGGAAAAATAGTTTTATATGAAAATACTTTCTATTTTAAAAAATTGACACAAACTTGAAAACTTATAAAAACTTTAGTGTTTTCTTCAAGTTTGTGTCTAACTTTTCAATGATGATTACTATCAAAAGATAGTCTTCATCAAGATTTTTCAAAAGCATTTAAAAATGATTTTCAAAACCAATATCCAATCATATTCTTTGGGCTCAATGCACATGACTTGTATATTAGTTTTCCCAATGATTGAAAAACACATAACTATGTGTTTTGATGAACCTAAAACTCAACTAGATGCACTAAATCAACATCTTGAGTTTCGTTCATCGTCCTAACATCTCACTAGTATTTAATATGCACTAAAACACATACAAGTCACCTGATAAGTCTTTGTGAGATGTAAAGTTTGGTTTTGCCCTAAACTAGGGATCATGCATTTCTATTTAGGCATTTTAAGAATTTTGAACATCCACCAAAGATGTTGTTTGTTAATAAATGTCATTTGTCCTTAATTGCAAGGAATTAAAAGTGATGCATGATGAGTTATGACATACATCAAATATAAATGATTTTTCAAAAGAAAATTTGCTATAACTACATGATATATATATGACATGACATGGTATTTTTGTTTATTTTTCATAATAAAGCATGAATGCAAAAATGATGTCATGGCATGTGATGGGCAAACAAAGCATGGTAGTTTAGCTTAAATAAAATATCTAGATTTTCTATTTAAGTGTCCTTAATTCCTTAGCTAAACCTAAAATTAACCTAGATTGCCCCTTATCTACTCATGAAAATGCCAAAATCTAAATTAGCATTTCTTTAACCCATGATTAAATTGTTCCAATTAAAATTAAGTATATTCCTCAATGTTTTTGGCACATTTACTCTTTCAAAGAGTAAATATTTTAAATTAAGGCTTAGATTTGCCTTTAAATCTCTAAGAAAATACCAAAATCCCAACTTGGTATTTCTTATGTTTTCCTAATTTGTGCCAATTTAAGATAAAATCAAAAATTTCAAATTATGGCACATTTTACTCTTTTAAAGAGTAAATGAGTAATCTATTTTATTTTCAAAGGTTAATAAAAACCTTGAAAATGCTCTTCGAGTATCAACTTCATCAAGTTGGATTAACTACCCTTCCAATTAGAGTTGACACTCTCTAACCCATCTAAGAGGTAGAGAAAATGCTCCCAGGCATCCAAAACCTATTGGTGCTCCTTGGATGTTCTAGATACTCACTAGAGATAACTTCCCTAGATACCTTCCTAATGACCTTATTAGGCTTCTTATAAGCCTTGGTCACCTTTTCTAGGTCAACTCTAGGGTGCTTGAGCTGGTGCAGATACTTCCTTCTTCTGCGTAGACTATCTTTCTTCTACATGAATGTACTCAATTGCTCAGTTGAGTAAATGGTTGAAGTCCCTGGGTGGCCTCCTGATGAGAGAGTGAAAGAAATCATTATCGGTGAGTCCCTAGAAAAAGGCGCTAACCAAAATCTTCGGGGTGGCTGAGGGAACATCCATGGTCACCTGATTGAATTTCTTGATGTAGGCCTGGAGCATTTCCTTGGACTCCTGCTTGAGCAAAAAGAGGCTCAAGGGGATCTTGTGGTAGCGACGACTGCTAGCAAAGTGATGAAGGAAAGCCTTGCGAAAATTCTTGAAACTGAGGATGAATTCGGCTGACAGTCATTTGAACCATCTCTGTACGGAGCCAGAGAGTGTAGTGAGAAACACTCAACACTTTTTGCTGTCTATATATTCGTGAAGGAGGGCAGCATTTTCAAACTTCAAGAGGTGGTGTTCTGGGTCTATAGACTCGACATATTCCCCTATTGCCAGGGAACAGTAGTGTTTGGACAGTTTGTCATCTAACACTCCCTGGCAGAGCGACATGCTAATCCATTCAGGAGAATTGATCGACATCGATGCTTTTCCTTTACATAAATCTCGAGCAGGCTCATCACCGGAAGACGATCCTGTAGGACCGTTGGGCCGGCTAGAAGGGGGGGGGGGGGTAAATAGCCCTGCAGAAATCAAAACACAAACCAATCCTTCTCGAACTCTTAAACTGACACTTGTAAAATAATCAAAGCAATAAACTAAGATCAGAACAGAAAACGAGGCACCAGGTTTTGACTTGGTTACAACCGGGGAGGTTGTTAATCCAAGAAAGATAATCGCACTAGAATTTCTCCTTCAGGCGGAGAAGCCTCTTACAAAGTTGAAGCGCACAATAGATGCTAACTACAGAAAGCGTACAAGTGTTTGAAAGAAAAGCGTGAGTTCTGAATTAATGAAAAGCTTCTGGACCAAGGCTATATTTATAGCCTTGGTCGGGGCGCCTGGAAGGGTTCCGGACGCCCTGGGGGGGATAAATCTTATCCCCCAACGTTCAGATCGAGTTTTGACTCGATCTGGCGAAAATACTGGGTCCGGGCGCCCCGGAGCCCAAAGTCAACAGCCGTTGACTTTTTCGTCCAGGACCTCTTCTCTGGTTCAGTCCCGCCTCGGTCCGGTTCTTCTCCTCCGGATCCGCTCACTTGGGTGATCTCTGCCATCCGGAAAAGGGCTCACCCGAACCCAACTTCCGGTCTTCTTGAGCGGGTTTCCCTCCGGCTTCTCGTCCCTCGAAATTGCCGCGTGTTTCCTTCTCGTCCGCCAGCGTACTCATCCGCAGTCTTCGTCCCTTGGTTGTCGACCTTCTCGCTAGCTGCGTCTCTTGCTCTCCGAGCAATCTTCCGCTCCGGCTTTCGTCCCTCGGAACCACCGCGCGCTTCCTTCTCGTCCGCCGGTGTACTCTTCCGCAGCACCTCGTCCCTCGGACTGCCGTCCTTCTCACTAGCTGCGTCTTCCGCTCGACTACCTGTGTTCCTAAGCTCCTGCACACTTAGACACAAGGTTAGAAACACACAGGACCTAACTTAACATGTTGATCACACCAAAACAACCTTGGGGTTCCAACAATCTCCCCCTTTTTGGTGTGATCAACCCAAGTTAAGATAGGGTAAAATAGACTTTAAATAAAATTAAGTAACTTAACTTAATATGCAATTTAAGTACAAAAAGATAGAAAAAATTAAATCTATCTACCTCCCCCTAGACTTATACTTTCCCTTCTCCCCCTTTGATCACAAAAAATGGGGTTCCAAGAAAAACAATCTAAGGATTAAAGATTTAGTAAATTTGAAAAATATTTAAAATAAATTCATAAAAATAATTTTAAGCTTTTTGCAAGAATTATTTTGAGAAATATTTCTAACTTAACTTAAAAAAAATTTCTAAGTTTCTGATTTAGGAAAAAAAATTTCTAAGTAATTTGAGCATAAATTTCTAATTTCAGAAAATCTTTTAACTTAAGAAAGAATGATTTTTGAGAATATTTAAGCACATTTTTTTTAAAAAACAAATGACTAAGTCAATTAAAAAATTTCTAAATTGAAATAAAATGTTTTGAAAAACCCTTTTTAAAGCACTAATAAATTCTTGTATTAATGCTTTATTAGTAAGTTAATTAAACATTTATTTCAATATTTTGGCTTCCAGGTCGTGGCGAGGCACTAGGCCTTCTTGGTTATTGGAGCAACAACCACTTCCTTGACAAAGCCTCATAAAGAAATTCTTTGTTTAATTTTCTCACTTAAAGCGCTAATTTTAATTTTAAAATTAATTTAAGCATGACTTCGGAACCCAATATAGGTTCCAACCTACTGGATTAACCAAAAAAATTTTAGGGACATATTTTCTTGAAATATTCTTAATTTGTCCCGGGTGATATTTAAAGTACCAATTTAAATTATTAAATCTTCTAAAATTAGTTTTAGATGAACATGCATAGTTTTTCAAGTTATCTACTTGAATTTTCAAATCATCATTTTCAAGTTTCAATTGTTCATTTGCTAGTTTTAATTTATCTAATTCTTCTAAGGGACAAGATTTAGCTAGAATTACTTTTAAATTTTTATTTTCACTTTCTAACTTGCAGCAATCTTTTGTTAAAAGTTTAACGAATTTAAACATTTTATCGGGAGGAAGAGATCGTACCTGACTTACATTGTCGATCTCGTTGTCCGTTTCTCCCCCTGAGCTGCTGCTTTCTTCTGACGTGTCTCCCCCTTCATCGATGCTCTCGATGCTCATTTCGGAAGAGCTTGAATCGCAGTCGTCGTCTTGATGACTCGCCATCAGTGCGAGTCCGGAGAAAGCTTCGACTTCCGATTCGGACGATGTATCGTCCCACGTCGCCTTTAGGGCCTTTCGCTTTTGGATAGGCTTCTTACCCTTCTCCTTGTCCTTGTTCTTCAGCTTGGGGCAGTTCTCCTTGACGTGCCCTTCTTCGTCGCAGTGGTAGCAGCGGATCGTTCTTCTCTTCTTTCCCTGCGGATGGTTAGTAGATCTGGATTTACAAAGTTTCTTGAATCTTCTTACCATCATTACCATTTCCTCGTCGTTGAGAGAGGATTCAGATTCTGGTTCGTCTCTCGAGGCTTTGAGGGCGACGTTGTTTTTAGGCTCCTTCATTCCTGCACATCTTGACTCATGCACTTCAAATGTTGAAAAGAATTCTTCTAATGAAGTCTTTTCTAAATCTTTAGAAATGTAAAATGCATCTACTAGTGATGCCCATTTTGAATTTCTAGGGAAGGAATTTAAAGCGTACCTGAGCGAATCTCGGTTACTTACCTCTTCTCTGAGATTCGTGAGTCCGGTGATGTACGACTGTCTCGTCTTCCCCAAGTCGCAGGCTGGTGAGCTGATTGCGAAGCAGATCTCGTCTAGCGAGCTTGGCTTCGGACGTACCTTCATGCAGCTCGAGGAACTTCTCCCAAAGTTCCTTTGCGGAGTTATATTTACCGATCCTGTTGACTTCTTGAGGCGGAAGGACACTTAGCAGATGGTACTCTGATTTGCCGTTCGCCACGAAGTCGGCCTGCTCCTTTTTTGTCCATTTATCTATTTCCTTGTCCTCTGGAGCTTCAAAGTCAAATTTTATTGTTAAAAATAATTCAATATCTGTAGTAAGAAATACCTGCATCAGTTTTTTCCAGGTAGCGAAGTCCCCTTCATATTTCGGCGGGTGGATGCTTGGTCCGGCCATCGCGTTGCTTCGTTCGACGGTTAGTCCTCCTGAAGCGTCTTGGCTATGATACCACTTGTAGGACCGTTGGGCCGGCTAGAAGGGGGGGTTGAATAGCCCTGCAGAAATCAAAACACAAACCAACCCTTCTCGAACTCTTAAACTGACACTTGTAAAATAATCAAAGCAATAAACTAAGATCAGAACAGAAAACGAGGCACCAGGTTTTGACTTGGTTACAACCGGGGAGGTTGTTAATCCAAGAAAGATAATCGCACTAGAATTTCTCCTTCAGGCGGAGAAGCCTCTTACAAAGTTGAAGCGCACAATAGAAGCTAACTACAGAAAGCGTAAAGTGTTTGAAAGAAAAGCGTGAGTTATGAATTAATGAAAAGTTTCTGGACCAAGGCTATATTTATAGCCTTGGTCGGGGCGCCTGGAAGGGTTCCGGGCGCCCTGGGGGGGGATAAATCTTATCCCCCAACGTTCAGATCGAGTTTTGACTCGATCTGGCGAAAATACTGGGTCCGGGCGCCCGGAAGGGTTCCGAGCGCCCCGGGCTGCTCCGGGCGCCCCGGACTATTCCGGGCGCCCCGGGCTGCTCCGGGCGCCCAGGACTGTTCCAGGCGCCCCGGAGCCCAAAGTCAACAGCCGTTGACTTTTTCGTCCGGGACCTCTTCTCTGGTTCAGTCCCGCCTCGGTCCGGTTCTTCTCCTCCGGATCCGCTCACTTGGGTAATCTCTGCCATCCGGAAAAGGGCTCACCCGAACCCAACTTCCGGTCTTCTTGAGCGGGCTTCCCTCCGGCTTCTCGTCCCTCGGAATTGCCGCGTGTTTCCTTCTCGTTCGCCAGCGTACTCATCCGCAGTCTTCGTCCCTCGGTCGTCGACCTTCTCGCTAGCTGCGTCTCTTGCTCTCCGAGCAATCTTCCGCTCCGGCTTTCGTCCCTCGGAACCACCGCGCGCTTCCTTCTCGTCCGCCGGTGTACTCTTCCGCAGCACCTCATCCCTCGGACTGCCGTCCTTCTCGCTAGCTGCGTCTTCCACTCGACTACCTGTGTTCCTAAGCTCCTGCACACTTAGACACAAGTTTAGAAACACACAGGACCTAACTTAACATGTTGATCACACCAAAACAACCTTGGGTTCCAACAGATCCTTGAGGCCACTCCTCTCATCCCATATACTTGGGCGACGTACGAAATAATGCCCGATGATATGCAGGCAATTGGGGTGCGGACGATAAGTGGATTGGTGGAACATATGGAGGCACCAAGCTTTCCACTAGAGGGACTACCTGGCGTTCCATCGGACCTCCCACCCAGGCCCCTCGCTTGGCATGAGGGCCTGTCGTCGATGCAGCGGGCTCGTGCAGCAAAGTACCATTGATCGCTGCCTGTTATTGTTACTGCATTAGTTTCTGCACTCAGGCGTTGATTAATATTTCTAGCTCCTCTTATGTCAAGGTAATTGTGGTGAGTCATCTTTCTTCCTCCATCTCTGAGTGTTAGATTCAGGCAAAGATTCTCACAAACGGTGCTAAATATGATCTCGTCTGAAAGCTAGAGATGACGCACTGGGTAGGTAGCTATAATGTTGACTGGGCAAAGACCTTCAGATTGGATCGAGGACTATGGGCTACCGCGCTAGTTCCCCACACACACTTAAACGAGTCAATCGAACGTCAGCACCAAAAACTATGGAAGGGGTCCCTAGCGAATGTCCTTCGACGTTCAAGTCAATGTATTGCTCGAGGGGGAAGTAGAAAAGTAAATGAGTGGCCTGATGAGTGTGCAGTAAAATGTATCAAGTGTGCATACCTTGCCATTAGAGATGCCCCCTCATTTATATATCACCTCTGTAACCTCTGCAATTATGAGATGATAGAGAATGTCGGGTATCAGAAGTTGTTGAACAATGGAATATATGCATCCTGGAAGGAGTATAGCCCAGTTCGAGGAATTTTCCTTTATCCATGTGCACCCTTTTTGTAACTGACGCTATCAATGAGGTGGTTGAAGGAATATGCTGTAATAATATATCAGCTGCATGACAGTATAATCATCTTCAAGGAAGGCTCCATTATAGGCCCCGTATCATCATAGACGAATATTCTCTAACAAGTTGTTAAAATTTTTTGATAATGTTTCCCGTGGAGATATCCCGGGAGGAAGTTCAGATGATCGGAAGCATATCATGGCGGGTGATGAGTGGAACCCTGAGTTTTGTAAGTGGCCGACACTTGGGATTGTCTTGATATATATGCTCTATGATGTCGAAGATCTAATGATAAAATAATGAAGAAACGAGTCCCTTAAGTCCGGGCAGTTCTATAGTGTTGGTCCCCGTGGTTGTTTGGATGTGATCAACCAAGTTAGGTTAGATCCTGTTTTAGTTTTGATCCTTGTGTCTAAGTGTGCAGGAGCTTAAGAGCGCAGGAAGTCGAGTGGAAGACGCAGCTAGTGAGAAGGATAGCACGGAAAGGGAGCCGACGGGCTCGGTGCGTCCAAAGGATGAAAGAGCTATGTAAGAGTACACCAGTAGACGAGAAGAACGTGCGTGACGTTCGAGGGACAAGAAGCCGGGGCGGAAGTCTGCTCAAGGAGAAGGTTGGAAATTGAGTTCCGGTGAGCCCTATTTCGGTTAGCCGCAATCACCCAAGCAATCGGGACTTCGGAAGCTGAAAAGGAGAAACAAAGAAGCTGGAGCTATTTATACCCTGCAGCATTGAGGGTGTCCTCATGGCGTTGAGGGCGCCCCCCACATTGAGGGTGCCCTCCATGGCGTTGAGGGCACCCTCCATATTGAGGGCGCCCTCCATGGCGTTAAGGGCGCCCTCAACCCAGTCTTTGTGACCATTGGCATGCGGATCGGATAAAGCTTTATCCGCTTATCCCCTTGGAGGTGCCCTCAACCCCTTTGGAGGCACCCTCAAGACTCGAGATAGGATTTTCAAGAGCTATATAAAGGCCTCTAGAGCTAGGAAATAATCATTCAACTCTGTATTCAATTTCCTAGCAACTCTTGAGCTCTTTAAGTGTGTAAAAGACTTCTCCGCCTTCAGAGAAGGAGATTCTTAGTGCGTTGTTCAACCTCCTTAGATTAACAACCATCTAGGTTGTAACCAAGTCAAACTGCTGAGTCGTCTTTCTTTCTTTTCTGTTATTTGATTTTATTTTACTGTTGCTATTTTAAGAGTTGAAAGCACGAGGAGGGTATATTTTATTTTACAGGCAATTCACCCCTCCCCTCTTGCCGGCCCCGCTGCACCAACAAATGGTATCAGAGCCAGACCGCCTCAGAAGGACTGACCACCGACTGAAGCATCAAGATCAAGACGATGGCCGGTGCAAGTATTCATCCCCCGAAATTCGACGGAGACTTCACTACATGGAAACGCCGAATGGAGGTATTATTTAAAACAAAATTTGATATTCTTTTAGTTATGAAATATGATTTTGCAGTCCCTAAAGACAAGGAACAATACAACTGGATGAAAAAGGAGCAAGCTGATTTTGTAGCCAACGGAAAGGCAGAGTTCCATCTGCTCAGCATTTTGCCACCCCAGGAGGTAAGTCGGATCGGAAGCTACGATTCCGTCAAAGACCTCTAGGAAAAATTCCTGGAGCTGCATGAAGGTACCTCAGAAGCGAAGTTAGCAAGGCGCGATATTCTCCGGACTCAGCTTACAAATCTCCGGATGAACAATGGCGAGAAGGTAGCGCAACTCCAAGCAAGAATCAAGGAACTAATAACTCAACCAAACAACATCGGAGAATCGGTAACAAACCGAGACTCGATTCGGTATGCGCTCAACGCCTTCCCAAGAGCTCCAGAATGGACGTCATTAGTATATTCATACTACATCTATAAAGACTTTGAGGTAAGTATGTTTGAAAATTTATTCTCTACCTTTGAACTTCACGAATCTCGAATTGTAGAATCTAAACAAATAGAGAAGTCAAATCTCAATGTTGCCCTACAAGCTGAGATGGACGATCCTGTCTCTGAAGCGTCTATTGACGAAACTGAAGCGGCGTTATTGGTAAGAAAGTTAAATAAGTTTATTAAGAATAATAAATTTAGATCGCAATCGAGAAAACATCAATGTAATAGAAGGGCACATCAAAGATGACTGCCCAAAATTAAAGAAAAAGGACAAGGAGAAGTCTCAAAGACCGACGCCCTCTAAATGCAAGAGTCTGAAGACTACATGAGATGAATCATCATCCTCCGAATCAGAAGTTGAAGCCTTCTCAGGAGTAGCACTGATGGTCAACCATCAAATTGAAGAAGAAACCAGCTTAGAGATGAGTATAAATGAAGGGGGGGAATCATCAGAAAAAAGCTACGATAAAGGGGGAGCATCAGAAATAGAGGTAAGTAAGGTACGTACTCTAACCCCTAAACAGTCTTTTCAATTTATCAAAATTCTTACAAAAGACTTAGTAAAATCAGAAAAAGAAATTGCTAATTTAAAATTAATGTTAGATAATTTAAAATCAGAAAATGATAATTTGAAAATGCAAATTGAAAATCTGAAAACTGATGCATACTTTAAACCAAACAAATTTAAAAAAAAACAAAGCTTAGAATTTATGGAAAGTTGAATTGGTATATTAGAAAACATTAGGGACAATTTAGAAAAGTTCCCAAAAGTTATGTACCTCTTAAATACTTAATTAATCCAGTAGGAAGTTCCCAAAAGTTCCAAAATCTTTTCTAGATTAAATTTTTGTAAGTTAGTGCTTTCAGCAAGAAAAATTAAATAGTTAATTTCTTTATGAGGCTTTGTCTAAGAAAGTAGTTGTTGCTCCAATAACCAAGAAGGCTTAGTGCCTCGCCATTGTCTCGAAGCCAAAATATTGAAATAAAATGTTTAATTAATTTACTGATAAAGCATGAAAATAGAAATTAGATAATACTTTAACAAGTTTTTTTTAAACATTTTTTTTGGAAATTTCTCAAAAATATTTTGTTTAAATTACCTAAGATACCTTAGAATTTATTTTGAAAAATTCCTTCCCCAGTTTTGCTGTGATCAAAGGAGGAGAGATAGAAACAAGTTCAGGGGGAGTTAATATTTTTTTAAAAAAATTAGTACTTAAATTTTTTTTTGGATAGGAACAAGTTAATATATTTTTTTTACTTAGAAAATTATAAATTCTATTATTGCAATCTTTATGCTTAAAATGTTAGTTTAGTAATTTCTTTAAATTATTTCTTGTCTATTTTTTCCTTAACTTGAACTTGGGTTGATACACATCAAAAAGGGGAAGATTGTTGGTCCCCGTGATTGTTTTGATGTGATCAACCAAGTTAGGTTAGGTATTGTATTGGTTTTGATCCTTGTGTCAAGTGTGTAAGGGCTTAGGAGCGCAGGAAGTCGAGCGGAAGACGCAGCTAGCGAGAAGGACGACACGGAAGGGAGCCGACGGGTTTGGTGCGTCCGAAGGACGAAAGAGCTGTGGAAGAGTACACCGGTGGACAAGAAGAACGTGCATGACGTTCGAGGGACGAGAAGCCGGGGCAGAAGTCTGCTCGAGGAGAAGGCCGAAAATTAGGTTCGGGTGAGCCCTATTTCGGTTGGCCACAATCACCTAAGCAATCGGGACTTCGGAAGCTGAAAAGGAGAAAAAGAGAAGCTGGAGCTATTTATACCCTACAACATTGAGGGCGCCCTCCATGGCTTTGAGGGCACCCTGCATGGTGTTGAGGGTGCCCTCAACCCAGTCTTTGTGACCGTTGGCATGCGGATAAAACTTTATCCGCTTATTCACTTGGAGGCGCCCTCAACCCCTTTGGAGGCGCCCTCAACCCCTTTGGAGGCACCCTCAAGACTCGAGATAGGATTTTCAAAAGCTATATAAAAGCCTTTGGAGCTAGGAAATAATCATTCAACTCCGTATTCAATTTCCTAGCAACTCTTGAGCTCTTTAAGTGTGTAAAAGGCTTATCCGCCTTCAGAGAAGGAGATTCTTAGTGCGCTATTCAACCGCCTTAGATTAACAACCATCTAGGTTGTAACCAAGTCAAATTGCTGAGTCGTCTTTCTTTCTTTTCTGTTATTTGATTTTATTTTACTATTTCTATTTTAAGAGTTGAAAGCACGAGAAGGGTATATTTTATTTTACAGACAATTCACCCCTCCCCTCTTGCCGCCCCCGCTGCACCAACATATAATCGTTTGACTGTATGTGGGGATGCTTGTTTCTGGAGAGTGAGGAACTGAGCCCCCAGAGATTCGACCGACCTTTTGGTCGGCCGACCTTACAACTAGGGATTGGTCCCTAGCTACTGAAGTAATATCTCAAGTTGTCTAAATCTAGTCATATTTTTTCTGAGCTACCTAACATGCTCCGTGGGTCTGAGGATATCAAGCCTTGTAATTCTTGTCACCTTTTTACCTAGCCAACTATGTATAGGAGGGTAAGAGAATGAACAGTAATGCCCACATGTTTGATTGACTTTATGTGAAATTGCATTCTGAGTAAAAGGCTGGGTTATTGGGACCTGACCGAATATGTTCCCGGTTGTCCTTTAGATAGGCCAGTCTTCTTTTCGTCCCAGCCAAATAATAAGCGGTTAGATGCACAAAGAGTTGTGGTGCCTTTATGTCCCTCAGGCACGGTCGGCCATTGGGTCGGCTGTCCTTAGATTAAGAGGCCTTAGTAATAGATGAGAGGCTAGGCCCTATTCAAGGATGACCCTTTGATTACTACCTTTCCTTGACTTGGGCCGTCATCTCACCTTGACTTTATCTTCCACGTCAACCCGGGGCCCACATTTAACACCCCACATCAGGATGGTTAATATGTATTGTGACTTTGTGATTATGAGTTTGAGTTGTAAGGTAACGTAAGATTTGTTGGTGCAACCTTAGGTCAAGGTTGACCTGGTTGACCTGACTCGAGTTGACCTGACTCGAGTTGTATTTTGATGTTTGACTTAGGAAGATTGTCGGTGCAACCTTAGGTCAAGGTTGACCTAGTTGAGTTGCATGTTGATGTTTGACACTCGTGGAAGAGTTGTATTCTTGATATGGGACAAGAATAGATGATTGGGAGATTGTTGGTGCAACCTTAGGTCAAGGTTGACCTGGTTGACCTGATTCGGGAAAAAGTCCAAGTATGGAGACTTGGCACTGGAAAAGTCCAAGCAGGGAGCTTGGCACGCGAAAAGTCCAAGTATGGAGACTTGGCACGGGAAAAGTCCAAGTATGGAGACTTGGCACTGGAAAAGTCCAAGTATGGAGACTTGGCATGGAAAAGTCCTAACTGGGATGTTAGGCAGTGTAGAAAGTCCTGGTGAGTGAAGCCAGGCAGTGGGAAAGTCCTAACTGGGATGTTAGGCAGTTGAAAAGTCCTGGTGAGTGAAGCCAGGCATTCGGGAAAATCCTGGTGAGTGAAGCCAGGTGAAAATCCTAGTGAGTGAAGCTAGGTGAATGAGAAAGTCCTAACTGGGATGTTAGGCAGTTGGAAAGTCCTGGTGAGTGAAGCCAGGCAGTTGTGGAAATCCTGGTGAGTGAAGCCAGGTGAAAACCCTAGTGAGTGAAGCTAGGTGAAAGTCCTGGTGAGTGAAGCCGGGCAAGGAAAAATCCAGATGGATCAAGGGTGATCGGACATCTGGTGTTGAGAAGGTCAAGTAGGCCAAGGGAGTGACCGGATACTTGACACGAAGAGAAAAGTCCAAGTGGGTCAAAGGGATTGACCGGACACTTGATAGGGAGTCTTAGCAGGTCAAGAGAGTGACCAGATGCTAAGCATGAGATACCAATAGGTCAAGGTTGACCGGATATTGGTTTGGAAGACTTGGAACTTGGTTTGGGCGAAACCCAAGCTCTGGATCGATCAGTGGATCGATCCGATATTGGGTATCCGATCGGTCCGTGACCGATCGATATCGATCGCTGGCTTTCTTCGATCGGTCCGCACCGATCGAAAGCCAACGAAGGCAAAGAGAAAGGAGGGATCGGTGCGTGGACCGATCCATGCACCTCGATCGGTCCACGGACCGATCAGAGACGAGGGAACTTGGGCGAGTTCTTCGAAGTCTGATCGTGCGGGGACCGATCAGCACAGGTCCTGATCGGTCCCCAAGACCGATCAGAGAGGATCTGGACCGATCAGGCTTCAGCCTGATCGGTCCACGCACTAGCCGTTGCGTAGCAACGGCTAGTTCTCTGCTCTTCTTCTTCGCAGGAATAAAAGAAGGCTACAGGACTTCGGTGAGTCTCTCTCTGATTCTACTTCTTCTTCCTTCTGGAAGTTCTCTCCTGCCTGAAGCTTCTGCTTCTTCTTCCTGCTGAGCTTTGTTGAGCTCGTTGGGTGCTCAAGCTTCGCGTGAGCTTCTTCCTTCGGCTGGGACTCCGACTGAGCTGCTGCTGTGGTTGGCGTCTGAGAAGCTGTTGCTTCTTCAACAGTCGACAAGAAGGCAAGGGTTGTTTACATGTGCTGTGTATTTACTTCTTGTTTCTCTTGTATTTGTACTCCTTATCTTGCTGTTGCAAGAAGTAGTTGTGGCGAGGTTTCTCCACCCATAAGGAGCTCATATTTAGCCGGTTCTCCGGGGACTCATCCACCGACGGATTGATAGGCTTCGTCCACCTTACGGACACGCCGAGGAGTAGGAGTTCATCTCCGAACCTCTTCGTCCCTCAGGCACGGTCGGCCATTGGGTCGGCTGTCCTTAGATTAAGAGGCCTTAGTAATAGACGAGAGGCTAGGCCCTATTCAAGGATGACCCTTTGATTACTACCTTTCCTTGACTTGGGCCGTCATCTCACCTTGACTTTATCTTCCACGTCAACCCGGGGCCCACATTTAACACCCCACATCAGGATGGTTAATATGTATTGTGACTTTGTGATTATGAGTTTGAGTTGTAAGGTAACGTAAGATTAAGTATAATTAATAAATCCAACGTGATCTCACTCTTCCTTAGAGTCATATTGACGTTAGTCCATACGGGTTGGTATAATTGGTAATTATATGGGTGGGTTTCAATAGATCTTGGAGTTAATTCTCAGCAGATGTAAAATATATTGTTAGGTGCCTTACCTCCCCTGCAAATTGTTGTTGTGTTAAGGTAAAAAATCTCTCATGATTTATCTGTCTATATTTAATTGATAGACCGACGATACTAAACCACTTGAGATGAGTATTATTATCTTTTATTCTATTATTGACAAGAGTTTTCTATATTAGTGTTGCACCTAACGGTATAATTTATTATATTTTTTATTATGCTTAAGTTTTGTTAAATATAATTTTAAATATATCTTATGTATATAATTAATTGTATACATTTTTAAAGTAAATTATTATATTTATTCTTAGTAAATTCACAGGATATTTGATATACAATAGTATAAATTATATCTTACTAGTTGAATGTATGATCTGGCTTTTGTGGCAGTAAAAGAAGTCAGCTACTTAGGGCTTTATGTTTGGAATTTGTGGTAGTGAAAGATGTCAGCTAGTTAGGGCTTTATGTTTGGAAGGAAGATATAACTCGGGGTAAAATGCGCTGATAGGGTGTGTTTTAGTTTTATATATATATATATTATCTTTGAGAATGTTGAGCTAATAGATTGTGCTTCTTAATTTATTTTGATGATCGAAAAAAATTTTTTATAAAATTAAATTCTTAAAATTAATTAACTTAAACTGAATATACGGTATAAATTTTAAAAGGAAAACTAATTTCAGTTGGCAAGCTGATTTATGGACTTGGAAATTGTTTAACTTTCACAATAAATTTTTCTTTTGCTTAAAATCATTGCTAGGTTAATTTATGATGCAGTTATCACAACTTTTTTGAACTTTCTACGGAAAGCAAGCAAGCCAAATTGGATAGATAAGAGTAAATCAGATAGAAATCTCCATCTCTCAATTATCTCCCAATTATAATGTATGTATATATATACATATAATTAGTATATACATATGATATTATTAAAATGTCAATGCATATACATGCATGTATATATTCTGGCTGATCATTTAACATTACCTGTTGGATAAAAGGTAAGATTAATATGAAAATTTAGTAAAATTATGATTTACAAAATTTCTGAACGATTTTAGAAAATATGAAAATGTGATTAATTAAATATTAATAAAACAAGAAAATTAAAATCAGGCGCAATAGGCTTACCAGGCACCTAGCTCGGCCCAATAAGCCTTTTCCGGCACACGTTACTACCGCATTTATTTTTTTAGTCGAGTGGGAAAAAATCACAAAAAGCCAAGACGCTCAATTAACAGCTCAAGTCTTCCACTAGAAATCGAATCACGTAAGATGATTTATTCATCCCTAATATTTTAGTCAATTTGTTTCTAAGTTAACATGAAAATTGTAAATTATAAATGTCTATTAATGATTAACATAGATGACAAGGCATGAGAGAAATATACTTGGATACATCGAATTTTAATCTAAGACATCATGTGTTAACATTCAATATCTTAATCACCGTACCACACCAGGAGACCACTACCAGTTCAATCGTAGACAATACCGGTGGCTGTCAATGGCGTAGCCACATTAGAACAGGGTGCCAATTCTCACCGTCATTTTAATTAACCAACCGATTCATTATTTAATTATCGGAAAATTGAAATTGATTATAAATTTAGAAAGCACGATGGGCTGACCATGCGCCTTGCTCGGCCCAAATAAGCCTTTTCCGGCCCGCATAACATTACCGCGTTTAATTTTTTAGACGAGGAGAAAAAGCAAAAAGGCTAAGGCATCCAGGCGACTTTTTCGAACGCGTTCAAAGCTAACGCGTTAATGCTACATATTCATTAAAAAAAAATAAAAAAAATACATTAACGCTTCCCACGTTGCTCTAAGACGTTCAGCTAACAGCTCAAGTCTTCCACCACTAGTCCAGTTACCATATAGATAATATTATACGTTCATCATACCGGTGGCGGTCGTGCCCTTTAACCACGCTCTACTCCAACCAAACCGACGCCTCTTCAGTCTTCACGTGGCTCGTCGAGCAAATGAAAGCAAGCAAGCAAGCACCGGGCGACCCACATTATCCCTTCGCTCCCTACGGACCGCGTATATTTCCTCAAAAGTATTTTACAGCGCGCAGAACTCTACCAGAAGAGTAACACATTTTTCGAATTGACAAGGAGCAGTGGTAGTCCCACACTAAATAAAATTAAGGCGCATGCAGCCATACACGCACGAGGTCCAACACCGATTCAGCAGACACGGTTGCAGAGGACCCCAACGCCTCGACTTGTCACTGTTCGCGGTGGCAGGCGGAAGGTCGGAGATATATGGAAGCGAGGTGTGCACTGTGCGAGTGATCCATAGACTGTAGTTTAAATCTGTTCTGCGGCTCAGCCTTTCAGTAGTCAAGCGTCGATGTAATACCTCTGCGTGGCTAGCTAGGCAAATGATGAAGTCTACGATGGCCGTAATCTACATCGCTCTAGCTTTTTAATTAATTTGAGGTCGGAGATTTGAGGGTCCGTTTTGAGCCCTGTGTTTTGGGCTGCATTTAATGGGGGGTTTAATCGTGGCGCAGACGGCAGAGGAGTTGGACAGAAGGAATCATGAGTGAGAGAAGAGGCACTGGTGCTGCGACAGTGGTACTCGACTCTGCCGCAGCTGAGCTGGTGCTCTGTTGACGGTTCTGGGGAAAGAGAGAGAGAGAGAGGCACCGAGCGTTGCTGTTTTATGCTGCGGCAGTGTTGCTGTTGCTGCTGCACTTGTTACGTGATTCGGGTTCCAGTGGCAGCGAAAGGGTTGACATTTATTACGCTTCCTCGGGGAGACAGAACGGAGAGTTTTAATTCGCATGAAACATCGTCCTTGTCTCGTCTTTTTCATTACGTCATAAAATATCGTACTAAAAAATATTTGCATTTCTTTTTAATATTAAACGTTATAAATCCCCGTAATCTTGAGACGTTGTTTGTTATGGGCGACTATGTCGCTGACATGACAAAGTTGTTCTGGTGATGCCATTGAATACAATTTAATTGAAACGAGAAACAAATTATACTAAATAATTAATGCATTACTTACACAGCTACTATATGGCAGAAGCCTCATGCAATTTGCTGCCGTTTTTTCCTGAAGAGCTGCAACATATATCTTTAATGCCTCGCTATGTCACAATCCTTTTGCCGATCAATTTCATTTACATCTCTGTGTTTGCAAATAAGTAGCTATCTTCTTGGCTGTCAAATTGCTTAATACACGTACAGCTACGTGGACCATGCTCAATATCAATAAATAGATTCGTTTTGCATTTCACCATCACAATCCATTGTCGAGTAGTTCGCTTTTTACAAGCAACTTATATATACAGGAAAATTTTCATCAATACACATCCTACTAACTAGCAGAGCTACACAAGTAAAATCATGATACAACTCCGGAAAGAATATACTTGCATCCCTTTCAGAATGAATTTTCCTGTATCTGGGTGGATTTCAAGTGGTTTTTGGCAGCTGAGTATGTCTGAATTACCACTACCACGTCAAAGTACCATACTCGATGGAGACGTCACAAAAAAAAAAGGTCCCCTTTAATGGATATTGTTTCATTTATAATTGATTGGCAATGTTGTTTTTTCACACGTCGTCCAATTTGTTCAAAATCTATTAGTTAATGAAGAAACTGCTCAGCAGTAGAACATTAGCTTCTTGACATTGTCTCGAAGCTTAGGCAGTGGCACAGTCGGTAGAGGTCCAGCTCTCGATAGCGTTTGTCTTGTGAATGCAGTAGAGTCTGACCTGTCGAGGTACAATCTGCCTCTGTATGCAGCTAGATGAGCATAATACACGGGCGGGGCGAGCGATACAGGTTTGGTGCACCTGACAAATGTGTAACAAAGATTGTGTATCAGTTTCTGCACTTCATCAGACTTGAACTGGTTCTCGTCCCATAGAACATGATAATGGGTTGGCCTACTTGTCCCCTTCATCCCCCAATGACTACACAGGTAGAAATCAAATTCCCTCGGATGCGTAATCACAGTGTCCACAACAGTTCCAGGAGGTATGTTCTCGTCGAAGAAGTGGCCAGTAGAAGCCTTCTTTTCATTGAAAAAGAGCCTAGTGTGGTGCCTTTTTTGGACCACAATGAAAGTAATAGTTGGCTTGTAATTGAGAAATCTCAAACAAGCCACCCAAATGGCCCGGAGCTCTTCCTTTAGCACCTTATGAAACATAGTCTCACTTACACCATCCCTGAAGAAGATAATTCTGCTAGGAAGTTTGTTACCTGATAAAAAGAACTCCTCAATTAGCTCACCAACCATATCAGCTAGGTCTTCGATAATCTCTTGGCGATGAGTTTGGGATCTCATCCTCGATGTGTATTTATTTGCTGCCGGCCAATTCATGCTGCCAACAACAGCTGCAACAGATGGACTAACATCATCCAGTGGGTGTGGATGAGTGACATCGGCACCCATGAAGATTGAGGGGTTATCCTCAGAGAAAATTGTCGGAATTTGGCAAGGAAGGGTGTTGTATAATGCTACATTGCAGCCACCAAGCTTAGCATTGATCTTTAGGGATAAATTTGCTAGAAATTGTGAAGTGAGCTTGGTTAGGTTGGAATATAAGCAACACTGACTTATGACACCAATGACAGTCTCGGAAATTCTCTTCAGATCAGCATAACCTTTATGTTTCTTCTCCATTATGCAGATAAGTAGTTGTAAATTCCCCGAAGCATCATGAATCTTCCTGAGCTTGCTTTCGAGAACAGGAACATTGTTCAGGACTTGCATCTGTTCAAAAATTGGGCTGATGACTGTCTTCTTATTCAAGAATATTCCAAGCTGTTCACATCTATAAGAGAGCTGGTTTATGAACTTAGGAATGCAGGATCTCTGCTCTGGGGTTCCACCAAAACTTACCACAGCCCATCTTGTAATATGGCAGCCTTCAGCTACGTGACTATCAAGAAAATTCCATTGTCGATCGTACCGCGAAGGTGTTACATCTCTAACAAGCCCACCATCACCAAGCTTGAGCTTTGGAGGCTCAAGAATTCTTCCGCAGAGTTGTGTCATCTCGCGAGAAACTTGAAGCTGGAATTGATCTGCATAATGTCCGCTGCAAAGGAAAATGGATGTTAGAAAAACCAATCTATCAACGCAATTTTTGCCAAACGTAACTGTGAATTCACCTTGTTGGGCCTGCTCTTCCTCCCATAACATTGTTGATGATCTCCTTCCTTTCACAGGGTCGTTGGCAGCCCATCTTGAGAATCCTTGTCGCCTGCTCATCTGAAAGTTTTCCAAGGAACTTCTGGCCTTCGCAAACCATGCATAGCTCCATTGGCAGATAACATGGCTTACTTTTGCTGATTTGTAAGCATGGGAGGTTTCTGAATTGTATGTCATGATTATACTGGTCCCTGAAATAATCAACCAGCATCAAGTATTTCCCATCTCTATCTCTAAACTTGAGATTCTCAGTCACTTCGTCTGTCAAGCCATAAACCCGATATCTCTGATCTGTTTCTCGGTGGCAAACAAAGACTCTAATGTTCTTTAAAGCCTTCTCAACTTCATTCTTTTCTTCTCCAATCAATCCCCTAGTCTTCTTCTGAGAGAGATCTCGTAGAAAATCACAACGCTTTTGAAGGTACGGGATGACGCCGATGCTCTCATGAAAGGCAGTCACGCAGAAATCAACATTAAGCGCAAGGCCTTGTTTTGTTGGTCTGAGGCTTTGAAAGAAGCCTCTCATACCCACAACTCCACCACCAATGTCTTTTGCTCCGCCCATGGTGTTCGAGTACAACGACCTCTCCATCTGGAGGCAATTCTCTGTTGCATTCTCGCGCAAGACAACATCCAATGCATGAAGAAAGTCTTGCGGCAGAGGCACACAGTCCTTCTCTTCCTTCAAAAATTTATCCAAGTCCTCACCGCTGAGCTTGGAAGTTAATCTTATGTTCACCCTGAATAACTTAGACTTCACTTTCCCAATCAAGCTACCGTTTTGATTAGGCAAGCACCTGGTAACGGGAATAGGGAGACTTACAAAGAACTCAAGCTTGTGTTCTTGGAACTCAATTGGACTGTACAAGTTCTTTCTGCCATCAAAAACCGGCAAAGCACCCGAAAGCACATCCGAATTGTCTTCTACGAGTTTTCTCTTGATCATTCTAGCAATTTCCTTTGAGGGACGTGGGGATATATTCACATCATAATGGTAGACTCTTTGCGAGGGGTCAAATTGCACTAGGAAGTGATTTGCTAGGAGGTGAATTGTAGACCCCTCTCTACCTCCCGAATCAGGCCTCTTGGTGGCAACCAAAGCTTGTAAATCAAGCAGAGACTTTTGATCAAAGCCCATGCATTTTTCATCTATTTGGGAGCTTTTTTGTGCAAGAACTGAGTCGATTTGTGGTTTGATCACCTTGATTTCTGCAATCAGGTTTATGACATAAGTTCAGGGCAAAGAGCACTCATGCTAGCATGATTTTTGTTTCTTTTTCTTTTTCCAAGAAAAGAAAAAGCTAAAAACTTTACTTTGTGTCGTGCCACAACGCCCAGAACCACAATGACAAAAGTGCAAGTATGCAACAAACAAGGGAAAGTACAAGGAACTCAAGAACACCTGGAGAGAGCGGCAAGACAGCAACCTTGGCCTCCAACTTTCCATCGCAAACGGGCTTCTCCTTCCACAAGGCTTTGTGGATGTGTGCTTTCGGCTTGGGGATGTTGATGCCCTGCGGGAGGGACGCGATAGGAGGGATATGAAGGAGGAGAGGAGGAGGCAAAGGCAAAGGCAAAGGCAAGGTGAATGGAAGTGGTAGTAAAGCTGGGTACGCTGCAGCAGCCTGATATCTCCTGGTGTTGTGGCATGAGGCACCATGGAGTGGATGGCGATGATGATGGTGACTAGGATTGCACAGCTCCATCAGCTTCCTCTCTTCCATTGGGTTGCTTGGTGCTTTGCCATCATCCTTTGCTTCTTCCATTCTCTCCTCTCTGTCAACAAGCTTTCTCTGTCTATCTATCTATCTATCAGTGTATTAGGTATTAGTCGTTTGGCGCCTATGTAGGCTTGATAGGAAGAGAGGAGCATGAGAGGGAAGAAGGGACAGACAGAGGGGATGTAGGCAGAGATCCTGAAGACAGGACAAGGAAAAGGTGGAGCCAGGGTGCGCAGAAGTGATTGTGAGCATGGCAGGAGGAAGGAAGTAAGGAGAGAAGATCCATTGGGTCTTAAAGTATCTTCTTCCACACTGATGTTAACACTGTCCCTGTACTAAATTCTCAAAGTAGGCATGTAAACTTTTATTTTGCCTTGTGGCTGCAGTAAATATCAGGGGCAAGGAAGGGCCTTTCGATTTCCTTAAAAAAAGAACTGAGCAATGAGCATTGATCAAGGAGCAGCTGTTTATTCTACTTGGAGAGGCAGCATTGAATGAACACACTGCGGAGTCTCATGATAAAAAAGGTATCTTTGGGTAAGCTAAATGTCTCAAGTCAAAGAGAGAGTGCAAAAAACAAAGACAGTGCGGGGGGATGTAGGTAAAGGACATAATCTCGGTTCTTGTTATGCGTGATTTTTTTTATTTTTTAAAAATTTTTTATCTTCAAAGCGTGATAAGATTTCATTGATGATGCTGTAAGAGTTGACTAGAGGAGATCGAATCCATTCATGGAAAAATAGGCCCGCTCTGTTTTTACAGCCAATAAGTCAGATCATGGAATAGACTGTCAAATGGAAAAGAAAGAAAGGCGAACACGAGAAAGGAAAAGATGCACCAAATAAAAAAGAAAAATTATTATTTATATCATTTTTGACCATGTCAATTATCCTGTACCAGTTATTTTAGTTGTTACGTAATTATATCTCATCCTAAAATCTCAAATTCTAAATCATAAATATTATTATACCATCTTATTTAATTTGATGAAAATCATTTAAATATAATCAATATTATTTTAAAATAATTATCCTAATTACATAATATTATATGTAGTTATTTTTTTTAATCACGGCCACCAATTTATAATTTTTTTTCTATTCAATCATATCGCATTTCCCAATGTGAGTTCCTTGGCGACTTTTTTACCACTATTATTGTCGTCTATGCTCCTTTGTCTCTAGAAAAAAAATATATGATTTTTTTTGTCACTTAAATTTCCACTAGAAAGTGCGATTAGATTAACAGAAACAAACATATTCGTGACGTCACTGATTTAATAAGAACTGCGCTCTACTATTTTCCATGGTCACTTATTTTATTCAGGAACTAGTATTTTAATTGAGAGACATGGGTCACTATTGCTTATGTGAATACCATTTTCGTTTTAAAATAACGTTCATTTATTTAAGCTGTGGTTTGTTGTTGCATGAGTTTTCAATCCATAAAAAAAAATGCTTAAATTATACTTTGAATTATCTAACCGAACCAATTGTTTCACTTTAATACAGTGATTCTTAATCCATCATATTGTAAATGTAGATGATTTTGTCGTGGGAGATTTATAATATTAAAAGTTAAACCCATTCTACTCATTGTAAATTGAGATATCATTTTATGTCGTTAGTAAGCAGAACGCATATGTAATCAGAAATATATAGCTTTGTTTTTACTTTTAGGAAACAATAATCGAGATATAATACTATAAATTTAGTAGGTAGGCAATAAAATTCTTAGTATATCATTACCCTACAGACTACAAGGGGCTGCTAAAAGCAAATCATGTATCATTTGCCTCGATTGATCGACTGTTTATCAATTTATTCAACTAATTACCTGAAGAAAAATACAGGGAACACAATTCACTGTGAGATGGATTGGGTTGTGCCAGCTTGCTTTATAACAACTGTTAAGAGAGAATCGTTGAGCAGCAAGTATCAGAACGTCACCCATCATATCATTCTTGTCTCTAACCACATTTCATTCAGCTTTGCCCAACTTCTATCACTTCCCTGTCTACCCTGCCTAACTCTTATCGACTCCGTGTCTCATTATTTTACCACAAAAGTGGCATCTGATGGGGACACACGTCAAGTCATTAGTTCACCACATGCGCCGCATGTCGCATGCCTAACGATAAGTGCAATTTCTTTCTCTCTGAACAAGTCTCTACCACTGGTTATAAATTTCCATGCACTACAATTATCCTTGGGTTGGTCAATTACATGATAGAACGATTAAATCAAATAAAAGTCGATTCTCGATAAACCCTTTCGTATGATACTCTGTTTAATTTTTTAATCTATTTCTTTTCGGACATCCAGAGTCAATGTATAATCTTTTGTCAAACCAATGCACTAACGATTACAAAGTTCACCGAATCTTATAAAATAGACATTTACCTAACCTAGTTAGAAGGTTTTAGTATTACCCCTTTCTATTGCATTTTTGATAATTATTTTAAAATCATTATACTTTTTCAATCTTCCTTTATTTGAATTTTATTCTATCTATTTTAAAATTTACTATTCTCAATCTACCTAGTAAAATTCAAATACAAAGACATGAATACATTAAAAAAAAAGTTTCTTAAGTTGGCACGCCAGACAAATATTGCCGACTTGCTTTTGCAACGCTGGAATCACACACATCGACAGAGAGAATAAGGAATTGGCCTGGCGGCAATGTTGGGCCAGGCATATGCAGCGCAAAGTTCCTAAGGTAATGTTGGGCCTACACCCGGGCTCCGCCTCCTGCTCCCACCGCCAGCGTGGCTTGATCGCTGTCCACGTCATCGCCTCCCCACCTGCCGCCTACCGCCCCTTCACTGTCTGCGCCGCCTTTAGCGCAGCACCGAGTCCTTCGCCTCCAGGTCCTGACTGCCGACGGACACGGATGCCCTGTTAGAGCCCATGCACGGCACCAGCACGAAGGCTTCAAGACCCATAGCCCGCGCCTCTCCGCAGCACACGACGGGACGGCCAGCACCGGGCCGGAGCGGCACGTTTTCAGTTCCTATCGGCGTAAAATCAGATATATTTTGGTCAAATAAATCGCGAGGGATATTGTAAAAGGTGATTACGCTCGGCGCCTCTCACAATTAACCACGGAGGTAAATCACGAAATATAGTAGCTATGAGCTGGGAGGAGTATGAATGCGTCGAGAGAATTGATCTTTGAAATGAACCGTGAGGGACACGTTTTAGTAAAAGTTGATCTAATCTAGTCAGTTTCGACCCTAGAGCTTCGATTTGTGTATTTATTCTCATTTTAAATTAATTATTATTTTTTTAAAAAAAATGACTGATTAACAAGCTGGTATTATTATTATTATTATTATTATTAAATAAATTAATTTTTCCTTACTCGACATGCATACAAATTTTTCATTGATATTTTAGATGTTTCGACGATTTACCGAATCATGTACCGAGTTTTTGCATATTACTCGAAAAAACCATATCCATTCTAGAATTGACCAAATCACTCCTCCTTTCTCCATTTTCTATCCAATAATACCTTTCTTTTCTTATGTTATTTTTTTTTAAAAAAAATAATCTCCCAGTCCTATTCTTGCATGATCTCCGTTTCCTCTCAGAACACCGACGGCGGTTATCTATGTCGTCCCTTAACCTCCATCCAATAGTGTAAAGAAATATGGTATAATACATGAAGTTGTCATCATGAGATTTAGAATTTAAATTTCGATAAAATTGAGATAAATACTTTTCTTATGTGTTAGTCATTATTCTAAAGGTTAATAGTCATCCGTAATTTATCTCCTCCGTGTTGGCCCTAGGACGGATTGGCGGAGGTACTGAGGGCGAGCGTATTCGTCTTTTGCCACCAAAGAGACACGGTATGTCAACAATGGTAGCCAACGCTGTCGGACGGTCTAGTGGCTAGCACATGAGGTATTGCCACCATGAGGTCTGGGGTTCGAATTTCGACAAAGTCGAGATAAATACCTCCATTATGTGCTAGTCACTATTCTAAAGGCTAGTAGCCGCCCGTGATTTACCTCCTCCGTATTAGCCCTGAGACAGATTAGTGGAGACGCTGAAGACGAACGTATTCATCTTTTACCACCAAAGAAACATGGTATTTCAGCGATGGTAGCCAACGCTGCCGATTTTACAAGAGGAAGCAAGGATGATCTTTTCTCACCATTCTATCACAACTCAATTCACTTTTTTTTTTGTCATGATACCCATGCCGTTGTATTACATTTGTTTTTTTTATTTTTAGCAGTTGACCTCTGTGTTTTGAGTTTTTTTTGTTATTATTAGAGGTAAAATCCGATGAGTCGGAGAAGTCGGTCATGAGAGGAGGAAAATGAGTGCTTTTGGAAGATGAAACTGACTTATTTGATTCTTCGCTGAAGGGCAACTCCGGTCCAAGGAGTGTCAGTGCATCCCCAATGATGAAGTAATTTTTGATTTAGAGAAAAAATAAGACTATGAATATATTTGATCAAGCTTATTTAATACGCATCCATGTGTTAGATATCATAATATTTCCGGGTGAATAGTTGTTACTCTTTGACGGGTTATTACGATTCTTTGACAATGATGTCCATCAAAGGTAATCCGACCGGACTCATATTCGATCGACTCTATGTAATAGGAGACTGTAATAAGAATGGAGAACTATGCCCCTCTAGTTCGACCGAACTATATGATGAGAGTGTTGGATCGTGAAATGTCGATAGAGGGGGGGGTGAATATCGATTCGAAAAACCAGCGTTAATAAGAGTTAAGTGCAGCGGAATAATAAAGACAGAGACAAACTGAACACAATGTTTTATACTTCGTTCAGAGCCTGTGACAACTCCTACTCGAAGGCCCATACTCCATGAGTACTTTCGTTGGGCAATTCACTAGCAATTCGAAATAATGATTACAAAAACAGTACAATGAATGCTAATGAAAATTAAAACAAATACCGACAAGAAAGAAAAAGGAAGGAGCGTAGTGTCGGAGCTTTGTTAGTGTCGGAGCTTTGTTAGTGTCGCAGAAGCGCAGAGCAGTAGGAGACTTTTCTTTTTCCGTTGTTGTTCTGAAGCTCCCCTCTGACCCTTCTTTTATATGATGCTCGGGGCGCCCTGGTGAGACGTGGCAAGTTCAACCAGCGAGCTCCAAGTGGCGACGCGTGATCAGGATGATTTTTGCCTCCAGGGCGCCCGGATCCCTTCCGGGCGCCTGGACTTCCGGGCGCCCGGACCACCTTTTTCCAGTGAACAGCTTTCCTGCAAAATAAAGTGTTAGTTCAGTTTTATGAATTTAGTATAAGAAGTATGACTTAGATTCCGTCTTTTCGAGACCGGAATCTAGTCACGATCTCGATTTAGATATCCGAAATGGATCTAAGCCGGATCGACGCCTAATGTTCCCTTCCCGGGAACGCGTCCTCGCAGTCACTCCCCTCCAGTGACTTACCTCACTTACCTGCCAGACGTCCGGTCAGCCCTTCGACCCGTCTGGACTTCTCACCAGCTATCTGGTCAGCCCGTCGACCTAGCTGGACTTCTCGCCAAGCGTCCGGTCAGCCCGTCGACTCGCTTGGACTTCTCGCCAGCTATCCGGTCAGCCCGTCGACCTAGCTGGGCTTCGTGCCAGACATCCGGTCAGCCCGTCGACCTGTCTGGACTTCTCCTGCATACTCGATCAGAGTGTTAGACAACAACAGACTAACTTAACCTGATTTGTCATTCATCAAAACCTGGGTTAAATCGTTAGTGCTAACCGCACCAACAATCTCCCCCTTTTTGATGGAATGACAACCTGGTTAAGTTAGTGAAAACATATGCACGAAAAGACAAAAAGGGTTTTTAAGTTAGTTTGTATTTTCAACTCTGGTTTAGCTAATTTAACCACCTAACCCTCCCCCTTTGGCATTCATCAAAAATAAGCATTGATTACATAAGCATAGATTTTTGAAATGTCAAGATAAGCAGATAAAGAGAAATAATGTCAAGATAATCTGGGGGAGTTTAAACTTTTGAAAAACTTGTTTAAAACATTAGCTTTTAGATTTTAGAAAATAGCTAAGTCTAAATAGACAAAATCTTAAACACAAGTGTATAAGTTTTAAATTTCAAGATTAAAATTTCAAAACTAGTTTCAATTTTCAAGACTAAGACCCTATAAAGAGCATAGTCCTGGACTCGAAGTTCTACAGACCTAAACTGGGTCACAGTGGGATCTCGCTCTCCCCCCAAAAAATACGAATAAATCGTATCAAGAGTGATATGTGAGTAGGGATCTCCGAATGGTAGATCCCTGGGAGGATAGCACAAAAAGGAACAAGTGGATGGACGTAACCCTAAAAACTCCCGGATCGTCGTAGGTGATAGCGTGATATCAGTACCTGCTGCCCTAGTAGTATAGGTAAGGTCATCTACTTTCACTAGGTTGTTACAAAATTCAGCACACAGACTTATGTTTACCGGACTAGTACATTCAACAAGGTTTCTTAGGTTATAGTGGTTTATAACCTCCATAACAGGAGCACAAGAAACTAAAAAGAATGATCTATCTATGCGTTTAGTCCTAATGGCCATATAAATGGTTGACTCAAATCTAAGTCTAAGTTCATCTGTGGAAAACCTAGGGTCAGTACTAGCATTAGAGGGCCCAGCACCAGTATTTGTTCGTTTCCTACTGTTATATCAAAGAGATATTCTAAATAAAAACATCAAGACAAATTTAAAAAAAATTTAGACAAGGAAAAAGGATTTACCGAGGAGCCATCGTAAAATATAGAACTGATGACCTCGGTTGAGTCGCGGCAGCGTCTTCACCGCAAGAAAATTTAATTTTTGAACACTCTCACACTGAGGTTCAGATGGAACCTTGGTAAGAGTGAAGGAGTTTGTGGCAAGTGTTGGGGGCGCCTGCTGCCCCCTATTTATAGGGAACTCCGGGCGCTCGCAGCCTTTCCGGGCGCCCGGGGTTGATTTCGGGCTAGGCGCCCGGACCCCTTCCGGGGCGCCCCGGAAGGGTATACCAGGGGTGCCCGCCCCGTTTTTTTTTTTTAGAGTTGATTTTTAAAATAATTTTTAAGGTTAATTAAAATAATTTTTAAAGTTAATTTAATTTTTAAAGTTAATTAAAATCATTTTTAAAGTTAATTAAAATAATTTTTAAAGTTAATTTAATTTTTAAAATATTTCTTAAAGTTAATTTAAAATAATTTTTAAAGTTAATTTAATTTTTAAAATAATTTTTAAAGTTAATTTGGTTTTAGAATTAAAAGTAAATTAATCGTAATTCATTTTAGTTATTTAATTCAAAATTTGATTAGTTCAAAATTTAACTTAACTAATTCAGTTCGAAATTTAATTTGAAATTTAATTTAATTAATTTAATTTGAAATTTAATTTAAATTTGAAATTCGAATTTTAATTTTGATCCTTAGTCATCTCACCCGATTTAAGTTTTCAATCAGTGAATCCTATAATTCTGTGAGATGAGTTGGATTTTAATTATGGAGTTTTGGTTTAACTTGTGTTAGATTCAGTTTTAGCTTTGGTCTCTACAAACAGGCATTTTTCGGATAAACTTCTAAGCTTGGTGAGTCACATGGACGTCATTAGAAGTAACCAACCTTTCGAGGTTTTCCGAATAGTCCTATCCACGGAGCTTAGTACTAAACCTTGGTCTAACTGGTTAGGATTCATTTAAGGGTAGCTTCGGTCAGTTCCACTTGGCCAAATGCACCAGATCGAAACCATATCTTTCTAGACATGCGATGCCCAAGCTTCCCTAACGTACTATCATCCAAAAACTTCACCAGTACCATGATTCAAGTTAAACTTGGTCTCTTTTTAACTAATCCTGATTACCCTGCCGGGTTAGTTTGTTTAGGTTACCCTATCGGGTAAGTTAGTTTTGGAGGTGCCAGCTATTCTGGAGCCTCCCCCTGAATTATTGGCCATTAATTTAAATTTTGATTTTAGGTTTGTGTCGATTCCTTTTATAGTTATAATTAACTTGGTGATAATTTATATTTTGTTGAGTTTTAATATTTTTAAATTTTGTTTTCTTTGATTTGTGTTTTGGGTTTTGATTTAGTTTATTCGAGTTAATATAGTATATTTTTTCTTTAGGTATGTAATATTGATTAATTCCTACTTGCGTGGTCAAACACGCTTTCGGAACCCAAGCTTGATTAGTTGATTTGTATTGGGTTATTAATGATTTAAAAGTTTTATTTGAATTCGACTTGTACCCAAGTCCGGTTTTATTATAATATGCCTTTTGATTGTTCAGAATTAAGTCTAGATTTTTTGATCTTGTAGTGAATTTCTCTAGTATTTCTTTTAAGTTATTAATTTCTGATTTTAATGTTGAGTTCTCTTCAAGTATTATATCTTGAGTTGGATTAAATTTTTTTATTTGTTCCTTGAGGTCTTGATTTTCCTCAAGGAGTGATTTGTTTTCATTTTCTATTTTAATTAACTTACTATTTAAGGAAGAAATAATTTTAAAGAATTTTTTGTTTAAATTAAAATATACCTCATCCGGGCCTTCGGAAACGAGTACGGACTCGTGGCTTGATTCGGGTTCAGACCCGTCTTCATCTTCCAACTCATCCTCTGTTTCAGCTTCGCGGGCCATCAGCGCGAGGTGGCTCTGGTGTTTCTGCTCTTCTCCCTCCGATTCGTCCCACGTTGCTTTGAGGGCCTTCTTTTTGGTTGGCTTCGGTTTGTCGAACTTCAGTCTTGGGCATTCGTTCTTATAGTGCCCCTTTTTGTTGCATCCGAAGCACGTCACGTTCTTTTGTTCCGAGAGAGAACTGATCTTTTGAAGGTCCTTCTTGCTGAAGCTTCTTTTTCTCCTGGTGAACATTTTTCTTACCAGGTTCACAAGGTGTTCTTCGTCTTCGGAATCTTGATCAGAATCTTCTTCAGATTCAGGCTTGCTCTTCTTTTCTTTGGATGAGCCTGCAAATAAAGCAATACCTTTCTCGGCTCCAGCATTAGTTTGTTCATGTAATTCTAACTCACAGAAAAGCTCGTCTAATTTTAACTTAGATAAATTTTTCGAAATTTTGTAGGCATCTACGATTGATGCCCACAAGCTATTACGAGGAAAGACATTTAGTGCGTACCTTATTAAGTCTCTGTTTTCCATCTGGTGGCCTATCGCGTGGAGTCCGTTAAGGACGTCCTTGATTCTTGCATGCAGTTGACTTGCCGTTTTCCCTTCCTGCATTTTTATATTAAATATTTTATTTAAAAGTAGGTCTTTTTTTGTTACCTTCGCGTCGCTTGTTCCTTCGTGCAACTCGATCAATTTGTCCCACAATTCTTTAGCATTCTGATGTGGTCTGACCCGGTTCATCTCTTCTCGTGTTAGGCCGCAGTGTAGCGTATTGATCACTTTGTTTTCTGTCGACGCCTTTTTCCTCATGTCCGGAGTCCACTGTTCCGTGTCTAGTGGATTTCCGGAGTTGTCGGTTGGAGCTCGGTAGGCCTTTATAACGCTGAACCACTGATCGTAGTCTGTCTTTAGGTATACTTCCATTCTTTTCTTCCAGTACGAGAAGTCATCCCCGTTGAATAAGGGAGGTCGTACTGTGCTAAATCCTTCTAGTTGAGACATCCTGCACACAAGTAAACAAAGAGAAAAAAAATATTCCAAGACTTGGTCTTGGATTAGTAGTGCGGGAAAAAATAATAGCTGTATCTAAATTGGTGTTGCACCAATTTAGATTTAATTGCAATGAGAAGAAAAGTTTCTAAATTAATAATAATATCAACTTAGAATTAGGCGTAAAGAAAAAAGAGAAAAAAAATATTTTCACCCCCTGTCTGATTGGTGGTTGCACCAAATCAGAGCGGTACCTGCTCTGATACCACTTGTTGGATCGTGAAATGTCGATAGAGGGGGGGGGGTGAATATCAATTCGAAAAACCAGCGTTAATAAGAGTTAAGTGCAGCGGAATAATAAAGACTGAGACAAACTGAACACAATGTTTTTTACTTCGTTCGGAGCCTGTGACGACTCCTACTCGAAGGTCCGTACTCCGTGAGTACTTTCGTTGGACAATTCACTAGCAATTCGAAATAATGATTACAAAAACAGTACAATGAATGCTAATGAAAAATAAAACAAATACCGACAAGAAAGAAAAAGGAAGGAGCGTAGTGTCGGAGTTTTGTTAGTGTCGCAGAAGCGCAGAGCAGTAGGAGACTTTTCTTTTTCCGTTGTTGTTCTGAAGCTCCCCTCTGACCCTTCTTTTATATGATGCTCGGGGCGCCCTGGATTCCTTCTGGGCGCCCTGGTGAGACGTGGCAAGTCCTGTTGATACAGTCTGACCTGGCTGTTGTTTTGATGTTGACACTGATTTAAGTTTGTATCAGATGTTAATTGAACTCGAATTGATTACTGATCAAGGTTGATCATGTGGAAGGGAAAAGTCCAAGTTGGATACTTGGCACGCGAAGTAGGAGAGGGCTCGGTAGCTCGTTCTCCGGACTAGGTCAGAGAGGGCTCGGTAGCTCGTTCTCTGGACCGGACGAAGTCGGAGAGGGCTAGGTAGCTCGTTCTTCGGACTAGGTCAGAGAGGGCTCGGTAGCTCGTTCTCTGGACCGGACGAAGTCGGAGAGGGCTCGGTAGCTCATTCTCCGGACTAGGTCAGAGAGGGCTCGGTAGCTCATTCTCTGGACCAGGAAGACGTTAGGGTTTAGGGCTGGGAAGCTCTAAAACTAACTCAGGGAGATTGGATCGATCAACAGACCGATCCAGTGATAACCTGTGTGACTGGATCGGTCGACAGACCGATCCAGTGATACTGAAGTCTCTGATCGGTCTATGGACCGATCAGAAACCACACAGAGAGTTTCTGTGGGTTATCTGATCGGTCTGTGGACCGATCATTAACCACACAGAAGCATTCTGTGGGATATCTGATCGGTCTACAGACCGATCAGCATGAAGGGATCAGAATCGCCGGGACTCAAAACGATAGAGGGGGATCGGTCTGTGGACCGATCCACCCATAGTCTGATCGGTCCACAGACCGATCAGACCCCTTCCAGACCGATCAGGCTGTTGTCTGATCGGTCCAAAGGTCTGTGATCGGTCTGCTGACCGATCCACAGTTAAGTTCATTGTGCATGCACTTTCTCTGATATTTTCTGATTCGCACTCCTTTTTGCCAATCTCTATTTAACCTTCTGCTGTGAGTCTTTTGGAGATGCAGGTTGCAGGTACCATACCAGTGCTTAGTTTCAAATTAAGCCTCATCAAAGGAATGAGACAAAGGATCTTTCCACTGCTTTCTCTGCTTCAAATGCATTTGAAGCAGCAACGGCTACAGGTTGCGATTGGCTGTGTTTCTGGCAGTGATCAGGCGGCGATTGGCTTAACTCCTGGTGATTGGTTCGAGCTCAGAGGCACCAGTGAAGACCGTGGTTCTATTGGTGTGAGCTCAGAGAATCAGAAGAGGAAGAGAAGCGATTGGCGACGCCGTAGCTTGCAGCAGGGATTCGGTGCAGGTTGGCAGCGATCCGGTGCAGGCTGATCGAGCAGAGACATAAGAAGCAGTGTATGCTGGAGAGAAGAATACAACAAGAAAGTAAGAAAGTTCTGTTGATCGTTGTGGTGTTCTTGAGCTCTCGGGTGAAAAACTGCGATCTGTGAGTTCTCTGCTTCCACTGATCCTCGCGTGGTTGTAAGCTTCATTTCATTCTTCTGTGCCACCGAGCTCTGTAAGTCTTGTGCTTTAACTTATATATTTCTTGAGACTTTGTGGAGAGGTTACTCCACCGAGAAGGAGAGCTTCATTAGCCGGAGTCATCCGGGGTGGGATCTACCGAAGATCAAGGACTCGTCTACCTTACGGACACGCCGAGGAGTAGGGGCAAGTTATCCCCGAACCTCGTAAATCAGTGTGTTAGTGTGCTTGTTTCTTCTTTGTTTTAGTTTTCTAATTCCGCTGTGCTAACAAGTTTTTTGTAGAAATTTGTGTTTAAATTTTTAAGAGGCTATTCACCCCCCCTCTAGCCATCTAAGATCCTAACAAGTGGTATCAGAGCCTGGTGCTCTTCATCTGGACTAACATTCCAAGGAGCAACAAGATGGCCATGAAGGAAGGATTCAGCACCAACAGACCACCCTTCTTCGATGGAGCAGATTTTCAGTATTGGAAGAGCCGCATGGAGTACTACCTCAAAACTGATATCTCCATGTGGTTCTCGGTCAAGGAAGGATTCACATCACCGAAGGACGAAGAAGGTAAGGAACTCGATTCATCAAGGTGGTCTACTGAACAAACTCGTAAAGGGCAAGCCGATGCCAAGGCGGTAGTCACCTTACAATGTGGGATTGCCAAGGACCAACTCGTCAAGGTAGGTCCATTCTCGAGTGCAAAAGATTTATGGAACAAGCTTATCGAGCTCCAAGAAGGAACTCGAGATTCTCGGATAGCCAAGAGGGACCTATTCTTGAATCAACTCCAAAACCTCACCATGAGGGAAAATGAGACAGTAAGTGAGCTACATGGAAGATTCAAAGAGATCATCAATGGTCTCCATTCCGTGGATGAACACGTGGAGAATCGCGATCTTGTAAGGTACGCTCTAAAAGCTTTTCCGAGGAGTGCCTTGTGGTCATCTATGGTAGATGCCTACAAGGTCTCTAAGGATCTTTCAATTGTAAAGTTAGATGAATTTTTTTGTGAAATGGAACTTCATGAACTTGCTAACAAAGGTCAAAAGGAGAGAGGTATAGCTTTGGTTGCAGGAGAAAAGAGCAAGGATGGGAGAAGAAAGAAAGAAAAGAAGAAGGAGAAAGAGATTCCTTCATCTTCATCCTCCTCCGAGTCCGATGATGAAGGTGGATCATCATCAAGCGAGATGGCAAATTTTGTGAGGAGGATCATGAGAAGAAGCAGGAGATACAAAGGTAAAACTGTAGATCAAAATATTGATAAGTCTAACATTACTTGCTATGAGTGTAGCAAGAAAGGCCACTACCGGAGTGAGTGTCCAAAACTCAAGAAGGAGGAACGGGCCAAAAAGAAGGAGGAAAGAGCCAAGAAGAAGAAAGCTCTCAAGGCCACTTGGGATGAATCTTCCTCAAGTTCATCGGAGGAGGAAGAGAAGAAGGAGAAGAGTACTCGGCAATTGGCACTCATGGCAAGGGAGGAGTCCGAGTCCGAGAGTGATGACTCAAGCACTTCAGCCACGGCTTCATCATCTTCGGATGATGAAGAGGTAACCTCTTCTCACCTAGAAAAATGTTATAAGACTATTACACATTTGTCTATCTTGCTTAAAAAATCAAAAACAGAAAATAAATCATTAAAAGAAGAAGTAGAAAACTTGAGAGCTCTTAGGGAAGATGAAGTTGATGACCTACATCTAGAGCTCCTTGAGGATGAGAACAAGGCCTTGAAGGGTGAGGTTGAGAAACTCAAGAAAATGCTTGAGAAATTCTCAACTAGCTCCAAGACATTAGACATGATTCTAAATGCCCAAAGGGCGGTCTACAACAAGGCTGGATTAGGATACCAACCTAAGGAGTCTAGCTTTATTTCTTTAGTGTCAAGAACCCAATTTCATAGATCGCATGTTTCTAGGGTTCATGAGACTAGGAAGAAGGTAACAAAGGCATGGGTGCCTAAGTCTTTCATTGTAGATGCATTAGGTCCCAAGATTTGGGTACCTAAAACATCTATCTTTCGTGTCTTGTAGGCATTGGTAAAGGGGGAGCGTCTATCAACTTGGTTTGTTGATAGTGGATGCTCCAAGCACATGACCGGGGACAAGTCACTATTTTCTACCATTCAAAACAAAAATAGAGGTAATGTGTCATTTGGTAACAATGGTAGTCTTAAGGTTATAGGAGTTGGAGACATTCATATATCCGAATGCCTCCAAATCAAGAATGTCCTTCTAGTCAAGGGGATGACTTTTAATCTCCTAAGTGTCAGTCAATTGTGTGATACGGGTTACATAATTGAGTTTCATTCGAGTCAATGTCTAGTCAAGAACATTGACACACTTGACATGGTACTAGTAGGCACAAGGGTAGATAACATTTATCAAGTTTCTTTTAAAAGTGCTACTAATGCTCTTGCTAAGTGTTTCATGTCAAAAGAAGAAGAATCGTGGCTTTGGCATAGGAGGTTGGCTCATGTGAACATGAAGAATATCCGGAAGCTGGTCAACAAAGGGTTAGTGCGAGGCTTACCAAGCATCAAGTACCAAAAGACCAAATTGTGTGATGCATGTCAGAAGGGTAAGCAAACTAAAGCGCCTCATAAAGGTAAAAGCGCTGTAAGTACAACTACTGCCTTAGACTTATTACATATGGATTTGTTTGATTGCAGTAGTGTTATTTCATTAAATGGAAGTAGATATTGTTTAGTGATTATTGATGACTTTACTAGGTATACATGGACCTTCTTTTTGAAAACTAAGGATCAAACCATAGATATTTTTATTTCCTTTTGTAGAAGAACTGAAAATGAAAAATCAACAACAATTAAAACCATTAGAAGTGATCATGGTGGGGAATTTCAAAATCATAGGTTTTTAGAATTCTGTCAAGAAAAGGGATATAGGCATGAGTTCTCTACTCCAAGGACCCCACAGCAAAATGGGGTTGTGGAGAGAAAGAACCGAGTCTTACAAGAGGCTGCACGAAGCATGCTCAATGAGTACTCACTACCGAGCTACTTGTGGGCTGAAGCTGTGAATACAGCTTGCTATGTGCAAAACAGAATCCTGATACATAGGTTTTTAGGAAAGACTCCCCATGAACTTTGGTTTGGTAGACCCCCTACAATTAAACATCTTAGGGTGTTTGGTTGTAAGGTGGTTATTTTGAACACCAAGGATCATCTTGGAAAATTTTCAGCCAAGGCTGATGAAGGGATACTGGTCGGGTACTCGCTCACCAGCAAAGCCTATCGAGTCTACAACAATAGGACAAAATTGATTGAAGAGTCCTCTGATGTAGCTTTTGAAGAAATCCCTAACTTAAATGATCAACCAAGGGATGTAGGAGAAATTCAATTTGAACTTAGAAATCTAAGTTTGAATGATCAAAATGAAGAACGAGTCGAAGTTGACTCTGATGTTGATGAGCAAAGGCAACAAAGAACTCAATCTGATCCTTTGCCTGATATTGAGTCCTTGCCTGTGCCTAGTGAGACCATTCATGAGGTACCATCAACACCAAGACAATCTAGGATAGCCACTAGTCATCCCCAAGACCAAATTGTGGGAGACATCCAACAAGGAGTTAGGACTAGGTCATTCTTTAGAAATGAGTCTAATGAAGTCGCATTGATTTCAGAAATTGAACCAAAAATAGTTGATGAGGCATTGCACGATCCTGATTGGATCTTAGCTATGCAAGATGAGTTAGGTCAATTTGAAAGGAGCCAAGTATGAGACTTAGTTCCTAGACCTAAGAAGACCACCATTATTGGAACTAAATGGGTCTTCAAAAATAAGTTAAACCAAAAGGGAGAAGTCTTAAGAAACAAGGCGAGACTTGTAGCCAAGGGCTATAGTCAAGTCGAAGGTCTCGATTATGATGAGACTTATGCTCCCGTGGCACGATTAGAGTCCATTCGTTTAATGCTAGCTTTTGCTGCACATAGAGGTTTCAAGCTCTATCAAATGGATGTTAAATCGGCCTTCTTAAATGGTTTCATTAAAGAAGAGGTCTATGTTGAACAACCACCGGGGTTTGTGAATACCGAAGTTCCAAACCACGTGTACAAGCTCAAGAAAGCTCTTTATGGGCTTAAACAAGCACCTCGAGCATGGTACGAGAGGTTGTCAACTTACCTATTAGAAAAGGGTTTTGTAAGAGGCCAAATAGACCCAACACTATTTCTGCGTAGAGATGGTGAAAACATTTTTGTAGCCCAAGTGTATGTCGATGACATAATTTGTGGCTCAAATAACAAGGGCTATTTGAATGAATTTATCACTCACATGGAAAGTGAATTTGAGATGAGTCTAGTAGGAGAATTGACATTCTTCCTTGGACTTGAAATCAAACAAACTCGAGATGGCATTTATGTCCATCAGACAAAATACACTCAAGAGATGCTCAAGAAATTCAACATGAGTGACTCTAAGGAAGTATCCACTCCAATGGCGACAAACACTCGCCTTGACAATGATGAGAGTGGAAAACCAGTTGATCTAACGCAATATAGAAGCATGATTGGTAGTCTTCTATATCTCACAGCTAGTCGACCAGACATACTTTTTGCTGTGGGCATGTGCGCTAGATATCAAGTCTGTGCCAAGGAATCTCATTTAATTGCAGTTAAGAGAATATTGAGATACCTTAAGGGCACAATTCGAGTAGGTCTATGGTACCCTCGTACAGAGTCTTTTGACTTGATAGGCTATACCGATTCCGATTATGCTGGGTGCAAATTGGATCGGAAAAGCACCAGTGGGGGTTGCCAATTTTTAGGTTCATCATTAGTTAGTTGGTCAAGTCGGAAGCAACATTGTGTTGCTCTCTCCACGACCGAGGCTGAATACATTGCCATGGGAGAGAGTGTATCACAATTGTTGTGGATGATTCACACTCTAGAAGATTATGGACTTTCATATAAAGGAGTGCAAGTGTTGTGTGACAACATTAGCACAATAAACCTAACGAAAAATCCAGTCCATCATTCAAGGACCAAACACATTGAAGTGCGTCATCACTTCATTAGAGATCACGTAGCTAGGGGAGACATTGCACTCACATATGTTGAGTCAAAGTCAAACTTAGCCGACATTTTCACAAAACCCCTTCCGGAAAATGAATTTAGTCATTTAAGGAGGGAATTGGGAATGTGTTTGGCTCAATAAGTCATTTTGACCACATTATGATCAATAAGGACCATTAAAATGACAAGAGAAATTGGGAAATTAATTTGGGCAACTTGGGGACATCTCACACAAACTATAAGGTTTAACAAATTGTTTTTGTTTGCTAAATATGGGGTGAGATGCTAGGATCAACCAAATTATTCAAAATGTATCATGCATCCCTTGAATAATTAGGTTGAAGAGACATAAATTGAGTATGGGGAAGGTCATTACATAATTCATGTGTATTTGGCTCCTAGATCTTACTCATATATTCCAACCAAGGAATCTTGGTTGGATCTGTGTCTAGGAATCATCTAACCTTGTTGATGTGTTGATTGATACCCTTGATTGATACCTTCCTGATGTTGATTGAAAATAGGACAAGTTGGTGAAGAAATTTTGACATATTTTGACAAACTTGAAACTGAACATAACAAGGATCAAAAATTTCAGCTTTCATGCCTTAAGTTGTTTGTTTTCTAAATGTCTGCAATTTTAGGGCTATAAACAAGTTCAGACCATAATCTTTAGGTAATCGTTATGCTTGTAGATCCTCCAGGTTCTAGGTTCTGAACCTGAAAGTTTTCCTAGAGAAACTCCCACGAATTATCGAACTATCTCTATGAATTTCAGTTACTGAAATTACTGGAGAGGTTTAAGTATCAGACACTGATCGGTCTACGGACCGATCAGGTCAGCTTGGCACGCTAGAACCCGCTACTGATCACTTTCTGATCGGTCTACAGACCGATCAGAGAGGTCCCTGATCGGTCCGGAGACCGATCAGATCGATCCAGTATGCAAGGACAGCCACTGATCATTCTCTGATCGGTCTACCGACCGATCAGGATGTTCCCTGATCGGTCGACAGACCGATCAGGATGTTCCTGGATCGGTCCATGGACCGATCAGGAGGCTCCTGATACCTCCTGATCGGACAACCGTCCGATCATTTCTTCACTGTACACCCATCTGTAACCCTTAAATCTTCCCGATCCTTTCTTTTTCTCTTTCACGCGGAACCCTAGCCGACTCTTCCCTACTCCTTCTCTTCCTTTCTCTTCTCTTTGCACGCCGGAACCCTAGCCGAAGCTCTAGCCAACAGCTAAATGGCACCAAGGTAACTCCTTACCTCTCTAAGAACTTGGCATTTCGATTTCATTTCTCACCATAACTGTGGTTTTTGTTTCGGGGGCTCCGGTGCTCACTTATTTCCCCTATTGGTTCACATTGTTACACCTTAGGAAGAAACCAGTGGGTGAGGGTGAGGGTACCTCTAAGTCACCAGCTAAGTCAAAGTCTAAGGCTCCTTCCCGTCCTCAACCAGCTGTCTCCGGCAGATTCCCAAACCAAAATTTTGAGGAAGCCTTTAGACTAAGAACCTTCAAATTACTCCCGTGTAGGTCTGTAGATCGTAAATTCATGGACGAGTTTTGCCCAACTGTGTCTGGAACTATTTCCTACTACAATCTTGACTCACTTGTCTATTTAGAACGGGATATCAACTATGACTTGGTCTTTGAGTTTTATAACAACCTTCATAAGATTCCTAATGAAGCAGGTTATAAAACAAGAGTTGCTAAGCGGACTCTTGATTTCAATTTCTTATCATTCTTTGAGTATCTCGATTGTTGGAGGTGTTCCGGTAATGTCTTCTCGATATTTCCTGATCTACCAGACCCCCTACCCTCACCTTTTGATGTCACATCTGACTCCGTCTATGAGTATTTCTTCAGGAAACCTAGACCGGGTGGCCTTGATGAGCTAGATGTTGACTTCTCTACTTTTGCAGCCTTGAGATTATCTCCTCAAGACTACATTCTGTTTAAAATTGTCACAAACTGCCTTCTGCCTATCACATCTAAACCATTGTCTGAGATCCGACCATATCATTGCCTGATGCTTTATGGATTACGTCGGCATCTCGACTTTGACATCGTATCTAGCATCTACTCTTCGATCGTCTCCTATAGTGAGCCGAGCGGCTACACTGTTTATATGCCTTATGGGCATATAATTACAGACTGGCTCGAGACCCTTCAGGTTGATGTCTCTAAGGGTAGAATAATCAAGATGGTCAGACAGGATTGCAGGCTTGGGAAGCGGGCATTTTCCAAGTCTGGAATCATAGGACAAAATGGGGACGTCCGGTGGAAGTATGGGAGAGCACTAGGTGAGTTACCACGGGGACCTCCACGATAGGTTGCTCCTGTTGCTGCTCCTCCTGCTGCTGACGATGGAGAGGCCGATCCTGATCTGCGCTGGCAGATCGCCGAGCTGGAGAGTCGCTTTGATCGGCACGATGAGCTGCTGGTTGCTGAGCTTCACGGGCTGCGCGTCTGGATTGACCAGCGCAGTCAGCAGCGGGCGACACATCAGGTGATTATGGATTGGATGGCCAGATACCCACCTCCGTAGGATTTCCCGGGCTATCCATCCTTGAGCAGCGGCATGCCACCTCAGGGATCCATTCCTCCCGTTGATGATCCTGATGCTCCTCATGATGAGGAGGCTGAGTGATATACATTGTTCTATGATGTCATTTTGACTGTCTATGTTTTTGGATGCTGCTTGTTGGATATTTTATGTCTGACCTGGATGCTTGTTCATTTCATCTATGTATGCTATTTATTTTCTTTCTCTATGTTTCACTCCTTATTGGTTTTTAATATGTTACTCATATGCCTTGTCTTGTATGTCTCTTATTCATTTATCACTGTCTCATAATACACTTAGAGGGAATTCTAGGTGCATTAAGAAAAAGACAGTATGGGTTAAGGGGGAGTCTTTTGAGTCTTATCACCCCATTCGCACCTTTTCGGTGTTTGACAAAGGGGGAGAGGATATCTAAGTTTAGAGATGTATGAAGGTTTGATTTTAGGGGAGAAGATAACGGGGAGGATCTTGATTCCCGTTATTTCCTTACATCGTGGTGTATTCATCTTAGGGGGAGGATCTTGATTCCCCTAAAATTATGAAAATAAGAACATTTCTGATCTAAACTTAAATCGTGTTGTCAAACAACAAAAAGGGGGAGATTGTTGATACAGTCTGACCTGGCTGTTGTTTTGATGTTGACACTGATTTAAGTTTGTATCAGATGATAATTGAACTCGGATTGATTACTGATCAAGGTTGATCATGTGGAAGGGAAAAGCCCAAGTTGGATACTTGGCACGCGAAGTCGGAGAGGGCTCGGTAGCTCGTTCTCCGGACTAGGTCAGAGAGGACTCGGTAGCTCGTTCTCTGGACCGGACGAAGTCGGAGAGGGCTAGGTAGCTCGTTCTTCGGACTAGGTCAGAGAGGGCTCGGTAGCTCGTTCTCTGGACCGGACGAAGTCGGAGAGGGCTAGGTAGCTCGTTCTCCGGACTAGGTCAGAGAGGGCTCGGTAGCTCGTTCTCTGGACCGGACGAAGTCGGAGAGGGCTCGGTAGCTCGTTCTCCGGACTAGGTCAGAGAGGGCTCGATAGCTCGTTCTCTGGACCAGGAAGACGTTAGGGTTTAGGGCTGGGAAGCTCTAAAACTAACTCAGGGAGATTGGATCGGTCAACAGACCGATCCAGTGATAACCTGTGTGACTGGATCGGTCGATAGACCGATCCAGTGATACTGAAGTCTCTGATCGGTCTATGGACCGATCAGAAACCACACATAGAGTTTCTGTGGGTTATCTAATCGGTCTGTGAACCGATCAGTAACCACACAGAGAGTTTCTGTGGGTTATCTGATCGGTCTGTGGACCGATCAGTAACCACACAGAAGCATTCTGTGGGATATCTGATCGGTCTACAGACCGATCAGCATGAAGGGATCAGAATCGCAGGGACTCAAAACGATCGAGGGGGATCGGTCTGTGGACCGATCCACCCATAGTCTGATCGGTCCACAGACCGATCAAACCCCTTCCAGACCGATCAGGCTGTTGTCTGATCGATCCAAAGGTCTGTGATCGGTCTGCTGACTGATCCACAGTTAAGTTCATTGTGCATGCGCTTTCTCTAATATTTTCTGATTCGCACTCCTTTTTGCCAATCTCTATTTAACCTTCTGCTGTAAGTCTTTTGGAGATGCAGGTTGCAGGTACCATACCAGTGCTTAGTTTCAAATTAAGCCTCATCAAAGGAATGAGACAAAGGATCTTTCCACTGCTTTCTCTGCTTCAAATGCATTTGAAGCAGCAACGGCTACAGGTTGCGATTGGCTGTGTTTCTGGCAGTGATCAGGCGGCGATTGGCTTAACTCCTGGTGATTGGTTCGAGCTCAGAGGCACCAGTGAAGACCGTGGTTCTATTGGTGTGAGCTCAGAGAATCAGAAGAGGAAGAGAAGCGATTGGCGACGCCGTAGCTTGCAGCAGGGATTCGGTGCAGGTTGGCAGCGATCCGGTGCAGGCTGATCGAGCAGAGACATAAGAAGCAGTGTATGCTGGAGAGAAGAATACAACAAGAAAGTAAGAAAGTTCTGTTGATCGTTGTGGTGTTCTTGAGCTCTCGGGTGAAAAACTGCGATCTGTGAGTTCTCTGCTTCCACTGATCCTCGCGTGGTTGTAAGCTTCATTTCATTCTTCTGTGCCACCGAGCTCTGTAAGTCTTGTGCTTTAACTTATATATTTCTTGAGACTTTATGGAGAGGTTACTCCACCGAGAAGGAGAGCTTCATTAGCCGGAGTCATCCGGGGTAGGATCTACCGAAGATCAAGGACTCGTCCACCTTACGGACACGCCGAGGAGTAGGGGCAAGTTATCCCCGAACCTCGTAAATCAGTGTGTTAGTGTGCTTGTTTCTTCTTTGTTTTAGTTTTCTAATTCCGCTGTGCTAACAAGTTTTTTGTAGAAATTTGTGTTTAAATTTTTAAGAGGCTATTCACCCCCCCTCTAGCCATCTAAGATCCGAACAAGTCCAACCAGCGAACTCCAAGTGGCGACTCGCGATCAGGATGATTTTTGCCTCCAGGGCGCCCGGATCCCTTCCGAGCGCCTGGACTTCCGGGCGCCCGGATCCCCTCCGGGCACCCGGACCACCTTTTTCCAGTGAACAGCTTTCCTACAAAACAAGGTTAGTCTGAGACAAGTAATTCCTACAAAATAAAGTGTTAGTTCAGTTTTATGAATTTAGTATAAGAAGTATGACTTAGATTCCGTCTTTCCGAGACCGGAATCTAGTCACGATCTCGACTTAGATATCGGAAATGGATCTAAGCCGGATCGACGCCTAATGTTCCCTTCCCAGGAACGCGTCCTCGCAGTCACTCCCCTCCAGTGACTTACCTCACTTACCTGCTAGACGTCCGGTCAGCCCTTCGACCCGTCTGGACTTCTCGCTAGCTATCTGGTCAGCCCGTCGACCTATCTGGACTTCTCGCCAAGCGTCCGGTCAGCCCGTCGACCCGCTTGAACTTCTCGCCAGTTATCCGGTCAGCCCGTCGACCTAGCTGGGCTTCATGCCAGACATCCGGTCAGCCCGTCGACCTGTCTGGACTTCTCCTGCATACTCGATCAGAGTGTTAGACAACAACAGACTAACTTAACCTGATTTGTCATTCATCAAAACCTGGGTTAAATCGTTAGTGCTAACCGCACCAACAGAGAGTGCTTTTGCTGGGAAATAGGGAGCTCAACCCTAGGTTCTTCCTACACTTTAGACCGAGCGACCAAATGTAATAAGACTTACCTCTGAATTGCTTTGTTGGTATCTGAAAGTCTGACTAGATATCATCCTGGCTCATAACTGGGTCAACGGTCCGGTTGCCCGTTGACCCGGTTCGCCGGGTCGAACCGGAACCAACCCGGTAAGTTGTCAGGTTGGTTCCAGTTCCTTTGGTGAAAACTCGGCGGACCGCTAATTAATCGCCGGTTCGGCCCGCCAATTCAACAAATTTTTTTTTTACGCTTTGAACCGTCGGTTAACCAGCGGTTCCTAGCCGTTAGAACCGCCGGTTAATCAGCGGTTCCTAGCCGTTGGGGAGGGTGGGGGGGGTTTGGGTATTTTTTTTAACGATTAGGATTATTTGACCGTTTTTTGATCAATGACTATGATTTAATGTCTGTTACTATCCAAACTCTATAAATAGAGATCTCATTTCATCATTTTCACACACATATTCTCTACTCTTAATCTCAATTTCATATTCTTTATACGTTTTCGTTTTCAATTTTCAATTACAATGGAAGGAGGCCATAGAGGTGCATCATCTCGAGTTCGGAAGGGAGGAGGACCCCAACATTCAATCCACCGATGATGAGATCGAGCACCTTCCAAATCTGACACCCGAAACACAAGGAAGTACTGATGCAATTACTTCTAAGGTTTGGGAACTTCCTCCTTTAAAGTCTTCTATTTTTACTAAATATTTTGAAAAGGTTATTCTTTTATCGGGAGAAATGCATGTAAAATGTAAGCACTGTAATACTTCCTACAAATTTCAAGCTGGCGACGGCTATGCGTCGTTGAAATGACATGTAGAAACGAAGCACTCGACAAAATATGGACTCGATAGTTCTTAAACATAATTATCAAGATTTTCTTCAACTAGCTGTAGTATTGATTTCGGTTTATTTTTATATTTAGATAATAAATTAAAAGAATCATTAGCTAAATTTGTTTCCGTAGAACATCTTTCATTTAGTTTTGGATCTAAATACACATTTGAAGATTTTTGTAAAGAATCTCTTAATCCATGTGTTGGGGTTGCAAGGTTGCAAACATAGTCCCATATTGAAAACACATGGGAAAGATCATGGATTTATAAGAAAAAGATATCTCCATTGGCATGAGGCCTTTTGGGTAGAGCCCAAGAGCAAAACCATGAGGGCTTAGGCCCAAAGTGGACAATATCATGTCATTGTGGAGATATCTAAATTCTTTTCGATCCTACACCATGTACTAAACGTATTTCTAGGACTACACTTACTTGTACAATTAAAAAATTGGTAAAACAAGGAAAAAAAAATTAATTGATGAATTTAGTAAATTAGATAATAAAGTTTCTTTATGTTCCGATATTTGGAGTGATCACTGGCAAACACATTCGTAAATGAGTGTGACTTGCCATTGGATCGATAACTCTTGGAACTTTCAAAAAAGATTGTTAGCTTATAGAGTTTTTGATGAATCATATAATGCTCATAACATCGCACAATTATTATATTTAATTTTAGAAGAATATGACTTAACTCATAAAATATTTTCAATATCAATAGATAATGCTAGTTCCAATACCGCTTGTATGGATGATCTAAAATTTGTTTGCCAACCTATTATTGGCGGTTTATTTTTTCATATTCGTTATGTATGCTATATTTTAAATTTATGTGTTCAAAATGAATTAAAAATTTTAAAAAGTTATATTAAACCAATTAGAATTGCAATTTCTTATTTATGGTCTCATCCATCTATAATGAAACAATAGGATATGTTTTGTAAAACTAATGGAATGAGATCTAAAAAATTTTCACGTGATGTACCAACACGTTGTAATTCAACATACCAATTATTACAAGATTCATTTCAATATAAAGAATTATTATGTTCATTTTTTGCACAAAATGCTAATATTAATATATATTTATTTTCACAACAATGAAATATTTGTAGTAGTATTTGTGAAAATTTAAAAGTATTTAATGATGCAATTGAATAACTTTCCAGTGTTTATTATCCCACTGCTCAATTAGTTTTAGAAAATTTTTCTTAGATCCTAGATTTTAATTAGAAGTTTTACAAGAAATGTAACTTTATATTATGATGTTTTAATTCCAATTAAAATTTCTTCTTTTCCTTATCCAGTTAATATTATATATAATGTTAAAATTTATTTATATGATATTTATAATCAATATTATGTAAAATATGGAACACAAATTAATGTTTCTGAAATACAACAAACTACTAGCAGTAATTTAAAACTTACAAAAGCACAACTTTTATTAAAAGAACAGATAAAACGTCTATGAGGATCCTCAAGTTCCATACAGGAACTTAAAAATTATTTTATGACTTCTTTTGATTTTAATGGAGCAGATAACAAAAATTTCGATATCTTAAAGTGGTGGTCATAGAAGGCTCAAAGCTTTCTCGTCCTCTCCATGATCACCAAAGAAATTTTAGCTTGTCCAGTGCCAACTGTTGCTATGGAGCAGACGTTCAGTGACGGCGGTAACATATTAGATGAACGACGATCAACTTTGTCTCCCGACTCATTGGAAGCCCAAGCATTACTGGATGATTGGACCAGAGCGGAGAAAAGAATCCAACGAATGTAACTTTTAGATGACGAAGTTGAAGATTTTGATACTGAAGAAACAAATAAGACAGGAATGAGAAATGGAAGTGAGTGATAATGTAAAGGATAAAAATGTAAAGAGCTACTCGGGCTTTGATTCCCCTGTACCCTAAAGGAATACGTAGGCAACTTAAATAAGTGCAAACCCTTTTTTTACAATAAATTTTAATTTGTAATTTGTAATTTTTATTTTTTTTAACATAATAATCTTGAACCGTGGTGAACTATGGCGAATCGTCAGGGCTATCTCAAACTTCCACGAGGCCCTAGGCCAAATTTTTTTTTTAAGCCTTTAATAATATTTTTTTAAAAAAATAATTTTTTCTTTATCTTTTTTATTCGGACTTGGGACCGACAACGGTAGATTTAACTTTTTTTTAATAAATCAGATTTAAAAATTCATGCCATGTAATTTTAATTTGATGATATTTCAAAGTTCAATTATTACCGACACAAATATATAAGAAAATTCTCATACAATTGCTAATAATATATGTTTGGGTTCATAGTCCATTCCTTCTATAATTTATCATTTATACAAAATAATAAAACATATTTTGAGGAAAAGAAAAAGCGAAAAAATATTACCGAGTGAGATAGGACTGCAGTGGTGTAGCTAAGATTTTTATTCAGGAGGGGCAAAGCGGCGGAGTCGGCGAATGATGACGGTGATGCTGACAACAAACAACGGCATCGGTTGAGCGAAAGAAAACAATCAAGAAAATTTCACCTTAATTAAAAGGTGTTTTACTCAGGAGGGGCAAAGCGGCGGAGTCGGCAAACGATGACGGTGATGCTGGCAACAAACAACGGTGTCGGTTGAGTGAAAGAAAACAATCAAGAAAATTTCACCTCAATTAAAAGGTATTTTTTTATGGAGCATCGTCTAAGCGACGACGTTAGCCAAGTGAAGATGATGACCATGCAACAAAGATAGTGATGATGGTAGCAACCGGTGTGCGGCGATAGTGACTTGGGCTATAACGGCAGCGACATGTCGCGGAAGATTTTTTAGGTAAAATTAGAGTTAGCAAAAAGAATATGAAATAAATTAGAGGAAGAAAAAAATGAAAAGAGGAAAATAAAAGTTCGCAATTAGAGGAGGAAGAAGAAAAACGGGCAGAGAAAAAAATTGACTTGGGAAAAGAGGAAAATGGGTTCGGCTGAAAGGGTTTTAATTGGATTTTTTTTGCTAAAAAGACGAGAAAATTTCAAAATTTATGACTATACCTTGTTTTTAATTTTTTTTCCCACCGTATTAATATTTTCCTTGAATTCCAGGAGGTGCGACCGCACCCCCTAAGTCTTATATAGCTACGCCCCTGGATAGGAGAAGAATGTCTTCTTAGAGAACCAATGACGAGGGAGGGAAAGAAATACATGGAGTACTAATGAGAGAATTGTAGGACCGTTGGGCCGGCTAGAAGGGGGGGTTGAATAGCCCTGAAAAAAAAAATCAAAACGCAAACACCCTTCTCGAACTCTTAAACTAACACTTGTAAAATAATCAAAGCAATAAACTAAGATCAGAAAAGAAAACGAGGCACCAGGTTTTGACTTGGTTATAACCGGGGAGGTTGTTAATCCAAGAAAGATGATTGCACTAGAATTTCTCCTTCAGGCGGAGAAGCCTCTTACAAAGTTGAAGCGCACAACAGAAGCTAACTATAGAAAGCGTACAAGTGTTTGAAAGAAATGCGCGAGTTTTGAATTGATGAAAAGCTTCTGGATCAAGGCTATATTTATAGCCTTGGTCGGGGTGCCTGGAAGGGTTCCGAGCGCCCTGGGGGGGATAAATTTTATCCCCCAATGTTCAGATCGAGTCAAAGCTCGATCTGGTCAATATTCAAGGTCCGAGCGCCCGGAAGGGTTCCGGGCGCCCCGGAGGGCTCTGGGCGCCCCGGAGCCCAAAGTCAACAGCTGTTGACTTTTTCGTCCGGGACTTCTCTGGTTCAGTCCCGCCTCGGTCCAGTTCTTCCGCTCCGGATCCGGTCGCTTGGGTGATCTCGGCAATCTGGAAAAGGGCTCACCCGAACCCAACTTCCGGTCTTCTCGAGCGTGCTTCCCTCCGGCTTCTCGTCCCTCGGAATTGCCTCGTGTTTCCTTCTCGTCCGCCAGCGTACTCATCCGCAGTCTTCGTCCCTCGGTCGTCGACCTTCTCGCTAGCTGCGTCTCTTGCTCCCCGAGCAATCTTCCGCTCCGGCTTTCGTCCCTCGGAACCACCGCGCGCTTCCTTCTGCAGCACCTTGTCCCTCGGACTGCCGTCCTTCTCGCTAGCTGCGTCTTCCGCTCGACTACCTGTGCTCCTAAGCTCCTGCACACTTAGACACAAGGTTAGAAACAACGCAGGACCTAACTTAACTTGTTGATCACACCAAAACAACCTTGGGGTTCCAACAAGAATGAATAGATGATCAACTAATTACAAAATGAGATTAAAAAAAAAGGCATCAGGTGTAAGGTCTTATATAGTTATTTTGTAGCTCTAGATATGATTTTAGGACTAGAGAATATAATAATTATAATTAATATGTAATTAAATGTAGTTTCCATTGTAATTAATTGAAGAGCACTATGGAAATTGAAAGGAGCAAAATCTAAAGCAAAATTGTTGCATTGGAAGCCAACAAAATCTGAAGCAAAATCTTTGCATTGGAAGCCAACAAAATCTGAAGCAAAATCATTGCATTGAAAGCCAGTAAAATCTAAAAAGCACTAGAATGAAAATCGAAGCAAGCCAAATCTGGAGCAAAATCTAAATGAAATCTATTTATTTTTTAAAATAATAATGTGCCCTAATAAAATTGGGGCCTTAGGCATAGACCTTAATGGCCTATGCCTTGAGTTGGGCCTATGAACCGTGAACCGAACCGTGAACCGACGGTTCCAAACCGTGAACTGTAACCGTCTTAGACGGTTAAGGTTAAGGGTAGACTTGCCTGGAACGGTCAAACCGTAGAACCGTCGATTTCGAACTATCGTGAGGTCTATTCTAGAGGTTGGGGAGCTAAACCTTGTATGCCCAACTAACCTTAGGGTTGTTTAGGTTTATCTTGTACATCTTGGCATCAAGTGGAGCAATAAGTCCTCCCAATCTGACCGAGCCTTGGAGTCGACCGACCGTATATAGAGAGACTTATACCCAAAGAATGGGGAACTAAATCCCTTAAGTCTGACCGGTTACAGAGCTGGCCGACTTTATTCTGAGAGCCCGACCAACAACTAGAACGATCAACTTTATTCTGAGAGTTATAGCGTTGAGTGAGGAGTTAAGTCTTGATGAGAATAACCCATTTAGATGCATATATTCTGACTCTGACTGCCATCTCACCTTAACTTTAACCACTACCTCACCTTGACTTTGACTGATACATCATCTCTAAGTCTACTTACAACATAGCTTATCATTAGGTTTAATCTTTAGTTGATGAATTTGTAAGAGCATACTAAGAAGGACCACTTGAGGTATCTTACTACAGAGAATCATCTAGGATATTTGAAAGATTGGATAACTTAATTTTTCATTTGATAATATGAAGACCTTTGGTCTTTATAGCCAATATAATCATCAGCATGTTGGTTTACTGTGAATTTTTAAGATAAATATTCATAATATTTTATTATTGTTGTTGTCTACATAATTGTATTGATGTATACTGTTAATTGTTTATTTGTCTAAATTATTGTACTCTTCTTGTGTGTTGTTGTTGTAGTGTGTTGTTATTATAAAACTTAATAAAACTATTGTTGCTATTATTGTAATAATTTTATGGTATGATAGTTGTAAATTGATGTTTTTATAGTGTGAAAATTATTTTTTTATTAAGTTTGTGTAGAGTCATTTGGACATCTCTAGATTCATCAGCCACTTTTATCCCAAAAGTGACAGAGGATCTAAAACATTCTAAAAATAAGATTTTAATTTTGTCTAATATAGGGGAGTCCTATTTCTTTTTAGTGTCGGATAATAAATATCATCATACCATTTATAATGAACTTCTAACTTCATTTCTAGTAAACAACAATGTGTTGTTGACTTAAACTTTGAGAGACTATAATTTTTTACTCTGATTGAATTACAGGACAGACAATAAATAAAATTGAGAATCTCTGGATGAATTTTAATTTAATATATTGTGTATTCTATGATTCAATCTTAATCAAAAATTATGATCACTCATCTAAAATATTCTATATCTTTTCGTATGATGCTCTGTTTAATTTTTTAATTTATTTCTTTTCAGACATCCAGAGTCAATGTATAATCTTTTGTCAAACCAATGCACTAACGATTACAAAATTCACCGAATCTTATAAAATAGACATTTACCTAACCTAGTTAGAAGGTTTTAGTATTACCCCTTTCTATTGCATTTTTGATAATTATTTTAAAATCATTATACTTTTTCAATCTTCCTTTATTTTAAATTTTATTCTATCTATTTTAAAATTTACTATTCTCAATCTACCTAGTAAAATTCAAATACAAAGACATGAATACATTAAAAAAAAAGTTTCTTAAGTTGGCACACCAGAAAAATATTGCCGACTTGCTTTTGCAACTCTGGAATCACACACATCGACAGAGAGAATCAAGGAATTGGCCTGGCGGCAATGTTGGGCCAGGCATATGCAGCGCAAAGTTCCTAAGGCAATGTTGGGCCTACACCCGGGCTCCGCCTCCTGCTCCCATCGCCAGCGTGGCTTGATCGCTGTCCACGTCATCGCCTCCACACCTGCCGCCTTACCGCCCCCTTCACTGTCTGCGCCGCCTTTAGCGCAGCACAGAGTCCTTCGCCTCCAGGTCTTGACTGCCGACGGACACGGATGCCCTGTTAGAGCCCATGCACGGCACCAGCACGAAGGCTTCAAGACCCATAGCCCGCGCCTCTCCACAGCACACGACGGGACGGCCAGCACCCGGCCGGAGCGGCACGTTTTCAGTTCCTATCGGCGTAAAATCAGATATATTTTGGTCAAATAAATCGCGATGGATATTGTAAAAGGTGATTACGCTCGGCGCCTCTCACAATTAACCACGGAGGTAAATCACGAAATATAGTAGCTATGAGCTGGGAGGAGTACGAATGCGTTGAGAAAATTGATCTTTGAAATGAACCGTGAGGGACACATTTTAGTAAAAGTTGATCTAATCTAGTCAGTTTCGACCCTAGAGCTTCGATTTGTGTATTTATTCTCATTTTAAATTAATTATTATTTTTTTAAAAAAATGACTGATTAACAAGCTGGTATTATTATTATTATTATTATTAAATAAATTAATTTTTCCTTACTCGACATGCATACAAATTTTTCATTGATATTTTAGATGTTTCGACGATTTATGTACCGAGTTTTTGCATATTACTCAAAAAAACCATATCCATTTTTGAATTGACCAAATCACTCCTCCTTTCGCATTTTCTTTCCAATAATACCTTTCTTTTCTTATGTTATTTTTTTTTTAAAAAAATAATCTCCCAGTCCTATTCTTGCATCTCCGTTTCCTCTAAGAACACCGACGGCGGTTATCTATCGTCGTCCCTTAACCTCCATCCAATAGTACAAAGAGACACGAAATGTCGGCAATGGTAGCCAACGCTGCCGATTTTACAAGAGGCACCAAGGGCGATCTTTTCTCACCATTCTATCACAACTCAATTAACTTTTTTTTTTTCATGATACCCATGCCGTTGTATTACATTTGTTTTTTTTTTTTTAGCAGTTGACCTCTGTGTTTTGAGTTTTTTTTGTTGTTGTTATTATTAGAGGTAAAATCCTATGAGTCCGAGAAGTCGGTCACGAGAGGAGGAAAATGAGCATTTTCGGGGGATGAAACTGACTTATTTGATTCTTCGCCGAAGGGCAATTTTGGTCCAAGGAATGTCAGTGCATCCCCAATGACGAAGTAATTTTTTATTTAGAGAAAAAAATAAGAATATGAATATGTTTGATCAAGCTTATTTAATACGCATGTATGTGTTAGATATCATAATATTTCTTGATGAATAGTTGTTATTCTTTGACGGGTTATTATGATTCTCTGACAGTGATGTCCATCAAAAGTAATCCGATTGGACTCATATTCGACCGGCTGTATGTAATAGGAGACTGTAATAAAAATGGAGAACTAAGTCCCTCTAGTTCGACCGAACTATATGATGAGAGTGCTTTTGTTGGGAAATAGGGAGCTCAGCCCTAGGTTCATCCTACACTTTAGACCGAGCAGCCAAATGTAATAAGACTTGCCTTTGAATTGCTATGTTGGTATCTGAAAGTTTAACTAGATATCATCCTGGTCAACTGTATGTTAGGAGATTACCTTTGTTGTGTGCTGAGAGAATACTTCTAGAGTAGACCCGACCCCGGGCAGGGTCTGGCTCGGACCCGGCCCCGACCCGTAGCTGGGTCAACGGTCCGGTTGCCCATTGACCCGGTTCACCGGGTCGAACCGGAACCAGCCCGACAAGTTGTCAGGCCGGTTCCAATTCCTTTGGTGAAAACCCGGCGGACCGCCAGTTAACCGCCGGTTCGGCCCGCCAGTTCAACCAATTTTTTTTTTTACGATTTGAACCGCCGATTAACCAGCGGTTCCTAGCCGTTGGGGAGGGGGGGGGGCGTTTGAGTATTTTTTCAACAATTAGGATTATTTGACCGTTTTTTTATCAATGATATGATTTAGTGTTTGTTACTATCCAAACTCTATAAATAGATATCTCATTTCATCATTTTCACACACATCTTCTCTACTCTTAATCTCAATTTCGTATTCTTTATACATTTTTGTTTTTAATTTTCAATTACAATGGAAGGAGGCCATGGAGGTGCATCATCTCGAGTTCGGAAGGGAAAGGAAATAATGAATCCATGGGAGGAGGACCCCAACATTCAATCCACCGATGATGAGATCGAGCACCTTCCAAATCTGACATCCGAAACACAAGGAAGTACCGATGCAATTACTTCTAAGGTTTGGGAACTTCCTCCTTTAAAGTCTTCTATTTTTACTAAACATTTTGAGAAGGTTATTCTTTTGTCGAGAGAAATCATGTAAAATGTAAGCACTGCAATGCTTTATACAAATTCCAAACTGGCGGCGACTATACGGGGTTAAAACGACTTGTAGAAACGAAGCACCAGACAAAATATGGACTCGACCGTTCTTAAACACAATTATCAAGATTTTCTTCAACTAGCTGTAGTGCTGATTCCGATTTGTTTTTATATTTAGATAATAAATTAAAAGAATCATTGGCTAAATTTTTTTCCGTAGAATATCTTTCATTTAGTTTTGGATCTAAATACACATTTGAAGATTTTTGTAAAAAAAATCTCTTAACCATGTGCTAAACGTGTTTCTAGGACTACACTTACTCGTACAATTAAAAAATTAGTAAAACAAGGGAAAAAGAATTTAATTGATGAATTTAGTAAATTAGATAATAAAGTTTCTTTATGTTCTAATATTTGGAGTGATCATTGGCAAACACATTCGTATATGGGTGTGACTTGCCATTAGATCGATAACTCTTGGAACCTTCAAAAAAACACTGTTAGCTTATAGAGTTTTTGATGAATCATATAATACTCATAACATCGCACAATTATTATGTTTAATTTTAGAAGAATATGACTTAACTCATAAAATATTTTCAATATCATTAGATAATGCTAGTTCCAATATCGCTTGTATATATGATTTAAATTTATTTATCAACCTATTATTGGCGGTTTATTTTTTCATATTCGTTATGTATGCTATATTTTAAATTTATGTGTTCAAGATGGATTAAAAATTTTAAAAAGTTATATTAAACCAATTAGAATTGTAATTTCTTATTTATGGTCTCATCCATCTATAATGAAACAATGGGGCATGTTTTATAAAACTAATGGAATGAGACCTAAAAAATTTTCACGCAATGTACCAACATGTTGGAATTCAACATACCAATTATTACAAGATTCATTTCAATATAAAGAATTATTATGTTTATTTTTTTGCAAAAAATGCTAATATTAATACATATTTATTTTTACAACAATGGAATATTTGTAATAGTATTTGTGAAATTTTAAAAGTATTTAATGATGCAACTGAATAACTTTCCAGTGTTTATTATCCCATTGCTCAATTAGTTTTAGAAAATTTTTCTAATATAGTATTAGTTTTAAATGAACATATTAATAATGAATTTTTATCTACTTGCATCTTAGCTATAAAAACTAAATGGAGAAAATATTTTTATTTTATTCCTGAAATTTATTTAATTACATTTGTTTTAGATCCTAGATTTAAATTAGAAGTTTTACCAGAAATGTTAACTTTATATTATGATCCTTTAATTACACTTAAAAATTCTTCTTCTCCTTATCCAGTTAATATTATATATAATATTAGAATTTATTTATATGATATTTATAATAAATATTATGTAAAATATAGATCATAATTTATGTTTCTGAAATACAATAAATTACTGGTAATAATTTAAAACTTACAAAAACATAACTTTTATTAAAAGAATAGACAAAACGTCCATGAGGATCCTCAAGTTCCATACAGGAACTTAAAAATTATTTTATGACTTTTTTGATTTTAATGGAGCAAATAACAAAAATTTTGATATCTTAAAGTGGTGGTCATAGAAGGCTCAAAACTTTCTCGTCCTCTCTGTGATCACCAAAGAAATTTTAGCTTGTCTAGTGTCAGCTGTTGCTATGAAGCAGACGTTTAGTGCCGGTAGTAACATATTAGATGAACAACGATCAACTTTGTCTCCCGACTCATTGGAAGCCCAAGCATTATTGGACGATTGGACCAGAGCGGAGAAAAGAATTCAATGAACGCAACTTTCAGATGACGAAGTTGAAGATTTTGATACTGAAGAAACGAATACGATAGGAATGATAAATGGAAGTGAGTGATAATGTAAAGGATAAAAATGTAAAGAACTACATGTGCCTTGATTCCCCTGTACCTTAAGGGGATACGTTGGCAACTTAAATAAGTATAAGCCCGTTTTTTACAATAAATTTTAATTTATAATTTGTATTTTTTATTTTTTTTAACATAATAATCTTGAACCGTGGTGAACCATCAGGTCGTCTCAAAGTTCCACGAGGCCCTTGGCCAAAAAAAAAAATTTAAGCCTTTAATAATATTTTTTTAAAAAAATAATTTTTTCGTTATCTTTTTTATTCAAACTTAGGACCGACAATGGTGGATTTAACTTTTTTTTAATAAATCAGATTTAACAATTCATGGAATGTAATTTTAATTTGATGATATTTCAAAGTTCAACTATTACCGACACAAATATATAAGAAAATTCTCATACAATTGCTAATAATCTAGGTTTGGGTTCATAGTCCATTCCTTCTATAATTTATCATTTATACAAAATAATAAAAAATATTTTGAGGAAAAGAAAAAAGTGAAAAAAAATATTACCGAGTGAGATAAGAGAAGAATGTCTTCTTAGAGAACCAATGACGAGGGAGGAAAAAAAATATATGGAGCACTAATGAGAGAATGAGTAGATGATCAACTAATTACAAAACGTGATAACAAAAACATTAGGTGTAAGGTCTTATATAGTTATTTTGTAGCTCTAGATGTGATTTTAGGACTAGAGAATATAATAATTATAATTAATATGTAATTAAATGTAGTTGCCATTGTAATTAATTGAAGAGCACTATGGAAATTGAGAGGAGCAAAATCTGAAGCAAAATTGTTGCCAGCAAAATCTGAAGCAAAATCGTTGCATTGAAAGCCAGCAAAATCTAAAAAGCACTAGAATGAAAATCGAAGCAAGCCAAATCTGGAGCAAAATCTAAATGAAATCTATTTATTTTTTAAAATAATAATGGGCCCTAATAAAATTGGGGCCCTAGGCATAGGCCTTAATGGCCTATGCCTTGAGCCGGGCCTATGAACCATGAACCGAACCGTGAATCGGTGGTTCTAAACCGTGAACCGTAACCGTCTTGGGCGGTTAAGGTTAAGGGTAGACCTGCCTGGAACGGTCGAATCGTCGATTTCAAACTATGGTAAGGTCTATTCTGGAGGATGGGGAGCTAAACCTTGTATGGCCGGCTGACCTTAGGGTCGTTTAGGTTTATCTTATATATCTTAGCATCAAGTGGAGAAATAAGTCCTCCCAATCTGACCGGGCCTTGGGGGCGATCGACCGTATATAGAGAGACTTATACCCAAAGAAAGGGGAACTAAATCCCTTAAGTCTGACCGGTTGCAAAGCTGGTCGACTTTATTCTGAGAGCTCGACCAGCAACTGGAACGATCGACTTTATTCTGAGAGTTATAGCGTTGAGTGAGGAGTTAAGTCTTGATGAGAATACCCCGTTTAGATGCATATATTCTGACTCTGACTGCCATCTCACCTTAACTTTGACCACTACCTCACCTTGACTCTAACTGGCATGCCATCTCTAAGTCTACTTACAATATAGCGTATCATTAGGTTTAATCTTTAGCTGATGAATCTGTAAGAGCATACTAAGAAGGACCACTTGAGGTATCTTACTACATGGAATCATCTAGGATATTTGAAAGATTGGATAACTTAATTTTTCATTTGATAATATGAAGACCTTTGGTGTTTATAGCCAATATAATCACAAGCATGTTGGTTTACTGTGAATTTTTAAGATAAATATTCATAATATTTTATTATTGTTGTTGTCTACATAATTGTATTGATGTATACTATTAATTATTTATTTGTCTAAATTATTGTACTCTTCTTGTGTGTTGTTGTTGTAAGGTGTTGTTATTATAAAACTTAATAAAACTATTGTTGCTATTATTGTAATAATTTTATGGTATGATAGTTGTAAATTGATGTTTTTATAGTGTGAAAATTATTTTTTTATTAAGTTTGTGTAGAGTAATTTGGATATCTTTAGATCCATCAGCCACTTTTATCCCAAAAGTGACAGAGGATCTAAAACATTATAAAACTAAAATTTTAATTTTGTCTAATATAGGGGAGTCCTATTTCTTTGTAGTGCCAGATAATAAATATCATCATCATATCATTTATAGTGAACTTCTAACTTCATTTCTAGTAAACGACAATGTGTCGCTGACTTAAACTTTAAGAGACTATAATTTTTTACTCTAATTGAATCACGGGACATAGAATAAATCAAATTGAGAATTTATGAATGGATTTTGATTTAATATATTGTGTGTTATGTGGTTCAATCTTAATCAAAAGTTATGGTCGCTCATCGTGTTGTTGATCTTTATGTTGCTGATTTAAGTAACCAGCAACAATGTGTTGTTATGGGTCTTCATGTTGTAGATCTTAAGAAACCAACAATAATGTATTACTAATTTAAAAACCAACAATATGTTGTTCATAATATTTTATTATTGTTGCTGTCTACATAATTGTATTGATGTATACTGTTAATTGTTTATTTGTCTAAATTATTGTACTCTTCTTGTGTGTTGTTATTGTAAGGTGTTGTTATTATAAAACTTAATAAAACTGTTGTTGCTATTATTGTAATAATTTTATGGTATGACAGTTGTAAATTGATGTTTTAATAGTGTGAAAATTATTATTTTTATTAAGTTTGTGTAGAGTCATTTGGACATCTCTTGATCCATCAGTTACTTTTATCCCAAAAGTGACAGAGGATCTAAAACATTCCAAAAATAAAATTTAAATTTTGTCTAATATAGGAGAGTCCTATTTCTTTGTAGTTCCGGATAATAAATATCATCATCATACCATTTATAGTGAACTTCTAACTTCATTTTTAGTAAACAACAATGTATTGCTTGCTGACTTAAACTTTGAGAGACTATAATTTTTTGCTCTAATTGAATTACGGGATACACAATAAATCAAATTGAGAATCTCTGAATGAATTTTGATTTAATATATTGTACGTTCTGTTGTTCAATCTTAATCAAAAGTTATGGTCACTCATCTTGTTGTTGATCTGTATGTTGTTGATTTAAGAAACCATCAACAATGTGTTGTTATGAGTCTTCATGATGTAGATATTAAGAAACCAACAATAATGTATTACTGATTTTAAAAACCAACAACATGTTATTCATAATATTTTATTATTGTTGTTGTCTACATCATTGTATTGATGTATACTGTTAATTGTTTATTTATCTAAATTATTATACTCTTCTTGTGTGTTGTTGTTATAGGGTGTTGTTATTATAAAACTTAATAAAATTGTTGTTGCTATTATTGTAATAATTTTATGGTATGACAGTTGTAAATTGATGTTTTTATAGTATGAAAATTATTTTTTTATTAAGTTTGTCTAGAGTCATTTGGACATCTCTAGATCCATCAGTCACTTTTATCCCAAAAGTGACAGAGGATCTAAAACATTCTAAAATTAAAATTTTAATTTTGTCTAACATTGGGGAGTCCTATTTCTTTGTAGTGCCGGATAATAAATATCACCATCATACCATTTATAGTGAACTTCTAACTTCATGTCTAGTAAACAACAATGTGTTGTTGACTTAAACTTTGAGAGACTATAATTTTTTACTCTAATTGAATCACGGGACACACAATAAATCAAATTGAGAATCTCTGAATGGATTTTGATTTAATATATTGTGCGTTCTGTGGTTCAGTCTTAATCAAAAATTATGGCCGCTCATCTTGTTGTTGATCTTTATGTTGCTGATTTAAGAAACCAACAACAATGTGTTGTTTTGGGTTTTCATGTTGTAGATCTTAAGAAACCAACAATAATGTATTACTGATTTTAAAAACCAACAACATGTTGTTCATAATATTTTATTATTGTTGCTGTCTACATAATTGTATTGATATATACTGTTAATTGTTTATTTGTTTAAATTATTGTACTCTTCTTATGTGTTGTTGTAAGGTGTTGTTATTATAAAACTTAATAAAACTGTGTTCCTATTATTGTAATAATTTTATAGTTGTAAATTGATGTTTTTATAGTATGAAAATTATTTTTTTATTAAGTTTGTGTAGAGTCATTTGAACATCTCTCTGGGTAAGTACTTGCCTTAGCTTGCTTTCGCCTTCCTATTCTGATCATCGCTTTGCTGCAGTGGACACTATTGCCCGGGCATTTGTAATCAAGCATCTCCTGCTAAGTGCTTTGGAAATAAATCACAGAGGGTGAATAATCCTGAGCAAGCGGGGCATCTCATCCTCTGTTCTGACTACTCCCCGGATGGGCGTAGCTGCTACTACCTCTCATCCTTCCAGCCCTCCGGTGACACAACCAGTCCATTCTTCATTAGATACAACTCGATGAACTCCTCCTGATCCTCCTACTCGTCATCCCCTGACTTCAGAAAAGGAGTCAAATTCAGACGAGCAACCACTTGCGCGTCAGCCGAGGGGCAGACCTGCTGGAGCCTCCCCTGTAGTTGAAACCTCCTATGTGGTCCAAATACCCAGGCCGACTCCAGCTTCTACTCTAGCGCTAGGACCCCTGGGCGGCTCTACTATTCCTCCAAAAGCGATTCCCACCAGCTGCCCCAGTTGAGCCTTCCTCCTCTTGACCTTCTGCTTCCTCAAGACGTGCTTCCGGCGGGACTACTCATGGATCCTCCAGGTCCCGGATATTTTGATTTCACACCTCTACGCCTTCCGAACGGGGGCTACATCATGACCCCCCCCCCCAGTTCTTCATGTGGGCACAATTTTGTTGTGGGGAAAGCTAGGGGATGTTTGGGAGGAGTTTATGGAGTGGACAGATGTCATCCCACTTCCCACCCAAGCAGACATATTTTTTGAAGATGCTACCGTGGTAAGCCCTCACCCTCCTGTATTAGTCTTCTCTTTTGATTTTGGCTAACCTTTTCCATTGCCAGTTCTTTGCCACGGTGTTACACTTAATCTAGGAAGCCATAGACGTGTATCAATAGAACAAAATCTTTAAGGACCGCATTGAGGACCTGAAATCCCATCCTTCTAACTCCATCCCAACAGTGCGCCAACTATAGGTGGAGGTGGAGTCTTTGAAGAAACTAAATGTAGCCTAGGAACAAATCCTTAGTGAGGCCTTACTAGCGACCAATGTTTTACAGGAGGATAAGAAGAAACTTGAAGCTCTCCACCAAATGACCAATGCCAAAAATCAAGCTAGCCCTCAAGGAGATGACACAGTCAGAGCTGGCCCGGCAAATTGCGACCCTAGATAGCTTCAAGCTCATGCATAAGCAGGAGATGGACCTCTTGAATAATGAGCTTAATTCCAAAGACCTGATCCTTATGGACTATCAAAAGGGTTTGGAATCCCAGACTACCGAGCTGGGCTCCTTATAGACGGAGCTATCTCAAGCCCGAGCTGCCTTGTCCAACTCTGTCATCGCCTTAGAAGCTTATAAGGTAGGGAGAGCGATTGTCTTCGGACAAGCTGAGAAGAATTCCTGTGTTCTTCAAAGTTTGTCTCCCAAGTAGGAGATCGCTTTCTCAGGTCGCTCACGTATGGAGCAATAGGAGCAGCCAACATCTCAGAGAAGGAGAGTACCTGTCATCTCACCCTCCAGCAGATTTCCTAGACCATCATCGGATCATCAAAGAAATGGCCGATGATGGTTTTTCAGAGTTCAAGTAACTTCTTGTCTACCACATTTGTTGTTTCATTTTTCTTTTACTTCCTTTGTTTATAAAGGCTTATTCTAGTTCTTTTATCCTCGTTCTTTATTCCTGCTTCACGACTCTCTTCAAGCTAGATTTCGTTGTAGGAGTACCTTCGGGTTATTACGTGCTCAACGAGAGGAACTCCTTATGCTGAGAGCCACAAGAGCTAATCGTGAATGGGAGTTTTAGATCCTCGCCTGAGTGAGCTTGGGTGATTAGGCGAGGTCTGGAAGAGCTCTACTTGGGGCTTGTACAAGGAGAAAGGGCATAAAAGACTTAAGCATAATCTTGGCCGAGTTTACCTGACCGGGTGCTTTGTGCATATGCATGTAGTACTCATTCCCCGACTGTGGATCTTTCTCTTAAACAACTGTTAGAACAAAGAGTAATATTTTCAGACACGATAAGGATGAAGGTAATTAGAATTCTATGGGTAGTCCAACTTTCTACCCTAAGCGTCCTGTAGGTAATAGGCACCAGACGCTAGTTTTTTAATGACTTTATAAGGGTTGTCCCACTGAGGTGCTAACTTAGTTACCACTCTTACCGGTCTGATCCTTTTCCATACCAAATTTCCTTCTCCAAAGAAGTGGGGGATCACCTTCTTATAATAGTTTTGTCGCATCTGTTGTTGGTACGCGGTTAACCGGGTGACCGTCCTCTCGAGGGTTTCACTGATAAGATCCAGCTCTAAAAGTCATCGCTCGGTATTCTCAGGGTCATATAATAACCGTCGGATGGATGGAACCCCGACCTTGACTAACATGACTGCTTCGTTATCGTAGACGAGATGAAAGGGAGTAAGCCCTGTACTTTCTCATGGTGTCATTCGGTATGCCCAAAGGATGCTAGAAAGCTCTTCCACCCAATTGTCGCCCACGTGGTCCAACTTGACCTTCAACCCCCTGACTATCTCTCTTTTACTAATCTCAGTATGTCCATTACTCTGAGGATATGCCATGGAAGTGAAGGCCTGGGTGATACTAAACCCCTGACACCATTCTTGGAGCTTGTGCCCTTGAAACGGCCTCCCATTGTCGGAGACCAATTTATATGGGATTCTGAATCGACATAAGATATTCTTCCATAGGAACTGGATAACATCTCCTTCCGTTATCCTGGCTAGGGTCTCTGCCTCCACCCACTTGGAGAAGTAATCCACCGCAATGAGTAAAAATCGTCTTTACCCGGGAGGCATAGGGAAAGGTTCCACGATGTCCATACCCCATTGGTCAAAGGGACAAAAGACTATTAAGGTCTTCAAAATCTTAGTCGATCGATGGATCAGGTTCTGATGCTTTTGGCAAGAGAGGCAAGTGGCCACCAACCGTTAGGTATCTCTCTGCAAGATGGACAAAAAATACCTGATCAACAATACTTTGTGGGCTAGAGTCCTTCCTCCTACGTGACTACCGCAACATCCCTGGTGTTGAGATGCCTACAGTCCTGCTAAAAGTGCCTCATATTCTGCCTCATTGTTAGTAGCTCTAAAGTTTAACCTAACAACTAGTTGCATGATATCTTCTTGAGGAGATATAAGAAGTATCCCCACTCTGCTTCCTTGTTGAGTAGACGATCCATCTACGTACTATTGGAGCAATCCCAATGGTTCGCGGGACCATGTGTTTTGGTGTTTGGGCAAAGGGTTTAAGTTAGGTTTACCCTCGTTATTTGATATGTGTACTTGAGTTGTGCAGGACTGCAGGTGACACATGTGACTCAGGTTGACGGCTTCGGGTCCGGTGAAGGATGGAGCATTCGAGGGACCATGGACGAGGCAGCGAGGACAAGGGCCGAGGGAAGCGACTTCGAGGCATACGCGAAGGATGACATTGGGACGAGCCGCGGGCTTGGATGCATCCGAGGGACGAGAGCCAAAGGAAGTAGGCTTGAAGGCAAGAGGTCAAGGCTGCAAAGAAGAGTCAAGTGAGTCGTGAGGGTCCGAGTGCGAGAGAAATGTACTCGGGATGGGAAACCCTAAGTTTAGGGTTGTACCAGTCGACTGGTACTGGAACCAGTCGACTGGTGGTGAGCACAGAAATGGCTGGGATCAGTCGACTGGTCATGAAACCAGTCGACTGGTAGATAGCCGTTGGAGTGCCGTTGGGCTGGCACTAGTCGACTGGTGCATGGACCAGTCGACTGGTAACGGGCAAATCAGCAAGGCTGATTTCCCCAAGCTCTATAAGAAGGAGCTTGGTATGGCCGGCCAAGGCGACAAAATTAGACTTGGTTAAGGTCTAATTAGTAGTATACAAGTGCTCAAGTGTTTGTGGAATCCAAGAGGTCTTGGTGTGTTGTGGTGAGGTTTCTCCACCCACAAGGAGCGACTTGAGATAGCCGGAGTTTCCGGGGGCTAATCCACCGAAGGATCGGGATCGTCCACCTTACAGACAGCCGTGGAGTAGGAGCATCATCTCCGAACCACGTTACATCGACGTGCATTGGTTTGCTTGTTCTTTTCTTTGTCTTGTATTTAGTTTAGCTTGTTTGTTTTTATTTGTATTCCGCTGCGCAAGCTAACAATAGTGTAGGAAGCGAGATTTGGGGGTGCCGTCTATCCAACCCCCCTTCAAGCCGGCCACCGATCCTCCAACAAGTGGTATCAGAGCGAGGCCGCTCTCCGTCGGACTAACCGCCGAGGAAGCAAAGATGACCGGCTTGATAGATCCGCCAAAGTTCGAAGGAGGAAGCTTATGGGACATCACCTTTTGGATGGTGAAGATGAAGAACTTCTTCGAGACGGATTGGGACACAATGATGGTGGTGGAAGAGCCATTTGAAGTCCCTAAAGACAAGAAAGGGAAGAAGCTCCGACCACGACATTGGACCGAGGAGCAAACCACACGATCGGAGGCAAATTCAAAGGTAATATCAATATTGATTGAAATTTTGCCTTCTAATGTGATAAATCGCGTAGGTGAATACAAGAACGCCCATAAATTATGGAGCAAAGTGAAGAAATTTCCATGGGAGGAATTCATTCCTACACAAGAAGAAAGAAAATCCGAAGAAAGTGATGAAGTGGTCCAAGAGGAGAAGAAGGACCAATCGGATGTGGAGCCCAAGGAGATGGGCTTAGAAGCTCAAGAAGAGGAGGTGGAGCAAATGGAAGTTGAGCCATGCTCAAGATCCGAGGAGGAGAAGGAAGATGAAGCATCATCAAAATCCTCAAGGGTTGAAGAAGAATCCAAGACGTATGAAGAAGAGGTCTTGGAGGTCAACCTAGTGAGCACTGTTGGTGCGGGAAGCATCCGACGATCGAACCTAAGTTTTGATAATGGCAAAGGATTCAAAGTTAAGGTGCTTTGTTATCTGACAGCTTTTGCTGAGTGTTTCAGGAAAGTCCTAACTGCGGTTAGGCAAGGTAAAACCCTAGAGGGTGGTAACCCTAGGTCATAGGGGGTGGTAACCCTATGCAGAAAGTCTTGGCAGGTCGATGGCTTCAGGCAAAAGTCCTAGGGGTGGTAACCCTAGGTGGAAAGTCCTGGTGTCGCGAACCAGGTGAAAGTCTGAACTGGCCGGTGAAGCGGATGTTCAGCAGAAAGTCCGGAAGCATCGAGTGCCGAGCAAAAGTCCAGTCGATCTGGAGGATCGACAGCAAGTAAATCTCCGAGTGGAGTAGGTGAGGACGCCTCCCGTAGAGTAGGCGTCTGGTCGACCTAGGGTTTCCGGTAGGAAACCCGAAGTCAGACCCGAGTTCGAATCTGTCAAAACTTTTATTATTATCATTCATTATGTTTCGTGCTAACTTTGTTTTGCGGGGTATATGTTTGGGACTAACACATTTTGCGAGAACAAAGGAGCAAGTTACAACTCGGATGAACAGTGCCCTCCATGGAGCTTGAGGCGCCTCGGGTGCGAGCCAGCAGACTGGAGGCGCCTTGAATGGAGTTCAAGGCGCCTTGACCGGAGGTTGAAGGTGCCTTGGATAGGCTGAAGGCGCCTTGAACCAGATAGAGTTCGACCAGGTCCGTGCTGATCCACGCGGGTGACTCGGCTCGTTCAAGGCGCCTTGGTGAACAGTATAAGGCGCCTTGAACCCCCTTTATAAGGGGTCTCGACCAGCAGCTTCAAATAACAACTTTCAAGTGATCTTACTGCTACAAGCTGCTCACGAGACGATTCCAAAGTGCTGTTGCGAGACATCGACGACCCGGAGCTCTGAATCTTCAGATTACGATATTGTCGTCGGTATAACTGTATTCTTTTTAATACTTAACTGTAATACTTGTACTCTTGTCGAGCTTATAGTTGTTGCCCACGGAAAGCGATCAAGGATCGCGGGCCTTCGAGTAGGAGTCGTCACAGGCTCCGAACGAAGTAAAAATCCCTTGTCTCTCTGTGTTATTTTATTCCGCTGCATTAACTCTTACGTTTTACGATTCCGATAATCGAACGATTATAGCCACGAGCGCTATTCACCCCCCTCTAGCGCGTCTCGATCCAACAATTGGTATCGTGCGGTCCTTTGAATTGGTGTCAACCACTCAAAAAAAAATTGCTTTTTTGTTTTGAGTCGAATTAGAATTTAGCCTTATAGCTATATTCTAATTTTTGTTTCCCTCGAATCGACTTTTGCTCGAAGTAGGTGCAACACCACTCGAGTTCATTTTTATTATTCTTTATTCCAACACTACTAATCCAAGACTTAGTCTTGGAACATATTCTGTTGTTTTCTTTTGTTACATATTATAAATGGCCCAACAAGAGGGTTTCAGCACTGTACGTCCCCCGCTATTCTCCGGAGAGGATTTTGGCTACTGGAAGGGAAGAATGGAAACGTATCTAAAGATACAATTCGAAACGTGGATGATCATAAAGACGGGACTTCAGCTGCCATCCGATGACGACGGCAAAACTACACCCTGCGAGAAGTGGGACGCCTCTTTAATAAAAAAGGTGGAAGCCGACGCCAAAGCTACCTGCACCCTCCAGTGCGGCCTTACCAAGGAAGAGCTCAACAGGGTCGGCCCGTTCTCCTCTGCAAAGGAGCTCTGGGAAAAGCTAATCGAACTCCACGAAGGCACTGACGACACCAAGGTAAGTAAAAGAGATCTTTTACTTAATAAATTATATAATCTAAAAATGCAGGAAGGCGAAACGGCGAGTTCTCTTCACGCGAGAATACAAGACATCCTTAACTCTCTTCACGGAATTGGCCAGAAGATAGAAAATCGGGACGTAATAAGGTATGCCCTAAACTCGTTTCCAAGGAATACATTGTGGGCATCAATGGTAGATGCCTACAAAGTTTCCAAGGATTTATCTTCTTTAAAACTAGATGAACTTTTTAGTGAATTTGAACTTCATGAGCAGACTAATGCACAACCAACCGAGAAAGGTATTGCGTTGGTTGCAGGTACAAGCCGAACCCGGGAACCGAGACCACGACGGAGAACCGAACCAACATCGGAAGCTGAACCAGACTCTGACGATGAAGAAGGTGACATTACAACCGAGCTGGTAAACCTCGTGAAGAAGCTCTACAAGACGAAAGGATTCGACAAAAGAGATCTAAAGAAGGCAGTAAAATCAAAGGAAGGCCCACAAAATACAAAGATGAAGTTTGAAGTTACATGCTACGGGTGTAACCAAAGAGGGCACATCAAATCCAACTGCCCTAACCTGAAGGAGGTCAAAAAGCAAAGAAGGAAAAAGGTCCTTAAGGCAACATGGGACGAATCTTCATCGGAGGACGACGACGACGAGCTCGAACAAACGAGTCTACTCGCATTAATGGCCCGGGACCAAGTCGTCGAATACGGATGCGAGAGCGAGTCTGAGGCAGAGTCCGAGCAAAGCCACGGATCCGTATCCGTTTCCGAAGGACCAGACCCCACTGTAAGTATCTCCCGGTTGAACATTTTAGTTAGCTATTTATTGCGCAAATTAGCTAAGTCAAACCTGAAAGTTAAGTCACTTCTAAAGGAAGTAAGTGTCCTTAAAGAAGTGGCTAACACCAAACCCTTACCTGACCAGAGTCAGACTGAATTTCCAACTCAAGTTCAAAAACTTGAGGAAGAAAATTCAAGTCTAACAAATCAGGTTAAAGATTTAGAAAATACCTTAGAATGGTTTACTTTGGGCTCCAAGAATTTGAACTTGATTCTTGGGACACAAAGAGCCGTCTACAACAGAACTGGGCTGGGATACAAAAGTAAATATAGATCTTATTTATCATTAATAAACAAACAAAGTATTAAATCAGTCCAAGCATGGGTCTCCAAGTCTAACTTGGTCAATCAAGTTGGACTTGGCCAATACTGGGTTCCGAAGGATCAAATATACTACCTCGATAGACCATATCGAGGCCATGATCCAGGGGGAGCAAAAAGAAAAACAATCCTAAAAATTTAAAATTCTAAATTCTAAATTGAAATTAAAATTAAATTCAAAATTCAAAATTAAATTCAAAATTCAAAATTAAAATCAACTTCAAAAATTTAAAATTAAAATTAAATTCAAAATTCGAAATTAAAATTAAATTCAAAATTCAAAATTCAAAATTAAAATTAGAAATAAAATTCAAAATTCGAAATTAAAATTAAAATTAAAATCAACTTCAAAATTTAAAATTAAAATTAAATTCAAAATTCGAAATTAAAATTAAAATTAAAATTAAAGTCAAAATTCAAAATTAAAATCAACTTCAAAATTTAAAATTAAGTTATAAATTCAAGATTCGAAATTAAATTAAAACTCAAAATAAAGATGGAGGATCCAGACTCGCTGGCACCCCCAACTAAACTACCCGGCAGGGTAACTGAACCTAATCTACCCGAAATGGGTAAAACAAGAGTAGATTACCCGGCAGGGTAATTAAGGTTAGATTAAAAATGACTAAGGTTAACTTGAACCACAGTACTGGTGAAGTTTTTGGATGATAGTACGTTAGGGAAGCTTGGGCATCGCATGTCTAGGAAGATATGGCTTCGACCTGGTGCATTTGGCCAAGTGGAACTGACCGAAGCTACCCTTAAATGGATCCTGACTAGTTAGACCAAGGATTGGGATTAAGTTCAATGGGTAGGACTATTTGAAAAATCTCGAAGGCACGGTTACTTTAATGAGCTCCTTGTGGCTCACCATAGCCCAGAAGTTTATCCAAAGAATGCTTACTTGTTGAACCCAAAGCCAAACCTGAATCTAACACAAAATTAAACCAGACCCTTAAATTAAACAATAATTCATCTCACAGCAATTATAGGATTCCCTGATTGACAATCTAGATCAGGTGAGATGACTAAGAAATTAAATTTCAAAATTATTTTAAAAAACTTAAATTTCAAAATTATTTTAAAAACTTAAATTTCAAAATTTAAAAAAAAAAAACTTAAATTTCAAAATTATTTTAAAAACTTAAATTTCAAAATTATTTTAAAAACTTAAATTTCAAAATTATTTTTCAAAATTATTTTAAAAACTTAAATTTCAAAATTATTTTAAAAATTTAAATTTCAAAATTATTTTAAAAACTTAAATTTCAAAATTATTTTAAAAAACTTAAATTTCAAAATTATTTTAAAAATTTAAATTTCAAAATTATTTTAAAAACTTAAATTTCAAAATTATTTTAAAAACTTAAAATTCAAAATTATTTTTCAAAATTATTTTAAAAACTTAAATTTCAAAATTATTTTAAAAACTTAAATTTCAAAATTATTTTAAAAACTTAAAATTCAAAATTATATTTCAAAATTATTTTAAAAACTTAAATTTCAAAATTATTTTAAAAACTTAAATTTCAAAATTATTTTAAAAAACTTAAATTTCAAAATTATTTTAAAAAACTTAAATTTCAAAATTATTTTAAAAAACTTAAATTTCAAAATTATTTTAAAAAACTTAAATTTCAAAATTATTTTAAAAATTTAAATTTCAAAATTATTTTAAAAACTTAAATTTCAAAATTATTTTAAAAACTTAAATTTTAAAATTAAAAAAAAAAAAAAACTTAAATTTCAAAATTATTTTAAAAACTTAAATTTCAAAATTATTTTAAAAACTTAAATTTCAAAATTATTTTAAAAAACTTAAATTTCAAAATTATTTTAAAAATTTAAATTTCAAAATTATTTTAAAAACTTAAATTTCAAAATTATTTTAAAAACTTAAATTTCAAAATTATTTTAAAAACTTAAATTTCAAAATTATTTTAAAAACTTAAATTTCAAAATTATTTTAAAATTTTAAATTTCAAAATTATTTTAAAATTTTAAATTTCAAAATTATTTTAAAAACTTAAATTTCAAAATTATTTTAAAAACTTAAATTTCAAAAAATTTTTTAAAAAAAACTTAAATTTCAAACTTTTTTTAAAAACTTAAATTTCAAAATTATTTTTCAAAATTATTTTAAAAACTTAAATTTCAAAATTATTTTTCAAAATTATTTTAAAAACTTAAATTTCAAAATTATTTTAAAAATTTAAATTTCAAATTATTTTAAAAAAACTTAAATTTCAAAATTATTTTAAAAATTTAAATTTCAAAATTATTTTAAAAAACTTAAATTTCAAAATTATTTTAAAAACTTAAATTTCAAAATTATTTTAAAAAACTTAAATTTCAAAATTATTTTAAAAACTTAAATTTCAAAATTATTTTAAAAACTTAAATTTCAAAATTATTTTAAAACTAAATTTCAAAATTATTTTAAAAACTTAAATTTCAAAATTATTTTAAAAACTTAAATTTCAAAATTATTTTAAAAACTTAAATTTCAAAATTATTTTAAAACTAAATTTCAAAATTATTTTAAAAAACTCAAATTTCAAAATTATTTTAAAAACTTAAATTTCAAAACTATTTTAAAAACTTAAATTTCAAAATTATTTTAAAACTAAATTTCAAAATTATTTTAAAAAACTCAAATTTCAAAATCATTTTAAAAACTTAAATTTCAAAATTATTTTAAAATTAAATTTCAAAATTATTTTTTTTAAAAAAAAAAAACTTAAGTTTCAATTTTTTGCTTAAGCATGATTGTACTTTAAGGTTCTAATCAAATTACTTTACCTGATTATTTTAAGGCTCTGATACTTAATCAAATTAAACTCAATAATTTAATTTGACTCATGCTTGGACTAGAAAACAAACTACTGCTACTCCCTCTGTCCTAAAACTAAATATTTTTCTTTAATATCAAACTTTCTTCAAAATGAGTATTCAAAACTTAATTACAGTTTTTCAAAAAAAAAAAAAAAAAAAAAAACTTGTCCATGTAATTGAGTATTCAAATATTTTCAAATCTAGTCAACTTTTTATGACGTTTTAAAGTTATTTTTTTTCAAGTGACCTCATATTTTCATTCAAGTGACCTCATATTTTATAACTTCTAAGCAAATCCTTTTATTGAAAATTTTTCTTCAGAAAAATACAAATCTACTTCCAAACTGGTTTGTTTTTGATATATGGTAAAGGGGGAGAGTAGGTAAATTAAAGTTAAAGGAAAATTCAAAGTATTTAATAAAAGGAGGGCTTTTATTAAGGGGGAGTCTAATATTACAAAGTTAAAAGTTTCTAGCTTAACTGTTATTGCATTTGAAGTTTATTTACTTAAGCTTGGTTAACTTTATGCAGTTATTACATATGTTGTTTTTCTTAACTTTGAATTACGTGTTGCCATAATCAAAAAGGGGGAGATTGTTGGTGCGGGAAGCATCCGACGATCGAACCTAAGTTTTGATAATGGCAAAGGATTCAAAGTTAAGGTGCTTTGTTATCTGACAGCTTTTGCTGAGTGTTTCAGGAAAGTCCTAACTGCGGTTAGGCAAGGTAAAACCCTAGAGGGTGGTAACCCTAAGTCATAGGGGGTGGTAACCCTATGCGGAAAGTCTTGGCAGGTCGATGGCTTCAGGCAAAAGTCCTAGGGGGTGGTAACCCTAGGTGTAAAGTCCTGATGTCGCGAGTCTGAACTGTCCGAAGCGGATGTTCACAGAAAGTCCGAAGCATCGAGTGCCGAGCAAAAGTCCAGTCGATCGGAGGATGGCATCAAGTAAATCTCCCGAGTGGAGTAGGTAAGGACGCGCCCCGTAGAGGGAACAGAGGCGTCGGGTCGACCTAGGGTTTCCGGTAGGAAACCCAAAGTCAGATGACTTGTCAAAACTTTTATTATTATCATTCATTATGTTTCCGTGTTAACTTTGTTTTGCGGGTATGTGTTTGGGACTAACACATTTTGCAGGAACAAAGGAGCAAGTGGCACCTCCATGGAGCTTGGAGGCGCCTCGGGTGCGAGTAGGAAAAGGCCGCGCAGCAGACTGGAGGCGCCTTGAATGGAGTTCAAGGCGCCTTGACGGAGGTTGAAGGCCTTGGATAGGTCAAGGCGCCTTGAACCAGATAGAGTTCGACCAGGTCCGTGCTGATCCACGCGGGTGACTCGGCTCGCTCAAGGCGCCTTGGTGACAGTATAAGGCGCCTTGAACCCCTTTATAAGGGTCTCGACCAGCAGCTTCAAATAACAACTTTCAAGTGATCTTATCGCTACAAGCTGCTCACGAGACGATTCTAAAGTGCTGTTGCAGTCGCCGAGCTCCGAATCTTCAGATTACGATATTGTCGTCGGTATAACTGTATTCTTTTTAATACTTAACTGTAATACTTGTACTCTTGTCGAGCTTATAGTTGTTGCCCACGGAAAGCGATCAAGGATCGCGGGCCTTCGAGTAGGAGTCGTCACAGGCTCCGAACGAAGTAAAAATCCCTTGTCTCTCTGTGTTATTTTATTCCGCTGCATTAACTCTTACGTTTTACGATTCCGATAATCGAACGATTATAGCCACGAGCGCTATTCACCCCCCTCTAGCGCGTTTCGATCCAACAAGCACTTCCACCGAAGTCAAGTCAAAGGACCATATCATTTGCTTCGGTTGCAATGAAAAAGGGCACTACAAGAGTAGATGTCCTATGGGTAAGAAAGAGGTAAATTCTAAACCCATTCAAGTTGATTTGAATACTAATGTGGGTTGTAGAAATGATGATGCCAAGAAGAAGAAGGAGAAGAAGCACATTAGATGCTTCACTTGTGGTGAAATAGGGCACTACCACACCAAATGCCCAAAGAAGAAAGAGCTCAAGAAGTTGGCGCATTTGAAGATGTGGGAAAAGAAGTGGAGGAAGAATGGAGGCTCGAGTCAAGGGGGAGCTCCAAAGGTAAAGGGTAAGGTAAACCCTAGTTTAAATTTGAAGACAAATTTAAATTCCTCCATGCATGCTAGGAATAATGTTAATCATTATATGCCCATGCAAAATTTTGGATTTAAGTATCATGATAGGAATAGGGTTAATGTAGATCAAAACCCTAGGAGGCCAATTCATGAAAAACCTAGGAATGGTAGACCTAAGGAGGCCCAAGGCATTAATCCCAAGAAGGGGAGACATATGCCTAGAAAGGGTAGGTCTAGGAATGTCCAAGGTGGACATGTTGACTCTAGGTTTAGGAACCTAGAAAGGGAGAATCAAGCTTTGAAGGCAAAGCTTGATGGTTTAGAGAAATTCCTTAAGAGATTCACTATTGGATCTAAAGGATTAAATATGGTGTTGGGTAGTCAAAAACCCAACAATGATAGATCGGGCTTGGGATACCGATCTAGTCCCTCCAAGGCCAAAAGGAGACCATGTGCTAGGTTGACACATGATAAGGGCTAGGGAGAGTCATCCAAGGGCAATAAAAAGAAATATGCTAGGGTTGCATATGATTATGGCAAGGATGATGTATCCAAGGTCAAGAAGATAAGGAGATCTTCTAAGGGACATCATTGTGGTATAGCCACAATAGATGAGTCACCTAGGGAGGTGGCTAAGGTTAAGAGCTCTAGGGGGAGTTCAAAGAGTCAAATTGGGACCCATGAGCAATGGATCTCAGGTGGGTTCTACTTGGGGGTCTAGAGGAGCCATGGAGTGTGCCAAATGGTTTAGAGACGGATTTGAGTCTCAAACCTAGGGATTTGGCACACATGGATTATGTTTTATGCAAGGAAATATGACATTGGGGTCATTTTGCATGATAATTGGTTTTAGATGTATAGATGCCATATAAACCAATGCTATGGATGCATTGTGGGTTGGTATGGGCAAATACATCAAAAGGAAGCCAAAACTAGGACTTTAGGTCAAGGTTCAATTGAACCATTTAGCTAGTTTTGGATTTTGTGTAAATCTTGGGATTGGTAATAGATACATTTTTTAATGTATTTTTCCCAAGTAGACAAGGGTACAATAGACCTCTCCACAAAATTTGGGAATTTTTGGAGGTCTAGGGAATTACTGGTGCATTTCTGAAGTTGGCCTGAAAAGGTTGATTTTTTCAGAAATAGGGTACCAGTCGACTGGTGCAGATACCAGTCGACTGGTAACAATGTTTTTGAGCACAGAATGGTTCTGTAAGCTCATTTTAACGAGGGCAGTCGACTGGCACGTGGGGCAGTCGACTGATACCAGCCTGAAAGTGTTTTTCAGCGATGTTCTTGACCATGTCAACTCGTTTAGATGTATGGGATCCAAGGGGGATTAATACATGAGTTTAGGGTCAGTTTGGATGATAAGTTTTCAACAATTGGGATATTGTTGGAGAACTTTTTGGATGTTAGGCAAAGGGGGAGAAGTAAGGTTTAAATTGGGAAAACCTTAAGTGCCTTTGCGTAGGGGGAGCCTTGGGATAGGTTCTTAAAAAGCCCTGTGATAAAATCCTAGCTCAATAGGGAGCTTAGGTGTAGGGGGAGCCTTAATGATAGGTTTCAATGCATGTTTGCATTTTGTTTCGGCGGTTGCCAAGTGTGTAGCCTTGGCAACGTAAGTCCATTCGGCGGTTGTCAAGTGTGTAGCCTTGGCAACGTAAGTCCATTCGGCGGAGTAAGTCCAAGTGTGTAGCCTTGGCAACGTAAGTCCATACGGCGGTTGCCAAGTGTGTAGCCTTGGCAACGTAAGTCCATTCGGCGGTTGTCAAGTGTGTAGCCTTGGCAACGTAAGTCCATTTGGCGGTGTAAGTCCAAGTGTGTAGCCTTGGCATCGTAAGTCCATTTGTTTTAGCATGTTTATTTGCTATATGTTTTCCCTAACTTAAACGTATTGCCAAACACCAAAAAGGGGGAGATTGTTGGAGCAATCCCAATGGTTCGCGGGACCATGTGTTTTGGTGTTTGGGCAAAGGGTTTAAGTTAGGTTTACCCTCGTTATTTGATATGTGTACTTGAGTTGTGCAGGACTGCAGGTGACACATGTGACTCAGGTTGACGGCTTCGGGTCCGGTGAAGGATGGAGCATCCGAGGGACCATGGACGAGGCAGCGAGGACAAGGGCCGAGGGAAGCGACTTCGAGGCATACGCGAAGGATGTCATTAGGACGAGCCGCGGGCTTGGATGCATCCGAGGGACGAGAGCCAAAGGAAGTAGGCTTGAAGGCAAGAGGTCAAGGCTGCAAAGAAGAGTCAAGTGAGTCGTGAGGGTCCGAGTGCGAGAGAAATGTACTCGGGATGGGAAACCCTACCAGTCGACTGGTACTGGAACCAGTCGACTGGTGGTGAGCACAGAAGCTTTCTGTGCCTGAAATGGCTGGGATCAGTCGACTAGTCATGGGACCAGTCGACTGGTAGATAGCCGTTGGAGTGCCATTGGGCTGGCACCAGTTGACTGGTGCATGGACCAGTCGACTGGTAACGGGCAAATCAGCAAGGCTGATTTCCCCAAGCTCTATAAGAAGGAGCTTGGTATGGCCGGCCAAGGCGACGAAATTAGACTTGGTTAAGGTCTAATTAGTAGTCTACAAGTGCTCAAGTGTTTGTGGAATCCAAGAGGTCTTGGTGTGTTGTGGTGAGGTTTCTCCACCCACAAGGAGCGACTTGAGATAGCCGGAGTTTCCGGGGGCTAATCCACCGAAGGATCGGGATCGTCCACCTCACGGACAGCCGTGGAGTAGGAGCATCATCTCCGAACCACGTTACATCGACGTGCATTGGTTTGCTTGTTCTTTTCTTTGTCTTGTATTTAGTTTAGCTTGTTTGTTTTTATTTGTATTCCGCTGCGCAAGCTAACAATAGTGTAGGAAGCGAGATTTGGGGGTGCCGTCTATCCAACCCCCCTTCAAGCCGACCACCGATCCTCCAACACGTATATCTTCCATGTCTCCTCAGAATCATGCTGATGGATTTCCATCAGAAAGTTGGCCAAGGCTTGTGCCTTGATCGTTGTTCTTGGCTGATACTGTATATCATACTCTCCCAGCTCGGTTGCCCATTTGATGAGACGACCGACTATCTCAATGTTGGTAAGGGTCTTCCCCATGGTACTATTGGTCAGTACAGTAATTGGGTGTGCTAGAAAATAAGGTCTTAGGTGGCGAGCCATGATAACCAACCCATAAACTAACTTTTCTAAGGTCGTGTATTGAGACTTGACCCATTTTAATAGATGGCTGAAGAAATATACTGGTCGTTGTACATCATCTTGCTCTTTCACTAGAACTACCCCCACGACCTCAAGGGTAGCTGATAAATACACCAAGAGCGGCTCCCTAGTAATAGGTTTAAACAATGAGTTCATGGTCTCCAGGTGCTGCTTCAGTTCCTTAAAAGCTTTACTGCATTCTTCGTCCCACTGAAACTTGGCAGCTCTTCGGAGCACCTTAAAGAAGGGGAGCACTTGATCTTCAGATCGAGTTATGAACCTGGAGAGTGCCATGATTCTGCCCACCAGCTTATGGGCTTTCTTTAGATTTTGAGGCGCCTACATGTCTCGGAGTGCCTGAACCTTCTCCGGGTCGGCTCCAACCCCCCGCTCAGTAACGAGGTATCCCATGAATTTTTCCTCTTGAGCTCCAAACAAGCACTTCAGTGGATTTAGCTTTAGTCCATACTGCTACAGTGTGTCGCACGTCTCCTCTATATTAGAAATCAAATTTATTATCACGGTGGACTTGATGAGGATGTCGTCCACGTAGACCTCCACATTTCGCCCTATCTACTCTCGGAAGATCTTGTCTATCATCCTCTGATAAGTATCTCCTATATTCCGTAGCCCAAATGGCATGAATGTATAATAGAAAGTACCGTCGACCGTGATGAAGCTAACTTTCTCCCGTTCTTCCCAGGCTAGAGGAATCTGGTGGTATCCTTGGTAAGCATAAAGTATGCAATCCTTTCGTAGCCTAAGGTTGAATCTACCATCTGATCGATCCTCGATAGTGGGTAGCAATATTTAGGGCTAGCTCAATTAAGATCCCGAAAGTCGATACAAATCCTTCACTTATTATTGGATTTGGACACTAGGACCACGTTAGAGAGCCAGCGTGGGAGTTGTATTTCTCTAACGTGTCTTGCTTTCAAGAGCTAATCAACTTTAGCTTGGATGATCTTATTTTGCTTGGTCGAGAAGTTTCTCTTCTTCTGCTTGATCGGCTGGGAATTAGGCAGGAGATGAAGCTTGTGCTCAACTACCTCAGGCTTGACTCCCGGCAGCTCCTTGGGGGACCAGGCGAAGACGCCCCTATTACACACCAAACATTTGACCTGAGCCGTCTTAATTTCGATCTGCAGGTCGCTTGATATGTGAGTGATGCTCTTGGGATGATTAGGATAAAGCTAGACCTCCACCTAGGGAATGAGTTCTTTGGCTATAGGAAGATGCTCCTCTTGGATGTTGTGGATTCCTCCATCCTAGGTTCTTTGAGCTTTGTATTCCTCGACCTTCACCATGTCGACATAACACCTGCGGGAGACCAGCTGCTCGCCTTTGACCTCCCCGACCTGATCTCCCATGGGGAATTTTATCTTTTGATGAAAGTTGGAGACTGTCGCTCAGAATTCGTGTAGGGCGGGTCTCCCTAAGATGACGTTGTAGGAGGATGGAGAATCTACTACAATGAAAGTGCTCCTCCGTGTCCTCACCAATGGTTCACTACCCAAAGATATAGCTAGCTTAATTTGACCCATTAGTCGCTCTTTATTGCTTGTGAACCAGTACGAGGTGGCTACGGATTGGAGCTCATTGGCATCGATCTGCATGCCCTCGAATGCATTTTTGAACAACACACTTACAGAGCTTCCGGTGTCAACAAAAACCCTGTCCACGCGACTGTTGGTAATGACGGCTTTGATTATGGGGGCATCATCATGAGGGAGCTCTACTCCCTCCAGGTCTTGCGGCCCGAAGCTGACTTCGAGCCCTACAGCTTATTCCCGACTGCACCCTACCGCTTGTATCTCTAAGTGGCGCTCATGGGACTTTCAAGCTCTGGTAGAGTCTCCATCAGTGGGCCATCTGGAGATCATGTTGATCTCCCTGATGATGATATTTCCCCTATTATCTTCCTTAGGGGATTCCATTGGCTCTTTGCTCCGGCCTGCCTGCTGAGTTCCTTGACCCCCGCTCTTGGGCAAGGATTTACTTGATTGCCTTGCAGCAGTAGGTGAGTTGGCCAACAACTTCTGAAGCTTGGGTTCGATCTCGGGTGGAGGCAGGCCCAGTTCGGCTGCCTGCTGAGAATCTCAGGTGAACTGGATATAATCTCCTGTAGAATGGGTGTGGAACCTATGGTAGGTGCAATAACGGGGCCCCCACTGACCGAGTCTAGGGGTTTGGATAGCTTCGACTCGTTGCACCACCCTAGATTCCTGACAGAGAGGAAATCCTGGTCGGGCATCCTTAGAGCGGGGAAAGGGTCAAGCGGGAGGTTGGGACGACCTTCTCTCTGACTTGTTGGCAAGAGCAGGTGCTTTGTCTACTTTCCTCCGGGTCGTCTGGGCTTCTTCTACATTAATGTACCTTGCTACCTTCCCAAACACCTCATCAAAATTCTTCACAGGCTCTCGAATGAGGGCTCAGAAGAAATCCCCTTCCACTAGACCATGGGAAAAGACGCTCATCAAGATCTCTGAGGTAGTTGATGGGACGTCCTGGGCTACCTGGTTGAAGCAATTTATGTAAGCCCTCAGGGGTTCTGCAGGCTCCTGCCTGAGGGAAAATAGTCAATGGTTAATCTTTTGATATTTTTGCTACTGGCGAAATGATGCAGGAAATCGTTCTTGAAATCCTAAAAGCAGGTGATGGATCTGATAGGCAATCTGTCGAACCACTTTTGTGTCGAGATAGACAGGGTGTTTAAAAACACCCGACACTTAATGACGTCGCTGTACTGGTGCAACAACACAGCATTCCAAAATTTGTAAAGGTGATCTTCTAGATCCTTGCTACTGTCATATTCTCCAATGACTGGGAGCTTATACCCCTTTGGCAGTTTCTCCTCAAGAACCCTTAAAGAGAAAGGTACTGGCAATTCCTCAAGCAACTCCTTCGGCTCCTCTCGGATAACTATGACTTTCCCCTTTTTTGAATCTCTGGGTGGGGAACTTTCGGCCGAGAAGGCCAAGTGCTGCTTCTTCTTGTTGTAATAATCTAGGTAGCAGTCACGATAGAAGGATCGGGGGAAATCCTCAAGTTGTTTCCTCTTAGACCCCATGTCTGAAGCATGGGTCTAGTCCTTTGAAACTGCAGGCAGCCTATGTGGTTGTGAAGCGGTGGTATGCCTTTCGGAAGTCGCTCGTCTCTTGGCTTCCTTGAACAGTTCGTACTCTTCGGCTGTCATGGTGACGTTGATCTTATCAGTATCCTTCATCATCACGTTCCAGAACAGGTGAAGGAGATTCTCACAGACAACGCTAAATTGATACTTGTTAATACCCTAAAATAATTTTGATGTGATCAACCAAGTCAGGTTACGTCCTGTTGGTTTTTAACCTCGTGTCTAAGTGTGCAGGAATTTAGGAGCATAAGAAGTCGAGTGAAAGACGTAGCTAGTGAGAAGGACGTCATGGGAGAGAGTCGACGGGCTCGGTGCATCCGAGGGATGAGGTGCTGCGGAAGAATACGCGGACGGACGAAAAGGAGGCGTGCGGCATTTCCGAGGGATGAGAAGCCGAAGCGGAAGATTGCTCGAAGGCTGGAAGTTGGGTTTGGGTGAGCCCTATTCCAGATGGCCGATATCACCCAAGCGAACGGAGCCGGAGCGGAAGACCTGAACCAAGGCTAGCTGAAGACCGGGATCAAAAGTCAATAGGATGTTGACTTTCTTGGTTAGGGCGCCCAGACCTAGTTAGGGCGCCCAGACTCGTCAGACTCCGGGCGCCCGAAACCCTTCCGGGTGCTCAGACCAGGATTTTTATCTGGATTGTGTCAAACATGATCCGTTACGATGGGGATAAAGTTTTATCCCCTTCCAGATGCCTGGAACCCTTCCAGACACCCCGACCAAAGCTATAAATACAACTCTGGTCCCAAAATCCTAGATAAAACACTTGAGAATACTTGTAAATAATTTCTTTTGTCTAGCTTCGTATTTTTTAGTATTTCAACTACTTTAGAGAGGCTTCTCCGCCTGAAGGAGAAATTAGTGCACTTTCCACTTCTTTGGATTAACAACTTCCCCGGTTATAATCAAATAATTCAGTGTGCCTGTTCCTTTTTAATTAGTCTTATATATTTTATGCAAGTGTTAGTTTTGATAAAGCTATAAAAGTTTGAGGAAGGTTTTTTTATTTTTCTTTATAGGGCTATTCACTCCCTAAAGTCGGCTGCCAAGGGTCCTAACAATCCTATCCGGAATCTAAGTCAGACAGAGGTCGGCGAAGATGGCGTTGGTGTTGACGAAGAGGCAACTTTGACGCACCCGGTTTATGCATGTTTGAAAAACAAACCCCCACGTGGAACTCCCTGATTTATAGTATGAGGACTGGTAGTACCTGAACTCTGCATACACTCAAACAAGCACCCAGAATGTTAAAGACCAGAAATCAGGGAAAAAGTCCCTGGTGCAGATCCTCCGACGCTCAAGTCAGGTTATTTTTCCCCAAAAGAACAGTGTACTAAAGAAAAAGAACTGTTGAAGACGAGTGCGTATATGTGGGTACCTACTCAAGGGAGATGACCTCCCTTTTTATATGACTGTGCGTACCTGCTCAAGTCTGACCGATGCCAGGGGATGTCGGGTGTTAGGGCCTGTTGGGTGAGAGAGGATGCACGACGATGTCTCATTGGTACAAGGAAGGTTCTATTCTCAGGGACTGACAGACTACTTAAATATTCCCTGGTGGATGACAGTTATTCTCTGACAGGAGGTTACGATTCTCTGACACTGTTATCACCTAGTGTTATCTGCCCCGCCTGGGTTTTAGCAGAAGGTCGCTCGGGCTGACCGCTCAGATGTGCTAGCATGATTGAGCCTTGATGAAGAGAATGAACTGTAGTGGGCCGCTCGGGTTTTGTCTAAAACTGTGGCGAAAAGGCTAGCTTTCACAATTTGACCGCTGGAGAGCCGGTCGAGAGCTATCTTAGCCAAGTACCCGGACCATCTATAAACCCTGAGCTGGGAAGATTTGATCAGTCGGGGGCAGGCTTAGGGCTAGTCCAAACCTTATCTTATGTCCCAGATATGAGGGCATGGCCTGACGGTGATTGACCAGGAATTATACGACTAGTGACGTGAGGTGGTTTAACTCTTATCCTTCCTTGACTGTTGATTGTCACATCTTCTTTGACTATTGACTGTCACGCCTCTTTGACTCTTGAGTGTCACGGTCTCTTGACTTCTGACTGTTACGTTTCCTTGACTCTTGACTATCATGTACTCTTGACTCCTAACTGCCTGACCTCTTTGGGCCCTCATTTATACACCGTGTCACTTGGGATCACCATCCTTGGTAGCTGCTGGTCTTATAGTTGCTAATGATGCTACTCTGACATTCTACTCACCTATATTCTTTTTTCTCCTTTTCAATTCTGGAGATGCAATTGCAGTTGAAGATGAAGTTGTGGTGGTTAATAGTATTGTTCTGCCAAACAAAACCCTTAACGTCAGTATTCAAGAAGAAATCATTCTATGATAACTTATTTTTACTTATGCTGGTTCTGAGGCTAAATTCGTCTTTGTAAGATCTATTGTCACTAGTGTTTTACCGAAGGAGAAATAACTGAAACAGGAATACTTCCAGCGAGTTTTCATGTGTACCATTGTATTTAATATCATGAATGCAATAATAAGCACTTCTTAGATTGCTGTTTTTCTCTCATACAAGTCCAGCAAGATCGATCGTTCATTAGCGTGCAATAATCTTGCAATTGTAAGATTAATCGACAAGTTCCGAACTTAATAAATAGGCTAGCTGAGCTAGGTTTTCACGTGAAGTATATGAGATTGTCTATGGCATTTCCAGCCCTTGAAAGTTGGTTTAAAGCTCACTTTAACATACAACAGGCCAGTCAATATGGCCAATAATTGAAGGGGCACTAGATCAGGAACATTTAGATTAAGGTTTAATTAGTGTTGCCTAATGTCTCAACCTTATTAAGCAAACATTAATTAACACAAGAGGCCTTGTTGGGACTCTTGACAAGAACCAGGGATCAAATCCAGTATAGTTTTTGAAGTATATATAGCCAGCGACTCATGCGAAGCAAACAGGAGTAGAGACAAAAGAGAGCCTACACAATGCACATCAACACATGGCTATGACTCATGTCATGTACGCTTTGCTGTGTACATGCCTACATTGTTTATCGAACAATCTCGATCGCCATAACACATGCATGACCATTGGCGTGGAGTTAATGATGCATGCTATTTTATACTAATCAGACAACCGATAGGCCCTTAAGGGGAATCTGTTTAGGCTTAGCCAGGAAAAAAAAAAGTGAGTTTGGAGGCACATGAGCTGTTTAGGCTGACAAAAAGCGGACATGAAATCTTTCAATTTTTTTTTTCCTGAACGTAATTTTAATTTCAGCTAAATCTTAAAAATTTATCTATTCGAGATTTTATCCAAACCGACAAAATTGGAACTCATTTCGTGGATAGACATCGTGAGTAGTTGATGAAAGTCTACTCGATTGCCAATCCCTAATGCTACTGCTTTAAAGAGGAGCATTGTACGTTGTACATAATGTATGGCCATCGACTTGTCTGTCTTTTGCCCGGCCGAACAGCACGAGCCATCTTCATCACCATGCCAAGCACCCAAATTGAGCCAACAATGGTGGATGTGTCCGTGCCATTCACGTCCATTTTTGTCAAATTAAACGGCGTCGACTCCATGAATGACTCGACTGTATTAGGCCGGAGTCAAGCTCACTTTGCCTGTCTTGGGAGACGATGCACGTAATCTATCAGCTTAAAGCCATCTCCCATTGCCGGAGAGGGTCACTTTCGCCTTATCTCATTGTGCTCTCCTCCGAGCTCCAATTATACATGCCTGGCTTACATTTAATAGAAACTATAGTTGATTATTTAATCTGTTAAATCGTTGGGATCATTTAACTTGAAACTGAAGTAAGGAAATAACATCTTGTAAATGTGTATATAATTGGTTAAGCCTAATTTTAAAAACATCGCCTTTATGAGACCACTTTAAACTAAACAGGTAAAAGTGGAGCTTTTCTGATGTGTCTAGTGACTCATATCATATGACAAAAGATTAATTTTCGGATAGCTTATATAATCATATGCTGTGCATCCGACGACATGAACAGACTGTGGAATTATACCAGTAAAGGGAGTTGATTTCCTTTTGCAGCTGAGTCAGATGGAGAAATTGATGATGAGGGTAGGAACTTTGACAGAGCAAGGACTTGGAGTTAGAACTCGAAGATGTGCAGTAGACTTCGGATCTTTGCGTAAGATAATGAAAGACAGTTAAAAGTAGTACTCGTGGGCCTACACACACCATAGATAGAGCAAATGAGAGTATTAGTGCAAGGACTGGGAAGGGATCATTGGTATAGACACTCCAATGTTCAAGTCAAGACCAAAGTAGAACGAAAAGTACGGCAAGAAAATGAACAGTAGAATAATAGAATAATGAAATCTAAGTACCTTTAGATGTGTTCATACGTGTACCTGGCTAACAAAGAGGATCCCTTTTAATACCGCCTCTTATAACTTCCTTAATAATGAGGCGGTATCAGAATATGACAGGTGATGGAGTATGTACAAAAGTCCCCCTTAGGCCGAGGAAGACTCAATTGCGTGTATATACCAGAATAATAGAATATTCTTTGGTGAGTAACTGTTATTTCTGACAACTTGTTACGATTTCCTGATAATGTTGTCTCCTAGAGGAGATTCGACCAATTCTGGGTCCGAACAAATGTATGCTAAGAGACTTATATAGGAGAAATGGAGAGCTAAATCTCGTATGTCTGACCGGCTCTAAGGGCGCTTGGATTTATACTGAGAACCTTACAACAGAAGAGTAAGGAGTTGAGCCTCATATGCCCGGCCGACTCTAGTGTCATACTGCTGTATGCTGAGAGACCTATAAGAAGAAGTGGGGATCTAAGACTCGTAAGACCGGCCGACTATAGGATCATTCGGGTATATATTGAGAGACTTGTATAGGAAAAATAGGGAACTAAGCTCCGTATGTCCGATCAACTATAGGACAATTCAGATATATGTTGAGATATTTACACAGAAGACATGATTTATTTAGATACATATACTAACTTTAATTGCCATCTCAATTTTACTTTAAATATCATATCATCTTAACTATGGATCTTATATTACTTTTGGGCACTCTCAACCTGCCGTATCACGAGTCAAAGGAGATCTTATGGTTAAATCAATTTTTCACGTTTGTGTAACATGGAAAACATGTGGAAAGACCTTCTTTCTTTGTAATTTTTTGACTGACTGGAGTTTGATTCTTTTCAGACGAGGAACGTTCTTTCTACGCGAAGATTGATCTCCATTAACAAATGGCTGTCATCGTCGTCGGCTAAAAATTTTAATTTCGCATGCAGCGAGTGCCACAGGCCGATTTAACTTTACTTGAAGACTCGAAGCTTCCTGGTTCTTGCTGCAGGGTTAGTCTCCCAATGGGCGAATCGAGGATGGAATAAATGTCCACACACGGAGTTCAGAACAAGCTTTTAGACCTGAGAAAAAGTACTGGTCAGTAAACAACGGTGACTACGGAGTCGTTCATATGATCACATCGTTTCATATCTGGTCAACTCTCGCCTCTCAATGCGAGCCACTCGGTGTAAATAAATTAATGGAAAAACAGGGATCAAGATCGATGCAAATATATGCGTCCGACAAAAATTCCATGCTTCCGCTCTGTGGAATGACAACAACGTACGTAGTGCTCGGATACATGCTTTGACAAGAACGCCTCATTCAATGAAGAGGAGTTTCACTCATGTGGCGATGAATGGGACCTCCTTGGCCTTCCCCAACCCTACCTGATTCACAACTGTTCAGAATAGTGGCCTCCAGCCATATATATGAATTGGTTATTGGATCAGCATTAGCATTCATGCTAGCAAAATACACTGCTGTTGTCTGTACATGTAAATAATTAAAGAATTCGTGTATTTGACGCATTCATCTCTGTGGCAAAACCATGGATTTGAGGTTTCAATTATATGCGGTGACAGAGAGGCATGCATGGCGTTGCATGCTTCCTGTAGACAGAGTCCTCAGCCTCAGGAACAGGAACGGGAACGTGGTTGAGCTAATTACACTGCCTGTTCATACCATTAATTAATCTGTAAATTAAAGTTAGAGCTTCAAGGGTCTGACCCTGAACAAAGCATTAGTGTCCGGGATTATGAAGCAAACGCATGCAAATTATATAAAGTTAAAGTCATCGCGTTGAAAACGATGCAATTTGACATGATGAAACTTCTACGATTCTTCTTGTGAGATTGATGCTCTAATATTATTATGATTCCACGCTTAAAAAGATGGGTTCTTTCTTCTTTCTTGAGTTAGGAGGTTGGTGAGAGGGAGGAAAGGAAGCGTTTGACTTGGCACATTTTAAAAAAACTGGATTGGCTTTCGACCATCGAACTCACCGGCCTAGCTTGCCGACGTAGAGCTCTATTTCATGCATCAGCAAAATTGAATTGAATTTTACAGGGGCCTAACTTTCATGGACTTGACAGAACAGTGCCAAATTATATGCTTAATTAACAGCGGCAACTTGGTGTTAGGTTCGTTTGTTTGGTGGGCATTGAATCAACGCATTGGCCTTCTCTTCCTCTTCCAGACTAGCAAACAACTGCGTCCCCTGCATTATTAAATCTAATGCCTTCATTTGGCTGCACTCATCGGATTGACGTTATCTACCGGCGCACGTCACGACGGAGACGTGCATGTAATCGTATCGAGGACTACCATTTGTTTTTGAGTTTCTTTTGCTTGGCAAAACAGAGCAGACATATGTGACCCCAATAAAGCAGCTCCACGGAGAGGATGTTGTTGAAGAGTCGCTCTCTGATTCGATGATCTCCACATCGGATGCAACCTACTGTTTGCATTCCAGAAAAATTAAAAAAGCGATCCAGGAAAAAAGAGGTTCTTCAAGATCCGTCCTGCAGATCTTGGAGCCCAGCTTGAACTTTCTCTTGCAGCTCATGTGCATTGCTTTTCATCTCTCAATAAGAAAACGCTGCTTTCTCGGGTAACACAAAATGGGTCGAGAATTAAGTACTATTACGGTCCCAAAAGCCTGCAATGGATTAACTGGTCTAATGATCGAGCTCTCACGTGCTAATTCAAAACCACTTTGATTTGCTCTTGTTCATGTTCATGGCGAAGAGACGGGAGAAAATATACTGGTGCAGCTTCTTTTTCAAGGTACTGCATCATACAACATACGTGCACTCTAAAGCTACTGCTTTGGAATAAATTAAATTCCACGAGGGATTTTATTTTATCCAAAACTATGGATGGCAAAGTGAGCAGAGATTGGGCGGAACGGTAAGCGGAAATCGCGATCTTCTATTCGGTCCCGGCAAGGAATTGGAGACGTCTCTAGGTGGAATTGGGAACACGGCGCCACGTCGCGGGGGCGATGGAACGCTGGCAGGAAGGATCGCCGGAGATGGCTGTCCGACGGGCGGCATCTGTGCGGGTGTCAAGGTGGACGGGGACAGGTGCCGGCCAAGCGGTCACCAGTGGTGGGCGCCAGGGCGGTCGAGAGGGTGTCCACGTCACGACGCGACCGCCGGGCCCACGGTGTCGCGTACAGACCCTACACGCCCTGACGCCCGTCCGTCTGCGGGGCCACCGCCCATCGAACGATCGCCTCCGCCTATAAATTTGCCTTCCGCTCTGGCCACGACCTCTCCATCCCTCCTCTTCCGTTACTTTCCCTCTCCTCAATTCCAGCTCACAGCGCTCGCTCTCTCTGCTGCTTGCAATTGCAGTCCGCCAAGCTCTGTGAAAAGAAATGGCCGTGGAGACGGTTGTGCCAGAGGCGAGCACGAACGCGGCGGTCAAACTCGGGCCGTCGACCAACGAGAAGGACGCGGAGAAGTTGCGGTTCATCGAGGAGATGACTGCGAACACGGACGCGGTGCAAGAGAAGGTACTGGCGGAAATATTGACCCGCAACGCCGAGACAGAGTACCTGCGGAGGTACGGGCTCGACGGCGCCACCGACCGAGCCACCTTCAAGGCCAAGGTCCCCGTGGTCACCTACGAGGACCTGCAGCCGGAGATACAGAGAATCGCTAACGGAGATCGCTCCGCAATCCTCTCCGCCCACCCAATCTCTGAGTTCCTGACCAGGTACATTTATTATCAATCTTCCATGTTTCCTCATTTATTATGCACAAATGTGAGGCTTATTTGGATGTAATTTGCAGTTCCGGGACATCTGCTGGCGAGAGGAAGCTGATGCCAACTATCAAAGAAGAGCTCGACCGCCGGCAGCTCCTTTACAGCCTTCTCATGCCCGTGATGAACCTGTAACTTTCGCCCCTCTCATCTAATTCAAGAAATAATTAATCAATCAGTGCAAATCTGTAAGCTTAACTTTGTTTGGGCAAAATTGCAATTTAACAGTTACGTGCCGGGGCTGGACGAGGGGAAGGGGCTCTATTTCCTTTTCGTGAAATCGGAGACGAAGACCCCCGGCGGGCTGACTGCACGGCCAGTTCTGACGAGCTACTACAAGAGCGAGCACTTCAAAAGCCGCCCCTACGACCCGTACAACGTGTACACAAGCCCCACTGCCGCCATCCTCTGCGCCGACGCCTTCCAGAGCATGTACGCTCAGATGCTCTGCGGCCTGCTACAGCGTCTCGACGTTCTCCGAGTTGGCGCCGTCTTTGCCTCCGGCCTCCTCCGGGCCATCCGCTTCCTGCAGCTCCATTGGAAGGACCTCTCCAACGACATCGCCGCCGGCTCCCTTACCGCCAAGATAACCGATCCCTCAGTCCGCGCCGCCGTGGCCGAGCTCCTCCGCAAACCGGACCCGGCGCTGGCCCAGATCGTGGCGGCCGAGTGCAGCAAGGGCGACTGGGGCGGTATCATCACGCGCATCTGGCCCAGCACCAAATACCTCGACGTGATCGTGACGGGTGCCATGGCGCAGTACATCCCCACTTTGGAGTACTACAGTGGCGGCCTTCCCATGGCTTGCACCATGTACGCCTCCTCGGAGTGCTACTTCGGGCTCAACCTGCGGCCCATATGCGAACCTTCAGAGGTTTCCTACACCATCATGCCCAACATGGGCTACTTCGAGTTCCTCCCGCACGGCGACGGCCACGGCCAGGACAAGGCCCAGCAGCTGGTGGATCTGGCGGACCTGGAGGCAGGGAAGGAGTACGAGCTGGTTATCACCACCTACGCCGGCCTGAACCGCTACCGGGTTGGAGACATCCTGCGGGTGACCGGGTTCTACAACGCGGCGCCGCAGTTCCGTTTCGTGCGCCGCAAGAACGTGCTCCTCAGCATTGAATCCGATAAGACCGACGAGGCGGAGCTGCAGCGAGCGGTGGAGAGCGCGTCGGCTTTGCTGCGGCCCTACGATGCGACCGTGGTGGAGTACACGAGCCACGCTTACACCAAGTCCATCCCCGGCCACTACGTCATCTATTGGGAGCTTCTGGCCAAGGGGGCCTCCGGCGGCGCCGAAGCCCTGGAAGCGCTGTCGCACGTCGGAGTGATGGAGCAGTGCTGCCTGGCGATGGAGGAGGCGTTGAACTCGGTGTACCGGCAGAGTCGGGCGGCGGACGGGTCGATCGGGCCGCTGGAGATCCGCATGGTGCGCGGCGGCACGTTTGAGGAGCTGATGGACTACGCCATCTCAAGGGGAGCATCGATCAACCAATACAAGGTGCCGCGCTGCGTCACCTTCCCGCCGATACTAGAGCTCCTCGACTCCCGCGTCGTCTCTACCCACTTCAGCCCCGCGCCGCCCACGTGGTCGCCGCACCGCCGTCCGGGAAACTGAGACACCACCCGACTGCATCCAGAAAGGGAAAATGAAAGGTACCAAACGGCGGTCAACGGTTGACCTACTTCTCGTTTTTCTAATAACCTAATTAAGTAAATTTAGATTTATCGTTTTTATTTCTTTTACTTTTACTTTAGTGAAGCATTGTGATTATGCTTTTAATGTAGACAACGTGTAATGGTTAAATAGTTAATGAAAAATAATTTGGCACACGTAGTCTCGTACTCCATCCATCCAATCACTGAACGGATGAACATAATTGTCCTCACAATTCGAACGCCAATTCTATTTATTATTGACTAACTTTTTATGACTTTCTTATGATTATTTTTATATATCCACATCATAAAAAAATTGGTCTATGCTGAATAATATTGCTCTCGCCGTACGCTCAGTATTAACTTATCATAAGCGCCTAGCGACGGCATTGGATCGTTATCAAGTTTTAAAGAATCCGTACATAGTGAGAACAACCTTTTCTCTTGCAATTTACGCATCTCCTCGAATGGTTGTTGTTGCTCGAGTTTAAATTCATGAAATGGTGTATCATTGAATTAAAGTCATACTAAAATGGTGCATTTTTCAGATAGCTTCGCTATTGACTATGCATCTATTTTTTTTTTCTCCCAATTATTGCATCAGATTATATATATACATGTCCGGAGATTAAGTAGATAAGTTGTCGATAAGGTAGGTGATCATGTCCGAGTGTAAGTAGATGGACGTTGAAAAGATGGTACTCACGTTGACTGGATGCCGACTGAAGATGACGTGAACCTCCGACAAACTGAGCCTGCAACCACAAGTCATTAGTACCGAGCCAGAGAAGGGTTCCCGGCGATGATCCTCTGACGCTCAAGTCAATCACCGACAGTAGAAGAATGAACTAGAGAAAAAGGAGCAGCGTAAATGTAACTACAGTGATTAAAGCATACCTCCGACGAAGTCTGGAGGTCCTTATATAGGGCTCCTGAGAGGCACGTGCACGCTTCTCAAAGCATACCTGGAAAGGATATGTCAGAAAAGTGTGTCTAACATCATACCTTAACAGCCCGGGCATATCCCTGACGTGATAGTGGAAGCTTTCACAGTACGATTCTCTGTCTGACCCTGCCGCGGACCACGCCGCCTGTCAATGGCACTGATCCCCAGGAAGATATTATCAATTGCTCCCTTTGTCTGTTATTGGGTCGAGCGGGAGAGCCGCTCGGCCAGTCGGCCGTCCCGGCGATGGAACGTCCGCGCCGATCGTACGCTCGGCCGATGAGTTGCTGCCGGCTACACCCCGTCGAGCGAAGGAGTCCTGCCTGTGGGGTCAAGGCTGCATCCACTGTTTGGCCGAGCGGGATGGTCGCTCGGTCTTCGTGCCTCGCTGGTTGAGCTTCATGAGCGTCGGAAGCTTAGTGTCTAACCGAACTGTCGAAGTGTCGAACCGGCTACTCTTCCTGCTGACCATGGAGGTAGTTCGCCCGATCAGACGCCTGCCCAGGACGTTGACCACTTTGATCTTCTGCCGGGCGGGCCCCACCTTACCACCGGATCACGTGCCTCCCCCTCAAGTCTAGTTGAAGGAGACTGCAAGTCCGACTGACTGGACAAGTAGTCTGGTGAACGGTTGGCCGATCGGCTAATAGGTGAGTTGGATCTCGCTCGGCCTCTGTAGGACTGATCTTTCTCTCCCGGTCGGCGCCTCGAGCCTTTGTACTTGGATATTTTTTCTCATTGCTTTCGGAGGGGCGCGAGCGAGACAGTCAATGCTGACGCCACCCGAATCTCCTCGGGATATGCACAAATCACCTCCATTAAGGGAGAGCACGTGCCCATTAAATGCTGCCTGTGGGAGGACGCCCCGTGTCGCCAGCGTAGCCACTGCACGTCCAAAGTGACAACTGATGATGTGACGTTTGGCGGTTCGAATTCAACGACCGGATGTGAACTCCGATTCCTGTGCCCTAGATTGGCCGGCTCCGGTCGGTCGCGTCCATCTTTATAAAGCCTCAGCATCGCCATTTCCTCCTTTGCGTTTTTTCCGTGTTCTCCGACAATTCTGCTCCAGCGATTCTTCTACGTCCAGTGCTCCGGCGGTTCTTCTGTGTTCAGTGCTTCGGCGGTTCTTCTGTGTTCAGTGCTCCGGCGATCTCCTCCCTCTTGTAAGCTCTCCCTTTTCCATCTCCATTGTTGCTCTCTTGTTGCTCCTTTTCAATCACCGTACTTTTCAGTCTTGTGTTTTCCGGCCATCTTTCCTTTCGCATCCTCTGCCTTTTCGTTTCTCGGCAATGGCGAGCTCCTCGCAGCCGTCCAACCCTATTTTCGATCTCTAGTACGCCACCATGGAGACTTGGTTCGATGCGGGCAACGCCGCGCATCTGATAAATGCTTTTGACCTCCTGCCCGACCATGAAATAGTTTTAGCCTCTCCATCCGACCGACCCAACGACCCGTCGAACGGTGCGGTTTGCTTCTTCCGAGACCAATTCGTGACCGATCTTCGGTTTCCCATTCACCCCTTCATAACCGAGGTCTGTAACTACTTCCGCGTCCCACTCGCCCAGCTCGTCCCTAACTCTTTCCGCCTGCTGTGCGGCGTGGTAGTGTTGTTCCAAGTGCACAACATTCCACTGACTCCTCAAGTCTTCCACTACTTCTACTATCCCAAACAGTCAAAGATGGGCACGTACCTTTTCCAATCTCGGATCAGCCTAGTGTTCTTCGACAAAATGTCCACCTCCAACAAGCACTGGAAGGAGTACTTCTTCTACTTGAGACTCCCCGAGCGGCCAAGCTTCCGGACGAAATGGCAGGTCGGGCTTCCCACTCAACCAGATCTGAAGAAGTATAAGACCCGATCGGATTACCTCCACGCTGCTAATATGCTAGCCGTCCTGAAGTTCGACATTCACAAGCTGTTGCTAGAGGGTGTGATGTACGCGTTCGGGCTAAGTCTGATCCGAACGAAACTCCCAAGCAGCCTAGGTATGGAATTTCTCAACCTTCTTCCTTTGAGTCTAACTGATTCTGTTTTTCTTTTGCAGCCGACATCATGATGCGCGCTCGAGCAGTCGGCATTATCAAGCCTCTGTAGGGGGAGGCACCCAGTCTCCAGCCGCTCCCAGAACGGTGGAAGCCACTTCCTCTGAGCGGACTCCATCCTTGGCCGAGCTGTTGGAGCCGCTCGCCGTTTAGCCGATCACATCTTTGCCGCCAACTAGGCGAAAGGTGACGCAGTCCGCTATCCTGCCGGTCCTTCCTGCTCAAGCCTCCGGCCCGTCGGCCTCCGCTCAATCGACGCCGAGCGGGAGATGATCCATTACTGCCACGCTCCGCCTGCCGACAGAGGACCTTATGGCGCCAGGCGACCAGCCCAGCTCTCCCCAGCATCAAGTCTACATTCGTGGTCGGCTCACCTGCATCTAGGAGGAAGCAAGGGAACGAGCGACGGTGAAGCCCCCTGACGCGCTGACCGATAGTCACCTGGAGATGTCCACTGGGGTTAGTATTTTCAACTATCAACTCATGATTTACCTCCGATCGGCGCTAATGCTTGCTTGCAGTTCTGGGTAGAGAATATCGCCATGTGCTAGCGATTGGCTCAGGTGGAGGACAAGCTGAAAAAGTTCAAAATTTCTGGAAAAGCCTCCTCCTCCCAAGGGCCACCGGTCGCCCGTCTGCAAGCCGAGCTGGAAAAGGTCCAACAACTTCTTGTGGCGGAGCAGTAGAAATCGATCTAGCAGGCCAGTAGGCTGGGCCAGATCGAGGCGCAGTTGAAGACCTACGACCGAAAATTCGATCTGGCTTCCACAAGGAAGCGACGAGCCATCACCGATCTCAAAGAGAAGAACAAGGAGGCCCGACAGTTGGCCGAGGATCTGAAGGACGCATAGAACTCTCTAGCCGCCGAGCGAGAGAGCCATTCGGCGAAGGAAGTGGAGCTTCAACGCCAAGTGAAACGCCTCGAAAAGGAGCTGGCGGCTTCCCGTGTTGCACTGACTACCTACCAGGAGGCTAAGCCGGGTCGATTCGTGGTCCTGAAGCAACAATACCTTCGCTCGGACCAATTTCTGGAGAAGGCAACCAATCGGATTGTCTGATCGTTTGAGTTGGCAATCGATGCGACGCTCGGCCAACTGAAGGCGAATGGTCATGTCTCCGAGGCCCTGTCTGATAAAGACGTGAACCGCGTCCAGCTCCTTGAGTCCATTCCCGATGAGGCCTTCGAATATATTGAGTGAGCGAGGGGTCGGTAGAGAATATTTTTTGTAATGTTTTGAATGTACTCCTGTCATTCGGCAGTGACCAATTATCAATGAAATCCTTTTGCGCTCTTTCTTCATATGTCATCTGTTTGTTAAGTATTTGGCTGTATAGTTCCGATTGGTTGATGTGATCGTACTTTCATTATTGAAGTATTCGCTAGGCTTGTACCTCCAGAGTTTATAGTCGTCGCTCAACTCTAGGTTTTAACGTCTTCGCTAGACGATCTTCTAAGACAGGAGTTTAAAGTCACCGCTCGACCATCGATGGAGACATGGGTTTAACGTCACCGCTCGACGATTTGGTGAAAATCGGGGTTTAAGGTCGTCGCTCGACCTTAGATGGAGACATGAGTTTAACGTCGTCGCTCGACGATTTGGTGAAGACCAGGGTTTAAGGTCGCTGCTCGACCGTCGATGGAGGCATGGGTTTAACGTCGCCGCTCGACGATTTGGTGAAGACCGGGGTTTAAGGTCGCCGCTCGATCGTCGATAGAGACATGGGTTTAACGTCGCCACTCGATGATTATTTGGGTAACCTTCCCTTTTTCATTTCAATCCTGCAATCAAAGGGCACAGGAAAAATAGAAAGTACACCTCAATTACATTGGAGCACCTTTCATCCAGCTCGATACGGCCGGAGATGGTTCGCGCTCCAAGGGCATTCTAACCTTCGCCCGTCTTCATCCTCTAGGTAGTAGGCGTCCGAACGGAGCTTTTCCAAGACCTTGAAGGGTTCGGCCCAAGGAGCCTCCAATTTGGTGACGTCGCCGACCGACTTTACTTTCTTCCACACGAGGTCACCTACCTGGAATGACCTGGGGATCACTCGTCGATTGTAGTTCCATCTCATGCTTTGCCTATAAGCCATCAGCCGAACGACTGCTTTGTCGCGCGTCTCATCCACAAAATCCAGCTCCATTAACCTCCGTTCGGTGTTATCTCCTTCATAGTGTTGTATTCGATTGGATTCGATTCTCACCTCAACCGAAATGACTGCTTCACCACCGTATACGAGGTGGAACAAGGTTACACCCGTGCCTTCCTTAGGAGTCGTGCCGATTGCCCATAATATGCCGGGGAGCTCGTCCACCCAGGTCCCTCTGATGTGGTCGAGCCGAACTTGCAAAATTCGTAGGATCTCCCGATTTACGACCTCAGCATGTCCGTTGCTCTGAGGGTATGCTACGGAGGTGAAGGCTTGCTGGATGCCATATCCCTCGCACCATTCTTTGAGTTTCTATCCGGCGAACTATCTACCATTATCTGAGAAGAGTCGACGCGGAATGCCGAACCGACAGATGATATGCTGCCAGATGAACTTTTTGACCATCTGCTCAGTTATTTTTGCCAGCGGCTTGGTTTCAACCCATTTGGAGAAGTAGTCTACTACAACGAGCAAAAACTTTTGCTGTCTGGGGAAGGGTCCCACAATATCCATGCCTCATTGGTCGAACGGCCACGATATAGTGGAAGCCTTCATTTCTTCGGTCAGTTAATGAGAGAAGTGATGGTACTTTTGGCAGGACAGGTAGTTAGCTACTGTCCGAGCGGCATCTCCCTGTGGAGTTGACCAGAAGTACCCGGCCAGCAGGATCTTCCTTGCTAACGACTGACCGCCCGAATGCCCTCCACAGGAGTCTTGGTATACTTCTTGTAGTATATAGTCGGCGTCCTCCGCTCCGACGCATTTCAGCAATGGCCTGGAGAAGGCCTTCTTGTAGAGCTGGTCCCCAATTAGGGTGAAGCGACCGACTCTCCTCCTCAATAAGCGAGCTTCCTCCCGATCGGGCGGTGTAGCTCCTGATCTTAGAAACTCTGCTATGGTTGTTCTCCAATCTCCAAGGAAAGTGAGCCCCTCCATCCGATCGACGTGCGCCACCAAGGATACTTGCTTGATCGATTGAGTAATGATGATTGGCGAGAGTGAGCTCGCCAATTTGGCTAGCTCGTCCACTGCTTGGTTCTTCGCTCGGGGGATCTTCTGGATGATTACCTCCTGAAAGTTTGCCTTTAGCTTTTCGAAGGCTTCGGCGTACAACTTGAGCCACGTGTTACTGATCTCGAATGCTCCAACCAGCTGCTGAGCGGCTAATTGAGAATCAGAGTGGATAAGAACTCTACCCGCGCCGACGTGCCGAGCGGCTTGTAAGCTGGCTATAAGAGCCTCGTACTCAGCTTCATTGTTAGTTGCCCGGTACTCTAGCCGAACGAACAACTGCACCCGCTTTTCTTGTGGGGAGATAAGCAGTATGCCGATCCCACTACCCTGCCGGGTGGACGATCCATCCACATATATTTTCCATACTGAGTCGAGCTTAGGGTTTTGCACTTCCGTGATAAAGTCGGCTAAGGCCTGTGCTTTGATGGTCGTTCGGGGATGATATTTGATATCAAACTCATTGAGTTCCGTTGTCCATTTGATCAGCTAGCCGGATGCCTCTGGGTTAAGCAGGACTCTTCCTAGAGGGCTGTTGGTCATCACCATGATAGTGTGAGCGAGGAAATAAGGGCTAAGCCTCAGGGCGGCGAGTAACAAAGCAAATGCAAGCTTCTCAAGACTGGTGTAGCGAGATTCAACATCCTTTAATATATGACTCAAGAAGTACACTGGTTGTTCTTCGCCGTTCTGCTGAACTAGCGCCGAGCCGACTGCGTACTCGGTCGAAGACAGATAGATCCGAAGCGGTTCACCGGCAGTAGACTTAGCTAGTACAGGTAGTGAGTTCAGATATACTTTGAGTTCCTCAAAGGCCCGGTCACACTCCTCATCCCACTGAAACTTGGTGGCTCAGCGTAGAATTTTGAAGAAGGGAAGACTCCGGTCGGATGACTTAGAGATGAATCGTGACAATGCTGTTATTCGCCCGGTAAGGCGTTGCGCTTCCTTCAAGTTTCTTGGTGGTGACATATCTTGGAGTGCTTTTACCTTACTGGGGTTTGCCTCAATGCCCCGCTCGGTGACAATATACCCGAGGAAGCACCCGCTTTTAGCGCCGAACAGACACTTCTGAGGATTTAACTTTATTCCGTACGTCCGAAGGGTCTGGCAGGTCTCTTTGATGTCTGCACAGAGGTCGATGGCTCGGAGGGATTTAATTAATATGTCAATGACATATACCTCCATGTTACGACCGATCTGCCATCAGAAGACTTTGTTCATCAGCCGTTGGTAGGTGGCTCCTGCATTCTTCAAGCCGAACGACATTACGTTGTAGCAGTATGTACCATCAGCGGTGATGAAGCTGACTTTCTCTTGGTCTTCACGGGCGAGTGACACTTGATGATACCCTTGATATGCGTCCAACATGCATATCAGTTCGCACCCGACCGTAGAGTCTACCATCTGATCGATCCTAGGCAAGGGATAGAAGTTCTTTGGGCATGCCTTGTAAGATCTCGGAAGTCGATGCAAACTCTCTATTTATTGCCTGGCTTGGAGACCAGCACCACGTTGGCGAGCAAGCTCAGAAACTGAATCTCGCGTATGTGGCCGGCCTCCAACAGTTTCTCAATCTCCGCCCGGATGATCAGATTCTGCTCAGCACTGAAGTCGCTCTTTCTCTGCTTCATCAGCCGAGCATCTGATCGGACGTGCAACTCATGCTGCGCGATGCTCGGGGAAATGCCGGGCAACTCATGAGTTGACCACGCAAAGATATCATGATTCTGCTGAAGGCATCTGATCAGCTCGACCTTCTGTTCGGCCTCCAAGTCAGCCGCTATGAAAGTCGTCGCCTCTGCTCAGCTCGGATCTATCTGTACTTCCTCCTTTTCTTCATAAATTAAAGTAGGGGGCTTCTCGGTTATGGTGTTTACCTCCATCCGGGGTGTCTTCTGGGTGGTCTTGGCCTCGGTCTTGACCATCTCGACATAGTATCTCCAAGCAGCCAGCTGATCCCCCTTTACTTCTCTAACTCGATCTTCTACCGGAAACTTAATCTTCTGGCAGAAGGTTGAGACGACTGCTCGGAATTCATTGAGGGACGGACGACCCAAAATGACATTGTAGGCTGAGGGGGCATCTACTACGATGAAGTTGGTGGCCCTTGTCCTCCGGAGTAGTTCCTCCCCGAGTGAGATGGTCATCCTAATCTAGTCGATCGGCAATACTTCATTGCCGGTGAACCTGTATAGAGGGGTCGTCATTGGAAACAGTTCACCTCTATCAATTTGGAGCTGGTCGAACGCCTTCTTGAAAATGATGTTGACCGAGTTGCCTGTGTCAACGAATATATGATGAATAGTATAATTGACGACTACCGCCCGAATAATGAGCACGTCGTCATGCGGCACTTCAACTCCCTCAAGATCATGGGGACCGAAGCAGATCTCAGGTCCGCTGGCCTGCTCCTTACTGCAGCTCACCGCATGGATTTCTAACCGCCGAGCGTGTGACTTCCGGGCTCGGTTGGAATCCCTGTCGGTCGGCCTGCCAGCTATGATGTTGATCTCACCGTGAGCAGCATTGCTCCTGTTTTCCTCCTCCCGAGCGGATGGTCTGCTTCGCTCATGCCCGCCTCTTGCCGGTTCTGCGATCCTCCAATGAGGCTGTCTTGAGGATCGCCTTGCTTCCTCTCGTCAATCGGAGCGATGATACTCGAGTAGCCGGTCAGGAGAGGGGGATCGGCGATGATAACTCCTAGGCGCCGATTGGGCGACCGGATTGAACCTGCGGCAGTCGCGGGTTTTGTGAGATGTAGGCTAATGGAATGAGCATAACAAAGGGGGTCATACCTTCCCCTTGGGCCTCGGCCGTTATGCGGCAATATGCTGGATGGCATGCGGCCTTGCTTCCTGCTGTGGGCATACTCCTTCGGCTCGGGGCCCTCTTGGAGGTTGATGGCTGGATGGCGGCCGTCGCTCGGTTGGCACCGATGGTTTGGATGGAGCCTCCTTCCTTCTGACTGCCTAGGCTTCCTCTACGTTTATGTATTCATTGTTCTTCCTCAACATGTGGTCGTAGTCGCAGCGATCGGAAGAAGTCTCCGTCCACGAGTCCTTGCGTGAATGCGTTCATCATGGTCTCAGACGAGACCGAGGGGATGTCCATTGCCACCTGGTTGAAGCGCTGAATGTAGGCTCGGAGGGTCTCCCTCTGGCCCTGCTTCATGGAGAACATGCCGACACTTGTTTTCTGGTAGCGTCTACTGCTCGCAAAGTGGTGAAGGAAAGTCGTTCGAAAGTCCTTGAAGCTTCTGATTGACCCGTCCAGCAACCTCCGAAACCACCGTTGGGCCGAGCAAGAGAGAGTGGTGAGGAACACTCGACACTTGACTCCATCTATATACTGATGAAGAGTGACCGTGTTATCAAACTTACCGAGGTGGTCGTCCAGGTCAGTTGACCCGTTATACTCCCCGATTGCCAAGGAAGCGTAGTGCCTCGGCAGCGGATCTTGTAAAATGGCTTCGGAGAACTGTCGGTTGATCCGCTCAGGCGACGAATCAGCTCGGGGTGCTTTGCCTTTTTTCGCGTCCCGCACGAGAGCCTCATCTGAAGAAGAGCCCCTGTCTTGGTTGGCCTGAGCAATTTCTGAGGGTGTCTGAAATAACGCCCGATGAAATGGAATGGGCGCTGGTGGAACCTCTCTTGGAGTCCCGGTTGGCATTTTATTCTGTCCCCATATGGAGAGTTGCTCCGGTCGGTCCTCGTGCACCGTTCGGCCGCCCAAGGTCGACGTCGCTTGCTGCGCCAGCCGATCGGCTAGTGCCTTCTGCTGCTGCTGTTCGGCTATCTTTGTCGCTCGCACTTGAATGAGTGCATCGAGCTCCTCTGGAGTGAGCGTCACGGTGTGGAGACGTCCAGCTTCTTCCATCTCCTCAGCTCGGATTCAGGTGCGTTTCCACAAATGGCGTCAAATTTGATCTTGTCCGAGTGTGAGTAGACGAACACTGGGAAGATGGCGCTCACGTTGACTGGATGTCGACTGAAAATGATGTGAACCTCCGATGAGCTGAGTCTGCAACCACAAGTCGTTAGTGCCGAGCCATGGAAGGGTTTCCCAGGGATGGTCCTCCGACGCTCAAGTCAATCACCGGCAGTAAAAGAATGAACTAGAGAAAAAGGAGCAACGTAAATATAGCTACAGAGATCAAAGCATACCTCCGACGAAGTCTGGGGGTCCTTATATAGGGCTCCTGAAAGGCGCGTGCACGCTTCCCGAGGCATGCATATTTCTCAAAGCATACCCGGAAAGGATGTGTCAGAAAAGTGTGTCTAACGTCATACCTTAACAGCCCGGGCATATCCCTGACATGACTGTGGAAGCTTCCACCATACGATTCTCTGTCTGACCCTGCCGCTGACCACGCCGCCTGTCAATGTCACTGATCCCCAGGAAGATATTACCAATTGCTCCCTTTGTCTGTTATTGGGCCGAGCGGGAGAGCCGCTCGGCTAGTCGGTCGTCCCAGCGATGCAACGGCCGGGTCGATCGTCCGCTCGGCCGATGAGCTACTGTCGGCTACACCCCGTCGGGCGAAGGAGTCCTGCCTGTCAAGTCGAGGCTGCATCCACTGTTTGGCCGAGCGGGATGGTCACTTGGCCTTCGTGCCTCCCTGGTTGAGCTTCATGAGCGTCGGAAGCTCGGTGTCTGATCGAGCTGTTGAAGTGTCGAACCGGCTACTCTTCCTGCTGACCATGGAGGTAGTTCGCCCGATCAGACGCCTGCCTAGGACGTTGACCATTTTGACCTTCTGCCGGGTGGGACCGACCTTACCACCAGATCATTAGGAATATTAACGGAGGAAGGATATGGAGTTGGAAGCCGCGGATCTGTGCATACAGCAAAGAAAGTAAATAGGAATATTAGAGTAAGAATCGGAGAGGGGGTCCTTGGTATAGATACTCCGACATTCAACTTAGAACCATAGTCTTGACGAAAAATGGAGAATAAGGTGAATAGTGTAAGGATCCCGGGTGAGTTTTGATATGATCAACCGAGTTAAGTTAGACTCTGCATTTTTGATGTTTTGTGTCTAAGTGTGCAAGTTCTTAAGAACACAAGAAATCGAGCAGAAGATGCAGCTAGTGAGAAGGATGACACAAGATGCGAGTCGATGGGTTCGGTGCATCCGAGGGATAAGGTACTACGGAAGAGTACAATGGTAGACGAGAAGGATGTGCGCGACGCTTTTGAAGGATGAGAAGGCAGAGTGGAAGACTGCTCGAGAAGAAGACCAGAGTTAGGTTCGGGTGAGATCAACTTTAGATGGTCGAAAAATCACCCAAGCGACCGGAGCAGAAGATGGACAATTCAACACAAAGTTGACTTGGTCCAGGCGCCTGACCAAGTTGAGGCGCTCGGACTCCAGGTGCCTGGACCAAGTTCGGGCGTCCAGACCAGCCTGGTATAGAACAAGTGCCTCGTCGAGACGTTGTTATGGATGACGTTCGGAATCCATTTAACACTCTAGGCGCCCGGACCAATCCAGGTGCCCAGGTGAGGAAAAAATTTTATTCTAAAGTTATCGAAGAGCTGTTGTGAAGAAGATAGAGTGCATCGTTGGGGGCGTCTGGACTTAATGTAGGTGCCCGGAGCTATCACGTAAGCCAACGGATAAATTCGACCAGTAGGTTATAAATAGAGCCCTAGTCCTAAGAGTTTAGAAAAACACTTTTTGTACTTCTTTTTCCACTGTGTTTTCTATATTTACATTCGTGCTTTCAGACAATGTACGAGGCTTCTCCGCCTCCGATTTTGCTCGAAGAAGGAGACTTTGCTAGTACTCACATTGCCTTGGATTACCAAGCTTCACGATTGCAAACTAAGTAAATCTCGATAGCCTCATATTTATTTATACACATTTTATTTTTATTTATTAAGTGTTTGTCTAACTCAAGTCAGAATAATGAGAAGGGTGTAATGGTAATTTCAGGGCAATTCATCCTCCTCTTATTGGCTTCACTAGGACCAACAATTGGTATTAGAGTCCAACCGCCTTAGAAGGACTAACTGCCAACCGAAGTAGTATGACAATGGTAGTTCAAGCATTCATCTACCAAAGTTCGAGGGAGATTTTGTGTAATGGAAGCATCAGATGGAGGTATTTTTTAAAACAAAATTTGAAATTCTATTAATAATTAAATATGATTTTGTAGTACTCAAATATCAACATAGAGTAGAGAAGGAAGAGTATCTCTAGAACAAGAAGGAGCAGGTCGACTTTGTAGCCAACTATAAAGCATAATTCCATCTGCTTATCGTACTACCGCTCCAAGAAGTCAACTCGATCGGAACCTACGACTCAACAAAAAAAATTTGGGAGAAGTTCCTAAAGCTACACGAAGGTACCTCAGAAGCCAAGCTAGCGAGATGGGACATCCTCTAAAATCAGCTAACAAACCTCCGGATGAACAAGAGAGAGAAGGTAACTCAACTCCATGCAAAGATCAAGGAACTGATACCTAACTCAATAACCTCGGAGAAACGGTAACGAATTGGGACTTAATCTGATTCGCGCTCAATGCCTTTCAGAGAAGACAAGAGTGGTCAACCTTAATAAATGCATACTACATCTCTAAGGACTCGAAGGTAAGTACTCTAGAAGAATTATTCTCGACTTTCAAATTACATGAGTCTAGATATGCAGGAGTTACAAAAGAAACAGAGACAAACCAGAAGCTAACACTACAAGCCAAAAAGGACAAACCATACTCAGAATCATCCTTCGACGAAGACGAAGAAGCATTCATGGTAAGAAAATTTTCAAAGCTCTTTAAAACTAACAAGTTCAACAAGTCTTAGGCCAAAAAGCTAATAGGGTAAGAAGAAAGGTTCGGTGCTATAGCTGTCAAGAAGAAATGCATATCAAAGACAACTGCCCTAAATTGAAAAACAAGACAAAAGAGAAGGATAAAGGGCCAAATAAAACCAAGCACAAGAACCTTAGACCAACATGGGATGAGTCGTCATCCGAGTCTGAGTTAGAAGAATATGCTGGACTAGCTCTAATGGCAAATCACCAAAAAGATGACGAAAATACCTCAGAGATGAGCATAGATGAATAGGGAGAAATGTCGGAAGAAAGCAACGATGAAGGGGGAACATTGAATTACGAGGACGACACGATAAGTGAGGTATGTCTCCTACCTCCTAATCAGCTATATGAATGTATACAAAAGCTTTCTAGATCATTATGCAAGCTAAAGACGAAATGCATTCAATTAAAAAGAGAAAATTTAGACTTAAGAACTACTTTAGCTAATGCATGTCTCTTGAAAAGTTTTGATAAACTGAAAATTGAAATGACAAATTAAAGGAACAAATCAAAACATTAGGAAAGAATTATGCATGTTTAAATGTTCAGAATTTTAGAAATTTTCAAGAACTAAACTGATATTTTAAATTTTATAAAAGTCAAATTAGAAAAGTGAAAAACTTACTTTGAGTTATAAAATCTATTTTGACCTAGTAGATAATTAACAATTAATAGTATTACTGTCAAAACTTCTTTTCTTATCCTTTATATTTGATTTTTTTTTTTTAAAAAAAATTTGTGTGATAAAGCCCTCTCTTTTCTATAGAAAGAAGAAAAATTGAGATTTTTTCAACTAATAAATAATTTTTAATGAATTTTCTACCGAAAGATAAAATTTTAACTTCTTGGTATTAAATTTTTGATAACTTTGATTTTTCAAAAACTAACGGCTAGATTTTAAATGTTCAGAAGAATTTACAATAATTTTTAAGTCAATCTATTTTAAGCATTTTTTAAAAAATACATATTCTATACTAAATGATTTATTTTCATTAAAACAAATATTATTTTATCATGAAAAATTTAATATTGATTTGGATAATTATCTTTGTTAGTGACAAATTTTTTTCAAAATTTTTAGAAGATTAGAAATTATTTTTTTACAAATCTAGTTTTTAATTTTTATAAATTCAGATATTCAAAAATTAATTTTTAAAAAGTTTTCTCAAACTTGGTCACTATTTTAATCACCCTTAGAAAAAAATTTATATATTTTTTTTGATATATACCCTTATTTTTTGATGTGATCATATGAAGAGAAATTATGAATTAAGTTTAGAGGAGGTATAAATTACTTTTCTTTACATTTTTCTGTGCTTATTATAATTGCCAAATATTGTATTAACTTACAATAACTATTTTTTTATTGTATTCTTTACCTTAACTTAACTTAGGTTGATGCATATTAAAAAAGAAGAGATTATAAATACCTCAGGTGAGTTTTCATGTGATCAACTTAGTTAAGTTAGACTCTACGTTTTTGATGCCTTATGTCTAAGAACATCTACATCATCTTTCCTATCCAAAATGCATAATTTAGGGTGAAAAAGTGACTTTATTAAATTTGGATGTCCATTTTTTACTACATCATATATCAGCTTTCCTATTTTTCCTCTCTCCTCTATAATGTTTAGAGACTGTAATCCATTCCCTAAATTTAGAGAAGCAATATTCATAAATGCAAAATTTAGGGAATGGATAGGGTAACTAGTACAAAGGTTTTTTAGCCGCTCCATCCAAAATTTAAGGTAAAATCTTTGAATAGGGTAACTGATGTGGATGCTTTAAGTGTGCAAGGACTTGGGAACACAAGAAGTCAAGAGGAAGACAACTAACAAGAAGGATGACACGGGAAGCGAGTCAACCAGTTTGGTGTATCCGAGGGACGAGGTGCTACAAAAGAGTACATCGGCAGATAAGAAGGATGTGCATGGCGCTTCCGAGGGACGAGAAGTTGGAATGAAAGACTGTTTGAAGGGAAGGCCGGAGTTGGGTCCAGGTGAGCTCAACTATGAATGGATAGAAAATCACCCAAGAGATCGGAGCAGAAGATAAACAAGTCAACACGAAATTGACCTATGTAGGCACCTGGACCAAGTCTAGGTGCCCAAACTCTAGGCGCTTGGACCAGGTCCGGGCACTCGGACCATCCTGGTATAGAACATCCATCTCGTTGAGACGTTGCTACGGATGAAGTTCAGAGTCTACGTCAGCAACACTCCAGGCACCCAGACCAGTCCAGGCGCCCGGGTGAGGATAAAATTTTATCCTAAAGTCATTGAAGAGCTATTGCGAAGAAGATCGAGTGCACCGCTGGGGGCGCCCGAACCTACTCTAGGCATCCGGAGCTGCCACGTCAGCTAACGGATAAATTCAACCAGTAGGCTATAAATAAAGCTCTGGTCCTAAGAGTTTAGAAAAACACTTTCTATACTTCATTTTCCACTGTGTTTTTCGTATTCACAATTCGTGCTTTCAAATGTTGTATGAGGCTTCTTCGCCTCCAACTTTTCTCAAAGGAGACTTTGCTAGTGCTCACATTGCCTTGAATATACAACCTTTCCAGTTGTAAACCAAGTAAATCTCGGTAGTCTCATATTTGTTTATACACATTTTCTTTTTATTTATTAAGTGTTTGTATAACTCAAGTCGAAAGAATGAGAAGGGTATAATCATAATTTTAGGGTAATTCACCCCCCCTCTTGTTGGCTATACCGGGACCAACAAACAGTAGAATAGTAGTGTGGATGTGTGTGCGTGTGCGTGTGCGTGCACATACTTGGCCAACAGATAGGACCTCCTTTTTATGTCATCTTTCATAACCTCCGTAATAATGAGGCGTCAGAGAATGTCTGGTGTCAAAATATGTCAGGTAGTGAAGGATGTACAACAACCTTCTCCTATGCAGAGTGATACGAGTTATGATGAGTAGACCTAGAAAGTGACATGATAGTAGGAGTCAAGATGATAGGGAGGTCAAAGTAAAGATGATGTCGTAGTCATATTCTAGAAGGAGTAAAATCCCTTCATCTGGCATGGATTAGTCTCCTAGTGCTAAGCTTCTTAGATTCCACTAGACCAAGTTATAATCCAGTCGAGGAAGGATGATTAGCCCTTAAACTGAGCGAACCAGGGAGTCTGTGTCTCAGGTGTTACAAACTGCAAGTGTATGGCTACATCGTCAGTAATATAAAAGATTATCTAACCCACAGGGACTTTTGATTAAGCACTAGAGATGTCGCAAAGTAAGTTATCTAGATGGTCAAAAGTTGACTTTGGTGCTTGTGAACTAATGAGAGTGATTGAAGAGAGGGAGACAAGGTTGAGAGTAAGAGAGAGAAGAAAGAAGAAGGTGAAGTTGGATATTGGGGATGGATAGATGCTACAATTTCAGTTTGGTACAATGCTAGTTAATGTCCCTATGTATTGTTCATCTACCTAACTCCATGCTTATACTTATGTAGGAATTCTAACTAAAGCCTAGCACAACCCCTACGTAGGTTGCACCGGAGAGTCTACCCAAGTTCTAACGTCATTAAGTAGAGAGGCGTATATATAGGAAGTTTGGTTAAGAGGGAATCCCTGTCAGTAGGATCCCACGATCGTATGTTCCTAGATTACACAGTCACTTCCTAACGGTAGCACTGGAGTATCCACTTCAATTAGAATGCCCTAACAAGAATTAGTCCCTATGTTAAGATCTTTCGACTCTAGAAAGTGGGTAAGTATCGATGTCCTTTGTCACTAAGGGCATAATATGTTCGATTGAATGGGTATCCTTTGTTACTAAGGATCCCCCGGTTATCCAGTCTAGTAGCAACCTTAATATAGAGACAAATCCCTCACGTCTACATGAATTGACCTCACATACATTTCGTCAAATACACACAAGGCACAATACACATAGAACATGATATAAACACTTCATAGCACAGAAAAATGTCCAAATACATAGTTCCTATATCACAACACATCACAACTACTCTCTACATCCTAGATCTAGAGAATCTACTCAATTACAAAGGAGATACAACCAAGACACAATAAATATAACATCTACAACTCAAAACATGGATTGAGAGAGAAGAAAATTCTTATCTTTGAAGCGTGACGTCCTTGGAGGCATTCCCCTGCTCTAGAGGTGGACGGATCAAAAAAGATGAATCTTCTAGGGTTCCCCCAAGGGTGAGAACCCTTTTCCAAGGAATGGGGCCAAGCCTCGAGCCAAAGATTAGTGAAAAAAAGGGAGAAAACCCCTTTAAATAATGCTGGGCACGGGCTTGGCATGGTCCGTGCCACGACTATGTGAAACCACATAGCCAACTTCTTCTTGGCCTCAGATCAAGTGACATGGCCGTGTGGCTTCACACGGCCGTGTCTTGCTTGGCCTCTAGATGGGTTGCACGGCCGTGTGGAGTCACACAACCGTGTAGAGTCACACGTCCGTGTGGAGTCACATGGCCGTGTGGAGTCACACTGTCGTATTCTTCTTATCCTCTAGAAAATCTACATGGTCATGTGAATCCACACAGCTAGGGTCTGTTTCCTCTCTAGAAATGCACACAGTCGTGTGGAATCCACATGGCCGGTGTTTATCTCCACCTCTGCTGAATGGCACGATCGTGTGGAATCCACACGGCCGAGGTCTGCTTTGCCTCTAGAATGTGGCATGGTCGTGTGAATTCACAGGGCTAGAGCTTGATTTCTTTTGGAGTTGATCTCGCGTACGTTTTTGCTTCATTTTTACTCCAAATCATGCCCTTTCAATAAGAAAATACATAAAGAGTAGATCTCTAACAAAAAAAGTAGAAATATGATATTATAATGAAATATGGTGCAATAAACATAGATTATGTTAGTACCCCAGGGTAGTTTTGATATGGTCAACTAAGTTCAGTTAGGTCTTGTTGTGTTTGATCCTTGTGTCTAAGTGTGCAGGAGTTTAGGAACACAAGAAGTCGAGCGGAAGATGTAGCTAGTAGAAGGATGGCACGGGAAGGGAGTCGACGGGCTTAGTGCATCCGAAGGACGAGATGATACGGAAGAGTACACCGACAGACGAGAAGGATGCGTGTGACAGTCTGAGAGATGAGAAGTCGGGGAGGAAGGTTGCTCAAGAAGAAGATCAGAGTTGGGTTTGAGTGAGCTTAACTCCGGTTAGCCGGACCATCACTCACGTGAAGAGATCAGCAAAGGAGTTGATCTGCCATATGGAAGGTGTCTTCCATGGATGGAAGACGCCTTCGATGAACAATACAAAGGTGCCTTCCAGCCTTTGAAGCGCCTTCCGATAGCTATTAGCCACAGATAGAGTTTTATCCACAGTGGATAAAACTTATCCGATGGAAGGCACTTGGACCTCATTAGAGGCACCTTCAAGTTGTGGAAAAAGTTTTTCAAAGGCTATAAAAAGATCCCTGGACTTAGAAAATAAAGTACAACTGAACTACAAGTCTTGTATTTACTTCCTAATCATTTTGTGAGCTATCAACGTCTATAAGAGGCTCCTCCGCCTTCAACAAAGGAATTTTTTAGTAGGGCTTTCTTCAATGTCTTGGATTAACAACTACCTAGGTTGTAACGAAATAAATAGACTATCCTCTTACTTTTCTTTAATTGTTCAGTTTTGTTATTCTGTTTATTATTATTGTACTACTAATCAAATCAAAGGAATGAGAAGGGGTTATCTTTTTCCTTGCAAGCAATTCACCCCTCTTATCAGCCCCGTTGCCCCAATAAATGGTATCAGAACCCAACCACTTCAAAAGGACTAATCATCAACTAAAGTACAAAGATGATGGTCGGACTGAGTATTTATCCGTCAAAGTTTGAGGGAAACTTCCCATATTGGAAATGTCGGATGGAGGTATTTTTTAAAACAAATTTTAAAATTCTCTTAATTATGAAATATGATTTTGTAGCCCCCATAGACCAACAAGGAGCTGAGAAAGAGGACCATTCATGGACAAAGAAAGAACAAGCAGACTTCATTGCTAACGAATGAGCCAAATTTCATCTGTTGAGCATGCTACCTCCATAGGAAGTTAGTAGAATCGACGCCTACGAATCAGCCAAGGATCTTCAGGAGAAATTTCTGGAGCTACATGAAGGAACGTCTGAAGCAAAGCTCACAAGACGGGACCTGCTCCAGAACCAAATTAGCAACCTCTAGATGGTAGAAGGCGAATCGGTTGCTCATCTACACGAAAGAATCAATGAACCTCAGAGAAATGGTAACTAATCAGGAAGCGCAAAGGTATGCCTTAAATGCATTCCTAAGAACACGAGAATGGACATCTATAGTATATTCCTACTATATCTTCAAAGATCTCGAGGTAAGTACAATAGAAAATCTTTTTTCCACTTTCAAATTACATGAGTCTCGGTGTACATGAAAAAGAAAGGAACCAAGTCAGAACCTAGCACTGCAAGCCCAGAAGGACGGACCGGATTCAGAATCTGAAGCATCCATCAACGTAGATGAAGCGACATTATTGGTAAGGAAATTTAATAGATTTATTAAATCTAATAAATTCAAGTCACAAATGAAAAAGGACTTCAGAGTAAAAGGAAGATTCGATGCTACAATTTCCAAGAAGAAGGGCACATCAAGAACGACTGTCCCAAATTGAAAAAGGAGAAAGACAAGAGTAAAAGACCAACAAGATCGAAGCTCAAGAATTTAAAGGCAACATGCGATGAATCTTTATCCTCCGAGTCTGAGATCGAGGCCTACGTCGGACTAGCCCTACTGGCCAACCACCAAGAAGAAGATAAAACCAGTTCAGAGATGAGCATTGATGAAGGGGGAGGATCTTCAAAAGAAAGTTGCAATGAAGGGGGAGCATCAGAACACGAGGTAAGTAAGGTACGTGCCTTATCTCCTGAAAAGTCATTTCAATTTATTAAGATACTCTCCAAGGATTTAGCAAAACTAAAAAGAGAAAATGCTAAAATAAAACTAACCTTAGCTGATATATACCCCATAATAATGTATGATAATCTAAGAATAGAAAATGATAAATTGAAAGTATAAATAGAAAAATTAGAAAATGACTATGTATGTTTGAATTTTAATAGTAATCAAAAAATTAAAATTTAGAAATTATGGTAGAATCAACTAGTATATTAGAAATCACTAGGAACATATAAGGAAAATCTCTAGAAATTATATACCTCCAAAATTTTTAATAAATCCAGTAGGTAGGAACCTATAGTGGGTTCCAAAATATTTTTTACATTAAAATTCATCTTTTTTGAAATTGTCTTAATTATAAAAAAATTTTGTTCTGTTTGTATTCCGGGTTTTAAAAAAAAATTATACTATCCAATGATTTAATCTACAAACAATTTTTTTTTCTATTGAGTAATTTTTTTTAACGAAAAGCATACTTTGAAATTTAAAATTATTTTATAGACTTAAAATTTGAAAATCTTTTTTTTTTATGATAAAACATAATATTATCTGTTAAAAGAAATTCAAAATTAAAAATTCAAAGTAAATAGGAATTTGAAAACTTTTACTTCTGCTGGCATTAAACTAAGATTTCTTGTTATGTACCCCTAAAAATTTATATCAAAATTTTCTATCTATTTATTTTATTTTTCCTTCATTTTTTGATGTGATCAAACAGGGAGAAATAGGTACAAGTTAAGGGGAGTAAGAACATTCTGTTGTTTTTTTTACGAAATGTGTAATTTTTATTAACTCGCTTAATTCCCATAATTTTTATCTTTGTATTTATTTTTGCAATTAACTTGTTTAATTCATTACTTTACTATATTATTGCATTTTTAACCCCAACTTGAACTTGGGTTGATGCACATCAAAAAGGGAGAGATTGTTAGTACCCCAAGATAGTTTTGATATGGTCAACTAAGTTTAGTTAGACCCTGTTATGTTTGATCCTTGTGTCTAAGTTTGCAAGAGCTTAGGAATACAAGAAGTAAAGCGGAAGACGCAGCTAGCGAGAAGGATGACATGGGAAGGGAGTCGATGGGCTCGGTGCGTCCGAAAGATGAGATGCTGGGGAAGAGTACATTGGTGGACGAGAAGGACACACGCGGCAGTCCGAGGGACGAGAAGCTGGGAGGAAGGCTGCTCGAGGAGAAGGTCAGAGTTACATTCCAGTAAACTCAACTCTAGTTTGCCGAAGCATCATCCACATGAAGAGATCAGCAAAGGAGTTGATCTGCTGTATAGAAGGCACCTTCCATGGATGGAAGATGCCTTCGATAAATAGTACGAAGGCATCTTCCGATAGCCGTTAGCCGCGGATAGAGTTTTATCCACAGTCGATAAAACTTATCTGATGGAAGGTGCCTTGGACCTCATTGGAGGCGCCTTCAGACTGTGGATAGAGTTTTCCAGGGGCTATAAAAAGACCCCTGGACCAAGGAAATAAAGTACAACTGAACTACAAGTCTTATATTCACTTCTTAGTCATTCTGTGAGCTATCAACATCTGTAAGAGGTTACTCCGTCTTCAACAAACGAGTTTTTATAGTAGAACTTTCTTCAACACCTTGGATTAACAACCACCTAGGTTGTAACCAAATAAATAGATTATCATCTTATTTTTCTTTAATTATTCAGTTTTATTATTCTGTTTATTATTATTGTGGTACTAATCAAATAAAAAAAAAAGAGAAGAGGTTATCTTTTTCCTTGTAGGCAATTCACCCCCCTTTTGTCGGTCTCACTGCACCAACAGATTATGCTCATGAAATACAAGTATATGTGCGTCAAAACATGTATAAAAGTGTATAATCTACGCACATCATTAGGGCTAGTCAAATTTTAAGACGGCCATGAGTGAGGTTGGCCGACCTTAAGGGCTGACTAGAATGATTGACTCATTCCACAACAGATCAACTACTAGCGGACAGAAGGTAAGTAAACTCGTTCGATAATAAAGTTAGATAGACTTATATGTCCTGACCGTACAAAAACTAGGGTAGAGCAAATACAGTCTGGCCTAGTATGTTGATCAAGGCTCTTAGAACAATGCAAGCCTTCTCTAGGTAACTTATCATACACCCGACTAGGTAAAGGGACGACCGGGCATATAACACTTATACTTATATTATTATCACCTGAATGGAATTCCAACACCATATATTATTATTAAAGGATTTCCCAAGAGCATGATACACTCTAACATTCTCCAACGAGTATCTTAATGCTACGCAGTGGTTGAGCAACTTAATATAATGCATGGTAGTGAAATATACGGAATGCAGCTGAACAATTCAATAAAAGTGACCGACTTAAGGGCTAGTCAGATTATATTTAGTCAATAGTATCATCCTAACAAAGTGATTAGCTTAAGGATCGGTCAGATTATATTCAGTTAATAGTATCATCCTAACAAGGCGACTAGTTTAAGGACCGATCGGATTATATTCAGCCAATAACATCATTTTAATAGGGAGGTCAACTGAAGGACTGACCAGATTATATTTAATTGATAACATCAGCTCAACAGGATGGCCAGCTTAAGGACCGACTGAATCATGTTCAGCAGACAATATCCCGACAGCTTGTCATAATAACAACTTTGTGTCAAAAAATATTCTTTTGGAAAATTTTTTAGGGCTCATTATGTCTCCCATCAGTAGACCAATAATAACAATATAGTCCTCCAGGAACCTCGGTAATAACAGAAGCTATAAACAATAAAAGGCGTACACATGTGGGTATAATAAAGATTTCTCGGACGATTATGGTGAACTGCTTAACAAACTATGATATATTTTGTCACCTCATGATTGTGGAGGTTTTGAGAGGTGGTATACAAAAGGGGAGTCCTATTCATGATGAAGGTATGCTCACTAACATCTGCAACTCCACTCTCGCACATATGCTTTGATTGCTATTCCATTCGTTCAGATCGGGACTGACTTGAGCGTCGAAGGGCCTTCGCCAGGGATTCCCCTTGGTTTCTAGGCACTGACGTTTTGTTGGATCGTTTGCTTGTGCACAGGATCAAAGGGGAATCTTCTTTTGGAGAGAAATATCTTCTGACAGTCGATCACTCATCCACCGTGTCCAACGCATCATATCCGCATGTCTCAGACATGATCATAGAGGAAGGTTTCGTGCATGTATATGTCAAAGTAGTGGAATATTTTCTGATAGATGGTTGCAATTTTCTTACAAAGTTGTCTCCTAGAGGGAGTTCGATCAGCTTGGAGCAGACCTGGTTTAGGTTGGGAGCCATGCCTATGTGAGGTGGGGAGTCAAGCCGCATTGAAGTCTGATCGTCGTGGGCTGGTCGAGTTTATCTTGGGAGCCATGCCCGTGAGAAATGGGGAGCTGGACTCCAGAGGTCCGACCGACTTTAGGGCCGATTAGGTTTATACTGGGAGTTATGCCCATGAGAAGTGGGGAGCTGAGCCCTGGAGGTCCGACCAGCTTGGGACCGATTGAGTTTATGCTAAGAGTCATGCCCATGAGAAGTGGAGAGTTGATCTCCAGAGGTTTGATCGACTCTGTGGCTGATCATACTTATGCTAGGAGCCATGCCCTTAAGAAGTGGGGAGTTGCACCTCGGAGATCCGACTGGCTCTGGGATTGATCGGGTTTATGCTGGGAGTCACTCCCATGAGAAGTGGGGAGCTAAGCCTTGGAGATCCGACCAGCTTTGGGGCCAATCAGGTTTATGCTGGGAGCCATGCTATGAGGAGTGGGGAGCTGAACTCCGTTGAAAGTGGTCCGTTTGGATACGTATATCTTAACTTTGACTGCCACCTCACCTTGATTTTGACTATCACATCGTCTTGACTATCGACCTCATATTATATTAGGGTTACTCACAATGCTCTGTATCAATATCTAATTAAAATATAAATTGATATTATTTTATGCATATTATATGATTAAACTATGTCAATCTATTATATAAATGAAAATTTGTATATATTAAAATATAATTAGAACTTAAATTGTGTATTTTTCCTATCTCAGTGTTAATGTCCTCGAAATCAAGGTAGACAATCTTAACAGTGTGGGGAAATAAGGGGGAAAAAATTCGACCAGAGAGTGAAAGAATATAATCTCATCAGTGCTTGTCACGTCTCTAATTGCAATTCTTAGAGGCCCAATTTGATTTCGCGGGGCTTTCTAAACAAATCTAATCTGAGTTTGATTGAAACTCCAAGAAATTGGATTTACCCTAATATTTTGTTAACGTGACGCCGAATCTAACTAGATTTCCACTAGTACTGGACTCAATCCCTTAATCCCTCTAACAAGTGGGTGGATTGGATTGGATTTAATTAGTGTTAGAATTCGAACAAAATCTAGATCACTGACAAAAATGAAAGTCAGACATTGACTCTGCTAGGGTGCTAGTCGGCGGAGTTGCGTTTAGGGATGAATGTTTAATCTAGTTTGGCTTTCCGGTGGTCAAGAAATTGCGGGAGTGGCTCATGAAGACGTGGGAGTTAATTCAGATAGACGTTGAGGCTGTGGATGTAGGAGTCTACATGTAGTAAGGTTAGGTGGTCAGTTGGTATGCCAGATCGGGTTAGAAGCATAGTCAGCATCCGACTCCCTTACAACAGTCACCCGACTCCGACTTTTACTCCGTCAAATCATTTATCCAACTCCATCAGTCCAAGAGTCTGACTTCGTCATATATATTATCTGACTCCATCAGCCCAAGAGCCCAACTCTATCAATTATCCGACTCTATTAGCCCAGGAACCCGACTGAGTCATATCAGTTATCCAATTCCATCGGCTATACCTGTTGACTTCCTCATTCAGGACTCACATTGTGTCGTTGCCTTCGACAGACACGGATAACGTATTTGTTATCCCCGAAGGAAGTGGGCAGTGTAGCTATTATCTTCTAAAGAATGTGGGTAACATAGTCATTTATTCTAGAAGACGTGAGCAACATAAGCACCTATCTCGGAACACGTGGATGATATAAGGGTATAGCTATGACTCTATAAAAGGTCATTCGCTCCTGTGGGCGCATGTATGCGCACACAACCTGTAACGACCCACCTCCTACTAGCTAGGCTGCGAAGCCGATCGCTACATTATGCTGTGCTGGACTATTAATGCGGAATGAAAACTGGCTAATTTAAAATTTTACTGAACTAAATGCTGTAAAGTTTAACTTAGTGTTCTGGGTGTACCTAGGAGTTGTACACCTGTTAGGGGAGGTGTTTACAACTGATAGTAAACTTCGGATCGATCCACAGACCGATCTACTGATACTGGCACGGTAGGAAACTCCGGATCGTTCAACCGACCGATCCCTAAACTACACTGCAATCCTGTACGCTGCTGGATCGGTATGCCGACCGATCCAGCTGGTCCCTGATCGGTCAATGAGATCGATCAGTGGCTTACTGATCGGTCTGCTGACCGATCAGTGAGCCATTTTTTTTTTCGCGACCCAGCTCCTGATCGATCCACGGATCGATCAGGGAACGAACAGAAAGCTTCTGCGGCTCGATCGGTCTACCGACCGATCAGAGACTCGATCGGTCACGACCGATCGGGTTTCGATTTCGTATCGCCCCGATATCAGCACTGATGCGTGCCAAAGCCATTACACAACACTATAAAAGCTAAGAGAAACATTCTACTAGGTAATGGCTAACATACTAAACATGATTAAGGCATAGAATACTATTTCATGGCATGTAAACATATGGGAACCAAAACTAACAAGGTTTTAAACTGTTCTCTTGCTAACTAACAGAAACATAAGATAACGCTCGCTATAAGTACTAATGCATACTGAACACGTTCTAATGCATAATAAAATAAAAATAGATCCCTAGGATCTTTATTCCAGTTCCTTCCATACACATCTTGATCTGCATTGACCTCCAGCCTCCACTGCTAGTCCATTTTCCTTTTACCTGTATCTGCAGTATAAGGAAAATAGTATCTGTAAGCTAAAAAGCTTAGTAAGAAACCATCTACCTCACTAAAACATGCGTACGATGCAAATATGATTTTAAATCATGCTGTTTGAATGGATATGCTAAGTATACTGAATAAACTAAACATGGCATGACATATAAGCATACAATCATGGCATATCTAAAGCTGAACATGATATCAATCACATGGTATCAATGAAGAACTAAGCTGATACTAAAAACTGAGCTAAGCTAATACTGAGCTACTGCTGGGACTGTACGGAATTCACGAACTAATTTGTGAAAGGTTGAAAACCATATACATATAGTAAGTGAAAATACTAAACATGCTGCTGATGGGCCCTGGCAACTGTACTTGCTGTGCGCGCATCCCTAACTAGACCCGGGATTGCAAGTTCCGAATCTAGTAGGGTTTACTAGGTTAGCTAAACCTAGGGACGACTATGGGAGCCCAACCCAATGGATATCTAATCCAGTATAGTGCCACTGAAAAGTAAAATACTGAAATAGCTAATACTATTTTGCTGAATCTAGGTTATCTGAACCTAGGACTAGGTTGTCTGAACCTAGAGGCGACTGTGGGAGCCCACCCATTTGGACATCTAGTCTCGTAAAAGCTGAAATAAAAACTGATCATGCTAATTAACATGTTCTATGGCATTTAACTAAATGCCCACTGTATCATAAGGCTGTGCTAGGCATTTTGTCGAGCATTTGGCGCTCTCTAACTCTCCTCCCGATCAGGGAGACCACCTCTAGGCACCCAGCAGCGTCTAAACCCCTATCTACAGAGGATACATGTGCTCGGCCCATCTAGAGATGCTCACTAATCCCTAAATCTGTGAGAAGAGTTAAACTACACACTATATGCTGACAAAATTCAATGAAACTAATCTAATGCATAACAGAAAACACGCGAGAGCTACTTATACTGCAGGTGAGGGGTTTCTTACCTGGTACGCTAATTTCCTTACAATTCTATTCGCTAGAATTCCGGTGGAGACGACTTCTCGACGATCTTCTCGCGTCTAAGCGTTCCCCTCGCGAAGGAGAGCGTCCTCGTGCCGGAGTTATCGCCGGAAGATGTCCTTGGGGCCCTAGGGAGAGGACCCTAGGTCTCCTTGTGGTTTGCGCCGAGAGAGGGAGGAGAGGGAGAGGTGGCGTCGGTGAGGTTAGGGTGAAGGAGAAGTTGCCGAACCAACAAAAAAATAAACCAAACCAACTTATGTTTTCCTATTTATATTAAGTGGGTATTTTGGCCCAACTCAATTATAAATATATTTGATTCTCCTTTCTCTCAGCACGGCCCTGCTGGGTTCACCGGTTACTAAGGCTAACTAAAGGTTTAGCGGACCCGAGAGGTCCCTGGTTCGATTCCCGCTTAAGTCATTTTACTTTTCTAATAATTTTTGCTACTTCCGCTACTCGGAAAATTCCGGAAAAATATCTAATAATTCCAGAAAAATCATAGAATATTCCTAAAATAGTTTTGAGATTTTTCAGGCGTTACACAACCATATGTACTTTTCCTACTACTTCCATTCCTTGCTCTTCATTAGCCTTGGTGCTAACTTAAGCATCAGAGTGACTACACCAAGTCCACCCTTAGTGCCCGTTATAAACTTCTGCTGAGTGTTTATAGGAACCATGTTGGTCCTCCTCGTCATTGTGTCCTCTGCTTCCTTCCTTGTGACAGTTCCATTCCATTAACTCATTAAACCATGATCTTAGATAGAAATAAATTGGCGTCGTCGATGGAAAATCACTTGAGCTGAGACATTAAGATGGTGGAACTAGGGAGAAAGGATCCTAGTTCCGCAGGTGATATGACTTGTGGGGAGACTGTCACCATGCCCTGAGAAGAATTTCAAAGGTTAATCAATCAGGCAGTGCAGCGGGTTCTTCAAAGACTCCCGCCAATGAGTTCGATACCTGAAGAAGTACCTGCCGCATCGACGGAGGTATACCTCCCATTCCTCACCATGCACTAGTGGGTCCGACGGGTTCTCCCCCTCACATTTGTGGCTCCACGAACTCAACCGGTGGTCCGGTCTGAGGAGCGCTCACTCAAGTTTGAAGTGGGAGAGACACCTGCAAGGAATCTAAATAAGGAAAGGAGGTCCTTGCCCATTGAATAAAATTATGCAAATAGTATACCTTTTGTAAAAATTATCTCAGAAGATGAGTTGTCGCGTAACTTTTAGATGCCTTAGCTTGGAGAATACACTGGGTCAGCTGACTCCAAGGATCATTTGGCTTGGTTTGAGAACATCACTCTGCTGCATTAGTATATATATGGTGTTAAGTGGAGAATCATCCTAACAACTTTATCTGGCTCTGCCCAACGGTGGTTTAACCAATTACCACCCTCTTCTATCCGATCAAGCCTTCGCTAATTTCAAGATTGCGTTCTTGCATCACTTCGCCGACAGTAAGTGGTATTACACCACTCAACCTATTTGCCCTAAAACATAAAACCATAGAAACTTTGCGAGAGTACATACAATGTTTAACGAGGTCGCCTTGGGCGTGCCCTCGTCCACCTCTGATTTGTTCATCAACGCCTTCTCGCATGGCCTATAGGAAGAAGACTTCTTCCGATCTTTAGTGAAGAAGCCTCCAACTAATTTTGATCATCTCTTGGGTCGAGTAGCAAAGTACATCAATGTTGAAGAGGCTCAGTCAACAAGGAAGAGAGAAATCAATACGCCAATGCCCATGGTGGCTTAGCTCGGCCTAAGCTCAAAGCGACCCCACTACCTTTGCAGCATAAGGAGTTGTTCATCAATCACTATTATACTCCATTCCTAGCGGATGCGAGAATAGTACCTACCATGAAAGTAGTCCCAACACACAACCTTAAGTCCCATAGGTCGTATGGTGAAGCATTGGAGCGATATTGCGATTTCCACCACTTTCGTGGGCACTTCATCCATGAGTGTTAGCAATATTCTAGAGAACTTCGTCAAGCGGTCAAGGAGTGCCTACCTACTCTAAGATCACCTCCGAGACCAATTCGGTGCTCACCCTCCCAACATGCTTGTGGTGAGAATTTGGAGCACCAAACCAATCGTCAAAGGGATGCCTTCACAAGAAGGAGATCTTAGTCTCAATCTCGAGAGCCAGATTGGAGAAAGTGACTAACTTATCCCAAGAATGCCAAGGAAAATCTCCTATTACGAGGCGACATTCACATTATTTCTAGAGGCTTGACCAACGGATATCCAAGTCTAGCACGGAGGACCCATGGTTGAAGACTTGAAGCAACGAAATTAGCACCAAATCACGGGTGAAGATGGGTCACCTAATTAGTTTCAATCCTTGAGACCTAATGGGGGTAGCTACCCCCCATGAGGATGCACTAGTGATACGAGCTGCCATAGCCGATTACAACGTGGCCAGCGTCTTCATCGACACTAGGACCTCGGTGAACATGTTGTTCAAGCAGGCCTTCGACTAGATGCAGATAGACCTACATAAATTGGGACCCATTTCTATGGTGCTGTTCAATTTTATCAGACATGAGATCAAGCCGTTCAGATAGATCAACCTCCCACTATCTCTAGGATAAGAACCTCAGAAGTTAACTCGGACCACTATCTTCACAGTGGTTGATGCCCTATCTGTCGATAACATCATCTTAGGTTGATCCGCCTTCACCTCGTTCTGACTAGTGGAGTCTACTTATCATCAAAAGATAAAGTTGTCGGTTGATAACCAGGTGGATGAAGTCAGAGGCGATCAGACAACCACACAAAAATGCTATGTTGAGGTGGTGAAGGTTGACTCTCTTAAGAACAGGAGAATCTGTAGAGCAGAGGTCCAGCTCATCTATAATGCTCCTCCCGCTTAGCTAACCGAGGGACAAGAAGAAGTATTGATACCTGAGCTGTCGAATCAGACTACTCAGGTGGCAATTGACCTCTCCCCCGAGTTGAAATAAAAGGTAATTGCTTGCCTCTCTCATAACCAGATGTCTTTACTTAGTCGACCAAGGAGGTTACGGGGGTGTCACTGTTGGTTGCTACTCAGAATATCGTACTGGTTCCCCTGTACAAAAATTTGTACAAGTCCCGAATCTTCCCTAACAACCTATTGTGTTCTTTAGAAATTAAATTTGGAATCGCAAATAGAACTTAACATTATTGATGACAAATTCAACTTATCTGTTCTTAGAGGTTTAGACTTGGATCACAAACGATGCTTAACATTATTAATCCAAATCCACCCATGTTATAAAATTTGATTAAATATTTATTTCAGAGATTGACTTCCAGGTTAAACATGGCGAGGCACTAGGCCTTCTTGGTTATGGGAGCATCCACAACTTCCTAGACAAAGCCTTTCAATGAAATTCAATATTTAATCTCCTTATAGTAACCCTAGGTTTAACCACTAAGAACAATCGAATCACAAGATCGAAAAAACAAAAGAAACACAAAATCGAATCATAAATTCAAAACCTAGAATCCTTAGCCTCTTGTGTTTGGTATTTCAAAATCCATACAAAGAAAACTAGTATGATGCGGAATAAGACAACTAGTTATACCTTTCTTTATAGCTTATAGACCTCACAATCTTCTATTGTATTCCTCTTCTTATCTTGGACGTCGTGTGGGCGACGATCTACCAAGACGAGACTCCACCAAAACTCTCTTCTTCCTACCAAGTTTCGACGACCAACAATCTCCTAGAGATGAAGAACTTCGGCCACCAACCAAGCTCCAAGGGATGCTTAGAATCAATGTCTCCTATCTCTCCTTCTTCCTCTAACGAGATCCGGCCACCTTGAACTCCTTGAGATGAGATGCCGCCGGCCACCAAGGAAGAAGAATAGGAGGAAGAAGAGGGCCGGCCACCACCAAGGAAGAGAGGAGAGGAATAATAGATGTGTTATTGGGTGAGGCACCCTCTCCTCCTCTTTTATATTCCTTGGTCTTGGCAAATAAGGAAAGTTTTAAACATAATTAAAACTTCCTTATATTCCTTGCCAATGTCTAAGAAGGAAAATTTAATTAAAACTTCCTTATAAACCTTTAATGGATGACCCCTATCTTATCCTCTAAACAAGGAAAGTTTTAAACAAAAATTAAAACTTCCTTAATTATTTCCGATAAGAAATTTTAATTAAAAAATTTCTTTCTTTAAATCCCTTCATGGTTGGTTAAAAAAGAAAAATTTTATAAATTAAAATTTCTCTTTTAAAACATGTGGATGGTTACAAAAAGGAAAGTTTTATTAAAAATTAAAATCTTCCTTTAAACTACAAATAAGGAAAGATATCAAACCTTTCTCTTAATCCTTTGTAGAAAGCTATAAAAGGAAATATTTATAATTTTAAACTCTCTTTCAAAACCATGGCTTCCACATAAAGAAAGATTTAAAATTTATCAAAAAATTAAAATCTTCCTTTTAACTACAAATAAGGAAAGATATCAAACCTTTCTCTTAATCCTTTGTAGAAAGCTATAAAAGGAAAGATTTATAATTTTAAACTCTCTTTCAATGTGAATGTGGTCGGCCACCCTTGCTTGAGCTCCAAGCTAGGGTCGGCCACAACTTGGACCCATATAACCTTGGTTTGGCTGGCCCTAGCTTGGGCTTCCAAGCTTGGCTTGGTCGGCCACCTTAAGGTGGGTAAGAAGTTGGGTTTGGTGGATATAAGACTTTATAAATAAGAGGCTACAATAGGGACCGAGAGGAGGAATTGGTTTTGATCTCCCGATGAGCTTGAGCTTTTCGTGTTCTCCCCTGTAACGCCCGAAAATTCTCAAAATAATTATTAGAAATATCCTAGTATTTTAGGATATTTTTACAGAATTTTTAGAATAGCAGAAGTAGCAAAAATAAATAGAATCGTAGAATAGCCTACGCGGGAATTGAACCCGAGACCTAGGAGGTCCTATGTCTTATAGATAGCTTTAGTAACCAATTGAACCTAGCAGGGCCGTGCTGAAAAGAAAGGAAATCAGTTATATTTATATTTGAGTTGGGCCGAATTACCCACTTAATATAAATAGGGACTTTAAGTGAAGAGTTATTATTTTTCATCGGGAACTTTCTCTTCTCAAACCCTCACCGCCGAACCCCTTTCTCCAGCACCCTCTCTTCACGCCAAAGCCAAGGAGAGGCTAGGGTTCCGTCCCAAAGGCTCCAAGAACACTTTCCGGCGACGACTCCGGCACGAGGGAACTTCTCTCCACGAGAAGAACGCGTAGACGCAAGAGAATCATCGAGAAGATCGTCTCCACCGGAAAACTAGCGACTAGATTCGTAAGAAAACTAGCGCAGGAGGTAAGAAACCCCTCACCTGAAGTATAAGTAGCTTTCGTATGATTGCGTGCCCTTAAATTAGTTATATGCAGATTTTTGTCGACAAACAGGGTGTGTTTAACCCTCCTCACAGGTTTAGGGTTTAGTCGAGCATCTCTAGATGGGTCGGACACGTTTTTCGCTTCAGTTGGAGGTTTTAGACGTTGTCGGGTGCCTAGAGGTGATCTCCCTAATAGAGAGGAGAGTGGATGTACACCAAATGTTTGATAAAATAACTAGTATAGTTTTAACCAATTTAACAGCTCAGTTAGATGCAACAGAAGCATTTAAGATAATATAGTAGTCTTGCTTCAGCTTTTACAGGACTGGATGTCCAATGGGTGGGCTCCCACAGTCGTCTCTAGGTTCAGACGACCTAGTTCTAGGTTTAGACAACCTGGTAAGAGCAAGACAAGTATTATTAGCTTATGTCAGTATTTTACTTTTAGCAGGGGCACTGTACTGGATCAGATATCCATTGGGTTGGGCTCCCACAGTCGTCCCTAGGTTTAGATAACCTAGTAAACCCTACTAAATTCGGGACTTGCAAACCCGGGTCTAGTCAGGGATGCGCGCATAGCAAGTACAGTTGCCGGGCCCACACAGCAACATGATTATTACTTTAACCTATTTATGAAAATAGCTTTCAAAACTTCACGAATAGTTATATGGATTCAGTACAGCTTTAGCATTAGTTTAGAATTAGCTCAACTAAGTGTTCGCATCAGTTTAGTTTCTATTGATACATTATGATAGCTTATGTTAGCACTTGTTGCCATGACTAGTTTGTTTGTACGCCATGCTATGCTTTTATATGTTCAGTATACATATATTTCAAATAGCATGTTTTAAAAGCATGATTTCATCGTAAGCATGTTTTAGTGAGGTAGATGGTTTCTTACTAAGCTCTCAAGCTTACAGATACTATTTTCCTTATACTGCAGATAAGGGTAAAGGAAAGATGGACTAGCGGAGGCTGGAGGTCAATGCAACGAAGATGTGTGTGGAAAAGGAGTTTGGAATGAAGATCTTAGGGATTTAGCAAGTCTAACTATTAGAACCTTGTTATGTTTAGTTTTCGCTATTCAGTTTGCTTAAAAGTCATGAACTAGTGAAATATGCACTATGCCATGTTTAGAATGCTAGGTAATTGATGTTAGAATGCATTTCAGTTAGTTTAGAGTTTGTACATGTGATTTGGGCATGAAACAGTGCTGAAATCAGAGCTTTGCTGCGAAATCAGCAACCCCAATCGATCAGCGGATCGATTGGGGCCCTCAATCGATCAGTGGATCGATTGGGGAGTCTGGTTCTGCGAACAGTAAGCTTCTGGATCGATCAGCCAATCGATCCAGTCGCATACTGTCGCGAACAGAGAGTTTGGGGATCGATCATTCGATCGATCGGGAAATCGCTCCCGAGAGCAGAGAGCTCTGGAATCGATCACTGGATCGATTGGCCAGTCTGGATCGATCAGTCGATCGATCCAGACGCTAGTTCCCGCATATAGTAGGGTCTTGCATCGATCACTGGATCGATTGCCTAACCTGGATCGATCAGCTGATCGATCCAAATTGGTCTCCGTGCACAGTATCACGCTGGATCGATCCGTGGATCGATCAGAGGCCTAGTACTAGCTGAAAATACTTTAGTTCAGTCCCAGATGACAGCAAAGACCTAGAACACCCCTTCTAGCATAGCCACAACAATTCAAGGGGTAGTTTAAACATTAAGTTCAGATAGTATAGCGATTAACCGAAGCATATTCATTAGTTCAGCAAAGCTTTCATCAGATCAGCTTTCCGCACATGAATTAGTTAGCCTATTGTAATGATCGGCCTCACAGTCTAGTTAGTAGGAGGTGGGTCGTTACAGAGTGGTATCAGAGCAGAAAGTTCCATACTTCCTACACACATTTCAGCATTGAACCTGCAGCTTTCAAGTAAGAATACCTCTCATTTTGTTATGTTTATTGCTTTCATGTTTGTAGATAACTAAACTATGCTTATCTGTGATAGTAACTAACATGATAGTATTAGCTATGTAAACATGATGCTTTAGTTATGTTTGTCTTTTGTTTCTTTAGAAATGGCACGAGGACGCTCAGTTAGAAGGGCACCAGCTACTGAACCCCAGCATAAGGCATGCAGTTCAGTGCCTCCCCCAGACCTTACAGCAGTAGTGGCTCAATTACAGAAGCAGCTAGCAGAACAGCAACAGGAGATAGCCACCTTAAAGGCTAATCAGCAGAATACTCCCACGGTCACCCCGGAACCAAACATAGCGACCCCAGTAGTTATAGAGGTTCCACCAGTCTAGCCTACAGCAACAGTAGCCCCAGCAGCAGAGGCAAAGAGAGAAGCCTATCTGATCCAGTGGCAGAGAGTCAAGCCCGAGAACTTTTCAGGCACCAGTGAACCATGGGATGCTCAAGCCTGGTTCAAAATGCTGGAGAGTACGATGGAGCTTCTGGACTGGCCAGAGCATGAAAAAGTGAAGTGCGCCTTCTTCTGCTTGATAGGAGATGCACGTATGTGGTGGGAGAGAATTAAAGCGAAGCGCCCAGTGAACCAGATGACATGGGCTGACTTCGAGAAAGAATTCTTCGAGGAGTTCTTTCACATGCGGGTCACGAACCGCCACTACGATGAGTTCACTGAGTTTCGTTAGGGCAACCTATCAGTTGAGGAAGCCGTGAAGAAATTCAATAGACTGGCTCGTCTATGCCCTGAACTAGTCAGCACAGAAAAAGAACGAGTCCGGTTGATGCTCAAGATGCTGAGGCCGGAAATAGCAATGAACGTGGCTGGCGGCGTTCATAGGCCGCAAACCACCGAAGAACTAGTCAACAGTGCTCTGACCACCGAGCACTATCAGAACAATATCAAGCAACAGAAGCAAGTCCTCTCAGAGTCCAAAGGGCAAGGAGGCTCAGGTACTCAGAAACAACAGGGCCACAGCTCTAACTGAAAGGGAACTCCAGCAACAAGCGCAAACCAGGGAGTTACCCAAAGGGAAGACCAGCCAGCAAACAGCCTAGTTATCCTAAATGTGCTACTTGTGGGAAATTTCACCCAGGAGTTTGTCGCAAGGGCATACGAGGATACTTTGAATGTGGACAGGAAGGGCATATAGCTAAGCAATGCCCGAAAAAGACAAGTCTTCCTCAACCACAGCCGATACAGTATGGAGGCCAGCCAGCACAGCTACATCAGATGCAGTCAGCTTTAGATGGTCCACACATCAGCCAGGGCAGACTAGAAGCCCCTCCAGCTATGACAAATGCGAGGATCTACTCCTTAACCAGAGAGGATGTAGCGAATACCTCGACAGTTGTTACAGGTCAGATTAGTATTTTATAGCAAAATACAACTGTCTTATTCGATACTGGGGCAACCCATTCTTATATATCCAGGACATTTTTCGAAAAGTTAGCGATACCCCCAGAGGTATTCAGTGGTCAGTTTTTGACAACACTACCTTCAGGAGAAATTATGGCATCCACGCACTGGCTCAGAGCAGTGCCAGTCATTATAGCAGACAGAGAGCTCTTTTGTGATCTGATAGTGCTAGACATGACTGATTACGATGTCATATTTGGAATGGACTTCCTAATCAGATACGGTGCCTCTATCGAGTGTCGTAAATAGAAAGTCATATTCCAACCTGAAGAAAAAGTACAATTTGAGTATAGCGGAGGACCAAAGAGAAAAGCGACGAAATTTCTCTCAGCTCTGAAGGCACAGAAATTGTTAGATTCAGGATGTACGGGATTTTTAGCGCATGTAGTCAATACCAGTCAGGACAAGGACCAACAGCTAGTAGAGGTCCGAGTCATATGTGACTACCCAGCAGTCTTTCCTGAAGAGTAACTAGGCCTAGCACCATACAGGGGGATCGAATTCGAGATAGAGCTCATTCCCGGTACGAATCCTATCTCCAAAGTACCTTATCGCATGGCTCCAGCAGAACTGAAGGAACTTCAGGAGCAACTACAGGAGCTGCTTGACAAAGGACTCATACACCCTAGTCACTCACCATGGGGAGCGCCTGTATTGTTCGTGAAGAAGAAGGACGGGAGCATGCGCCTGTGCATAGACTACCGGGCACTGAACCAAGTCACCATCAAGAACAAGTATCCTCTTCCCAGAATAGATGACCTGTTCGATCAGCTAAAGGGAGCAGCAGTGTTCTCTAAGATAGACCTCAGATCAGGTTATCATCAGGTGAAAGTTAAAGAAGGGGATATACCCAAGACAACATTCAGGACTAGATACGAACACTACGAGTTCGTAGTCATGCCCTTTGGCGTGAAAAATGCTCCAGCTACTTTCATGGACCTCATGAACAGAGTATTCAGGGACTACCTAGATAGATTTGTTATTGTGTTTATCGATGACATTCTTATCTATTCAGGAACTCAGGAAGAACACGCAGAGCACCTGAGAATAGTATTGCAGACCCTTCAACAGAACCAGTTGTACGCCAAGTTCATGAAATGTGAATTTTGGTTAGATCAGGTAGCCTTCCTGGGTCACATCATCTCAAAGGATGGTATCATGGTAGACCCTAGTAAAATAGAAGCTGTGAGTAACTGGAAGAGACCTAAGAACGCTAGTGAAATTAGAAGCTTTTTGGGATTAGCAGGTTATTATAGAAAATTCGTAGAGAACTTCTCCAGGATAGCCTCCCCACTGACAGCTCTTACCAGAAAGAACAGAAAATTTCAGTGGTCAGAGGACCGTGAGAACAGCTTCAGCGAGTTAAAAAGGAGATTGACCAGTGCACCTATTTTGACTCTACCAGAAAACACAGATAGCTTTGACATTTACAATGATGCCTCTAAGTTGGGACTAGGAGCAGTACTGATGCAAGAAGGTAAGGTGATCGCCTATGCCTCCAGGCAACTCAAGGATTATGAGAGGAACTACCCTACTCATGACCTTGAGCTTGCTGCAGTAGTGTTCGCTCTCAAAATTTGGAGACATTACTTGTATGGAGCTCAGTGCAGAGTGTATACAGATCATCAAAGTCTGAAGTACTTCTTCACTCAGAAGGATCTGAATATGCGACAGCGTAGATGGCTAGAGCTGGTCAAAGACTATGACATAGACATCCTCTACCATCCAGGAAAAGCCAATAAGGTGGCAGACGCACTTAGCAGGAAGTCTAGCGCCACCTTACTATCACTAGCAGCCATGTCACCGCCCCTACAGAAAGAGATCACAGATTTTGGTCTCGAACTTATAGTGGGACAGCTCTCTACTATAACATTAGCATCTAACCTGCTTGGTGACATTCAGACAGCTCAGGAACAAGATCCTGAAATTCAGAAAATCAAGCAAGGGTTAGCAGAATCAGAAAGTAGAGAATTCAGAGTGTCAGGTAATGGGGTATTGTACTTCGGTGACAAACTCTGTGTTCCAGATCAGGAGGAATTAAAGAGGAAGATTTTAGACGAGGCTCACAGGACTCCTTATGCGATGCATCCAGGTTCCACCAAGATGTACCAAGATCTAAAGAAACGTTTTTGGTGGCCCGGGCTAAAAAGAGACATCGCTAGTTATGTTAGCACCTGTCTAACCTGTCAGAGGGTCAAGGCAGAACATCAGAGACCAGGAGGAGTTCTGCAGCCTATCCAGGTCCCAGAATGAAAGTGGGAAGACATTTTTATGGATTTTATAGTGGGACTACCCAGAACCACGAATAGTTTTGATACCATTTGGGTAATAGTGTACAGGTTAACTAAATCAGCCCACTTCTTAGCTATCAGGATATCCTACTCCATGGAACAGCTAGCTCAGTTGTATCTCAAGGAGATCGTCAGGCTACATGGAGTTCCACGGACCATTATTTTAGACAGAGACAGTCGATTCACATCACACTTCTGGGAGTGTGTACAGTCAGCATTGGGCACTAAGTTGAAATTTAGCACAGCTTTCCATCCTTAGACAGATGGTCAGACGGAGCGAGTAAATCAGGTACTCGAAGATATGCTCCGCGCATGTGCCCTAGACTTCAAGGGTAGTTGGTGCAAATATCTGAGTTTAGCAGAATTTGCATACAACAACAGCTATGAGGCCACCATCGGCATGGCACCTTACGAGGCTCTATACGGGCGGAGGTGTAGATCTCCAATTTGCTGGTATGAGAGTGGTGAACAGAAAGAACTAGAACTTCAGACAGATCTAGTAGCAGATACCACAGTAGCTATTCAGCAGATCCGCCAGAGGATAGAGACAGCTCAGAGCCGCCAGAAAAGCTATGCTGATACATGGCGTAGACCATTAGAGTTTTCAGTTGGGGATTCAGTATTCCTCAGAGTGGCTCCCATGAAGGGAGTAATGCGTTTTGGGAAGAAGGGAAAACTAAGTCCCAGATACGTGGGACCATACCTTATCACTAAAAGAGTGGGCAGGGTAGCATATGAGCTAGAGCTACCATAGGAGATGTCAGCCATCCATAATGTATTTCATGTCTCGATGCTGAAGAAGCATATCCTAGATGCCACCCAGGTGATTGAGCCCCAGTTGGTACCAGTCCGCGAAGACCTCAGCTATGATAGTCGGCCTATTCAGATAATAGACCAAGCAGTTAAGAAATTACGGAACAAGGAGGTACCATTAGTAAAAGTCATTTGGCAAGATCACACCACAGAAGAGGCAACATGGGAGACAGAAGCTAGTATGAGGCAGAAGTACCCAGAATTATTCTAAGTTCGAGGATGAACTTTTTATAAGGTATGGGGGATTGTAATGCCCGAAAATTCTCAAAATAATTATTAGAAATATCCTAGTATTTTTCTGGAATTTTAGGATATTTTTACAAAATTTTTAGAGTAGCAGAAGTAGCAAAAATAAATAGAATCGTAGAATAGCCTACGCGGGAATTGAACCCGAGACCTAGGAGGTCCTATGTCTTATAGATAGCTTTAGTAACCAATTGAACCCAGCAGGGCCGTGCTGAAAAGAAAGGGAATCAGTTATATTTATATTTGAGTTGGGCTGAATTACCCACTTAATATAAATAGGGACTTTAAGTGAGGAGTTATTATTTTTCATCGGGAACTTTCTCTTCTCAAACCCTCACCGCCGAACCCCTTTCTCCCGCACCCTCTCTTCACGCCAAAGCCAAGGAGAGGCTAGGGTTCCGTCCCAAAGGCTCCAAGAACACTTTTCGGCGATGACTCCGGCACGAGGGCACTTCTCTCTGTTGGTGCGGGTAGCACTAACGGTCTAACCCAGGTTTTGATGAATGACAAATAGGTTAAGTTAGTTGTGTTGTTGTCTGACACTTTGATCGAGTGTGCAGGAGAAGTCCAGACAGGTCGACGGGCTGACCAGATGTCTGGCACGAAGTCCAGCTAGGTCGACGGGCTGACCGGATAGCTGGCGAGAAGTCCAAGCGGGTCGACGGGCTGACCGGACGCTTGGCGAGAAGTCCAGCTAGGTCGACGGGCTGACCGGATAGCTGGCAAGAAGTCCAAGCGGGTCGACGGGCTGACCGGACGCTTGGCGAGAAGTCCAAGCGGGTCGACGGGCTGACCGGACGCTTGGCGAGAAGTCCAGACGGGTCGACGGGCTGACCGGACGTCTAGCAGGTAAGTGAGGTAAGTCACTGGAGGGGAGTGACTGCGAGGATCCATTTCGGATATCTAAGTCGAGATCGTGACTAGATTCCTGTAAAGACGGAATCTAAGTCATACTTTGCTTATCTATAAAACTGCGCTAACAATCTTGCTGCAGGGTACATTTGCCTCGGACTAACCTTTTCTTGCAGGAGAAGGACTTTCTGGAGAAGAGGGGTCCGGGCGCCCGGAGGTCCGGGCGCCCGGAAGGGATCCGGGCGCCCGGAGGCAAGTTTTATCCCCAGGACGACGTTGACACTTGGAGCATGCTGGTTGGGAGTGTTACGTCACATTCCAGGCGCCCGGAAGGGATCCAGGCGCCCGGAGCAGCATATAAAAGAAGCCCCAGGCAGGAGCTTCAAGATATCAGTTTTCTGAGAACTCTGAGTCCAATCACTCTGCTGCTCTGCGCTCCAACAACGTTCACAAAGCTCCGACGACTCACTCCGGCTCTCTTTTTAATTCATTGTTTGTCGGTTAGCTTTGTTTTCTTTCTTTTTCATTAGCAATATTTGTACGTAAATTGTAATTATCCGAATTGCTAGTGAATTGCCCAACGAAAGTACTCAAGGAGTACGGGCCTTCGAGTAGCAGTCGTCACAGGCTCCGAACGAAGTAAAAATCAACAGTGTTCATCTCTTTACTTCTTTACTTTTCCGCTGCGTTTTAACTCGAGATTTTCGAATCGATATTCACCCCCCCTCTATCGAATCTAACGGTCTTACAAGTGGTATCAGAGCAGGTACCGCTCTGATTTGGTGCAACCACCAATCAGACAAAGAGGGGGTCTTTTTAAAGAAAAATTATATATCGTTCGTTTTAAAAATACATCTTTCGTTTCTTCCCTCCAAAACTGGTTTTAAAGGTACGCCTTTCGTTTTTTCCCTCCAAAACTGGTTTTGAAAAATACATCGTCATCTTTTCACTATTATTTAGTATCGACAAAATATTACATTTTCAAAAATTTGAGATAATATTTTAATAATATTTTATTATTTTTTAAAAAAAAATTAGTGAAATATTATTTTTTTTCCAGCACTGCTAATCCAAGACCAAGTCTTGGGATTTTGTCTTTGTTTCATTGTGTGCAAGAACAATGTCTTTTCAAGAAGGATGGAACCCCAATGAACCACCACCGTACGATGAAAATTTCAACTACTGGAGGCGAAGAATGGAATGCTTCTTAGGAAGCGTAGATATCGATTATATGCTAATATTGAAAAAACCTTCTCAAAACTCGGAACTGAATAAAAACGTAAGTAAAATTATTTGTAATATTTTACCTAACAATATTATATGCAGACTAGAAAAATACAAGAATGCATATGAGCTGTGGACCCAGTTGATCAAGCTTCACGAGACGCCAATGGAGCTAGAAGATCAAGTTAAAGTCAATCAGACTCGAGTCGATCCAACGGAGAAGCTTCTTGAATTAGGGGTTGCGCTCAAGGTTAGTAATATTTACCAAAACACCCTTGCTAGTAGTAGTTTAAAATATGTGCATGTTAATTTGGATATATCTGAAAGTATATGTGAAAATAGTGTACATGACAATACTTGCGAAAATACCCCTAGGACATTTTCTGATAAAACAAATATAATTAATTCAGAAAATACAGAAAATACCCCTAGGATATTTTCTGATAAAACAAATATAATTAATTTAGAAAATACAGAAAATCTGAAAATAATTAATAAATCTAAAAATTCGAATTTAAACCTAAACAAATCTGAAAACTCAAATGATAGAGATATCAAGGTCAATATTGATGTAGATAAAATTAATAAATTATTTAATAATCTAGACAATATTAATCTAGAAAATCCTATCCAAACCCAAGATAATTTAATTAATAAAAAATTAAATTTTAACGATAAGAATAATCTAATAAATTCCACTAATTATATCAACTTAAAAAATAAAGAAAATATAAGAATAAAATCAAACACTTTGATAAAATCAAAACTAAATTTAACAAAATTAAAATTAAATGTTAAAAATAACATATTAAATAAAGATAATCCGAAAAATTCAAAATTAATAATTAATAAAAGGTTAAAAGATAAACCTTTAAGGAAACATAATTCAAACAATTTAATTAATTCAAAGTTAAAAATGAATAAAAACTTAAACTTTAAAAATAAGCTATTAAAGAAAGATAATTCAATTAACTTAATAAAATTGAAATTGAAAGAAAATTTAACTATGAAATACATTCTCTTAAAGAAAGATAATTTGACTAACTTAATTAATTCAAAATTAAAAACTTGAATCTAAATTATAAATTAAACATTAAATTTTAACCAAAACTTAACTATAATAAACCCAGAACTAAAAACTAAATTAATGGCCAATAGTTCAGTGGGAGGCTCCAGAATAGCTGGCACATCCAAAAATAATTTACCCGACAGGGTAACCGAAACAAACTTACCCGGTAGGGTACCCAAAAACCAACCTACCTGGCAGGGTAGTTAGGAATAGAATAAACAGGGACAAAAGTTTAACTTGACAAGTAGTACTGGTGAAGTTTTGGATGATAGTACGTTGGGGAAGCTTGGGCATCGCATGTCTAGAAAGATATGGCTTCGATCTGGTGCATTTGGCCAACTATTTTAAAAATTCTTTTAAAACTATTTTTAAATTCTTTAATTTTTTTTTTTTTAAATTTTTTAAAAACTATTTTTTAAAATTCTTTACAAACTTTTTAAAAAAAAAAATTCTTTAAAAACTCTTTAAAAAATTATTTTAAAACATTTAAAAAAAAAATATTTTAAAAACTCTTTTAAAAATCATTTAAAAAAAAAAAACTTTAAAAAATTCTTTTAAAAATTATTTTAAAACATTTTTAAAATTATTTTAAAAACTCTTTTAAAAATCATATTAAAAAAAAAAAAACTTTAAAAAATTCTTTTAAAAATTATTTTAAAACATTTTAAAAATTATTTTAAAAACTCTTTTAAAAATCATTTTAAAAACTTTAAAAAACTCTTTTAAAAATTATTTTAAAAACTCTTTTAAAATCATTTTAAACTTTAAAAAATTCTTTTAAAAATTCTTTTAAAACATTTTAAAAATTATTTTAAAAACTCTTTTAAAAATCATTTTAAACTTTAAAAAATTCTTTTAAAAATTATTTTAAAACATTTTGAAAATTATTTTAAAAACTCTTTTAAAAATCATTTTAAACTTTAAAAATTCTTTTAAAAAATTCTTTTAAAACCTTTTAAAAATTATTGTTATTTTAAAAATTATTTTAACTTAAAAATTATTTCAAAAATTATTTTAAAAAAAAAAAACTTTTAAAAATCATTTAAAAAATATTTTAAAAATCATTTTAAAACTATCTAAAAATTTTGTATCATTTTGAAAAATTCTTCTTATTTTTTCACTACAATGAAATTTTGTTAACTTAAAAATAGTAATAATAAATTATTTCTATAGATTATTTTCACTTTAAAAATTATTATTTTGACTTTAAACTCATTTTTAATCTTAAACATCATTTTAACCTTAAAATTAATTTTTAATTTGACTTAACTAAAAATTAAATCTTAAATTTAAACTTAATATTGAAATTACAATTAAAATTAAAATTTTTAACTTAAACTTAAAATTAAACTTTAACTTAAATTAACCACTAATATTAATTTAAATCTAAAATCAAAACTGAATGAAACATATGTTAATTGTCATAAAACATATTATAAAAATCATTTTAAATTCTTTTTAAATGCTGTTTTAGAAATCCCTTTAAAATTTTTTTTATAATAATAATAATTATAACTAACACTTTCATTAACCAGCTCAATCAAGTAATATGAAATTTGAATTATTTCACTAAGTATTAAATTATTAAATCAAGTAAAAACTAATCAATAAATTATTGATAATGCTTAACTGTTAATAAAATCTTATCTTATTTAACCTTAAACTAAAGTTAAGCACCTGAATCTAAAATTAATTAATAATTGATTAATCAAATTCAAATAAACAGTTATACCAAGGATACAGAGATAATAATATATGTATACAAATGTGTTAGGGCTTTGAAATTTAACACAACCAAACCTTAGTATTAAAGGGGAGATATTAAATTAAGGGGAGTAACCAATTCAGGGGGAGGTTCAATTTCTTTTAAATCCCCTAGAAAAATTAATAAATAAGGAGGATTAATAAATTAAATGAATATCAAATTAAAGGAATATCAAATTCAGGGGGAGGTTTATTTTTTAATTATCTCCTTAAGCGTTATTTTTTAATCTTCTCTTTAAAATCTCTCTAGAAAATTCTACCTCATTTAAAAAAAAAAAATTACTTTGAATATTTTTAGCAAATATTTTCAAACTTTTAAGTATCAAGTTCAAGGGGAGAAATTAATTAAAATTTTGTGTGTTTGAAAAATGTTTTTTTACATCTATTTTAAAACTAACTTATTTTTAAAACACCAGTTTTCAAAAAGTTAAATTTAACTAAGTTTAATCCCACCTAATTTTTAAACCTGATTTTAAAAGTTGAATATTGCAAATTTAAACTTATTCAGTTTTGTAACAAATGCTTGAAAATTCAACTTTCCAAACTTAGCTTTTATCAAATTAGCCTTAAAAATTTATTTTGGCAAAAATTTTACTTCTTAAAAAATTATTCTTACTTGTTTAATTTTTGCTTTGTTTTGAAAAATCGAAGTTGAAAATTTACCTTTTGAAAAGTAAATGTTACTTAAAATCTAATTTGAAAAACGTTGTTTCTTAAATTAACAACTTTCTACAGTAACTCCACACTATGCTTGTTTACTCTTGCTTATTTTTTTGATGAATGCCAAAGGGGGAGAAGGGTTAGGTGGTTAAGTTAGCTAAACCAATTTGAAAACACAAACTAACTTTAAAACCACACAAATGCATGTTGTTTCGTACATATGCTTTCACTAACTTAACCAGGTTGTCATTTCATCAAAAAGGGGGAGATTATTGGTGCGGGTAGCACTAACGGTCTAACCCAGGTTTTGATGAATGACAAATAGGTTAAGTTAGTTGTGTTGTTATCTGACACTTTGATCGAGTGTGCAGGAGAAGTCCAGACAGGTCGACGGGCTGACCAGATGTCTGGCACGAAGTCCAGCTAGGTCGACGGGCTGACCGGATAGCTGGCGAGAAGTCCAAGCGGGTCGACGGGCTGACCGGACGCTTGGCGAGAAGTCCAGCTAGGTCGACGGGCTGACCGGATAGCTGGCAAGAAGTCCAAACGGGTCGAAGGGCTGACTGGACGTCTGGCAGGTAAGTGAGGTAAGTCACTGGAGGGGAGTGACTGCGAGGACGCGTTCCCGGGAAGGGAACATTAGGCGTCGATCCGGCTTAGATCCATTTCGGATGTCTAAGTCGAGATCGTGACTAGATTCCGGTCTCGGAAAGACGGAATCTAAGTCACACTTTGCTTATCTATGCTAACAATCTTTGCTGCAGGTACATTTGCCTCGGACTAACCTTTTCTTGCGGGAGAAGGACCTGGAAAGAGGAGGTCCGGGCGCCCGGAGGCAAGTTTATCCCTGACGACGTTGACACTTGGAGCATTCTGGTTGGGAGTGTTACGTCACATTCCAGCGCCGGAAGGATCCAGCGCCAGAAGATATAAAAGAAGCCCGTGCAGGAGCTTCAAGATATCGGTCTTCGAGAACTCGAGTCCAATCACTCTGCTCTGCCCAACAACGTTCACAAAGCTCCGACGACTCACTCCGGCTCTCTTTTTAATTCATTGTTTGTCGGTTAGCTTTGTTTTCTTTCTTTTTCATTAGCAATATTTGTACGTAAATTATAATTATCCGAATTGCTAGTGAATTGCCCAACGAAAGTACTCAAGGAGTACGGGCCTTCGAGTAGGAGTCGTCACAGGCTCCGAACGAAGTAAAAATCAACAGTGTTCATCTCTTTACTTCTTTACTTTTCCGCTGCGTTTTAACTCGAGATTTTCGAATCGATATTCACCCCCCCTCTATCGAATTCAACAGTCTTACACTCTCCACGAGAAGAACGCGTAGACGCAAGAGAATCGTCGAGAAGATCGTCTCCACCGGAAAACTAGCGACTAGATTCGTAAGAAAACTAGCGCAGGAGGTAAGAAACCCCTCACCTGAAGTATAAGTAGCTTTCGTATGATTGTGTGCCCTTAAATTAGTTATATGCGGATTTTTGTCGACAAACAGGGTGTGTTTAACCCTCCTCACAGGTTTAGGGTTTAGTCGAGCATCTCTAGATGGGTCGGACATGTTTTTCCCTTCAGTTGGAGGTTTTAGACGTTGTCGGGTGCCTAGAGGTGATCTCCCTAATAGAGAGGAGAGTGGATGTACACCAAATGTTCGATAAAATAACTAGTATAGTTTTAACCAGTTTAACAACTCAGTTAGATGCAACAGAAGCATTTAAGATAATATAGTAGTCTTGCTTCAGCTTTTACAGGACTGGATGTCCAATGGGTAGGCTCCCACAGTCGCCTCTAGGTTCAGACGACCTAGTTCTAGGTTTAGACAACCTAGTAAGAGCAAGACAAGTATTATTAGCTTATGTCAGTATTTTACTTTTAGCAGGGGCACTGTACTGGATTAGATATCCATTGGGTTGGCTCCCACAGTCGTCCCTAGGTTTAGATAACCTAGTAAACCCTACTAAATTCGAGACTTGCAAACCCGGGTCTAGTCAGGGATGCGCGCATAGCAAGTACAGTTGCCGGGCCCACACAGCAGCATGATTATTACTTTAACCTATTTATGAAAATAGCTTTCAAAACTTCACGAATAGTTATATGGATTCAGTATAGCTTTAGCATTAGTTTAGAATTAGCTCAACTAAGTGTTCGCATCAGTTTAGTTTCTATTGATACATTATGATAGCTTATGTTAGCACTTGTTGCCATGACTAGTTTGTTTGTACGCCATGCTATGCTTTTACATGTTCAGTATACATATATTTCAAATAGCATGTTTTAAAAGCATGATTTCATCGTATGCATGTTTTAGTGAGGTAGATGGTTTCTTACTAAGCTCTCAAGCTTACAGATACTATTTTCCTTATACTGCAGATAAGGGTAAAGGAAAGATGGACTAGCGGAGGCTGGAGGACAATGCAACGAAGATGTGTGTGGAAAAGGAGTTTGGAATGAAGATCTTAGGGATTTAGCAAGTCTAACTATTAGAACCTTGTTATGTTTAGTTTTCGCTATTCAGTTTGCTTAAAAGTCATGAACTAGTGAAATATGCACTATGCCATGTTTAGAATGCTAGGTAATTGATGTTAGAATGCATTTCAGTTAGTTTAGAGTTTGTACATGTGATTTGGGCATGAAACAGTGCTGAAATCAGAGCTTTGCTGCGAAATCAGCAACCCCAATCGATCAGCGGATCGATTGGGGCCCTCAATCGATCAGTGGATCGATTGGGGAGTCTGGTTCTGCGAACAGTAAGCTTCTGGATCGATCAGCCAATCGATCCAGTCGCATACTGTCGCGAACAGAGAGTTTAGGGATCGATCGTTCGATCGATCGGGAAATCGCTCCCGAGAACAGAGAGCTCTAGAATCGATCACTGGATCGATTAGCCAGTCTGGATCGATCAGTCGATCGATCCAGATGCTAGTTCCCGCGTACAGTAGGGTCCTGCATCGATCACTGGATCGATTTCCTAACCTGGATCGATCAGCCGATCGATCCAAATTGGTCTCCGTGCACAGTATCACGCTGGATCGATCCGTGGATCGATCAGAGGCCTAGTACTAGCTGAAAACACTTTAGTTCAGTCCCAGATGACAGCAAAGACCTAGAACACCCCTTCTAGCATAGCCACAGCAATTCAAGGGGTAGTTTAAACATTAAGTTCAGATAGTATAGCGATTAACCGAAGTATATTCATTAGTTCAGCAAAGCTTTCATCAGATCAGCTTTCCGCACATGAATTAATTAGCCTATTGTAATGATCGGCCTCACAGTCTAGTTAGTAGGAGGTGGGTCGTTACAGCCCCGAACACCCAACTCAAGTTCATCAATAATATCTCATTCCATAAAGAGTTATTATTGCACTACCGCACCAATCCCATATTACTATATGGGCTCCTTCTTATCATGAGTGTGTTAGTCTCCCTGTGTTTAAGATATAGAATGTCCACTAATTAAATGAGTTACTGACAACTCACTTAATTAATATCTAGCTCCAAGAGTAGTACCATTCAACTTCATTGTCATGTTGGACTAGGTCCACCTACATGGTTTACATGACAATCCTTATGAGCTCCTCAAGGGGGCATCATCAATCTAGATTACTAGGACATAGTTTCATTCTATAATCAACAACATACCATATAAATAATATCATTTCCCAACTTATCGGGCATATTGATTTAACGAGCTAAATCACACCCTTTGATAAATTAAAGAAATAAATATTAAGTATATGTGCTTGTTATTATATCATGATTAAGAGTACACACTTCCATAATAACAGAGGTATTATTCTTTTATATAGTTAGTATAAAAAGAAACTACCTCAAATGGTCCCGCTCAATACACTCATAGTGTACTAGTGTAATTTATTAGTTAAGATAAACTAATACCTAATTACACTACAACCACTCCAATGGTTTGCTCAATTCCATCTTGGTCGTGAACAACTGCTTATAATTTATAAGGAACTGATAACATGAACTTCTGTGTGTGACACCACACACCATGTTATCTACAATACAAATTAATTGAACAACTACATTTAGCATAAATGTAGACATTTGACCAATGTAATTCTTATTTCTAAATAAATGTTTATACAAAAAATTAGGCTTTTAGTATACATTCCAACAGTCGCCCTCAATCATGGAACACCGGCTCAACACTGACCTGGAAGCTTGATCGATTCAACAAAAGAAGCGACACTTTAGACTCAAATAGAACAAAATAATCAAAGCTAAGGTCACCAAGTTGATGGAGGTTGGCCATATTCAGAAGGTTCATTTCCTGACTTAGCTGGCTAATATGGTGGTGGTCCCTAAGACCAAAGGTAAATGGAGGGTCTCCGTGGATTTCATGATTTCAACAAAACATGCTCAAAAGACTATTATCCCCTACCTCAAATCAATCAGTTAGTGGATTTGACCTTGAGCTTTAGCTCATATGCATGCTTAATACATACTAGGGCCACCATAAGATCCTCTTGGAGTCGAAGACCCATAAAAAGGTTAGTTTCATCACCTTAGACGAAACCTTTTACTACATTGTTATGCATTTGGATTACAAAATACAGGGGCGACATATCAATGATTGATTGATAGCATCTTCATGTAGCAGATCGGGAGAAATATCAAGGTTTATATGGAATATAGTTTTATCAAGAGAACCCAAGCAGAGGATTTGATCAAGCACATCAAGGAAACCTGTGGCACATTGCACTAATATATTCTGAAACTAAATCCGAACAAATACTAATTTGGAGTCAAGCATGGTCATTTTCTCGGTTACATCATAACTGAGTGAGATATTGAGGCCCATCAAGAGAAAGTCCAAGCATTGTAAGATATGCTCCTCCCGAAAACCTCAAAGAGAGTTAGAAGTTAGTTGGGTGAATCATTGCACTCTCCTGATTCATATCTAGATCAACCTACAAGAGCTATCCCTTTCTCAAGGTTCTTCAAAAGTTAGCTCAGTTTGAGTGGGGACGATAAATGTGAACAAGCCTTCATGAAGCTCAAAGTATTCCTGACTAGTCTTCTTCTACTCTTCAAGCCTAATGCAAGAGAAACACTATAGTTGTATTTGGCAACGGTCAAAGGAGTAGTCAGCTCGATTTTGCCTTGGCAGGAGAATGACACACAACACCCATCTATTTCTCCATTCACCTTCTGAAGAATGTGTAGACTAGATATTCAATTGTAGAGAAGTTGGATCTATCTCTAGTTATGACAACGTGCAAACTACGACCATATTTCCTATATGGTTACCAACAGCACCTTGGGTCGGATATTGACTAACACTAAGACCTTTGGATGACTCATCAAATGGACAATGAATCTTAGCGAGTACAAAATTCAATATCAGCCCTAAACGGCTATCAAGGTGCAAACATTAGTAGACTTCCTAACCGACTCCAGGTCTAGAGTCGAAGGAGACTTGGAGACTCTTCGTCGACAGATCAATTACGAAGCAAGGAAGCAGGGTGGGAGTGTTATTAATCTCACCCTATAAAGAAGTGATATAGATAGTCATGTAGTTAAACTTCTGAGCCTCCAATTACGAGGCCAAATATGAGTCATTGTTAGTCGGGCTCTGAGCTGTAAAATAGGTGGGTGCCTCTCAAGTTGTCATTCACTCTAACTCTTAGTTGGTAACATAGCAGCTCAATGGAGCATTCAAGACAAAGAATGAATGATTGGGGGGATTATGCCGTGGCTTTCAAAAAATTAATAGCCGAATTTCATGAGGTCATCATCCAATAGATACCTTGATTCAAAAATCAGAAGGCCGATGAGCTTGCTAAAATGGCAAGTGCCATGGCTATATGGATGTTGGATGACCCAATCACTCGAGTTAAATTAGTCTCGCAGATAGATCAGGTACCTATGCCAGAGCAATTAACCAACTGGAGAACTCCATTTGTTTCCTTTCTAAAGGAGGGGATCTTACTCGGCCACTCTGATCATGCTTGACTTCTCAAAAGATGAGCTGCTTAGTTCACATTGGTTAGAGTTTGTTTATACAAAAAGACTTTCTCCTGCCCTATGCTCAGATGTCTTGGCCCTGAAAATACTGAGTAAGTCATGTTTGAGATCCATGAAGGCAGTTGTGGCAATCATGTAGGTGGTCAGATGCTTGCCATGAAAGTCATGTTAACGGGATGTTTTTAGCCAACTTTACAAGCAAACATACTAGCTGGTTTGCACTTGTATTAATTGTCAAAGACATTAGGATATCTCTCGAGCCCCTGTTGATATGTACAATCCACAAGTACATGATTGTTGTTAAGTAATAAAAGATGTCGATCCCACAAGAACTGGATATAAACACTATAGATTGATTAAAGTGAATTAGCTAAACGATCGATAATTGAGAATCACACACTAAATTGGAGAGAAGGTTGAGAAAGAGAGGAAGAAAGAGAGAGAGGTTGAGAGAGAGAGAGAGAGTTGAGAGTTGGTTGAGGATCTTGGTTCGAAGGAAATGTTCTAGGAGTTCAATTTCATTATGATGCTAATCAATGAACTAAGGATCACCAACTACCCATCCTCTATTCTTATGCACCTATAGAAAGGTTGATTCGTTACCGACACTTCCCTATGGCGGTTATGTCGGAGTGCTATCTCTATTAACATTTAATGCTACCTAATAGAAATAATTCCTATGAAGTTCGATTCAAGGGTTATCCTTGTCACTAAGGCCCTCTATCATATATCCATAAGAATACACAAAATACTTGATAACATGAATATAGAAATAACCCAAAAAGCCTAATTCAACACTACCTTGTAGATAATTACTTTTCCTTTCGAGGTGATGCTCTAGATGTTTGGTTAAAGGGTTACCCTTATCATTAGTACCCCTCAATCATACACTGTAGAACATCCCCTCTACGGGGTGAACAAAATCATACATTCATTCAACTAAAAATAAGAATTAAGCATAAGCACAAGTACATCACACACACATTAGATCGAATGAATACAAGGCATACTCCCTTAATCCCAGAATAATATGATCTACTCTATAATAGGGAGGAAAAAATCCAAAGACAATTAAATCATAAGCATCAAAACCCAATCTAAAGAGAAAAAGGGAGAAGAAGCTTAGACAAGATGTTGAGTGATCTTTAGATCCAATCCCAAGCTTTCGGAGTCAAAGGAGATGATGAGAACAACTCTGGATCTTCAATCGGAGTGTAGAGAGGACGTAGATCAGAACCAACATGGGTCTCCCAATGGGGACAACCTTCCTCCCTCAGAGAAGGGGAAGAACTCCCCTTCAATAGAGCAGGGAGCGGGCTAGGCATGACCTGTGTCACAGTCGTGCCCTGTTGGCATGGACAGACCTTGAAGTCGCTCGGCTTGAGTGGCACGGTTATGCCCTTTTGGCATGGTCGTGGTTTTATCCGGCTCTATTTGCTTGGCACGACCGTGCCTTTTGGCATGGCCAGGGCTTGATTGAGCTTTGGTGAGATGGCACAGTCATGTGAAACCACACGGCCATAGTCTTCCTCTTCTCTAGATGAATGGCACGACCATGTCCTGCTTGCCCACGAGTGAAAGGACACGGTCATGTGAAATCACACTACCAAAACTCTGCTCTTCTTCTTTCATCTCTCTGAAGAAGGTTTTGTACCGTTTTCACTCTAAAAATTCATCATGTTAACAAAAAACCAAAAAAAAGTAGATCTCTAATAAAAAGAGTAATTATACTGAAAATATGACAAATAGGGGTGAAAATGCATCGAATATAAGCAAGGAAAGCATGTGAATGTGCGTTAAAGTATGCGTAAAAATAGATATATTTTAAGCACATCACACTCATAGACTTAAACTTTTGCTTCTTCTCAAGCAAACTACCGCAATTTAGATCCATGTGCTCACATAATCCATCATAACCTCTAGTGAATCAATCCAACTCTATCTACTAATTTCATTGATTAGCATGATCATAGAGTAACCTAAGAATGACCTAACCATAAGTTCTTGTACATAATATAATAAGTGACTTAAACTTTTCAAGTTTCAATCCCTAGTCATAGTTAAGTTGTCATCCAAATGAATTCCTCGTATTCCCGGCAATAGATACTTCCTTGACACATTCTTGGTTCATATTTCTTAGTCTATCCAAGATCTCAAAGGCGTGTTCGACATCAAGAGAAACATATCATTTATTTTCCTAGTAACTTAACTCGGTCTCAAAGAGGTAACTTGCTAGTTTCCACTTGTAAAACTATTTTTTATATCCTTTATTGTTCTCTTTCTTTTTCCTCAAAGTGATTGTATTATGTAACACTTGAATTTTTCTCCTTTTTTTGGTGCTTTAAATGTAGCATTAACAACCATAGAGATATTTAGATTTTTCCAAACAAGCTTACATGATATGAGCATCATTTAGTAATCATGATATAGTCTAAGAAATCACCATAGAAACCTAAGTACTAAACAAATAAGATGAATCATAACTATTCCAGAGTTATCTACTATTCAAGCTTAAGTAAGTAAAAACAAGATCCTTAAGAATAGGCTAACACTCAAGTCTATCTCATTACAATACAATGCTCACTTCGTGCTACTAGAGATAGAGAAAAAAAGTTTACCAAACATACTAGCACTATCTCAAATAACAATATGAATCTAAATATAAATGTGCTAATAATTTTGCATTGAACAAGTCAATAGTAAGGTGAAGATTGATGTTCTCAATAAGCCACAAAATCAACCCAAAAGATAGTCAAAGAGACAATCAAAATAACTAAAGAAAAATTAAAAAGTTACACTCAAAGTAATAACTGACATGAAAACAAGCAAAATGAAACTAAACAAAACTGAACTGCAAAGAAATGACACTATGTACAACACTCCCCAGACTTAAACCTTTTATCATCCCGATTAAATCAATAAGGTGGAGGAGGGGGAAAAGGAGGACCTTGTGGGGGGAGGGGAAGGGTAAGGATAGGGAGGAGGATCTCCAGGCCGAACAATACGTGGTCTAGGCATTCCAGGAACCTGGCTAATATACTCATGATACTGAAAAAGAGTAGTCACTTGCTATCTAGTAATGTTCATGGAACGCCTAAAGTCACCCATCCTCCTTTGCTCAGTGTCATAGTCCTGAATAAATTCGACCACTTGGACTTAAAAGTTCCTCATAAACTCGAAGTGATCACCTACCTCTTGGAATTGGTTATCAAATAATTTGTAATGACCCTCCAATATTTGTTGTTGGGTATTATGCTTCTCATGATGCAAATCCAAAGAGGCGCAAAAATCTAAGAAATCAAATCTAGAAGGGCCCGTACTATACGCAAAAGAATACCTAGCAGGTTCCAGATGTCTGAATGACTACGGGTGTCCAAATGATGAGGGCTCAGTAACTCAAGAGGGGTGGAGGAAAACTTGGGAGTTATGTCTGTGGATACGGGTTATGACGAGCAGATTCAGGAAATGACAGGGATATTAAAGTCAAGGTGAGGTGGCGATTAAGGTTGAGACAAGGTGATGTTTGTTACCTGGTTTTATTGATTGCCTTGTATCAAAATTCTGAAAGTGTGCTCAAGCATTTCCCGAGTAGGATGCTCAAATAGGGCCGATTGGTTATAAACCCAATCTAACATAAGGTTATCTGTGTGTGCTCGACCAGGCAAAGCTCGAGTGAGCTTAAAGGTACTCAGCCTTATAAAACTCTTAAGCATACGATTGGTAGAGTGAAGATTGAACCAACATAAGGTTGTTTGTGTGCTCTTGACCGGGCAAAGCCTGAGCGAGCTTAAAGGTACTCAGTCTTATAAAGATTTTAGCATACGATCGGCAGAGTGAAGGCCGAACGAACATAAGGTTGCTTGTGTGCGCTCAATCGAGCAAAGCCTGAGCGATCTTAAAGGTACTCAGCCTTATAAAGCTCTTAGCATATGATCGGCCAAGCGAAGTCCGAACGAACATAAGGTTGCATGTGTACACTCGACCAGGCAAAGCCTGAGTAAGCTTAAAGGTACTCAGCTTTATAAAGTTTTTAACATACGATCGGCCGAGCGAAGGTCGAATGAACATAAGGTTGCTTGTGTATGTGATGTAGCGAATCTGTCACATCCGCTAATCAAATTAATAATGTATATTATTCACTGAACCCCTTAATTTCGCAATAATGTTGTAGTAACGAGCCCAGGATCGATCTCGAGGAACTAACGGTCGTATGAATTTTAGGATTGTCTTTTTATTCCTATTTTTGGGGTTTTAAACATATAAATAGAATTTGGGGAGTTTTGCAAATAAATGAGGGGTTTAAGCTTGAATCTAAATCTAACAAATGAAAACAAGCAATTAAGAAACTAATCTAAAGCATAAATGAAATCTACTTGTGTGCCAACAATCAAACTCAAACGCATTGTCACTCTACGTTGTGATTAAATTATTAACACACACTTAAACTAAGATATAAAATAGCAACACACAATTAAATCTGATCTAAAGCAAGATGTAAACCCTAACTATGTACATAAACTCTAAACAATTAACCAAGCACAAATTAAACACAATTAAGCTTCAACAAGGTAATGAAATACTAAATTACTTGCATAAAAACATAACAACATAAAAGGAATATGTTCTAAGCTGTAAAAAAAAACTATAACAAACTGAAATAAATCCTAACCAATCCAACTCACAACCAATCTCTACCAACTTCACACTCAAGTCGTCACACAAGAGTGCCAAAGTCGAGACCACCCAACTCTGGACCTCAGTGGAGGATCTCAGCTGCGTATCAGCTCAAGGAAGGTTCAACAACACCGACGGACCACCCCCGACGAGCTGAAACAACCCTAAACCCAAGAAAATGCCGAAAATCTGGAAATCTGTCTCTGGATCTGATGGGAAGCTGTGGGACGCGGATTGACGCCGGATGGAGTTCAGCAACGCCGGAGGACCACCGCCGAACACTTCTGATGAGAATCGGAGCTCGGATTTGGAGGACCACCTCCAAATCTGAGGTGAAACAGGGAGATGCCGCGAGCCAAATTCCACCGGAGAGAACACCCTCCAATGGCTCCAGAAGATCGGGATGATGCTGCCGAGAAGCTCTCCACCGAGATTGAAGCTCGGGAGATTGAAAGGAGAAGGAATGGGGCCGAAATCCGGAAAAATCGCCGCGGGACGAAGCTGCTGTGCGCTGTGGAGTCGACGAAGCAGAAAGAACACTGTAGCTTCTGTTTTGAATCAGATCTGGATCTGGATCTGGAATGGACGGTTGAGATGATTCCGGGCTAAATCAACGGTGAAAAGTCATCCAAAATCTGATCCGAAGGTACTGATGTTGATCTAGGGGCTGGATCTACCCTCCCGTAGGTTGGATCGATCGGATCATCACTGGATGGCCCAGATCTGCTGATCTTCAATGAATGGCCCAGATTAATCCGGCTGGATCAATGGTTGGATGAACTCAGATCTGGATCAAAACTCCTGGATCTTCATCAATGGCTTAGATCTGCTCCCCATTAGGTTGGATCGGCCAGATCTTCAACGGATGGTCCCGATCTGTCCTATTCTTGATGAACGGCCCATAATGCTCTAAAGCTTGATCTTCTTGTTTGAACTCCGATTCGAGCCCAATTTCGGTCCAAATAGATCCAAATTCAAGATCCTTTGATGCCTACAAAATAAGAATCAAATATTAGCATCAAATAACACCAAAAATATAATAATTTGCAATTAGGTCCAAAATAGATATAATGCACAAAATATGATGTAACCATGATTTAAACCTATAAAATCAACATCAAACCATACATATATGAATCAAAATAATGCAATAAAATCATGGTTATCAAATCCCCCACACTTAGTCTTGAACGTCCCGTGAAAGTAAAGAAAACTCAAAATCATCTCCATAGAAAATTCCCTAGCAATATCTAAAAGATAGTAAAAAGAATTTAACTAAGACCATCTAAAGATCACAAACAATCATGAATACAATCCAAACAATAATCAGTAGGTATGGTATTTTCAATCCAATTGAAAAATTAAGCATGTTGCAATCTCACAAGGAATTTACCTATTCTAGCTCTCACACTCAAGCATGTATAAGTGGAGCTCACTCAATGCAACTCGCAACATTTCACTACCATAAACTTGCTTATTTTCTAACTCTCCACCACTATAAACATAGCATACATGAATCAAAAAGATTTCATCAACAAGAATTGAAATGAAAGCAAGAAGAGCAATCGAAATGAATGAAATAGGCAAAAGAAAAGAATTTAGTGAAAAATTGAGAAGATAAGAGTATTGGAGGAATATACTTGATGAGTTGACCCATTTGATGTAAAAAGATATGAATACCATTTGATATTTCCAATTCAAAAGATCAAGCTAAACTCCCCTTCAATTTGATGGCAATCCAAAATTCTTGATACTTTATCTCCACACTCGATACTCTTGATTTGCCAAAAAAAAAAAAATTCTTCACTGTTTTTCCACATTTCACTTCCAGCACTTTGAAACTAACACAATTCAAATCACCTTATGGAGAATAGCTCCCTCCCTCACACTTAAAGTGTTGGCCGTCTCGGGCAATATCATGCTTTCCAATTCTTAACACTCTTTGAAACTGTTATGATTTTCTCTTCTGCTGCAGGTTCTGATTTTTCTCTTCCTCTATTCCTGTGGTGCTTTGTAGTTACAAGTTTCTCACCATTGCAGTAGAAAAAACTCAAAATTACAGAAGTTAAGCAGCAAAGAATGACTAATACTCAGATTCAATGAAACTAGATATTGAAATCTTTAGCTCATTTACAACGAACCAGGGAAATACAAACTTCTTCCAGCAGCATTCAAAATGAATTCTACTGAAGTGCAGCTATCAAATTCCAGAAATCAGCAGCTTCTACATTCTGGTTAAGGTAACAAAGTGAAAGAAATTTCAGACTCTTCAAAATTCATCATCCAACACTGCATTTTCAGAATTGAATTCAGCACTTCAATTTCCACACTCACTGCAAGTTGCAGCAATCAACACCCAAATATGATTTACTCTGAATAAAACCAATTAACTGCATTCCTCTAAAGATTTGCTCCAGCAGCAGCCCCCTTCCTTGAAATTCTGTTCATAAGGATATGAATGCAGCAACTTCTTAGTTCCCAGCAGTCACTGAAACTTCCCTGTTATTTGAAACTTTTCCCAGCAACAGCATCTGAAACCTGCAGTAACATCTACACTACATTTCCTACTTTACTTGATGCTTATTCCAATGGAAGAATTACTCCTGTGGCATGCACACCTCTACAAAATTGTCTGTTGAACAAATTGTCCAGATTTGAAATTAGTAGAGTATCAGATTCCCTATTCTTGTTCTTCTAGGAAAGATACTTAAGCATTTCAATTCCATTTTCAGGAATTCTAGTCTAAATTTTTTTTTTGCTCTAACCATAATCCATCCAAAAAAATCGCTCTAAAACATATAAGAACCGAAAGCTGGATTCAAATTTCAGAAATCAGCAAGCAAGTATTCAGCAGCAACAGATTTCAGTTCTATACTGAATTTCAGAGCCCTCTTATGGAAATACAACACATTGATTCAGAAAATTAAGGATGCAAGCTCAGCAACATCTTGCTTTCAACAATTCCTGAATTTTACATATTCATCCGAAACTCTTTCTAGCAGCAAGGTCAAGTAGCAATAAGCAACTCTTGTAGAATTCAAACAAAGCACTTTTATCTCCAATAAGTTGTAAATATCAACCTTCATACCTGAACAATTCCTGAAAGAAATGAATGAACTCCATTTGTTGCCTAAAAATATATAATCTTCACTTAACTCTCTCTGATTTGCGTACTGCTAATGGGATTTTGGTAAAAACTTGATACAACATGATCAACTTCTAGCAGCTACACTCACCTTGAGTTCTACTTTCTGCATTTCATTTTGTTCAATTATTTGCCAAGGAGACTCTAGTAACCTCATACACACTCCTTAAATTCTTAAAGACATACATCATCAGCACCTCAAATGCTCTATAGCTTCTGAAATTTCTGCTAAACAGCAGTCTTCAGAATTCAGCAAGTTTCAGAATCTGCATTCTTCACTGTGATTTAAGAATTTTGCATCTGTTCTTCAAAATCTTGTGCTCATGATTGATACCACTTAAATTCTCTTCAAATATGTATGATAGAACAAAAAATTAAACTCGAATTTGAACTCTACTTGCTGCAAATTCAGTAACCAGCCAAACTAAGTTCAGTTTCTGATTTTCTTGGACTTCAGATTTAGCTTCCTGGTTTGGATCATGAACAAGAGATCTGAACAAAGACTCATTTACCATTTATTCTATAAAGATTCAGATTTATTCAAAAATCAAATCCAGAACTTGGAATTCATAATGATATCAGCCTGATCCAAGTGGAATTCAGCTTAACAATAAATCACATTGTGCACTTGAACATCATATTGAGATTCCATTCCAACATTCAAAATTTAAACAAGGTGTTAGATATGCTATTAGCACTCTGAATTTCAGAATTTCTGATTCTGATTTCCAATTCCAGCATGAAGTTATTCGGAATTCCTGCCCATTATATTTTCTATTTGTATTCCATATGTCTTCTTTTGCCTCATAACATGAAATTGCAAAATTTGAGCTTATAGAACCAGAAATCAAAATTTCCAGAATTGAAACTTTAAGTTTCAGAATTGGGATTCAAAATACTTCCAACTTAAAGCAATGAAGAATTTAGCTCAGTCAAAGAACTAATTTGCACTTAAATGGTAGAAGCTTGAATTCCAATTATCCCTATTCAAAATCAACATTAAATTTGAAATTAAACTTGGCACAAACAGTGTACACATATTGGAATTGGCATAAACAGTTTGCAAATCCAATTCACAGCTCAACTTCCAACTCTTCTTAAGTTTCTGTTTTGCATTACTTCACTTTTTTTTTCCTGCAAATTCTGCACAAAAATTCCTGGTCTAACTCAACTCAAAGATAGCTTCTGTATTCTACCTTCCATGGCATTGCTTCAATCAATTCCAGAATCTTCTCTTGAAACTCACAGAATCTGAACTATTCTGTTTACAGAATGAACTTCAAGTTCCAGAAAATATAGCTCGGTAGTTAATTCTCAAGTCCAATGTATCAACTTACATTCTGCTGCACATTCTGTTCTCTGTCAATTTCCAGTTCAGCAATTTTCAGTGAAAATCCAGATCAAATTCTGCACATTCTAAATCTACTGCATAGCATCATTCCAGATTAAACAGCTTGGAAACATTTGCATGCATTAACATTCCATATCATTCTTCAATTTAGTATCACCATAACAACAAACTCCAAAATTCAAAGCTATTGGAGATTGCTCTTAACATCATAAAATTCAGAAATTGGATACATCTAGCATACAATTTTAAGAGCACTTTGTTCATAACAGCATTTTCAACATTCCCTTCTTCAAGTTGCATTTTCTCTGAAATTAATCCAGCTAGCATTCAAGTTAGTTCCAATATTCAGCAATTCAATTTCTTGTAATCGATACTCCTTGGCACAAAATCCTGCATCTTCAACAAATTCCTGCATAATTTTTTTTAAAAACAGATTCCTGCTGATTTCTGCATTTTTTTTCTCTCTCAGAATTATGAATTCAACTTGATAACTTGATAACTCATCTGATGTTATTGCCTTATCACTTCAAGCTTCAACAATTTATTCCCAAAGAACTTAACAATCATTAAATCAAATGATAACTTGAATTCCCATCTTGTTTTAGTCAATAACATCACTTATAAAGTTACTGAAAATCCAGAATTTCAGCAAGTTACTGCAACTTCAGAATTCAGTTTTCATTTGTAAAGAATGGAAAGGAAGTAAACAAAATTTGCTGCTAGAAATAAAGGAATTTTAATTCATTCTCAAGGGTTTCAAAGTTGATAACAAAAAGATTACACACTCTTGAAATCATGTAAACTCTATTCTGATTCCAGCATTATCCTCACTGTCAAAGGTACCAATTTATGACCTTTTCCTTCAACTTCTCAAGGTAATTGATACTCCATTCAAGTGCTTAGTCAGCAGCATTTGTTTCAACATCTTCTCAAATTTCAACTAAGCTACACTCATTTAAATCTTGCATTCTGAATTTTGATACAAACTGATACAAAATTTCAGCTCTGCCCATTTCCAATCTCTTGAATTTCTGCAGATTTCCAATCTGATCCAATACTCCTTCTTACAATCAAATGTATCAATAATTGGAACAAAAACACACGCACAGCCAATAACTTCCACTGCTTCTTCTTTTCTGCAGAATTCAAGCACACAAGAACTCACTCAAAGAATGAACATCTCCCCCACACTTAATCTTCATCCACATCTTGGTCAAGTTAATTCATCAGGCAATTAATCCAAAACTCCAAGTGAAATAGAGAAACCAAAGATGATAAAAGGTTAAAATGCTAGATGAAATGAAAATGTTTCAAGAAAATCGTGAGGAAAGAAATTGGAAATTGTGAGGGAACAAATGACAAATATCCTTCATTTCCATGCATACCAATGTTATTGTGATTTTGAAAAGAAACTAAGCAAATTCTAGAGTTTCAATTGCTATGAGTGCATGCCACACAAGAGAAAATAATAGTGTATAGGCTTAAAGTGGTCCTCTCTAGGTATTTTTATGCAAACAAGCTTAATTAATCAAAATAGAATCCACCACCATTTTAACCAATATCATATAAGAAAGGCATCCAATCATGTTAAATGACCTAAAATTGATGATCAAATTTAAGAGACTTTTACCATCTTAAAAATATTACTAGAAAATTCCATTGAGAATTTTATTCAAATGGCATGCTATATATACTAGACAAAATGCAAAGTATGAAAGCAAATGTGGAAATAAAATGCAAAATGTAAAATCAAAGTGCAAATGCAAAGTATGAAACCAAAGAAACGTATAACGAATTTATTAACAAAGCATGAATTAAAATGCAAAAGAAAACTAAATTAGAACTAACTCCCCTTTAATTCCCGGTGGTTGAAGAAGGTTTAGAAGTAGTAGCCACCCCGGAAGTGGAGTAATCATGGTTCCACTTAAATTCTTCTTATTAATCCTTTTTCCCTTCAAAATTCTTTCTGGAGGTCTAAGTCGGTTCAGTTTAAGCACCCACTCCAGAAGCTTAATTTCTCCTACACAATCAATAAAAAAAACACCTCCCATACACATATGGGATAAGAAGAAAATAGGAGAATATTAGTGTGGGTTAAAGATATTTCAAGAAATGAATCACAACTAATAAAATCAATGAACGGTACCTCTATCAAATTTTCTGAAAAATCACAACAAATACTCAGCTTGTCATCTTGAAAGGTACCTGGAGTGGTGATTGTTACCTCCTTATCATCAAATAACGACTCAACCTCTTGTTCTAATGAAGGTTCAACTTCATGTAGTGATTCTTGGATGCTTGGCTCCATAGCACAAGTCCCTACACTTACATCCTCTATTCTTGGTGATTCTTGGGGTAATACTTCCAGTAAGCACTCCCCTACACTTATATCATCTTCAACAATAATACCTGCATCATTCACAACATCTAGAGCAACATCATTATTAGTAGAATCAAAAATAGGTTCAACTACATCATCATCACAAATTAAACTAGAAAATTCTTGTGAAGAAATAGATGCAGTGTCAGGCCTGACAAGATCTCCACAATCCATCTCCTCACTGGCTCTTTGTTTTTGTAACTGGTTGATGGATGATGCAATTTGATCTAACTGACTCTGTATGTTTTGTATCCTTGAAAATTGTTGCTCTTGATGCTCACTCATTTGATGCATAACTTCATTGAATTTCCAAACTGACTCTGTAAATTTTTCTTGTACATCCTCGTACCTATTCCGTTGCTCCATAGGTAGGTAGGACTGATAGAACTGAGTCTGAGGCTGATAAAAATAATTCTTCATCCCATCTCCAAAATACTGATGATATGGATCCATGGTCACATGAATTTCCTGTTCTTACACTGAAACACTAGTAAATAAAATTAGAAGACTCAGGAACAAATAAAATCAAACACATGGATATATAAGCATGAAAGCAATCAAAACAACAAAATTTCTAGGTTTTCCAAAATAAAAACAATCCTAAAATTACCAAACATTGCATATTTTCCCCGGCAACGACGCCAAAATTTGATGTAGCCGAATCTGTCACATCCGCTAATCAAATTAATAATGTATATTATTCACTGAACCCCTTAATTTCGCAATAATGTTGTAGTAACGAGCCCAGGATCGATCTCGAGGAACTAATGGTCGTATGAATTTTAGGATTGTCTTTTTATTCCTGTTTTTGGGGTTTTAAACATATAAATGGAATTTGGGGAGTTTTACAAATAAATGAGGGGTTTAAGCTTGAATCTAAATCTAACAAATGAAAACAAGCAATTAAGAAACTAATCTAAAGCATAAATGAAATCTACTTGTGTGCCAACAATCAAACCCAAACACATTGTCACTCTACGTTGTGATTAAATTATTAACACACACTTAAACTAAGATATAAAATAGCAAGACACAATTAAATCTGATCTAAAGCAAGATGTAAACCCTAACTATGTACTTAAACTCTAAACAATTAGCCAAGCACAAATTAAACACAATTAAGCTTCAACAAGGTAATGAAATACTAAATTACTTGCATAAAAACATAACATAAAAGGAATCTGTTCTAAGCTGTAAAAAAAAACTATAACAAACTGAAATAAATCCTAACCAATCCAACTCACAACCAATCTATAACGCCCGAAAATTCTCGAAAATAATTTTAGAAATATTCTATGATTTTTCTGGAATTTTAGGATATTTTTATGGAAATTTTAGAGTAGCGGAAGTAGCAAAAACAAATGGAGTCGTAAAAGGGTCTAGGCGAGTATTGAACCCGGGACCTATCGGGTCCGATAACCTTTAGATAGTTCAAGTAACCAAGTGAACCCAGCAGGGCCGTGCTGAAAGGAAAGGGGAACAATTATATTTATATTTGAGTTGGGCTGAATTACCCACTTAATATAAATAGGGAAGAATTAAGTGAAGAGTTATTTTTAACGTAACTCTCCTCTCCCTCAAAAACCCTTACACGCCGACCCCTTCTCCTCTTCTTCTCTCGGCGCCAACCACAAGCACGCCTAGGGTTCCATCCCTAGGGCCATAGGAGGACTTTCTGGCGATGACTCCGACACGAGGACGCTCCTCTCCGCGAGAGGAACACGTAGACGCAAGGAGATCGTCGAGAAGATCGTCTCCACCGGAAAATTAGCAACTAGATTCGTAAGAAAACTAGCGCAGGAGGTAAGAAACCCCTCACCTGCAGTATAAGTAGCTTCCGTGTGAATTTTATGCTTCAGTTTAGTAGTATGTAGATTTTCGGCACAAAGGATGCGAATTAGCGCATACCAAGTGTTCGATTAAATTATTAGCACGGTTAAAATGCAACTTAAGCATTTTACTAGCTTAGCTAAATGCGATAGAGGCATTCATTCAGTATGTTTAACTTTAGTACAGCTTACATGGGACTACGGTCCAATGGGTGGGCTCCCACAGTCGCCTCTAGGTTCAGATAACCTAGCTCTAGGTTCAGATAACCTAGCTCTAGGTTCAGATAACCTAGAAATAGCAATATAAGAAGAACTCAGCTATAATCAGTATTTTATTTTAGCAGTGGCACTGTACTGGATTAGATATCTATTGGGTTGGGCTCCCACAGTCGTCCCTAGGTTTAGATAAATAACCTAGTAAACCCTACTAAATTCGGGACTTGCAAACCCGGGTCTAGTTAGGGATGCGCGCATAGCAAGTACAGTTGTCGGGCCCAAACAGTAGCATGATTATTATTTTAATCTATTTATGATAAATAGTTTTCAAAACTCACAAATCAGTTGTGTATACAGTTTAAATTCAGTTCTAATGTAGTTTTAGTTTCAGCTCAGTTCATGATTCAGCTTAGTTTCCATTACTGATACATGTGATAGCTCTATGATTAGTTTTGGTTTCTATGTTGTATGATACCATGCCATGCTTTTACCTGTTCAGTATATTTCAAATAGCATGTTTTAAAAACATAAATTGCATCGTATGCATGTTTTAGTGAGGTAGATGGTTTCTTACTAAGCGTAAAGCTTACAGATACTTCTTTCCTTATACTGCAGATAAAGGTAAAGGAAAGATGGACTAGCAGAGGCTGGAGGGCAATGCGATGGAGATGTGTGTGGAAGGAACCTGGAATAAAGATCTTGGAGAAATTAGCAAACTAAGACTTTAGTTTTATATAGTGTTATTTTCCGCATTTTCTAGTTATTTAATGCCTTGAATCATGAAAGACTTGCTTAGATTGTTAGTACTTATGCTCATAATCCTAGTTATGTGTTATTGGTATGTTTTCCAGTTATTTTAGAACTTGTGTGTGTGAGTTTGGCACGAAACAGCGCTAAAATCAGAGTTTGTTGCGAAATTAGAAACCCCAATCGATCAGTGGATCGATTGGGGGCCCTTAATCGATCAGTGGATCGATTGGGAGCCTGGTTCCGCGAATAGTAAGCTCCTGGATCGATCAGCCGATCGATCCAGTCGCATTCTGTCGCGAACAGTAAGCTCCTGGATCGATCAGCTGATCAATCCAGTCGCATTCTGTCGCGAACAGAGAGTTTGGGGATCGATCGTTCGATCGATCGGGGAAATCGCTCCCGCAAACAGAGAGCTCTAGAATCGATCAATGGATCGATTGGCCAGTCTGGATCGATCAGTCGATCGATCCAGAATATTAACCCGAGCACAGTAGCCATCTGAATCAATCCATGGATCGATTAAACTGCTTGCAATCGATTGAGTTCAATCTGGATCGATTGGGAAGCTGGGTTTCGACCAAGAGACCTTGTAGTTCAGCTCCTTGACCATAGGGGATGCAGGATATGCCATGTATACCTTAGATTGCATCCCTTAGCACATGTAGAATAAAGAAATGGTATTAGTTTAGTAAAGTTTTAAATTAATCCAGTTTTCTGCACCTAGACTTAGTGATGGTCATGGAGATAGCTTAGCACAGCATAATGTGACGGTCTGGCCTTATAGCCTAGCCAGTAGAAGGCGGGTCGTTACAGAGTGGTATCAGAGAAAAGTTCCATACTTCCTACACACACATCAACATTGAACCTGCAGCTTCCAAGTAAGAATACCTCTCACTTTGTTATGTTTATTGCTTTCATTTTTGTAGATAACTAAAGTAGTTATAACTAACATGATAGTGATAGTAGTTATATACACATGATGCTTTAGTTATGTATGTCCTTTGTTCCTTTAGAAATGACACGAGGACGCCCAGCTAGAAGGGCACCAACTACTGAGCCCCAGCATAAGGCAGGCAGTTCAGTGCCTTCCCCAGACCTTACAGCAGTAGTGGTTGAACAGTAACAGGAGATAGCCACCTTAAAGGCTAATCAACATAATACCCCCAACCCGGAACCAAACATAGCAACCCCAGTAGTTATAGAGGTTCCACCAGTCCACCCTCCAGCAGCAGAGGCAAAGAGAGAAGCCTATCCGATCCAGTGGAAGAGAGTCAAGCCCGAGAACTTCTCGGACCAGTGAACCATAGGATGCTCAAGCCTGGTTCAAAACACCGGAGAGTACGATAGAGCTTCCTGGCCAGAGCATGAAAGGTGAAGTGCGCCTCCTTCGCTGACGGAGATGCACGCATGTGGTGGGAGAGAATTAGAGAGCGCCCGGTGAACCGGATGACATGGGCTGACTTCGAGAAAGAATTCTTCGAGGAGTTCTTTCACATGCGGGTCACAAACCGCCACTACGACGAGTTCACCGAGTTTCGTCAGCAACCTATCAGTTGAGGAAGCCGTGAAGAAATTCAATAGAGTGGCTGCTAGAACTAGTCAGAACAGAAAAAGAACGAGTCCGGTTGATGCTCAAGATGCCGAGGCCGGAAATAGCAATGAACGTGGTGGCGATGCATAGGCCTCAAACCACCGAAGAACTAGTCGAGTGCTTTAACCACCGAGCACTATCGGAACAACAGCAGAAGCAAGTCCTCTCCGAGTCCAAAGGGCAAGGAGGCTCGGTACTCGAAACAACAGGCCTAATCGAAAGGGAACTCCAGAACAAGCGAAACCATGAGGTACCCAAAGGAGGACCACCAAGAAATGCCTAGTTATCCCAAATGTGCTACTTGTGGGAAATTTCACCCAGGAGTTTGTCGCAAGGGCACACGAGGATGCTTTGAATGTGGACAGGAAGGGCATATGGCTAAGCAATGCCCGAACAAGACAAGTCTTCCTCAACCACAGCCGATACAGTATGGAGGATAGCCAGCACAGCTACATCATATGCAGGTCGTGTTAGATGGTCCACACATCAGCCAGGGCAGACTAGAAGCCCCTCCAGCTATGACGAATGCAAGGATCTACTCCTTAACCAGAGAAGACGTAGCGAATGCCTCGACAGTTGTTACAGGTCAGATTAGTATTTTACAGCAAAGTACAACTGTCTTATTCGATACTGGGGCAACCCATTTTTATGTATCTAGGGCATTTTCCGAAAAGTTAGCGATACCTCCAGAGGTACTCCGTAGTCAGATTCTGACGACCCTACCTTCAAGAGAAATTATGGCATCCACACACTGGCTCAGAGCAGTGCCAGTCATTATAGCAGACAGAGAACTTTTTTGTGGTCTGATAGTGCTAGATATGACTGATTATGATGTCATCCTTGGAATGGACTTCCTGATCAGATACAGTGCCTCTATAGAGTGTCGTAAACAGAAAGTCGTATTCCAACCTGAAGCAGAAGTGCAATTCGAGTACATCGGAGAACCAAAGAGAAAGGCCAAGAAATTTCTCTCAGCTCTGAAGGCATAGAAATTAATGGATTCAGGATGTACGGGATTTTTAGCGCATGTAGTCAATGCTAGTCAGGATAAGGACCAACAGCTAGCAGAGGTCCGAGTCGTATGTGACTACCCAGCAGTCTTCCCTGAAGAGTTACCAGGCCGAGCACCAGACAGGGAGATTGAATTCGAGATAGAACTCGTTCTCGGCACAAATCCTATCTCCAAAGCACCTTATCGCATGGCTCCAGCAGAACTGAAGGAACTTCAGGAGCAATTACATGAGCTACTTGACAAAGGTTTCATACGCCCTAGTCACTCACCATGGGGAGCGCCTGTATTGTTCGTGAAGAAGAAGGACGGGAGCATGCGCCTGTGCATAGACTACCGGGCACTGAACCAAGTCACCATCAAGAACAGATATCCTCTTCTCAGAATAGATGACCTGTTTGATCCGCTAAAGGGAGCAGCAGTGTTCTCTAAGATAGACCTCAGATCAGGTTATCATCAGGTGAAAGCTAAAGAAGGGGATATACCCAAGACAGCATTCAGGACTAGATGCGGACACTACGAGTTCGTAGTCATGCCCTTTGGCGTGACAAATGCTCCAGCTACTTTCATGGACCTCATGAACCGAGTATTCAGGGACTACCTAGATAGATTTGTTATTGTGTTTATCGATGACATCCTTATCTATTCAGAAACTCAGGAAGAACACGCAGAGCACCTGAGAATAGTATTGCAGACCCTTCAGCAGAACCAGCTGTACGCCAAGTTCACGAAATGTGAATTTTGGTTAGATCAGGTATCCTTCCTAGGTCACATCATCTCAAAGGATGGTACTATGGTAGACCCCAGTAAAATAGAAGCTGTGAGTAACTGGAAAAGACCCAAGAACGCCAGTGAAATCAGGAGCTTTTTGGGACTAGCAGGTTATTACAGAAAGTTTGTAGAGGATTTCTCCAGAATAGCCTCCCCACTGACAGCTCTTACCAGAAAGAACAGAAAATTTCAGTGGTCAGAGGACTGTGAGAACAGTTTTAGCGAGTTAAAAAGGAGATTGACCAGTGCACCTATTTTAACTCTACCAGAAAACACAGATAGCTTTGACATTTACAGTGACGCCTCTAAATTGGGACTAGGAGCAGTACTGATGCAAGAAGGTAAGGTGATCGCCTATGCCTCTAGACAACTCAAGGAATATGAGAAGAATTACCCTACTCATGACCTTGAGCTTGCAGCAGTAGTGTTCGCTCTCAAAATTTGGAGACATTACTTGTATGGAGCTCAGTGCAGAGTGTATACAGATCATCAGAGTCTGAAGTACTTCTTCACTCAGAAGGATCTGAATATGCGACAGCGTAGATGGCTAGAGCTGGTCAAAGATTATGACATAGATATCCTCTACCACCCAGGAAAAGCCAATAAGGTAGCAGACGCACTTAGCAGAAAGTCCAGTGCTACCTTACTATCCCTAGCAGCCATGTCACCGCCCCTACAGAAAGAGATCACAGATTTTGGTCTCGAACTTGTAGTGGGATAGCTCTCTACTATGACATTAGCATCTAACCTGCTTGGTGACATCCAGACAGCTCAGGAACAGGATCCTGAAATTCAGAAAATCAAGCAAGGGTTAGCAGAATCAGAAAGTAGAGAATTCAGAGTGTCCGATAGTGGAGTATTGTACTTCGGTGACAGACTCTGTGTTCCAGATCAGGAGGAATTAAAGAGGAAGATTTTAGACGAGGGTCACAGGACTCCTTATGCGATGCATCCAGGTTCCACCAAGATGTACCAAGATCTAAAGAAACATTTTTGGTGGCCCGGGATGAAAAGAGACATCGCTAGATATGTTAGCACCTGTCTGACCTGTCAGAGGGTCAAGGCAGAACATCAGAGACCAGGAGGAGTTTTGCAGCCCATCCAGATCCCAGAATGGAAGTGGGAAGACATTTCTATGGATTTCATAGTGGGCTTACCCAGAACCACGAATGGTTTCGATGCCATCTGGGTAATATCGACAGGTTGACTAAATCATCCCACTTCTTAGCTATCAGGATATCCTACTCCATGGAGCAGCTAGCTCAGTTGTATCTCAAGGAGATCGTTAAACTACATGGAGTCCCACAGACCATTATTTCAGACAGAGACAGTAGGTTCACCTCTCACTTCTGGGAGTGTGTATAGACAGCATTGGGCACCAAGTTAAAGTTCAGCACAGCTTTCCATCCCCAGACAGATGGTCAGACAGAGCAAGTAAATCAGGTACTCCAAGATATGCTCCGATCATGTGCCCTAGACTACAAGGGAAGTTGGTGCAAATATCTGAGTTTAGCAGAATTTGCATACAACAACAGCTATCAGGCCACTATCGGCATGGCACCTTATGAGGCTCTCTATGGGCGGAGGTGTAGATATCCAATCTACTGGTATGAGAGTGGTAAACAGAAAGAACTAGAACTTCAGACAGATCTAGTAGCAGATACCACAGCAGCTATACAGCAGATCCGTCAGAGGATAGAGACAGCTCAAAGCCGCCAGAAAAGCTATGCTGATACATGGCGCAGACCCTTAGAGTTTTCAGTTGGGGATTCAGTGTTCCTCAGAGTAGCTCCCATGAAGGGAGTAATGCGTTTTGGGAAGAAGAGCAAATTAAGTCCCAGATATGTGGGACCATACCTTATCACTAGAAGAGTTGGCAAGGTAGCATATGAGCTAGAGCTCCCACAGGAGATGTCAGCCATCCATAATGTATTTCATGTCTCTATGCTGAAGAAGCATATCTCAGATGTCACCCAGGTGATTGAGCCCCAGTCGGTACCAGTCCGCGAAGACCTCAGCTATGACAGTCGGCCTATTCAGATAATAGACCGAGCCGTTAAGAAATTGCGGAACAAGGAGGTATCATTAGTAAAAGTTATTTGGCAAAATCACACAGCATAAGAGACAACTTGGGAGACAGAAGCTAGTATGAGACAGAAGTACCCAGAGTTATTCTAAGTTTGAGGATGAACTTTTTATAAGGTATGGGGGATTGTAATGCCCGAAAATTCTCAAAAATTATTTTAGAAATATTCTATGTTTTTTTTGGAATTTTAGAATATTTTTATGGAATTTTTAGAGTAGCTGAAGTAGCAAAAACAAATGGAGTCGTAAAAGGGTCTAGGCGAGTATTGAACCCGGGACCTATCGGGTCCGATAACCTTTAGATAGTTCTAGTAACCAAGTGAACCCAGCAGGGCCGTGCTGAAAGGAAAGGGGAACAATTATATTTATATTTGAGTTGGGCTGAATTACCCACTTAATATAAATAGGGAAGAGTTAAGTGAAGAGTTATTTTTAACGTAACTCTCCTCTCCCTCAAAAACCCTTACACGCCGACCCCTTCTCCTCTTCTTCTCTCGGCGCCAACCACAAGCACGCCTAGGGTTCCATCCCTAGGGCCATAGGAGGACTTTCTGGCGATGACTCCGACACGAGGACGCTCCTCTCCGCGAGAGGAACACGTAGACGCAAGGAGATTGTCGAGAAGATCGTCTCCACCGGAAAATTAGCCACTATATTCGTAAGAAAACTAGCGCATGAGGTAAGAAACCCCTCACCTGCAGTATAAGTAGCTTCCGTGTGAATTTTATGCTTTAGTTTAGTAGTATGTAGATTTTCGGCACAAAGGATGCGAATTAGCGCATACCAAGTGTTCGATTAAATTATTAGCACGGTTAAAATGCAACTTAAGCATTTTACTATCTTAGCTAAATGCGATAGAGGCATTCATTCAGTATGTTTAACTTTAGTACAGTTACATGGGACTACGGTCCAATGGGTGGGCTCCCACAGTAGCCTCTAGGTTCAGATAACCTAGCTCTAGGTTCAGATAACCTAGCTCTAGGTTCAGGTAACCTAGAAATAGCAATATAAGAAGAACTCAGCTATAATCAGTATTTTATTTTAGCAGTTGCACTGTACTGGATTAGATATCCATTGGGTTGGGCTCCCACAGTTGTCCCTAGGTTTAGATAAATAACCTAGTAAACCCTACTAAATTCGGGACTTGCAAACCCGGGTCTAGTTAGAGATGCGCGCATAGCAAGTACAGTTGCCGGGCCCAAACAGCAGCATGATTATTATTTTAATCTATTTATGGTAAATAGTTTTCAAAACTCACAAATCAGTTGTGTATACAGTTTAAATTCAGTTCTAATGTAGTTTTAGTTTCAGCTCAGTTCATGATTCAGCTTAGTTTCCATTACTGATACATGTGATAGCTCTATGATTAGTTTTGGTTTCTATGTTGTATGATACCATGCCATGCTTTTACCTGTTCAGTATACATTTTAAATAGCATGTTTTAAAAACATAAATTGCATCGTATGCATGTTTTAGTGAGGTAGATGGTTTCTTACTAAGCGTAAAGCTTACAGATACTTCTTTCCTTATACTGCAGATAAAGGTAAAGGAAAGATGGACTAGCGGAGGCTGGAGGGCAATGCGATGGAGATGTGTGTGGAAGGAACCTGGAATAAAGATCTTGGAGAAATTAGCAAACTAAGACTTTAGTTTTATATAGTGTTATTTTCCGCATTTTCTAGTTATTTAATGCCTTGAATCGTGAAAGACTTGCTTAGATTGTTAGTACTTATGCTCATAATCCTAGTTATGTGTTATTGGTATGTTTTCCAGTTATTTTAGAACTTGTGTATGTGAGTTTGGCACGAAACAGCGCTGAAATCAGAGTTTATTGCGAAATCAGAAACCCCAATCGATCAGTGGATCGATTGGGGGCCCTCAATCGATCAGTGGATCGATTGGGAGCCTGGTTCCGCGAACAGTAAGCTTTTGGATCGATCAGCCGATCGATCCAGTCGCATTCTGTCGCGAACAGTAAGCTCCTGGATCGATTAACCGATCGATCCAGTCGTATTCTGTCGCAAACAGAGAGTTTGGGGATCGATCGTTCGATCGATCGGGGCAATCGCTCCCGCGAACAGAGAGCTCTGGAATCGATCAATGGATCGATTGGCCAGTCTGGATCGATCAGCCGATCGATCCAGAATATTAACCCGAGCACAATAGCCATCTGAATCGATCCATGGATCGATTCAACAGCTTGCAATCGATTGAGTTCAATCTGGATCGATTGGGAAGCTGAGTTTCGACCAAGAGACCTTGTAGTTCAGCTCCTTGGCCATAGGAGATGCAAGATATGCCATGTATACCTTAGATTGCATCCCTTAGCACATGTAGAATAAAGAAATGGTATTAGTTTAGCAAAGTTTTAAATTAATCCAGTTTTCCGCACCTAGACTTAGTGATGGTCATAGAGATAGCTTAGCACAGCATAATGTGACGGTCCGGCCTTACAGCCTAGCCAGTAGAAGGCGGGTCGTTACATAATCTCACCAACTTCACACTCAAGCCGTCACACAAGAGTGTCAAAGTCGAGACTGTTGGTGCGGGAAGCACTAACGGTCTAACCCAGGTTTTGATGAATGACAAATAGGTTAAGTTAGTTGTGTTGTTGTCTGACACTTTGATCGAGTGTGCAGGAGAAGTCCAGACAGGTCGACGGGCTGACCAGATGTCTGGCACGAAGTCCAGCTAGGTCGACGGGCTGACCGGATAGCTGGCGAGAAGTCCAAGCGGGTCGACGGGCTGACCGGACGCTTGGCGAGAAGTCCAGCTAGGTCGACGGGCTGACCGGATAGCTGGCGAGAAGTCCAAGCGGGTCGACGGGCTGACCGGACGCTTGGCAAGAAGTCCAGACGGGTCGACGGGCTGACCGGACGCCCGGTAAGTAAGGTAAGTCACCGGAGGGGAGTGATCATGAGGGCGTTCCCGGGAAGGAACATTAGGCGTCGATCCGCTTAGATCCATTTCGGATATCTAAGTCGAGATCGTGACTAGATTTCGGTCTCGGAAAGACGGAATCTAAGTCATACTCTTGATGCTAATTTTATTACTTAGTGTATCCGTAAAATGTGCTAACAAACGTGGTGCAGGTTTATTTGCCTCGACTAACACCGCTTTTGCGGTAGGAATGAGGTCCGGGCACCGAAGGGATCCAGCGCCGAGGCAAATTTTATCCCGTGACGACGCTGACACTGGAGCATGCCGTTGGGAGTGTTACGTCACATTCCGTGCGCCGGAAGGGATCCAGCGCCGAGCAAAGATATAAAAGAAGCCCTGCAGAGCTTCAAAATATCCGTGTTCGAGAACTCGAGTTCAATCACTCGCTACTCTAGGCCCAACGACGTTCACAAAGCTCCGACGACTCACTCCGGTTTTCTTTTAATTCATTATTTGTCGGTATAGCTTTGTTTTTCTTTTCATTAGCAATATTTGTACGTAAATTGTAATTATCCGAATTGCTAGTGAATTGCCCAACGAAAGTACTCAAGGAGTACGGGCCTTCGAGTAGGAGTCGTCACAGGCTCCGAACGAAGTAAAAATCAACAGTGTTCATCTCTTTACTTCTTTACTTTTCCGCTGCGTCTTAACTCGAGATTTTCGAATCGATATTCACCCCCCCCCTCTATCGAATCTAACGGTCTTACAAGTGGTATCAGAGCAGGTACCGTTCTGATTTGATGCAACCACCAATCAGACAAAGAGGGGGTCTTTTTAAAGAAAAATTATATATCGTCATCTTTCGTTTTTTCCCTCCAAAATTGTTTTTGAAAAATACATCGTCATCTTTTCACTATTATTTAGTATCGACAAAATATTACATTTTCAAAAATTTGAGATAATATTTTTTTATTAATATTTTAATAATATTTTATTATTTTTTTAAAAAAAAAATTAGTGAAATATTATTTTTTCCAGCACTACTAATCCAAGACCAAGTCTTGGGATTTTGTCTTTGTTTCATTGTGTGCAAGAACAATGTCTTTTCAAGAAGGATGGAACCCCAATGAACCACCACCGTACGATGAAGATTTCAACTACTGGAGGCGAAGAATGGAATGCTTCTTAGGAAGCGTAGATATCGATTATATGCTAATATTGAAAAAACCTTCTCAGAACTCGGAACTGAATAAAAACGTAAGTAAAATTATTTGTAATATTTTACCTAACAATATCATATGCAGACTAGAAAAATACAAGAATGCATATGTGGACCCAGTTGATCAAGCTTCACGAGACGCCAATGGAGCTAGAAGATCAAGTTAAAGTCGAATCCGGACTCGAGTCAGATCCAACGGAGAAGCCTGCTGAATTAGGGGTTGCGCTCAAGGTTAGTAATATTTACCAAAACACCCTTGCTAGTAGTAGTTTAAAATATGTGCATGTTAATTTGGATATATTTGAAAGTATATGTGAAAATAGTGTACATGACAATACTTGTGAAAATACCCCTAGGACATTTTCTGATAAAACAAATATAATTAATTCAGAAAATACAGAAAATACCCCTAGGATATTTTTTAATAAAACAAATATAATTAATTTAGAAAATACAGAAAATCTGAAAATAATTAATAAATCTAAAAATTCGAATTTAAACCTAAACAAATTTGAAAATTCAAACAAAAAGGATGACAAGGTCAATATCAATCTAGACACAATTAATAAATTGTTTAATAATCTAGACAATATCAATCTAGAAAATTCTATCCAAACCCAAGATAATTTAATTAACAAAAAATTAAATTTTAATGATAAGACTTATTTAATAAATTCCACTAATTATATCAACTTAAAAGGTAAAGAAAATATAAGGATAAAATCAAAACTTTGATAAAATAAGTTAACAAACTTAAAATTAAATGTTAAAGATAACATATTAAACAAAAATAATCTAGAAAATTCAAAATTAACAATTAATAAAAAGTTAAAAGATAAACCCTTAAAGAAATATAATTCAAACAATCTAATTAACTCAAAATTAAATAAAAACCTAAACTTTAAAAATAAGCTACTAAAGAAAGATAAGTCAATTAACCCAATAAAATTAAAATTGAAAGAAAATTTAAATATTAAATATACTCTTTTAAAGAAAGATAATTTGACCAATTTAATTAATTCAAAATTAAAAACTTAAATTTAAATTACAAATTAAACATTAAAACTTAACTAAAATTAACTCTAATTATACAAGAAATCTTAAAAATAAAAATCAACAATTTAGGGGGAGGCTCCAGAATAGCTGGCACCTCCAAAAATAATTTACCCGACAGGGTAACCGAAACAAACTTACCCGGTAGGGTACCCAAAAACCAACTAACCCGGCAGGGTAATTAGAATTAGTTAAAGAGAGACCAAGTTTAATTTGACTCATGGTACTGGTGAAGTTTTTGGATGATAGTACGTTAGGGAAGCTTGGGCATCGCATGTCTAGAAAGATATGGCTTCGATCTGGTGCATTTGGCCAAGTGGAACTGACCGAAGCTACCCTTAAACGGATCCTAACTAGTTAGACCAAGGTTTAGTACTAAGCTCCATGGATAGGACTATTCGGAAAACCTCGAAAGATTGGTTACTTCTAATGATGTCCAGGTGACTCACCAAGCTTAGAAGTTTATCCGAAGAATGCCTATTTGTTGAGACCAAAGCTAAACCTGAATCTAACACAAGTTAAACCAAACTCTGTAATTAAATCTAATTCATCTCACAAAATTATAAGATTCCCTGACTGATAATCTAGATCGGGTGAGATGAATAAGGATTAAATTAATTAATTTTCAAATTAAATTAAAATTAAATTTCAAATTTCAAATTGAATTTAAATTTCAAATTTCAAATTAAATTAAAATTAATCAAAATTAAATTTTGAATTTCAAATTAAATTAAAATTAATTAAAAATTAAATTTCGAATTAAAACTAATTTTTTTAAAAAAAATTATTTTAAAAATTAAATTAACTTTAAAATTTATTTTAATTAAATTAACTTTAAAAATTATATTAAATTTAAAAATTATTTCAAAAATTCTTTAAAAACTCTTTAAAAACTATTTTAAAAATTCTTTAAAAATTATTTTAAAAACTTCTTTAAAAACTATTTTATTTTAAAAACTCTTTAAAAACTATTTTAAAAATTATTTTAAAAACTTTAAAAGATTCTTTTAAAAATTATTTAAAACATTTTAAAAATTAGTTTAAAAACTATTTTTAAAATCATTTTAAAACTTTAAAAAAAAAATTTAAAAATTATTTTAAAAACTCTTTTAAAAATCATTTTAAAAACTTTAAAATATTCTTTAAAAATTATTTTAAAAACTCTTTTAAAAATCATTTTTAAAACTTTAAAAAATTCTTTTAAAAATTATTTTAAAACATTTTAAAAATTATTTTAAAAACTCTTTTAAAAATCATTTTAAAAAACTTTAAAAAATTCTTTTAAAAACTCTTTTAAAAAACTCTTTTAAAAACTATTTTAAAAAAAAAATAATTTTAAAAACTTTAAAAAGTTCTTTTAAAAATTATTTTAAAAACTCTTTTAAAAATCATTTTAAAAAAACTATAAAAAAAAATTCTTTTAAAAACTCTTTTAAAAATCATTTTAAAAAAAACTTTAAAAAATTCATTTTAAAAATTATTTTAAAAACTCTTTTAAAAATCATTTTAAAAACTTTAAAAAATTCATTTTAAAAATTATTTTAAAAACTCTTTTAAAAATCATTTTAAAAACTTTAAAAATTCTTTTAAAACCTTTTAAAAATTATTGTTATTTTAAAAATTATTTTAACATAAAAATTATTTTAACTTAAAAAGTATTTTTACTTAAAATTATTTTTAATATAAAAATTATATTTTTAAATTATTTTAACTTAAAAATTATTTCAAAAATTATTTTAAAAACTTTTTAAAATCATTTTAAAACTATTTTAAAAATCATTTTAAAACTATTTTAAAAATTATGTATCATTTTGAAAAATTCTTTTTATTTTTTCACTATAATAAAATTCTTTTAACTTAGAAAAATAGTAATAATAATAAATTATTTCTATAGACTATTTTCACTTTAAAAATTATTATTTTGACTTTAAACTCATTTTTAATTTTAAACATCATTTTAACCTTAAAACTATTTTTTAATTTAACTTAACTGAAAATTAGATCTTAAATTAAAACTCATTAAAACTTAATTTAAACATTACTTTTCAACTTAATTTAACCTAACTAAAAATTAAAACTTAAATTAAAACTTAAAAATTTAACTTAAACTTAAAACTTAAACCTAAATTAATCACTGATATTAATTTTAATCTAAAATCAAAACTGAATTGAACGTTTATTAATTGTCATTAAATAATTATAAAAATCATTTTAAAATCCTGTTAGAAATCCCTTAAAAATATTAATAATTATAATTCTTTTAAATTCATTTAAAACTTAGACACCTAACTTAAAAACTTAAATTCCGTTAACTTTAACTTTAAACTTAATTATGTAATTAATAAGTAGAACTTAACTATTTATGTTTAACTTTATTTGAGAACTAAGCTTGATTTGATTTGAGCCTAGGTTTAACCTTAGTAAAAATATTAAAATTACTCTAAGTCATTTTTTTTATCAACCTTTAAAATATTAATTATTTTTTAAAAACATAATTAAAGTTTGACTTAAATTGAACCTTACTTAACCTTGTTTAATAACGAGTTTAACTTCAAATTACTACCAACTTTAAACTAAGTTAATCCAACTTAAAAGGAAGTAAATGAAAAGTTAAATTATAACTAACACCTTCATCAATTAATACAAAATTTAGATTATATTAAATTATTGAATCAAGCAAAATTTAATCAATAAATTATTAATATTGATTAATTATTGAATTAATAACAACTTATCTTACTTAACATTACACTAAAGGTTAACTCATTTCAACTGAATCTAACGTTAATTACGTTTAGTCAAATTTAAATGAACAATTTTATAAAGATAATTATACAATCGCCTAAAACACTTAGGTACGAAAATATGTTACGGTTGTAAAATTTTATATTAAGGGGGAGTAATAAATAAGGAGGATTAATAAATTAAAGGAGTATCAAATTCAGGGGGAGGTTTTTAATTATCTCCTTAAGTGTTATTTTTTAATCTTCTCTTTAAAATCTCTCTAGAAAATTCTACCTCAATTTTTTTTTCTACTTTGAATATATTTAGCAAATATTTTCAAAATTTTATGTCAAGTTCAGGGGGAGAAATAAAACTAATTCAGTTTTTCAAATCGAATTTTAAACTTAATTTTGAAAATCAAAGTTTAAAAATCAATTTTCAAAATCAACCTGTTTAAAATTGTGAAATTTTTTTTTCACAAACTTTTTATCCTTTTTACCTAGTCTTTGAAAACTGAACTTTTCAAGTATTTTAAACCATGGTTTTGAATCTAGTACGTTTAAACTTTGAAAATTTGATTTTGGAAAACAAATTTTATCAAAACATTCTAAAAAGTAAAGATTTAAATTTAATTTAACTTTACTTTGAAAATGTTCCTGAATCTAGTTCTTAAAATTTGATTTTACTTAGTTTTGACAATTTGATTTGAAGGTTAAATTTTACAAAAATTATTTTACAAACTAAGCTTCTCAAAAACATTTTTCTTGATTTTGAAATTTGAATCTTTTACAAACTTAGTGTTGAAAAATAAATTTCAATTAGTTTTGAAAAATAGATTTTTCAAACTTAGTTTTGAAATTTTGGTTTTGAAAACTTATGTTTGAAAAGCGTTTCAAAGTTGAAACTTGTTTTGAAAATTTAATCTTGAAATTTAGACCTTATACACTTATGTTTGAAAATTAAACTTAACAGTTTTCAAATCTTTATACTCCCCCAGTCAACTTGATCTTTTCTTGGATTTAAAAATTGTACTTTTGTCCTTGAATCCTGAACCAAACTCAGTTATTTTTCAAGATTAAGTGTTATTGTTTTAAGTAACTCTACACTATGATTGTTTACCCTTGTTTTTTTTTATGAATGCCAAAGGGGGAGAAGGGTTAGGTGGTTAAGTTAGCTAAACCAATTTAACTTTAAAACCACACAAATGCATGTTGTTTCGTACATATGCTTTCACTAACTTAACCAGGTTGTCATTCCATCAAAAAGGGGGAGATTGTTGGTGCGGGTAGCACTAACGGTCTAACCCAGGTTTTGATGAATGACAAATAGGTTAAGTTAGTTGTGTTGTTGTCTGACACTTTGATCGAGTGTGCAGGAGAAGTCCAGACAGGTCGACGGGCTGACCAGATGTCTGGCACGAAGTCCAGCTAGGTCGACGGGCTGACCGGATAGCTGGCGAGAAGTCCAAGCGGGTCGACGGGCTGACCGGACGCTTGGCGAGAAGTCCAGCTAGGTCGACGGGCTGACCGGATAGCTGGCGAGAAGTCCAAGCGGGTCGACGGGCTGACCGGATGCTTGGCAAGAAGTCCAGACGGGTCGACGCAAGAAGTCCAGACGGGTCGACGGGCTGACCGGATGTCTGGCAGGTAAGTAAGGTAAGTCACTGGAGGGGAGTGACTGCGAGGACGCGTTCCCGGGAAGGGAACATTAGGTGTCGATCCGACTTAGATCCATTTCGGATATCTAAGTCGAGATCGTGACTAGATTCCGGTCTCGAAAAGACGGAATCTAAGTCATACTCTTGATGCTAATTTTTATTACTTAGCGTATCTGTAAAAATGTGCTAACAAACTGTGCTGCAGGGTTTATTTGCCTCGGACTAACACTGTTTTGCAGGTAGGGAACAGTGAGGGTCCGGGCGCCCGGAATGGCTCCGGGCGCCCGGAGGCAAATTTTATCCCCAGGACGACGTTGACACTTGGAGCATGCTGGTTGGGAGTGTTACGTCACATTCCAGGCGCCCGGAAGGGATCCAGGCGCCCGGAGCAGCATATAAAAGAAGCCCCAGGCAGGAGCTTCAAAATATCTGTGTTCTGAGAACTCTGAGTTCAATCACTCTGCTACTCTGCGCTCCAACGACGTTCACAAAGCTCCGACGACTCACTCCGGTTTTCTTTTAATTCATTATTTGTCGGTATAGCTTTGTTTTTCTTTTCATTAGCAATATTTGTACGTAAATTGTAATTATCCGAATTGCTAGTGAATTGCCCAACGAAAGTACTCAAGGAGTACGGGCCTTCGAGTAGGAGTCGTCACAAGCTCCGAACGAAGTAAAAATCAACAGTGTTCATCTCTTTACTTCTTTACTTTTCCGCTGCGTCTTAACTCGAGATTTTCGAATCGATATTCACCCCCCCCTCTATCGAATCTAACGGTCTTACAGAGACAACCCAACTCTGGACCTCAGTGGAGCATCTCAGCTGCGTATCAGCTCAAGGAAGGTTCAACAACACCGACGGACCACCCCCGACGAGCTGAAACAACCCTAAACCCAAGAAAATGCCGAAAATCTGGAAATCTGTCTCTGGATCTGATGGGAAGCTGTGGGATGCGAATTGACGTCGGATGGTGTTCAGCAACGCCGGAGGACCACCGCCGAACGCTTCTGATGAGAATCGGAGCTCGGATTTGGAGGACCACCTCCAAATCTGAGGTGAAACAGGGAGATGCCGCGAGCCAAATTCCACCGGAGAGAACACCCTCCAATGGCTCCAGAAGATCGGGATGATGCTGCCGAGAAGCTCTCCACCGAGATTGAAGCTCGGGAGATTGAAAGGAGAAGGAATGGGGCCGAAATCTGGAAAAATCGCCGCGGGACGAAGCTGCTGTGCGCTGTGGAGTCGACGAAGCAGAAAGAACACTGTAGCTTCTGTTTTGAATCAGATCTGGATCTGGAATGGACGGTTGAGATGATTCTGGGCTAAATCAACGGTGAAAAGTCATCCAAAATCTGATCCGAAGGTACTGATGTTGATCTAGGGTCTGGATCTACCCTCCCATAGGTCGGATCGATCAGATCATCACTGGATGGCCCAGATCTGCTGATCTTCAATGAACGGCCCATAATGCTCCAAAGCTTGATCTTCTTGTTTGAACTCCGATTCGAGCCCAATTTCAGTCCAAATAGATCCAAATTCAAGATCCTTTGATGCCTACAAAATAAGAATCAAATTTTAGCATCAAATAACACCAAAAATACAATAATTTGTAATTAGGTCCAAATTAGATACAATGCACAAAATATGATGTAACCATGATTTAAACCTATAAAATCAACATCAAACCATGCATATATGAATCAAAATAATGCAATGAAATCATGGTTATCAGTATGCTCGATCGAGCAAATCCCGAGCGAGCTTAAAGGTACTCAGTCTTATAAAGCTCTTAAGCATACGGTCGACCGAGTGAAGGCCGAACAAACATAAGGTTACTAGTGTACGCTCGACCGGGCAAAGCTTGAGCGAGCTTAAAGGTACTTAGCCTTATAAATCTCTTAGCATACGATCGGCCGAGCGAAGGTCGAACGAATATAAGGTTTCTTATGTGCACTCGACCGAGCAAAGGCCGAGCAAGCTTAAAGGTACTCAGCCTTATAAAGTTTTTAGCATACGATAGGCTGAGCGAAGGTCGAACGAACATAAGGTTACCTGTGTGCGCTCGATCAAGCAAAGCTTGAGCGAGCTTAAAGGTACTCAACCTTATAAGAATCTCAATATACGACCGACTTAATGATCGGTCGACATATATTCAATAAAAGGTTTCTCAATATACGATCGGTTTAATGATCGGCTGGGATATATTTAACAGAAGGTATTCTCAATATACGATCGGCTTAATGATCGGTCGGGATATATTTAACAGAAGGCATTCTCAATATACGACTGACTTAATGATTGACCGGGATATATTCAACAGAAGGTATTCTCAATATACGACCGACTTAATGACCGACTGGGATATATTCAATAGAGGGTATTCTCAATATACGACCGACTTAATGACCGATCGAGATATATTTAGCAAACAAGTAGTCGACAACCTTATGACAGCCTGGCAAACTTGTTGAAAAATATTCCCTCAAACCTTCTTTATTAATTAATTAGTTACAGTGATACACGCCTTTGAGTATTTCTTCAAGGGCCCAAGTTATAAACGACAAAGGAGGTACATCTAAGGTAGAAAAAAGATTCCTCAAAAGATTATTGCACGATGTCTAGGTTGTACTTCTCTCATCTTCTAAAAAACTCTAACAAACCGGGGACCACCTCATGATCGCGGAGGTTATGCAAGGTGGTATAAAAAGGAGAATCCTCTTTGCTGGCAAGGTACGCAATGCCAATATCTGCATCTAAAACCCTACTTTCTGGCATTTTTCATTATTGTTATTCTTCCACCTTCGAGTGAGAAAATTGACTTTAGCATCAGAGGGCCTAGCCAGAATTTCCACCCTAGACTTAGGTCACTAATGCTTTGTTGGCTCATCTGACTGTGCGTATGATCGTTGAGGAGTTTCCTTCATATCTCAAGAAGCTTATTATCCGTCGAGCAACCACCTATCAGAGCTAGCGCACCATTTCATCTCCTTTAGACAGGATCATCTGTGATTACCCAATTGGTTGGGTTACAAACTGTGGTACGCTCGGGGCAAGGTAGAGGTAATGGAAATCCATCTCTCTTATGAAAGGTAAAGTTGTTCTCATCCTAGCAAATAATTATCATGACAAGACATGTATTGATTTTATGATTGCCATGAACAACTTCTAAACCATCCAATTTAGAATCCAAATTTATAGCAACATGGGTTATCAAATTGCTAAAAATAATCCATCTCGAGGTTGCCTTCCCGGATTTCACATGTGTTTGTAAAAAGAACCTGGTATCAAAATCAACTTTATGAAGCATGACCCAAAAAAGAATAAAGCTCCACTTTTCAAACTACCCATCACTTTCTCCTCTACCAAAGATAGTCTTACTCATTCCACGCTGGAGGTATCGGAAAATGGGGTTTTGCATGTTGGAAGTTTTAGATCTAGAAGGGCCATAAAGTTCACTCAAACTAGAAATTGAGCTTAAAAAGGAATTGCTATTAAAACTATAATCAATCTTACAAGATCCTCCTGTTGGTAGGCTAAAATAATTATTAAAGTCACTTAGAGTCCACTGAAGTTCTTGGTTCATCAACCTAAAGCTGATATTACCAATATAATCCTCATAAGTAGTGAAGTGGATCTCTATTGAGCTCAAAAATTCAAGAGTAAGGTAGGGGTATATTGTTTGATGTGAATACATCGTATTATTCCAATCAAAGACACTAATTAACAAATCTGCATCCTCCTTAATTCCTAAAACTTCCATGGTAGTAGGGTCCAAGTATCTAGTACAAACAAGTTTTCGAGTAATGAGAGAATCATATTTAGATTTTTGCTCATTGTTTTTGAAAATAATGTCATATTCATTATTGTTACCTTCTCACGTGCAATCCATTTGCCTTTACCTTTGGAAGTAGCCTTCTCTTTTCCTTTATCCATCCCCGGATCGTTTCCTCCACTAGATCCACCACTCCCGCGTCAGATCCTTTTCAAAAGGTTAGACATAATTGAAAGACAAGTGAGAGAGAGTTATTATTGAAGAGGAAAAGAAAGTGTTCTTGAAGAAATGAAGAAAAATCTTATGGTGGAGAAGAGAGGATTCAGGAGAGGAAGAAAGCTTGAGGGAGAAAACTTTTAGATCTAGATCTAGATCTAGATCTAGATCTAAAGGAAAAGAGATTTGAGAATCTTGGAGGTGAGATTTTGAGATGGGGATGAAGAACAAGAAGAGGATTGCTTAGGCTTGGGGACAGAAGAAAGTTGTGGTGTGCAAGTGGGAGAAAGATTTGAAGAAGAGGAAAGAGGAGAGGAGGGTGTGGTGGGGGACATGACTACACCTACGGTCGTGTCTTATAGACACGACTGCGGTGGCACGACTGTGTCAAAATGACACGGTCATGTCGTGCTACAGTTTTTTTTAAGCACGGTTTAGACATGGCCATGTCAAAATGACACGACCGTGGCTTGAATATGCTTTGACAGATTCCCATGGCCGTGTCAAAAGGCACGCCTCACCTTGCTTACCTTCGGTCAAATTCACACGGTCGTGTCAAATGACATGGCCATGGCTTGAATCTCCTTCGCTAACTTCACATGGCCGTGCCAAATGACACAGCTATGGCTTGATTCACCTCAGCGAGCCTCGCATGGTCGTGTCCTTTGACATGACCACATCCTTCTTCTTTGGTGGAGAGTTGACACGACCGTGTCTTGGAGACATAGCCTGAGCTTTAGGTGTGTGAGACATCAGGTTCTTCCATGATCGTCCTCCTTTCTATCTTCATCAGTCCCTCCATGCCCATCGAAGGGTCATGGCCAGTTCGTGGAGGGTACAATAAACCTGAAAACAAAATTAACGATGCTTTAGATAAACTAACAAAGAAAATAAAATGCAAGCAAATAGAAGAAAAGAAATCCTTGGATTGCCTCCCAAGTATCGCTTGTTTTTGGTCTTTAGCTCGACCTCGTCTCATATCAAGTTGGAATTTCATCCATGGAGGGACGACTTTTCTCAACCAAGGTTTGTACCTCTTCTTCTTTCTTCATTTTTGCTTTTGTAGTGCAGATGTACTTTTCATTTTTAATTGGGAACCTTCTCTCAATGCTTGTCGGATCATGAATGTCATCTAACGGCCTACCATGAGAATAGAAGTTTCATTCCTCAATTTTTTAAGCATGTATCTAGCTACAGTCACTTAGAAAAAGAGAGGCATGGTTTGGAGATTTAGATAAATCCAATTCCAACCTCTCCTCACCTATTACTAGAGATAGCTAATAATTTTTTAACATCAATAATAACTCTGACGGTAGCAAGGAAGGATCTTCCCAAAATGATTGAGATCTTAGGATCCCTCCATGTCTAGCTCAATGAAATCGATGGATATGATACAACTATCCACCTCTATTGGCACATCCTCAATGATACTCATAGGGTACCTGCATGAATGATCAGCTAGCTGTAGTGCCATAGTAGTAAGTTTAAACTTTTTGAGACCTAATTGATTACAAATTGAGTAAGTAATGAGGCCAACATTCACCCCCAAATCACAAAAAGCTTTGTTTATAATTGTAGTTCCTATGGTGCAAGGAATCGTGAAGCTTCCTAGATCTTAAAGCTTTAGGGGTATGGTATTCAGAAATAAAGTGCTACACTCCTCTATTAGCACCATGGTCTTGAACCCTTCTTTCTTCCTTCGGTTAGATATAATCTCTCTTAGAAATTTGACAAACTTTGGCATTTGATGAAGTGCATCAATCAACAGGACTTCAATGCAAAGCTCTTTGACATTCTCCAAGAATTTGCCAAACTCGTTGTCTTTTTTTAGTAAATAGTTTTTGGGAGAAAGGAATTGTTTGACTTTGAATTTTTGGTGGAGGAAGCTCTTCAACTTTCTCGGTACTCTCCTCCTCATCTTGTGTGTCACTCGGTTGTGATGAAGAAGGAGAGGGTTCTCCAAGAGTATCAATTCCCTCATTAGGAGCAGTTACTTGCTTTCTTATTACATCTCTCTAAGGGGCTTGATGTAAGTACCTTGGAAAGTTTATTTTCAACCTTGGAATTACATGAAACTCGATGTGTAGGTCTAAAAAAAGAAAAAAAGACCCAAGTTAGAACCTAGCATTCAAATCTAAGGAGATCGATCCAAACTCAGAATCGTCGCTCAACAAAAACGAAGAAGCCTACATAATAAGGAAGTTTAGTAAAAATTTTAAAACTAACAAATTTGATAAGAAACAGGTAACGAAGTTAATCCAAAGCAAAAGGAAGATTCGGTACTATAACTATCAAGAATAAGACCATATCAAGGATAACTGTCCCGAAGCTGAAAAACAAAGGAAAGGAGAAAGACAGAAAGTCAAGACACAAGAACCTTAAGGAAATTTGGGACGAAATGCCATCATCTGAATCTGAGATGGAGCAATACGTCGGACTAGCTTTAACGACAAGTTACCATGAAGAAGACGACAAAGCCACTTCGGAAGCAAGCAGCGATGAAGGGGGAACATCTACCTACAAGTCCGAACCAATCAATTTTATGAAGCTATAAAAATGCTAAGTACATCAATTTGTAAAACTAGGTCAAAATATTTAGAAACAAAGAAAAATCTTGCCTCCTTAGAAGAAAATTTTGACAAAACTAAAAATGAAAATGCAAAACTAAAGGCAAATAGAATTATTGAAAAAGAATAATGCATGCTCAATTTTTTCACCAATTTTAAATTTTAGAAATAATAGAGGGCTAAATTGCTATATTAGGAACTATATGGGCCAAATTATAAAAGTAATTAGAAATTATATTTCTAGAAAATACTCGATAAATTTAGTAGATAGAAATTTATTTTGGATTCTTAAATTTATTCTAAACTATTAAATTGATTTTATTTGCATGTATAAATATTAATTTAATTTTATCAATAAAATTAAGTATTTCACAAATCTACTGTTCATGTTTTCTGTTGAAATTTTGTTCGTAATGCACAAATGGATTAGTTGTTAGTATAAAAGTTTTTAGAATTTTTTAACCAATATTTAATTTTTTATTAATTTTTTTAAAAAAAAACTAAATTTTAAAATCTAAACTTTCTCGGAGATTAATTTTGAAAAACCTAATTTTTCAGCTGAAGACCTTTATATTTTAAATTTTTACAAAAATCAACAATATTTTTAGATAATAAATTCTATTTTTCATCATTTAATTTTGTAATTGATTATTGATATTAAAAAATATTTATTACATTTAAAATAAAAAAATTTTGTGCATAAAATTTTTTATCATGTTTTGAATTATTATGATTGTTATTGACAAAACTTTTAAAGATTTTTCAAAATTTCAAAATTATTTTTCATTACTATGGATTAATTTATAAAAAATAATTTTGGTAAAAATATAGGAGCTTAGGTATTTTGTACCCAAACCCTCAACTTTTTATTGTATTTTTCTACTACTATTTTTCTAGTATTTTCTAATTAGTTTTTGATATGATCAAAGTGGAGAATAATTCAATATTAAGTTTAGGGGGAGGTTTTATTTTATATTTTAAATTATCATATTTATTTGTAATTAAAATAAATCTGTTTAATTGTCATATTGAAGTTATAATTACTTTTTACTTATTTGTTTAACTCTAATCTTAGCTTGAGCTGATGCACATCAAAAAAGTAGAGATTGCAAGTACCCCAAGTTAGTTTTAATATGATCAATCGAGTTAAGTTAGGTTTTGTATCTTTTGATGTCTTGTGTCTAAGTGTGCAGGAACTTAGGAACACAAGAAGTCAAGCAGAAGACACGACGAGAGATAAAGATGACACGAGAAATGAGTCAATAGGTTTGGTGCATCTTGTTGGTGCAATCGACCTCTAGGGTTTCGATATTTGACAATATAACCAAGGGTTTACCCAAACAGGACTTGATGTTTGGGAGAGAGAAGTCTAGTCAGGACTAGATGACTAGCAAAGTGGAAGTCCCGATGAGTGAAGTCGGACCCTAGTGAGTGAAGCTAGGTGGTGGAAGTCCCGGTGAGTGAAGTCGGGCCCTAGTGACTGAAGCTAAGTGGTGGAAGTCCCGGTGAGTGGAGCCGGGCCCTAGTGAGTTAAGCTAAGTGGAGGAAGTCCTGGTGAGTGAAGTTAAGCCCTAGTGAGTGAAGTTAGGTGGAGGAAGTCCTGGTGAGTGAAGCCAGACAATGGAAGTCCTAGTGAGTGAAGCTAGGAAACCCTAGGAGGTAACCTTAGGTTATACTTGAATTCTGTTAACACTGTTTTTATCTATTGTGCTAATTCAGTGTTGCAGGGAAGTTCAGCTAGGTCAACGGGCTGACCAGGTAGCTGACATGAAGTCCAGACGGATCAACGGCTGACCGGACGTTTGGAGGGTAAGTTGAGGTAAGTCACTGGAGGGGAGTGACTGTGAGGACGCGTTCTTGGGAAGGGAACATTAGGCGTTGATCCAACTTAGATCCATTTCGGAAATCTAAGTTGAGATCGTGACTAGATTCCGGTCTCGAGGAGACGGAATCTAATTAATACTTATTCTCTATATAAATTGTGCTAACACTTTGTTTTGCAGGGTAGTTTTGCATTTTGCCTCGGACTAACATTTTCTTGCAGGTTGCTGGAAAACATAGGTTTAAGCACCCGGAAGGGATCCGAGAGCCCGGGATGCAAAGTTTATCCCCTCGTCGCGTCGCCACATGAAGCTTCATGTTTGGACGGGCTACGTCACACTCCAGGCGCCCGGAAGGGATCAGGGCGCCGCGAGCCTCCTATATAAGGAGGGTGAGGCCTGGAGCAAAGAACAACGAAAAATAAGATCTTCCAACGATTGCTCTACCGTGCTATGCTCCTGCGACGCTGCAAAGCTCCTCTGACAACGCGCCTCCTTTTCATTTCTTTTTATTGTCAGTATTTTTTTAAGAAATTGTACTTTAATTTGTAACATTTTGAATTGATAGTGGATTGCCCAACGAAAGCACTCAACGAGTGCTGGCCTTGGAGTAGGAGTCGCCCAAGACTCCGGACCAAGTAAAAAGTATTTGTATTAGCGTTGTTGTTGTTCGTTTACTCTTTCCGTTGTATACTCGTTAAAGTTTTAAATCGATATTCACCCCCCCCCCTCTATCGAATTCACGATCCAACACATCTAAGGGACGAAAGATGCGAAAGAGTACACCGATGAATGAGAAGGACGTGCGCAGAGCGTTCGAGGGACAAGAAGCCGGGAGAAAGCCTGTTCGAGGAAAAGGACGGAGTTGGATTCGAGTTGGCTCAACTCCGGTCAATCAAAATATCACCCAAGTGAGCGGGAGTGCAAAAGAGGTCAACTCAACGGTTGATTTGAAGACTCGAGATGCCTCAGCTATTTGGAGGCACCTCGAATGCCCATCTGTTGAAGCTACCAAGCAAAGGACTCAAGGCGCCCCCAAGATAGTTGGAGGCAACCTCACGCCTCTTGATGGAGACACCCTGATGGAGGCTGGAGGCGCCCTCGCACCTCTCTTGAAGGAGGCCTAGAGCTTCTATAGAGGCAGCTCTAATGAACAATAGTCGTTAGGCTACCATTGAGAAGAGGATAATCTTTTATCCTCTTGAAGGCACCCTGGTTCCCTTTAGAGGCTCCTCCAACCGACATGAACCAATGGTAACATTCTCCCAAGAGGCTATAAAATGTCCCCTGAAGCTAGGAATTGCATACAACAATTGCATTCACATTCTATACTTCTTTCTGAGCTCTCAAAGTTTGTAAGAGGTTTCTTCGCCTTCAATGAAAGAGTTTTTTGAGATTTTTATTGTCTTGAATTAACAACCATCTAGATTGTAACCAAATAAACTATTATGCCTCTTTTCTTTTATATTGTTTATTTATTTAAATTAATTATCTATCCTTGTCAGTTCAAAAAGTAAGAGAAATTCTAACTTTCTTTTCAGGGTTATTCACTCCCCCTCTAGACAACCTACCTACCCTACAAGACTGTCAAATCATGTGTCTGAATCAACAGTCATCACAAGTTAATTTCTTGGCATGGCGTTGTCATGTGTCAACCTCAGATGGATCATGACTCTAATATGCAATCATGCGTATTTCCTGCATTAATGATGCATGACTTGAACTATAAAAAAAATGAACAATAGGACCAGATAATTAATAGTGGTCGATGAACCGATTGTAAAATATGAACTAATTGAAGTGATTGTTAAGCAGTGTTCCTAAAAATGCTTTAATTGGTATAATGCCTCAAACGGTTGTTAACCGTTACTATTGGATTACTTTAGAAGCGGTTATTTTGATCACTTCTATAAGTTTCTGTTAGAAGCCTTTATGCCCGCTCCTAATATGCTTTAATTGGTATAAAGTTTGAAGTGTTTGTAATTCATTGCTGTGGGAAATCTTAAGAAGCTGTTTGTCTAATCGATTTTATAGATTTCTTATAGGAGCGATTAAATTGTTTTTAAAACTCTAGAATTTGATTAGATTATAAAGTGGTTGTTAAATCGTTGTAGTTTGGCACCTATAGAAGTGGTACCCACGACTGCCTCTATATGTTCCATTTAGGAGTGATTATGACCGCTTCTAAAGGTCAAATACTAGATTTAAAATAAAACAAGGGAGCAAATTTAGGTATTGTATTTCATTCGTAAACAATATTTCTACGATTGGAGATTTTGCCCTAGCATTGTTTTGGCACTGTCGCTTCATAAATTGCCAATGACTGTGTTAGTGGAGGTAGATTCTTGGTTTAGTTTTTTTTGTTTGTGCCAAAGTTCTTTTCGGGTGAAATTCTTATGAAAGTTGGTATCTTGCTGCACCTTTTTCCGCTAAGTTAAATAATATCGAAGTTGAAATCCATCCTTGAATTTAGAAAAAAGTATCTCGTTATACCTTTTTTCACTTCATAAATTGCCAAAGATTTTGTTTGTGGGTTAAATGTGAAATTTAGAAATTATTGAATAGGGAATCATGGTGAAGGAATGGATGACTACCTCACATGGAAGTCTTGAGTATCATGTTGGGATCTTATATTTTTTATGTTATACATTTGGTGATGTGAGTCTAGAAGTTATGAGACTATGTCCTTATTGCAAATGCATAAACTCATTGTCTCATGATCGAGAGATAGTACACAAACATCTAATGATAAATGGTATCTTACAAGATTATCGTATATGGAATTTTCATGGAGACAAATTGGTTGTATAAGATCATGATACACTGTTGGTGCAGCGGGGACCAGCAAGAGGGAGGTGAATTACTTACAAAATAAAATTAACCCCTTCTCATACTTTGGACTAAATAGTAGCACAATTAAAATAGCAATAATAAAACAAAACTAAACAACGTAAAAGAAAGATTAAGAGGCCAAAGTTTTATTTGATTACAACCTAGGTGGTTATTAATCCAAGATAGTGAAAATACACTAGAATATCTCTTTTGTTGTAGGTCGATAAGCCTCTTACAATCATTGAAAAAGCTCAAGAGAATACTAGGAAAGTATTATAAGAGTTGTAGTTCAAATTGTTATACATTTCCTAACTCCAGGGGTCTTTTTATAGCCCCTGGAAGAACTTATCCGTTGCTCGGAGGTGCCTCTAAGGAGGTCAAGGGCGCCTCCAAAAATGATAAAGTTTTATCCTTCTCAACAATAAGCTAATGGTACTGTTCGCTCAATCTAGGGTGCCTCCAAGGAATTGAAGGTGCCTCCCACCAAAAAGGTGTGAAAGCGCCTCCAATCCTGTTGGAGGCGCCTCCCACAGAAAGGCACGGGCTCCGCAACTCTCTATTTGCTCTTCAGCTGGTCCGATCACCTGGGTGATTTTGTCCATCCGGAATTGGGTTCACCCGAACCTATCTCCGGCCTTCTCGAGAAATCTTCCTCTCCGACTTCTCGTCCCTCGGACTGTCGCGCGCGTCCTTCTCGTCCGTCGGTGTACTCTTTTGCAGCACCTTGTTCTTCTGATGCATTGAGCCCATCGACTCCCTTCCCGTGCCATCTTTCTCGTTAGCTATGTCTTCCGCTTGACTTCTTGTGTTCCTAAGTTCTTGTACACTTAGACACAAGGATTAAATACAATAGGAGCTAACTTAACCTGATTGATCACATCAAAACTACCACAGGGTACTTACAATCTTCCCCTTTTTTATATGCATCAACCCAAGTTAAAGTTAGGGTTAAATCAAAATAAAATAACATAGTAAATTTTAATTAAAAAATTACAATGCAATGAATTAAACAATTTAATAAAAATAAGTACAAGGATAAAAATGATCTTAACTCCCCTCAACTTTTACATATTTCTCCCCCTTTAATCACATAAAAAAATCATAAAAAATAAATAAAAGTTAGAAATATTTATAATAATTTTCTACGGATACACAACAAAAATTACCAGTAAACTAATATTTTTTCGAAATAATTTTCAAACATATTTGATTATTAATAATTAAGCTTCAATTTTGATAATAAATAATTTTAAAATTCTTTTTGATTTTGAAAAATCCTAAAAAAAATTGTCGAATTTAGGAAGAATAAGGTAGACCAATAGAAATTTTTTTGTAGAAATATATTATTTAGTCTAACAGAAACGATTTATTTTAGTACAACAACCGAATTTTCGATGATAAATTTTAAAAATGTATTTCAACTTTGAAAATTCTTATAAAATGTTTTAGATATGGAAAACAGGTTGTAAAATATTAGAAAAATTAAAATTCCCAAATTTCTATTTTTCTAAATTTTTAATATTAAAAATTATCTTTTCGAAAAGTAATTCATAATAATTCAGATAAAATTCAAAAAAATGTCAAAAAAATTTATTATGATAGAAGACATTGTGTTTTATCACAGAAAAATAAAAGTTTTTTAAAATAAATCTATACAATAATTTTGATTTTAAAAATACCACTTCCATTAATAAATTCAAAGAAAATAATTTATCGGTCATAAAATTGTAAAAAAGAAAATCTTTGATAGAGAATATTATATTTTATCACAAAAAAATAAAATTTTCGAAAACTAAGTCTTTGAAATAATTTTGAATTTAAAAATATAATTTTTGTTGATAATTTCATAGAAACTAACTCAATGGAAAAATTTATAAAAAAAGTTCTTAACAGAAATACTGCTATTCTATAAGTATAGAAATTTTGAATAAGAAATTCAAGCAGAAAAATTTAATTAAAAAATATTTTTATAATAAAAATAATTTTTATCCTAATAATTCAAAAATTTGGGAATTTAATCTAAAAAAGATTTTAGAATCCAATATAGGTTCCTACCTACTGGATTTATTAAAAATTTCAGTGGTACATAATTCCTAGAGATTTTCTTTATCTGTCCCTAGTGATTTCTAATGTACCAGTTAATTCTACCATATTTTCTAAATTTTGATTTTTGAAAGTTGTTTGAACATGCATGGTCATTTTTTAATTTTTCTATTTGTACTTTGAATTTTTTGTTTTCTATTTTTAAATTATCAAACATATCTAATGGACATGAATTTGCTAAGTTTAATTTTAACCTAGAATTATCTTTTTATAATTGTACTATATTTTTTTAAAGCATTTTAATAAACTCAAACTGTTTGGAAGAAAGTGTGTGTACCTCACTTACCTCGTGGTTTGTTCCTCCCCCTTCGTCGCCGCTTTCCTTTGAGGATCTTCCCCCTTCATTGATGCTCATCTATGAGCTGCTTTCATCTTCTCCTTAGTGGTCTACCAATAGGGCTAGTTCGGCGTATTCTTCAATTTCTGACTCCAATGATGGCTCGCCCCATGTTGCTTTTAAGTTGTGTGCCTTGATTTGGCTGGCTCTTTCTTCTGCTCCTTTATCTTTAGCTTTGGACAATCATCCTTGATGTGTCCTTCTTCATTGTAATTACAGCATCGGACTTCCTTTTGCTCCAAACGTGATTTTTTGTCTGCGACTTAAATTTATTAGATTTAATAAAATTATTAAATTTTCTTACCAATAATGTTGCTTCATGTTCATCAATGGATGCTTCAGAGTATTGATCATTTGTTCTTGCCTTCAATGCAATTGTCTAACTTGTCTTATTTACTTCTGCACATCTAGATTTGTGAAGTTCTAAAGTGAAAAATAAGTTTTCTAATAAACTAACCTCTAGATCTTTAGAAATATTATAAGAGTCTAGTATTGACGACCAATCTTGTGTCCTAGGGAAAGTATTTAAAGCATACCTTAAAGAATCTCGATTTATTACTAGTTCTCCAAGATTCATAAGTCCAGTCATTAATTCCTTTAGCTTGGCATGCAGTTGTGCTACTGATTCTCCTTCTTTTAGCCAGAGGTTCGTTAGTTGGTTCCAGAGAAGGTCTCATCTAGCGAGCTTTGATTCAGATGTTCTTTCGTGTAACTCCAAGAACTTTTTCCAAAGTTTCTTTACTGATTCCTAGGTGTTGATTCTATTGATTTCTTAAGGTGGTAGCACTCTTAGTAGGTAGAATCCGGCTCATCAGTTCGCCACAAAGTCTGCTTACTCTTTTTTCCAAAGGTACTCTTCTTTTTGTTCATCTTTTTGATCTTTTGAAGCTATAAAATTGTATTTAATTATTAATAGAACTTCAAAATTGATTTTAAAAATACCTTCATGTGTTTTTTCCATAACGTGAATTTTTCCTCGAACTTCGGTAGATAGATGCTTGGTCCGGCCATATTCTCGATGCTTCAATCGGTAGTTAATCCTTCTGAGGTGTTCTGGCTCTGTTGCCATTTGTTGGTGCAGCAGGGGTCGGCAAGAGGGGATAAATTGCGTATAAAATAAAATTAACCTCTTCTCATACTTTGGACTTGAATAGTGGCACAATTAAAATAGCAATAATAAAATTGAACTAAATAGAGTAAAAGAAAGATTAAGATGTCAGAGTTTTACTTGGTTACAATCTAGGTGATTGTTAATTCAAAACGGTGAAAAGACACTAGAAGATCTCCTTCATTGCAGTTGGAGAAGCCTCTTATAATTGTTGAAAAAGCTCAAGAGAATACTAGGAAAGTGTTACAAGAGTTGTAGCTCAAGTTGTTATACATTTCTTAGCTCCAGGGGTCTTTTTATAGCCCCTGGAAGAACCTATCCATTGCTCGGAGGTGCCTCCAAGGAGGTCCAGGGCACCTCCAAAAAGGATAAAGTTTTATCCTTATCAATGGTAAGCTAACAGTACTTTTCGCTCAGTCTAGGGCGCCTCCAAGAAATTGAAGGTGCCTCCCACCAAAAAGGCCCGAAGGCGCTTCCAATCCTGTTGGATGCCCCTCCCACAGAAAGGCGCGGGAGCGCCTCCAACATCATTGGAGGCGCCTCCAGCAGCTCCGCAACTTTCTGTTTGCTCTTCAGCTGTTCTGATCGCTTAGGTGATTTTCTCCATTCGAAATTAGGCTCACCCGAACCCATCTTCCGACCTTATCCTCGAGAAGTCTTCCTCCCCGACTTCTCATCCCTTGGGCTGCCGCTCACGTCCTTCTCGTTCATCGGTGTACTCTTTCACAGCACCTCGTCATTTGGATGCACTGAACTCGTCGACTCCCTTCCCATGTCATCCTTCTCACTAGCCGCATCTTCCGCTGACTTCTTATGTTTCTAAATTCTTGCACACTTAGACACAAGGATCAAATATAATAGGACCTAACTTAACCTGGTTGATCACATCAAAGCTACTACGGGATACTTACAAACATGAGCTTCAGGATTTGGTAGAACAAGCTATTGAAGTACCTAGCCATGAACCCATGGTACAAGAAATGTTGCATGGCACATTTGGAATGCATGAAGGATCTACAATGAATGAAAACTACAATGGTGGATCGATGAATCATGCATCGATTAAGTCAAATGTGAAAGATTTTTATAGACTAATAGAGGAAGGGAAACAACAACTATATACCAGATGCAAAAATTTTCTAAACTAACATTCCTTGTCGAGTTATTTCAATTGAAAGTGAATGGAAAATGGAGTGACAAGTCATTTATAGCATTGTTGAACTTCCTTCGTTGAGTACTTCCATCTGAAGCTCAAGTGACTAAGTCCTTTAGCAAATAAATTTAGTTTTAGTTTGGGACTTCAATATGAAAAAATACATGATTGTCCAAATGATTGCGTGATTTATTGGGAGGAAAGTGAGAATGAACAAGTTTGCAAAGTGTGTAACCTTTCAAGATGAAAAATTTATAAAAAAAATTTATAAATTTTTTGGTAACCTTTTGGCAGAAAACATCTTGTGGTTAAAGTTCCATACAAAATCTTTTGGTATTTTCCGTTAAAACCAATATTGCAACGGTTATTCATATCATCTAAGACATCTGAAAGTATGCAGTGGCATATCTAAAAACATGTTTCGGATGGAATTTTAAGACATACAGCTGATTCTCTAGCATGGAAGAAATTTAATGAATAATACTACAAATTTTCCTTTGATCCTAGAAATGCGTGCTTGGGACTTGCCGATGATGGGTTTAATCCATTTAAAAATCAAAGTACTGCATATAGTACTTGGCCTATTGTCTTGATTCCTTAGGATTTGTCACCTTGGGAATATATGAAGCCTCAATCTATTATTTTATCCACCCTTATTCTAGGTCCAAAAGCATTTGGAAATGATATTGATGTGTATTTACATCCCCTATTAACTGAATTGAAAGATTGTAGAAAAATGGGATTGCTATATTTGATACTTGTAACAAAGAAATATTTAAAATGTGGGTTGCATTACTTTGGACAATCGGTGACTTTCTGAGTTTGGGATGCTTATATGGTTGAAATACAATATGCCAAGAATGCATGGCCAACTTGTGCTGATAAGACAGATGTAGCGTACCTAAAAAAATTGCAAAAAGTGGTCATTTAGAGGGTATAGTCATTTTCTACCACCAAATTCAGAACTTCAAACAATATCAAGTTATGGCAAACAAGAGCAACGTAAATTAGATTTGGTGTATTGTTTGGATCTGACATTCTACGAATGGAGTAATGCATCAAACCCAAATGTGAGAATTAAAACAGGGTCAATTGAACAAATGTGGAGAAAGCAAAGCATATTTTTTAGCCTTCTTTATTGGGAATTTAATTTGATTCGATATAATTTGGATCCTATGCATATTGAAAAAAAAATTGTGACAACTTCGTCGGAACTCTTTTAGATGATTCCAACAAGTGCAAAGATAATATTGCTGCATGTAGAGATTTAAAGAGTTTGGGTATTAGGAAACAATTATGGCCCTGTGCACATTCAAATGGTAGAGAGTATTTTCCACCTGCATGTTACTCTATGTCTAAAGCTGAAAAAAAAAAGATATTTTCAGTATTGAAAGAGATTCATGTACCTGATGGTATGCCATCTGATATTTCAAAGTGTGTGAATGTTGGACATTGTAGGATTATGAGCTTGAAAAGACATGATTAATATATCATGATGGAACATTTCCTTCCAATTGCTATTACCAAAATCGCAACAAAGATTGCTATAATCAATTGAGCAGTTGATTGGAAAATATACCCAATCAATTGATAATGGAACTCAGACAATAGAGACTTGCCGAATCGATTCCGGATTTGGACACAATCAACTACAAACATAATACTCTAAATATTTGGTAAACCGTTGGGTCCCAAATATTTGCTTCCCTCTAATAGCCTCGCGATCATTATTCATCAAACCTAAACATCGCTGCCTGTCTCATTTTCTCACTTGATCGTCTTCTGACCCTCTTCATCTCTCCTAACGGTCTTCATCTCTTCTATTCATGTGTCGGTGCTGCGCTTGAACGTCTGTACACAGTGTCGATTCTTCTGCAATTTCAACTAGAGGTGATCCATTTCAATTCAACCAAATCATAGCCTCTTGTATGTAAATCTTCCATAGATATTTCCTAAACTTAATTTCTTAACTTGCATTGGGCTAAAACTTGGATAATTCTCAAAATGTGGGAGATTTATGGTATGTTGAAGCTTATGTCGAATTTGTTAATGCAATTGACATTAATGGTCAAACTTATATTTTGATAAATGACAAATGGTTAAAATTAGGTGTTGTATAATCTAACATTTTTACATAGTATGCAGGACTTGACGGGTCTAGAGGACCTGACACCAAATTGAACCCCATCTAGGTCTAGGAGTGACCCGATATATGGCGGGAAGCCCGGTTGGGTTTGTGACCCTAATAGCTGGTCGAAGTCTAGTTGGGTTTGTGGACCTGACAACTGGCGATAAGACCTGGTGGGTCAAAGGTAAGTCAAGGATGACAAATGGTAAGTGAGGTAAGTCACTGGAGGAGAGTGATCCAGTGAGAACAAGTCTCGATGGTCTCGATGGGCGTTTAGGTGCTGATCCAATTTATGTCCATTTTAGAAGTGTAAACTGATACCATGACTAGATTTTGGTCTTGGAAAGACAGGATCTAATTAATAATACGTTTCTATATTGTCCTAACTTTGTTTTGCATGTTATACTTTATTTTTGGACTAACGCATTTTGCAAGGCTGAAGTAGCAAAAATTAGCCTCGGTTAAACAGTGTCATAGGCACCTCAAAGGTGCTCGGAGGTGCCTCGGATCAGCGTTGGAGGCGCCCTAGACTAGTCGGAGGTGCCCTTAAGGAGATTAAATTGGAAAATAAGACTTCGTGACGTGGAGGCACCCTGGAGGCGTTGGAGACACCTCAGAGGCACATTGGAGGTGCATCAAAGAGTTTAGAGGCACCCGAGCATAGATAGAAACTGAAGTTGGCAGAAGTGATCGAGTCCGAGACTTTGGGGATTATTTTTTATGATTGGAGGCACCCTCAATGGCTTGGAGGTGCCCTCAGTGCTCAATAAAAGTGTTGTTCGGCTAAGGATTCAACACAACTTGTACACAACTCTTCTACGCGATCATTCAACGTTATGACTGCTCCAACTTCATGCGGCTATAACACTGCTGCGTCTGATTACTGCAGCAGGACCAACGCCAACACACGAGCACTTTCATTTCGACATCTTCGTGTTGGTAACGACTTTTAAATTTGTGTCTACTTTACATACTTGCAAAAGGAAAATGTAGAATTATTATACTTTCCATTCTCTTCTTTGTATTCGATTACTCTTTCGGTGTTTCTGGAAGAGGGGGTGAATATCGCATGTTAACAACTTTCCTTTTGCTTATAAAACAAATCAGAATAAGCAACAAAAATCAAAACGAAAACAATACAGATGACACAAGTTGGTTACTTAGTTCGGAGCCTAGGTCGACTCCTACTCCAAGACTCGCGATCCTTGATCGCACCATTGGACAATCCACTAAAACTCTTCTTTCTGAAATATTCAGAAAGAAGCAGTGCATATAATATGGAGAAACTACTATCTTTTAGAAATTAAGATAATACAAGCATAAACAAAAAGTTATATGAACATTGAATAGAAGATGAAGCTCAGTCGGTACTTCCGGATTAAGCAGCTTGCTTGTGAAAGTGAAGCACAGAGTAGTAGAATGAACAGGAGCTTGCACAACGTTGACTTTAAAATTGATGCATCGCCTCGGACCTCGAGCTCTGCTTACATAAGCTTTGATCGATCAACTGATAAACTGTTCGGTCGACTGATCAGTTTGGTCGACCGAAGCTCCTATTGGTCGACTGAACACACTCCCTTCCTTCTTCGTCGAGATCCGATCTTTGAGCATTAATGAGCTTTATTGGTTTGGTTGACTGATCACCTTGTTTGGTCGACCGAACAGTGATTGCCGAGATTCACACTTAATTCTACATTAATGAAGTGATCATTCCGTCGATCGACCCCTGTGTTCTATTGACCGATCAGCCTGGCTTCCTTCTTTACTTCGGCTCGATCTGATCTGTGTCATGTCATCATGGTTCGGTCGACCGATCCTCTGGTCCAGTCGACCGATCAGCCTTTGATAGAACTCTGTTCTGCTCTAGTCTGAATTTTGGTATGAGTCGATCTAGTTCGATCGACCGATCCCTGTGTTCGGTCGACTGATCAAGCCGGTTCCTGCCAAATAGAGTTAAACGCAATATATCTCTACAAAACAAAGGTTAGCATAGTACAGTATGATGCATGAGTAGTAATTGACAATAACACTATCTTGATCTCAACTTGAAAACTTTCCCGATTTCTTCAGTTGGATCAACGACCTAGGGTTTGTTCCTTTCCGGAACATGACCTCACTGTCACTCCTCTCTAGCTTGCTTACCTCAACCTACCTGCCAAACATTTATCCTCCAGACATGTTTAGACTTTGTCGCTTAGCATTTGATCAGCTTACCGGGAGTTTCCCTCGATCTTCGATCCTCCAGACCTATCAAGCTTTCCCGCTAAGTGCTAGGTCCTCTTGAGCCACTTGGGCTTCTTGCCTAGCTTCCATGATCTACTAAAACTTCTCCAGTTGAGTAAACATCCTGCACACTTAGTTAACTTGTTAGATCACAACATAACTTAACTTGAACCTTTAACAACATCAAAACTCAGGTTCGATTTTGGTATATCTATACCAATAATCTCCTCATTTTTTATGTTTGGCAACCAAGGTTCACAATTAAGTTAATAACATATGCAAAGATAAGTAAACAAGCAATTTTTTTCTTGACACTCCCCCTGAATTTAATAATTACTCCCTCTGAATTCACTATCTTTCCCCTTTTGACACATATCAAAAATAGGGAAAACACAATTAACAAGTTTGAACCAAAGAAAAATAGGGCCTTGGTTTAAAAAAAGTTTAAGCAAGAATCCAAAACATTTAGTCTTTAAAAGAAATTGACTTTGGAAAATGTATCTAAATATTTGTAAAAAGTAAACTTTTGAGAACTTATTCAAAGATATATTTTGAAGATAAATTTTAAAGAGAAGTTTGAAAATTTTAAAAGTCAAATAAAAATTTTAAAGATAAAGGTTAAGTTGAAGATAAATATTTTCAGAAAAATTTTAAAAATAATTTTGAAAACTTGTTAAGTAAAAAAATTTGAAAATTTTTTTTGTAAATGTTATAAAGAGAAAGTTGAAGAAATTTTGTAAAGATAAAAATTGAAAATAATTTTGAATATATATTAAAGAAAAAATTTGGAAATAGTTTTAAAAAAATTGTGTAAAGATAAAGGGTAAAATAATCTTGAAATTAAGAAAAAATTTGAAAATAATTTTGAAAAACTTTTGTAAAGATAAAGGTTAAAAATAATTTTAAAAATTAAATTTGAATTTTCTTATTCTTGAAATTTTCAAAAATGATATTGAAGCTTCTCCTAAAATTGAAAAGTTCCTAAAATTCCAAGCATGGTTTTTAAAACTAAAAAATATCCTTATAATGAAATATCCAACCTTCATACTTAGCTAACTACCATAAGATAGCAGCTACTGATTTAGGATGGTCAATTTGAGTGTTTGTTCTAACTTACTAGCTAGAGTACTCAAATTGATCAATATATTTTATTTAAAGTCCAGATTTATAGTGATGCACTGACATAAGCATCTGAAATCTTAGACTAAGTCCTAAGCATCTCACACAGTTCTATGTTTCAACATACACAAGCAAGGTACTCTACTGTACTTGTGAGATGCTGGCTTCTAAGACTATAGGAACATGCAATTTTATGGTAAGTCCTAAGCTACTCCAAAAAAATAAAATATTTTGAACACTATTTTGAAAACAAATTTTGAAATGGGAATTTTGAAAACATAATTGTGAAAAACTAATTAATAATTTTCAAAAACATGTTAAAGAAATCTATTCTATAAAACACATGCCTAATTATCTTCTTAGGTTACTAAATTCAGTTTCAGATAAAAGTTTGGTAAATATATCAACTAGATTAGATTTAGAGTCAATATAGTTAAGTTTGATATTGCCTTTAGTGACATGATCCCTAACGAAGTGATGTTTAATTTCTATGTGTTTAGTTTTAGAGTGATGTAATGGGTTTTTAGTTAGATTTATAGAACTTATATTATCAATATATGTTTTCATATTTTTATAATCTAGATTAAAATCTTTTAAAGTGTGGGACATCTATAGCAATTGAGCTATGCATTCTCCCATCACTATGTATTCGATTTCAGTAGTAGATAAGGCAACACAATGTTACTTTCTACTAAATCGACTAACTAAAGACGATCCTAGTAGTTGACATCCTCCACTTGTACTCTTTCTATATAACTAACTGCCGGCATAATCTGAATCGGAATAGCTAACTAATTCAAAATGTAATGTTCTTGGTGTAGGATCGAAAAGAATTTAGATATATCTACAATGGTATGATATTATATACTTTGGACTTAAGCCCTCATGGTTTTACTCTTGGACTCTCCCCAAAATGCCTCATATAAATGGAGATATTTTTTTCTTATAAACACATGATATTTCCCATGTGCTTTCAATGTGGGACTATGTTTGTAACCTTGCAACCCCAACAATCCCCCCTTAAATAAAGGACCACAGGGTCCCCCTCAAACATCGAGTCACTCTTGACCTGCTCAGGGCCTCCCCTCAAGCCTCAAGTCACTCTTGACATGCTCAGGGCCTCCCCTACTTTGTTCAAGGTTTCAACCACATAGTTTAATCTTGGATACCAATTGTAGAATCGAAAAGAATTTAGATATCTCCACAATGGTATGATATTGTCCACTTTAGGTCTAAGCCCTCATGGTTTTGCTCTTGGGCTCTCCCCAAAAGGCTTCATGTCAATGGAGATATCTTTTTCTTATAAACTCATGATCTTTCCCATGTATTTTCAATATGGGACTGTTTGCAAGCTTGCAACCCCAACACTTGGGTACCACATGCCTACATTAATGGTTCCTTTTAGATATTTAATTATTCTTTTAACATAAGATAGGTGAGACTCTTTGCACATGTTTAATATCGAGCACACATGCTTACTGCAAATAATATGTCAAGTCTGCTTACAGTTAAGTATAGTAAGCTATCTATCATACTTCTATAGTATTTTAAGTCAACTGATTTACCATTTGGATCACTATCTAAATTAATGTTACTTGTCATAGGTGTTTTTAGTTCTTTAGAGTGTTCCATACCAAATTTTCTAATTAGTTCTTTTGTATATTTAGTTTAATATACGTAGTTTCCTTTTTTAGTTTGTTTAATTTATATAGTACCTTTTTTAACTTAAAAACATGATTTGGGTATTCTAAGCTTTCAAAATCTGATGGTTGACTTACATAAACCTCCTCCATAATTTGTCCATTTAGGAATGTAGATTTAACATCTATTTAAAATAACTTAAATCCTTTGTATGCTGCGTGCACTAGCAACATCCAAATTGATTCAAGCCTAGCTATCGGAGCATAAGTCTCATCGTAGTCGAGTCCCTCGACTTGACTAAACCCTTTGGCAACTAGTCGGGCTTTGTTCCTTATAATTTCACCTTGGTCATCTAACTTATTCCTAAAGACCCACTTAGTGTCAATAACTGACTTACCTTTTGGTGGAGGTACTAGATCCCAAACCTGATTCCTATCGAATTGACTCAATTCTTCTTGCATTGCAATTACCCAGTTAGGTTCACACAATGCATCATTAATGGTTTTGGGTTCAATTTTAGATATTAGTAATATTTGGCTTATGTTCCTAAAAGTTGATTGGGTTTAAACTCTTAACTCAGGATTTCCTATTATTTATTCAATTGGATGATCAGGGTTTAGTCATATTATTCTTGGATTGATTTTTTTTCTATTTGTTTGTTTTGTTTTAATTGTTCTTCTTCTTCTTGATTTAAAGAATTATGTTGATTATTAGTTTTCTTAGGGTTAATTATATTATTATTAATATTTTTATCAAAAGTGATATTAGTTGTTTATTCAATTTTTAAAGTAGATTTATTATAAACTCTATAGGCTCTACTTGTAGATGAATATCCAAGAAAAATTTCTTGATGGGTTTTTTAGGTGAATTTTTCTAAGTAATTTTTAAGGTTTAAAATATGTACATTACATCTAAATACTTTAAAGTATTTTATGTTTGGAATTTTGTTAAAATAAATTTCATATGATGTTTTATTTAGAAATTTATTTATTATAATTCTATTTTGGACGTAACAGGCCGTATTAACAGCTTCTGCCTAAAAATATTTAGGTAAATCATATTCATTTAGCATTGTTCTTGCAGCTTCTTATAAGGTTCTATTTTTTCTTTCTACTAGTCCATTTTGTTGTGAGATCTTGGGGCATGAAAATTCATGATGGTAGCCATTTTCTAGACAAAAATTTATAAAATTTTGATTTTTAAACTCACCTCCATTATCACTTCTAAATTTCTTGATTTTGATTTCTTTTTCATTCTCTATTTGTTTGCAGAAGTTACTAAATATTTCAAAAGTTTCATATTTATGAGTTAAGAATCTAACCCCAAGTATATTTTGGAGCAATCATCTATTATAACTAAGCAGTAAGACTTCCATTTAATGATTTTACTCTATGAGAATCGAATAAATCTAAGTGTAATAATTCAAGTATTTTATTAGTTCTATTTTGATTAGTTACTTTATGAGTTAATTTAATTTATTTTCCTTATTGACAAAGGTTGCATATTTTATTTTCAGGGGTTTCTAATTTAGGTAGACCTTTAATTAAATCATTTTTATTTAATTTTGGTAAATTTCTAATATGGGTGTGAGCTAATCTCCTATGTCACAACCATGCTTCGTTATGTTGTGTCAAAAGACACTTAGGTGAGGTTTTTGGTAGATTTATTGAGTAAATATTTTTATCTCTAATTCCTTTCAATAACGTATTGGTTGATTTAGTGTAACTTATTAGACATTCAGAAGATAAAATTTTTACTTTAAATCCAGAATCACATAATTGACTTATACTAAGTAAATTATAATGAAAATATTCAACAAGTAATACTTTCTTAATTAATATATTAGACTATAATTGAATCTCTCCTGTACCAATTACCTTTAGCTTGTCGTTGTTTCTAAAGGCAACTGATCCTAAGTTTTTAAACTCGATACTTGTGAATTTGTGCTAATCCCCAATCATATGTCTAAAACAGCTACTGTCTAAAATTTATTTGTCCAGAGCTTTTGATTCCTACAAATAACGTAGGAGTTAGACCAAAGTTTGGTTAATTGAGTTTTAAGTGTTTTGAGTTTAACTTGAGTTTAGTTATTAAGTTAAAAATAAATTAGTTTTAGTTAAGTATTAAGTTAGGTGTGTTAATTTTAGTTTCAATTAATTTTGAGTTTTTAAACTAATTTTAAAATTAATTAAATTTGAAAATAATTAAGTTTTTAAATAAATTTTAAATTAAGTTTTAAAATAATTTTAATTAAATTTAAAATTAATTTTAATTAAGTTTTAAATTAATTTTAATTAAGTTTTAAATTAATTTAGTTTTTAAAATAAATTTTTAATTAAGTTTTAAAATAATTTTAATTAAGTTTTTAATTAATTTAAAATTTTAAATTAATTAAGCTTTATTAACTTTTTAAATAAATTTTAAATTAATTAAGTTTTTAAATGACTATTTTGAAAAAGGTTGTTGAACCCTTGTTAGATTCAAACTTAGGTTTGGGTTAATCAAGCAAGCTTCCTAAGGATAAGTTTTTATTTAGTGGCGAGACATATGATCTTCTTGTATATCAACGATGGACCATTGTATGAATACTTTCCAAATTAGTCCTACCCAAATAATTTAATACTAGATTTTGGTCTAACTAGCCCATGTTTGACTAGGGTAGGTCGGTCAGATTCACTAAGTCTAGTGCACCAGGTAGAATACACAAGATTCAGTTTAGACATGCTTTTGATAAAGCTTCCTTGACGTACTATCATCCCAATCCATTCCGATGCTATGTTATTAGAGTTTGGTAAACCTTTTTAACTAACCGTTGTAAACTAAATAGAAAAGTACTAAGCCTAATCCTAAGCATGCATAGTTGATAAATCAAGTTGGTTGAACAATTTTCTTATTTGCTCCCCCTAAGTCATAGCTTAGATATGGTCTATCTAAGTAGTGAATTTGACTCTTAGGGATCAAATAATGATTTAGTTTGATTGGTTTGGTTAAACATCTTTTAGGAACCCATGCTTGGACTTGATTTCTAACATTTTGACTAATTAAGGTCAGATATGGTTTGTTGGTTTTATTTTGTTTATAGTCAAGTCTCGATTTGTTGTACACGGCTCATTGCGACCCAAGTACTATATTTAGACACTTGGATCTCAGTTCGAACCTTTCCAACATTTTCTTAAGTCGCTCGACTTGATTTTGTAAGTACCCCGGGTAGTTTTGATGTGGTCAACCAAGTTCAGTTAAGTCCTATTATGTTTGATCCATATGTCTAAGTGTGCAGGAGCTTAGGAACACAAGAAGTCGAGCGAAAGACGCAGCCAGCGAGAAGGATGGCACAGGAAGAGAGTCACAGGCTCAGTGCATCCGAAGGACGAAGTGCTGCGAAAGAGTACACCGGCGGACAAGAAGGATGCGCACAACGGTTTGAGAGACGAGAAGCCGGGGAGGATTGCTCAAGGAGAAGGGCAGGAGTTGGGTTCAGGTGAGCTCAATTTCGGATGGTCGGAGCATCACCCAAGCGAACGGAGTGAAAAATAGTTAACAAGGGAAGTTAACTATTTCCATATGAACAGTGTTGCAGGCACCCTCAAAGGCTTTGAAGGCGCCTTCTGTGAACAGTACTGAAGGCTCCTTCAAAGGCTTGGAAGGCGCCTTCGATGAACAGTACGAAGGCACCTTCTAGCCCTTGAAGGTACCTTCCGACAACCGTTAGCGAAGATGAAGTTTTATCTTCGCATGGATAAAACTTAACCAATTGAATGTGCCTTGAACCCTCTTGAAGGCGCCTTTCACCTTCAGATAAGTTTTTCCAAGAGCTATAAAATGGCCCCTGGAGCTAGGAAATAAACAACAACTTAAACTACAACTCTTGTACTATTTCCTAGTCAATTTCTTAAGCTGTCAACGTCTGTAAGAGACTTTTCCGCCTATAATGAAAGATATCTTTTTAGTGTTGTTCACTGCCTTGGATTAATAACTATCTAGGTTTGTAATCAAGTAAACCTCTGGTCCTCTTACTTCTTTCTTTAAGTTGTTTAGTTCAATTTTATTATTGTTATTTTAATTGTGCTACTAATCAAGTCCAAAGATCGAGAAGGAATTTATTTTTTTGTGTAAGCAATTCACCCCCTCTTGCCGACCCAACCTGGTTCAACAGATTTTTCAAGTTGAAATTTTCTTCCTCAAGTTTCGCAACTTGAGTTGAAGTTCTGACTTGAACTTGGTTAGTCGAGTTACTCAAGTTAACTTACTCCTTAAGGTGGTTAATTTCCTTAAATAGCAAGTTATTTTGTTTTTTAGATTTTGTTAATTTTTTAACCGAACATTTAACTACTTTAAGTAAATTTGACTTTGAATAAAAGGTTACCATATTGGGACCTTCGGAAAAGGATACGGATCCGTGGCTTCTCTCAAACTCGGTGTCGATTTCAGACTCGATGTCGGTCTTGGACTCGTACTCTTCCTCGGACTCGGAATCTTCGTTTCTTGTCATAAGGGCAAGATGGCTCGAGTGCTTCGGTTCTTCCACATCAGACTTCTTGGAAGATGACTCGTCCTATGTCTCTTTGAGGGTCTTCTTCCTTCTTATTGATTTTGAATTTTCTTCCTTTCAATTAGGGCATTCCTTTTTGAAATGTCCCTTCTTGTTGCATCCATAACAAACTGTTTCTAATTTATTTTGCGTATGGTTCGTTGGTGTCTTCTTGGTGCTTTTTTTTAACCTCATTTTTGTTAGTAGTTTTCTGACCATATTGACCAGCTCCTCTTCATTGGTTGAGTCTGAGTCAGATTTACTTTTTGGTTCATTCTTGACTTTGGTCTTGGTTTCTTTGCTTGATCCTGTATACAAGGCAATACCTTTCTTGATTTGACTCAAGTTAGAATGTTCATGTAATTCTAGTTCATAAAAAAGTTTGCTAATTTAAGAATTGAGAGATCCCTTGAAACTTTGTATGCATCTACTATTGATGCCCACAAAGGGTTTCTCGGGAAAGTGTTTAGTGCATACCTTATCGTGTCACGGTTCTCGAGGTTGTGTCTTATCAGATATAGGTCGTTGAGAATATCCTTTAGTCTCGCGTGTAGTTGTGTGGTCGTCTCTACGGGAAACATTTTAATATTAAATAAATTATTTAATAGTAAATCTCTTTTATTTACCCTAGATTCATAGTTCTTTCATGTAGCTTTACCAGATGGTCCTAGAGTTTTTTACATTTTCGTAGGATCTGACTCGGTTCAGTTCTTCTATGGTCAGGCCACACTGAATTGTGTTGATTGCTTTGTAGTTTAGTTGCACATTCTTAATCATCGGGGGAGTCCAATCTTCTGGTTCTATCGGCTTTCCATCAACCATCGGAGGAGTGTATCCTTTGAGTATAGTGAACCAAAGTTCGATGTCGGATTTGAGGTAGCATTCCATTCTATTCTTCCAGTAGTTGAAGTTCTCCCCTGAACAATGGATGGCGGACGGTGTTATACCCTTCTTGGTAGGAGTTCGACATCCTTGTGACAAAGAGTAAAAAAAAAAGAAAATTTCCAAGACTCTCATCTTGGGATTAATAATGCGGGGTAAAGAAAAAATGTTACTTAAGAATTAAAGAAAACACTTTTAAAGAAAAAGGAAAAAATTAAAATTGCTCGAAAAATGGTTAAGTAATTTCAGAGCTACCAGATTCTCATACCAATTGAAGGATCGAAAAGATACAATAGAGAGGGGTGAATATCGCACATTAAAAACTTTTCTTTTGCTTGTAAAACAAATCAGAATAAGTAGCAGAAATCAAAATGAAAACAACACAGATGACACAAGTTGATTACTTGGTTCGGAGCCTAAATCAACTCGTACTCCAAGACCCACGATCCTTGATCGCATCATTGGGCAATCCACTAAAACTCTTCTTTTCGAAATCTTTGGAAAGAACCAATGCATAAAAATGAAGAATGTAAGATAGTAACAAACTATTATTTTTTATAAATTAAGACAATACAAGCATAAACAAAAAGTTATATCGACACTAGATAGAAGATGAAGCTTGGTCAGTACTTCCAGATTAATCAGTTTGCTTGTGAAAGTACGAATAGGAGCTTTGCACAACGTTGACTTCGAAATTGATGCATTGCCTCGAACCTCGAGTTCTGCTTATATAAGTCTTGATCGGTCAACTGATAAATTATTCAATCGACTAATCAGTTCAATCGGCCAAACAGTGAATTTCCCTATTCGTCGAGATTCGTACTTAATTCTACATTAATGAAGTGATCATTCGGTTGACAGATCCTCGTGTTCGGTCGACCGATCAGCCTAGCTTCCTTCTTTGCTTCGACTCGATCTGATCTCTGCCATGTTATCATGGTTCGATCAACTGATTGTCTGGTCCAGTCGATTGATCAAACTTTGATCAAACTCTGTTTTGCTTTGGCCTGAATTCTGGTATGAGTTGATCTGGTTCGGTTGACCAACCCCTGTGTTCGGTCGACTAATCAGGTCGGTTCTTGCAAAACACAGTTAAACACAATATATCCCTACAAAATAAAGGTTAGCACAGTATAGTATGATGCATAAGTAGTAATTGACAGTAACACTGTCTTGATTTCAATTTGAAAACCTTCCCGATTTCTTCAGTTGAATCAGCGACCTAGGATTTGTTCCTTCCCAGAACACGACCTCACTGTCGCTCCTCTCTAGCTTGTTTACCTCAACCTACCTGCCAAATATTTATCCTCCAAGCATGCTTGAACTTTGTCGCTTAGCATCCAATCAACTTACTAGGACTTTCCCTCAATTTCGGTCCTTTAGACCTATCGAGTTTCCTTGCCAAGTATCAAATCCTCTTGATCCATTTGGACTTTCTGCCTGACTTCCACGATCTACTAAGAATTTTTTGGTTGAATAAATATTCTACATACTTAATTAATTTGTCAGATCAAATTAATTTTTGATAATATTAAAACTCAATTTGATGCATATGTATTAATAAAAAATGTATACCCCTGAGAATCCTAGTCACCTTTTTATTTTTTATATAGACACTGACATTAGAGATTATTATTTTCTCCGTGCTAATATTTTAATTTTCTCTTCCAACTTTTCTTAAAATTTGACATGAGCGTGGAAAGGGGTGTTCACCAATGTATATCTTAGCCTTCCTTCTGAAACTTTTTCAGTTCTTTCAATTCTTGTCACGGAAGACATCCATAAGAGATCTTGCATTATTGGGTCTGATAGCTGCTGACTCGACAATAGTCGACTCGAGAAGATTTGATCAGACGTGCATCCAACCTACCAAAAGAGCTCGACCACATATACGTTAACGAATCAACTCCTTCCTGATCTCAGACCGGATCACGGAGTGATAATACTATTTATTAACTTAGAATTCAGTAAGTTCACATAAGGGATCGTTTGGTAGATCAAATTAATATTTTATTTTTAAAATACTTTTCGATCAATTTGTCGTAATAAAAAATTATCTAAAGTTCAATCAGATGCATCAAATAATTTTAAGCGCCATTGAAGCATATTCTTCTCAACTATGCAACTTTCACCCACTGACCAATAGAACTCGAACGATCCGTTAACTCACATGGTAAAGAGAACTCTGTTGGCGATCGCCACTTTGTTTAATGATCGCCATGAGAATGTCTGCATCATAAAGAATAAGGAACTGGACGGGTAGATCTGTTATGTGATACAGCAGTGGGAGCATCATTAATAAGGCGATAAAGGCGGATTGTGTAAGAACCGAATCCACAAATTAACTCTGCAACTAAAGTCTGGATACAGATTTCTCATTTCTTTTAAGGAAAAACTTATGATAAAGACGGATGGATCTAATTATATATACGACGAACCTGAATCCAAACTACTTTTGCATGTGTTCTTGGCTGGATTTCTGTGATTTTCTGTGGTGAACAGAAATTGTTTATTTGTTTCTTATTAATTTACTTCAATGTGTTTCCTAAACGTCGATTATTGGGCCGGTGTTATCTTTTCAACATCATCAAAAACAAGCATTTTATTGCAATGAGCAGCAGGCCCTGCCGATACCTATCAGATTGAACTCTCAATTTTTACTCGTATATATCTATCTATTCCCACATTTTTCAAAGATAATCTTTCCGAGTTCCTTTCGCAAAAGTCATCCTCTTATGTCCAATTTCAAACAAAAGTAGATAGGACCAAACACAATTCCTCAAAAAGATTTTAAATACTTTCAGAGCTGATTTTTGCAAGGAAAGTATTTAAAATCTTTGAAAGTATAATCCTTTTAGTCCATAATGATTGCTGTACATGCTTCCCCGAGCTAGTCTCAAGATGCTCGCCATCATACTTTAATCCATTTGTATAAAGAAATAACTAGATACAATCTACCCGATTAAAGTCATGTTCAATGGTTGAATCAAGCCAATGAGAAGGTTAGATAGAGATGGGGCAGATTAAACTTTCTTATTTTAATGTCGTGCAACCAAACACATTGTGTTAAGTATGGATAAGATTCTTGATTGTTATTTATTTATTTATTACATTTACCAAACACGTTTTTATTCTCTATTGATTATGAGATGAGATATGTAATTACAGAATATTAGACTTATTGGCTGTCACAAGTATTTTTCAATTTATCCTTGATTTAGTAAATTTTTATGGAATTGGATTAATCATTTTAAATTTAGTGTTAGTCCATCAATTTTTTTCCTATTGATTATCGATGTAGAGTTGTTAGGCTTTGTGTTTCGGCCTTTCTGTTTCCTGATCCAATAGAATTTATTGGATCAGACTTAACGATCGATCTTCGGCTTCCACTTGCCCATTTGCAGTAATCAAGTAAATAGATGGTTGTGAATTAGATTTGCGCCATTTACGAGGTCGAGTCAACGACGACCCGCAAAGATACCGGTCACGTTCGCACCACCAGTTCGTTTCTTTACTGTCGGCGAGCATCGAGGTCCTCCGCCGTCCGAACCGCCCTGGACGGACGGGATGCGTCGATTAGATTATGGTCCCTCGGCCTTTAACTTTTGTTGTCGTCTGTGGCACTGTATAACGTTATACATTGATGATAAAATTAAATATGCAAAAGAGGAATCTCCGCCGGTCACGTGCCGCATAAGCCGTCTACTTTCCGTCACGGCGCCGTCCTCAGTCAACCCAAAATGAAAATTCTAGTAACGGCGCCGTCTAGTGAGGCGCCGCCCGCACATGTGCTGCTCCCCGCTGGTGTGGCTCACCGCCTAGAAGTCCGGCGCTGACGGACGAGTCCGCTCACTTGCGGTCGGTTGAGCTTCCCATCGCCTCGGGCTTCAACGAAGCGTTTGCTGTTTAGAGGAGACGATTAATGGTGGTGACGCCGTGACGGTGATCGTATCCTCCTAAAAGAGAGAGAAACTCTTGTCCGTATTCGTGTGAACTGACTGACGCACTCAACAGCCACATTCCATGTTTCGCCTTCCATATTTTATAATTTACCATTTGCTCTCCTCTTCCAGTTGCTTTTATTGGTTTTCTTGCTCGACTTGCCTTTCTTCTTCTTCTTTTCAGACAGCTCTGTTTTGCTGCAGTAGAGTGGCAGTGGTTCCTTCTCGGTCCTCGAGAGAATAAATCTCGCGTTGCCGTCCTTCCACCATCTACGTTCGGTTGGTGGATTTGCTGCGGGAGGCGTCGGAGCGAGGAGACTGGTTGATTCCATGGAGAAGAAACACGGGTTCTTCTCTACGCTCGAGGAAGTGGTGCGGGGGCTGTCGCCGGCGCGGCTGAGGACAAAGAACCCCGCGGCGAAGAGCGAATCTTCTTCGGGAGCAATTATGATCAACCCGCGGCGGCGGAAGGGGCAGGGCAGAGAGAGGCAGCCTCACCAGCCGTTGGATCAGGATCTGGCGGAGGCACCGATGATGGGGAGATCGTCGAGCTTTCGGCCCGTAGGGGAGGCGCTGTCGCCGCTTCTGGAGGGCCCTGACGGTGACGCGCCGGAGGAGGTTGGAAGTCAGAGGAGGGAAGGGTGGGGCCACTGGGTTCGCGGCCAGCTCTCGCGGACGCCTTCCGTCACGTCCTCTTCGGCTGCCGCCACCGGTTGTTCGTTTGGCACTTCAGACCTTCGGCTCTTGCTCGGAGTTATGGGGGCGCCGCTCGCTCCCCTTCACGTCAGTACCGTCGATCCTCTCCCACTTCTCAGCATTAAAGACACTCCCATTGTAAGCATAGATCTTGCTTTTCCACAATGCCGTTATTTCTCTGCATTTTCTAGTCATCTTCTTCATCCGGGGCAGAACTGCAAGCTCTCTTTGAAAAATGAAGTCTTTGTGATTTAATTTCTTTCTACGGTCTCCGAGTTTTGACGCAGCTTCCTTATTCTTTTAGGAAACTTCATCGGCTCAGTACATACTGCAGCAGTATACAGCCGCATCGGGTGGTCTCAAGCTGCAAAGCTCTATCCGCAACGCCTACGCGATGGGAAAAGTGAGGATGCTGGCGTCAGAGTTCGAGACGCCAACCAAAGTGGTGAAGAACCGCGGTGGCGCAAACGCTGCGGAGTCCGGCAGCTTTGTTCTCTGGCAAATGACCCCGGACATGTGGTACGTCGAGCTCGCCGTCGGCGGGAGCAAGGTCCACGCCGGCTGCAACGGTAAGATCGTTTGGCGGCACACTCCCTGGCTCGGTGCGCACGCTGCGAAGGGCCCTGTTCGCCCACTCCGCCGCGCCCTCCAGGTATAAACCTCTTATGGGCATCACCTGCTCTCCTGGATCTCTCCTTAGCGAAACAATTGCTTCATAAAAGTTTCTTCTTTGATTGAACTCGAGGGACTTTCTTCGAACAGGGCCTTGATCCTTTAACCACGGCGAGCATGTTTGCAAGTGCACGTTGCATCGGGGAGAAAAAGATCAACGGGGAGGAATGCTTCATACTTAAGCTCTCCGCCGACCCGCAAACGCTCAAGGCCCGAAGCGAAGGCCCTGCGGAGATCATCCGGCACGTCCTATTCGGCTACTTCAGCCAGCGGACAGGGCTCCTGGTCCACTTGGAAGACTCCCATCTCACTCGCATCCAACCCAACGCCGGCGGTGACGCCGTCTACTGGGAGACCACAATCAACTCTTTCCTCGAGGACTACCGCCCCGTCGAGGGTGTAATGATCGCCCATTCCGGGCGCTCCGTGGTGACTCTGTTCAGGTTCGGTGAGGAGGCGATGAGCCACACCAAGACGAGGATGGAGGAGGTCTGGACGATCGAAGAGGTATCGTTCAACGTGCCAGGCCTCTCTGTCGATTGTTTCATCCCCCCTGCCGAGATAAGGCGCCACTCCATCAGCGGCGCCTGCGACCAGCCTCAGGCAGAAAGGATCAGGAGCAGAAGCAGCATCGGAAGCCGGTCGAGAGTCGCCGCCATACCCGCGGAGAAGCTGCAGGATCCGAGCGACAACAAAATCGTTTTTAGAATCGAAGTGCCGCAGCGTCATGCCCTTAAACAAGGATCTGATCGCTTTGTTAATATGGCCGGCTAAGTAATTGACCACCGGAAATGGATCACTGCAGTTCTAGACAGTAATTTCATCTTTGTGTTGCTTCCTCTGTACATAAGAGCATAATTTTTCTCAGGTCTTAATTGTCAAAAAGCCGGGCTGAATTTTTGTACTCTGAATGCAGAAGGATAAAGCATTACCTAAAGATTTAAATGTGTAGTTGGGAACAGACGTTTTCCCTTCGGCCTCTGCTGCATTCCACTATTATCTGTATTTGAATGAAACAATTCCTGGCACTACTATCTGTACTTTTTCTCCAAGATCTCAAACAATTCACAATGCGACGGTGAGTCTAATCCTGATCAAAAACATAGTTTGCCATGGGAAACAAGCTTCATCAGTTATTTAATGCCTGTATCTCTTTTTCTTTCATGTCTGGCAGATCTTAGCTGTACATTTTGTTGCCTTCTCTCCAGATCTTGTGGGGGTGCTGAAATCATCTTGATCTTGTCCTCTTCTGCTGCAGCTTTATCTTTTTTATCTTGTTTCGTGACAGCGTCTGAAGCTTGGTGATCCACAAAGTAATTAAACACAGCTCGTGCTCAGGTGCAAGTGAGGCAGGGGTTGTTGCCTTGGCCCGAAGCAAGGCATCAAGACGCAAGTGGCCTCGGGGTCTGAAGGCCACCATGTGCTTCTCCTACCTCATTCGAATACCTAGCTCTGGAGCACATTTATTTTAGTGATATGTGAGACGTGATATTTTACTGAAATCTGCAAAGTCTTACCTAACACATTAGTTAAGACGTGCATGCTCCTTTGTTAGTAATATTGAGAAGCTTCCAGCTTCCTTATGTGGATGCTCTTCTTCAAGTCAAATCCCGTGATGGTCACTTGCTCATTTTTATATCTGTGGAAAATATTCACTACGATGCAAAGATCAGCCAGCAACTCCATTGTCACTTGAAAATTTGAAATAAAGTACATCCACACACACTATGAGCTCGCTTCCAATAGCAGCAGGTAACAAGGCTTAGAGGATGGTAGGTCCATGTACCATTGAATTATCGTTCACAATGTCTCCCAGCTATCCTACAGCAATTCTCAAATGATAATGTACGACTGGTATGGCACTGTCAGGCTTTCTGTCCTCGATCAACAACGGGTATTTTGAACAGCAGCAAAAAAATATAATAAGCACGAAATTTTAGAAGCTTTTATCGACAGAATAATTGATGAGTCTTGAGAATTAATTTCTTTTGCTATCGGGTATCCTGTTCTTGCGAGCTGTAATCAAATCTAAAAGATTTCTCTAACATTTTGCTGAATTGATGAAGCATACGTACATGGAGCGACCAAAATTAGGATTAACTTTTATCTTTCTCTCATGCTTCACCAGCCAGGCAGCTGCTAGTTTCTTCTCTGCATCTTGCACAATGTACTTACCGTTCGTAAACATAAATGAAAACTTTCAAAAGCAATACCTATCATTTGACCGGCGATAAGTTTGGCTTCGCCGAACAGAAATAAGTAGAAGACAGTGGACATTGCAGGATTCTTGATCCTTGTTTCTTGCAGCTTGTTCTTGGACAGCTAAATTCCTGCGGCTATTAATAAAATTACTGTTTAAATGTGATGATATTGATGTCTGATGGCAAGCAACATGGAGAGTTGGTAATAAGATTGATACAAATAAATTTACGTTCAAGTGTAGGGTGAGCATTGAAATCTAGATCCAAATTGTTTCTTCAGTCTTCACAAGTAAAGAAAAAAGGATTTAAGGAACAATTTAACACTGATCAATTTTCAGTTAGACCAGAAGAGGATTACAGCCCAATCCAGCATGTTTCAGATGCAGGACAATTGGACTATCAGAAAGCGCCAGCTCGGGCACCAAAACCTCCCATAGTCCCATCCATATAGTTCTTTTTGCACAAATGTTCTTAGAATCTGTGACAGCATTTGCATGGCTTTAACAGACCTTGAACGCAAAAGAAATTGTTTGCTAGATTCACTACAACACAAAAAGAGGAGGAAATTTAGAGCTGTTAATAAAAGAAATTGCTATAGAAGTTCAAATTTGCATTGCAAATTTAACTCGAAATGAATTTAGACAATCAAAAGTTTTATCACAAGTAACACGAATTCCACACACCGCATCCTCAGAAGAACCTGCCCTAGTAAGCTGTACCCTTACCAAGGCCCAAAGAAGTAGCTAGGATAGTAGATGATGCCTTGTCAATCACCAACCCGGTAGATATTAATAAATAAGATACTGAATTTCAGAAAACGTGTTTTTGTATCCCTAAGTGTATAGTTGATTAGTAAGACGTTGCTGCATACAAAAGAATCATATCGTGTGATCACTCTCTGCTTAAGACTGAGTTTTAAATGCTTAAATGCTAATGCAACTGCATCCAAAACCAGTAAATAACACTTCATTTGTTGATGTCTGTGAAATAGTACCATTGCGTCTTCCCTGCGCCATTGCTGAAATTATTTTCTGTAGTCTTCTCTATCTCAATGAATTCACGAACAATCTGGAGTAACATTTGATAAATAATAGAAGATTAATCTTTAATGCAAATTTTGGAACAAAGTCAAAAGTGTATGAACTTATCTAGAAGCTTAGTTGAAGGGACCGGTGGCGATGACAAAAATATTGACGGAGAAAGGACTGGGATTGAAAATTGAAGATACGCCATAGCTTTTAGCCCTCCAGCAAAGCTGGGGAGAGGTGATAAATGTGGGTTGCTGGGGAGAGGTGATAAATGATACCCACGAATCTGCGCACACCATAGACAGCTCCCTTGGGGATGTTAAAGCGAGATTCAGGAAAAAGGTATCTGACGTAGATACTCCGGTGCTCAAATCAGAAAGAGACAGAGCGAAAAGCCTATAAAAAAGAAGAAGAATAGTAGATGCGTGTGTAGGTGCATACTTGGCCAACGGAAATGACCTCTTTTTATACCGCTTCTCATAACCTCTGTAATAATGAGGTGATCAAAGAATGTTTGGTGTCAGAATATATCGGGTGATGTAGAATATACGACGGACTTCCATTGGGTGAAGAAAGGGTTTGCGATATACATGTGGCAAAGTATTAGAATATTCCCTTACAAATTGTCGTTATTTTTTGACAAGTTGTTGTGATTCCCTGATAGCGTTGTCTCCTGGCGGTAATCTGATCTGCTTTGGGACTGATCAGGAGTGGGCTGGGAGCTATGCCCATGAGTGAGATGAGTCCAAGAGATCCGACTAGTATTGGGATCAACCTGAAGTAAACTGGGTGTTTGCCCATGAAAAGTGATTGTTTTGGAGATCCAATCGGCACTGGGACAGACCGAAAGCAGGCTGGGATGAGAATCTGGGAGGCGTGTGAACCATCCACGCTTATAACTAGCATTGGAGCGAGAGTCTAAGACCCGACCGGTTGGTCGTTGGGAGCATGAGTCATGCACGTTTATTACTTGCACTGGGACAAGAGTCTAGGATCCAACTGGCTGGTTGTTGGACACGTGAGCATGCACGCTTATAAATCGCACTTGGGCGAGAGTCTGGGACCCGATCGATTGGTCGTTGGGCTCGTGAACTATACATGCTTATAACTCGCATTGGGACAAAAGTCTAGGACCTGACCAGTTGGTCGTTGGGCTCATAAGATATGCACGCTTATAACTCGCACTAGGGCGAGAGTCTAGGGGACCCGACAGATTGATCGTTGGGCTCGTGAACTATGCACCCTTATAACTCGCACTGGGATGAGAGTCTAGGACCCGACTAGTCGATACTCATGCTGCCCGAGTACTCGGCCTTGATTGTCGCCTCCTTTTAACATTTGACCGTCATATTATCTTAACTCTTGACCTCAAACTATCCTTGGGCCACCCATTATACACGTATCAGTGTATAAATGCAATGAATGAAATTTTGATAGTGTTTCTTCCCAAAAAACACAAGGATAAATTTTACAAAACAAAACTAATTAAGAATCGAACGTAATGAAACAAGGAACTAAAAAAAAATTCAAAACAATTCACTATAGAAAGTGGCAAGCATCGAAGAGGAACAAAGGATTACAGAGAACAAAAACTAGAATGCAAATATGCTTTTTGTTGGAATTTTGGTGGATTTAATAGGTGAAAATAAGAATACAGAAGAGACTTTATAAGAAAGTATGAGGATGAGAGAGAGATTCTGATGAATGTTTAGGGTTTGTTATTAATAAATGATCATCATATAAGATTCTTTTTATACCCTTAGATTTATATTTCCACATCTTTCTACAATTAATACATTATAAAATAATTAATTTTTGTTCTTTTCTATACTAATGTGACAAAAAGGCGAAATCGCTCGCCCCTAGCGCCCCCGCCGCACCCGACCCAAAGCCATCACGAGGGAGGTAAATCACAGCATCCTGAGCGAGCATGTGGCAGGTGGGGTGAGTTGCACAGGGACCGGGGATTTACGCCCCGACTACCCTGAGTTTCGACCCCGCGACCTCATGTGGCAAGCATCCCACCACATACCAACTCGGATGACCTGTGGGGTCATTCTTTTCTATACTAATGATTCTTGTCATAAAGAGTTTCATTGAACTTAATAAGATAATTAAATTTTTCATATTTGATGAAGAGTCACATGAAGTCAAATTGTTCTTAGCATTGTTCTTGCATAATTGAAGAAGTCAATTTGTCTTTGGAATAAGTTTACATGCCAACATATGCTCCTTTAAACTTGTTCTTCCTTAAACTCCAAACAAATTCCTTAGGTATTGAAAAGCTTTTGTTTTTAGAGGTATTGTAAATATATCAGCTACTTGATCACTTAACTTCACATGGAGCAATTCTATTTCTTTTGACTTAATATACTCCCTTATGATGCTTGAATCTTTCTTGATGAACTAGGCTTTGTTGGTGTTGGAAGCACCAGCTAATTAAACTTGTATTTTGATATTGACAAATATTCAAAGTTAAGTTGTGTTGTTGTTCTAACAAGTTGAACTAATTATGCAGGAAAGTCCTGAGTGATCTTATGCAAGGTGAAAGTCCTAATTGAAACTAGGCAAAGAGGTCTTAGTTGATACAAGACAGGTGGAAAGTCTTAGCTGCGATTAGACAACGAAGTCCTGGTCTGGGGGACTAGGCAAAGTCTTGGCAGGTCGAGAACATTTAGCAAAATCCTAGGGTCGATGACACTAGGTGAAAGTCCTAGGGGTCACAGACACTAAACGGGAAATCCTAGGGTCGAGGACATTAGGTGAAAGCCCTGAAGTCTCAGATGCCGAGCAAAATTCTAGACGGTCTGGAGGAACGGTCTGAGAAAAGTTAAACTCTCCTGAGAGGAATATGTGAGGATACGTTCCATGTAGAGGGAACAGTAGATATTGGTTCGACCTAGAGTTTCAGCAAAACTCAAAGTTAAGACTGGACAGTCCAAAAACTGTCAAAATCAATTTACTTTACATATTATTTGTTCTTGTGCTAACCTTGTAATGCAGAAAGTTGGTGGCTGGAAAACAGAGCTCCAGGCACCCATAGCTTGTCTGAGCGCCTGGAGTTGCTCCAAACGTTTGGAGGTGCTCCAAGCGCCTGGACAAGCAAAATCTCATCTTCACTCTGCGTTGGAGCATAACGACTAGCCGACCCACATTAGCGGTCCAGGCGCCCATACATGGATAAGCTTCTCGGATGAAGTTTCTGTAAGGAATAGGTGGTCGGCTAGAAAGGGGGTTGGATAGCTAGGTCACCCACAACTTCTTTTCTTCTCTACAAAAGATTAGTGCACACGCGGAAATACAACTAACTAATTAAAACAATAAGAAAGAATACCAAATCGCTAACAAGCTCGATGTAACGTGGTTCGGAGATTGCTTGCTCCTACTCCACGGCGTGTCCTTGAGGTGGACGAGCCCTTGATCCTTCGATGGATCAATCCCCGGCAATCTCCGGCTAGAGCTTTCTCCTTCTCGATGGAGCAAACCTCTCACAAAGGATCTCTTCCTCTTTACAATGATGAACTTAGGTTTAGGAGGAAGAGAGTAGGCTTGGAAGCTTTGGGCAATGACAAGGAGTTATTCAATAAACATGAGTAACCTCCTTCAAGCCCCAAAGCTTCCCTTAAATAAGAGGAGAGAGTTGATCATCATATCAACTCATCTCGGCACCAGTCGACTGGTGTTACCGTTAGAGGTAGCCAGTCGACTGCTAAAACTAGCAGTCGACTGCTAAAACTTGCAGTCCACTGATCCACACCAACCGAACGAACAGAACCATTCTGTTCGCGCCCAGTCGACTGTGCAGTCGACTGCACCAGTCGACTGCTAAAACATGCAGTCGACTGCTACAATGCTGCTACAGTGAATCCTAAAATTTATGCTTTTGCTTCGAGTACAATCTCTCGTGTACTCGTACCCTCACCCTTACGACTCTTTTAACGCTTCCTTTGCAGCTTTAACAGAACCTTCAAGCATACTTTCTTTGGCTCTCGTCCCTCGGATGCATTCAAGCCTGCGGCTCGTCCCCAATGTCATCCTTCGCGTATGCCTCGAAATTGCTTCCCTCGGCCCTTGTCCTCGCTGCCTTGTCCACGGTCCCTCGGATGCTTCATCCTTCACCGGACCCGAAGCCATCAACCTGAGTCGCATGTGTATCCTGCGAACCTGCACAACTCAAATACACATATCAGATACAAGGGTGAACCTAACTTAAACTCTTTGACACACACATCAAAACTATGATCGTACCGATCAAAATCTAGGTCGATTGCACCAACAATCTCCCCCTTTTTGATGTGTGGCAATATGTTTAAGTTAGGCATAAATATCAACATGAAAATTAGAAGCAATATGTAAACATGAAGCATAATACTCAAGCTCCCCCTTAACATATGCTCTCAACCATAATTTTCAAGTTTTGCACATAGTTAAGTTTTTAACTTAAACCTTTGTATTTCGCCCCCTTTGACACCATCAAAAATTGTACCAAACATGTATACATACTATGCTATCAATGTGGACTTAAAAATACCCAAAACCAGCTCTTGAAAGTGCTGGAAAACAGCTACCAGTTGACTGCTATCTGTCGCAGTCGACTGGCACAAACCAACCCGAATTTCAGCATTTTACAGCCAACTTCAGAAATGCATAGAAAATTCTAGAAAATTTGAAAAATCATGAAATTTTGAACACATATTTCTTATAATGTTCTTTAACAAGGAAAAATATGTTTCCATGAAAATTCATCATATGTTTGAAGTTTTAATAAAAACTCAAACACCTTGAAAAATACTCAAGTTTGTATCAACTTAAACCCTAGTTTTGAATTCATATGTTTCAAAATAACTATCCACTGTAAATAAAACATAAAATTGTTTTTCAAAACATTTGAAATGTCCAACTATGATCTATGGGCAAGATGTCCATTAATTAAACATTTGCTTTCCCCATAGTTGGCCTATGATCACTAAAAATTAATACATCTCATAACTCATCAAGATGCTATAAGCATAAGTGAATTATTTGTATCATCCTATCATCTCACATTTAAGGTTAGAAAATAATGCAAATCATTGTGAGATTAAGATAACTCCTACTTAGCCCCCTTAATCATGAATTTCTATCAAGGCTAAGTGCTCCCCCTTAAGGTCTCAAGTCAACCATTTTTCAAGGATTTGAACTATGATTTTAATGGTTGACTAACCTAAAATCCTCTAACCCTTGAGGATTGATTTTGGCACCCAATAGAAATTCTTTCTAATTGGGTTAACCAAATATTCCTTGGGGATCCATTTTCTATCTATAGTCTTGGTTTTTTATTGGCCCCTAGCAAGTAGACAATGGTAGGTCTTTTCATTATTGGGTTCCTTGTATCCTAACCCATTTTTCTTAAAACTTGCCCTTTGGCTCCCAATAATCATGTTTAGGGTTTTAGAGCCAATTTCAAATTTTCTAAGGACATTGGTAAGATATTCTACCTTTTCCCTTAATTTCCTATTTTCCTCTTCTAAACATGAATCATATGAACTTGTAGAAGAAGCATGCATATCATCATCCCTAATAGACATGGATTCTAATTTTTCTTTAAGCATGCAAATATCATTTTTCAAGGTTTTATTTTTCCTTTTTGCCTTGAACAAATCATCATTTGTACTTTTAATGATCTTAATTAAAACATGAGGAGGAAGATTGTATACCTCACTTACCGAGATGTCTGAATCCGATGTTTGACCTCCCCCTTCACTTGAGCTCCCTTCTTCATATTCACTTGAGCTCTTTCCCTCTTCATTTTCGGATGAGGTGGAGGCTACATCATCAATTCCCATTAGAGCAAAATTGACTACATGGTGCTCCTCTTCCTCCAATGATGATGATGGATCATCCCATGTTGCTTTTAGGTTTTGAGCCTTCTTCCCTTTTTCTTTTGTCTTCTTCTCCTCCTTCTTCTTCCCTTCCTTCTTCTTCAAGAGAGGACAATCATCTCTTATGTGTCCTTCTCCTTGACAATTATAGCAAATGATCTTCCTTGTCCTACTTTTGCTTCTAGAACTTTTCCTAGCACGAGATTTGTTAAAAGAAAAAGATTTAAATGTCTTTCTCATCTTCCTTACCATATATGCTTCTTGATCGCTATCCATTGAGGCACTTGATTCTTCGGAGTCGAAAGATGGTGGTGATGAAGATTTCTTCTTCTTTCCCTTTCCCTTGTTTGCCACAAGGGCTACTCCTCTTGATCTATGAACTTCTCCATCTAATCCTTCAACTCTTGTTTCGTAAAGCTCCATTGTTGAGAAGAGTTCATCTAGAGAGGATTTCTCTAGATCCTTTGATATGTAGTATGAATCTACAATGGAGCTCCAAGTTGTGGTTCTTGGGAAAGCATTTAGGGCTTTCATCATCATGTCTCGATTTGAAAGTGTCTCACCTACACTTGTTAGCCCATTAATAATTTCCTTAATTCTAGAATGTAACATTGATACCTTTTCTCCTTTCTCAAGCTTGATATTGTTGAGTTGAGTTCGAAGGATGTCTCTTTTTGCCAATTTTGCTTCTGATGTTCCTTCATGAAGCTCCACTAGCTTTTCCCACAAGTCTTTGGCACTTGTATAGTTTCCAATTCTTGTTACTTCTTGTTGTGGAAGAACATGTAGTAGGTGATGCATTGCTTTGGAATTTGCTAGATGCTCTTCTTTTTGCCTTTTGGTCCATCTTGTTATGTCGATTGTCTCATTGTGTTCATCCTTGGGTTCTTCAAAACCACTTCTCATGATTAGCAGAATGTCAAAATCGGTATTGAAAAATACCTCTATTTTCTTCTTCCACCATGAGAAGTCCCCTTCGAATTTCGGTGGATGAATGTTTGAGCCGGCCATTTTGATGAAGTGTTCTTCTCGGCGATTAGTCCGTTGAAGGGCGTCCTCACTCTGATACCACTTGTAAGGAATAGGTGGCCGGCTAGAAGGGGGGTTGGATAGCTAGGTCACCCACAACTTCTTTTCTTCTCTACAAAAGATTAGTGCACACGCGGAAATACAACTAACTAATGAAAACAATAAAGAAAGAATACCAAATCGCTAACAAGCTCAATGTAACGTGGTTCGGAGATTGCTTGCTCCTACTCCACGGCGTGTCCTTGAGGTGGACGAGCCCTTGATCCTTCGGTGGATCAATCCCCGGCAATCTCCGGCTAGAGCTTTCTCCTTCTCGATGGAGCAAACCTCTCACAAAGGATCTCTTCCTCTTTACAATGATGAACTTAGGTTTAGGAGGAAGAGAGTAGGCTTGGAAGCTTTGGGCAATGACAAGGAGTTATTCAATAAACATGAGTAACCTCCTTCAAGCCCCAAAACTTCCCTTAAATAAGAGGAGAGAGTTGATCATCATATCAACTCATCTCGGCACCAGTCGACTGGTAAAACTATCAGTCGACTGGTGTTACCGTTAGAGGTAGTCAACGGCTACTTTCCAGCACCAACGGTCATTTACCAGTCGACTGCTAAAAATAGCAGTCGACTGGTGCAGTCGACTGCTAAAACTTGCAGTCGACTGATCCACACTGACCGAACGAACAGAACCATTCTGTTCGCGCCCAGTTGACTGCACCAGTCGACTGCTAAAACATGCAGTCGACTGCTACAGTACTGCTACCATGCTGCTACAGTGAATCCTAAAATTTATGCTTTTGCTTCGAGTACAGTCTCTCGTGTACTCGTACTCTCACCCTTACGACTCTTTTGACGCTTCCTTTGCAGCTTTAACAGAACCTTCAAGCATACTTTCTTTGGCTCTCGTCCCTCGGATGCATTCAAGCCCGCGGCTCGTCCCCAATGCCATCCTTCGCGTATGCCTCGAAATTACTTCCCTCGGCCCTTGTCCTCGCTGCCTTGTCCACGGTCCCTCGGATGCTTCATCCTTCACCTGACCCGAAGCCATCAACCTGAGTCGCATGTGTATCCTGCGAACCTGCATAACTCAAATACACATATTAGATACAAGGGTGAACCTAACTTAAACTCTTTGACACACACATCAAAACTATGATCGTACTGATCAAAACCTAGGTCGATTGCACCAACAGTTTTGACGAGAGCTCACCACGTCAGCACAGTTCAAGCACTCGAATGGGGGTATAAAAGGAGGGTTCGACCAGTAGCTTCAACACATCATTTTGAACAACTTTTTCTATTTGCATGCTGCTCCGAAAATGACACAACCACTCCCAAATGTTGTCCCAACAACCAAAGCCAAGAATTTTCAGATCTGTAGTCGTCGGTAACTTCTAAATATTTACATATATATTGTAATTCAGATATTCTTGTAATACTTCAAATTGATAGTGAATTACCTAACGAAAGCAATCAATGATCACGGGCCTTGAAGTAGGAGTCATCACAAACTCCGAACCAAATAAAAATAAACTTGTTAACGTTGTTTTTTACTTCTGTTCTTTATTTATTCCGCTGTATTTTACTCTGAATTTTAAATGAACGTGAAAAGTTACGCCTGCTATTCACCCCCCCTCTAGCGCAACGATCCTACAATTGATATCTGAGCCTGGACTGCTAGAAGGACTAACCGTTGGCTGTGCACAAGAGTCATGGTATAATCGAGCCATGTGAGGTGAAATATTGACCTTCAACGAAAGATGTGAGGGCTCCCATGTCTGGATCAAGATGACCAGACACTAGGCAAAGAAGTCTCACTTGCGGTTAGGCAAGAAAATCTTAGTAGGTTGGTCGAACCGAGGGGAAGGAAAGTCCTGATGAGTTAAAGATCAGATGACATCAAGCGGATAAACTTGAGGGGGCAGTCCTTCGTTTGAGGGGGGATTGTTGAACTGCAATGGTTGCAAATAAAGTCCCACATTAAAAACACATAGAAAGGATTATGGACTTATAAGAGAAAGATATCTCTATTGGTATGAGGACTTTTGCGTAGAGCTCAAAAATAAAATCATGATAGCTTAGGTCCAAAGTAGACAATATCATATTATTGTGAAAATATATAAATTCCTTTTGATCCTAATAGGCTTTTGCTAAGGCAATTGTCGAACTATTATCCACATAGATCTTAGTTGTAGCTTCTTGTTGCAAATTGCAATCTAAGATCCTAAGTAATCCCTTTAGCTAAATAACATGACAAATACAAGAGGTTGTAGCAATATACTCAGCTTCACAAGTTGATAGAGCAATAATTTATTATTTCATTGAGGATGATACGGGTGACAAAGTGAATGCAACATTACCAAGATAAAACACATATCCAGCAATGCTCTTGCGATCATCATAATTTCCAGCTCAATCGCTATCACTGAGACCAAAAATCTCCATATTTTTTGTTAATGAATTGAGAAACCAATTATCAATTGTCCTTTAATATATCTAAAAAAATCTCTTAACTGCATATAAGTGAGAAGTTTTTAAAGTTTTCATATACTTGATTACTAAACTAACTCCAAATAATATATCAGACCTTGTATATGTCAGGTACCTGAGGCAAGCCATGAGACTCTTGTAATAAGTCGGATTCACATGTTTATCTTCTCCATCTTTAATCATTCTAATGAAATATTCAACGGGCGTATCCATAGTATAATAATCTTCCATTAAAAAATTTTTCAGAATCTTTTTAGCATATTTTTTTTGTGATATAAAGATTCCCTCTTCTCTTTTTTATACTTCAATGCCGAGGAAGAATCTCACCGATCCTAGATCTATCATCTAAAACTTCTTCTCCATTGATTGCTTAAATTCTCTAATCATGGAGATATTATTACTTGTAAAAATTAAATCATTCACATAAAGCTATACCAGCAAAATATCTCCATATAAATTATTCTTTAAGTATAAAGATGCTCATAGGGGCATTTTTGCTTGTATCCTTCAGCAACCAACCTTGTTTTATGTCTTTCAATTCCTCCTTTTGCATGGGTCTTTATTTTGAATACCTATTTGACTCTAATAGCTTTGTGTCTTTGAGGAAGTGAAGTGAGCTCCCATGTATTATTTTTCTTTATAGTATGAATCTCTTCTTGCATTGCTTTTCTCCACTTTGCATCCTTGGAGACTTCTTCATAAGTTATAGGATCATATTCTGCAAATAGACACAAATTATTCCGAGCACAATTAGTATCTGTCACTCTTCGAGGGTGCAATTCCTAGTACCCCACTTAGTGAATATAGTAAAAGAGACATGGATACTATTGGGGCAAACTTATTAATAATTTTCTCAACTTTATTTCTTTATAACATTTTTTTCTATACAACGAAATATACAACAAAAACAAAAAGTGCATGAAGAAAAAGGCAAGTGAATAATGTTGGAGCAATCTAGGTGTTATAGGTTTTGATGTTTTGGCAATGATTTAAGTTAGATTTATTGTTATATTTGATATGCATTGTGAGTGTGCAGGATACAGGTACAACAAGGAAAGTCCAAGTGTGATCTTGGCAAAGGAGAAAAGTCCAAGAGGAGTCTTGGCAATATAAGTCCAAGTATGTAGTCTTGGCAACGTAAATCCAAGTGTGACTTGGCAAAGGTTAAAGTCCCAGAGGCGTGACCTCTTGGCAAAGGAAGACCTGACAATAATGACAAGGCTAAAGGAAGCTCTTGAAGGTAAGGTGTGAAGGATAAGGAAGCATCCAATGGATGCAAGGCTAATGGAGGAGGCTAGAAGGCTAGGTCTAGGTGGGTCGGACAAAGATGAGTGCTGAGTGAATGTACTCGGGGGTTAAAATCCTAGATTATTACTGTAGCAGTATTGTAGCAATCGACTGATGTTTTCATCAGTCGACTGGTAGCTAATAGAATACCTCTGTTCACTCAATCGATGTGGAGCAATCAACTGATACTTTCATCAGTCAACTGGTATCGACCTGTTGGCCTATAACGGTCGAATTCCACTTAGGACCATTCGATTGGTCAAATAAAACATCAGTCGACTAATGGCGGGAAAATAGCTTTATGTTTTCCTTCTGAGCTCTATTTAATAGAGCTCGGGGTGCTTGAGCAAAGTTGATGAAATAGAGGTGGTAGTAGTCTTCCAAGTTCCCTACCATCCCAAGCATTCTTGTGCGAGTTGTAGTGAGGTTTCTCCACCCACAAAGAGCTACGTGAGCTAACCAGAGGTTTTTTGGGGAGTTATCTACCAACGGATCGGGATCATTCACCTTACGGACAATCGTGGAGTAGGAGTTTTATCTCTAAACCACGTAAATCAATGTGTAAGGTTTGTTTTCTCTTGTTAGTATTTATTTTTATATTTTGCTATGCATACTAACCATTGTAGGAAGCGACGTTTTGGGTGAGATGTTGTTCACCCCCTCTAGCGGGCGTCAAGATCCCAACAAATAACACATGAATACTACGAAACTAAAATAAGTCAAACCAGGAATCAGTAGGTCAAGATCTCTGAGCGACTCTATGTATACGTTAAACCAACTATAATATCAAAATGATGTCTATGTTTGCAAAACTAGAGGTAAAAAAAATAGACAATAAGCCAAATAGCTAAGTGGGTAATCAAAATAGATGCACATGAATTTAACATTGTTTAAGAGGAAATAGAGTAGAGCACAATCGCTTATTACAAATTTAAGTTCTTCTTTACGTTTTATATAGAAATGTATATACAGATATACAAGTCATCAACAGTATAATCTCGATAAATTATGTGAATATCAACATGTATATAATAAATCAACTAAAAAGTGAATCACTTGAGCCAATATCATATGTGAGGAGAGAACGAAAAGAGAAAACCAAAGGAGGTTGCGAGAGAAGACAATAGTTAGGGTTGCTTTCTCTTCGTTGTTGGCAGCCTCAACTCACTCTAGCGAGCTCTGGCGAGCTCTAACATGAGCAAGACATCATCTAGGGTTGTTGTTGGAGGTGATGAAAGGCAGGAAAATGCTAGTGGGGGAAAAGAGATAGCAACTAGGGCTGCTACTCTTGGCTGTTGAAGGAAAGAAAAGCATCAAGTGTTGCTACGGCTACTGTGCATTGGTGGAGAAGAGGAGAAGAGGTAGAAGGTGGAGAAGAAGAGGCTTGTTGCAGTTGTTGCAACTGTGAAGGAAAGGAAGAAGAGAATAAATAGGGATGGCAAGAGAGGCGACGGGCGACGCATGGAGGGAATGTGTGGCAAAGATGTGTACGTGCGGGAAAATTACGGAATGAGAAGAAAAAGAAAAGAAAAAGAAATAGGGGAGAAGAAAAAAAATCCAACACGTAACAGTATCAATCACTTGGCTGGAGTCATATATATCTTAGATGCTCTTTATCCTTTTTACAATTGGACTATTTGGATCATCACTTTCTGACTCAATATCAACTTGTTGGGGTGATGATACTTTTTTGCTCTCTCTTTGTTTGTCTTTCTTCTCTTTTTATTCTTCTTCAAATGAGATTCGTTTCATATTGTCATTATTATTGTTGTTCCAATTCCATGTTTGTTCTTTATTAAATTCCACATCTCTTGATACCATAAGCTTTTAAGTTATGGGATTATACAGTTTTCACTCGCTAGCATTCTCACAATAGCCGAAGATAATACATTTTTTGTTGGAGCAATCTTTCCTCAAGATGGTCCTGGGTGACCACGGGTTTTGATATTTTGGGAAAAGGATTTAAGTTAGGTTTACCCTTGCATTTAATATGTGTATTTGAATTGTGCATGTTTACAGGATACACATATGATTCATCTTGATAGTTTCGGATCCAATGAAGGATGGAGCATCCGAGGGACCATGGATAAGGCAACAAGGACAAGAGTCGAGGGAAGCGACTTCAAGGCATACGCGAATGATGACATTGGGACAAGTGACGACTTGAATGCATTCAAGGGACGAGAGCCAAAGGAAGTAGGCTTGAAGGCAAGATGTCAAGGCTGCGAGAAAGAGTCAAGTGAGTCGTGAGGGTGAGGGTTCGAGTGCTAAAAGTCTGTACTCGGGTACTAGTCGACTGATATTTTCATCAGTCGAATGAACAGTCGACTAGATAGTCGACTAGGAGCGAACAAAATACTTCTATTTGCTCGGCCAATGTGGAGCAATGACTGGTATCGAGTTGTTAGGATATAGCGGTCTAATTTTCACAGAGGACAGTTGACTAGCACTTTTACTAGTTGACTGGTAGGCGGGATTTTCCAACTCGTGACTTATATAACCAAGGCTTGGGAGCTTGGTTAAGATTGATGAAATAGAGATAGTTAACCCCTATTAGTAGTCTACGAGTGCCCTAGCGTCTCAAGTGTTCTTGTGAGAGTAGTGGTGAGATTTCTTCACCTACAAAGAGCTACGTGAGCTAGCTGGAGTTTGTTAGGGAGTCATCCACCAACGGATCGGGATCGTTTACTTTACGGACAACCGTGGAGTAGAAGTTTTATCTCTCAACCACGTTAAACGAGCGTGTTAGCGGTTTGTCTTTCCTTTAGTAATTAGCTTATTTGTTTTGTATTATTTCACTGTGTAACTAACAAGTGTAGGATGAACCGCAAATGGGTGGCGCCATCTATTCAACCCTCTTCTAGCTGGCCACCGATCCCCAAAATTTTTGACTTTTATCTTCAAGTTTTGTCTACTTCTCTTCATATACCTTTGCAAATGCTATGCTGCCAAAAATATGAAGATGATCCACTCTTGATTTGTGTAAGCTCCAAACTTCCTCTAGGCGATGTCTCCAATTCTTTTAGTGGAAAACATATTCAATAAATATACAGAACAAGCAATAACATCTCCCTAAAATTCTTTTAGGATATTTTTCTCTTTCAACATAAATTAAACCATATTTAGAACAATTCAATTTTTTCTTTCTAATACACCCATTAGTTTTTGGTGTTTAAGGCTTTATGAGTTGGTGAATAATAATATTTTTCTTGAAAAAACAAATCTCAAACTCTAACAAGGTATATTCATCTCTTCGATCAATTCGTAGATATCTTATCTGATATCCACTTATTTTCAACCAAAATTTTAAATTGCTTAAATTTGGTACTTCTTTCTTCTCTTTTAGCATATATACTCAAGTTTTTCCACTATAATCATCAGTAAAAGTTAAGAAATATCTATTTGCATTAGGAGAGATAGGTTTGATGGGTCTACAAACATTGGAGTGCACAAGTTCAAGTTGTGAAGATGCTCACCTCAATTTGTACTTTTTGAATGGCTTCCTCTGCTGCTTTTCTACAACACATATTTCATATAAATTGTTGGAACTTTCGATCATTGACAATCCAATTACCATGTTGCTCTTTGATGCCCATATCGAAGATGCCAAAAAGTGGAATTGTCCACAATGCTTGTCTTGAAGCAATTCCCTTCATTGATGCCTAACTTCAATGGAAACATTATGTTTTTGGCCATTGTGATATGAGTAATAAGATTATTACTCTTATCATAAATACTAAGAGTCAAGTCCTTTATTTGTATATCATATCCTTTCTCCAATAGTTGATCAATGCTCAAAAGATTATTTTTTATATTAGAAACATAATAAACCTCTGAGATGCATACCTTCTTTCCATTTTACAATTCAAATAGAATGTCACCTTTTCTTTTAATTGGCCTTTGTGATAGATCTCCTACATCTCTTCAAGCTTTGTGAATAATTCCTTTCTCCCACAAATGTGGTTTGATGCTCTTGTGTCTAGGAACTAAGTAATAGTCTAGACAAATCTGCCCCCATCACATGCCATCAACAATATTTGTCCTTCATTGTCCATCTTCTTATTAACAAGGTTCACTTTTTATTCTCCATTGTTAGTGTTATACCAACATTCATTATAGTGATGATCATAATTCTTGCAAATGCGACATTCAGATTTAGTTTTATCATACCTCCATCCAGTGTTTCTATGTCGTCCACTACCTTGACCTTGGCTTCCACCATGATCTTTTCCTTATTCATATCCTTTTTGATTATTTTCATTTCCATCATTCTAATTTTGAATGTGCTTATTGAAGTTAGAAGTATGACCACCTCTTCCTCTCTATGTAGAATCCCTACCTCGTTGAGGACCTCCTCTGAATGATTCATTCTTCTTGAATGATAGTTTAGATTGGAGTATTTACTTCAAAGTTCTTCCTTCACTTTTCTTTAATAATTTTTATTCATATGTTTGAAGGGATCCCATAAGTTCTTCACAGTCATCATCTCCAAATCTTTTGATTCCTTGATTGCCACAGCTAGAGCAATCAACTCAAAAATGACTTCATCTACCCCTTGATAGATAGTGAATAAGATCTTCTCTCTTTTCTTCATTTCTTTAAGAGCTTCCTCATTTCGATAATTTGTTTGGACTATAATATAGCCGGTCTCCACAAGGTCCCATGCATCAAGGGAACTTAATAGAGTCTCCATTTATATACTCCACATTCTGTAGTTGTTTTTGGTTAACTTTGACATTTGGAGGGAGCTCGTGAAGTCATTGTTGTATATGGCTCTCATACTAGATTTGTTGAAATTTTGATAGATCTAGGATGAGAAAGCAAGAATACAGGAGAGAGTTTATACAAAAAATGTGGAACCGCTACATCAGCGGCCCCCCTAGAATCAGTCCCACGGATATGGATGGAGGTAAATGCAGGTACACAGGTGGAAGGTGCATGACGGAGACGTTAACCCCAGACAATGACACCCCTTTTATCACAGGAGAGAGTTTATACAAAAGTATGAGGATGGGAGAGAGATTCTATGAAGAATAATATTTAGTGCTTGTTATTAATAAATGATCAACATACAAGGTTCTATTTATATACTTAGATTTATGTTTTTACATCCTTCTACAATTAATACATCACAAAGCAATTAGTTTTTGTACTTTTTATACTAATATTCTTGTCATAAAAAGTTTCATTAAACTTAGTAAGATAATTAAATATTGCTTAGTTGATAAAGAGTCACATGAAGTCAAATTGATTTTGACACATTCCTTACATGGTTGATGAATTTAAATTGTTCTTGGCATGATTCTTGCATAATTAAAAAATAATAATTTATCTTTGGAATAAGTTTATATGTCAACACTTTTACTAGTTTTGATAAAGAAAAGATGAATAATTATGTAGTATTTTAGATCACTGGTGGCGAAAAGTTGAAATCGTCATTTTAGCAATTTCTCCAGGTAGCCTCATACATTTTGAAGGGGGTAAATTATGGAAACTTATTCAACCTTACCTAAATGATATTCCTAAAAGAAAACACGAGATAACCCGAAGTAATATTTATACATGTAAGGAATCGAACCATCAATAATATTTTAAATCACATTCATGTTCCAAAAAAAAAGTGATGATTTTTTAGAATTATTATCACTTTGTTTCTTTGAAGAAACAGGAAAACAAATTAAGGATCAAAACAAATACGCAAGCATAAACAGAATCAGAAGAGATTCTTAAAATTATTATCACTCCGTTTCTTATTTTTATATACAAACTAAAATGGAATTTTAATTTGTTAATTGATCGTGCCACATCGATATTTAACAGAGAAATAAGACAAATTTAACATTGTAATAGATATACTACAATCTCTAAAATAGATATCACATTAAATAAAATACAAATTGGTTATAACTTTAAAAAAGAGGTATAGAAGTTGATAGATTTAGAGTTTTAACCTATATTTTTTTAACACTAAAAGAGACTAAAAGAAATAACTACAGTTATATATTATTCAGACACTAAAAAAAAGAAAATGTTAAGAAAAAATAATAATCCCAAAGCACAAGACAAACTGTGTAGATATAACTTAAAATATACTTTTTTGTGGAATCAAATTGTATGAATACTTTTGCATACAATTGAAATACTAAGAATAAGTTAGCGTGACCAAGAATTGAGGTTCACCAACTACGCGCCTATCCAAGCGCAGAACCAAATGGAACAACATAACTGCCAACATCCCCCAAACTTAAAGAAATGAACTGTTCGATTTGACTCACGTCCAACCCAAAACAGCGACAGTTACAACGTTTGGATCCGTGTCACTCAACGCGCCTCTTCTCACCCTCTCTCTCTCTCTCTCTCTCTCTCTCTCTCTCCTCTTTATAAATTCGCCCTTCGAAATCCACCTCTCTCACTCTGGTCTCGTCTTTCTCTTAAATCAGTCACGATGCTCCGCCGCTCCGCCCTTCTCTTCCTTTCCTTCGTCCTCGTCGCTGCTTCCCACGCCTCCGCCCAGTCCCCAGCCTCCTCCCCCACTACCCCCGCCCCTTCCCTATCCCCTGCCACTCCAGCTTCTGTTCCCCCCGCCGTCGCCCCACCCCTGCTCACCCCCACATCTACCCCTGCCGCTTCTCCCATCAAGGCCGTCGCCGCCCCAACCAAAACTCCCGACGCCTCTCCTCCGAAAGCCACGACACCCTCCGTCTCCCCAGTGTCGCCCCCTCCTGCCCCCGTGCCTGTGACTTCCCCGCCCGCGCCTCCCCCGACATTACCACCGCCGGTGCTCGCACCAGCAGCAACTCCAAGCAAGCCCACGGAAGTCCCGTCGCCAGCGCCTAGCAAGAGCAAGAAGAAGCCGAAGAAGACGACCAAGAAGAAGAAGATCCAGAGTCCCGCCCCTGCCCCGGCGCCGCTCTCACACAGACACAGCCCTCTGGCCCCTGTTGCCGCGTCTCCGGCAGGAAGCGTCGATGCGCCAGGGCCCAGTTTCGCCGCTGATCAAGCGGTAAGCCTTAAACCCAGAAGATCTTTCTCAACGGCGCATGATTAAAATTAGCATTTGATCTCCCTCCCATTACAACTTAATTTGTCACTGATATCTTGTTGTCCCGTGCAGAGTGGTGCAGTGTCAGTGAGATCCAAAGTTGCAGGCGGCCTCATTTCAGTGGCGGCGTGGCTTCCACTGCTCGGCTTGGCTGTGGTTTGAAGCATCTCTGCTCTTGTTTTGTTGTGCACCGCCATGATTCCAGCTACTTGTAGTTCCACGTTTAACTACTCGTTCTCTATTGAATTCATTGAGGAGGGGAGGTCGTCATTGTTTAATAATTAATAATGTGTTAGGGCGGTGTCGAACTGAGCATCTTTTTATTTACGATGGATGTTTTAAATATTTACTTCTGCGCTGGATCCTGCGGTGAATATTTTTTTTATCTGACAAATCTATCAGCCTGCATGTTTCCTTGCAATTGCAATGCATAAGTGAAATTTTTCTCAAAAAACATTATCTTTCCGAGCAATTGCATTCATCAATACTGCAAAAAATGCTTCCGATCGAGACAATAAACAGTGTGGCAGAGGAAAGCCAACTAACAAATCGGTTTTCAACAATTCAAAGATCGAGTGCTAAGGAGTACAATTTTTATTTGGAAATTGTATTGAACTCTCAATTTGGATTATTCTTGCAGCGAGCTTTCCACACCAGACGAAAACCACAATGAGATAAGAAATTCTGAGAATTTAAAATCGGCATAGAAAATTAATTGAGGAGACGACGACGCATCATGGAACAATCTTGTAAGCCTTCAGTTTATCAATCCAAGCGTTGAAAGAATTTATCGAGTTCCTGAAGCCCAAGAAGCCGTGCTCCTTGCTCTTGTTCATGTTGTCGAGGTGCTCCAACTCCACTCCCAGCACAGCATCCGCGTATGCCCAGTTCGCCACCTCCTCTAACGTGGTCGGCACCAGCTCGTTCTCCGTCACGATCTCCTCCCACACCGCCTCCTTCCCCTGCATCAAATTCTTCAGCTTGAGCCGATTCCCGCCCTCGTCCTGGTAGCCCACCGCCGGCACACCGAACTGCTCCGCCAGCACCGCCCAGAGGTGCTTCCACTTGAACGCGTCGCCGTTGCTGCAGTTGAATGCCTCGTTCTTGGAGTAGGGGTCGACGGCGGCCCAGATCTGCTGCTCGGCCACGAGGTCGGCGTCCGACGCGTCGCTGAATCCGTCCCACGCCGCCCGGCCGCCGAACCACCGGAGCGGCGCGCCTTCCTTTTGGCAGATGGCGGCGTAGACGCAAAGGGTGACGACGAGGTTCATGCTGCTGCATGGGGAGAAGCCGAAGACGGTGGTGGGGCGGTGGATCGACCACGAAACGGAGCCTCTCTCTCTCTTGGACAATTCGTCGAACAGGATGTCCTCGAGGTCGTAGTAGAAATTGGGAGCCTCGAGGCGCGGCATGTCCTCGCGGAAGGGCGGGTCGTGGGGCTCCACCGACATCGCCTCGGCCGCGCCGGTGGATCGAAAGGGACCGAGGTAATGATCGCGGCCGGTCTGGAGGCACACGTGCTGGAGATTCGCCGCTGCGGGGAGCACGGCGGCGAGGACGTTGCGTAGCATGGAGGCGTTGGCGGTGCGGGTCTCGGCGGCAGTGGATCGGCGAGAGAACGCAGCGTAGAAGACATGGGTGACGTCGGCGAGCGGCGACAGCTTCGCGAGGGCATCGGCGGTATCAGCGATATCGCAGGCGACGTGCTCGACGGGGAGGGCGACGGCGTCGACGAGATTGGGGGAGAGGAAGGATTGCCGCGGGGGGCGGCGAGAGACGCCGTAGACCTTCCAGGGACCGCCGGGGGTGTCGGAGAGGGGAAGAATGTCGTAGAGACTGGAGCCGACGATGCCGGTGGCGCCGACGACGAGGGCGACGCTTGGGTATCTGGAGGCTCTGACAGAGTCCTCGCCGACGGCCAGCTTCCTTCCGGCGCTAATGGCGCCTGCCCACCACCAGCTCATGGCGATGCGATAGCGATCAAATCAAATACTCCGAGATTTTGTGCGACGGCGATGGAATTGAATTCAATTCGCTCTACAGAAACCAAAAAAAAACAGAGAGAGATTGCCGAAGGAGCAGGCTGATGAAGTAATATTTGAAGGGATAACAGATATGATTGAAACGAGATCTCTGATATAATAATAAATTAATAATTGAAGGAAAAAAAAAACATGAAAAATGAGAAGAAAAAAAAAAGACGTGGCGAGAGGCTCATCTGAATTGTGATGTTTTCCGAAAAGGTTTGCTATTATTAGAGGTTAAGTTGGACGGAGTTTGTAAATAAGAAGGGATTTATTTGACCTAAAAATGTTATTTTATTTATGAGTGTATTTCACGTCATATACATTTCTAAAAAAAAAAAAAAAAAAAAATGGAACTGTCACATCAACAGTCCCCCTAAAACCGATCTCACGGATATGGAGGGAGGTAAATACAGATACATAGCTGAAAACACATAGCCGGGATGTTAACCCTAGACAATGACACTCCGAAGATCGAATCCTAGACCTTTTGATCATAAAATTATACATCCTCAGCTGTACTACGCCCTGAGGACTGTCATATACATTTCTACACTATATTGTAATACGTAGCTATCCAAACCTTCATCATCTTCCTTTATTTTTAATATTTTCTATGACCATAAGATATCTCACAGCTCATTTGAATATGGAAGTGACCAATATAAATATTGTTAAATGGATTCATTTACAACTTAAATCAAGCAACTATTAATATATAGGTTTGAATTGAAGGCACATGCCAGTTAATTTGCCTTAGCAACACAAAATCTCCATGATTACAATTCAAATTTTTGAGTTTGGTATGTCATCCATTTTAATTAATATTACAGACCCTTTTGTGATCCTCAATCTCTCTCTGTTTTTCTTTAAAAATTAATTATTGGCAATAAACTATGCTAGAGAAGAAGGATAATGTTTCATAAAATAAAATTAATGTAGCAAGAGAATGCTATAATATTAAAATAAAACTAAAGGGTGACAAATGATTAAACTTCGTGGTCTTTTGGAGAGTTATTTCTTATTGGTTTTTTTTTAATTCAGGTATTTTGACTTTTTTTTACGGATAAATTTAGAGGCGATTGGTGGAACCTATTAAATTTTTTTATCGATCATTAAAATAAATTTGCGAAGTACTTTATTGTTGGACACCAGTAGTAGTCGACTTTTACAAGCATCTCTCGTTGATGGGACGTGTTCTCCACTTAATCATAACTTATAAAACTATCGCTCCACGTCATGGGTCTAGTGACTAGCGTGTGAAATGTCACAATGAGATCTGGGGTTCGAATCTCGATAAAGTTGAGATAAATATCTCTCTTATGTACTAGTCACTATTTCAAAGGCTAATAGTCGTCTGTGATTTACCTTCTCCGTGTTGACCCTGGAACAGATTGACAGGGGCGCTGGAGACGAGCATATTCATCTTTTACCATAATAATACGATCGCTCCGCAGTGAGCTCAGGCTTATGAGTAATCTTACTTCATGTTGTGTTTGCAACACGATCGCATCACCAGTGGACTAATCCCATGAGTCACTATAAGAAATACAAGGATTATTAATTAAAATATTATTGTAAATCCATTTAGCAATGGAATTTTAAATTTAGTAGCTAAATTAGCGAGGGAAATTAAAATTCGTCACTAGTGACAGAAATAAAATTTCATCGTTAATTTTAACTATAGAAATAAAATTTCATTGTTAAATTTTAGAAATAAAAAATCATCACAAATTTAGCAACGAAAATTAATACTCCATCATTAAATCAATGTTGAAAATTAATATTATGTCCCTAATGTAGTGAAAGAAATTAATATTTCATCTCTAAATTAGCAAATTAGCGATGAAATTCAAAATTCCATTGCTAAATTAGTAACACAACTTAAAATTCCATAGCTAAATTTAGCCGAGGAAATATATTTTTATCGCTAATTTTAACAAAAAAATTTTATATAATAAATCCTTTAAAATTGATTCAAATCTTATAATACATTATGAATCCAACGACATTCAACATTTATAACATTCAACAAAATAACATTTAAGTTACATTCAACAAAAAAAATATTCAAATACACTTATCTATCAAAAAATAATCTAATGGTTCTAGTTGCATTACATCACATCCTGTTAAAAAATAAATAAACTCATCACTTCTTTGGCTTATTCCTTCTCACTATCCCATTCTACAAGTACAATACAATAGGTTTAACAAAAACAATCACATGCATGATTCAAATTCAGTTAACAAAAATAATACGATAGGTTTAACATTATATTTTCTATTTTGAAATAATCTCAAATATATATATAAAGTTAAAGTATATATTAGTGATGTTAGATAGAATAGTGTTTATCTTGTAGGCTAATGAGAAAATAGAATTAAGGAGAAGATAAAAAAAAACCTCTAAAAGAAAACTTTTTTTATTCAGAATAGAGGATTATCCCTCAAACAAATATATATTTATATAGACTCAAGACCCTAAGACTCAAATAAAAGAAATAAATCTTAATATATAGACCTCAATTCAATTCCTATCGTGTAAAGAAAGAAATAAAATCTTTATAGAAAAGGAAAATTTATGACAAAAATTCTAACAGAAAGAAATAACTAAAATAGGGCATATTATATATATAATAAAAAGATATTCAAAAGTTTTAAAAAGGATCTAAATAGTAATTTTTAGGCCTAAAACTTAGAGGTTACGAGTTCCCATATAACAAATGTAGATTTTTAAATTCTACAGGCGTAAATGCTGACAGAGTTTGATTTCAACTCTCGAGTCACAAATTATAACCCTTTGGAATTCAAGAGGTCATATTGGGTTGATCCTGTTGGATCGTGAAAGATGAGAGGGTGGGTGAATTTCATTCGATTAAAATCTTTTCTTTTTCGTACTAGTAAAACTTTTACTGAATTAGAGTATAGTTTGTAGTGGAATAAAAAGAAAATAAAAACTCAAAGTAACAATTATTTTTTACTTGGTTTGTAGTCTAGTGACTACTACGTCCCGGGTCTTCAGGAGGGCAGTTTTTCTTGTCTTGAATCGCTCGTCCTCCCCCGCCTGATAGACAGCTAATTCCGCCCGACATGTCATCAGCTAAGATTTGGAGGCATCTAATTCAGAGTTTATAGCCTCTACCTTTGCCTGCGGGGATTCCAGCTCTGCCTCGTCCAAGTTTTGTTGCTGCTCGGATATAAACTAGGTTTTAGCAGCCAGCTCGGATTATTTAATAGCCATCTCCACGGCATAGGTAGCCTTTGATTCATCTAGTTGAATGGAGATACGATGAATTTCTACAATTTTCTTATCCAACTCGACTACTATTTTTGCTTGGATGGTTGTTTTTGAACGGGGTCTATCCTTCGAAGTTTTCAGGATAGCCTCCGCCTTCTGCACCCACTCTGTCCCAACATTTACTAACGATTGAGCCTCCTGGAGTTGGCCCTCCAACTCATTCAGCTGGTCAAGTTGTGCTTGATTCTCCTGAGAAGAGCAGGCGGGAGTATAAATGTAGCCCGTCTCGGACAGGTACTACCTCAAAGCCTCATTTTCTTGAGCCAGATGGGCTAACTTCTGTGCCATGTTCATCCTGATCGCCCATTGCTATGAAACAAATATCATTAGTAGGGTTCATAGTGAAAGAGAATTGGGAAACTGAAACTTACCAAGGTTAGGTCATGTGAACAGTCATCCGCCATCTCCAGTGGTATATGTTTATCCGATCGGCTCATCGCCAGCTCCCAAGCCTGGACCAGCTAGCCCTTCAATGATACATGAACATGGAGCAGTCATAGAGTCGATGGAGAGGCTATCGTCTAGACAAACGGGAGATCATAAACTGCTGAAAACTGATAGAGCCTCTTTGGCTTGCTAGGGGAACCTGTAGCCGGTGAAGCTGTGACAGGCTGAACCTCAGTAAAAGGGATAATGGATAGAGCTGCTGGGGAAGAAGCAATTGGAGGTCTGCCCGGGTGTGATGTAACTCCCTTTGGGACTAGACTGTTAGATGGAAGAGCGGACAAAGTCCGCTCAGAAGACACCGTCGGGGTTTCTTCTCGGATTGGCGTCAAGTGCGGTGAAGGCACCTTGAGGGGGGATGCTTGCCCCTCGGGAACTTGTGTGGAGGGAGCAAGTCGGCGTCTCTTACACCTCTTTAACAGCACCTCCACTTTCTCGGAAGGAGAATCTGTGAAGGCTAAAAGAGGGTCAGCCAACAACTCTTCTTCTGATACAATCACCTCACTGGGATCTTTGAAGAATGTAATATGACTAGGAGGAGGAGGATGGAGATAATCTTGGGCAGTAGTAATATGAATATGATGATTTTTAGGGATTTCATATTGTAGACAGATTAAATTTCGATAAGCATTATCAAAATCTGAGCGAATAAAAGTATACCAAGGAGCGAAAGACTCTTGAACCATGAGAGAACATGGGGAAAATAGAGAAATCAAAGGAAGGACTTACTGATATAAATTGCAAGAAAGAAGGGTTCGTTGACAAAAATTGTCAAGGAAAAGGTCAAAGAAAAGAAGCACAAGTGATGGGTTTCCGCATCACTTAGGGTTTTTAACTAGGAGTTAGGGGATACTTTCCAACCTCCGCCGTTTGATCAAAACGGTCTGCTCACTGATAACCTTTGATTTACAAAAGGAGTGTCGTTGCTTCGTACGAAGAGGCGTGCATCATCGGTCACTTCAAAGAATGTGTTAGTGGGACACATAGCGTTTACCCATAATGGGCATTTATGATGGATGTGACAGCTGAATTATTACGCTGAAAAATATTTTCCTACGTATCAGTGGTATACTACTGGGCATGTCTAACATCGAGCATGCATTTTTTCAAGAAATATAATTAAGTATAATATTAACGGGCAGGTGAGAGTACATCCCTCTGATTAAACTAGTAAGTTGGGTGATCGAACGAAAATAAGACTTAGGTCTAGTAAGTCGGCTACAAGCCTCCTTCGACTATACTTGAAGGGGAGGCTAGTGATACGAGATGTTAGGATGGACTTGGGTATGACGTAGCAGTCAAAGTGACGTGGCAGTCAAAGTCAAGTAGAGGTAACAACCAATGTGTCACTCTCAACAGGACTTTGCTCTTCACCCAGTGCTAAGACTTTCAGTACAAGGACAACTGAGCCATGATCCGGTCGGACCTAGGGACCTAGTGCTCCATTCCTGTATCAAGACATCTATTATATATCCGATCACTCAATAGCTGACCAAGTTTAAGGGATGTCTAACCTGCCACAAAGTCGGTCAGTCATATGTCCAGCCAGAGTGAGGGGATCTAGCTTCCCACTCTCAGTACCAGTCTCTCAACATATAACAGATCGACCCCACTGACCAGTCAACCCTATAGGTTTTCTCACATGTCAATTTTTCTTCATATAGCTTGTTGGTAATAACTTCTGCCATATTTATACATCTCAACATACCCGTCTCTTATACGTACAGAAGATAAGTGTAAAGCAACTCCCCTTATAAACTCGGTCGAACTTCTAGATCTCAGTTTCTCACGTCAAAGGCAAGTCTTTGATCATCTGGGTGATCGGTTTAAAGTACTGATCGAATCTCCCGGGACTCATTTCCCTATTTCTCAGAGGCAAGTATCCCAATATATGACCGGTCAGTAACAGAACTGACCGGACCTAGGGGACTTAACTTTATATTACCTCTAAAGCAGATCTCCAGCATCACCTAGTGCATAACCGAACAACTTAAGGGAAGGGTGGTCATACAGTCAGTCGGTCTAAAGATCCAGTCAAGATATACTCAACAGATAACATGGTCAGAGAATCACAACAATCTATCAGAATAACAATTGTTTGTCAGAGAATATTTCTCTATTGCAATATGAGCATTCACTGGAACCTTCTTCGAAGATGACTTTATATTTTCCATCAACCAATATATTATGACATCATATTCCTTCAATCACCTTATTAATGGTATATTCCTTCAGCCGACTCATTAATGATGTAAGTTATAAAAGATGTGCACATATGGGTAACAGAAGATTTCTCGGACGATGACGGTACATTTCCCAGGTGTACTTCTTTTCTTACCTGACAATCTTGTTGGTGCAATATTCCCTAGGTCAAGGTTGACCTGTTTGACTGGGCTTGAAGTGAGTCAAGCTCGAGTCTTAATGATTTGGTTTCGATGTTTGACAATACTTGTAGACAACACATGAACGTTGGAAGTGCAATTGTTCATGTGGGGAGATTGTGAAGGAGGGTCAAGTAGGTCAAGGTTGACTGGATACTTGACTGAAAATCCTAGTGAGTGAAGCTAGGTGAAAGTCCTGGTGAGTGAAGCCAGGCAGAAGGAAACCCTAGTGAGTGAAGCTAGGTGAAAGTCCTGGTGAGTGAAGCCAGGCAGATGAGAAGACCTAGTGAGTGAAGCTAGGCAGAAGGAAAATCCTGATGAGTGAAGCCAGGTGAAAGTCCTAGTGAGTGAAGCTAGGCAGAAGGGAAATCCTGGTGAGTGAAGTCAGGTGAAAGTCCTAGTGAGTGAAGCTAGGCAGAAGGGAAGTCCTGGTGAGTGAAGCCAGACACGGAAAAATCCAGATGGGTCAAGGTTGACCAGACATCTGGTGAAAGTCCAAGTAGGTCAAAGGGATTGACCGGATACTTGGCAAGAGGAGAAAAGTCTAAGTGGGTCAAGGGGATTGACCAGACACTTGGTGAGAGAGTCCTAGCTGGTCAAGGGTGACCGGATGCTAGGTTTTATATACCAACAAGTCATGGTTGACTGGATGTTGGTTTAGGGGGCTTTGGACTTGCTTTTGGGCAAAAATCAAGATCTGGATTGATCAGTCAATTGATCCAGCAAAATCTGGATCGATCAGCCGATCGATTGGATCATGCCCAATCGATCAGCTGATCGATCGGGTGAGTCCCCACGAACAGAACCCCTTTGGATCGATCCGTGGATCGATCCAGAGGTCCCAATCGATCAGTGGATCGATTGGGAGCTGCTGTTTGTGCGCGATAAGCCCTGGATCCATCAGCCGATCGATCCAGGCTATTCCAGAGAGCACATAGGCACTCTGGATCGATCGGCTGATCGATCCAAAGCCTCCCCGATCGATTGGGAGAAATCCAATCGATCGGGATCCGACCGTTGGCGTCGTATTTAGCTGCAGGCGAGCGTTTCCTTCAGTAGTGCTTACACGATTCATCTCCGATCTTCACCAGCGACTCCACAGCTCTCTCTCAAGTTCAGATCGCCAGTTCTTGAAGATTCTTGGAGGTTCTTCCAAGTCAAGAGGCGGATCAAAAGCAAGAAGAGAAGTTAGGGTTAGGGTTTATTGTAAGCTTTTGCTTGTATTTCATATCCTTTCCTTTCTTCTTGTATTGAGAGTTTGTAAAGGTTTCTCCGCCTTCGGTAGTTACCGTAGAGGAGTGTGTTTCATAGTGGAGGGTGCGTGAGTGTGTGGATCCTTGGATTAGTCACGTCTTGTGAGGTGGATACCAAGTAAAATCTATTTGTTAGTGTTATATTTTGTTTCTTGTACATTTCCGCTGCACATCTTTGAAGAAACAAGCAACGCCAACCACGAAGCACGCGACGAGCTATTCACCCCCCCTCTAGCTACTTTTCGGTCCCAACACCTTTCACACTCGACATTCTCTGCCACCTCATGATTGTGGGGGTTATGAGAGATGGTATATAAAAGGAGTCCTATCCATTGGCGAGGTACACGCCTTACAACAGTCTTACTTATGTACACGTATTTACTGTTTATCGCCCCTTTTTCTGCTTGGACACTATATTGACTTGATTATCGTAGAGCCTATGATAGGGATCCCTCCCTAGTTTTTGGTGTTGACATCTTATCTACTCTCTTTGGTGTGTGCAGAGAGAAAGAAGATGCCTCTTTTTCTCCAATTCAAAGTCTTTATCCAATCAACAGCGCAGCCACATGCCCAGCGTGTCATCTCTGTAATTTTTAGACAATATCAGTATCCTCATCACAAAATTTATATTTCTACATTTGCAATGATGACATGGACAGCATAACTTGTCACCATCCATATAGCTTAAATAATGCTTAACGAAGTTCACAAACTCTTCAACACCATCAAAATATTCATCAGTGATATATCTATTTTCTAACTTGTTGTATATCTAAACTTTATCCATATATATTGTAACTTAATAAGAAATAAATTTGCAACATTATTAAATATGTAAAACTAAGTATACATATAGTTTAAACTTAAGTTTAATTAAATGATTAAAACCTAATATTATCAATAAATAATCATTCATCATATACCTAATGTCAGTGCACAAAAAAAATATTGTCTTTAAAGGAAATGTCAAAGCCTACGCAATAATGTCAAATAGAGAAGTCTACACAAATAACATTATAAAGTCAACAATCAAATAGAATGATGCACAAATAACAATCAAATACTAGAGTTGCATGCTCATCCGCTCGACACCTCAACCAAGGTTGCATGTGCGCCTGGCTAGGGATGCACAGTCGCTCGACCAAGAATGAGGTTGCGGCCAAACTGGCGACCTCTCTTTGAGCTCGAGGCTAAGCTCATGGGTAGGGTTGAGGTCGCAGTCGAGCTCGCGGCTGAGCTCAGGGTCTGTTTAGCTAGCCCTACGTGAGGTTGCACCTGACCTCCCGAGCTCGACATGATGTCGCAGCCAAGGCACAATCAAATTGAGGACGATGGGATGAGAGGAGATGGAAGGGCAGAGGAGTGTACCGACGAAATGCATGCCAAAGATTGGAGAGGAGAGGAGATGCGTGTCAAAAATCGGAGGGGAGAGGAGTGTGTCGGAGATTAGTGAGGAGAAAGATTGGAAAGGAAGAGTGGTCAGGAAGAAAAACTAGGATCAAAACCCTAATTTAAGATTTCATCGCTAATTAAATAGGTTAAATATAAACGATGATAGAATTAGCGATGAAATTTAAATTTCATCGTTAAATTAGCAATCAATATAATTTTCAATCGTTAATTAACGAATTAACGATGGAATTTAATAATCGTACTTCGTGCAATGTTCTATACTTTTCCATCAAATAGACTCCAATAGAGGATTGACTTGATACTATGAAGATCTACCAAATGTCTTTACCACTACATCATTCTCCGAAGCAGTTATTTGTTGCTGCATTATTTAGTTTCTGCGGTTTATAAGCTTATATACATGGTCGGCCCTGACATTTGGGGGCCCTTGGCGAAAAGAGAAAAAGATGCCTTATAATTTTTTTTTACTAACACACAATTTGAATAGAGTTTAATAATAAAACTTAAAAAACAATATATTTTATTTAAAATATGATGAACTCCATACAAAATATATGTCTCAAGGTTCTCTAAAAAATACAACACCATACAAAATATATTTCTCAAGTTTCTCCAAAAAGTGCAGCCCCTACAAATACAAAAACAAAACAAGTATCAAATAATCATTGAAAAAATCTAGATCTTCTAGCATTTTGGGAAGCAAAATCATCAATAAGGTCTTCCAAATCAGGTTTTTCTAACACTTCATTTTCAATGCATAAAATTGTCAAACCATTTAATCTGTCTTGAGACATAGTTGAATACAAATGCAATTTTATCAATTTCAGTTTAGAAAAACTTCTTTCTGCTGATGCTACAGTAATGAGTATAGTTAACAAAATTCTATAAGCAATGGAAATATTAGGAAAATAATATAAGACTTTTACAAACTCCAGAACTTCAAAAGTTAACTTTGTTTCTGTTGGTAAACACATTTGTAGCACTTGCAATTCAGAAAATAAATCATCAGCATCAATATCATACTTGTCATTATATTTTAGAGCAACTTGAAGATTATTACAACACTCATACAATCTATTATCATTCATTGAAAGAAATTTTTTAGGATTGAATAGAAAACCAAAAATGTTTTCAAAGATTTCTAATTGTTCAAATCTATTTTTTAAAGAGAAAATAGCAATATCAACGACGACATTAAAATAATTAATCCTAAAAGATTCTTTAGCAAGATTGTGAAATCTCTTCATGATCATTTTCATCGAATTGTTTCTTTCTATAAATTGTACGTTTTTTAGGAAAAATAGGATCAATATCCATTTTAGATGCAATCTCTTTCGCTAATGTCATAGCAGATTGGAAACCTTCTTCCCTATATCTTTCAAAATAAGAAATCAATCCTCTCAAAATATTTATTGCAATATCAATTTGCATATCTTTAGATTGCAACTTTTTACTAATCAATTCAATTGTTTTCAAAATGTTATGCCATTATAGTCATGCCCAACAAAAATTCAAAACTTTCAAGTTCATGTGTTACTAAAGATTCAGCCTCACTCCTAGTCTTGGCATCTTCACTAACTTTCGATAATTCATATAAAGCTTCTCTTATCTCATTTGGCTGAGTTATTATGGTTGTGATACTATTAACATGACTTTCCTATCTTGTTGTTGACAATGGCTTTAGAGTTAATTGATGAACATGATCTTGTAAAATCTTTCACCTTTTTGTAGAACTAGCAAATAAAGTATACATGCGCTGCACAACTCCAAAAAATGACACAGCCTTAACACAAGAATTTGCCATATCACAAATTGTTAAATTAAGAGAATGACAAGCACATAACATATAAAATGCTCTTGGATTTATTTCAAGAAATCTCTTTTGTACACCTTGATTTTTTCCTTTCATATTAGAACCATTATCATAACCTTGCCCCCTCACATTATCAATATCAAGTCCGAGGGTTTCTAAAACATATTGTAATTCATTAAAAAGTCCTAATCCAGATGTATCATCCACTTTTAAAAACTCTATAAAATACTCATTTACCTTTATAGGACAAGCTAAGACATCCACACATCGAATTATCAAAGTCATTTGCTCATGGTGACTTGCATCTAAAGTACAATCAAGTATCACTGAAAAATATTTGGTCTCTTTTATTTTTTTTCAATTATAGTACTTCTAACTTTAGAACCTAATATAAAAATCAACTCATTTTGAATATTATGACTAAGGTAATGATAATGAATCTCATTATTTTGAATGCGTCTAAAATGCTCTTGCATTACCAAATCAAATTCTGCAATTAATTCAAGTAGCCCCAAAAAGTTGCCATTACTACTTTGGTAAATTTTTTCATTATCCCCACGAAAAGTCAAATTACGTTTAGCAAGACATTTCACAACAGAAATAATCCTAGCTAAAACAAGTTTCCAATGTTCTTTCTTTTTCTTAATTTGCACTTGGATCTCTTTGTCAATTGTTTCATTCTTTTTCAATCTAATTTCCAAATCAATCCAAGTTCTCATGTTAGTAGTATGCTCAATATCATTCTCATGTTGTCTAAGTCTATCACTTAAATGTTTCCAATCATTCAGACTTTCATTTGCCAGCAAACTTTTATTTTTCACTGATTTAAACAATTTGCAACAAAAACAATATACTTTATTTGCATCTTTTGAGTATACAAGCCATTTTCTATCTTGATTCTCTCCATTTGGTAATTTTCTTGTGTAATAAGAATATGAAAAATGTCTCGAAAACTCATCTACAGTGAACTTAAGATTACTTTCTCTTATAGGGCCTTTCTCTGCCAAAAGATCTCTTGTTTTATTATCAATGTTATCCCAAGATCTTGGATCATATATATCCAAAACATGACCAATTTTCTCTAACTCATTTTTATTCTCAATTATATTACCAACTTCTACGTTCAAATCATTATTATTATTTTCTTTCAATTCTTCTTGCTCATTCATTGCATGATTATTGTCATCATTTTCTATCAATTCTTTCTGCTCGTTGATTGTATGATTATTAAGTTCTTCTTGATTACTCAGTTGTTGCTCATTTGTTGCATAATCATTTAGTTTTTCTTATTACTTAGTTGTTGCTCATCTATTGCATAATCATTTAGTTCTTGATTTTCTTCTTGTAATTCATTAACTGAATCTTCAATTGAAGAGCTAGTTTTAAAAAATTTATGAAGAGCACCTTTCTGAGTTTTAATAATCTCTTCTACTCTTTTTCTTTTGTTTCTTTTTTGACTCCCAGATAGATATTTCTTTGAAAACATGCTTGTAATACAAATTTTAAGTGTAAAAATAAAACATACAAAACTAGCAACAAAGCTAGCAAGTAGCAACGAAATAAAGACAAGTAGTGAAACTGAAAATAATAGTAAAAGAGCAATAAAACTTGGTTTGCTCTTGAATCAATCGATAGATGTCACTTTTGTAATAATTTCCAGCTGAACAATAGATCTAAGGCAAGGATCACTGAGAGATGGAACTCGCAACAGTTTTACTCTTTGAGCATAAATCCAAACACTTCTTCCCTAGAGGAACTCAAACATGAGTCACTCGACCATCTAGAAACTAAAGTCAAAGCTATGAAAGAGAGAAAGAAAATCAGTAAATCACCCTCCACTGTGGCTGAAAATTTTCAAAAATGGTCTCTTTATTCTGTTGACATTTGACAGTGATCAGATTCAAAAGATGACGATTTTTTACTTTTCAAGCACAAATCCAAACTGATTTTTCCCAGATGAAATTGTGATCGGTAACTCTCCTCCTTCAAAATCGACAACTTTCTTGATCAAGAAGATCTCCGACTCCTTAGGCTACAAACTACAACGTGCGGACCTGCAGTTGCGAGGATAAAATCACATGACCATGATCGATCAAGAAGACAGAAAGAAAAAGTTTGCAAAATAATAGTACGAAAAGGATAAAAGAAAAAAGGAAATGAGAGAGACAGTACCGAAGCTTCCTTCGTTTTTTTTCACAGCACCTTTATTGCTGCTTCAAAAGTTCAAAGCAAGGATCAAAGGTCAAAGGTTTAGGGTAAGGATGAAAAGGTGTTGCTTCAAAGCTAGGTTCAAAGTAAAAGACGTTCAATATCACTATGCTGCCTTGGAAAGGAAAATTTACCTGGGAAAGGAAACAAGCTACCCATTCCTTTTTTCCTTTCATTTTTTTGAAAGTATTTTCTTAAATTTTAATAATATATATTCAACGTTTATTAAAAAAATTCAACTAACTAACTAACTATATATATATATATATAAAATATGGGCCCCCCAAAAATCGGGGCCCATGGGTCGTCGCCCTCAGTGACATGCCTCAGGGCCGACCCTGCTTATATAGAGTTCCATTTATTACGGTGAAGCTTCACCTAGTTTGTCAGATTTTGACATATTGTCCATTTTGGGCCTAAACCCTTATGATTTTATTCTTGGGCTCTCTATAAAAGACCTTATGCCAATAAAGATATCCTATATCTTTTTAAATTCATGATGTTTATTAAATCTTTCTAATATGAGATTTTGATTAAATCGCCACACTTGTCTCCATGTACCTAGGGTTGTAAACAAGCCGAGCCAAGCCGAGCTTTGGGGTGTTCAAGCTTGTTTGATAAGATAGCCGAGCCGAGCTGAGCTTAAAATGAACCAAGCTTTTGAAATGAGTGTTCAAGCTTAGCTTGGTTTATTTTTGCTGAGCTTGAGCTTGTTTGAAGCTTGGCTTGAGCTTGGTTCGTTTAGATGTTATCAAGCTCTCAATTCAAGCTTGGCTTAAGCTTGGTTCGAGCTTGGCTTGAGCTCGGTTCGAGCTTGGCTTGAGCTTGGTTTGAGCTTGATTCATTTAGATGTTATCAAGCTCTCAATTCAAGCTTGGCTTGAGCTTGGTTTGTTTAGATGCTATCAAGCTCTTAATTAAAACTTGTTTGATTGTTTGAAACTTTTAATTGTTTGATTGGTTATTAAGATTGATAATTTAAATTTATTTATTTATTTTATTTTATTTTATTATTTATTTAGTATATTGAAAAGAGTTTTATTAATAAATATAGTTCGTGAACATTGTTCACGAACGTTGTTCACGAACGTTGTTCACGAACATTAACGAGCTGAACACATATGTGTTCAAGCTTATTTGTTTAACTTAACGAGCTGTTCAAGCTTGTTTGTTTAATTAATCCTATGTATATTGAACGAACATAAACAAGCTCTTACCAAGCCGAATACCAAACTTGTTCACGAACGCTTGATTCATTTACAGCCCTACATGCACCTCCCTTTCCTCCCAGGCAAAGCCAATTGCTTTCGGAGAGAAAGAGATCACCTTTCAGGAAGAAGAGGAGTTTTTGCCCTTGTCCTAAATCCCGGCCGGTTTCTGCTTCCAAATACAATGAAGGCGTATGCAAGTCCAGCGACAATGAGCTGTAGTGTGCGGCGGACAAGGTGTTCTTCCAGGGCCAAATTCTCCTCCTGTGGTCCTCTACCAGCTCCGTGGCCGGGAGTGGCTTCTTCAGCCATGGGCCGAGCAGGAGCAGGATTCCCTTGGCTAGTGCGCTGCTCGACAGCTATCCTCTAACCGGGGCACCAAAGCACAAGCCGGAGCAGTAGTCCAATTGCCACTGGAGCAATTCGTCGAACAACTTATATACGGTAACCAGTCTAATGCACATTCTCAAACCAATAAGAATAGATGGTAAAATACGTTAGTTTCAGTTTACAGAATCCGAGATTGAACAAGGAATTTCACTATGAAATTCATTTTTTTTTTTATCAAACCCTAACAAGAATTTTAAAACAAAAAAAAAAAAAGCTAAAGCCTGTTTTGTTTGCGTAGGGTTGAATTGAAGTGTTGCAATTGAGGGATCAAGTCAAAATATTAAATGTAAAAAATTAAATAATATGAAATCAAATAAAAATTAAGAAAATGAATACGAAACAATTAAACAGATGTAATAATTATAATTTCGAAAAAAAATAAAATTATATACTCATTTTATTTTATTTTTAAATAGAAAGGACAGTTTTTAAGATGCTGCATAAATTTAATATTCTGATTATTTGTTCTCCGGTCACGCGTTCGTTCTACGCTAACGAGTCCATCGTATTCTTCCGCTTTATTAGCTGACCTCCTTCCATTTCCGAAGCGAACAAGGTCTCCACTCTTCAAAGAGACCAACTAGGGTTACAGGATGCAGATATTCGTCAAGACTCTTACGGGGAAGACAATCACCCTCGAGGTCGAGAGCAGCGACACCATTGACAACGTCAAAGCGAAGATCCAGGTCTTTCTGTTAGTCTTTGTCTTCTTCCGATGCAACGATATGTGTTCCAGGGTCTGACTAGGGTTTTAACTGGAGTCTTTACTTCATGTTCCATCATTCCATTTCTTATCTGTTTCATCTTAATCGATTATTTGGGGCCCTTTGTTTTCTCATGCCTTTCGTTTGGAATTAATTTTCTTCCGGGAGGCGCTCGTAAATTCTGTCAAAATGATCAATTTGTTTTAAAAAAATCGGTTTTAAGTTGCAACGACTACTTCTTCCGATTATCAGGATTTGTGGATTTTTTTTTCTTTTCTTACAAAGACCGTAGATTTGTTACTTTATTGACAAAGAGTGTGGAACCAATATTAATTACTTTAGGAACTTTTAAGACACAACAAAACGGCATGGTCTTTGATAAAAGATGATTGCCTTCCTGCAGGACAAGGAGGGGATACCCCCGGATCAGCAAAGGTTGATTTTTGCAGGGAAACAACTGGAGGATGGCCGAACCCTTGCTGATTACAACATTCAGAAAGAATCCACTCTTCACCTTGTTCTCAGGCTTAGGGGCGGGATGATGATTAAAGTGAAGACACTAACGGGGAAGGAAATCGAGATTGACATCGAGCCCACCGACACAATTGACAGGATCAAGGAGAGGGTAGAAGAGAAAGAAGGAATTCCACCTGTACAACAAAGGTGTTCTTTATCTTTTGGTATTTGCATTTCTGGATTTTATCTTCCCAGTTTTCTCTAAACTAACTTTTGACCATGGTTTCCGTGCCCGTGTTAGATCTCCTTTTTTGTTTGTTTGTTTACTTTTGTATATTGAATTATATATTTTAATTCTTCTAAATAACTGGTTGTTTGTGATACACCAACTATAGATTGTTGGAAGTAGCATATATCAATTAATAGGAAGTAATGGTGCTTCCTGCTATCGAGCCTTGTCCTATACATTGTCACTCATCTCCTTTGTTATCTCCTCTTTAAGATACAAAAGTCTATTATTTCTTGTGGCCATTACAACTTTTAATGACTCATCATTCTTTTTTAACTATTAGAGATCTGTTTCTTTGTCTGCATTCAGATCTGAGTCAGTAGCTACTTATATTGCCCACTTATACGTGCAAAGTCATCTGATCCTCAACATTTATCTTGTCTATGCTATATGGTATTAAATTTTTCTTCAAGATGAACTTTTATTGAAACAACAACAATAAGGTTGTCTATGGCCATCGCCATCACCATCATTATAGTTCAAGAGTGCTTAGCTCTTTGTTCCTCCTCTTTATTTAGAGTGCGACCTTGTTGATAGGTGTGCATCCTTTTTCCTCCTTTCATTGTGTTATTCAACATACATTCTTTATTGTATCATCTATTGTTTTTATATTATTAAGTAGTTGATATAATTTTCTTAGAAACAATCTTTAGTTCAAGTGATGCAATACCCATGGAACTTAATTGCATACACTGTCTCCCCTAATTAGTAATAATCACCCTGTATAAACTCGAAAATGGGTTTCCTTAAACAATTGGCATATGAAGCTTCTCACTTCATCAAACTACATCCTAGAAGCAACACAAGAGTATATATGCATACTGCACATTGAAATTAATGGTTCTAACATCAAAACCAGTATTGATGTTGAACAAATCTGTGGTGTTTTGCATATACAGATGCCATCAGCTAATAGCATTTCTCATCAGCCACTGGCTGCTGCTTATTTTTCCCTTTCATCTGGAGCGATGACTTATTGTATAGGATTTTAAAGATGTTATAGATATGCCCAAAGATGACAAATAGATTCACTAGTGTATTGGTCTGAGGCTAAAAGGAAGACCAAAAAGGTTTCTTTTTGTCATAGAAAGATGATGCGGTGATAAGGAGGGGGCCCATCCCACGGAGGATAGCGGCCACGGTGAAGGTCAAAATTAAGGCGGTCAACGCGCAGATAGCATCGGCCGGTCGGGGGAGCATGCCCGATCGGGGGGAGAAGGTCCCGGTCCGATCCCGCCTTTGACACGGGGAGGTGTCAAAGGACCAACGCTCAGTGGAGTATTGGACGCCAAACGGAAGAGGAGATGATGTGCAGAAGTCGGGCTGAGTGGCAATCCCGCTCAGCCAGGCAGCAGGACTCGACATTGGCAGAGCGGAACTTCAGCCGAGCGGACGTGACACAAGCATAGGGGAGTTACTGCCGAGCGGACGAGACACAGGAGCAGAGTTACTACTGTAGGATCGAAAAGAATTTAGATATCTCCACAATCGCATGATATTGTCCACTTTGGGCCTAAGCTCTCATGGTTTTGTTCTTGGGCTCTACCCAAAAGGCCTCATGCCAATGGAGATATCTTTTCTCTTATAAACTCATGATCTTTCCCATGTGTTTCTAATATGGGACTATGTTTGCAACCTTGCAAGCCCAACAATCCCCCCCTCAAACAAAGGACCATAGGCTTCCCACATCCGATCCTCGACCCACCAGGTCTTCCTGCCCCTCGGTCCACCCGACCTACTAGGACTTCCTTGCCTAGTCGCAACTAGGACTTCCTGCCTGGTGTCTGGTCCTCTTGATCTGAACATAGGAGCCCCTACTTTCTTTGTTCGAGGTCAATATTGTACCCACATGGCTCAATCAGACCATAGCTCTTGTACACAGTCGGCGGTTAAACCTTCTTGCAGTCTGGGCTCTGATACCAATTGTAGGATCGAAAAGAATTTAGATATCTCCACAATCGCATGATATTGTCCACTTTGGGCCTAAGCCCTCATGGTTTTGTTCTTGGGCTCTACCCAAAAGGCCTCATGCCAATGGAGATATCTTTTCTCTTATAAACCTATGATCTTTCCCATGTGTTTCCAATATGGAACTATGTTTGCAACCTTGCAAGCCCAACAACTACCGAGCGGACGGGACACAGGAGCAGTGAAATTCCGGTTGAGCGGTCAGTCCGCTCGGCCCAGCAGTATACTCCCTCTGATATCCATTGACATCTTTTTGGTAGTTAGTGCCGCTGACATCGGGCATGGACAACCAGAAGATCGTACGGCGGAAGCTTCCATTGTCACTTCAGAGATATGCCAGCCTGTTAAGGTACTGTGTCAGAGACATTTTATTGACAAGTCTTTTCAGGAGAAACTTGAGGAAGCGTGCTTGCCTTGGGGAGCATGCACGCACACTACAGGAGCTCTATATAAAGGGGTCCAAGCATCAGCAGAGATAGGCAATACGCGATATATAGGGGTGTCAATTCGGGTGGGTCGGGTCGGGTTGAGTTTTTTTTTTTAACCCAACCCGAACCCGACCCGAACCCGAGTTCAACCCAAAACACCTCAACCCGACCAACTCGATCAACCCGAACCCGACCCATATAACCCGAAAATCGGATTCAAAACGACTTTTTTGGGTTATTTTTCCTATAATTTTTCACTTTTATCTCAATACTCCATCATTATCATACAAACATGATATTAATATACATAAAAACATCTAAATTTTTAAAATAAAATTTGATTTAACCCCAAAAAAACCCATAAAACCCTATATTTAAGTCAACCCGGGTCAACCCGAACCCGACCCGACCCGACCCAACCCGAAAATTTTTTACTCTCCAACCCTCCAACCCGAATCCGACCCGAACCCGATTTTTTTCGGGTCGACTCGGGTTGGGTCGTCGGGTCGGGTTCAATTTTGACACCCCTAGCGATAGACACTGTTCTCGCTATTGTTCATTCTTATTGTTCCACCTTCTACTTCATCGTCGGTAACTGACTTGAGCGTCGGAGGGTCAACGCCGGGACTCATTTCTTGGCTTGGCACTGACGTAAATTGTGTTGCAGGTCCGAGCGGAGTCTACAGCCGTTCAGCGGGAGCGCCACATCCCTAGTTTTTCATCTCATCGACTTTCAGGCAGGATCAAAAGAGATTAAGGAACTTAGATATGCTTGATTGCAAAATAAGATTCATGCTACCCACCTCAATTAGCTGGAACACAATATAATAATCTTCTTTTCCACGTAAAACATAATTTACTATTGACTGTTTGGTCTTCATATACTCCAACTTTTAATTTCTGTCTCTTGCACATTTGTGGTATGAACTGCATCTTGATCCTTGTTTACCTTTTTTTTGCCTTGAAATGAATCAATGCTTTCATTTGCAATCACTTTTGTTCAAATGACTTTCTTTAATTTTTTGACTTGTTTTATGCTACATTGATGTCTTTCCAGGACTCTTTTCTACATGAAAGATTACTTATTTCTGATTTATAATTGTATGCATACTGTGACTGCATGCCTATTTTTCTTGATTAACCTGTTTTCTTTGTTTCCAATTGTTATGTGCATATTGTTTGTTTTGGGTGGAAAGAAAAATAAACTCTATAATCTTAGTAAACTACAAAGAACTAAAAAGTTTCTTATTTACTCAGGCCCTGTGATTTCTATGGAATAAAATAATATCTAGAAAACCGGTTTAGTTGTTAATTCAATTTGACCCCCTTTATGTCGTACTGTAGTGTAATTCATTCTTCCCATAGATGATGGTCTTCTGCAATCTTCAATGTATTATAAGCAACAGCTAGCTGTATCCTTTTTCCATTGAGCATAACTAATGTAAATTGTATTTTGGGCTAAAATCTGCCATGCATTGGACTCAAATGCAGGTTGATCTATGCAGGCAAGCAGCTAGCCGATGATAAGACTGCTAAGGAGTACAACATTGAGGGCGGCTCTGTTCTTCATCTCGTGCTTGCTCTGAGGGGTGGTTGATACAGATTTTTTTTTTTTTTAATGCCCTCAGGGTGGTGATTCTACTGTCGTTCCATAAATGTTCTACAACACTCCAAAAACTGCAGTGAACATTGTTGCTCTTAACAGCAGATATTGTTGGCCTGGCTGATTTTACTACTTTTTATTATATAAAAAAGAACATCTCTTCAAAAGATCATGAAATATTCTGCAACTTTTGAACTCCCGACTAGTATTTTTATGAACTCAACTCTTTTCCAATCAAACATCAAAATGTTTCCCTGATCAATAATTTGCAGTGCTCTTTTCTAACGCCTGCAACGGAATGAAAGCCCGCTTCTTTGCTACTTGGCATTCTGTTTCTTTCAAAACTTGATGGGTTTTGAATTAAGATTTCATTGTTCTGAGTTAGCATTTTATTCCTCGATCAAATTGTTTTGCTACAAGAGAATGTTAAAACATGAAAGTCTTTAGGGGGTGATTTAATCTCTGTTGCGTTCTATACATTTATAATTTTTATTTTCTCAATTTTTGTGAGCCTTACGGTTCTAGGTGCATTAGTTCTTCAGTATCGAAGAACGGTAGCTCACCTAATCAAACGGAGAGCATGAGGACCTCTATCAAGTCTGTTTGCCTGCGGCGTGTCCTTGATTTTGTATAAGATGCACTAAATGCTATTCTAAGGAGAGTCTGCATAAGACCTGGCTGTGGTTTCCACCTTCATTGGATGTAAATTTCAAGCTGTAATATATTTTTATATTTCAGTCATTACATTTTGTCCTTGTTGTTACTGTGTGATTGTAGCATGTGATCATGCCATTAACGTCAAATTGAGACAGTCCACGAGGTCTACCTGTTGCAAAGTCCACTTCCTCACTCACTGCTACACTGTTGTCTCTTCTGTACGACGATCCGGAAAGGGACCCGAACAAGATGTCTCGCATTATTGTGTTCAGCAATCGATCACTCGCAGCCGAAGCACTACCAATTATAGATCCAACAACGATCCTTGCTGTTTTACTGGTCTATCGTACTGCTCACTTCCTTACAGTAATTCTAATTCTTCACGAGTAGTACAGAATGTAGTCCATTCTTTTGCTACTCCTTTTATTAGTTTAATTAAATTCAATGGCTAATGAAACTTCTGCATTATCTGAATCTCATGTAATATTTTTTTTTTTAGTTTCTTTATGTTAATTTTGGATTCTTTTTCACCGAAACGACTCGTCGTTTTCATAGCTCATCTTCCTTGACTTTTATGGAGAAGTCGTTCATTTTGATATCCTTGAACCTGTGGCTATTGCTAATCCGATTGCTATCCAAACTGATGGAGCTCAATTAATGAGATTAGGTGGGCCCCGGAACAGATCTTTCTGGCCTCGTTAAGTTGACACAGATAGATCTGATCTGCAACGGAGATGGAGCTATAGAATGACAACAGTTTGTTTTTTTTAACCTCCAAACACCAAAATAACTGCTAGAATAGATAAAAGAGAGATCTAAAAAAAAATAATTTATACACTTAGTTTATAAAATCATGATTCTACGTCGAATTGATTTAGGATCAGATATGGATAGATCAGAATCGGAGGATAAAATTTACGATTCTACTATAAATTTTAAAATTTTATGGTACATGATTAATATTTAGAAAGAAATATAAAAAATCATTTATATATTAATAAATTAATAATTTTATATATACATACAATCGTTAATAATTTAACTATCATTCTAGCCCAATAACACTAAATAATATTTATTTTTTTCATATCATAAAATTAAAAATATAAAATTTCTACTAACACAATAATAATAATTGCATCAAAATATTTCCTTGATTCACAAGATAACTTAATTTAAAAGTCAACAAAATAGATTATGTAATGGAAGTTATTGAAATATTTGATTCAAACATGAACGTCAAATTTAAAAATAATCTTTTAAAGACCTATCCTAAGGAGTAATAGATAATTGGCATCCAAAAATTTATTGTTTTAGGGAAAATAAATAATGAAATATTGATGATTAAAAATTAACTTAAAAATAATTTAATAGATATTTAAATAGTCTTAAAATTCTAATCCTAACTTAAAAAATTTAAAAATAACCTAAATTATAAAATAGTCTAAAAAATAATAAAAATGATTAAAAATCTTGTGGATCTCCAAAAAAAAATCTTTAAAGAATATTTTTTAGCCTAAAATTAAAAAATTAAGAGTTTTAGTCTGTAATTAATTGTAAATATTTTAATTTGATATATTATAAATCTCATAGTTTAATTCAAATAAATAAAATTATCATGTCTCAAAACTAGTAATGATGTCCGATCGATTTTACTATAAAAAAATAATTTTACATAATCCAAAATTAATTTAATATTTAAATCGTACGATCGTACTATCCAATATCAGGATTTTACAAAACCATGCGTGACCTCTGGACTGTTAGATAACGGTAATTTTAGTTGGTCAAAATCTGGTCAGCTAGAATTTTTTATCCTCCAATTAGAATGTATGCATGTACATGCATGTAATTAATGTACACATATGATATTACTAAAATACCCATATATACACCTATATGTATTGATTCTAGCTAGCCAGATTCTAACCATTTAACCTTACCCATTAAATAAATGCAACCTGTTTAAAAGTTGCCTCATCTATCAAAACCTTTCACGGCACCTTTTATTTGGATGCAGCCAAGCTCCACCACCGCCCTTGTTTCTTGTGAAAATGACGGGCAGATTCATTGATAAGAACAATATCTCTCAATACAAAGTAATTCTAGAACACCCCAATTTACGAAAACAAAAAAAGAAGCTACATTCGGACCCATATTCCTTGGCTAACGTGCATTTCATTCTCATGCGTTGTCACAAGTACTTTTGCTTTGATGATGAAGCTTGAAAGTCTGAAACTAAGATCCTAACACCAATTTATTACTCGAATCCATGATTGCTAGCTATTTTCTCCAAAAGGCATTCGTACATGTTAAATCATGCTAGCTCTGGTTCCGAGCAGGACAAAGTAAGGAAGCAAACACACGAGAAACCAAGATCGAGATTGGGCTCTTCCATCAAACCTTCACCACATCTTTCAGTGTCATCAGTTCGTCCTCCCATCTATTTCCCCCACTCTTCTCAGGCAATGCTGTTCACTTCTTTTGCTGCCTTTTTTTAGCTAAGACAGCGTAGTCAATACAGATAAGAGTTAGAAGAACGGTGAGACCACAGGAATGCTGGGAGTTGATCAGGGAACTGCGCCTCCACTTACTTCAATATCTAAAAGGAAGCAACTGTTTTCCACTGCCATGAAGAGAACTAGCGAATGGTATATGATCTCTGTATTTGTGTATTTGTTGAGCTACTACCGACTTGTTGTCTTCCTTCTTCCTCTAGATTTAATCATCTACTTTCAGGCTATTCCCTGTCTGTTTCTCTTTATCCTTTCTTTGCTTTCTCCAGGATTTATTCACAGGAGATCCCAAGCGACATAGAGGTGAAGGTGGGAGGTGCTATTTTGCCCTTGCACAAGGTAGTTGAATCTAAATCACAAGTTTATCCCGTAAGATGAACACATTATTTGTTTTGAGATAAATTAAGCGGAGAAACAAACTCTTAAGATGAACAGTGTTCCTCAACTAGATAAGCAGAAGATCGATGATGATTTGAGAAGGTCGTTGATGAATTGTAACTTTTGTTTGTAGTTCCCCCTGGTTTCAAAATGTGGTTATATCCAAAAGCTAATATCTGAGGTCAATTATCCCAATAACTCGACGATCGAAATCCCGGACATGCCCGGAGGCATCGAAGCTTTCGAACTGGTGGTCAAGTACTGTTATGGCTTAAACTTCGAGATCACGGCAGAGAACATCGCCATGCTCCGGTGCGCGGCCGATCACCTGGAGATGACGGAAGAATACTCGGTCGGGAATTTAGTTAGCAGAACAGAGGCTTACTTGGAAGAAGTCGCACTGACGGGTCTCTCGGCTGCAGTCACCGTGCTCCACAAAGCAGAGGAGCTTCTCCCCATGTCGGAGAAGGTGAAGTTGGTGAGTCGGTGCATCGACGCGGTGGCGCTGATGGCCTGCAGTGACAGCCTGAGCCAGCTGGGTTCGTCGTCGACCACTACTGACAATTTCCAAGAAGGGTTTTCTTTGTCGTCACAGTCGAAGCCGATCGTGGATTGGTGGGCCGAGGAGCTGACGGTGCTCAGAATTGATACATTTCAACGAGTACTGATGGCGATGAAGGCGAGGGGGTTCCGGCAGTATGATATCGGGCCGGTGATCATGTTATATGCGCAGAAGTCCCTGCGAGGTTTGGTGAGCTAATCTTCCTCCCAAAGATCTGTCCAATTCAATCAAATTCCGTTCCATAGACAATCGATATTCTCGGCCTTGATTACGCAGGACATCTTCGGGAGAGGAAGGAAGAAATTCGACCCGAAGCAGGAACACGAGAAGAGAATCATACTAGAAACAGTGGTGAATCTCTTGCCGAGGGAGAGGAACGCTATGTCCGTCAGCTTCCTGTCGATGCTTTTGCGAGCATCCATTTTCCTGGACACCACCGTGGCCTGCAGGCTCGACTTGGAGAAGAGGATGAGCCTGCAACTGGGTCATGCAGCGCTGGACGATCTACTCATTCCTTCGTTTACCGTCGACGGCGACTCAACGTTCGACGTCGACACGGTGCAGAGAATACTGATCAACTACCTGGAGCACGAGGCCAATGGGAGCCGCGGCGGTTACAACACCGACGACGACTTCATTTCTCCGCCGCGGATCGACGTGGAGAAGGTCGGCCGGCTTATGGAGAGCTACATCGCGGAGATTGCTTCGGATCCCAACTTGACCATCGCGAGGTTCACTGGCCTCGCGGAGTTGGTGCCGCAGCGTGCGAGGATTAATGAAGACGGCATGTACAGAGCAATTGATATATACCTTAAGGTGCTTCTTCATTTATAGTTTTCGGGAAGAGGCCAATCTATACTCGTAGAAATCGATGTGGATGATGAATTTCTCAATTTCTGTTGAACTCTCCAGGCTCATCCATCGTTGACGGATACGGAAAGGAAGAAGATTTGCGGCTTGATGGACTGCCAGAAGCTGTCCAGGGAGGCCTGCGCCCACGCGGCGCAGAACGACAGGCTGCCGGTGCAGACCGTAGTTCAAGTCCTTTACTCCGAGCAGCAGCGCATCAGAGATACCACCGGCATGAGCGGAAGCCTCACCGGCGCCGATTCCCCCGCGCTGTCGATCCGGTCGGGGTACAGCCGCAGCGGCGGCGGAACCGACGAGGTCTGGCGGTTGCAGAGGGAGAACGACGACCTGCGAATGCAGCTGCTGAGGATGAAAATGCATTTGAAGGATTCGGAGATTCAACCGGTGAAGATGGCGGCGGCCGACAAGCCGCCGTTGCCGAAGAAGACGTTCATGAATTCTTTGTCGAAGAAGCTTGGCCGCCTCTACCCCTTTTCCGGTGCCGACGGCGCCAGGCCTTTCTCCGGCAAGGCCCGAACAAAGCCACCGAAAGATCGGAGGCATTCCATCTCTTAAATTTGCGGCTTCTTTATTTTTCACTAGTGTGCGTGCGATCATCCTTTCATTCTTGTGTTAAATAAATGTATCCTCTTCCTCCTCTCATTTCTGTCCCGATCTTGCTGTAAATTATAGATCAGATACTAATGCTTACGAGGTGAATACGTATAGAAATCATGGTGAAGATACACTCTGTTCTTCATGCGAGATTCTAACTTTTGCATATGAGAGTTTGAATATGGTGGTATTATTATTACAATCCAAAAGAAGCTACCATGTCATGTTGCTTGTTACATGAAAAGAGCCAAGAAGGCTGCTGTAATCCGTCATGTCTCATTTGCTCAATCTTGAAGACTGTGCCCTTTCTTCCACCTCCGATCCTCGTGGAGTCATCTGGCACTGCCCAGTCAGGGTTTGGGTGCTTCACAGACCCTGATTCACGCGGTGAAGAAGAAAAACTCGATCCTGATTCTGAAGTGTTCGATGCACTTCTCTTCTTCCTATGAGTTCCGTAGCTTCCCGTGGCAAGCGTCAACTCCAGGTCACTCTCTTCATCAGCATCGAGCTTCAGGTCTTCATTGTCTTCGAGTGTTCTCTGGCTTGAGTTACTGTGAAGTGGTTTCCAGGATTCTCGATCTAGTTTTGCATCCCTCATCAACATCTTCTGAGTTCGATACAAGCGATGGAGCTCCTGGACCTGGATCAGGCAGATGAATAAGAAAATCTCAAATTGCACAATTGCTACATCGATCAGAGGTGAGAGAACATGTCCGATCCTACCTGTTGTCTAAAAGTTTCTTCCTGCTTCAGCATCACCGTTTTCATCGACATGGGTTCTTTCTCATACTGATCGATGAATCCCTCCATCGTCCTTGTATCTGATTGAGGTCGGCTGCTTGAATCGATTTGAATGTTTTCCTGATTCTCGGCTATTCTTCCAAGAAATGATGCCGAGAGCAGTTGACTTCTGTATATGTTTCAGATTGCAAGTCAACTACCAATGTTGGTTGCTATAAGGGCAAGATGGTGTCAGCTAATCACCTAAACATTTGATCTTCTAAACTTCGTAATCTAGAATCCTACTGTATGTGAAATTGACTAACTTCAAAAGGGGAAAAAAAAGAATCAATTTTCTTATTTTTCATCAAGATTTTTCATTTTTAGGTGATTATCAGAGTTCAATAAAAGGTAAGATCAGTATCGATCTATTTGTGGCAGATCCTTGAGAAACTTTAGCGATCAAACAATTTCCTGAAGGAATTTGTCCATTTGAGAACTAAAACGATTTGTAAATTAAAGAAAGGAGATTATATTCCTCAAAAGAAAAGTAGCTTAATTTTGCAAGATCCCTCATTTCTTCCTACTCCTAAACAGGCAAGAAAAGTTGCATCTTGAAAAGCAAAAGTTCCCTCGGGAGAATTGAGTAAACTGATCGTTTTAATAGCTAAAAGCCTCCAACAAAGAAAAAAAAAGGCACAATCTGAAGAACAACTCAATAACACAAAAGTTGCATCCAAAATTGGAGGAGACAATCCTCACCTGCGTCCTGTCACCTTTACTCTGAGACAACTTCCTTATCGACCTAGGCAGAATTCTGTTCTTCTCTCAAAACCTGAAGCCAAAACTTGCTTGGAATGATAACCTGAACATGCCCAATCCGCCAAGGAAGATGTAGGATTTGAAGATTCTCCTCAGTCTCTCACCAGAATATTTTAATGGTCACTCATGACATGAGCACGCCAAACAAATCCCAATGCCTTGGCAAGTGCAGTTCAAGTATATATCAAGGGAAAAGATGCCTCGACAGTGCCAGGAAAGGATAAATAATAATAAAAATAAACCAGGGAAAACTACAGGACTCCCTCAAAATAAATAAATGAACAAACAAACCAATAATCGAAACACCAGCTAAATCTGCCATGGTACATCACATGGATCCTGGACTGCAAAGAATTAAATCATTAAATCAACAGTTGTCTCAGCATGTATTTTAATAAGTGCCTTTATTAGTTGATAATTTAGCAAATAAGTGAGATGACATTATGCTTTGGAGAAGAATCCTTGAATTCTTAAAGGCTTCAGATCTGAAGCAGGAGTTAGATTATTTGCTACTTGTTCTGACAATAATTTGCCACCAGTTTTAGCTTCAATTAGGCCAACAACCACAAACAGTCTTATATCATGCCTTTTGCTTAAACATATGAATCCAACTGTCCAAGGATATTATCACATGAGAGGTGTGTGCATCATTGGAAGGATGATAGGAAGGCCGGTTCTTCTGACATTTCTTCCAAGGAGGAGAAGGCCTGGTTTTGTCCTTGCTGTACTAATCCAATCAAAGAGTGAATTGTCGAGTTTACAAGATTCAAAAGGCTTAAAAAAAGTTGGAGGACATGATCATGGGGATGAGTTGCTTGTGTGTTTATATGAATTGTCGACAACACATGTGGGGGCTTACCTGGATGACTCTTGGTTTCATTCTTGGACATGGAATTATTCTAACCGGACTATGATTGAGTCTGGAGAAAGACTTGGAACTTCTTTCCCTTTCAATTATATAAACTAATTTTGTTTATTTTTCAGTGATTCAGAAAGCAGAGTTCGTGGAATCTATTGTTCCACAAACTCGAACGGGATCACCATGATGAAGATATCCAAGCACAGACAACAAGAATTAAAGGAACGACAAGTGTTCACAGTCACTCTGTTGATTGTCCTTTTAGGCTTGCGGCATCCCTTCACCTTGTAAAAGAAACTGTCATTCTTTAATTGAAATTAATATCACCCAAATTGGGATCACTTATCTTGAATTCTCCTCCTCTTTTTTCTCTTGATTAGATTTCTAAAGTTAAAATGCAAGTGGATAGCCTACATTTAAAGATTAATCTCCTTGGGATTCAACAATAAATAAATAAATATCTTAGTGAGCCTTGTCCAAGACGTCTCTACCTTCAATAAATGAATGAATATTCGTACTGCTAGTAGAATTGACTAAGTTAGAATTAGTACAAGAGGCCATTACATTAATTATTTTTAGAGAGGATGAAGAAGTAAAAGGTAGATGCTGATGAGGCCGCCTGATTCATCTCCCAAGAAGACAACTCTATCACTTTCAACCTTGCTGATGAGGATGGAGAGTCATTCCTTTTCATAAAGAGTCTTTTACATATTTGCTTTCATGTATGTAAATATCAAACAATCATTTTGGACTCATATCTGATATGCTAAAAAACTGAATTAGTGTTGATGGAGATGACACAAATTAACGAATAACATTGCATAACAACTCTAGAAATATTAAAATTTTAAATAAAGTAATATGTCTTCACCGTCCATTTTACTCAGCCCCACCAAAGTGAACGTAGCTTGAAGTGATGGAGCACACCACCACATCAGTCATCATTTAATGTATCAATTCTATGTTCTAGTTGAACCTACTAAAGTAGTTAAAAAATAATAAAGGTCAATAGTGGAGGGTAATGCGTTAATTATATTCTCTAGCCGTAAAGTTTAATCGCATGCAAATACCTTTGTCGCTTTGTTATATAAAATGGTAGGATGAGATTAAATATTTGGGGTTAAAACATGTAAAAGATGTCTACTTTAAAAAAAATAAATAATCTATAATTGATATATTTATTTGCTTCCATATTTTGTAAGTGGGTTTGCCCTCTTTTCTATCCCCATGCGATAGTTGGCGCATTATGTGACAAATAATTAATTTATTAATCCTATTTTATTTTTAGGTCACAACTCATATACTCAATCATTCCCTGTGAATGTGTATCCTTAGTAAAAAAAGTTTTCCCATTCTTTAATTATTTGATTATAAACTGACTTTATAATTTATCTTTTTTATATAATTTGGATTATAAAAAACACTTAGATGAATATAATCATTTTTACTACCACGGCGATCGTTTCCTGATTTCATAAATCAATGTTTCAGTTTTGAACTAAATGTCTAAATCTTAAATTTTATATTTAAAGTATCGTAATTGATTCATTTAAAGGAATAGAATTTTTATAAGATGGGCTTAACTTTTATATTTCTCTAAAATATTTATTTTCTTTACTGTGGTGCATTGAAAAATATTATTATTATGATACTTAATTTCAAAAAATAATACCATTATACTATTAGAGTTTAAATTGTAATAAAGATGATTACATTCATCCCATATAAATTATATAAAGATAAGTAAAATTATATAAAGTGAAGTAAATTACATGATTAATGGAAGGAGTTTTTCTCAAAAATATACATATGTCAAGAATTGATTTCTATCTCATTATAATAAATCTAACCAACTGGATACTCTAAGAATGCTATTAGATTTTAAAAAATAACATACTATGAGTACAACTGTCATACTATGTTTTAAAATCCAATACAACAGTAGCATCATTCTTTAAATATAACGTCACTTACTAAAAGAATAAAAAAAAAATAAACACATTTTTTTAATAAATCTAAAAATTAGGTGCGTCATTTTAAATTAAATTTCATAATTTTAAATACGCTATTGTTATCAATTAAACTCACACATCAAACATTATTGGACACAACTACCTTTGAAACCACCTTAAAGTGATTAAGTTTGAACCAATTGTCACATTATTACCGAGTAATATCTACGTCTACTTTAAAGAAATTGATAAGGAAATAAAAAAACAAACGAATAAAAGGGACGGAGACATTTGTCGTGTAGCGAGGAGTAAGACATCGCATGATGAATGCTATCTCTTATCTTGTCGGGTGGATGCCGTGGAGGGGCCCAATGGTGTCCTAAGAGAGAGATATTGATAAAGTAGTGGTAGATTCTCCGGCCATACACATGTTGGCATAGATCTCTTTGCAATCCACGTGTTCATGGTTATGTCGTTGAGGTGATGCCTCTTTATCCACACGGGATTGGTTCTCGAACCTGTTTATTTCAGACTTGTTTGTTCGCCATGTACATAGAATTTGAATTGGAGATGGGCATCTATAAAAAAAAAATAAAAAATAAAAAAAAATAAAAAAGTAGATCGAATTGGACAAAATCCAGTCAAACAAAAGAAACAAATAACACAAGATGAAGAAAAAAAATGTAGAATTTGGATTAGTCATTCAAATCACACCGGATGTAGAATTTGGATCACTTGCGATCACAAATAACCTGTTGGATAATTTTGTCAAAGGCAGAGGAGTAATATTCTGAATTTATAAAATTAAATTCAATAATGTCAAGTTTGTCGATTGTATCAGTAGTAAAGTCGATGTCGAGTATAAGTCGAATGCTCCCGAATAGAAATCGAGTACTTCCGAGTAGAAATCAAGTGCTGCTAAATGGATGTCGAGTTGAAAGAAATGTATCCACTACTTTCGAGTAGAAGTTGAGTCAGAAAAAGAAGATGCAGAAATCTACTTTCAAATAGTTTTTTTTAAAATAAATTCACTCCATCTTTACGTAGGTCATTTGTTTCTTAGGATATAAGTAGTAATCCCCACCTCATATGCATACCATGGAAAAACAATGAGAGAACTAAGGTATAAATCACTTTTCATGTACTTATGACTCAAGATCATGATCTCCTCTTTTATAGGAGTGTCAAGTCATGTGCATGAGAGAAAGTCTCTCCTCATGCATATGTTTACAACTACAATAAATATTCTACAATAAAAATTAACAATACAACCATAAGACTCCCAGCGTGAGACTAAAAATTCATTCACAATATAGACTCCTTCATTCTTTTCACCTCTTTTATTCATATATTTAATTATCTCCCACGTGAATTGAAATAGGATATGCAATATCATTTAACAATTAAGTTCAGTATATGATAGATAGGTTTTATCTTTTGAACTTTCCTTTTGTGAAGATATGTTTGTTTGCTAGCTAATAGAATCGTCAATTTAAGTTAGATCTATCAGGTTGATCCATCTCGACAAACAATTTAGACGAATTGAGTTAAAATTTTATCAATTCATTTAAAAACAAGTCAAGATAAGCCCCGCTCCGGTTGTACTTCAAAGTTACATAAGTCATCTATTTCTCAAAATATAACAGTTAACCATGATCTCCATGAAACATAAGTAATCGTGGTAAATTGAGAGGAACTTAAATGCTACCCCGTCTGGATCTGCCGAGTAAATACACAATAGGGAAAAATAATGGAAGAAGGCAAGTGAACAGATATCACTTTTCTTGAACTACTTAGAATCATAGCCTTTTCTTTTATATGAGTGTCAACCATTTGCAACATTTAAATGACCAATTAATCACCATTTAAAGCATTTACTCACTCGGATCAAAACATCAAGAGGTTTCAAATACGCCATTGATATCGGTTAATGTATCCGTAATGCACTTGAGCATATAACAAAATTAGATTCCAGTGACAAAATGTTAATTCGATTAGGCAAATTTTATTTTGACCTGTCTGTCATTCAACATAGTAAGTTATACTTGCACACGAATTAATTTGATTCGGTACAAATCCGGATCCTCAATTTACACCTCTTGCACACCTACGTGTAAGAGAAAGTCTCTCTTCATACATATATTCACAACTACAATACATGTGCTATAATATAAACCAATAATAGAGTCATAAAACTCCCAACGTGAGACTAAAAACTCATTTACAATGGAGTCTCCTTCGTCTCCACCTCTGTTTTTTTCCGTTCACATTCTAACATAAACAGATTATAACCGCATTTGTTTTTCTGGAAAAACTAATGTATCAATTCTCTCTACAGAAAAATATCAGCACAATCCCACTTATTTCCTAAAGCAAAATTCAAAGTTTAGCATCATGTAGTCACTTTAAAGAAGGAAGCAACAATAGATAAGAGAGCTTTCCTTAAAAGTTGAAAATTTTAGCCACTAGCAGAAGTTAAAGTGCGTAAGTGAGAACCATCTTTCTATGACTACGACTACATCTCCAATGTCCGGAAAGAAGGCCGCTCGCCGAATTTTAGCAGATGGGCAACTTCATAAACAGGTCGTAGTTGCCTGATCATCTGAACATCCAGATATGCATCACAGTTGAAGCACCAAACTGATAAATCGCTGCCAGATGTTGTTAATCACAAAGCATTAAACAGGCATTCACTCTAAGTTAATCAGCCCATGGACAAAGAGGGCAATTTATCTAACCTGAAACTCAAAGCAAGGCAGTGCCCAGTTTCTCGGTGATGGTTCACCATGTGCTTGTTGATAAAACGACTGCAGAAAACATCTTTGCAGCTCAAACACAGCCAGTTTTCGGCAGGGTGATGACACCTGAAATTGCATTTAACACAACCAGTTAACTAAATGATGTTTCGGAGACATTATTACGAACAGGTGATGGAGCTTAGACATGGTGAACCATTCGAATCGAGGAAGGACCTTACAAAACCTCTAAAATCGTTAGGGTTTATCTCCTACCTTGATTCGTCTTGATCTCCAGATACATGGAACCGGTGTATGCCGATTTGCAGTCGAAAAAAAAAAACTCGAATCGGATATTCAAAAGTTGATGAAGAGGCAAACCTAGTGCAGGGGGAATCGGGAAGAGGAATTTGGGACAGGTCGGAGCACAACGATGGCAGGTGGTCGCAGGTAGTTCGACCCTCAACCCAGCCGGATTCGGCGCCAAAGAACTCTTCCTCGTCAACCTTGAGCTAAGGATCAGAAATACAGCAATCACAAGGATCAACCGGCTACTAGCACAATGGATCGCAAAGATAAGAAGGCAAAGATCTCTTACTGTTCCCGTCGACGAGCTGCCCTCCGCCGCCATGGTGGCTCGATTCGGAGAAGGGAAACTGAAACGGCTGAGGGTTCCCCCAACGCCAGCATATCGTTGGATTATTATCGGGCCGGACCACGCGAATCGAGTAATCGCATTGGGCTGAAACATGACGGTCGGCCCATTGGAGCACCCATTGCCATTTGCCAACGCCCTGCGGCCTATCTGTTGTAGCGTAGCGCTGTGTCTTAGTCTTTCGCAAGTGCGTGCCTTTCATCACTGCCCGAAGCTAGCGCGCCTCCCCACGCTCTCACGTTTAATCGACCTCGGGTTGTCCGTGTCTCTGCCAGGTAGTGATGGAGGAGAGCACGGGAGCCAACTACGACGGTGTTTTTTTTATAATATTTTTGAAATCCCTGCTTCAGTTGCTTGTCTGCCTCCGTCGTCCCTAAATCCCAGCTTCATGGGCTCCTTGGTTATTTAGTGTGTGTTCTTCGTACCCTTTTTCTCTGCGCTATAGGGGAAGAAATTGGTTGGAAGATGAGATCTTCGCGCCTCCTTGCTATGATTCTGGTGGCTGGGGCTTTGTTTGCATTCCTCTTCTTCACGACTATGGTTTTCAATGCCGCAGGTACGCTTCCTTCCTGTAAATGTGTTTTTTTATTCTTCTTACGTTCATGCAATTCATATTTCATTGTTGTCTTAGGAAGGACAAAATAGTTCTATGATTAACTGCACTGTTCATTGTGGAGTCTCAGGTCTGACATTGACCAATGGAACTGTAATAGTTATCCCTGCGCATGGTAGAAGTACCATGACCGTCTTCAGAAACAGGAAACACAAGGTAAGTCAATGGAGTGTCAGCATTATTGATTACATACTTGTGCATTGTTTGCCTTAATTTTTCTAGGCTACTAAGAACTACTATAGATGAATGACCTGTACAACCGAAAAACTGAGCTAGTTTAGCTGGTCTTACAAGATCATCAATTTTCTGAATTAACTCATCAGTATACATATTCGCATGCATTCTATTACCCAACCAAGCTTAAAGAGACTTTCTTTCTTTGAAAGGTAAGTGAGAAGGAGAGGTTTGAAACTAAAATCTTCCATGAAAAAAACAAGCCTTTTACCAAAGGGCTCACTTAGGTTTCCAAAATTCCAGAGTGCGCACCCTATTTTCAAATGTATCAAAGGGTAGACTTGCTTTCATAAGATTCCCGAAATGAAACACATGCTTACAAAACAGTGCAGCTAGCCAACTACCTAATCTACTAGTCAAGCTATAGGTTGTTGATGAAAATTATTAGCCGAGATAGGGTAATTTAAATAAACTGGTGCTCCACTCATCAACTATTAAAAAAATAAAAGACATTAACTACTTGAGCTATAGGTTCTTCACTATATCTCCAGCACATAAATGCATAAGTCCTTGAACTCCTATAAAATCTTAAGTAGTTAAACTCTAAACTCATGGACTGTGCCTTCTCTATTTTTTCTTGATTGTCGGTGACCTAGTCTAATCGCAAATGTGGTGCCAAAGCAGGTCAACAGTTGAACCCCTAGCTTAGCTTGTCTGTTGATATTACCTCAGTTTTTGTGTTGTATCTTTTTCACAATTAACATTGCAATATCTACTATTTTATGACGCCTCATAATCCAACAAGCATTGAGGATGTTAAAGCATTAGAACATAATGAATCCTCTCTTAATAATTAAGCTTTTGGATTGTACAGTTTTTGATATTCTTTAACACAGATAAGCTCATTGATGCATTGCCAACTGATATGACTTAGCAAGCCATTCTATTTCATATGATGACCACAGTTCTTGCTTGATGTGTTTTATCAAAAGAGAAGAACAAGATATTGTATTATTAAATTCTAGTTGGTAGAATATGACATGCGAATGTATCTTTTTGCATGGCTTAACCAAGGACTGAAGAATTTTCAAATCCCCGTTTGTTTATCACCTCTCTTATCTTGTTTGTGTTACTGACTAGCAACCTTTTTCACAGGTTAACAGATACCTCACCATCAATATCAGAAATGATAGAGATCTAGCAAGCATCAACAAAGCTGATTATCGTGGTACACCTCCAAGTTCAAGAGCAACCATTGATCATGGTCCAATTGAACATGGAACTCCTCTTATGCCATACAACCCAAGATCTGTGCCGCCTCCACAACCCTTCCACCCTAAGAATGGATCCCCATGAACAAACTGTTGCTCCTTGCACTAATCTTGTCTAAATGTGTAATCTGAACTTGCTGGGTCTTAGTTTTTCTCAAGTTAGGACAAACCACGCCCAAAATGCTAGTGGAGTAGACTAATCCGCAGATTTGTAATAATATCTTTAAAATTGCAAGTGCCTATGCTGGACATCGACGGCCATGTTAAACTTTGCTTTGTATAACTAGTTCCCTACGCTAGTTGGCATGGAAATTTTTCATGCACTATTTGGTTGCTTCGCCAAGCTTTGAGATGCAGTGTCAGAAATGATCTGCTATTGCTTAATTTTTGAGACATTTTTTCCTATGTGACGTTTCTAGTGAACCTGCTGGTTGTTGCAGGGCCAACCAGTTGATTAAGGGTGGCAGTTTTATAACAATGAAATAAGGGGTTAATTCTTAATGGATGCATACTTTTGGAGAAAAAAAAATTCTTTCCACCCTCTAGGCACTTGACATATGCTTATATTCTATGGTTTACTTTCCTTCGTGTAATCTAAGACAGACTATGAGGTGAGTATAATCATCTTTTCACTATAATAATAAACCTTCACGTTCAATAAATAACGATATCACTTAGCGAAGTTTATTATATGAATCTTCTTTTTTTATTGGATTTAATCTCTTTTTAAATTTTATTGGGTTTATTAATGAAACTAAATAGCTCATTGGACTAGCGACAAACAGAAATTAAGCAACATTTCATTAAAAAAAAAATCAAGACCCTGAAATTCTAGAGAGAAACAAAAGATTTTCACTGTGGTGCTTGAGACCACACGTCATAATGGCGGTTGGATGTCTCCTAAGAAAAGGAGGGAGAGTAGGGAAGGTGGATGAACTGTACCAACCTGTAAAGAGGATCAGATTGGAGGCCAAAAGTTAATGGTGGTGGAATGTTCACAGAGTCGCACAAGCTCTCGCTGGAATGAAGATACTTCAGAGAAAACGTTTTTTTTTCTTCTGATTATTGCTGCTATACATAGCAATCCTTTTCTTCTGAAAAAATAAAATTGAAAAGAGGTTTGCTTTATACAACTATGATGTTGTACGGAAGTGACTACTGTTTTAGTGACAAATGGTAACCCCGCCATCTTAATCTAATACACTGAGTGGTGTACAGTGTACTGGCTCTTTATTCTATTGAAGTCCTGAAGCAGCAGCACGATGGCTGAGATGCCTTTTGAGTTAGCAATCATCTTTTTTCAGTTAACACGACGAACAACAGACACTTCAATAATTCACGAGCTAACAATTTTCTAGTGTAAGATTATAAGTTCTTGACAATGAAATGCTTGTGTTTTAAGGTTCGATCACCAACAACAGTTTGGGATGGTAGATGCGAGAGGTCAGCCTCGGTCAACGATCGAGCCTCGTGCCCCTCATTCCCGGAGATCTCCTCGGTGAGCTCGAAAGTCAACTTCTAGTGTTTTTTTTTCACTCAAGAAAATCAAGAATTCTACTAGTGTAAGTTGAAAAGAGTGACTCATCCACCGTCACGTTGTAGCATATTTTTCTATTCAAGATAAACAAAAGTTTCTGCATGTGCCAGTCAACAAATCATGACGTGCGATTGGTAAGATTCAATTAAGCCCTAATTTTATTTATCAAGCTCTGTACTAGTTTTAAATTTTATGGCAAAAGTAAATAATCTACTTAGTTACTTTGACACTTGGCAGAAGACTCGACGAGAGCTTTTGCTCAGTTTTAGCTAGCTGCATTTGCAAGCTAAGCAATGCCAGTTAATGTAGCTGAAAACAACAATCTAACACACCTAATGCTAGCTACATTCTTAATGACCGAATCTTGACAATCGCCCTTTAGATTTCGTTGCAAATGACGTGGAGTCATCAGCCAACTCTGCTAGAAATGCAACTGCTGCAAGACATGTATTTATTGGTGACTTAAAAGAGAGTCCAATTATTAGTTGAAGATCCTAAACGAAGTTGCGTGATAAGAAGAGAATCAACTGCCTCAACTACTGCTCGGCTTGACCTCTATACCTAAATCGATAATGAATAGTCTGTTTTTATGTTCCATCCAATACTAGTAAGTGGGCCAATAAAACTAGTCAAAGGGTTCGGTTAAATTTGGTCTTCTTTCTTCCTGTTTCCTTTTTGAAATTTCTTCACTCATTATCAATCTATCAATATTCAAACCAACTAGGGCTCTAGCTCTTTAGACCTCCAAAGCTGGATGCACTGCAGTATTAGTGTTTTACATATTTTTTTGGATTAGGTCACTGCAGCCGGATGAAGCTGAGATGTGAACCCATGGAGCATCGATGCCCAATTCAGAAGGGTGCGTTCCCTTCGCTCCATGCCACGCGACTGGGGCTTCCCTCTCCGTGTCACCATTTATGACAGTTCCTGTGACGCTCACTGGTGCCATTCTGTGTTGCCTTTGTCTTATGCCTCCCTTCCAGTGCGTCCGGAGTACGATCTCAGTTCACTTGCGGCTAAAAATGCCTAATTCTTGGGTCGTAAACCAAGTCTTCTCCAGAGACACTCTGGTCTGGTCTTTATCTTGGCAAGGCGGCATAAGTCAGGGGTCACAAATAAATCCGACGATTCAAATTGATCCAAAAATAAATAAATAAATTCGGATTAAGACTCAGGTTAAAAATTTTTTAATCAGATTTGGATTAGATTCGAGGTCGGATCCGAATTTAGAATTTAGTAGATTTTTTAAAATTAAATTAAATTTTATTTTAAAAATTAATATTAATATGATAATAATTAAGTATTAAGATAAAAATAAAAAATTATAAAAAAATAGTAACAAATTATTTTAAATTATTATTATTATTTAGGTTTTTTTTACTATACCGATCGGATTCGGATTCAAGTTTATGAATTTTAAATTAATTCAAATTAAAATTTAAAAAAAATCAATCTAATGCAAATTCAATCCCACCCATCCGAATTAAGACATATAACATAAGCCTTGCATTGCTCAGCAGCAACAGCGCACTAAGCTTACAAATGTACTGCGTGTTTTGTGCTAAATAGAGAGAGAAAGAGAACAAGTCTAATCTTTGAGATGCAAAGCAAAGCCTCTCTCTCTCTCTCGTTCTCTTCCTGATCGTGGAGGCTGCTGCTCCAGGGAGAGTGAAGACGACGGTCTGGTGCTCCGCAGTGTGATGTGACCGACCCTTTCCTCCTTGGCTTCCGGACCTTCCGGTCATTATAATTCGAGAAGGGAGAGGGAGATCGAGCGAGATCTGCGACTGGATCCATGGTGGTTGCTGCAGCCGCCACCCGGAACCCTACGAAACCACGCAAGAGCAGCTCTCCTTCTCCAGGTCGCCAAGATCCCCAGAATCCTTGTCGCCTGCCCTTGATCCCCTCGGAGAAGGACAATGCTGGTGACGCGGTGAGACGGTCTCGTACCAAGGAGATCAGCTCCCGCAATCTCTCCTCTTTTAGTTCCTCCTCCGCCTCTTCGAATTCTACTTCGTATTCTGCCGCCAGTAACTTCTCTTCTCCGAGCTCGTCGTCGAGCTCTCGGCGTTTTCCGTCGCCCTTCGCGAACTCCCGGCCGTCGACGCCGCCGGCATTGCGCCAATCCAGCTCCCAGAAGCGATCCTGCTCCGCGGATCGGGCTCGACCTTCCACGCCTGCAGGCCGTGGCGTGCCAAGGGAGGCCGAACCTTCCGTGTCCGCCAACACTCTCTGCACGACGACACGGAGCCTTTCGGTCTCGTTCCAGGGTGAATCTTTCTTCTACCAGACCAGCCGCGCCAAGACCGTCTCCCCTAGCACCCCCACGCCAGAGCGGCGGCGACCTGTTGCCGCCGTTTCTGCTGCAGCGAAGACTGGTGATCATTTGGAGAACTCAAGGCCCTTTGATAGCCACCACCGATGGCCCGCCTCTCGAGCCCTGCCATCGAATTCGTTGATGAGGAGCTCGAGCTGTTCCTCCGAGAAAAAAGAACAGATCTTGGCCACCGTCAGGTTGCTCCACCAGACGATGTTGTTCGACGATAGTACAAGGAGGATATCGTTTGATGGGGGTGATCTCTCAGCTTCATCCGATACCGACAGTGTTTCCTCTGGGAGTAATTCTGGTACACCTGAGTTCAGTGCTCTTTCCAGGGCAAAGGTGACTTCCCGTGGGATCAGTGTACCAGCCAGGTATAGGCAAGAAATAAACAGCCGGTTGCGTCAATACCCAGAGCCTTGTTCCGCTTCGCCAAATTCAAAGTCTGCGGCACCGAAGTGGAGTGGGACAAAGAAATTGTCTGATAGCCCCTTGTCTTATCCAAGTTCAACTTCTTCACCGCTTCGGGGACCCATGAGACCACCTTCACCTAGTAAGCTCGTGGCATCAAGGGGCATGTCTAGCCCTCAACGGACACAGACTAATGTAGCAATGAGTACCTCACCAATTGCTCGTGCGGGCAATGCTCCTTCCATTATAAGCTTTGCTGCTGAAGTGCGCAGGGCAAAGAAAGGGGAGAACCGGATTGAGGAGGCTCACTTGTTGAGGTTGCTTGATAACCGACATTTACAATGGCGATGTGTTAATTCCAGGGCCAATGCTTCACTGATACTACAGAAATTAACTATAGAGGTAATAAATATTCTTAAGATTAGTTACCTGTATATCTTTGATAGTTTTTATTGGAGTTATTTGTGTTACCTAGCTTCTGGAACATGATAGATGTTATGCATTCGTTATTGTTTAAGATTTCTGAAAATAAATTTACTTGCTCTTCAAAACAAGTTCTCTATTATCTTTGGCCTCCATCCAGTCATATGATTTCCAGAATGAATGTAGTTTTGCCTTGAAATTTATTGACCAAAGGACCATATTTTATTAGTCATTTTCATTACTTGCAGCCTTAAATGATGACAAGAATCTTAGCATAATATCCCTAATTTTTCATGTGTCCTTTCTGTTAAACATGATTGTGAACTTGGTTGTGTACTGTTCTTTTGTAGTTGTGCTTTTGATCTCCTATTTTAGTTAGTCATTTCTAATTTGATTCCAAGGATTTATATATTCTATGAAGCCTTTGAATATAAATCCTTTGAAGAGCAGCAAAGCTCAGATTGACTATTTGAGGCAGACCAAATCAACCGATGTGAATATTGAGAATAGATGTGAGAACACTTGTAAGTACTTCGCATGATCACTCAGCTGTCTAAGCTGTGCATGTTGAGAGGGGTTGTATATTAATACTGTGTTGTATAAAGGAAAACTATCAATCACTTATATAGGAACCCAATCATAATATCCAATAACTAAATATATAATGCGCGACTAAAATAACTATAATAATTCTAATTTTAAAAATTTCTTCCACCTCCACTCAAGTTGGAGCATAGAGATTCTTATATCCATTTTTTTTTTTTTTGCATGAAATAGAAAATTCAGAAAGACCTGACAAAGGTGAAGTTAATAGTGCAATGGCTAAGAGACTTGACGAGAATGTATGCAAGATCATGAGATCATCCATCAGGATGAGGGGACATGATTTGTGGGACAATTAGTGGAGGAGATTTGTTGACTCTCTTCCTTGCAGTTGCCACCTACTTGACCTTCTCTTTGCTTCTTCTCGAGTAGACGTGACCACAATTAGAAGCTCTATAGGCAACTTAAGATTAATTGGTTTCTTTGCCTCAAGAAGGAAGTAGATGGTGAAACCGTCTTTATTAGAGCAATTAGAGAAGAAGAATGTTCCAGACAATCAAGAAGATAGGAGTTAGGATAAGAAGGGGCATCTGGAGTGGTGGATGATGGAGGAGGTCTCAATGTCAAGGAGATCAAAGCAGAAGTCTAGAGTTGGAGTGATGGTGGAGGATGCAGTTGGTGTGGAAGCAATAAAAAATGGTGTGACAAATGTGGTGGATTAGAAAAAGGTTGTGGGCATCACATGACACCTAGTGTAGGGTAAGGGGCGCTGAAGGGTGTGTGGATGGCGTTTATGCTAGGGACTTTGGGGTAACGCCATTGGGTGAGAAAAAACAAATGGTAGTCATGGACATGAAAGCAAATATTAGGATTTTTATAATGGAAGAAGAAGGGGAGGTTGCAGCATTGATCAAAGACATGGCTTCCCCATAAATATTGAAGCTAAATTGCTTTATCAATGCTGCTATATAAGCCCATCCAAACTGGAAATTGTGGCTAAATGTTATGAACTTTATTTCTGAAAACAATTTAAAATAAACTGCAAGAGGTCACAATTTAACAGCTTGGTGTTTTGCATTGACTGTGTAAATGTATATAGTTGAATAGTTGTCATAAATACACATGGCTTGAAACTTTAGCAGCCTGGAGATGCTAAAGATGGACTACTGTTTTTTGCATCATAAGAAAATGAGAGAATAATTAGAAGCTGAAAATTGCTGAGATTTAGGAAGATCCCAAGTGTGGTATGGACGTGTCAAAATAATCCTTTGAAGTTCCTTGCAAGAAAAGTTGTGATGCAAAAGTTACTGAAATTAACAACTGTGATCAGGGCAAAAAGAGATCTGGTCGTAGGAGCTAAGAGGTTATGATTGCATATAGCCTATTAATTTCAGGGTGTTTCTGTAATTCTAAACGATACTAAGGAGGCTATTTGGTCAAGTTAAATAGTTAGGAAGAATGGCACGTGATTATTCTATTTCAGGAGCTTATAGCTAGGGTACAATGGATAACAAAATTTAAAAATAATTTTAAAGGAAGATTCTTGTTCAGTTGTTGTCACCACCCAAGTCAAAAACCTTGTGGGTTCTATCTATAAAGAGAATATTCACTAATTAGCAGTGAGAAGTGAATTGTAACTCATCTAGTATGCGAAGCATGGCCCCAATACAGGATGAATAAGATTGATTGGAGCATTACAATTTACCCGACTTATATACAAATCACCTTCATTCAGCCACATTCAACACAAACTGGATACAAAAACCTACATGGATGATGTTTGTGTCCAGAGGCTAAGAAGCCGCCAAGTAGTTTTCTCAATACTAGTGCTTGTCCTTGTTGAACAAAATATTCACCTTGATGCACAATAAGTTCCATATTCACCAGCACAGCATAAATGATTTCTCTGATAGAATATTTGTCATGACCAAGCTCTAACTGCATGGGAAGTATAGAGTTCCCGACTCATTGTATGCAAAGCCTAGTCTCATAAGTGATGACACACTAATTATATTGCCCATGATACACCTACCCATAGTTTGCAAAATCGCGATCCAGATCGTAGGAGCGTACGATTCTACGATCTGGAAACCCAAAATCGATTCAGGATCATGCAGAATCGAGTTTTGCAGTAGGATTGCAGCAGGATCGGTAGGATCGGAACAGAATCAGTAGGAACAGAGCAGAATCGGAGCAGGATCGGTGGAAGCTTTGAGAGATCATAACTTTTGACTCGGATTGAACCACGGGGCCTATAATATATCAAATCAAAGCTCGTTCAAAGATCTTTAATAAATTTCAAAGTTTATCCTTAACCACCCTATTTCAAACCCAAAAAATATCATTTAAATCCTTTTCAAATGTCTAGAAGATTTTATATATTTTTTTATTATCTTTTTTTCATCTTATTAGGGTTTTAAATTATTTAAACATATGTTTAACTATTTTTGAGTTAGCTTTTTATCAATAATATTCTGTCATTTCTTTTCCCCAAAATAATGAGGTTTTGGATGTCTATTATCTAATATTGTGTGGCATCAACCAGTCTTTAGAAGATTATTTCCGACGTTCATATTTGAATTAAAGGATTCAATAGCTTCTATTATATATGTCAGGTGCTTTGTTGGCCTGTAAATTGAATTATCTTATAAACCAAGGAAATATTTGTGACATTGAATGTGTTATTATTATTGTATTAATAAAATTTTTATATTTTTTCATTTTGTGATATGAAAATATAAATATTATTACTATAAGAGAATGATAGTTGAATTACAAGTTAATTTAAATTTGTACATGTAGTAATGTAATTTGAGGTGTTGAGTGTAAATGATTGCATATATATACAAAATTAGTTATTTATTTATATATAAATGAGTTTTTTAGGTTTTTTTTCTAATTATTAATCATGTATGATAAGATTTTAAGGGTTTTTGGTAGGATCGTACGATTCTACGATCCGATCTTGACCCTAAATCGATTCTGCGTAGGATCGCGATTCTATAAACTATGCACCTACCTATGTAATTGGCATTTTCTTGAGGCACATGCCACGAGCATTGTGGCAAGGATCCCCTGCAAATGATGAAGGTTCAGAGGCCTAGGGTTCACTGAGTTGCTGCCCTCGTACTCATTTTCTGCATTTAGGTTCCAACATAACATAGAGCTTCGGTTTCATAATTGCCACGAGACTCACAACCCACACAAAAACTCTCATTATCTTAAAAAAGCAGTGCATTCAATATGTGCTCACTGCTCACATATTTGTATGCATTGTTTCACTACTGTAGTCCGCTCAGGGCGGTGCGGTGGTTGAGACATGCGTCACCATGAGATCTTGGGGTTGAAACTCGGCGCGTTCGAGCATGCCTTCCCCCATGCCTTGGCCACTTGCACTAATGGCTAATAGTCACCCGTGATTTACCTCCTCCGTGTTATCCTAAGGACTGGTTGGCGGGGGTGCTGGGGGCGAGCAAATCACCTTTTGCCACATTGTTTCACTACTGCACATATGAATATGCATTGTGTATTATTATTCAAGTCACTCTCTTAGACCAAGCTAGTTTAGTTGAAGACAATTTAATTTATATAGAGATAGACTAAATGTGAATAAGATGATTGATTTAATCTATGTTTATGTTTATTTATCACGTGTATAGTTAAACATAATTAATATAATGTGTAAAGGGACATTAATTAATATAATGTGTAAAGGGACAGTGTTTCATGTCTTAGGCAAAAGAAATTGGAAATGGATGAACATGACTTTCTATTAACAATTTACACTAATCTTCCAAATTGTTATGGAGTGTCAAATCTACATACATTGTGCTTTATTAGCTAATGGTCTCATTTGATCTTTACAGAAAAATATATACAATGCATGGACAACAACCTCAGAGTTGCGTGATTCTATTACTACTAAAAGGATCGAGCTACAACTTCTGACACAAAATTTAAAGCTGGCTTCCATCTTTAAAGAACAAGTACATCTATCTTAAACTTAGTTTATCTTTGTTTTTGAAATGTCTATTCAAGTCTGTCAGCATATGTCTAGTTATAATGTATTTGGATTCTGATCATGATTTTGTGATCATATTTGGTGCTTTCAATTAGTTTTAACATGGTCTATTATAATTTTTAGTATTTAAGAATCTGACTATTAGCTCGATGTATAGTTATTTGATAAGATATTATTGCTGTCCACTTATCAAACTACAGTTTAGATTCAAGGCTGCATTGTTATGATGGAAGCGAACAAGATCTATTCCCCTCTTAGTTTATAATTAGAAAATAAGTGAGGAATATTTTGGGACAAGATAATTAACTAATTGCAGTTAGATATATTTATTGAAAAGTTGCTAGATCTATCATTATCCAATCTAGTATTATGAAAAGATTTTCTCATATGTCGAAATAGTCACCAAGGTTAAGTTGCTTCAGGCTATTGTGAAACAATTCCAGCTTGGATGTTCACTGGAGTTTCTTGATTAGTATTGATTCAAGCCACAATTGCTTAATCTCTGACAATAGAACCATATTTATCTAATTTTTGCTAAACCTGCAAATCCAAATTTGTATTCATCCTGTCACATCCCAAGTGGGTCTCCACCGGTCAAATGACAATTTAGCTCACCACCTACTCAGTCAATCAACCATTCCAAATAGAACAAGATGTAAAGATTTCTAATTAACTATTTTTTAAAAGTTTTCACAATGAGAATCCATAAGAAAAATCGAACTTGCATAATTAACCAAAAATTACTTACATTACTCATGACAGATGAACTATGAACCATTAATTAAACACAAGTTCCTTACTCTACTAGCAATAAGTGGAAGTGATATGAATGATTGAAAATATAAAGAAAACGAACTCTAACTACATAGATAAGAAATAAATGACAATGGAATTTAATAATAGTAAAAATTCTACAAAATACACTGCGAATCATTTTTTGATTCTGCACCTAGTAACTGTTAGATCTTAACTCACCTGAACCCAAAATGACTTCCCCTTGTGATCCTGCAGTAGCAACGAAAAAAGTCATCAAGGAAAAACTGAGCAGATCAAGCACTATGATAAATGATAATAAGATAACCAACAATTATATAACATGAAATGAACTCAAAATAGGAAATCACTACCTGCAAGCAATAACCTTATGATACGTTTATACTGCTAATAACAATCATTGAGCAAGTTGGGACCCATCCAATGAGTGTACAACATGGTATGGATTTGTATATTTCCTCAGCTGTTTTCAACTCTTTAGGGAGCTTAAGAATTCTTAGAATCTTTTCCTTTTCTGTGAGACTTGCAGTTGTGTCATGTATTTCCTATATGTTTAGCTATTTATTCAGTTCTATGAACTCACGTCCAACTTTGTAAATGTAGTTGGCCTATCTGGAAGAATGGTCAGTCATTGACACAGAGCATTCAAGTTTATTGTTGGGAGCAATTGAAGCATTAAAGGCTAGCACTCTCCGCCTACCTATTGTTAGTGGTGCCAAGGTTTGTATTTATCTGATTTTACATAACAAACATAATGAGTTGAATAGATATGTTTACTTTGTCGAATATAATTGTCTTGCTTCACAGATGGACATCTTGGAACTTAAGGACAGTGTTGGTTCAGCAGTTGATATGATGCAAGCAATGGGATCCTCAATACGCTCCCTATTATCAAAGGTGATTATCTCTTCTACACTAGTTTTTGATGTTTGTGATTGTGTTTTGGAATGTTCTTCAGATTTTGTTCAGAAAACCAAAACCATTGAATGGAATATATGTGTAAGCAAATCCAAGGTTCAGTTAACTGCTATTAACAGTTATGATAAATGATAATTCTTGAGTTAAGCTGTCTATCTGCTGATTCACACGTATGATTAAGTCTTTCTTCCACATCACAATTTAGGATTTTCTACTAGGACTGATGTACCTGATGGAGTCTCAAAATCTTGAGCAGCATCCTTTTGCTCATAGTATCCATTTTGCACATCTCATTGACATCAAACTCAAACTTTTTGTTGCAAATTCACTATATACAAAATTTGTGTGGCTAGTTGGGACAAACATGGTGTAATTTGTCAGAAATGCCTCTTTACAGGTACAAGGAACTACTATCTTGTTATCTGACATTACTAAATTGGCGGCACAAGAAAGAGCACTACTTGATCAATCAAGAAATCTCTTGTCCACAGCGGCAGCTATGCATGCAAGTCTCACTTTTTCCCCCCTTTTCTCCCCCATCATTTCATGTTTAACTTCCCAACTTTTATATGAATTTGTGAAACAGGTAAAGCAATGCAGCCTGCAAGGGCATCTAGTACAGCTAAAAAGAAAAGCCAGCCAATTGTAAGCACATAGCAGGTTCCCTTAGCAAACTTGTGATCACTAACATCACAGTAAGCTCTTCCTTTTTCTAACCAGAATGATTGCCATGAAATAAAGAAGCTAAACCCTTAAAAAAAAAGTCTTTTGTGTGTCTGATTTGCATATTTTTCGTCATTTCCCACCGCCTTCTGTGTTTGCTCCAACAAGGGATTGATAGCCTTTCTGTCATGATCATGCTCTTCTTACCACAATCAAAGAAAAGTTTATGTACATATACAATGCATTGCTTGGTTAAAGCTAGCATTTTTTGTTAGTTTGTTTTTGTCTGGAAGTTTGGCACTTTGAACTACAATGGAGCAGTGGGTCATTTACTCATCTTGACATGCCATTGTTGGCTAGCTAAGTATATCATTTTCAACATCGTCACAATCTTTAACAAAAGGTTTGTGGTCTTTTGCCACGAGGGTGTAGGCGGTTCCTCTTATTGTCATTGATATCTGCTACTCATTGTTCTCGTGTGATCATGGTAGTGAAATTGGATGTCATTCTCCCTAACTCTGAAGAAAAGGAAACAATTTGTGTCGCAGACTCCTAGTTTGCTCTCTTTTATTGTCAATTCTTGTCTGTTGGGAAAAAGAAAAAAATATAGGCAATTTTCTTCTATTTGTTTCCTCTGTTTTCTCCTGTTAAATATTTTTATGCTTTCCGTGTTAATATGAAATTTGGAAAAGTAAACCTCATGTACTAGGTAACCATGTAAACTAAACGTTGACACCCTCAACCTTATCTCCATCTCTTTCAGTACCAGTAGAAAATTGATTGGCCTAGTACAATCGTCTTTGATTTCCCTGAGGCATGGTCTTGAGTCAGATTGATTGGCTCTGTTCGGAAAATAAATTGAAAATGATTTTTAATTGAAAACTAAACTAAATGTGCAAATGAAGTTGGCCTCTTGGCTCCTAGTTGATCGGTCGTTTTGATTTTTGAACCTGCCAAATTGAGCAAGTAAAGTTGTTGGACATTGCTGGGCAGGCTTCTCTCGTTTGCCATCTATAGACGTCTGGAAAACGATCACGTTGCCACATACAATGCTTTTAAACTCAGACAAACAGTTGAATCAGTAGGCCAGTGGCTTTGTTTTTTTAATTAAAATAAACTCTGTTGAATATAAGAAAGTATCTATATTCTGTTTATAATAATTCTGAAAGATCCAAATTGATTTGAAACAAAGTTTGCATTTTGAAATTGATAAAAAATACAATTGACTTGTTCATTAAATTATTTTTAAACATCTTAGTGACCAAATTAATAATTTTAAAAAGTTCATAGTGATTAAAATTAATAATTCTAAATTAGCACCCAAAAAAGAGGAATAACAAGCAAAATTTTATCACGTTTATTATGTTTTAGAAATTTTTTTTTGATAAAACATCATGTCAAAAGGGATCATTTTAAATTTGATCAGGTAGTTTATAAATCAACTCGCGTTCCCTGCATATCATTTTGTAAGGTGTACAAATCAGCTTGCGCCTAGATTTTAATCATTATAAATTTCTAAATATTTTAAATATAATATTTAAAATATTTAAAAAGATTTATTTTCATGAAAAGAATATTTCCAAACTATAAACTTATCTGTAATTAAAATGCTCTTTAAAAACAAAATATCTGGATAATTATGAGCTAAAATATCCTAATTAGAATATTAATAACTTTTATAAAGATTTCTAAATGATAAAGACCGCACTTTTTGTCAAATTTCTATTCTAATATTTAATCACAAAATACCCAAGAATATCTTTTTATCAAATTATCAATTTTCTATTCATAAAGAATAACCAAATTTTTTTTATTATTTTTAAATACTCATCGTTATATATTCATAAATCTGATGGATAAGATTATGCCGGATTTTGTCACTGCTCACTTGACTCACGTACAGGGGTCCACACGATCACGCTCACCGGCCGCCTCCGCGAGTAAAGCAAACACAATATGGCGGGTGACGTACGTCATCTCCAATCTTCACCGAGGACTCAGGCTACAATCGAAACGGCAGGCGCATTAAAAAATTAAAATTAAAATAAAAAAAAAAAAAGGAAAGGTCAAGTTGGAATGGAATCCGCGTCACCGAACGCCCACAATAAGAAACACGGATCTGGTCCCCGAATCAATCAAGGGCCGAGATATTACTATCAGTTATTCTTTTTATATATATATATATATATATATATATATATATGGCCACAATAAGAAACACGGATCTGGTCCCCGAATCAATCAAGGGCCGAGATATTACTATCAGTTATTCTTTTTATATATATATATATATATATATATATATATATATATATATATATATCCAATTAATCTCTAGATTTTTATTATTAGAGTATCTACATCAGTTACCTTATCTAATGATTTTACCCTAAATTTTAGATAGGATAATTAAAAATTCTCTGTATCAGTTACCCTATCCATTCCCTAAATTTAGATTTGATGAATAGTGATTATCTAAATTTAAGGAATGAAACCTCTACTCTAAAAATAAAATAATATTTCTTTTTAATCTCTCTCCTTCCACTCATTCAATAAATATAATAATAAAAAATAGAAGAAAGAGAATAAAATAATAAAAAAAAAATAAGGATCATGCAAATTTTATGATATTTGATGTAGTGTGTAGTGAAAAGTGATTATTTAAATTTAATAAAGTGAGATATTTATCTTAAATTTTAGATATAATAATAGAGAAATTGATGTGGATGCTCTTACGTTGTTGAGAAAGTTAGTCGGTTGTCTCTTAGCTTTGGCATGCGATGTATATTCCGAGCCACCCCACCCATCAGCTCTTGAAGGGCCGCAATTAGGATAATGTTATCAAAAGCGAGGGTGGGAATGGAATGAGCTTCCTTTTTTTCCGTTTAATTTACACCAACTTGTACTTGAATAATTATTCATCCATTTTAAAATTATCTTTTCATTTATTTTTAAAAGTGCTTTGCTATTGTATTAGATCCATGAAAACATGCTTAAATATTGTTACTTACATATCATCTTGCTTTTTGACAACGTAAGCGGTCAATAAAAATCAATAACGAACGAAGGGAAACAACTATTAAATAATTGATGGCCTGGATGACGTAGGCTTGACAGAGGGGCATTGGATGCCTAATAGTGGAGGCTTCAAACACCATCATTGATAATGATACATTACTAAAAAAGATTATTTTGACAGAGTTCAAACTTGAGAACTGGAAACTATAGCTAACTAACAGTAAGAGACCGGAGAGGGATCATAATTAAAAGTTTACAAAATCCATCTATATTTATCAAGGCTAACTTTCAGGTGGTGGATCCAAGGCATCGCATACAGGTCAGGTCAGGTCAGGACGGTGGCATCACATCAGAAGCCCAATCGAATAACGCTGCTTTTGCTTTGCCTGACGCTGCGCACCGCCTGCCGCCTGGACATTAATTACCCATGCACCACGGCCGCGCGCTACTTCTTTTCGATCCAAAACAATCAAATCTCCAAGTTGCGACGCCACTGGTTCCTCTCCTTTCCTATCTTCTTCTTCCTCTGCAGCATCTTCCTCCATCATCCCATGCCCATCGACGGATTTCTTCCTGATTCCCCAAGACCGTCGATTCGCCCCGTCTTCGTGATAAAAAGAGAGAGAAAAGGAAGGAAGAAGGTTCGGTGCGCAAGTAGCAGTAGCAGGGAGAGTGGAGAGAGGGCCCCGCCACCGAACGCGGCGGTGCGAGGCGCAAGTGAAGGCGGCGTGTTGGAATCAACTGCACCGCATGTATTGGCCATGGTAAAGCTAGCAAAGATTTATTTACAAACAAACAATCGCACCGCCTCAGCGCCCACCGCGCGGGAGACGGGGATGCCTTCCCTTCCGCTGCAGTCGCGGCTCCTCCGCTTCGCCAAAGGCCGTTCACTTTCTCTCTCCACTACCCGACGGACTTCACCTCTCCCTATCCTCTTTGTTGCCGTCAAAAGGAATAGTGAAAGACGCAAGAGGTTTGGATAAGTATGACACATCGGAAGGCACTGCATCTTTTAGAAGGGCAGCTTAAATCTGGCGAATTAAGCAGAAAGAAATCGTCCCGTTAACTTAACTTGAGTCTTCGATTAAAATCCAGCAACTACAAGTTTAGGTAGGTACAAGAAATAATTATTCCCATGAAGATAGGAAGCTAATTATGAGATATTATTATTTAGTGGATCAGGTTAAGGGCACTAATTATGTACCAAATGGCAGCATCCAGCCGGCTTGTTACCATAAAAAACCAGAATTAAAATATTAATTTGCGAGTCTCGCCGGCTTCGGGCAACAGCAAAACTTTCGCCGGGATCAAAGCGGGTAAGGACGCGAGGTCGGGCAGTCTATGGAACCGACCGTCGTCATACGAAGAGATTGAGAAGTTTCGGCTCGGCGGTGAGTCGGTCGCTTCCGGGGCTTTCGCCGCCGCTCGTCGTCACAGAACCCTCGGAGTTCATCGACGGTGTCCCTGGCCGCCAACTCCGCTTCTCGTCCCTCGCTCCCCCGAGCGGGGATGGAGGAACCAGACACAAGTCCAGATCGCACGACGGCGCTCCGTCTTCGTGGGATGGAGCTGGCGCTTTCCGTCGCTTGAGCGTTGAGAAGGAGGAGAACCCTATTTTCGGAGGGGGGCTGAGGCCGTCTGCCTCAGGCGATGCCTCGTCGCAGTGACCCTCAGTCGCGAATTGCGACAGAGGGCGCAGCGCGCCGCCGAGGAGGACGGTCTCCACGGCTGCCTGGCAGAGATGCCAGTTGCCGGTCCCCAGTAGGCCCACGGCGCCGTTCACCGGGTTGATGGTCCGCCCGCATGCCTCGAACAGCAAGGATTGGAACAGAGCTGTAACCAAACCCGAGAAGTAGGCTGGTTACTTGGGGAATAGAAAAAAAAAAAAAAAACGGATCCATGGACTCGAGGGCACAAACCTGGGCGTTGTGAAGGGGGGACGGAGGAGATGAATGACATGAGGCCGGCGCGACCGAAGAACTTGGCGACGAACACAGTGGCGTGCGCTTGAGCCTCGGCGGAGTCGATCCACTGGAGACAAGGCCGCAGCAGGCAGGAGTCGCTGCAGCCCTTGCGGAGAACTCTGCATCCGTTGCAGCTCATCTCCTTCGATCGCTCATCAACTACTACTCGATTCCAGGGCAGTCCTGTTCCCCTTCCTTCTGATTTCCAAATTGATTCAATTTTTTTTTTTATAAAAAAAATAATAATCTGCTGTTGGAAACTTGGGCAACAAGAAATGGTGGGAACGAAGTCGGAAGAGTGGGGCAAGTGGCGAAGAGGGCAGTGGGGGAGTTATATATTGCTCACCGGGGGTTGGGTAACTCGAGCCTAGAGTTAAGTTGATAAAGGCCGGAGAAGAGGGAATGAGGGATGGGTTGGGGGGTAGTGCGGTTACCGCTTTGGGTGGAGTAGTGGGGTTGAGTCTAGAACTCTAGATATTAAAGCGGTGGCGTTAGGTGTGTTCCAAAGTCCTGGGGTTTCGAGGGGCGGGCGGCTCCGTGTCTCCGCGGCTGGTCCCCCGTTTCCCACCGCCATCGGATCGCTTTCCTGATGGGCGTGGCGACTGATGCGCACCGCCTTTGTTCGATTTGAAATTGAGAAATTGGATGGTGGTCACTCGATTATTATTGTTATTCTTTTGTTCTATGTTCCTAACTTTATTGATTGATGGGTAAATGCGATCTTTTTCTGTGAGGAGGTGGCCGTGTCATAAGCCACTTCGACTTGTAGACTAGCCAATCATCACTACACTAGCTTTATTTGTGCTCCATTACTCTGGGATAGACGAAATATTAGTTTAAGGCTTTGGTTATCTAGTAAAAAAAAAATGATATGTTCAAGATAAAAATTTAAAGAAAAGTTAAGGATAGATATATAAAGTGATGTATTCATAAAATGTGAAATGGTGAACCATGACTTTATGTGTCTATCCTTTAGCTTTTCCTTGAGTTTTTTTCCTTGCGCATATCATTGCTCCCCGATAAAACTCCTCCTGAAGAATTAAGTAGAGGAGAGCGTCGTTTATTACGCCAAAATCTGAACAAATATGATATAAAATCATTCATGTCAATTCTTTAACATTTAGAATAAATTATTTAATTTATTAAATTTAGATAATCATTTTCCATACGTAATCCTATTTTAAATTGAATGTTTACTGATACGGTATGTAAAGGAGAGACTTAATAAGGATAGGAAATCAAAGATCAAGAAGACGTGATAGTTGAAGGTCAAGAATATGTGACAGTCAATGGTATCAGCAGTCAAGAAAAGACGGGAGTTAGATCACCTAGCGACATCAACTGCATAATTCCTGATCAGACTTAGTTAAGGCAAATCCTATATCTGATATATTAGACGAAGTTTAGAGTAGTCCCTGGCATGCCCCCAACTGATCAAATTTCCCCAGCTCAGGATTTATAGATGATTCTGGTACTTTTACTAAGATAACTCATGACCAATTATTCAGCGGTCAAATTGTGAAAGATGGGGGTCCCTTGCCACAGTCTTAGATAAATTCGGTCGGTTCACCATAGCTCATCCTCTTTATCAAGGTTCAATCCTGGTAGTACATCTAAATGGTTATCCCAAGTTGTCTATAGTTGAACTTGAGCGGGACGAAAAACACTTAACGACAACAATGTCAGAGAATTGTAACCTCCTGTCAGAAAATAACTACCCTACTGATCCTGTCTGGAAGCTGAGAAAACGAACCTGCCGGTATGACGTGTCTGGAAGGTTGACCGCATCCCCATGACCCGGTCGATGAGCTGTCCTCTACGTTGACCGGATCGTCAGAGGTCCTCCTCCGGTCAACTGTACCTGTATCCAGCGACCGGGTTCCCCCGGTCTCTGATACCTCGGTGCTCGAGGCGAATCCCACAAATGTATGAGTAACCACATAATAGTATAGCAGAATAATTAACTAAATGCAGAAAAGGTACGAGAACGTACCCTGGCCCAGGGGGGCGCCCTCGGATGGATGAGTGAGCTGGTCATGTCGCCAATCGAGTCGTAGCAGCCCGGAACGATACAGCGGCTCACAGGCCGGCACACGGCACGCAGGCCGGATAATACGAATGACTAACGAGCATAATAATGGTACGAACAATGAAATACACCGGCCCGATGGCCGGATCCACATCGGCGGGCTGCCAAGGGCGACTATGGCGGTGGTTTGGAGGTGGTATTCGCCATGATCGCCGGCACCCACCACGGGAAGTGTAGGCGGCAGTGGCGGAGGTGTCGGATGTTTCTGGCGACGCCGGCGACGGCTGTGGCAGTCGCCGGAGGCGGCCGTGGCGACTGGAGACGCCGGCTGCTGGTGGAGGAGGCGACACTGGAGGGGGAGGCGGCGCTGGAGACGCCGGCGACGACTGTAGCAATCGCCGGAGGCGGCTGGAGACGCCGGAGGCGGCTGGAGACGCCGGCTGCTGGCCGTAATCGCCGGCACCCATCCGGGAAGTGCAGGCAGCAATGGCGGAGGGGAGGCGGCGCTGGAGACGCCGGCGACGACTGTAGCAATCGCCGGAGGCGGCTGGAGACGCCGGCTGCTGCTGGAGGAGGCGACACCGGAGGGGGAGGCGGCGCTGGAGACGCCGGCGACGACTGTAGCAATCGCCGGAGGCGGCTGGAGACGCCGGCTGCTGCTGGAGGAGGCGACACCGGAGGGGGAGGCGGCGCTGGACGCCATACACAACGGCGGTGCTCGGATCTCCCCCTGGCAACGGTGAAAACGCCCTCTCCTAGGCGGCGTCGATGGTGTGAGACCGGAGAAAGGGGGTAGAGGAGAGGAGGATAACTCCGGCGGCTTCATCGGCCGCCGACGAAGGGCGTGAGAGGGGCAAACCCCTGCTTCCCCTTTGCTGGCGGCGGGCTCCCTTTCCTCTCACGAACAGAACCCTCTTCCGTTTCTCCCTGGCGGCGCCAGCCACCCCTCAAAAAACGCGAGAGCCCCCTTTTCGTGCTTGCCTTAATCCCCTAAAGAAACTTGAACATCCAATTACCCAAATGCACTTTGACCTCCCCTTAATTCCTCCCATGCCACATTCATATCCGGAACACAAGCCTCCCCTTCAAGTCTAGTCGAAGGAGGCGTGAGTCCGACTGACTGGACAAGTCTATCGCCAAGGGCTGAACCGCTCACGATATCAAAATCAAATCGCTGAACCCAAAGTATGCTGTCTCCAGCGACCGGTCACTATAATAATGGTGTCGCATGAGATAGTACTCGTGCCGAGCGGATCAAATCTGTAACCGGACCAATGCCTAGTACGCAGCCACGAAGATACCGACCGGACGATCGAAGTGATGCCGATCGGGTGGATAGACGCTGAGCGGAAGATGCTGAGCGAACGACAACACGCTGAGTGCTCGATATGTAAACTGACAGCCGACCGAGCGGCACGTGGGACGCTGAGTAGACCGGCACGAGTCCGGGCGTGCAACCTAGATCAAGCGGTGTGGCCGAACGGATGATCGGAAAGATGTCGATCGAGTGAGTAGACGGCGAGCGGACAACACCGAACGAGCGACAGAGAAGATGACGATCAGTCGATCATGAAATGCTGACCTGACGTGCTGAATGAGCAGCATCGAGAATGGTCAACGAGCGAACATAAAATGCTGGTCCGGCAGTCGAGTAGCGAGGAGTTGGCAATGCTGAACGAGCGATCGGAATGATGCCGATCGGATGGATAGATGTCGGACGAATGCTGTCGTGCGAACGATCGTAATGCTGCCGATCGGATGTATAGATGCGACCGCGTGCGACCGTGGTGACGTCGATCGGTCAGATAGATGCCGATCGGATGTATAGATGCGACCGCGTGCGACCGTGGTGACGTCGATCGGTCAGATAGATGCCGATCGGATGTATAGATGCGACCGCGTGCGACCGTGGTGACGTCGATCGGTCAGATAGATGCCGGGCGGACGATGCCGCGCGTGCGACCGTGGTGACGTCGATCGGTCAGATAGATGCCGGACCGCGAGGACTGCTCGACCCCGAACGGGGGAGATAGATGTATGATATACTGGTCCGACCATGATTACTCGACCTCGATCGGGGGAGATAATAATATCTGATATGCTGGCGAAGACTGCTGACGCCGATCGGGGGAGATAGATGCTCACGAAAGCTACTCGACCCCGAACGGGGGATAGAATCTGATAAGCTGATCCACGACCGTGACGACTGCTCGACCCCGAACGGGGAGATAGATGTCGTGAAGATCTTCGGCCCCAACGGGGAGATATAAACCTCCCGGCCGAACGGCTCGGGGGCCTTCGGCTTCGAGCGCTTGGCTCGGATAATAACCTTTCGGCCGAACGGCTCGGGGGCCTTCGGTCCTCGAGCCTGTGGCTCGGATATAAACCTCCCGGCCGATCAGCTCGGGGGCCTTCGGTGATAACTCGACCCCGAACAGGGGAGATAGAATATATGATATGCTGGTCCGTGCAGAGGTCTTCAGCCCGGGAGGTTTATAGTCGCCGGCCCGACTGCGTCCCGACTCTTGGTCGGTCGCCCGGGAGGCTTATAGTCGCCGGCCCGACTCTCGATTTTTAACGACGGTGCTCGTCGGTCTCCAAGTGAGACTACACACCCGGCCGAACGGCTCGGGCCTTCGTCGTCGAGCGCTTGGCTCGGAAAACCATATACCCGGCCGACCGGCTCGGGCCTTCACATCGAGCGCTTGGCTCGTATATAATCCTCCTCGAGGTAGTCTCGGCTAAAATGTACCTGGCCGAGCGGCTCAGGCCTTCGCTCCCTGAGGAAGTACTCAGCTATAATGTACCTGGCCGAGCGGCTCAGGCCTTCGCTCCCTGAGGAAGTACTCAGCTATAATGTACCTGGCCGAGCGGCTCAGGCCTTCGCTCCCTGAGGTAGTACTCAGCTAAAATGTACCTGGCCGAGCGGCTCAGGCCTTCGCTCCCTGAGGTAGTACTCAGCTATAATGTACCTGGCCGAGCGGCTCAGGCCTTCGCTCCCTGAGGTAGTACTCAGCTAAAATGTACCTGGCCGAGCGGCTCAGGCCTTCGCTCCCTGAGGTAGTACTCAGCTATAATGTACCTGGCCGAGCGGCTCAGGCCTTCGCTCCCTAGCGACCAGCGGAGATCTGCATTAGCTCCCTACTCCCGAACACCCGTGGAGTTAGGAGAACATAAGACACTCTTCAGAATACAAGGCAATAACCTCCCTCTATCATCTTGAACAGCGCAGGGTTTTGGTTTCCCATCCTGCCATAATAGTATGCAGCCCGGCTGAACAGCTCGGGGTCTTCGTGTTCGAGCCTGTGGCTCGGATATAAACCTCCCGGCCGAACGGCACGGGGGCCTTCGTCTTCGAGCCTGTGGCTCGGATATAAACCTCCCGGCCGATCGGCTCGGGGGCCTTCGTCTTCGAGCCTGTGGCTCGGATATAAACCTCCCGGCCGAACGGCTCGGGGGCCTTCGTCTTCGAGCCTGTGGCTCGGATATAAACCTCCCGGCCGAACGGCTCGGGGGCCTTCGTCATCGAGCCTATGGCTCGGATATAAACCTCCCGGCCGAACGGCTCGGGGGCCTTCGTCTTCGAGCCTGTGGCTCGGATATAAACTTCCCGGCCGAACGGCTCGGGGGCCTTCGTCTTCGCTTCGTCTTCGAGCCTGTGGCTCGGATATAAACTGTTGGAGCAATCCCAATGGTCCGCGGGACCATGTGTTTTGGTGTTTGGGCAAAGGGTTTAAGTTAGGTTCACCCTTGTATTTGATATGTGTATTTGAGTTGTGCAGGTTTGCAGGATACACATATGACTCAGGTTGATGGCTTCGGGTCCGGTGAAGGATGGAGCATCCGAGGGACCGTGGACAAGGCAGCGAGGACAAGGGCCGAGGGAAGCGACTTCGAGGCATACGCGAAGGATGGCATTGGGTACGAGCCGCGGGCTTGAATGCATCCGAGGGACGAGAGCCAAAGGAAGTAGGCTTGAAGGCAAAAGGTCAAAGCTGCAAAGGAAGAATCAAGTGAGTCATAAGGGTGAGGGTACGAGTGCACGAGAGATTGTACTCGGAGTAAAATCCTAGATTTTAGGGTTTTACTGTAGCAGTACTGTAGCGTTACTGTAGCGCTACTGTAGCAGTACTGTAGCAGTCGACTGCATGTTTTAGCAGTCGACTGGTGCAGTCGACTGGGGCAGTCGACTGGCAGCGAACAGAATGTGTGGAATCGAGCCGTTGGGATGTAACGGTCGAATTTCCACAGAGGGCAGTCGACTGCATGTTTTAGCAGTCGACTGGTAGGCGGGGTTTTCAACCCGCGGCCTATATAACCAAAGCTTGGGAGCTTGGTTTGAGTTGACGAAATTAGTGGTGGGTAACCTCTAATTAGTAGTCAACTAGTGCCCTAGCAATCCAAGTGTTCTTGATCGAGTTGTGGCGAGGTTTCTCCACCGACAAGGAGGATTGTGCTAGCCGGAGTTTGCCGGGGAGTAATCCACCGAAGGATCGGGATCGTCCACCTTACGGACAGCCGTGGAGTAGGAGCCCTAATCTCCGAACCACGTTAAACGAACGTGTCATTGGTTTGCTTGTTCTTTCCTTGTCTTTAGATTAGCTTTAGTATTCGTATTTGTATTCTTTGTATTCCGCTGTGCTAACAAATACGTAGGAAGCGATTATTTGGGGGTGCCGTCTATCCAACCCCCCTTCAAGCCGGCCGTCCGATCCCCAACAAGTGGTATCAGAGCGAGGACGCTCTCCGTTGGACTAACCGCCAAGGAAGCACAAGATGGCCGGGTTTATTGTCCCTCCAAAATTTGAAGGAGGAAGCCTTGGGGACATCACGTATTGGATGATGAGGATGGAGGTTTTCTTCAACACGGATTGGGACACCATGATGGTGGTCAAAGAACCGTTTGAAGTCCCGAAAGACAAGAAAGGAAAAAGACTCCAACCACAACGTTGGACGGAAGAGCAAACCACACGATCGGAGGCAAATTCAAAGGTAATATCAATCTTGATTGAAATTTTGCCTTCTAACATGATAAGTGGTGTAGGTGAATATAAGAACGCCCATGATTTGTGGAGCAAATTGAAGATGGTTCTACGGGAAGAACCTAAACCTACACAAGAAGAAGAGGAACCCAAGGAGATGGGTTTAATTGCTCAAGTTGAGGAGGAGCAAACGGAAGTTGAGTCACACTCAACATCCGAGGAGGAGAAGGAAGATGAGGCATCATCAACATCCTCAAGGGTTGAAGAAGAGTCCAAGATGAATGAAGAAGAAATTTTGGAAGAAGTCAACCTAGTGAGCACCTCCACCGAAGCAAATTCAAAATTCACATTGTGTGCTTCGGGTGCAATGAGAAGGGACACTACAAGAGTAGGTGTCCATTGGGTAAGAAGAAGGTAACTCCTAAACCCAATCAAGTTATTTTAGACACTAACAAGGGTTGTAGGAATGAAGAAGCCCAAAGAAGGAAAATGCGCATTATATGCTTCACGTGTGGAGAGAAGGGCCACTACCACACAAAATGCCCCAAGAAGGGAGAGATCAAGAAGCTAGCGCATTTAAAGAAGTGGGAGAAGAAGAAGAGGAGCTCAAGTCAAGGGGGAGCTTCAAGGGTAAGGGAGGTATACCCTAATTTGAAGTGTAATTCAAATTCAAATTCTTATGTTCCCATGCATGCTAGGAGAAATAATGATTATCATTATGTAGCAATGAAAAATTTTGGATTTAGATATCATGATAGGAATAGGGTTAATGTAGATCAAAACCCTAGGAGGCCAATTCATGAAAAACCTAGGAATGGTAGACCTAGGCAAGTTAAATTCTCATTACCTAAGGAGAAGAAGGTAATAGAGAACCAAGGCATTAATCCCAAGAAGGGGAGACATATGCCTAGAAAGGGTAGGTCTAGGAATGTCCAAGGTGGACATGTTGACTCTAGGTTTAGGAACCTAGAAAGGGAGAACCAAGCTTTGAAGGCAAAGCTTGATGGTTTGGAACAATTCCTTAAGAGATTCACTATTGGATCTAAGGGATTAAACATGGTGTTGGGTAGTCAAAAACCCAACAATGATAGATCGGGTTTGGGATACCAATCTAGTCCCTCCAAGGTCAAAAGGAGACCATGTGCTAGGGTGGCACATGATAAGTGCAAGGGAGTGTCGTCCAAGGCCAATGAAAAGAAATATGCTAGGGTTGCATATGATTATGGCAAGGATGATGTGTCTAAGGTCAAGAAGATAAGGAGATCTTCTAAGGGACATCATTGTGGTTTGGTCACAATAGATGAGTCACCTAGGGAGGTGACTAAGGTAAAGAGCTCTAGGGGGAGCTCCAAGAGTCAATTTGGGACCCATGGCCAATGGATCTCAGGTGGGTTCTACTTGGGGGTCTAGAGGAGCCATGGAGTGTGCCAAGTGGTTTAGAGACGGACTTGAGTCTCAAACCTAGGGAATTGGCACACATGGTTTATGTTTCATGCAAGAAATATGACAATTGGGGTCATATTGCATGATAATTGGTTTTGGAAGTATAGATGCCATATAAACCAATGCTAGGGATGCATTGTGGGTTGGTATGGGCAAATGCATCAAGAGGAAGCCAAAACTAGGACTTTAGGTCAAGGTTCAATTGAACTTTTTAGCTAGTTTTGTGTTTTGTGTCAATCTTGGGATTGGTGATAGATATATTTTTATATATATTTTTCCCAAGTAGATATTGATATAATAGACCTCTCCACAAAATTTGGGGATTTTTGGAGGTCTGTGGAATTTCTGGCGCATTTCTGAAGTTGGCCAGAAAAGGCTGTTTTTTTTTCATGAATAGTGTACCAGTCGACTGGTACAGTTACCAGTCGACTGGTAACACTGTTCACGAGCACAGAATGTCTCTGTAAGCTCGTTTTCATGGGGGCAGTCGACTGGTACTTCTTGCAGTCGACTGATACCAGTCTGAAAGTGTTTTCAGCACTAGATTTTGACCGGGTCAGCTCATATAGATGTATGGGATCCATGGGTGATACATACATGAGTTTAGGGTCATTTGGATGACAAGTTTTCAATAATTGGGATATTGTTGGAGAACTTTTTGGATGTTAGGCAAAGGGGGAGAAGTAAGGTTTAGTTAGGAAAACCTGAAAGTACCTTTGTGTAGGGGGAGCCTTGGGATAGGTTCTTAAAAAGCCCGTTGTAAAAATCCTAGCTCAATGGAGAGCTTAGGTAAAGGGGGAGCCTTGGGATAGGTCCTTCAAAAGCCTTATGTGGAAAATCCTAGCTCAATGGGAGCTTAGGTGTAGGGGGAGCCTTGGGATAGGTTCTTAAAAAGCCCTGTGCATTGTTTCGGCGGTTGCCAAGTGTGTAGCTTTGGCAACGTAAGTCCATTTGGCGTTGTAAGTCCAAGTGTGTAGCCTTGGCATCGTAAGTCCATTTGGCGTTGTAAGTCCAAGTGTGTAGCCTTGGCATCGTAAGTCCATTCGGCGTTGTAAGTCCAAGTGTGTAGCCTTGGCATCGTAAGACCATTCGGCAGTGTAAGTCCAAGAGTGTAGCCTTGGCATCGTAAGTCCATTCGGCGGTGTAAGTCCAAGTGTGTAGCCTTGGCAACGTAAGTCCATTTGTTTTAGCATGTTTACTTGCTATTTGTTTTCCCTAACTTAAACGTATTGCCAAACACCAAAAAGGGGGAGATTGTTGGAGCAATCCCAATGGTCCGCGGGACCATGTGTTTTGGTGTTTGGGCAAAGGGTTTAAGTTAGGTTCACCCTTGTATTTGATATGTGTATTTGAGTTGTGCAGGTTTGCAGGATACACATATGACTCAGTTGATGGCTTCGGGTCCGGTGAAGGATGGAGCATCAGGGACCGTGGACAAGGCTGAGGACAAGGGCCGAGGCGAGGACAAGGGCCGAGGGATGGAAGACGAGCCGCGGGCTTGAATGCATCCGAGGGACGAGAGCCAAAGGAAGTAGGCTTGAAGGCAAAAGGTCAAAGCTGCAAAGGAAGAATCAAGTGAGTCATAAGGGTGAGGGTACGAGTGCACGAGAGATTGTACTCGGAGTAAAATCCTAGATTTTAGGGTTTTACTGTAGCAGTACTGTAGCGTTACTGTAGCGCTACTGTAGCAGTACTGTAGCAGTCGACTGCATGTTTTGGCAGTCGACTGGTGCAGTCGACTGGGGCAGTCGACTGGCAGCGAACAGAATGTGTGAAATCGAGCCGTTGGGATGTAACGGTCGAATTTCCACAGAGGGCAGTCGACTGCATGTTTTAGCAGTCGACTGGTAGGCGGGGTTTTCCAACCCGTGGCCTATAAAACCAAAGCTTGGGAGCTTGGTTTGAGTTGACGAAATTAGTGGTGGGTAACCTCTAATTAGTAGTCAACTAGTGCCCTAGCAATCCAAGTGTTCTTGATCGAGTTGTGGCGAGGTTTCTCCACCGACAAGGAGGATTGTGCTAGCCGGAGTTTGCCGGGGAGTAATCCACCGAAGGATCGGGATCGTCCACCTTACGGACAGCCGTGGAGTAGGAGCCCTAATCTCCGAACCACGTTAAACGAACGTGTCATTGGTTTGCTTGTTCTTTCCTTGTCTTTAGATTAGCTTTAGTATTCGTATTTGTATTCTTTGTATTCCGCTGTGCTAACGAATACGTAGGAAGCAACGATTTGGGGGCGCCGTCTATCCAACCCCCCTTCAAGCCGGCCGTCCGATCCCCAACATAAACCTCCCGGCCGAACGGCTCGGGGGCCTTCGGCTTCGAGCCCGTGGCTCGGATATAAACCTCCCGGTCGATCGGCACGGGGGCCTTGACTCGAAGAACTAATACAGATCATATAACTAACTGAGAACAGATAACGGAAAAACTGACCTAGGTCATGAGAATAGCATAACTCTCCGGCGTCGTCCATCTTCACGTTCCAGATCAGGCGCGTTCCCACAGACGGCGCCAATTTGATCCTGTCTGGAAGCTGAGAAAATGAACCTGCCGGTATGACGTGTCTGGAAGGTTGACCGCATCCCCATGACCCGGTCGATGAGCTGTCCTCTACGTTGACCGGATCGTCAGAGGTCCTCCTCCGGTCAACTGTACCTGTATCCAGCGACCGGGTTCCCCCGGTCTCTGATACCTCGGTGCTCGAGGCGAATCCCACAAATGTATGAGTAACCACATAATAGTATAGCAGAATAATTAACTAAATGCAGAAAAGGTACGAGAACGTACCCTGGCCCAGGGGGCGCCCTCGGATGGATGAGTGAGCTGGTCATGTCGCCAATCGAGTCGTAGCAGCCCGGAACGATACAGCGGCTCACAGGCCGGCACACGGCACGCAGGCCGGATAATACGAATGACTAACGAGCATAATAATGGTACGAACAATGAAATACACCGGCTCGATGGCCGGATCCACATCGGCGGGCTGCCAAGGGCGACTATGGCGGTGGTTTGGAGGTGGTATTCGCCGTGATCGCCGGCACCCACCACGGGAAGTGTAGGCGGCAGTGGCGGAGGTGTCGGATGTTTCTGGCGACGCCGACGACGCCTGTGGCAGTCGCCGGAGGCGGCCGTGGCGACTGGAGACGCCGGTTGCTGGTGGAGGAGGCGACACTGGAGGGGGAGGCGGCGCTGGAGACGCCGGCGACGACTGTAGCAATCGCCGGAGGCGGCTGGAGACGCCGGCTGCTGCTGGAGGAGGCGACACCGGAGGGGGAGGCGGCGCTGGAGACGCCGGCTGCTGCTGGAGGAGGCGACACCGGAGGGGGAGGCGGCGCTGGACGCCATACGCAACGGCGGTGCTCGGATCTCCCCCTGGCAACGGTGAAAACGCCCTCTCCTAGGCGGCGTCGATGGTGTGAGACCGGAGAAAGGGGGTAGAGGAGAGGAGGATAACTCCGGCGGCTTCATCGGCCGTCGACGAAGGGCGTGAGAGGGGCAAACCCCTGCTTCCCCTTTGCTGGCGGCGGGCTCCCTTTCCTCTCACGAACAGAACCCTCTTCCGTTTCTCCCTGGCGGCGCCAGCCACCCCTCAAAAAACGCGAGAGCCCCCTTTTCGTGCTTGCCTTAATCCCCTAAAGAAACCTGAACATCCAATTACCCAAATGCCCTTTGACCTCCCCTTAATTCCTCCCATGCCACATTCATATCCGGAACACCTACATTAAGGAATATTCCAGCGGTTTGCCACTCTCTGAAAGTGGAATATTCCTTCTATCAACAGAAGGTCGTTGTACATCCTCTCTCACCTAACAGACCCTGACACCTGACATTCTCTGACAGTGATCAGCCTCTAAAGGTATGCAGCGTCATATAAAAAGGGAGGTCCTCTTCCTTGACTAGGTATGCACATATTCGCACTTGTCTTCAACAGTTATTTTTCCTTCTATCGTACACTACTTTTTTTTGAGAAAAAGAACCTGACTTAAGCGTCAGAGGGTCTGTACCACGGACCTTTTCCCTGGTTTCTGATCTCTAATACTCCGTGTGTTTGTCTAAGTGTGTGCAGAGTTTAAGTACCACCACTTCCCATATTACAGACCCTTGGGTTTCACGTGGGGGTTTACTTTTCTGACACGTATACATAAGGTGCGATAAAGTGGCCTCTCTGTCAATATCAACATCATCTCTATCAGTTTTCGTCTGACTCAAATTCCAGATAAGATCATTTGCGATGAATTTTGAGCTTTGAACCAATCATAAAATCTTTATATGATTCTTCGTGGAATTTGCATTCTGAATTCCTATTTGCATTCAATACGAAGATAATTGGTGTGTGGAACTAATAGGCGTAAAGAATTAAGGGGAGAATGAACAAAAGCTGGGGAATATCTCAGCATGAGTTACTGGAGTTCTATACTAGAACATGTATATATAGTTGCCTAGACGACATCGCTACGCCAATCACACTTGTCAGGCAAAATTATTCACACTTGTCCTTTGTTAACTTTTTAGCCATTTAGTTCGTGGAATCACGTCACTTGAACTTTTTTTTTTTAGTTACTTTTGGATCAATTAGTTCTTGTAAGAAAGAGTTACTTTTGGATCTCTGCAAGAGGTGTGGCATCAATAACTGTTTTAGCTGCACTCGGACAACGATTTATTATTCTCTTCAGCAAGTAGGCACTTGAGAAGAGTTATCCGTGATTGGGATTCCAGCTACGTGGTGCAATCAGATGTATGTGTCGTAGTTCAGCGTTGATAACTCGATTTTTTATATTCTATGTTTAAATTTTGAGCTTGATATTGGTGGTCAAAGATTTCTACCAGCTTTAATTGCCATTGCAAATTGTGTTTCCTATCCATCTCTTGATCCAGGCAAAGAAATCCTGTCACTGAAAAGGGAACCAAATAGAGCTCATAACTTCTTTCATTAGTAAATTCCATACATGTTTAGTGCATTAACTAACTATTTCAATTTAGCTACTGGCACACGATTTTAACTGCATGCAAAACTGGATCTTCGCTAGATCAAGACAATATCATGATTACTTGTTGCAAGCTACTAAGCTACGTATCTTATAGTCCTTGAAGGGGTCAACTTAGGCTCCTCCCGGTTGGAGTTTGGACTTCCAGATGTATCGGACAGGCTACTATTCTCACTACTCTGTCCTTTGCCTGACAATAGGTTCCCGAGCATCTTCTTTGGCATCACTACGCCTTTCACCCTACCATTGGTGTTCTTGACACATATGTCTCCGATTCTGTTGTTGCTGCTGCCCCATTCATGTCCATTGACCTTCCCTCCGACATCGAGCTTCATTGCTTTCAGGTTATCAACGACTAAACCGCCAACGCATTCATCCTCTGTGTTGGTTGTGATGGCTGACCTTGAGCTTCCATATGACGCACCACTTTCGGCTTGGCTGGTGGTAGCAGCCAATGCCCTCATCTGCTCAAAGTACAAGACCTGCACAACCAATCGCAATGGCAGTCGCTCATTCTGCACAGCATGTGAAGAGGAATTCGCTGAAAGCTTCCTGCAGTCTATCAGTGCACATAGCCTTTTCTTCTCATTCTTGCTAAGGTCTGGATATCCCTGTTTATGACATTAAGAACATCAATTTGATGTATGATGTATCAAACATGGAGCCTTCTACAGAATCCTTATCATTCTTATAGTTTATTTATGAGAACTTTGTGTTATCATTCATAGAGTTAATGTCAAAATTACCTTGAGGTAAGTGTCAATTGCAAAATAAAGCTCATCGTGTGAGGGTCTTGAATCAGTCGGTACTATTTCAACAAGATCAATAAACTTGGAAAGTGGTAGGTTGTGATCTTTGACAACCTCAGCAAGATATCCATCAACTAGCTTGGCTACCGTGATCTTTGCGCCGGCTAGATTCGATTGAGCAGCATCATTGTCCTGCATTGTGAATTCTTTCACTATATTGAGAACCACGTCGATGTCATATACGGTGTCCTCTCCCGAGGAAGTAGGAATCAGTAAATCAGACACTGTAGCATCTTCTAACTGTCTGCCAATTCGCTTCACAAGTTCCTTCATGCCAGTCTCACTGCAATTTAGTAATCTGCAAGCTCTCAGTAACTTCAGTAGGAAACTGCAGGAGACACAGCCCTTATCTGGGGGCAACAATGAAATGATAGTCTCCAGAAGTGATTTATTCTTTGCGGCATCACCTCCATTACCATTTTTTGCAGATCCTTTTCCCAAACTCGAGAGCTTTTTGTATGTATATGATTTCAATGCTTGTCCAATCACTTCAGGACTAGCTTTCGCCTTAGTTTTAATGGCCACTATAACCTTTTTAAAGAAGTCAATCTTAAGCTCGCACAAGTCCTCAACCCACCAGTCCTTGGGCACTGAATGTTCTTTTTTAACTCCATTCAAATGTGGGTCGAGGCCGTTTTCAAATGGAAGCTTTCCCCTATTGTATGACCATTCTACTTCGGAAGGATCAATTGAGGCCTTGGATGCTATAGATTCTATGCAATTGCTAATCAATTTCAAGTCCTCTGACCATGGAAGAAGAAACCTTGTAGTCTGAAGAACCATGATGGAGTCTTTCCAGCTTCGTAAGATACTTGTTCTTAGGAACACACTAATCTTGTAAATAAGGTTCCCTTTTTCGGCTGTTTCATGCATTTCTAGGTACTCAGCAGCACATAGCGCGACAGCCACATTGTGAGCATTGAGTGTCACTGTGATACCATAGCAAAACTTTGCACAAATTTCAAAAGCTGCAGCACCTCCGGGGATATCAGAAATGGAAACCTCATCACTTTTTTCATCATTTGCCGTAGTGATCAGTCTCTGCATGAGTTGGCTCTTGGACAGCAGTGGAAACTAGGGCAAAAAAACAAAGGAATTGCATAAGCAGTATAGTGCAGAAAAGTGGCATAGGCCTAAGGATGAGTACCAAGGGTTTATTGTCAACCAATCCTTAGTTCTTCTACCAAAGTTCATTTTCAAACTAAAATCACAGTTCTTTATAATTGTCGAATATATCAAGATTAGGAGCTTCATTTTTTTATCATTATCATTTTACACAAAAGCAAAAATCTAGTTGAGATGAATGACAAGCAACTAGATTATCCCAAGATACATCTACATTTGGAACTACCATAAAATTGCTCTGACTTATAATAAATTAAGTGAAATTTAATAGTTAGTTTCTGTTGACTTGCACCCCAAAAAGTGAGCCATAAAAGAATTCTATACAATTCCTTACCTTGTGTAAATGAAACTTGATATTTCCAACATGAATAATAATGTCAGCTGGTAAGTCAGTTGCCACAGACCTGCAAAGATAAGAATACGATTTCAATGTAAGAACAGATTGACATAAGGTGTTGAAAGAAGAAACATGAGAAATTCAATTGAGAATCTGGGTGTTAGAAAAAAAAAGCCAAATGACAGATTGAACAGCGCAAAATGTACAATTCTAAGATACTTCAGCAAAGATTTATATATCAAAAACTATGATTTTTTGAAGAAACAGGTGACATCTAGAGCTACATTTGCAGTGGATATATCTCATTGACAAGCAAATCCATTAGGTCTCAGAACAATCATTCATGACTAAACCACCCTTAATGGCTGCGAGGAATGCAAGAGGAAAAATATAGTGAAAGCAAAAAGTCATGCAGTAAAGTAGTTAGTCACCTGACATCCTTTCCTTCACTCTGGAAAAAATCAGGCTTGGATCCAAGCTTCATAAACTTCATTGTTGAGATAGAAGGATTGCACCTTCTATTCTTGGTTCCACAATGAAGGTGTGATCTTTTTCGGCAATTTAGCGTCCCAGCTCCTCAAAGACAGCGTTCCCACAACCTGGAGCAACTTGGTCGAGCAGAGACAGAAACTTACTCTCTAAGCTGGCTTATAGTAACGGAGAGGGGAGACATCAAGCACAAATCTGCTCTAGACTTTATTCACAAGGTCATTGAGATCTGGCGATCGACAACAAATTCCTCAAAGCACCTGAAACAGAAAAAAATAGACCTCTGTGTTAGTAGAATGGAGCCGCAGACAGTGAGCATCTTTTGATGTTTTTTAAAGGCATGGAAGAGTGAAGGGACAGCATAGCAACTGCTGAGGTAAGGGAATCCCGTCAAGTTGGCAAAAATCCCACATGAAAAATCATATGGAGCAGTCGCAAGAGAGCCAAGGTTGCATGTGATTTTGCATGCATTTGAAGTTTTTAAAGTTAGAGCGAGGCACTGACGGCTCAAAAAAATAACTAAAGCCAGCCTTTAGAATCGCAAGAGCCATGAAGAAGTACAAAATCACAAACTGGACAGAACAAGACTAGAGAGAACGGAGAAAAAAAAAACAAGAGGGCAAGAGCTTGCTGAGGAATACTGAAGAAAGATGAACGAAGCTTTAGTCATGAGCACTAGTCGAAAGTAGTGAAACAAACACGAAAAAAGAACTACAAATGTGCGAAAACATAACCACCATTGACAAGAAGGACAAGCATTGCTAACAAGTGAAGGAAACAACTCACCACAGAGAACAAGAGAACAGAGCCGACCAGAGCAAGCAAAGCAAAGATTAAAGCCAAGAACAAGAGAAGCAGCAGCAGCAGCATATAGACAGTCACAGGTATGGAAGGAAGAGGAAAAGTGACGGGAAAGAGGAATCCACCTTGCGAAATGAAATTTGGCTTCAAACTCAAAGGGTGGCTGGCTCTCCCTCAGCATCTGGAGGCCCACCATGCTCCCTTCCATGCCCACACCCTCTGCATTCTTGTCAGGCTCTCGCTTTCCCCACCCACCATACCACCACCCTCATGCAGAGAACTCAGAACACAGGTATCTTTCAACTCAGATGAACAGGACAAACCAAAGAGGTAGCTCTGAATCCCTCTTGCCGTTTCAGCTGCTCTATCATTAGAATAGACGAGTGATTATCATCAATAATAGCACTGCTTCGGCTTCTCCTTTCTCTGCTTTTTATTGCAATTTAATGGCTTCTTTTATATCCTCATCTTCCTTTTTCCTTCTCTCTCCTCTTCATGACACTGCTTTCACGTTTCAGCCCCTTTGGTATGTGAATATTCTCCATTGAATTCTTGCTTACCGGAATTAAATTTGGTTATTTCCACCAAACATCTGCAATATTTCTCTTATAGATTCTCTAACATATCTTTTACCAATTTATCAAAAGGTCCCTGAATTTTTTTGTTCTCATGGAAAATCATGTTTTTTTTCTTTCCTTGGATACTCCTTCACAATGAAAATGATGGCACCATGTGGCCCATTGCATTTGTGGAATCGATTAAGCTCGGTCGAACCAGTCAACGAAGAAGAAGATTGCTTACTCTACTTTTCAGATGCACTGTCTCAGAGAAGAGAAAAAAAAGGTGCAATTTGATTAGAATACAAGTAGCAATGCATCATCATGCTCGTGTCCCAATGGGCCTGCTGTCGTCGTACTTCAAGAAACTTTACTATACCAAGAACTTGAGGCGATTTACTTGCTCATTTCAAGAAATGGAAGTATATTTTATAAACGCGCATTGCGGGCTTAATTAGAGATAGCAGATCTTTTCTTGGCTTGAGATGACGATGCATGAAGGGCGGACAAGAACACGTTCCGTGTCTAGCAGTAGAAGCCAATTCAGTGCGATTCCTTTGCCTTTTTGACAAACATTTCCAGTTGCCTATCTACCTTAGTTATCACCTAGTCTAGATAATACAGAATTCATCTACTAGACAGAATTGCCATAAAGAATACAGGGAACCTTTAAGTGCCTCTAAAGTCCTTGTCGCCAAGCTTTGTAAGAGTATGCTGTACCTTTTCTTAGATTAGGATACAAAAGAGTTCAATTACATTTTAGTCTTTGTTCACTACCTGCCTTTATAATGCTGACTTAAATCAGGCTAATCCCCTAAAACCGGTTATTTTCTCTTGTTAAAAGTCAAGCTTGGCATAATCACATCTATTTTATTAACAATAATAGGATTAAAGGGACAGATCAAGGGACAAGAGAACAATTTCCAATCAAAAGGGTCCTCCAAAGGTTCAATAGCTTTGCAATTTTTTTTCCTTTTTTTGGTTCGCCATGTTGATGGACCAACCTTAGAATTCGATTTAGATCAAGCATCTTTGATATTGAGGCCCATAGAATCTTTGAGAGTTTTAAAAAAAAACTAGAAAAGAAATATTTTTCTTTCTTTTGTAGTGTACAGAACACAAGATTTGGTGCCTTAAGTTTGGATTGGCCAATCCGCAACCGCTGGCTCGAGGATTGTGTGGTGTGAGTGCCAAAAAAGCAGCAAAGTGAATACTTAAATGCTTTGATGCTCGCAGACCTAGATGCTTGCTGAGGCCTGAGGCTTCCATTTAAAATAAAAAGAAAGGCGTGTGCGCAGGGATCAGAATTCAGAACAGTGTAACGTCCTTGCCAGAAATATGACTGCTAGCTATCGATTGCACAAGAATAATTCTTCAAATATATATAAATATACACACACATGGTGTGTAAAAGAGGAGGCTCAATAAGACCAAGAGCTTAATAGTCAAGGGGCCGTAACAATCAATAGTTAAAGGGATACGACAATTAATAGTTTAGAGAAGGAGGAAGTTAGATCGTCTCGTGTTATTAGCCGCTTAATTCTGGGTTGATCATAGTCAGGGCAGGTCTTCAGATCTAAAACGTAACATGGAGCTTGGATTAGTTCTCGACCTGTCCCCGACTGATCGGACTTCCCCAGCTCGGGCTGTGTAGATAGGCTTGGTACTTTTATTAAGATAACTCCCGACCTGCTCTTTATCGATCAAGGCGTGAAAGATGGGTCCCTCGCCACAGTCTCAGATAAAATCCGATCGGTTCGTCACAACTCATCCTCCTCATCAAGTCTCAAGTCTGGTGATACATCTGAGCGGTCATACCGAGCTGTCTATAGCTGAACCCGAGTGAAACGGAAAGCACTAAGCGACAATAATGTCAGAGAATCGTAATCTCCTATCAAAGCATAACTGTCATACATCAGGGAATATTCCAGTGGTCTGCTATCACCTGCGAATGGAACATTCTTTCCACCAATAGGAGGCCACTGTACATCCTCTCTCACCCAACAGACCCTGACACCCAACATTCTCTGACAACAAGCAGACTCTGAAGGTATGCAGCGTCATATAAAAAGGGAGGTCATCTTCGTTAGCCAGTACGCACTCGTCTTCAACAGTTCTTTTTTCCATCGTATACTATTCTTCTGGAAAAAAGGATCTGACTTGAGCGTCGGAGGACCTGCGCCGGGGACTCTTTCCTGGTTTCTAGTCTTTAACGCTCCGGGTGTTTATCTGAGTGTGTGCAGAGTTCAGGGACTATCGGTCCTCATACTATAGATCAGGGAGTTCCACGTGAGAGTTTACTTTTCGGATGTGCATACACCGAGTGCGTCAAAGTTACCTCTTTGTCAACACCAATGTCATCTTCGTCGGCGTTTGTCTGACTCAGATTCTGGACAAGATCATATATATATATATATATATATATATATATATATAATGTTTAAATAGTTGTGAAGATTAAACAATGAAAATTATTGGCAATGGTCGTAAAAAAATAAGGTAAAAATACAGATAGACTGCGGAGATTTATTAACAGTGTTCCGGGCAATGATGGTAGCGTTAATTCTTGTCGTAGTGTTTTGGCCTGTATCGATCCAGCACTTGGTTTTTGCCCAAAACCAAGTCCCAAACCTCCCAAACCAACATCTGATCAACCTTAACCTGTTGGTCTGTCATGCCTGGCATCTAGTCACTCCCTTGACCTGCTAGGACTCTCTCACCAAGTGTCCGGTCAATCCCTTTGACCCACTTGGACTTTTCTTTCATGCCAAGTATCCGGTCACTCTCTTGACCTACTTGGACTTTCACCTAGCTTCACTCACTAGGGTTTTCAATCTGTCTAGATTCACTCACTAGGACTTTCACCTGGCTTCACTCACCAGGATTTCCATCTGCCTAGCTTCACTCACTAGGACTTTCACAATCAAGTATCCGATCAACCTTGACCTACTTGACTCTTCTGCAATCAACCTTTCATTGTCAAACATCGAAATCCAAACCAAGACTCAAGCTTGGTCAACCAGGTCAACCTTGACCTAAGGGATATTGCACCAACAATCTCCCCCTTTTTGATGTTTGACAATACAACAATAACACTTACAATACCACATGTAAGTTAGGCTAATCTCATAGCCTCCTTCTTCATGCCACTAGGTAATGAACACATAAGTTAAGCTCTTCATTCTCCCCCTAAGAGGGCAAACTCCCTCTAGGTAATGAAAGCCTAACTTACCCCCTTTCATAAGTCCTTTCATTCTCCCCCTATTGGCACACATCAACCCATCTTTGAGCACACATCAACCCGTGCCTCAATTTTGGGCACACTTCAACAAATGCCCCATTGTTGAAAACTCTCCCCCTGAAGAGTTGCTCATCGTTGTTCACACCTTCACTCGTTGTGACCAACACAATAATGAAGGTCCCATACCCTTCATTTATCATTAACCCTACATTCTTCCTCAATGTAGGCAAATGTCCATCATTGAGCATTATTCATTTAACGGAAGGTTAACCACCATCCAAGGTTTATGAAAAATAATTTTAATGCCTTTAAATAGTCCCTCCCCCTAAAGACATGGTGGTAACTTCTGTCATTGTACCAACAATGACTTAGAATCCCTAATCCTTTAGGAAACCCAAATTTAGAAGCTTTGAGGTTCAAATATTCAAAAATTTGAAACAAACCTCACCCTAGACTTCAATATAGTCTTCCTTAACCAATCCATCCTTGTTTTCAACACGAAAACACCCTTTTTATGTATACAAATGTATTTTGAGGGGTTTGGAATGGTTACCTAGACTAAAATAGGTTTAAAGATGCTGAAATCAGGCTTTCCCAGCCAAAATCAGCAATTTGGATCGATTGGAGTTGGGTTCCAATCGATTGAACCTTTTTGAAACGATCCACTGATCGATTCAGACTTCCTGGATCGATCGGCTGATCGATCCAGCGAGCTTCTGCTCGCGGGAGACTTGCCTTCTGAATCGATCCACGGATTGATTCAGGCACTCCAATCGATCCATGGATCGATCGGAGCTCTGATAGTTGCTGAATTTCAACATCATCCAACTTCAGAAATCCCTAGAAAATTCTACAAAAATCCAAAAATCATGAAATTTCGTGTAGGCATTATTTAGGGTATATACTATCAAGGAAAAATAGTTTTCTATGAAAATACTTCATATTTTCAAAGATTTACACAAACTTGACAACTTGCAAAGACTCTAGTGTTTTCTTCAAGTTTGTGTCTAACTATTCAATGGTGATTACTATCAAAAGATAGCATTCACCAAGGTTTTCCAAAATCATTTTGAAAACATTTTCAAACCAATATCCCACCATGTTCCTTGGGCTTAATGCACATGACTTGTACATTAGCTTTCCCAATGATGGGAAAACACAAAACTATGTGTTTTGATGAACTTAAAACTCAAAAGAATGCACTAAATCAACATATTGAGTTTTGTTCATCATCCTAACATCTCACTTGTATCTAATGTGCACTAAAACACATACAAGTCATCTTATAGGTCTTGTGAGATGTGAGATTTTGGTTTTGCCCTATTCTAGGGATCATGCATATCTATCTAGGTATTTTAGAGATATTAGACCTCCACCTAGGATGTCACTTGTTAATAAGTATTGTTAAATGCCATTTGTCCTTAATTACAAGGAATTAACCTTAATGCATGATAATGTTATGGCATACATCAAAAGGAACTAATTTTTCAAAAGAAAATATCCTATAACTACATGATGTATGAATGTCATGACATGGTATTTTTAGATTTTTCATAATAAAACATAAATGCAAAAATAGACATGATGTCATGACATATAATGGGCAAACAATCATGGCAAGATCTAGCATTAATAAAATACCTAGATTACCTATCTAGGTGTCCTTAAACTTAGCTAACTTAAAATTAAACTTTAGATTGCCCATAAGTGCTTCAAGAAAATGCCAAAACCTAAATTGACATTTCTAATTCCCTTGATTAATTTATGTCAATTGAAATTAAACATATTCCTCAAATGTTGGCATATTTCATTTTTCCACAAGAGTAGCACTTTTAAATTAAGACTTAAAATGCCTTCAATTTCCTAAGAACATACCAAAATCCCAACTTGGTATTTTTCTAGGTTTTCTCAATTTATGTCATTTAAGATAAAATCAAATTTTCCACCATTAGGCACATTTTGCTCTTTCAAAGAGTAAATAATAATTCCATTTCATTTTCAAAGGTTAACAAAAACCTTGAAAATGCTCCTTGAGTGTCAATTTCCTCAAAGTTGGGTTAACTACCCTTCTAATCGGAGTTGACACTCTCTAACCCATCTATGGGGTAGAGAAAATGCTCCTAGGAACCCAACACCTATTGGTGCTCCTTGGATGCTCTAGGTACTCACTAGGGATTACTTCCCTAGATACCTTCCTAGTGACTTTGTTGGGCTTCTTAGAAGCCTTGGTCACATTTTCTAGGTCAACTCTAGGGATAGCCTCCCTTGTGACCTTGTTAGTGATTTTCTTAGACTTCTTAGAAGTCTTAGTCACATTTATCGCAAAAATACTCTTAGGGATGACTTCCCTAGTATTCTTGGCTTGACCACTGGACCTAGGGTTTGTTCCATAACTATATGGAACTCTATGGTACGAGGGCACATCCTTCTTAGCCTTTGGTTTGTATCCCAACCCTCTATGGCCGTTGGATGGCTTTGATTTTCCTAGCCCTAGGTATTTCTCATTTTGCCCTTGTAGGATATTTTCCATCCTTTTTAGGGTCTTTTCCATTTTATCAAGTCTTGTCCTCAAGACTTGATTTTCTATCATTAAATCCTTAGGTTTTGGTCCATGAGCATTTTTGTTCTTGGGCATGTATCTATTATCCTTAGTGTTCCCGCCCAAGTGTCTATCTACCTTCCTAACCTTAGGTTGGGTAGTTTTGGCATGTAGGGCCACATGCTTTTCCTTAAAGCCCTCATGCTTTCTATTCTTGTGGTAAATTACATTAAAATGATAAAAATTAGAACTATCATGCTTTTTACCATAATGTAAAGGGGTAGGCTCAATAAAAGTTACCTTCCTTTTTACCTTAGAGGCTCCCCCTTGACTTAAACTTCCTCCTTGAGCCTTGACCATCTTCTTCCCCTTAGGGCATTGACTCCGGTAATGCCCCTTGATCCGGCGGTAAGAATGGGGGATCCACTTCCTGAAGGGTCTCAGCTTGAGGACAGATGTAGGGCTGACTAAGCGGTTAATGGCCGCGCCGAGTAGCTGAGTAGATCCGAGCGGAACCAAAGATAACCCAGCCACGGGCTTGGGTTTCCGACGCCAAGGCAGGAAGACTGAATGGCCGAGCGGGTGTCCGCCCGGCTGGGACCGAGGGCCGAGCGGGCGGTCCGCTCGTCCAGGATAAGAGCGAGGATGCAAAGATTAGCCGAGCGGCCTATTCGTTCGGCTCAGGATATGGGATGTCAGCAAAGGCATGTCTGATGATTACGCCGTACACCAGAGTGCACGATGGAGGATCTCGCCGTCACATCATGGAGAGGTTGGTACAGTAGCGGTATAGCCTTATGGACGTCTTTCTGACAGACCCATACCTGGGCATGGTCTTTCTGACAGACCCATACCTGGGCATGGTCGAAAGCAGGCGATTGCTTTGATTGGCGCGCCCAGGCTCCTTCGAGAGGTCTATATAAGGTCTCCTTTTCTTCATCGGAGGTACGCGAGTCTTGATCCTGAGGCCACCTTTTTGTTATTCCTCGCCTGACTCGAGCGTCGGAGGGTCGTCGCCGGGACACCCCTCCCGGCTCGGTTTTGCTGCAGGTTCGCCGGAGCACTCGAGGATCCAGCAAGAAGCGCCACACCCCCAGCTTCCGTTGACTCCTGGTTCGGACAGGATCAATTTGGCGCCGTCTGTGGGAACGCTCCTGCATCTGACTGGAAACAATGGATGAGGCTGGACGACAACACACGGTGGCGCTTTCGACGGAAGAACTCGAAGCTCTGGTCGAGATAAGGGCCGCCAAACTTGTGGAGCAAAAACAGAAAGCAGCCGCCGAGCGGCCGGAGCAACAAGCAACATCTGCGTCGGGTGGCCGAGCAGAAGCACCTCAAGCCACCGTTACATTCCATCGGGCCTTATTTCGCACCCCTCAAGCCGTACCAGCTCGGAGAGATAGAGGATCTGTTGGTCCCTTTGGAGGCCGGCAAGAGGGGAGGGGTGAATTGCCCTACAAAATTAAACTCGAACCTTTCTCGGATTTCAACTATATAACATAAACACTTGTAATAAAAAGTAGAGACTAAGTAAAGAAATCATACACCAGAGATTTACTTGGTTTGCAATAAGAGGATTGCTAATCCAAGGAAAGTAAGCGCACTATGATCTCCTCTAGGCGGAGAAGCCTCTTTACAACGTTGACAGCACAAATGAAAAGAACACAACTGAAAGTACAGAAAGAATTGATTACAAGTGAGTTAAACTGAATGTGCAGACCAGTACTATATTTATAGTACTGGTCCGGGCGCCCTGGAGGGGATAAAATTCTATCCCCAACGATCAGATCGCGTTTGACGCGATCCTGGTCAAAAGTCAGCTCCGGGCGCCCGGTCCTCCGGGCGCCCGGACCCTCAATAGTGCCCGGGGCGCTCGGAATGATTCCGGGCGCCTGGACCCCTTAAGTCAACTTTGTTGACTTTTTGTGGTCCGATTCTACTACTCCGGTTTAGCTCGTTTCGGTCCGGGTCTGTTCGCTCCGGCTCCGTTAGCTTGGGTGATCTCGGCCTTCCGGAATAGGGCTCACCCGAACCCATGTTCCGGCCTTCTCCTCGAGTAGCCTTCCTTCCCGGTTTCTCGTCCCTTGAGCGCCGCGCACGCTCTTCTCGTCCACCGGTGTACTCTTCCGCGGACACCTCGTCCCTCAGATGCACCGAGCCCGTCGGCTCTCTCCCGTGCCGTCCTTCTCGCTAGCCGCGTCTTCCGCTCGACTTCCTGTGTTCCTAAGCTCCTGCACACTTAGACACATGGGTTAAACAAACGCAGGACCTAACTTAGCTTGTTTGATCACATCAAAACACCTTGGGGTTCCAACAATCTCCCCTTTTTTGATGTGAGCAACCCAAGTTAAGTTAGGGTAACCATATGCAATAAAAATGATTTATTTTCCAATAAGTCCAAATATTTTTCAATTGAAAAATTATAGTATCTCCCCCTAGACTTAACATACTTCTCCCCCTTTTATCACATAAAAATTGGGGCGATAAACAAGTCTAAGGTAAATTCAAACATTTAAACAAGTCTAAGGTAAATTCAGATAAAAACAGTCACAAGTGTTTATAAAAAAAAAAAAAAATCCTCCTGAAGCGTGCCTTGCTCTATACGACGCTTCCAGTCTGCGAAGTTCCCCTCGAATTTTGGTGGGACGATGCTTGGTCCGGCCATCTTGTTGCTTCGATCGGCGGTTAGTCCTCCTGAAGCGTGCCTTGCTCTGATACCACTTGTTGGTCCCTTTGGAGGCCGGCAAGAGGGGAGGGGTGAATTGCCCTACAAAATTAAACTCGAACCTTTCTCGGATTTCAACTATATAACATAAACACTTGTAATAAAAAGTAGAGACTAAGTAAAGAAATCATACACCAGAGATTTACTTGGTTTGCAATCAGAGGATTGCTAATCCAAGGAAAGTAAGCGCACTATGATCTCCTCTAGGCGGAGAAGCCTCTTTACAACGTTGACAGCACAAATGAAAAGAACACAACTGAAAGCACAGAAAGAATTGATTACAAGTGAGTTAAACTGAATGTGCAGACCAGTACTATATTTATAGTACTGGTCCGGGCGCCTGGAAGGAGTTCTGGGCGCCCTGAAGATCGCGTTTGACGCGATCCTGGTCAAAAGTCAGCTCCGGCCCACGCCCGGACCCTCAATAGTGCCCGGGCGCCTGGACCCCTTAAGTCAACTTTGTTGACTTTTTGTGGTCCGATTCTACTACTCCGGTTTAGCTCATTTCGGTCTGGGTCTGTTCGCTCCGGCTCCTTTAGCTTGGGTGATCTCGGCCTTCCGGAATAGGGCTCACCCGAACCCATGTTCCGGCCTTCTCCTCGAGCAGCCTTCCTTCCCGGTTTCTCGTCCCTCGAGCGCCGCGCACGCTCTTCTCGTCCACCGGTGTACTCTCCCTCAGACGCACCGAGCCCGTCGGCTCTCTCCCGTGCCGTCCTTCTCGCTAGCCGCGTCTTCCGCTCGACTTCCTGTGTTCCTAAGCTCCTGCACACTTAGACACAAGGGTTAAACAAACGCAGGACCTAACTTAGCTTGTTTGATCACATCAAAACACCTTGGGGTTCCAACAGGATCTTCTTCAGACGAAATGCCAAGGCGAGATGACAGAAAAGGGAAAGCCCCCCGGGCGGACTCATCTCCCGAGCGGATCAATCGCCAATTCTCGGAGGCTATTCTACAAGACCCTCTACCCAAGCACTACGTGCCTCCGACGATCGGCGAGTACAACGGAACAACGGACCCGGATGATCATCTGGGTAAGTTTGATAACACAGCTACGCTCCATCAATATACAGATGGCGTAAAGTGCCGAGTCTTTCTTACCACTCTTTCTGGATCGGCTCAACGGTGGTTTCGGAGGCTGCCGGACGGATCCATCACTAGCTTCAAGGACTTCCGAACGGCCTTCCTCCACCACTTCGCCAGCAGTCGGCGTTATCAGAAGACAAGTGTCAGCTTGTTCGCCATCAAGCAAGAGCCGAGAGAATCGCTTCGAGCTTACATCCAGCGATTCAATCAAGTGGCGATGGATATTCCAACGGCCACATCGGAGACGATGATGAATGCCTTCACGCAAGGCCTTGTGGATGGGGACTTCTTCCGGGCGCTCATCCGAAAGCCGCCCCGAGATTATGATCACATGCTACATCGAGCCAACGAATACATAAACGTGGAAGAAGCGCAAGCCGCCCGGAAAAAGGAAACTCCAACCGAGCGGGCACCTATTCATGCCGAACGGAAACAGCACGTCGCTCATCAACCGCCGAGAGGACCAAGGGCCGAAGCAATCCGCTCCCCTCGGGTGAGGTCCCAAGTACAAGAGGTAGCTGCCGCTCGGCCCAAGCCAAAGAAGAGGTGGACCCCTATGTTCTGCTCCTTCCACCGGACGGATACGCACAACACGAGGGATTGTCGAAGTCTTCCCTTCATGGCTAATCCCGTTCCCAGGAATGCCGAAAGACGGTCTCCTCCCAGCGACAGGAGACAAAGGACCCATGAAGCCGACCGGACCCGCACCGAGAGGCGACATCAACAGACGCCCGATCGGCACCGATCTCCGAGACAGGAGAATCGCCGGGCGTCCAGAGAACGGTCCCGACCGTCCACTCGGGAAGAGGAAAACAGGAGCAATACTTCCCGGGGCGAGATCAACGTTATTGCCGGCGGGCCGACCGGAGGAGACTCCAATCGAGCCAGAAAGGCGGGCGTCCGGCAGCTCCAGATCCACGCAGTCGGTTGCAGCCAAGAGCGGGCAAGTGGACCGGAAATCACTTTCGGGCCTGGGGACTTAGAAGGCGTTGAAGTGGCCCACGACGACGCTCTGCTCGTTAAAGCGGTAATAGCAAATTACACTATTCACCGCATATTTGTTGACACAGGGAGCTCGGTCAACATTATATTCAAGAAGGCGTTCGATCAGCTGCAAATTGATCGAGCCGAGCTGCTGCCCATGACAACGCCGCTCTACGGGTTTACGGGTAACGAAGTGCAGCCGGTCGGACAGATCCGACTGGCTACCTCGCTGGGAGAAGAGCCGCTCAGGAGGACTAGGACGATAAACTTCGTGGTGGTCGACTCTCCTTCGTCCTACAACGTCATTTTGGGACGACCGGCGCTCAGCGAATTCCGAGCAGTCGTCTCAACCTTCCATCAGAAGATCAAGTTCCCCGTGGAGGACAAAGTGGGAGAAGTACGGGGAGATCAGCTAGCAGCTCGGCGGTGCTATATAGAGATGATCCGAGCAGAAGCCTGTGCCGCTCGGAAGGCGCCCCGGATCGAGGTACACGCCATAACCGAGAAACCTCCTGCTTTAATTTATGATGAAAAGGAGGAGGTTCAGATCCATCAAACCCGATCGGAGGCCACGACTTTTATCGCCTCTGATCTGGAGGAGGAGCAGAAGGCAGAGCTGATCCAATGCCTCCAACGAAATCATGATGTCTTCGTCTGGTCGACACATGAATTGCCCGGAATCTTGCCGAGCATAGCACAGCATGAGTTGCATGTCCGATCGGACGCTCGGCCGATAAAGCAGAGAAAAAGATATTTTAGCGCCGAGCAGAATGCCATCATCCGGGCGGAGGTAGAAAAGCTTCTGGAGGTCGGCCATATACGCGAGGTGCAGTTCCCGAGCTGGCTGGCTAACGTAGTATTAGTCTCCAAGCCGGGCGGCAAGTGGAGAGTCTGCATATACTTTAGGGACTTAAACAAAGCATGCCCCAAAGATTTTTATCCCCTGCCCCGGATAGATCAGCTGGTGGACTCTACGGCCGGCTGCGAGTTAATATGTATGCTCGACGCCTACCAAGGCTATCATCAAGTGCCGCTCGCCCGTGAAGATCAAGAAAAAGTCAGCTTCGTGACTGCCGACGGCACATATTGCTATAATGTGATGCCGTTCGGATTGAAGAATGCCGGGGCCACCTATCAACGCTTGATGAACAAGGTGTTCAGGGAGCAGATCGGGCGGAATTTGGAAGTCTATGTGGACGACATTCTTATCAAATCCGTCCGAGCGGCCGATCTCTTCAAGGACATGGAAGAAACCTTCCGAACGCTACGCAAATATGGAGTCAAGCTAAATCCCCAGAAGTGCCTGTTCGGTGCAAAAGGAGGGCGTTTCTTGGGGTACATAGTGACCGAGCGGGGAATCGAGGCAAATCCCAGCAAGGTGAAAGCTCTACAAGACATGCCGCCTCCCAGAAATACAAGGGAAGTGCAGCGGTTGACCGGTCGGATAACTGCTTTGTCCAGATTCATCTCCAAAACCGCCGATCGAAGCCTACCATTCTTCAAGATCCTGCGCAAGGCTACTAAGTTCCAGTGGGATGAAGAATGTGACCGAGCATTCGGAGAATTGAAAACATATCTTAACTCTTTGCCTGTACTTGCCAAGCCGATCGGGGGTGAGTCACTTTATATTTATCTGTCGTCAACTGAGCATGCTGTAGGCTCAGCACTTGTGAGGGCGAGCGGCAAAGAGCAGCCGGTGTTTAAAAGATGCTGAATCTCGTTACACCAGGCTCGAGAAGTTGGCCTTTGCTTTGGTTCTAGCCGCTCGGCGCCTTCGACCATATTTCTTGGCTCACACCATCATTGTCCGGACGAACAGTCCACTAGGAAGAGTACTGTTGAATCCAGAAGCGTCCGGACGGCTCATCAAGTGGACGACAGAACTAAGTGAATTTGACATCCAATACCAGCCCCGCTTGGCGATCAAAGCGCAATCCTTGGCTGATTTTGTGACCGAAGTGCAAAGGCCAGAGCCGGAAGCTATGTGGAGAATATATGTGGATGGGTCCTCCACTCGGCTCGGAAGTGGGATTGGAATATTGCTGCTCTCACCTCAAGAAGAAAAGATGCACCTATCCGTCCGGCTGGATTACAAAGCTACCAACAATGAAGCAGAGTATGAGGCCCTCATAGCCGGATTGCAGGCAGCACGGCATGTGGGTGCCGGTCGGGTGACTCTCTATTCGGATTCACAGTTGGCCGCTCAGCAACTTTCTGGCACCTTTGAGATCAACAGCGTTCGGCTTAAACTCTACGTTGAGGCCTTTGAAAAACTCAAAGCTACTTTCCGAGAGGTTCTTATTCAGAAGATCCCCCGAACGGAGAACCAGGCAGCCGACGAGTTAGCCAAACTCGCAAGCTCAATAACGACGGTTGCCATTCAGCAACCAATTGAAAAAGTACTGCTGGTGGCGCACGTCGACCGGATGGAAGGACTCACGTTTCCAAGCGACTGGAGGACACCCATCATAGATTTCCTCCGCTCGGGAGCCACATCGGTCGATCGGGATGAAGCTCAGCTGCTCAGGAGGAGGGCCGGTCGGTTCACACTCATTGGCGATCAGCTCTATAAGAAGGCTTTCTCTCGCCCGCTGTTGAAATGTGTGAGCTCGGAGGACTCAACTTACATCCTCCAAGAGGTACATCAAGGATCGTGTGGAGGACATCCGGGCGGACGATCACTAGCTAAGAAGATCCTGCTAGTTGGATATTTCTGGCCGACCTTACAAATAGACGCCGCTCGGACAGTATCTACATGCCTTTCATGCCAGAAGTATCACAACTTCTCCCACCGACCGGCAGAGGAGATGAAAGTATCAACCGTTTCATGTCCGTTCGATCAATGGGGAATGGATATTGTGGGTCCATTTCCGATGGCGACCGGGCAGAGGAAATTTTTGCTGGTGGCGGTCGATTATTTTTCCAAGTGGGTGGAGGCCGAACCACTAGCCAGGATCACCGAGCAGATGGTCAAAAAATTCATCTGGCAACACATCATCTGTAGGTTCGGTATCCCTCGCCGATTGGTTTCCGACAATGGGGAAACCGTGTCTTACCCCCAAAGCAACGGTTAAGCCGAAGTAGCCAATCGGGAAATTCTCCGTATTCTGCGCGCTCGGCTCGACCACGTGGGAGGAAGTTGGCCGGATGAAGTGCCGGGCGTTTTATGGGCCATAGAACGACTCCTAAGGAAGGAACGGGCGTCACACCTTTTCATCTGGTGTACGGCGGCGAAGCGGTCATTCCGGTTGAAGTCGGCGTCGAGTCCGTCCGGATCCAATGTTACGATGAAGGCAACGCCGAGCGAAGGAACATGGAGCTGGATTTGGTTGACGAGGAGCGAGCCAAGGCATCCGTTCGGCTGATGGCATACCGTAAGCGGATGAAGCAAAACTACAACCGGCGCGTCATTCCCAGATCATTCCAGGTCGGCGACCTGGTCTAGAAGAAAGTCAAGCCGGTCGGCGACGTCGGCAAGCTTGAAGCTCCGTGGGCAGGTCCCTTCAAAATCATCGAAAAGCTCCACTCGAGCGCGTATTATTTGGAAGACGAGGACGGTCGGCAGCTAGATAGACCGTGGAGCGCGAACCACCTCCAGCCTTACCGGGCGGGGTGAAAGGTGTATTAATGTAAATCATCCTGTGTACTTTTTTCGACTGAATACTTGAAATGCAGAAATGAAGAATCAAGAGAACAAATATAAGGCATCATCAACAAGAATTGAAGGCCCAATACCGTTCGGACGGAGGTAAATTATCCGAGCCAAAAGGCTCGACGAAGCAGACCCTGAGTCGTTCAGCCAGGAGTACGTTCTCCAAGCTAGGTGAAAGGTGCGCTAAATATAAATTTATATACTTTTTGGTCGCCTATATACTTGTGATGCAGGGAGCAAAAAGATGAAAACACATTGAGCATTCTCCTCTGAACGGCGTACCGTTCGGCAGGGGCATATGGATTATTCGAGCCAAGCGCTCGAATAGCGAAGGCCCCCGAGCCGATCAGTCAGGAAGAGTATGCATTTAAATTCGTAAGCAAATGACCCGTGCCGTTCGGATGGGCATAAAAACTGTTCAAGCACGGGATAAGGTATGAAGGCCAAGGTCGCTCGGCCTGGTAAGGAGTTAGCCTTGAAGGCCGTCTAGCCCAGACGTTAAACCGTAGAGCCGCGCCGATCGGCTATAAATATCCGCGCCGTCGAGCTCCGACGTTAAAGATCGAGAGACGAGCCGGCGTCTATAAACGTCCGAGCGGAAGGTCGACGAGCCCCGTCGTTAAAGATCGAGAGCCGCGCCGATCGGCTATAAATATCCGCGTCGACGAGCCCCGTCGTTAAAGATCGAGAGCCGCGCCGATCGGCTATAAACATCCGCGCCGACGATCCCCGTCGTTAAAGATCGAGAGCCGCGCCGATCTGCTATAAATATCAGCGCCGTCGAGCCCCGACGTTAAAAATCGAGAGACGAGCCGGCATCTATAAACCCGCCGAGCCCCGTCGTTAAAGATCGAGAGCCGCGCCGATCGGCTATAAATATCCGCGCCGTCGAGCCCCAACGTTAAAAATCGAGAGACGAGCTAGCGTCTATAAACCCGCCGAGCGGAAGACCGACGAGCCCCGTCGTTAAAGATCGAGAGCCGCGCCGATCGGCTATAAATATCCGCGCCGTCGAGCTCCGACGTTAAAGATCGAGAGACGAGCCGACGTCTATAAACGTCCGAGCGGAAGATCGACGAGCCCCGTCGTTAAAGATCGAGAGCCGCGCCGATCGGCTATAAATATCCGCGTCGTCGAGCTCCGAAGTTAAAGATCGAGAGACGAGCCGGCGTCTATAAACGTCCGAGCGGAAGGTCGATGAGCCCCGTCGTTAAAGATCGAGAGTCGCGCCGATCGGCTATAAATATCCGCGCCGTCGCTCTGACGTTAAAGATCGAGAGACGAGCCGGCGTCTATAAACGTCCGAGCGGAAGGTCGACGAGCCCCGTCGTTAAAGATCGAGAGCCGCGCCGATCGGCTATAAATATCCGTGCCATCGAGCTCCGACGTTAAAGATCGAGAGACGAGCCGGCGTCTATAAACGTCCGAGCGGAAGGTCGACGAGCTCCGTCGTTAAAGATCGAGTGCCGAACCCGCGACTGTGAACTTCTTGGACGGAACTAAGGACGCCAAATAACGAGCGTTCGCAAGTACTAAATTGATTGAGGCCGATCGACCGTCAGTTTGTCAATACTTCGCATTCGTTGAACACAAACAGTATAGCCAAGCGCTAAACGATTTTGAGGAAAACGAGCCAATCGATTAACCTGATCGGTCGTCTAGTGAGAAACACGTGGAGCCTAATTGATTCTACGAATGAGCATCAAACAGAATAAAAAGGGGCAATGAAGGGCAAACAAAAATACAAGTAAAGGAACACAATTATGCCGAACGGCACGTACAAAAGTCCTACATTCGCAAAGCGGATGAAATACAGAAAGTACTTAGAAGAGCTCGCCTCACTCCGGGTCCTCAAAATTAAAAAAGGCGTCCGGGATATCATCTATCATGGCCGCCAGGTCGGAGGCGGGAATGTGCATTCCCGCAGGAAGGTGGCCACCCTTCTTCAAGTACGCCATGGTGACCTTGACCGCCTCGGCGAAGGTTGAGGAGACGTTGCCGCCGAATTTCGCACCGAACCGTTCCGAGCGGAGGTATTCTTGGCGCGCTGCTGCTAGGCGACTCGACTCTCCCTCCTTATATTGTCTGAGCGCCGCCCGGGAGGCAATCAGTGAATCTTGAAGAACTTTCTGGTCCACCTCCGCTTTGGTGCGTTCAGCAGAGCGCCCATCCCGTTCGACAGCCAGTTGGGCCTCTAGCTTTTTAGATTGCTGATCTAGGGCTCGGACTTCAACTTTCATCTTATCCAGATCAGCAATCGTCCGCCTCTTCCGGCTACTGGCACGCTTCACGTCCCCGTCGCGCTTCTTCACCAAGTCTTCGAGTCGAGCCACCTCTGTAGCCAGGTCGGCGGCCTTCTTCTGTTCGGCCTCGAGGGCTTGTTTCTCCCGCTTGGCCGATAGACCTCCCGACACCTGGAGTTTTTCCAGGAGATCCTCCAGTTCGGCTAGCCGATGGCTAGTGGCGATTTGCTCAGCCCAACGCTATAAGGGAAATAATAAAATTAGGAGCCAAACGGTAGCATGGCACAGGAAGAAAAATTAACGTACCTGAGTGGCCTGCTGCATGTTGTTATCGCCGAGCTGCTTGGGCGTCATGAGGGCCACCTGAATCTGGGCGTCCTCGAAGAGCTTGGCAAGCGGACCCGTCAGGGTTATTTCGTGAACGGGACTCGATGGCCGATCGGCAGATAATAAATATTCCTCTGAAGGAAATCGGAGGGTCGTCTTGATGGTCGGGTGGCCGGCCGGCCCTTTCTCGGCCGCAGTCGCCTGGCCCGAGGACTCCCCTATGGTTGAAGTCTCGCCCAACCATCGTAAGCGACGACGAGTCCGCGGAGGAGAACCAGAGTGTTGTGCGATGGGCGAGGCCACGGGGGTGCCGATCTGCGACTCCGTGCGATCGGGCGAGGCAATCTCGATCGGCACCCGTGGTTCGCCCTCTTTGGTCGGCGGAAGGCTGGAGTCTCTTCGACGTTTCCGCCGAACTCCCGGTGGTGAATCCCCGGTCTGGGGGATTCCCAGCTCGGCTGGAGCAGAAGAAACAGGATCCACCTCGACCTCCGTTGAAGCGGCTTGGGCAACTTCTGTTTCAGGGGCAGACTGCGCCCCCCCCCCTCTCCTGCATCCGCCGGGCGACTGGGGATGAGACCCCGCTCAGCGAGCTCTTTTTTGGTGGCCGCCTCAATTTCCACGACCTTCAATTTCAGATGGTCGGTAGCCTTGGAGCGCCACATGACTTCAGCTGCAGCAGAAGAAATTAAAATCAGTTAGACAAAAAAGGTGAAAGAAGTAAAGAGTCCTTACCCATGCGGTGGGGGAGGTTGGCCCGAACGGGAGATAATCCAAAAATGTACAACACCCCCTTGAGAAGCAACTGGTCGATTTTGTACCGTTGACCGGACAACCAGTTTGCCGCATGAAGGTAGGCTGGACTGCTTCTGAATTTGCCGAGCTCTGGCTGGGTCGGCACAGCGGTCTGCCATTTCGTATGTAGAAGAAGAACTCCTTCCAGTGCTTGTTGGAGGTCGGCATATTATCAAAAAATTTGAAGCATATTCTACTTTGGAAAATAAAAGTGTCCAACTCGGATTGTTTGGGGTAGAAGAAATAGTGGAATATCTTGGGGTCGAGTGGGATACTGTGCAGCTTAAAGAGGACGACCACCCCGCTCAGCAGCCTAAAGGAATTCGGCACAAGTTGGCCGAGCGGGATGCGGAAATAATTACAAACCTCTAAAATAAAGGGATGGGTAGGAAATCTAAGGCCACCCTGGAATTGGTCTAAAAACAAACAGGTGTCGATCGGAGGGTCATGTGGTCGGTGGTCATCAGGAATCGCGTACGTCCGAACAAGGCGCCGAGCGCCCTCTTCATCAAATCGACTCTCCATGGTCAGATACCAAGGGCCATGAACAGCAACAGCGGGTTCGGAGGAGCTTGCCATCTCGGAGAAGCAAAAAGATAGCAAGAAACCAAAGGAACGGGAACGAAAGAGGCAAAACGAGTTGGGAAGACCTTGTAAACGAAAGGAGGAGACTCACTGAGAAGGAAACGGGCGGAAAGGATCACCGGTGGGATGGTAGCCGCCGAAAAACAGGAACTGGATCGTCGGAGGCCGCAGCAGAAGAAGAGGCAGAAGGACAACGCGCAAGCAAGCATGCGGCGAAGGAAGGAGACGGAGGCTTTATACGGCCGAGGCCTGTCGGCCTCCGCCGTCAGATGCAGGTCACGAGAGACGAGGTCATCATCTAACTGTCCATTTCAAAGTAATCGGCGCCCCATCGTACGGATCATCACCGCCACGCAAGAAGAGCCACGTGGCCCTCTGTCACCAGGCGCAATTAATGCGCCCATACCGCACATGCTTCGGCTTAATGAAGAGGATTTGCGTGATTTTCGAGAAGATTTAGACAAGCAAACATCCACGTTGAGCGATAAGGCAACCAAAACGAAGAGCCGAGCGGCTGAATTTGGCATAAGGGCCGAACGGCTCAAGGGATATTATAAGCGATGGTAAGGCGACGACCGCCCAGTCCAGTCAGTCGGACTCACTGCCTCCTTCGACTAGACTTGAAGGGAAGGCAAGTGATCCGGTGGTAAGAATGGAGGATCCACTTCCTGAAGGGTCTCAGCTTGAGGACAGATGTAGGGCTGACTAAGCGGTTAATGGCCGCGCCGAGCAGCTGAGTAGGTCCGAGCGGAACCAAAGATAACCCAGCCATGGGCTTGGGTTTCCGACGCCAAGGCGGGAAGACTGAATGGCCGAGCGGGTGTCCGCCCGGCTGGGACCGAGGGCCGAGCGGGCGGTCCGCTCGTCCAGGATAAGAGCGAGGATGCAAAGATTAGCCGAGCGGCCTATTCGTTCAGCTCAGGATATGGGATGTCAGCAAAGGCATGTCTGATGATTACGCCGTACACCAGAGTGCACGATGGAGGATCTCGCCGTCACATCATGGAGAGGTTGGTACAGTAGCGGTATAGCCTTATGGACGTCTTTCTGACAGACCCATACCTGGGCATGGTCTTTCTGACAGATCCATACCTGGGCATGGTCGAAAGCAGGCGATTGCTTTGATTGGCGCGCCCAGGCTCCTTCGAGAGGTCTATATAAGGTCTCCTTTTCTTCATCGGAGGTACGCGAGTCTTGATCCTGAGGCCACCTTTTTGTTATTCCTCGCCTGACTCGAGCGTCGGAGGGCCGTCGCCGGGACACCCCTCCCGGCTCGGTTTTGCTGCAGGTTCGCCGGAGCACTCGAGGATCCAGCAAGAAGCGCCACACCCCCAGCTTCTGTTGACTCCTGGTTCGGACAGGATCACCCCTTTTGATTGCAAGAGAAACACACAATGTGCTCCTTGCTCTTCTTTGTTCCGGGGATGGTCTCCTTTAGCTTCTCCTTGCCCTTTGGTGCCACTTGGCCCTTCTTCTTGGCCAATTTAGGGCACTTGCTTTTGTAGTGCCCATGTTCCCTACATTCAAAGCATATAATATGATTTTTATTATTAATTGAAATATTTATACCTTTGCTTGTAGGGGTGGCATCTTTTCCTTTGGATCCGGAGGTGGAAACTTCCTCTTGATCGGACCTTGATTCCCCTCCATTTGATTTTTCTTGACTTGTGGAGGTAGAATCTTCTTCCTCTTCTTCGTCTCTTGACCCGGATGTGGAGGCTTCTCCTTCTTCTTGATCCGGAGTCACCAAGGATCGCTCCCCCTCAATCCTAGAGGTGGAGGCTTCATCATCTTGAATATGAAACAAGGAGTATGCTCCCTCCTTGTTCCCTTCGATGCATTCCCTTGAGGATGAAGCTTCTTCTTGGACTTCTTCTTCGGAGGTTGAACATCTCTCAACCTCGGAGTCCTCCTTTTGGCCTTGCTCCAAAGAGTCACCCTCTCTGGATACTTCTTGCTCTTGTACAGTGGAGGGGATCTCTTCATGAAGCTTGGTCAATTTACTCCATAATTTCTTTGCATCTTCAACTTCTCCAATTTTGCAAAGGATGGTGCTTGGCAATAAATTTACCAAAAGCTTGGTAACTTTGTAATTTGCCTCGCACCTTTGGACTTGCTCCGAGCTCCATTTGCTTTTCTTGAGAAGCTTGCCCTTGGAGTTTGTTGGAGCCTTGAAGCCTTCCATAAGAGCAAACCATTGCTCTATCTCCATCATAAGAAAATTTTCGATTCTTGATTTCCAAGAATCGAAGCTTGTGGATGTGTATGGTGGAGCCACCCTTGTATCAAATCCAAGTCCATCTTGGAATTGCATCTTGAAGGTGAGCTTGATAAAATCTTGAACTTGAAGAATTTTCTCCAACTTCTTCACCCTCTAGCTTTTCTTGTTATGCTTGACCCTTCCGGCGATGATTCCGGTGAAGAGCGACCTTGCTCTGATACCACTTGTTAGGACCAAAAGTAGCTAGAGGGGGGGGGGGGGGTGAATAGCTCGTCGCGTGCCCGTTGTTCGGCGTTGCTTGTTTCTTCGAAGATGTGCAGCGGAAAATACAGAAATAACTCACACAACACTAACACGGTTGGTTTACTTGGTATCCACCTCACAAGAGGTGACTAGTCCAAGGATCCACACCTACACACACACCCTCCACTAAATAAAACTCTCCTTTATGGTAACTACCAAGGGCGGAGAAGCCCTACAAGACTCAATACAAGAAGAAGAAAGGGTAGTAAAGAAATACAAGCTTACAAGCTTACAATGAGTGTACAAACCCTAACCCTAGTTTCTTCTTCTTGCATTGATCCGCCTCTTGACTTGGAAGAGCCTCCAAGAACCTTCAAGAACTGGCGATCTCGAGCTTGAGAAGTGCTATGGAGGAGCTGGTGATGATCTGAAATGAATCGGTGAAGAAGTGCCGAAGACAACGCTCGCCTGCGGCTCAAATACGACTCAACGGTCGGATCCCGATCGATTCAATTCTTCCCAATCGATCGGGGAGGCTTTGGATCGATCCACGGATCGATCCAGAGCGCCTCTGTGCTCTGGAAAAATGCCTGGATCGATCCACGGATCGATCCAGCGCTTATCGCGCGAAGCAGCAGCGTCCCAATCGATCCATTGATCGATTGAGACCTCTGGATCGATCCACTGATCGATCCAGAGGCTTTCTGTTCGCTGGGAAAGGTCTGGATCGATCCACTGAACGATCCAGAGCCTGGATCGATCCACGGATCGATTCAGCACTTGGTTTTTGCCCAAAACCAAGTCTCAAACCTCCCAAACCAACATCTGGTCAACCTTAACCTGTTGGTCCGTCATGCCTGGCATCTAGTCACTCCCTTGACCTGCTAGGACTCCCTCACCAAGTGTCCGGTCAATCCCTTTGACCCACTTGGACTTTTCTTTCATGCCAAGTATCCGGTCACTCTCTTGACCTACTTGGACTTTCACCTAGCTTCACTCACTAGGGTTTTCAATCTGTCTAGCTTCACTCACTGGGACTTTCACCTGACTTCACTCACCAGGATTTCCATCTGCCTAGCTTCACTCACTAGGACTTTCACAATCAAGTATCCGGTCAACCTTGACCTACCTGACTCTTCTGCAATCAACCTTTCATTATCAAACATCGAAATCCAAACCAAGACTCAAGCTTGGTCAACCAGGTCAACCTTGACCTAAGGGATATTGCACCAACATTAACAAACTAGAAAAGAAATGTTATGTGTTAACGGTCTTAAAAGAATGATTAGTTAATTTAAATGATGAGTAAATTTAATAATTTGTTCACTTAATGATTAGTTCATTTGATGGGCATGTGTATAATAGTATTGATCAATATTAGTTAGATTGGATCATACGAATGATAAGTGGAAACGTAGTTGCCACTTAATTTTGTAAATTAACTCAAATTAACATTAAGTCAATAATAAAGTATATACATATAAAATACATTGAATTACTAAGTAATGTGTTTATTTATATTAAATCATAGTTACTAAAAATATCATAGTTGAACTCAATAACGGAGAAAAATTATTTGGGAATAACTATAAAATCTAGCACCTCAAGATACAATACGTTCTTGAGAAACAAAAAGTTCTAGAGGTTATAAATCAGTTTATGGAAGAACCTACTAACGATTCTACATCACAGCATAAATATGACTTTGTTTCCTATAAGGCATGAAAAAGGAAGGACTCCACTGCTAAGAAAATATTGATTAGTTCAATGGCGGATGACCTGGTATTTGAGTATGAGCTGTTACCATCGGCTCATGCTGTTTGGGCAATCCTTAGAGAGAAGTATAGTGGAGTAAGTCCCAGTAAACTTCGTTAGCTAACAATTAAGTTTGACAATTGCAAAAAGTGTCCAAATGTTACCATGATCCAACATCTGAGGGAAATGATGAATATGATTTGGGAACTAAAGACTGTTGGTTACAAGTTGACTGATAAACAATAGGTTCAAGCAGTAATTTGTTCCCTTCTTGATTCTTGGGAAACAATGAAATAAAACCTTACACACAGTGAAACTATCAAGACTTTCACTGATATCTCACGCTATGTTGAACTTGAGGCAGAGAGAATAGAATCCGCAAGGATTACTGGATAAACTTTTGTAGCTGAAGATTTTGGTTCAAAGAATAAGAAAAGATAGTTTAAGAAAAGAAAGGGAAAGGGAAAAGAAGTTGGCACTATTATTGGGTAAGGCCAAAATCAAGAAGAAAGAAAAAAAATATAAACAAAAACCTAAGAGAAAGCTGACTTGCTATAACTATGACAAGAAGGGCCATTTTGCTCGAGAATACACTGAGCCAAAAAAGATAGATCCATGTTATCTTTTTTCTATGAGCATTATATTGCTAGTTTAGTGTTGTTTGTTAATTCTTATCCTTTGTAGATTATATATTCAAGAGTAATGAATCATGTAGCTCATGATCAAACTACATGTTAGAATTTGAGGGATATCCTAAGGCAATTAATCGTCTTACGTTTTTTTCTATTTATTTGATAAGCATAAATTCACTATTTAAGTGCATATTATATGTTTAATTATCTTAAACTTATTTACTGAATGTCTGTAATATAATTCATAGCACGAGAGAATTTGTGATTGGATCGCAATTAATGATTATCTCTACATGTGCAATTATGAATATATTGAAATTTCCCTAGTTGTCGAATTGATGCATTGGAATATCATCAATTCTGTAAGACTAGCACGGATTATACTCTTTGGTTCGGCCAAGCAGTTGTTTTCTCACTGGCTGGAGACATTGGGATGCTGAGAGTTAAATGTGGATGTTGGTTATGGTAACTAGTTCATTGGAGTGACTCGCTGTAAGACTTCATATGATTCTCTATATATATATAGATATATCTGTGAAGTTCTTATTGTAGCACGAGTACAAGTTTTCTTCGACTTGAGGTACATAAGTTATCTTAGTCATGGAAACTTATACTTTGATATCTTAAACAAGCATCTCATTGAGGTGTGAACCCGGGATGATTGGGTATAAGTTGAAATGCTCGAAGGTGTTTGGATAGGCCACAGAGGATTCACTGCTCCTTACGAGGAGACGTATACCCTATGGCCACTCGTTATGATTATTACTCAAAGTCTTTGGTCAAAGTATCACATGTTAAGAGTGCGAGACTCTTGTACACATGTACGAGTAATTTGAATCCATAGAACGAGGAAGTATTACTTGGGCTAGGTGTGACGTAGTCAGCCTAGCGGGAACAAGACACATAGACCATGTCTTGAACCAAGTGAGTATAAGACGAGTGAAAGGAACAAAGCACGACTCACTATTGCTACTAAAGGGTTTAGAATTAATTCTAACATCAACTATGATTTTTCAGCTAATTGGAGATCATGATGTATTACTATGTGTCACTTATGATCGTTTTATAATTAAGTAGTTAATTATGGATGGTCAAGATAAACCGGGAACCTATTGAGTCATGCGCACTAATGAGTCTCTAAAAAACGTAAAACAAGTTAAAGAATAGGATTTTTAGATCAAGAGATAAATGTTTAGTTAGACCATACATAAGACAAATATGGAAATAATTGTCGCAATGGAAGCACAAATGGGCCACATCTCTTATGGAAGAGTTGGATCATATTTGATTTAAACATGAATTAGTCATGAACCAACTTAGTTTAGTTGTGAACCAAACCAAGAGGTTAATGTGCTAATTTTTGGTTAAGGGATAATGGGTTGGATTTGGACTTTCTAATCAAACTCATTAATGAGGGTTATATATTGATATGGTTGGGAGAAGATTATTGACATGAGATCATTAATTGGCTTGTAAGGTTTTTGGAAAATCTTAACCCAATTTCTCTTCTCCTCTCCCTCTCCCCTCTTTCTTTGCCACCACCGACAAGGGGAAGCCTTTCCCCTTGTTTGTCGTGACCACCATAAGGGAGAAAACTCTCCCTTGTGTGTTTCTCTTCTTCTTCCCCTTGATCTCTCTTCTTCGCTCATGGCTAGTAACTTCTGAAGGAGAGACTTCTCCTCAAGGAGTTGTCTTGAGGAGCTCGGTGGGATACAAATAGAGGCGAGGTTCGAGAATGTCGCTACGGTTAATGTCCTTCTCATTACAGGTCATCCGTAAGGTACACCTAGCGTAAATTTACTTTCCGTAAAAATTTAATTATGCAATAATGTTTGGAACGTTGTATCTTTGTATGCGTGTGGTGCGTGTGATGTAATAATTTAAGAATTATTATTGTTTTATTTTCTGCTGCGTATGTTTACGAAACGTGTTTTAGTACATACCGCATCAGGTATATCCCAACACTACATACATGGAGTACTGTCAGGTACCAGCTGACAACAAATGAATATATGTGGGAAACAATACAAGGATTGAAGTTAAAGGAGTTGACATTTGTAAACTCAACCTACGTGGTGGATATACTTTATTTTTGCCTGTATGCTCCTGAGATTTGATGGAATATGGTTTCCGTTAATATTCTTCTTGATTTAGATTATTGTATAAACTTTTATAGTCGTTGTGTGGAACCAAGAATTAACTCTATGTTAATAGAATATCATTATATATTGAATGGTTTCATGGTTCTTGATGTAGAACCAAGTATTGATTACAACAATAATAGTTATTTTTCAAACATTGCTCTTACTAGCGATGTTAATGTAAATGATGAGATTTGGCATGTTAGATTAGGACATATATGACAAAAACGAATAAAAATATTAGCTAAAGAGGATTTGTTAGATGTTCATGCTAAAGTTAACTTGTCTATATGTGAGTTATATGTGAGCATTGTCTTGTTAGAAAAGCAACTAAAAAACTATTTGGTAAGGCTATTAAAGTTGAGTCAACATTGTAATTAATTCATTCGGATATTTTTGGTCCGATGAATGTGAAGGTTAGAAATGAAAATTTATATTTTATTACATTTATTGATGACTTTACATGATTTGGTTATGTCTATTTAATTTCTCATGAATTTGAAGCATTAGATTGCTTCAATTGTTACTTGAAGGAAGTTGAGAATCAATTGAAAAATAAGGTCAAAATCTTATGCACTGATCGTGGAGGTAAATATTTGTCTAATCAGTTCAAGATAATATATAATGATAAAGGGATTATTAGACGACTCACTATCCTTGGAACTCCACAATAAAATAGGGTCGCTGAAAGAAGAAATTGAACTTTTCTAGATATGGTTAGGTCTATGATGACTCAAGCTAATTTGCCAGTTTCCTATTGGGGAGATGCGTTATTAGTTGCAACCTATATACTTAACCGAGTGTCTTCTAAATATGTTCCATCTACTCCATATGAATGTTGAGTAAGCAGAAATTAGATTTTAATAATCTGAGACTTTGGGGGTCAGATGTCTACATTCATGATAAGACTCACAAATATGAAAAATTAGGACACAGAGGTAAGAAGTGCATCTTTATAAGGTATTCTGAGATTTCTAAGGATTATGCCTTCATTAGTGAGTAACAAGATAGAATCATCTGAAATAGAGTCACAAGATGGAATCATCTGAAATAGAGTCAAGAGATGCTACTTTTCTTGAATTAAGTTCCTAACAAGAGATAGAGTTGATAAGACAATTCCTTTATTTGAAATAGAGGAAGAGGATAATATTCCTTTATCAACAAATCAGGAATCACTAGAGATGCCTGAATTTAGTCAACTTAATGGAAGTAATTTACCAAGTCATAAGTTGACTTCTCAACAACCAAAATTATGAAGAAGTGTTCCTAAGATTAAACCTTGGAAATAGTTTAATATTGAGAATGAGGCATTGATAACACTATGTAATGATCAGAGTAAATAATGAGATCATTTATATAATGATCAGAGTAAATAAACCCACCATTTACTGAATTTGCTTAAAGCCAAATTGGAATTCGTATGTTAAATTCAGGATTAAACATTAGGTATATCTAGATCAAAATCTGTACAATGTTAAATTTTGATAAAAAATATGTGTTTTTTAGTAAAGAGAATAATATCGTAGCGTGTCATTCATACCACATGTGTTATGGGGACAATAAGGGTAGTAGGAGAATGAATCCCTACTTCTCTACTATGTGAGACCCTTGAGATTATAAGTTAATCTCAATCTTATCCTAAGTGATTATTTAGCTATCTTCTTGATGTTCTGATCAGTGTCTGCTACTTTAACATGTTTCCTATTAACTATGGGTAATTTGGTCTATGGAGCATAACTAGGAAATCGACTGATTAGAGTGAATAGATTTGAGCTAAAAAGGAAGATTAAGATAAATTTATATCTTTGACATTTATTTATTAGTCGACCAGTTATATTTTTTGTTTAGTACTTAAAATGTGATTGTGAATAATTATATTAATTAGAGATGTGGAACATGCTCTGGACATAATAATTATTATGAGGGATTAGATATGTTTATATTGATGTAAATGATTAATCTAGGGTAAAGGCAAGTTATTGATGTTCTTGATTCGTTCTATAGAGTAGCTATGTAAGGTGTAACAATCTTCTTAACAATAATTGCTCAGTGTGGTTGCTGTCGTAAGAGCCATTTTTCCTAAAATATAAATTGGATGTTCTTATTTGATTTTTGTAACTAATTAGTATTTTGTTTGTCTTTGTGATTTGATTATAATATAGTATGTGACTTACATGATCTTTGTAATAAGATGATCTTTATGGATTGTCTTGGATGAGTGGGAGATATTAGACGTGTTCATTGACTGCACACATTGATGGAAAAATGGGTACGGATGATTTCCCATTCCTCTTCCTCTTCCATCCATTATGTGCAATTAGAGCTTAAAAGCTTGAAGGCTAAAAGTTTACCTTCTTCCTTGTATAAGTCTGTCCAAGGAATTCATAGAGAGAAGAGTTCATCATAAGAGTGAAGGAAGAACACAAGAGAAGGCTTGAGATTTGATTCATGGAATCTTGAAGAGTTTTTCAATTCATTCGTGATCGTTCTTTCGACATATCAAGATCTACTACGGAAGATCACTATGAGTATATTTCTATATTTCATGCATTTAAATTAACACATAGAAAGTCTGTGATAGAGGCTCAACTAATATTTTCAAGTAAATAGTATGCATCATGCTAGTTACCAAGGAGTTATAATGGCACGAAAAGATAACTAAAAGTTATCCCATCTCCATTTGTTCGGCCTATACAGAGCAGAGTCCAGGAACCAGCTGGTCAGTGACATATAAAAAAGTTATATTTGGTGATTTATTTATGGGATAAATAAAATGGAACAAAATAAGGCGCGAAAAGGGAAATCTACATTTTTTTTTTTATTCCATTCATTTACATGATGGAACGGCCATCGCCTCGCGGCCTTACCATAGGGAGTCTGAGTGCAAAGAGGTCACGAAGATGTTGCATCTTGGCAGGCTCCTCTTTCCTTTCTCTTCTTTCCATTTCATAGTTTACTTTTCCTTTTCCTTTTTTTCCCCTTTCCTCATCTTTCCTTTCCCTTCCCCTCAACCAAAGATATATTTCAACAGTAAAAGAATCCTACAATATCCTCTAAATTGAAGAAGATTTTACTGTTAAAAAAAGCACAACCTTGAAACGATGATAATTATTTAAAAATACCCAAGATAAATTTATTTAGCAAGGGCCTTAACCTAGCTAGACTGTTAGACCAATATGTTGATAAACCCAACAAAATCCGTCATGCACTGGATATACTTCACGCCGCCTGTGGGTGCTAAACAAAACAGTTGGCCAATGTAGCATTTGGACCCCGCAACATTTTTTGCAAGGCTCAGATTCAGATTAAATCAAAAGTTATGTTCATTAGCGTACCAAGCGTCACATTATCGCATAGTGTTCACTATAAATTGTCACAGCGATGATGTGTTTTCACTTTTAACTTCTTTTTTTTCTTGGCTGGTCTTCATAACTTCAGTATCAGGTTTTCCAATGAAACGACCTCTTTACAGACATAAGATGGGCTCTAAGTTTGTATGAAGAAAAATCAACATCATCAAATCTAGCAGGAGCATGCAAATTCACACACGCAGATAAATTCAGACCAGCTGTGATGCAAATGGTTCGTTCAATCGATTGTCGTACCAAACGAACAAGACAACAAAACACCCAGAAAAATGGGCCGTGAACAGATAAGCTTGCACCTGCAGTCAAGAAAATTTCAAAAAGAGAACAATATTTATGAGACGAGTAATTGATTAAATATGTTATACAAATTAAAGACAAGAACTTGGTATTCCTTACACTACAAAGCATGACCTTGTAAGCCATGGCCCAAAAAGTGTTACAGTACCTACTGGAGCTCATCTTCTGGTATGTTTTCACCTAGACTTCGCTGTGCCAATCTATAGTATAACATTCCCATCGTTGCCATGCATGCCCTGCTCAGGAAAACCATTCTAACAATAAAATTGTGCACGTGGAATCCAAATTTGAAGTTTTATATCATGACTGCAGAAGTTATTCTAAGAAAACTTATAACAATCAACAACCTTTTGGACTGTATATTTGGGACACAGTTTGGGGAGAAGAGAGAATGGCTCACGAAATTATTATGTACATCCTTTGTGTCGCTTCCCCTCCTCCCCATCATATCTTCCATCCAATTAAAGTGACTTTTAATTATAGGGTTCACAATTTCAGATGGGAAAGAAACCACATGCCCAAGCATTTAGAACGGCCTTTATATGTAAAATTTGAAAGACAACCCTATGTCCTTTGCAAGCTTCTTTGCCACTCAATTCAAAACTAAACAAACAAGAATTGCGATCCAAATTTCATACAAATACAAATTCTGCAACTTAGACACATTTTTTATGAAGAAGCCATATAATTTGTTGAAATGATGGCAATGGTAAGTGGATAACCAGATGAGTAAGAGAAGTTGGAAAAGTTACATGATTGCCATGACGAGTAATATTTTCCTGGGGTCCATCCTTGAAGATTTTTGGTGATGTACTTTTCCTTCTGGTACACCATTACGTGGTGGGGCAGTTACTGGAAGAGTAGGCAGTGCATTTGACCAGAAAGGCAGTAACATCCTTAGAAACTTGTTACGAATGGGACCTACAGTTAAACTGAAATCAGTGAACCATGAATTTAAAAGAAAAAAATCATTCTCTAGCATGTAGAAGAATATCCTTCAGTATTACAATCCAAAACAAATTCACATCCAGAAGGACCAGCAGTGAACATGATCTATAATCATTTACAAATAGGAATCCAACCCAGCAACTTCTCATCATTGTTTACTGGTAATTGATCCATATTAATAAGCTGGATTGATGGAAAATTCCTAGTGAGCACTCATTGCTGGGACATCATTGAGATCCACTATTGTTAGATTTATACTTGTAGAACATCTAGTGAGTCCCACAATAAAAAAAATATTTGGCTTGGACCAAATATTAGCAAAATCACTACCTGTGATGTCAAGCATACAAATTATTTTAGTCGATCCCAACTAGCTTCTTTCCTCACTATAGATAATCCTGAGGGATTCTATGAAACGTTCAACTCAGGAGATCCTTACTCAAACATCAGATATAATAATGCACCAGGCCAGTCATTCAGTTAGGAACTATAGTTTATTTAATCTGCCTCTGATGAATACAAAAAATAGTGCAATGTTCATTGCTGATGAGGCAGAATAATAATTGCTAAACACAGCATTAGCAAGGTATCATTTTCCACCAAGGGAAGGTATGGTTAGCTACTGAAAGGGTCCTGTGCCAGCCAATTTCAAACATTCACAGAGTTCAATGAAACCTTAAGAGATAATGGAAGCAGTTAAGCACATGCTTATACATGAATGTGGCCCATAACTCGTACCAACTTCGAAGTATGTTTAATTCAATTTATTGGCATGCAAAATGATTCCAAGAAAAAATTGATATTACAAGGCAGAAGCCTGGCATAGATTCATTTGTGGGATAAATCTATGTAACGGACCTCAAAATGGGCAAAATTAAGATCTATATGGACGACCAAATAATTGCAACTTAGTTTGTTTTTGTTGTAAAATGATACCAAGAAAGAAATGAAAATATGCTAGATCTTGCGACATAAACATGTGATAGTTATTTTTGATTTTTCAATAACTCGGGAGATGGCCCAAACTTTAGTGACGTTCCTGCTGGTCAAACATGTTACCGAACTAAACTGAAAAGTGAGATGGTACTACACAGAACGAGTAAGAGGGCTAAACTAACTTTCCAGATGCAGTCAGGTGGACATAAGAAAGAATGGAGGAAATTAGAGTAGTATATCAATTTATGAATTAATATATATATCAGAAAACTGAAATTTTCCACCAGTACAAAAAAATCTATATGAAACTTACACTTACACTAATAACATCCAAACCTTATCCCACTAGGTGGGATCGACTATATGTATCGTTCTACGCTATTGGACTCTATCCCCTACTATATCATTATTTATATTTAAATAAATTTTATCTTATTTTATTGAAGCTAATCAAGTCTTTTTTTGGTCTTCTTCCTCATTTGATGTGCACATTTATCTAAGTACATGTCAATACCATCTTAAACATGTCTCTCGGAGTTCTCTCTCAATAGGTGCAACCCGACTTTCTCTAAAATATTTTTATTTCTTATCTTCTCCATCCTTGTATGTCTGCACATTCTCATCTTTGCAACTCTCATCTTCTGCAAATAGCAAATAATAAACTACAAATAGAAGAATGCTAAGAGAGAATAAGAGTTGTGTCTATTTGATAGCAGGAAAATGGACTTCTTCCTGATACCGCCTGAAAATATCTTCGACTGGTCTACCCAACCCTCCTTTTTCTAGTGACTTGGGACATTGCAACTCCTAAATTAGCACCTTTTACCTCATCTATAGGTAAGAGATCATTGTATTACTAAGTTATTCAGACACCAGTTTGAGCATCTGAAATGGGTAGAGATCTTGATTCCCAATACGTCTATTTTCTAAAAATATTTACATGTGCTCAATGGGAATATCGGTTTCCAACAACTCAGTCTCAGTGGCAGAGCTCAGATGTCTAACGCACGTCTGCAAGGGTAATATGAAGTGTCTTTGTATCAAAATTCAAAAGTTGTCTAGAACCTTCTGCATACCTAAAGATTAATACACAAGGCAGGTTATTGGCATTCATTTTCCTCAAGAAAGAAACTGTATTAGAAGTTCTACAAACTAAGGCTTGAAATCTCATTGTAAGCCTCGGTATCGATCCCTGACTAAATAAACATGCCAGCACCAAATTGATTGCGCTGGTCTCGTTGCTGGTCCATGTGCCCAGTCTTAACAAAAGAATAGGAGGAAGAGAACATATGTGCCTCCTCAAAATCCTCATGATCTCGCACAAGCCTCGTGGAGGACTCATTGTGCTAAGTGTTCATGAGGGAAGGCTCAACGCTTGTGGAGGTTCACCGGATGTCATCATTGTAGAGGAAGGCTCCTAGTGTTTAACCCTTGTCTTCACAATTGTCTCAAGTTCTTGACCTGTTTGGTCAGTCAACAAGTGGAATGACATGTTTTGCCTGAGTTGATCGGCACAATGAAACTGCTATTTATTTCACATTACCTAGTAGGAATTGAGTGTACAATGAACAATCAATGCCACAGAGATTGTAGGTACCAAAAAAAATCAATGAACTCAGTGTAGACACACAAAAAAAGGACCTGTAAATTAGCTTACCTCTTCTTGTGTACTTTTTGTTTGTTCCATCTTCATCATCCGCATAATATGATGTTTCAGAATACTTTCTCTCATGGTAAGTTGGCTTCCTTGTAGCGGCACTAGGCTGAAAGAGACAATAAAAATGGCATGCTATAACATTACTGAGGCACTTCTAAAGAAGTTAATAGATGGATTGACTAAATAACATACATACTACACGTTTTTGCCCTAAATAAGAGTTAGGCTCATTAAACTCACAGTTTTCATGAAATGAGGATCTTGATCTTTCATGATTTGGTGTTCCAAAGCATTAGGACCTTCAAGTTCAACAATTTCAGATTCTGTAACCATAGAAGAACCCACCCCAACAATGGAGTTATATACTTCATCTAGGTACTTAGCGTCTGTGGCTTGTACAGATATTGGTCTTGAATCTTTATCAGAGTTAAATGAAGATGCTCCACCTTCTGTGTCTTCAGCCGGTGAAATGTGTATCAGGGAATCAGAAGCAAAAGCAGGAGGACCATGATTCCCAGATGCAGGAGGTGGAACTATATGATTTCCAAATACATTTTTCTCCAGACCACTCTGTCATATGTTAGACTAGATATATTATATGTTAAACGTTTCAAGAGAACGTGCACTGAGGAATTGACTGCAGGATGGTTATGGGGATATAAAAACATCTAATTGATGTTAAACAATAGCTGGAAAACAAAAGATTATCAGTGAAACTGACCTCATACAAACTTGACTAAGTCATGATGCAAAGAGGGACGAACATATGGAACTTTACGCAAGAAATTCAAGTAATTTTCAGTTTCAATATTCCAGCAATTGACGCATACTGAATGGGCTCAAACTTGAGTGAAATTTAGGTTATGCTATGTCACACATTATCCTTGCAAACACTATATTTTTCAGGTGTACTATCTTTTGAGAAGTCTAAAGGCTATTTTAGCTCCTTTTTTCAAAGGAAAGGTTTAGTTAACCAATAAAATCACAGATGTGAGAGTCAATAGTTTCTGAAGCAGCAATATGAGTCATGAAATGAGGAGTGTTAGGATATTAAAAATGAAAAGCAATAGCTAATTCATTCATCTTCAATATTCTTTCACAATACTTCTGAGTCTCTGTTTTCTATGGTCATCCTTCTGACTACCATATTTGATTAGAAAACTGAAAAATACAGTATAATATGCTACTCTTCATAATTATTATTCTACTGTCACATGCTGCTAACTTACACATCAGGCCTTTGCCTATAAAAGAAGAGATACTCGAAACTGCAATGAAATTGTTTAAGAAACATATTCAGTTCAAAAAATGCTTCACAAACAAGGTAAATAAATGAGTTTGTAGGTTAGTAGCTGGCCTGGTGAGGTAAAGGTTGTTGTTGTTCATGTGATTGAACACTTTAATCAGGCTAGATGAAAGACCAGCTCAAAGCTTGGCATATAATTCATTAGTGCTCGTTGATGACAATCTTGAAATCAAGGGAATGTGTTACAAGTTAAACTCAAACAGCAAGAAAGAGAAAGAAGATTATGACTCTGAATTGAACTGAACAGAAAACTCATATCTTAATTCCAGAGTTGAAGAATTAGATAAGGTAGACAGATCATCATAGAATATGGAAGAATAATTTGCATTTGTAGCAAGAATGTTAGTTGATGACTAAAAAGGAAATTAGAATAGGAAGGGCCTGATCAATTTGGAACAGAAAGGAAACAACTGAATTCTCAAAGAACAATTCTTGCCTACTCATACTAGCTTTTGAATTAGTGCCATTCTATCTCATCAAGAAATATGCCCACTACTGGCAGTATCTTCCCAATATTTTTAATTTACATTACCAATTAAATTAAAATGTCAATGTGACTAATATAAGAATTCATTTGTGATTAGACAACAACAAACTATCATGAATTTTCAATTCAGCATGATAATTTAGGAGATTGATAGCACTAGCATATGTCTTAGTGATGAATGAAATATAATTAACATCCTAGTAGACATCTTAAATAGAAAATAACACCAACTCATAGTTCACTCTGAAAATGGTCATACTGTGCTAAAAGGACATAACACTGAATTGATGAATCATGAATTATAAACCACTGAATAACCAGGATATATCACATTAAAGTATGAAGCATTCAGGTCATACATTCATAATACAAACTCCAAGAGTATAATGGTGATGATCTAAGATCAAGCAGGATTTACCTGAATTATTGCTTCTTTAAGCTTCAAGTGTAGGTGAGACCCTGTATCTTTGATGCTTATAGGCGGCCACACCTGCAAAAAACTTCATCACTATTTCCAGGGCAGACTAACTTCTGATATAAATATACAATACCATATTACTTATAGTTCAGCAACTAGAACTAAAGGATTTGAGTGTAGTCAAAGTAATTGGCAAACACTCCTAAACTTAGCAAAATTAAGGATATATCATAGAATATATAATAAGAGAGTTAGTCTTTAAAACTAAAGAAAAGGTAAAAGACAAGGAGAATTTGTTGCAGTCTGGTCTCTATGTATTTGGTGTGTGGAGTGTGGATACCTCAAATTTGAGCTCCCTCATAAGGTCTGCTCAAGACACTAAGTCTTTGTTTATGAGGAAAGGAGAGCTCCAGTTTCAAGGAGCTCTCACTTGTTAACTCAAATTGAGAACTGACAGAGATAATGAACTTTCCCTCTCTGCGGATTTTTTCACCCAAATCTTGTCTTGTAGACTGGAGAGGAGGGACAAATCTCCAATTTACCACCCTGTTACAAGGATAGTGGTCATGGTGTGGTTGAGATCACCGTAAATATTTGCCTTTTAAAAATTTCTTTTAAAGAAATGCATGAAAATATTTTTTTTCTGACCAACTCAAACCCCAAATATTGACCAAGACTAAAGCCCAAACTACCAGATAACTACGGAACCTTTGAAAGAAAATTTCACAGCGTGAATAATTTACCCTGTGACCAGTGGGAAACTTCCGTGGGACCAAGCCGGTCACCCCAGCGATAGTCAATGAGGCTAACTGGGATTATCATTTTTTTAACATAGAGTAAACAAAGAGTTATGGCGCCCAACAAAAGTCAAGTTGTAGTTATACTTCCTACCAAAAAGGTTGGAAAGTGTCTGAGGCTGAAAGCCAACTATGGGAATATGGAATTGACATAGAAAGATGGCCCAACTTCATCACCAAAGGAAGTCAATGCTTTGCCCATTCTAATTATCAAGATCCAGCTACCAAATCAGAAATATTTCTAATAACAAAAAAAAAACGAGGAGAACATTCTACAGCAATGAGCAAATGGTTAATTCACTCAAATCTTTCTTGGAAGTGGAAAACCAAAAGATGCTGCCTGCCAAAGAACACATGGTTGAGTGGGCTAAATTTAACCAGACATCCATTCAACTTTTTCATTTGGAAGGAAGAAAATAATATCCTACTCATAATCTCCAACTGAATAATATTATCCAACCAGGATGATGTTTCACTGGAAGACTTGCTAGTATAACTTACAGGAGTAGAACAAGTAGGGCAGACATATCCTGCAGGTGCAGTTTGAGGTGGGTAGCCTTTAACATGTGAGACCAAGCAATTTGTGTGCATAAGATCTGAAATAAGAAACACAACAATTAGTTAAAAACTTCAGTGTCAAAGAACAAATATGAATAACAAAGTGAGGGCACTTACGCAAGCAACCCAATCTTGTAGTTTGATCCCTTCCTTCTTCCAATGCAATATTGCAGAAAGAGCATGTGGGTGGCCAGTCATATTCTCCATCAACGACCCAATCTGAGTATTTTTTCACCTAAAGAGTCGAACAAAGTCTGGTGGTCACTCTTCCATCTAGTTGATTTTGGTATAAGTTACCCAACAGCTACCATAACAAATCCCAGTGCAATGAGTGCACTCTTGCTAACTGAGACTTACATGAACATTTCAGCAGAAAAACTTATTGGTTATTAAGAGAAGGCAAAAAAAAAAAAATATAGCGTCTAAAAATTAAAAGAAGATGTCAATGCAAACTCAAACCCTGGCACAAAGATGGAAAATTGATAGCTAAAGATAACAATAACAAGTATCTGTTTGCTGTTGCACAAGTTGATTTTCAAAGAAGTTAAACATATGTAAGAATTTTATTTAAACAAAAAGATGAAAAGGTATGACAATATCAAGCTATATTCGCCATAATCAAGTGTTGGAAGACACATCTGGTTCAGTTATCATTGATGCAAAATATGCTGGATATATGTTTTCCTTGAACAAGGAATAGAGGAAAAAGGGATATCTTTGTCACTGACTGGCAGTGATCAGTAAAATGCATAAGTATGTGCACCTTAGTATGTGTACTGACCTGAAAGTCTTTATACACATGACTATCCATGTAAAACTAAATGACTCAGTGAGTTGTAGCTTACAAATGCAAGTGGTATCTTGATGTTATAGTTAACAATCAGTTTTACTAGAATGTTTCTAATTACGAATAATGATAGTGTTGTAATCAATTTGAATTGTCCCACTAATTTACCCTGAACTTAAGACCAGAAAGTTAGCACAGAATTCTTTTCACCTGCAATACCCAGTCATGGAAAAAAAAGTACTCATGAAAGCAAAAGTTTAGATGAGTACCACACAGATTTGATGTTCTGAGAAACATATGCACTCTCCACAAACTGGAACTTTGTGAACAAAGCAATAAAGCCTGGTTGCCTACACACAAAGCTCCATTAGTCTCAAGAAAACTACACAACCCAGAAATATGCAACATAGATTTTCTCATTCAAGAACAAAAGGTGTTCTCTCTAGTGAAATACTGAAACAATTTCAACAATAACAAATTCATTAATCAAATTTCCCCAATTTGTTCTCCTAACAAAGATATTACAACCAAAACCTAGGCTACAAATTGATGCTCTTCCACAGTTATTCCAGGCAGAAGAAACATACCGTGTCATTAAGAACCTAGTTCAGATACATCGAAGCAAACGAAACAATCTAATCAAACTATGAACGGAACCAGCGGGCGAAAATTACAAACCTTAACAATAAACCTTCAATCAGTACTAGAATGTAGCGTAATGCAATAGCTTCAAATCTTCGGGCACGAGTTTAATCCGACGAAGGATCGAAAAGGAAGGCATTTAAAAAATGAAATAAAGCTCTTTTGCAGCGATGGCATACGGAAAAAAAGTGGAACCGGATTGAAATGTACCTTGCGGCATTTGCAGACAACCATCGCATAGATAGAAGATCCAGGAATGAAGGGCAAGAAACGGCACAAAAAACCACCCGGTGAAGGCTAAGAAAAAGAGTAGGTTGTTCCAAGAAGCAGCATGAAGCCCAGCGACGAAGAGATCTGGGACGAACAAGGAGCTAAAGCGCCCGAGACACGAGAATGATTTCGTAACTCTTAAGTATACCAAAAATACGAAAGTGCGACTGAACCGGGTTCAGGTGCTCTACCGGTCTGGAAAAATCACACCCAGACGCACCCAAATCCCCGTGCCTGCTAGATTTCGGAATCATTTTCTATAACCCTCCAAATGTTTATAAATTATTGGGACTTCACAAGAAAGAGCTATGAGCTGTCCATCACGCCAAAAAAAAAAATGCATAAAATTTAAATAATTTTCAAAGATAATAAAAATTTCTTCTATGGTTGCCTCATAATCTACAGCATGGCAAGTGTACTGAGCGTTAGTCTCTACATCTCTGAAACACAGTATGAGTACTATGCCTTCCTCCAAGGTGTCGCCTATTCCTTTTGTACAAAACCGATCCTGTTAATTACTTGGTAGTATCCTCCCTCGATCCACTGATCACCTTCACATAGACTATCTCATCAAAATTTTATGATGATGAACTATCATAATCCGAGTTCGCATCTCGTCGCCATTCAGGCCTTTGGAAGACTGGCTGAGGAGCACTTGCAGATCCTATCACTGTCCTCTCATGCAAACTGCCCACTTCCTTGCAGACGCTATCTAGAACTGATAGGAAGTCCCTCACCACCATGAAGATCCTAAGAGGGTGAGCTTCCTCCTTTGCAGCATCGCCGTGAAAGAACTCTGTGGTTTCCTTCACCAAATTCATCACCCTCTTCTCTTCGACTTTAACACGACCAATCTCCTTTTCAGCCTCTACAAGAAATATCTTCATCGTCTCGAAAAAGCTCTTCCCTTGCGTGCATGACTTCTCGAGCTGTATAACTGACTTTACCTTCTCGAGCCCAGCTTCTAACTTTGAAACATATCCACTCAGAACATCTGAGTCCATTCCAGCTGCCTTTCTGACATTCCCAAGCTCATTGCTTAGCCCGGCTACAATCTTTAAGCCTTGCTTTCTAAATTGTCCTTCTCTTATGTTGCTGGATGGATTTTCTGTTGCTGGCTCAGTGCCTGACCCTTCAGACCTGATGATTTCTTGCACGACAAAGTGGAGAAGTGTGGTTTTCCCATCTGTCCCTTTTACATCCGCAAGTTTGAGAAGCGTGTCCAGCTTGAACGCTTTCGCTTGACCACGGTTGGTTCCCACATTCATCCTGTTGCCAGTCCTAAGAACAGCTTCCAGGAGCTTAAAAAACAGTCTGCTGCTTCTTAGATCTTGGCATGCTGCCTGTAGAAAATGTTTCAGGAAAAATGAGATTTACAAATTATAAATTAGCACAAGAGATAAGTGATGATGTTAACATGCTGGCGTATTAAGAAAAAACATAAGAATTTTCAGTTTCACAAAATAAAACAAAGTTTTCAATCATTAAATTTATGGCCAGTTAAATCAAGAATATTAGCAATACTAATCCAAACTTTTAGTTGCAAGTATGTGAAGCTTGATTGTAATAATTACCTCTAATGTTTGAAAAGATCTCATTAGATATTTTACTTCTGTCTCAAAATTTGCTCTATATAGCATTGCATCAACTCTTTTGAAGGCATATGGTACATCCAAGACGGCTCTCAGAAAGCGTTCAGCTGAACCTAACTTTTGTAGATCACCTGGGTAGTCACGTAATTTTAGTTCTTCCTCCTTTGTGGGAGCCATTTTAACCAAAGTTTCCAATATCTCAGTTCCTAAACATTGAGGATTACCTGTCGAAAATAATTTTATAATTTAATAAAGTTCAAATTGTAACCTATACAAAACCTTCACTGCAATATTTTTAATCATCAAAAAAATCCTTCTAGATTAAATGGGTATCTACATCAATCCTTAGGCGAAAGGATCCATCACTTTAATAAAACATAATTAATTATTGTATCTAATGTAACGACCAAACGTAACTTTTGCAAAATCAGAACAAAATCAAATCGAATTTGACTGAACTGAACAAAATGAATTTTTTTTAGATAAACTAAACCAACCGAACTATGCCACTAAAATCAAACAAACCGATCTTATATAAAATCAATTAATTCAAACGATTACTAAATTAACCAAACTTTTCTTATCAATCAAGTCAATTGATACTGAGTTAAGTCCACCATTCGCCAATTGAGACATTGATTTAAGTATATCCATTCACTACCAATTCAGTTTAATCGGTTTAACGGATTTCTGAATTTTAAAATCGAGATTGAACCAAATAAATTGAATAAGCAAGATTTTTTAAAATAAGAATAAAATTTTAAATTAACCGAATCGAACTTCCAAATTCAATTAGTTATTTTGGGTTAACTGATATTTCACTCCTTAGTTCTTGTTTTCCCTTTCAACTATGATATATAATTTAGGTCTGTTTACTTAGAAAGGAATGGGATGCAAAAAAACTTGCAATGAAATAAAAATTAATACATTTTAAGTTTCTCTGAACTTGTTTCACTACATCACTATTAATCAAGTGTATCTTCGTGGTTATTATGTATGAGATAATGCAAAGACATTTCTTATTGGAAAAGCGGCTTGGTCAACGACATTTCAACTAAAGGGAACAAGGTTATCAACTCAAACTGGTTCTTCTTGATTAATGTCGGTCATATGTCTTCAACTAGTCTAAGAGGCCTGATTGCTCATTTATTTTAAATCTTATGGATTTTCCTAATACAAAAGTCTTAGGTGATGTTTGGTACACGGATATGGAAATAGGGAATTCGATTCATTCTCAAACCTTGTGTTTGATTGATGAGAACGGGAATTAGATTTTGGAATGAAACCCAAAAATTTAAGTATTGATGAAACTCATTTCCTCCCTTAGGTTTCACCATATCCAAAAACTTGGATATCATCTAAATTATTTTGGACGAAAATACCCTTAATATATTTGTTCAATTTTTCTTTCATATCACTTTCTCTCTCCTTATTCTCTCTCATCATACTTTCTCTCTCCTCTCCTCGCATTATACTTTCTTTCTCATCATACCTTGTCTTTCCTCATTCTCTCTCATCATACTTCTCTACCCTTTTCTCTCTCATCATGCATTATTTCCCATCACACACTCTCTTATTATTTTCTCTCATCACACTTTCTCTTTCTTTATCCTCTCTCATCATACTTTCTCTCTTTTTCAAATCTCTCCCATTAGACTATCTTTTCTCATTTTCTCTCATCATACTTTCTCTCTTCTCAGCCTCTCGCATCACACTCTCTCTCCTTATTTTCTCTCATCACACTCTCTCTTCAAATTTTGATTCATTGAAGAGAAAATATTCAACTAACCAAACATTATTTTTAAGAGTGATATCTATGCTCATACTTATTCTCATTCTGTAATACTATCATTCTCATTTTCATTTCGATTCCTAGGAAAAAAACCAAACACCTTATATAGTAGTAGACAATAGAATGTCTATTGGTTTGGTTTGGATATAAGATAGAATGATTAGTTTACTTTGATTTGTTAGTATTAAATATTAAAGACAAAACAAATTTTGATTAAACTATAATACCATACTAATAAAATAAATTATTATTAATAATAATAAAGAAAAAAAATTAGATAATTGTTTACTGGTTTGGTTTGGACAAGATAGAATGATTAGTTTACTTTGATTTGTTAGTATTAAATATTAAAGACAAAACAAACTTTGATTAAACTATAATACCATACTAATAAAATAAATTAATAATAATAATAAAGAAAAAAAATTAGATAATTGTTTACACGATAAAGTAGTTTTCTATAATATAATATTCTATAATTGGTATTCTTGGTTTTTTTCATTACTCTTTTATGTTTCATCATGTTGTTGTTTCTAGAATTATCATGCTCCTTTTAATCTTATTCTTTCTATTTACTTTCCTAGATCAGTTCATCTTGTTATTCTTTCTATTTTCTCATATTTACTTATTTTTTTATCACGTTCATGACTTAACTTATAAAATTCTAGCCAAATAAATCTAACAATCGCTTAAATTCAACAATGATAGCATGACAATTTTATGTATGGTTGAATAATCATTTCAAAACTGAACCGACTTAATTGAACAAATCGAATCCAAACAAAATAAACTTTTTATTTGGACAAATCAAATCAGCTGAATTTTGCCACTAAAATTGAACCAATATAAAATCAATTAATTCGGTAAGTTAACGAATTAACTAAACTTTTCTTATTAGTCAACTACTACTGCACATCAGTCAATTGATATTAGATAGTCGAGTCCATCAATCGCCGATCGAGATATCAATTTAGATACATCAGTCAATTGATTCTAGCTCAGTTTAATTGATTTTTGAATTTTAATACCGAGACCAAATCAAATAAACTGAAATAACGAAATTCCAAATTAATTAAACCGAACTTCCGAATTCAATTGGTTCAGTCAATTATTTGGGTTTAACTAATATTCGATCCGCTCACCCCTAGTTTGATATCAATTATACAAAAGTATAAAGAGTCAAATTAATTGTTAGGTCATTCTAATGTGAAAGTTACTATCTAACAACCTTTAATTGAAATTAAGATATAATGTTAAATTAGAGTAGGCAACAAAGAAAATTCTATAGCAAAAGCCAAAAATGATGTCAAATTTGACTTTGAGTAGGATGCAAGTTAGGTAACATACTTGATGAGAAAAAGAATTTAGCTCATGCAAAGTAAAAAAGACTACTTAACATCAAGTAAAAATATGCAAGGTAAATAAACTACTTACCATCAAAAAGTGCTTCGCAGACCTCCTCTCTTGTTACATTCAGCGCTCTCAAGAGTATTGCAATGTTCTGTGACTTCTTCGGATCTAACACTCCCTTCTCTTGCTTGAAGGGGAGAGCGCCTTGTCTTCTTCTGGAGTCATTAGGAAGAGTAGTTGTGGAATTGTTGATGAAGAGAGTTTCCATTGCGTCCTCGTTCAGTCTGACAAAACGAAGAAATTAGTGCAATCATTCGCAGTTGGTGGCTTTTGAAACTTTGGGAAATTGAAAATCTTACTGAAATGAGCTCGATTTCAATTGGTCCCAGACCATTGCTCGATCGGAACTTGCTTTAACTTTGTCCCAGTGAAGGGGCTTCAATTTAAGCTTCGTATCGCCCTCCAGATGTTCTCCCGCCCCATCATCCTGATGCGAAGAACTGGCAGCGACTCCATTGCCAAACTTCGCAACAGGGAGTTGTATATTGATCCGTGTAGCTTCCGGAGGCAGGGGATTCAGTAATCGACGTCTCGAAAATGGCGCTATAGGAGCTTTAATTAAGTCATCGCTTTTGGCGAACGCTTCAGAAGTTGAAGAAGGCGGCGGCGGGGGCGGGGGCCGAGGTGGGGGAGGGGGAGGAGGTGGGGGAGGGGGTGGTGGAGTCCTAGTGGAATTGTCCATCCAGGGAGGCGGTCGAGGTGGAAGCATCGGCGGGGAACGGGGCGGAGAAGGTGATGGAGGTTGTCGATTCAATGGCAGGATTATCTGTTTCACTTCAGAATCAGGGTAATTGTTGAGTTGTTTTCGAGGGGATGATCGCCGTGAACGAGGAACAGCGTCAGCCACCGCGGCCATTAAGAATTCCTTCCCTCCGCTACTCATACTAGGAAGGCTACGCCGCGATAATGGACTGCCCGGTGTCTCGCTGGTAGCGGACGCCAACGACATCTGCGGAGTATAGAAGGTATACTCGTCGGACGATGCAGTCGGCGCGCGTCCCAAACTTTTCCTCGAAGCAATCGCGCTCAACGGTGGTAGCGGCTGGAGCTCGGGGCTCGGGGGGTGCATATCCACAACCCGCTCCACCTCCAGCTTGTGGTAAGGTGATCCATTAAGATCCTGCAGGCTCCCTCGGCAGCTCGAGGCTTCCGTCGACGCCGTGTTCATGGTGCCTAGGTAGAGAAAATCTGGCGCCGGCGCCTCAGCAGAAGCTGCGCGGCTTTCCATCCGGCCACCGCTGCCATCGAGTCCCATGAGCTTCCCGGCATCGGACGGCCTCCTCGCCCTTCGTCGCCGGTAAAAGTACAGGCCCGTCAAGACAAGGACTGCAAGGATCGCCACCGAGACAGGGACAGTGACGGCGACGACCGTCTCGGACGCAGACGAGGGAGACGAAGAGGCAGAGGTGGCGGCGGCGGTAGAGGCGGGGGTCTGGCCGGTGGTCGCGTGCGGAGAAGGAAATCCTGGGAAAAAGGGGCTAGAGCTGTCCGGCGACGGATCCGAGAACTCCTGAGGGAGCGGGGGCGGGGGCGGGGGCGGGGCCCATTGAATCGGGTACAGCGGCTGATGGAGCACCCTCCGGCTTCCGCCGCCGCCGCCGTCTCCTCCGACGACGGTCGAACAGAGGAGGGAGAGCGCCAGCAGAAGCATAGAGTTACGGCTCCGTAACGAACGCCGTTTCGTTTCGTCTCGTCTCGTCTCGTCTCGTCTAAGCAAACAATGCACGGAAGGCAAAGGAAAGACAAGCGATCGATCGGTGGTGCATCTGCTCGTTTATTTTACTTTTCAACACCGTGGAACGAGAGCGAATTCCGTCAATACCGCCGCCATTCGGTTGGTGAAACCGATCCCGCTCCCGTACCCTCTCAATGAAACACGCGACATTTACAGCACCCTCGTCAATGCACCGAAACAGGAATTCCAAAGAATAACGACGACCCCACCGACGAGCCCCTTGTCGGCGTTCCTGCCTTCCGCATCACACGTCAAGCATCCGCTTTCCCTGCGTCACGTGCTCCGCAGGAGAAAAGAGGAGACGTCCCGCCAATCTGCCGTTCCCCGTCTTTTTCCCGCCGACCGTCGGCTTCGGAGATCGACGACCGTGAGCAACCCCCGCGTCGATTAATAGGACTGTTCGATGATCAAAAACGAAAAAGGAAGAGAATAATGGGAGTTTTCTTTAACGTACCATCACTAAATATTCTATCTTTTTTTTTTAACTTTAAAAAAGTGAATAAAATATTTTAAACGCAAAGCATTTCGAGGCGTACGATAGCCAGTAGGGTGCCACTGTGAAAGGGTGGCGTCATGTGAAAGCGACAGGAGTTGGTAGGCGTCCGCCGTGGCGAAAGGCGTCGGTGAACGTTGGCGTTTTCCCTTTTCTTTCTGTTTTTTCCACAGCAGTTATAGCACAGCTTTAAAACTGATGGGTCCCCGGTTGAATTTTGTTGTTGTTGTTTCACATTTTGTCTTTTCAGAATTTCAATTGTTGTTTCTAAATTCTAATTTCTAATAGAGAATTTTTTATCTTTACCCCTAAGTAATTTTTAAAACTTTTTTCATTTTAATTTCAGAAGTATGTAAATTATCTTTGACCCCCCATGATACATTTTCTAGGCCAACGATAGTAAAATGATATGATTTTCAAGTTTTGATCCTCTGGTCTTGGATCTCTGGATCAATTTTGATCTCTTATTTATTTATTAGTTGGATGAATTCTACCTGTTTAATAGATGGGGTCCAGTCTACCTATCCAATGAATGAATAAGGTCTTTTATGATTCAAAAAATTTTGAATCAGAGAATTTGGCATCCAGAGATAAAACATAATAAAAAGGATAAATTGTAAGGAAATTAAGATAATTTCTTTCATTTATTTGATGTATGTAAAATTAGGAAGGAAGAAAATATGGATGCAATTGTATAAAATAAAATTATAAAAAGGTTATTGATTCACATTAGGGATATAAACTAATAAAATATTCATAAATAAATTTAGTTATATTCATTCAATAATAATATAATATATAAAGTAAATAAATTTAAACACTAATAAATTTACTTTACTGTTTTCTTAATTTTTTTTATTTAAATACATAAGAAAATAATCTTAAATTAATTATATTATAATATGTTAAAAATAAAAATACATATAAATTTTTATATACTCTTTTATATACTCAGAAGGAGAGACATAATAATAACATTATTATTTTATAATCAAAAGATCTCAAATCCTAAACATAACCTCTTATAAAAAATTAGGATAAAATTATATACAATAAATCTTTTTTCGAGACCCCGTATATCTTTATAGCGAAAGATTCATGCAATTACTCTTTTTCTACCGAACTGCCCTTTATCATTTGTATACGGTAACAATTGCCCAAGCAAGAATTGGAGATGTTTTATGACCTAGATGAACAAACCTACATATAATAAGATATTGTTGTGATTTTATTGGAATCATTGCATAATGTTATCTTCATTATTTTGGCATAAAGATACAAGTAAGATTAATTGATAGTAATCCAGGTTTTTCTTCAAGGAGGCAATCATTCCACCAAGGCAAAGAAGTTAAAGAAATGTGAAAACAAATCTGGCAATTACAGATATCTCCACATATGAAAAAAGGTTTACAAGAAAAATACCTAAATCAGATTTTAAAAAAAAAACAATAGTATAACAACAAAAGACTTCGCAATAATCAAAGATTTCATAAGTGATTCAATCAATTGCTTCGGTTAACGAGAAGCTTGAGCAGCTTGTGCAGGTTCCGTGATGTTCTTGGCCAATAAGTACGTCCGCATATTGAGATTCTTCATGGCTTCTATAATCTGTTCATGCCTGGGAAAACAAGAATGCATGAAAATGTAAAGTACAAAGCGCATGCTAAATACTAACTCCAGAAAAGAAGAGCATAGACCAACAGAGATACACTGGAGTATCGGACTTGATACCATTCCTAGAGAAACTATGAATACTACATAGAAATCTAGAAATAGCAATGGAAAACAAGAAATATTCGTGCATCCAGAATGTATACTTACACATTTTGATGAACAACTGGCATGGTTACAGTCCCTGAAACAGCATCTATTTTAGCTTCAAGCTTCGAGTTGCGAATGAGATTTGTTATCCAAACCAGTGCTTCATCATGGGTCATATTCAAGTTCAACTTTTCAGCAAGCACACTGTTACACATCACCAATTTAGCAATTATCAGCAATCCACTTTAATGGAATTGTCATATTAGGTAAACAAAACATTCCAGAAGATAAAACAAATGAATGCAAAATATAATCAATAATCAAAAGTGAAGAATATATATATATATATAAACCCCTGCAAGTTGCTCAGCCAAGATAATAATATAACACTATTAGCAGCAGAATAGAATTCCTCACAATATTATCTGTATTTTAAAAAGACAGAAAAGGTTATTTGCTAATGCTAAACATGTTGCAAAAAATCTTGGTATGTGTAGGGCCTACCTGATATCGATACACCGATGGATGCGGCAGTAGGTCTCAAAAATAAAGAGACGGGCATTTTCCAGGAATTCATCCCTTAAAGGAACAGTGGTGAAGTTGGAATCTTCAACGCGTTTGCCCAGGAAAGGGTCATTCAAAATTACCTAACAGATCAACAAAAATATTTATCTATCATTTTCAAATGAAAGCATGGCAATTTGATGAAACATGCAAGTAGAACCAAATACAATTTTCCAAAAAAGTATGAAGAAACAGAAGTTTCATACAATCTCTGGAGTGAAAACCTAGTGGCAAAATGAATGAGGAGTTTCTAAGTTTTAAATAATACATGCCAATGAACCTAATAAATGATATTACAAATTCATGTTGACGCAGTAAAATTTCATTGCTCATCACTTTGAACAAGATATTGACCACCTGAAAAGAATTTAGATGACACCATGGATTCTTTATTCATAATTAACTTCCATATAAGGATTGTCGTAGATGCATATCACGCTCACCAATTATGATAGATACAGTATAGCAAAGCGCATCTCCATACAGAAAGGTCTCTTCCAACAGATAAATTCATCCTAAATGTTAGGACCAAAAGAAATTTAGATATCTCTATAATGGTATAATATTGTCAATTTTAGGTCTAATCCCTCATGATTTTACTCTTGGGCTCTACCCAAAAGGCTTAATATCAATGGAGATATCTTTCTCTTATAAATCTATGATCTTTCCCATGTATTTTCAATGTGGGACTTTGTTTGCAACCTTGCAACCCAACAATCCCCCCCTCAAACGAAGGACCTCAGGCTTCCCGCATCCGATCCTCGACCCACAAGGTCTTCTTGCCCCTCGGTCCACCCAACCTACTAAAACTTCCTTGCCTAGCTACAATTATGACTTCCTTGCTTGATTCGGACATGAGAGTCCCCACTTCATTTGCTCAAGATTAATATAAGTATAATATTCTACTTACATGGCTCAATTAGATTATAACTCTTGTGCACAGTCGACGGTTAGACCTTCTGGCAATCCGGGCTCTGATACCAATTGTTAGGACCAAAAGAAATTTAGAGATCTTTACAATGGTATGATATTGTCCACTTTGGACATAAACTCTCATGGTTTTGCTTTTACGTTCTACCTAAAATGCCTCATACCAATGAAGATATCTTTCCCTTATAAATTTATGATCTTTCCAATGTATTTTCAATATGAGATTTGTTTGCAACCTTACAACCCAACACTAAATACTAACTATTTGGATTGGTAAATTATCTAAATAATGTTTTGCCTACTTGAAGAAAGGGAAGGAAATAGGAGAGAAAGTAATTTGCATGGGGGAAAGGAAAGAAAAAAGAATTTAATTTTCTTAATCCAGTTCCATCTTGGTTTTATTTACTCGAACAAAAGTGAAAAGGAAGAAGTAATTTTGCTTTTCCTTTCACTCAAGTTTCAAAAGAGTTAAAATCAAATTATTTCCTGCTCTCTTCCTATGGGAAAAATTGGCAAACTCATCTATTTACATTTATTTCCCTCCAAGTAAGTGTTCATTTGAAACTGTCTTCCCAAAGTTGTTTTAGGCTTCCAAACACCTTACACAAATATGGTCTTCAGTAAGTACATACTCAAATCACCTTACACCAATGCATCATCTAATAACTAACTATTTTTCCAATGCAGGTAAAGACACGTTTTAAAAGCAACTTTCCCAAAGTAACTTTCAAATTACTAAAAGACAGAAAAGAGACTAAAATAAATATACTAAATAGAATTAGTAAGGCCAAAGAAAATGCATTACATGATCGGAACTTACTTGCTCACACTCCTTGAGTTTCTTCTGAGCTCCGTCAAAGTCATAATTCACATATAAGGATTCTATGAGTTCTGTTATAGGATCCTTGTAGCACTGCTGCTCTTGTTGAATAACTTTGACCAACTCCTTCAGCATATTTCTCCGTCTTTTGTTGACAATGACAGCAGTGGCAACATAACGGAGAAGGTGAGGTGCATTTGTTTGAATAGCATTCAAGTACCTACAAGATTAAAAAATATATATTCAGGAGACAACTCATTGCTCAAAAATGGAGATTGTTGTTTTAACACGTTGCAATTTCTCCATTCTAATATTGAGCAATTCAGTAAGTCCTCTCTCTTGTAACTAAATCATCATTGTTAGCCAAATCCCTTGAAGGGTTTCCAACAAAACGGGGTTCTATCTATTTGGAGTTACCAACAGTGTTGTTAAAGCCAGATCAGATTGGCCGGTTCAACCAACTAAACCAGGAACCAGTAATAAATCTAGTCTCGTTAGAGAGAAAAAACAGATGCTACATAAACCAGTAGAAACAGTAAAAATCAGTTATATTACCTGTAACCAGTACAATTGTCAAATTGTGTTTCCAACCTACTGGCTAGTCCTCTACTTTCATTTAGAGGATGCCCAATTCTATAATCTAGTTTGCATGCTATTGTCAATTTTTTGATGTTTTCCATTTACTGTTATATATAAATTTTATAAACAAACCTTTTATGTTGAGTTTTTTTTTTCATAATGTTTACTTATAAATAAATTTCATAAAATTTGAATAATGAACCATTAATTAAAATATTTCATATATATATATATACCTGTATGAAGTAGGTTTTACTATACCTATAAAAGTTGTAAATGAAAACTGCTGTCATTATTTTGAGTCAACAGTTTGACTAGATTTATAATTATATTTTATAACAAAAAAAATATCTAGTGTTATTTTCCCAATTAACCAATTCAACTAGTCAAGCCAATGACCCATTAGACTTACCAGTTCAATAAACTGGTCAGTTTTCAAAACATTGATTGCCAATTACAAAGCTAATCCTGTGAATAAGAGCATCAACATCATTTACCCTAAATTAAACTTTTACCTTAAATTTTACATTTTGCATTAAAAAAATATCTACATCAATTACCCTAAATATACATTTTATGAATAGTAGTTTTCTAAATTTAGATAATGGATTCCATTCTCTAAACATTAAAATAATATTTCTCTCTCCTCCCTCTAATAATAAAAGATTTCTCTCTCCTCCATCTGATAATAAAAAATAAAGAAGGAAAGAGAAAAAATAATAAAAAAATAAATATATGGTAAATTATAGGGAAATTGATGCATTGTGTGGTGAAAAGTGGATATCTAATTTCAATAAAGTAGTTCTTTTACTTTAGATTTTGGATGAGGATTCTAATGTGGATGCTCTAAGCTTTCTAAATCTCTATTATGTCAAAGCCAAATACTCAAACTCTACAAATATTTATTTTCTGGATTTTGTACCACTTTGAAAGTTTGTTTCAGATATCTTATCTAAAAAATACATCAGAATATACCACACTTTCTAACTTATGTAGCACTTCTAAATATTGTTTCACAAATCTTATGAAACAAAAAATAGGTTATACAAAAGGAAATTGTAATAAGCCATTCAAAAGATAACTTGAACATGTCCTTACCATCTCAACTGATTTAAGATTCAATGCAAGTAATCAGAACAATAATTAAAGATAAGCCCACTAGGCGACAGTTGCAGAAAGCTCACTAACTAAATCCATAGTCATCAAATAAGCTTTATATAATCAGCCAGGAGCTTCTAAGCTGATCTGCACTGGTTACTGAAATGTGAAAAGTGGTGTGATATGGAAGTGAAAGTACAAGAACAAAAAGGTAATGAATATAAAGAAGGCTACTGAAATTCAGTTAATAAGTAAAACGACTAACATAAAAAAAAACACACACAAGCGTGTAACAAGATTGATACAGTAGTGGGGGGCAATGGCAAAATGTATATAAAGGGCACATCATCTTTCATGAGAACAATTGGTCAGTTAAAATGGACTATTAATAAAAAATGAGAAAAAGAAAATTTAGCTGAACTGGACAAAGGCACACCTGTCCTGGAAGAATAAATCAATGATACTATTTCTTCCATTTTCATGGTTAAAGAATATGAAAAGGCTCCAATGCATCAACCAGATCCTGTTCTGCAGATGATTTAAAGGAGAAGAAAAGCTCTGCACACAATGCAAACATAACAGAAAGGATTACAATGAGCAACATAACACTTCCAGGAAGAAACTCTATCCATTAAATAAGAAATAGTACCTTTGAATCAATTATCTCTTTAAGACGATTGAGCTCCTCAAGAGCAATATCCCAATTTTGCATTAAAATCTCTGCAGCAAGTTTTCCCCACAGCGCACTCAAACTTCTCTCACTATTAGTGCACAGGGCACGATATTGATATAAATAATCTGCAGCGCCTGAATAGTTACCACACTCAAATTGGAACTTTGCATACTGATAGAGAGCCTCAATCTGATCAGCACCAATCTACTCAATGGGAAACGAGAAAAAAATTTGTCATCTACTAATAAATAACCCCTTTTTCCCATTCATTGTCTGAAATTTGACAAATTATAGCAGTAGCCTATCAAGACCACAAACTTTATTGACGACAAACAGATATTACGTCGTTTAGATGAAAATCGTCCCATTTTAAATGAATGAATTCGAAATGTCAAACCTGAAACCGGTCATGGAGCATTTGGATGTTGTACTGTCTGTCAGGCCTCAATTCCTGGACCAAGTTAGCATCTTGAAGGAAGGAGATGAGGGGCGCAGCGGACTCTTCGAGGGATTTCAGCCTAGCGACGACCTCCACCCTCCTATCCACCATTGCTGCAAAACCCCCCCAAAATGTCACACTACATAAACTAAAAAACAAAACGAGGATAAACAAAGGAAGCCAAGAGGACCTTGGGGCACATCTTCTGTATGGTAAAGGGCCTTATGGATGTCCATGGCGTAGTCGACCATGTTGGTGTGGGAGAGAAGCTGGATCTTGGCCTTGAGAATCTCATCGTTCGCGTACAACTCTCGCTCCTGCAGAAACTCGAGGAGCGGGAAGACAAGGTGACGATCGAAGTGAGGCGCGATACGAGAAGTTAGATCGTAATCTGCCATGCGCTCGGTCGTTTCTGCAGATTGGAGATATGAAAGCCGGCGATAGAAGATACGGGTTAGGGTTTGCGCGGATAGATGAGAAATCCTTACCGATCTCTTGTTAATTTTAGCAAAGCGTTAACGGACTCGATGCGGAAATTACATTGAAGACTTTTTTTAATATAAGATATTAAAAATTTAAAAAATTAGCAAATTTTTTTTGTAATTAAATAAACAGTGTAAACCTATTTCAGTTGTCCTAAAATTTGTCAACCAATACCTGTATTTATTAAAGCATAAAAACAATTCAAAATAGTTAATAGTATGTATTTAAAAAACATCCTTCATAATTCTGGAATCATCAGAATAGCCTTCATAACTTTTAGCATCAATCATTAATCCATGTTTGGGAGGAGGGGAGGGGAGGGGAGGGGAGGGGAAGGAAAATCCAAATATTGTTTGTTAGGGAGTGGGGTGTAAGAAAATTCTCCCTGAAATGGCTAAGTAAAGTTGAAATTTCCCTTTTCAATTTTATCTCTTTTTCATAATATTAATTTCACTTCCTCTTCGTATAATCATTGCCTCATCTTCTCCTCTTTCTCAATCTCCCTTAATCGTCGTGGCCTCCGCCATGATCGTCTCTACATGAGATCGATTGATTATTGATGGCTCAATAGAAGAGTACCTTCTTTGGTAACAGAAGGGGTGGCAGAGATAGAAGTAAAACCACTAAGAACAACAACCAAAGCAGAGTCTCCTGCAGCATAACCCCGATTCCCCCAAAATAGCTCTAAACCTATGAAGAAGGCCAAATCATAGTCGGTCGCAACCTGCTCTTGGACCAAGAGAAGAACGGCCAGCAACACCATTTCGACATCGACGTGCCTCCGTAGCCTGCGGAGGAGGACGACACGTTGATCGTCAAATAGGAGGAGCTGAAGCCTAGGTCTCCAACTTTAGACTAATTTATCATTTAATTACATTGGAATTTTTTCTATCATCGCCAATTCACTAGTTTCTGCTTGAGTTGTGTTTTAGGAAACGATGGTAAAAAAAATGAAAAATCATGTTGGGAGACTTGGACAGTATTAGTTTATATTATATTTTGATGTAAATTAAGTATTCTTGTTACTCAAATTCCTATCTGAATTAGTTCCAGTAAAACAAGATGTTTAATTGTCATGTCGATAGTACCGACACAAGTTGTTGAAGATATTTAAAAAAAAACTAGAAAATGTAATCTTATCTTATCCATAAGAATATAATTTTATATATTTAACCTTTTATATCTTCTCTTTTATGTCAAATAAGATAAAACGTGTTGCATTAATAAACATTTCCTCCATCCCAAAATAAGAAAATTATAAATACTTTACTTCCTTTTTCGTCCCTTTCCTTTCTCTTCCGTCTCTTATACCTTCCCTCATGTCATTCACACATAGGATAAATCAGTCCACTAGTAATGAAAATTTTCGAGTTATGGTCTCCTATTCAAAAATACCCAATCGAAGTCTCCCTCTGTCTATTGTGATATTTATTCTCATATGGTTTTAATTAATTAATAGTCTCTCGTATTTTTTGTATTTACTTACATGTAATAAAAAAATCTATCCGTTATGATTATCTGTTCGTTATTAAAATATTAACGTGTCACACTTATAAGTCATTGATTTTTTTTATATTGTTATGGCTTCGTTAGTAAAAATTTTTGCTTGAATTTATTTAAATAATATTGTTAACAAAATATTTAGACCAGATTAATTAGCAAACGAAGGCGAATGTTGTTGAAAATCCACGAGAATTTTGATTTTTTCGGAGACGTTTCAAAGGGAGAAAAGTATTATTTTTTTACAATTCAAGTGTTTGAAGGGATCTCTCTGATTCACAGAATAATTTTTTTTTATTGAAAATCAAACTTTGTGGATAAGATTATTTTTTTAATAGCTAGATGATGGGATGATTTGTTAACGGTCGTAAGAGTATGCAAATCAACTATTCTAAATTAAAATTTTATTTTAAATATTATATTTTATATATCATATCAATTCCTTAAATATACATTCTATAAATCATTATAGTTTTCTAAATTTAAAGAAAGTATTTATTCTCTAAAAATTAAAATAGTTACTAATAAAAAAAATTTCTCTCTCCTCCCTTTAATAATAAACGTATGAAAAGAGAAAAATAATAATAAACAAATAAATATATGATTTTTTTTTTAAAAATAGATATCTAAATTTAATAAAATAATTTTTTTATGTTAAATTTTAGATTTTGAATGAAAATTATAACGTGAATGTTCTAAATCAGCCAAATAGCAGCCCCTAGCAAAGCGAATCAATGATTGATAAAATAGCCAAATAATGGCGAGATCAAATCCTCTGTCCCCAAATTTCTCTGTCCTCGTGTCTCCTTACCGATCGGACGGACCGGATTACATCTCAAGGATGCCTTGCACATCACGAGGATACTGCACACATTTTAAAGATGTCATGATACCTTAAGATGTAATCTGATCCGTTCGATCGATAAGGGATACGGGGACAGAAAAATTTGGGGACAAAAGATTTGATCTGAATAATGGCAGGTTTCTAATTGTTGATTTTGAACTTGTAATATCTTCCTTATCTTATTTTAATTTTTCAATAAGTAAATTACAGGCAGAAAATTTAATACGAATCCTTTCGTTCCATAAAGTAAATTCTGAACTAATTAATTCCAATAAGAAAATTCCTTCTGTGCGTATCTTCCTTATTTTAAATTAATTGAATTTGCTCTATAAAATGGATGTATCCCCACGCCAACGATAGCTTCCTCTCAATTTATACGTCAAAGATTCCCGGAGAAACAAGCCATGACGGTGCTTAACTTTCCGGTAGAGTTCCTCCTCGTTCTCCTAACTCTAGCTGTGTTTTTGTCTGTCAAAAAATGGAAGAGAAAGCCGTTAAACCTCCCGCCGGGCCGCCAAGGTTGGCCTTTCGTTGGCGAAACCTTCGGATACCTAAAGCCTCATCCCGTCACTTCGGTCGGCCAGTTCATGGAGCAACATATATCGAGGTACTAATTATATATATATACTGATCTTAAGCGATGAATCGGGAAAGCTAGCGAATGATGCATGGATGCACTGCGCTTCCTGCCTGCCTGCCAGGTACGGGAAGATCTACCGGTCGAATCTCTTCGGCGGGCCGACGATCGTGTCGGCGGACGCAGGGCTGAACAAGTTCGTACTGCAGAACGAAGGGAAGCTATTTGAGTGCAGCTACCCGAGCAGCATCGGTGCGATCCTGGGGAAATGGGCGATGCTGGTTCAAGTCGGTGACATGCACCTCAAAATGCGAATGATCGCGTTCAACTTCACGAACAACGCCAGTCTCCGATCCCGCCTCTTGCCGGAGGTCGAGCGACACTCCCTTCTCTTGCTTCGTTCCTGGATTCACGGCTCCCCTTTCTCGGCACTAGAAGAAGCTAAGAAGGTACGCACCTAAAAAATTAATCTCTCTGTTTTTCTTTTCTTTTCTTTTCTTTTTAACATGAATTGAGAAGTGTTCGTTAATTTGATTGGGTTTTCTCTTCAGTTTACCTTCAATATGATGGCAAAAAATATCCTCAGCATGGAGCCGTACGAAGCAATGACAGATAAGTTGAGATTGGAGTACATAACCTTCATGAAAGGAGTGATATCTGCACCTCTAAGAATTCCCGGGACTCCATACTGGAAGGCCTTGAAGGTATATGCATATATCATCCATTACGATGATTACATTTTTATTTATTTTTAATTTTCCAGACATAAGCAGAAATATCACTTGATTTTTTTGGATAATTAATAACTGGATTGCTACTCTGACTCACCTTAATTATAATTGGACATGATTGCGAAGATCTAATATCTTTTTTTTAATCATTTTCACTAATTTGCATGCTTTCCTTGATAAAAATATACCACGACCTCTGCTTGATTTGCAGTCGCGATCAAACATTCTCAGTGTGATTGAAGAAAAAATGCAAGAAAGAACGCGACAGATGAGAGAGCAGAGAGACAAGGAGGTGGATGATCTCCTTAGTTGGTGTCTAAAGCACTCTGATCTGTCCAAAGAGCAGACCCTCGACCTTTTGCTCACCCTACTATTTGCAGGCCATGAAACCTCATCTGTGGCCTTGACTTCAGCTATATTCTTCTTGGGGAGTTGCCCCAAAGCTGTTCGACAACTCCAGGTATATAATTAGGACTACTCATCAAACAATATATAATATATATAAATGACTATGTAATTTTATATGCCTATATATTACTAGGAGGAGCACAGTGAAATAGAACGTAAGAAGCTACAAAGAGCAGAGTCGAGTTTAACTTGGGAAGACTACAAAGAGATGGAATTCACTCAATGTGTAAGCGCTTTCATCAGTTAATTACTGGAGTTTATTGTTAATTAATTAGTATTCTCTTTAAGTTAATCTACTTAATGAATGAAGGTTATAAACGAGACCCTGCGACTTTGCAACGTCGTAAGGTTCGTGCATAGAAAAGCTCTTCGAGATGTAGAATATAAAGGTAAACGACACAGTATAAATTTTTCTCTCGACGTCAATTTTGCTAATAAGTATATTGTTACGTACGTCTTGCATGAACTGACGAGATTAATGAATATATTAAGGGTACAAGATTCCGCGGGGATGGAAAATTCTACCTGTTTTTGCTTCAGTTCACTTGGATTCTTCTGTGTATGATGATCCTCATCAGTTCAACCCATGGAGGTGGGAGGTGAGTCCTGATTAATTTATTAATTAAATTTATGGTACTCACAAAATTTTCGTAATTAATATTGATAGTACATTTGCCACGTAATGATTTAGATATCATTATTATTCAAGAGAAACATACTTATGGATAGATGGGATACATACTGCACACAAGATGGAACATCGATAGCAGAATTAAATTATCCTAAACAACGAAGTGATTCTATCCATCTCATAGGCCCGACGCCATATAAAAGTTTAATGTCTTTTATGTTTTGTTCTTGTCAATCTAACAAACATAACAAAACAAAATGACGAACACTTTGCGTGCAGAAAAACAGCGTGACAGCGACGACGACGAACAACTTGATGCCTTTTGGCGGCGGGACGCGTCTGTGTACAGGCTCGGAGCTCGCGAAGCTCGAGCTGGCGGTCTTCCTGCACCACCTCGTGCTGAGATACAGATGGGAGTTGGCTGAGCCGGATCAGCCGCTTGCATTTCCCTTCATTGAGTTCCCGAAAGGACTCCCCATAAAAGTCTACCCCATTTGATCAAATTAAATATAAATTATTAGCCGAAAACCACTTAAAACTTATCTCATGAATCCTAAGTATATTTAATTTTGATGAAGTCTCCCTCCTTATGCATGTAAATCTTGTGCTCATCATTGTTTTGATAGTTAGTACTCTCGTGGTACTCTGCGACATGAGTATCAACTCGGCTAAACGCAGAATTGTTTCATTGTGTTCATCATTGTTGAGGAATACACCTTCAAATGTTAACGGTCAAAAATTAAAAATGTCTTCTATCGAATATGTATTATCTAAAATACTCGTAAATTATTTGGTCTATCAAAATTCTTTATTTCTAAATCAGGTTTTAGGTATAGGATTTAGTGTCTGATACGGTGCATGGTCGTGGGATCAGTAAGATGATGTGGTTCGGAGTCAAGACCATAGGATGATTATAAGTCAAGCTTACGTGGAGGTCAGAAGTTAAGATTGTATGGAGGTCAGAAGTCTAGCTTACGTGGAGGTCATAAGTCTAGCCTCCGTGGAAGTCAGAAGTCAAGCTTGCGTGGCTGTTGTCAGAGTCCTAGCTGACAGGGCATCCCAGCTGATAGGGCAGTCAAAGGATAGGGTTCCAAGTTGGACCGGATTCAGCCTCGATAGCAGTCAAGAACAGGGCTCACAAATCAAGTACAGCTGAGGGTCGGATCCACAGGCCAAATACAGCTAAGGAGAAGGCCCATAGGTCAGGTAAAGGTGCAGAAGGAAAGGTCTCGGACGAAACACAGCAGACCAGGACACAGACCTGGCGTACAGGTTGAAACATACAAGCCATGGATAACAGTAGATGAACGCAAGTCGGGAAATAGACCGGGCGTACAGGTCGTGACGTACAAGCCATGGATGACAGTAGACGGATGCAGGTCGGGAAATAGACCTGGTGTACCGGTCGGGAAGTACAAGCCATGGATAACAGTAGACAGATGCAGGTCGAGATACAGACCTGGCGCACAAGTCAAGACAGAAGCAGGTCGTGACACAGACCTGGCATACAGGTCAGAATACAAGCCTGGCGTACCGGTCGGGACGTACAAGCCATGGATAATAGCGGATAGAAGCAGGTCGGGACACAGACCTGGCGTACAGGTCGGGAAGTACAAGCCATGGATAACAGTAGACAAATGCATGTCGAGATACAGACCTGGCGTACAAGTCAAGATAGAAGCAGGTCGTGACACAGACCTGGCATACAGGTCAGAATACAAGCCTGGCGTACCGGTCGGGACGTACAAGTCATGGATAATAGCGGATAGAAGTAGGTCGGGACACATACCGAGCGTACAGGTCGGGAAGTACAAGCCATGGATAATAGCGGATAGAAGCAGATCGGGAAACAGACCGGGCGTACAGGTCGGGACGTACAAGCCATGGATAACAGCGGACAGGTGCAGGTCGGAATACAGATCTGACGTACAGGTCAGGACGTACAAGCCATGGATAATAGCGGATAGAAGTAGGTTGGGACACAGACCTGGCGCACAGGTCGGAATGTACAAGCCATGGATAACAACAGACATAAACAAGTCGGAATACAGATCTCGGAATACAGACCTAGCGTCCAGGCACTAAAGGACAAACAAGATAGGGAATTGTAACTATCTGTCAGAGAATGTCAGGGAATAATCAGCGTGTCAGGGAATATGCTAATAGTCGGGGCTCATTACCCCTTTGGTTCTGTCGCCAGCCTATGAGGAGATGCCGCGTGTCATTCACGGTCAGACAAAGTCTGACAGCTGACATTCCCTGACACCCGTCAGATCCCAGAAGCATCCGTTGCAGTATAAAAAAGGATGCTTTGTCCCTTATGCAGGTACGCTCACTCGTCATTTCTTACTCGTCTTTACTTTTCGTCCTCTCTCTGTGTTTTCTGGGAAAAAAGTACCTGACTTGAGCATCGGAGGGTCTGACCCGGGGACTTTTTCCCTGGTTTCTGGTCTCTAACGACTCGTGGACTCGTCTGAGTGTGCGCAGAGCCGCAGTGTCATCATCCTGGTCATCTTCCTTCGTCACCCGCTCTTGCGAGCCTTTCCGAGGGGTGCTAGGTAGATCAGACGCCGCAGCGACTTTCCGTCAACTTCCAGTACACCAAGGCCCTCCTTCATCCGACTTAGCTTCCGAACGGGATCAAATTTGGCGCCATCTGTGGGAACACAACAGCCTGTGCCGGAACGTGACAATGGAGGACTCGAGACGAATCAATGTGACCATGACTGCCGGAGAATACGAGCTCTTCAAGGAGGCAAAGAAGAGGGCTGCCTCAGAAAAGCAACAACAAACAACTGCTTCCCGACCAAAAAAGCTACCGGATGTTTCTAAAGAGCCTGCTCACGCCTCAGACCGGGGCCCTAAGCGAAAACAACCTCTGGAATTTCCCCCTGCCTTCTACAGAGAGCCGGGCCAGGGGTACTATCAGCCAGACCCTGAGTGTTATATCCACAAAGAGCAGCCACAAGTCTCGGTGGCCGAGAGTTCTTTACCTAAAGACTCCAAGAAAGGGAAATCTATCATTCCCCATGAGGAACGCCGATCGGAGCAGGAAGAGAAAATCCCTTTTCTTCGAAAATCTTGGAAGAAAGGTTGCCTAAAAGGTACCACCCCCTGCTATAGGGGAATACGACGGCAGTAAAGATCCTGAAGACCATCTTCGTAAATTCAGGAACGCAACTCTGTTACATCAATATAGCGACGCTGTTAAATGTCACGTGTTCCTGAATACTTTATCGGGTTCTGCCTAAAAATGGTTTGATGGACTGCCACATGGGTCCATCACCTGTTTTGCTGACTTCAAGAGTGTCTTCCTGCGCCACTTTGCCAGCAGCAGGAAATATCAAAAGACAGATCACTGCTTGTTTGCCCTCAAGCAGGGATCTGCGGAGCCATTGAGAAGCTATATTAAGCGCTTCAATCAGGTGGCTCAGAATGTTCCTTCAGCCACATCCGAAATACTCATGAGCGTCTTCTCCCATGGGTTAACTGAAGGAGAGTTCTTCAGGGATCTCATTAAGAATCCCGTAAAGAATTTTGACGAGATGCTGGAAAAGGCGGCCAGCTATATCAATGTGGAGAAAGTGCAGGCGGTGCGAAAGAAGGCAGACAAGCCACCTTCCGCTATAAACCAGCCAGAGAGAAGAGTACCTCCGCCGCCTGCTCAGCCTCTCCCACGTGCTCGGGATGCCCAACCCACTTTCCACCCCGGTTAGGATACCCGACCTGTGCCACAGGTAGCTGCAGTTCAGGTCCCCCGACCTGGTCCCGGGGGACCACGCTATTGCACGTACCACTGATCCCACACGCACGCCACCAATGACTGCTACCAATTCGCCTGGGATGCCCGGTGAGCTGCTGAGATGGGTCTACCGCCACCGGAGTTGGCCCCTCAAGTTCAGCGAATGATGGAGGAGCGGCGCAATGCGACAGGGCAAGCTGGTCGACCCCGAATTGAGCAAGAGGGACCAAACATACAACCACTAGGGCGCATCGGAGAACCAAAAGGAGCCCGTGAGGTAGAAAATCGGGGCAACGCAGCAATAAGAGATATAGGCATGATCTCCGGAGGTCCCACTGTTGGGGATTCAGGCCGAGCGCGTAAATCTCATGAGCGGCGGTTAGAAATTCATGCTGTGGGGTGTAGCCAGGAGCAAGCTGCCGGCCCGATCATCAGTTTTGGACCACAGGACCTGGAAGGACTAGAGCTGCCCCATGATGACGCTCTCATCATCAAGGCCATCATAGCCAATAGTCGTGTGGCTAGAGTCTTTGTGGATACGGGTAGCTCGGTAAATGTTTTATTCCGGTCAGCTTTCGAAGAAATGCAGATCGACGCCAGTGAGCTCCAGCCAATGGCTACCTCCCTATATGGTTTCACTGGCAATGAAGTAAGACCCATGGGTTAGATCAAATTAGCTATATCCTTGGGAAGCAAACCATTGGTCAGAACCAGGAGGAGCACTTTCCTTGTAGTGGACTCACCCTCCTCTTACAATGTCATTTTGGGCCGACCGACCTTACACGAATTCTGGGCGGCTATTTCTATATTTCATCAGAAGATCAAGTTCCTGGTCAGTGATCAAGTTGGGGAAGTTAGGGGCGAACAACAAGTCTATCGGAGATGCTACATTGACATGGTCAAGGTAGAAGCTCGCAAAGCCCAAAGAACTCAGGATGGGGCTGTGCATGCCATCCAAGAAGAACCCTTGCCTTTGGTCGAAGAGCCTATCTCCTGGGAAGAAGTCCAGCTCTACCCGGAATGCCCAGAAAGCCTCACTCGCATGGCAAGCGACTTACCTCCAGAGCTCAAAGAGGAACTGGTTCAATGTCTGACTCATAATAGGGATGTCTTCGCCTGGTCCGCTGAAGAATTACCTGGGGTCAGGCCGGAGGTAGCTGAGCACAAGTTGCATCTTCTACCAGACGCCCGACCTGTGAAGCAAAAGAAGAGGAATTTCTCGACCGACCAAAATAAAATCATCAGAGCTGAAGTGGATCAGCTCAGGAAAGCAAGGCATGTTCGCGAAGTGCAATTCCCATCTTGGCTTTCCAATGTCGTCTTGGCAGCAAAACCCAATAACAAATGAAGGGTCTGCATAGACTTCAGAGATCTCAATAAAGCCAACCCCAAAGATTACTATGCCCTGCCCAGGATTGATCAGCTGGTGGATTCAATGGCAGGTTGTGAAAAAATCTGTATGCTGAATGCTTATCAGGGGTATCATCAAATCCCCTTAGCCGCGGAAGATCAAGAAAAGGTTAGTTTCATCACAGCAGATGATACCTTTTGTTACATGGTCATGCCTTTTGGGCTTAGAAATGCTGGAGCTACATATCAGAGAATGATGGACAAGATCTTCCGGAAGCAGGCCGGGCGCAACGTGGAGGTATATGTAGATGACATACTCATCAAATCCCCCCGGGCCAGGGTACGCTCTCTGTTCATATTCTATGCATATTTCATTATTTTATGGCTTAATCTTGTACTCATGTATTCGTTGGATCTGCCTCGAGCGTCGGGGTACCGGGGGCCGGGTCAACCCGGTCGCTGGCTGCAGATAGCGTTGACCAGAGGACTTTTGAAGACTTGGTCAACACAGAAGCCATCTCAGCACACTCCTCCTCCGGGACGTCGCAACTCCGTCAACATTCATCCATCTCACTCGACGATCCGCCCGACTCAGCTTCCGGACAGGACCAGTGTCCTATCAATCAATTACTACAACCTGTAATAACTAATTAATAGGAAACTGTTGCAATACGATATCGATATTGATCGGTAAAATTTAATTTGGATGAAACCCAATTAAAAAAGCATTTTAAATTACTAAATAAACCAAGGGGATCCATAGTGTAGGTAGGTAGAGATAAAAGAAATATTATTTGCATATAATCTACTTTAACAATTAAAAGGTAGTTGTTATAATATGTAGTTAATCATGCATTATTTTTTATCAATTGAGGGGGAAGATATGAATAATGCTATGTTTTCAAATTATAAATCAAACCGAAGGAATTTTAGATCCCACTAAATGTTAAATTAATATCATAATTCAGTAGCAATTAGCAAGTTAGCGTCATTTCTCTTATATTAGTTTTGATTGATTGAGAATGAGACCTGAATACAATAAATATTCAAATGCTAAAATACAGTGTCGAGTTATAAGTGGATTGTTTCATATCTTTCAATTGACCATTCAGGCGGAGGTTTAATTCTAAACTCTCGAACTTTAGCACTAAGTTATAAGCGATTTTCCTCATGCCCTCGACTAGCCACCTAGGCGGAGGTTCAATTCCAGACTCTCAAGTCTTAACGCCGAGTTATAAGTGAGTTTCTCTGTACTCTCCAACCGGTCACCCAGACGAAGGTTCAATTCCAGATTCTTGAGTCTTAGTGACGAGTTATAAGCAGGTTTCTCAGTGCCCTCTGACTTGCCACCCAGGCGGAGGTTCAATTCCAGACTCTCAAGGCTTAGCGTCGGGTTATAAACGAGTTTCCTTGTGCCCTCCAACCAACCACTCGGGTGGAGGTTCAATTTTAGACTCTCAAGCCTTAGTGCTGAGTTATAAATGGGTTTCTCCATGCCCTTCGACTGGCCACTCGTGCAGAGGTTCAGTTACAAACTCTTGAGTCTTAGCGCCAAGTTATAAGCGGATTTTCCCATTTCCTTCGACCGTCAGACTATGTGTTCAAAACTTTCTAAACGATCGAGTGATACTTACATGGGTGGGTAGCTATTCCAGCACCACTTGCACAAATTTGAGCAAATAAATTGACACAACTCCAAAGAAAAAATGCAAGAGATAATGCTAAGAAAAAACTTCAAAGGTAAAAAAACATTGGAAAAATATATACATCAAAACAACATAAGTTTTTAAGTTTGTTACAGAATGAGGAAGGTGAAACCCCAAAAGAGAAATTCCTAAGCAAAGTTTGGAAAGGCATCCTTCGGAATGTCCTCCAAAAATTTTTGGCGTCGAATGAAATTCTTAGGGATGCTTGTTGTAAGGTGGTCTACTTCTCTAAGTTGCTTTATGGCTCCTTCTGCGGTATAGCCGAACATCTTGGAGGTCCGATGGCCGAGCATCATGTTGAAGTCCCGAGAGCGTAGATAGTCCACTCGGAAAGTCTCAAGCCGCTAGGGTTCCCAACTTTATAGCTTGCCAGCTTAGCCTTTAAGGCCTCCAGCTCGGCGTCTTTGAAATCCAGGTTGTACTATTTCTCTTCGAGCTAAAGGTGCTTGACAACCAATTCGGCCTCTCTGTCGGCCCGCTCGGAGATAAGGGTGGCCTCTATTTCCTCTAGTTTCTTGGTGAGGGCTCAGGTTTTCGAGTTCTTCAGGTCCAGATCGGCTATGGCCCTCAACTTTCGAGTGTCAGAGTTGGGAGTTAGAAGTTTGTAGTTGCTTATGGAGCCTCTCAATCTGGCTCACCTGGTCATGCCCTGTATCCTTTTCCTCTGTACCCCCTCAGATCTCAGCAATCGCTTAGATTAGCTTTCGAGTTCGCTCTTCAGTTGAGCTGCTTCAACTTGGAGGAGCTCAATCGAGCCTTGGGAGGTTCCCGCTCCTTCTATCGAGTTTTTCAAAGTTTGATAGTTGTGACTTAACTTCTCCATTTTTTGGCTTAAGGATAAGCCAACCACCCAGAACTGACGAAGGAAGGAAAAATTAAAGGAAGACACATAAGAAAACAAATAAGAAAAAAGAATGTATGGTAGTGAAGAAAGTTTACCCCTATGACATTCTGGAAAAATCAATTGGCTAGCTCCTTTGGGGAGCACTCATCCATGCGTGCCCAGAAGTTCGGCCAAGTCTGAGCGAGTGGATCTTGTATTTTCATCATATACTTGGGGGGGGTTAGTGGCTCTGAGGGGGGTGGAGAGTCACTCTTGCGAAGGCAGCCTAAGTATGACGCTAACCCGCTGTTTGGGAGGAGGTGAGCAAAGGGGAGGGAAAGGTAAACATGGGTAAAAAAAATTTTTACACTTGTTTGGGAGAGAGTGAGCCATGAAGGGGAAGGGGAGAGAAGGGTAAAGCTTCCCCTTGCATGCTCGGGAATCAGCAAAATTCCTTACACCCCAAATTGGGGTGTAAGGAAGGGTAAGGAAAAATTATCCCAATTTTATCCTTATTTATATTTTCACATGCAGATTTATTAAAAAAATAAGAGGATATTTTTGTAAATTTGTATATTTAACCTTCATTTTCATCCCTTTGAACTTTCCCTCCCTTCCAAACAAGGACAAGATAAATATATTACTTTCCCTCCCTTCCCCTTCCATCCCCTTCCATTAATGAACCTTACCTCACCCCATCCAAACAGAGGGTAACTGTCTTGTGCTTGTGTTGTCCGCTTCTGAGGGGGGTGGAGAGTCACTCTTGCAAAGGCAGCCTAAGTATGACGCTAACTCTCTTGTGCTTGTGTTGTCCGCTTGGTGAGTGGAGTATATTTTGGAGTGGGGCTGCAATGGTTCAGTCAGAAGCAATAGTAAAAAAGAGGCAGGTTATGCAACAATCATTCCGATCGATAGTGTGGAGGTTGATGGCATCCGCTTGGACGAGACAGGAGTTGAAGGGTCGGCTCCGATTGCCAGAGGAATGGAGGAGGAACTCTCTCCCCGCTCAGACGGTAGACACAGGGCCAGGGCTTTAGTGGAGGTTTGTTGTGCGAGCACAGTAGGTCGGTTCCTCTTACACCATTGGCATTGAAGTAAGGGTTTTCGAACTTGGTGGACTTAGAGAGAACCTCCACGGGAATTAGGGATGGTTGAGGTGGTGGCAATTTCTCAGTGTTTGCGACCACATCACTCTCCATAACTTGACTAGCACCCTCTTCGCCGGTCAGCGCCTCGGTCGAGCCGATCAACACAAGCCCTTGTTGGTCAGCTCCTCGGTCGATCTAATTGACATGAGCCCATGGATTTCCAGCTCAGCCTCACCACGCGCATCCATTTCCCCGTCATGTAGCTTGGTGAAATCACCCAAGCACGCCATCCACTTAGTTTTGGCTGTAAAACAGAAAAAGAAATCAGTTAGAAAAAATAGTAAAAGGAGGTCTAATTTCTCACTGAAGTTGTCGGATAGTCGGGCTCGGATAGGGCTAAGCCCGAAGATATACATAACGTCCTTCACAAGCAGCTTATGAATGTGGAACTTTAGATTGGATAGGTGACTGGAGGTAGTGAGGTAGAACGACTCCCATCGGAATACACACATCTTGGAAGCAAGAGGCAGCTCCATTTGCCATCCAATTGAGAAAGTTACCGAAGCAGTTAGTCGGAGGTAAAAGTAATGAGACTTCCAATTTTTGTTGAAAGTAGACATCTTATCAAAGAAGATGGAACCCACTCAGGCTTAGAAGATAAACACATCCATCTTGGATTTCTTTAGATAATAAAATAATGGAACACTCGAGAGTGTAAAGGGACTCTGTATAGGCAAAAGAGGATGAAGACTCCACACAATAGCCTAATGAAATTAGGAGTTAATTGTTGGAGTTAGATGTGAAAATAATTACAGACTTCAGAGAAGAAGTGATGTAAGGGAAAACGAAAATCGACAAAAAATTGTTCCTTGAAGAAGGTTAAGTAGCCAACCGATAAGGGGAAGGTTAGGATGATTGTGGCCAGTTGGGATGATAATATGGTGGTTGTGGGGAAGATTGTAAATAAGGTGCATTTGGTCCACTTCCCTGCCGTTGAAGTTAGAAGCGATGGAAGTGCACTAGAGACTGTAGATGGCAATGGAAGAAGCAGTAGCCATGAGGAAGAGGAAAAGTGAACGGAAAATGGGAGGAAAATGAACTTACAATGGACAGATAGGACTTGAACAATCGCTCGCGACAACAAAGAAAGATGAGGAGGAAGGTGAGAAAGAAGATGAAAATGAGAATTTGAAAACGATAAGAGTTGCATCAAAGGTTGTAAACCTTAAAAACTCTTGCAGTGATCCCTCATCACTCTCCGATTAGGGGAGCAAAGGAGAAAGAATTAATCATGATCGTTGAATTTGAACCATGAGGGGTTGTATCAAATCTCAAATGTAGCTTGTCATCTTAGATATACTTTTCACAGGCATGCAACACGTGGTAGAAGGATACATGCTGCATTTATTAGGGATGGGAAGAGATAAGCATGTTTATGATAAAAATACGTGCTCATTATACTAAGTATTAATAGTGAGTGACGTGCCATATTTCCAAGGCACTAGTGTGACGTTAGCTCGAGCCGAGTGATGGAATAGGAACTGAGTGTCCGATCAAAAAATGAGAGACATAAGAAAACATGTGTCTAGTTAGTCAGGCCTACAACCTCTTTTGACTAGACTTGAAAGGAAGGCTTGTGATACGGCAAGTAATGTGGGACCTCTGAAGGTGGGGTCAAAGTTAAGAAAGTCGGCCGATGTGGCGATCAAATTCAAGGAGGGGTCAACACTCGGGGTTAGCACAGTCATGTGTCTCGGCTGAGTGGTCTAGTCGATCGGACCAGTACTGATCTGATCAGATTCTGAGTCCCTCAGGATTAATGAAATCTTGAGTTGTTAGAGAGTGCCTAATGCGGTGTGTGCTTAACACGTTTCACAAAACATGCAGTGGAAGCAAAAAGACGATAATAAACTGATTTTATTACAAGACACACATTACACACATATATGATACAATTGTTGGGACCTTGACGTTCGCTAGAGGGGGGGGTGAATAGTGTCTCACCCAAAATATCGCTTTCTATAATGGTTAGTGTGCACAGCGGAAATACAAGACAAACACTAACAAAAGAAAGCAAACATAACACGTTGTTTAACGTGGTTCGGAGATGAAGCTCCTACTCCACGGCTGTCCGTAAGGTGGATGATCCCGATTCGTCGGTGGATGACTCACCGGAAAACCTCCGGTTAACTCGAGTATCTCCTTGTGGGTGGAGAAACCTCGCCATAAACTTGCACAAGCTTTTGATCACTCAAGAAGACCTTGGAGACTGTAATAGGGGTTAACCACCTCTATTTTCATCAACATCAACCAAGCTCCCAAGGCTTGGTTATATAGACCATGAGTTGGAAAATCCCGCCTACCAGTCGACTGCCAAAACTATTAGTCGACTGCCCTCTTGTGAAAATTCGACCCTTATATCCCAACAGCTCAATACCAGTAGACTGGTAAAAGTACCAATCGACTGCTCCACACTGGCGAAGCGAACAGAAGCATTCTGTTCGCTTTTAGTCGACTACTCAATCGACTACACCAGTCGACTGCTACAGTACTTCTACAGTAACGCTACAGTAAAACCCTAATTCTAGGATTTTACCCTCGAGTACATTCACTTAGCACTTGTTTTCGCCCGACCAACCTAGACCTAGCCTTCTAGCCTCCTCCATCAGCTTTGCGTCCCTCGGATGCCTCCCCATCCTTCACGTCTTGTCTTCTAGAGCTTCCATCAGTCTTGTCATTGTTATCGGGTCTTCCTTTGCCAAGAGGTCGCACCTCTGGGACTTCGTCCATTGCCAAGTCACACTTGGACTTACGTTACCAAGACTACATGCTTGGACTTACACTGCCAAGACTCATCCTTGGACTGTCCTCCTTTGTCAGGATCACACTTGGACTTTCCTTGTGGTACCTGTATCCTGCACACTCACAATACATATCAAATACAACAATAAATCTAACTTAAACTTTTGCTCAAACATCAAAACCTGGGGTACCCAGATTGCTCCAACAACAATCACGTAGACATAATCGTAAAATAAAAACTTGAGAATAACAATTATTTTAGGCGTACCTTACAGATGATGCGAAGGGAAAGGACATCAACTTAGTGACATTTACAAACCTTGTCTCTATTCGTATCCTCGTCGAGTTCTTCAAGAAAATTCTGATAAGCAACAAGGTTCGCCTCTGATTGTATTAGCCAAGCATGGAGGTGATGTGATCCAAGAGAACGAAGAAGAAGCTTGAGGAAGAAAAATCTTCCTTAGCTTCTTGTGGTTGGCAACGACAAAGAGAGGGAGAGGAGAGAGAGGTTAGGCTTTCTAAAAATCTAAACCAATGAATAATGAATTGGTTATTTTCATTTCTCCCTTCAATATTAATATATAATTTCTCTTGGTGACTTGGATTAGTAAGCCCAAACCCAGCCCAAATTCTTTAATCAAAATTTGGTCTATTAACCTTTTGGTTTGGTTCATAACCAAACCAACTTGATTTAAACCAAACCAATTTGGTTCATGACTAAACTAAATAGGGTCTAACTCTTCCAAATGAGATGTTGCCTATCCATGATCCGTTTCGACAAAATATTTTCCATATTTGCCCTTCGTCTGGTCCAACCAAACATTTTATCTCTTGATCTGAAAATCAAGTTCTCAAACTTGTTTTATGTCTTTTAGATACTTATAGTGCGTGTGATCCAATAGGTTCTTGATTTATCTTAGCCATCTATAATTAACTATTTAATTATGGATCAATCATGAGTGACACCTAGTAGTACATCATGATCCCCAATTAAGTAAAAAATTACAGTTGATTTCAGAATTAATTGAACCCTTCAACAGTAATAGTGAGTTGTGTCTTGTTCTTTTCACTCGTCTTATACCCACTTGGTTCAAGACATAGTCTATGTGTCTGTCCACACTAGACTGACTACGTCACACCTAACCCAAGTAATATTAACTCATCCTATGGATTTAAATTACTCCTACATGTGTCTAAGAGTCTTTTACTCTTAACTAATGATGATTTGCAAAGATTTTGAGTAACAATCCTGACAAATGGATATAGGGTATACGTCACTTCACAAGGAGCGGTAAATTCTCTGTGCGCTATTGAAACACCTTCGGTCACTTCGACTTATACCCAATCATCTCGAGTTCATATTTCCAAGGAGATACTTTGCTTAAAATGTCAAAGTATAAGCCTCCATGACCAAGGTGAATTGAATACCTTAAATTGAAGGAAACTTGCACTCGAGCTGCAGTAAGAACTTCATAGACATATCCATATATGTAGAGAACCATATAAAATCTTATAGCAGGTCACTCCAATAAACTTGTTATCATAATTAGCATCCACGTTTAACTCTCAACATTTCAATGTCTCTAGCTAGTGAGTAATAGCTGCTTAATTATATCAAGGAATATAACTCGTGCTAGTCTCATAGAATTAATGATGTTCGAATATTAATTCATTGATTATGGAATGTTTTAATACTTTTATAATTACATATATAGAAACATTCACTAGTTGTGATTCAAGCACAAGTTTTCTCATACTATGAATCGTATTGCAGACATTCAGTAAATGAGTTTAAAACCATTCAAACATATAAGCAATGTGCACTCAAATAGTGAATCTTTATTTATCGAAATAAATAGTACAAACCATAAGGTGATTGTCTTAGGACACCTTTTAAACATAACATGAAATGTATAAGTGTCATTCAGAGTCGATTCCTCTTGGTCATTCGGGGATAGCGCAATCACATGTCTCGGCTGAGAGGTCTAACCAATCAGACTTATGGTCCGATCAGATATCCTAGGCATATGACCCAATCGAATTCTTTGGTTGAGTGGGTTGGCCGAATGGAGGTTGAGTCCTTGAGAGGGTCCCCCCATTCCTTAGTTAACCAAGCTAGGGATGACAATTTCACTCGAACCCAATGGAGGATCCGACATCCGACACGAATGGAGGAGAGTATGAAGGGACTATCAATACCCGATACCCAACCCGAATACCCGATTAAATAATATATATACATATATTAAAAAAAAATTTCTTTTTCTAAAATCAACTTACTATTTTTTTTATATTAATAGGAGACTATATAAATGTTTAATCTATTTTTTTAAGAGAAATGATATATATCTCGAATCTTCATCTCGAATTCCTATCTCGACTCATGTGGCCTCCAGCCTGGACATTTCCACATCAGCACAAATTTTCTCTCCGCCCGCCTTTTCTCCATCTCGAACTCTATTTTCTCTTCTCTCCGCCTCCCTAAACCCTAAGAGCTCTCTCCGCTCTCCGCCCCATCGTGTCTCTCCGCTCTCCTCCCCCATCCAACGCTCTCTCGTCGCGCTTCGCCCCATCCAACGCGATCTCGTCGCTCTTCGCGCTTCGATCTCCGCTCTCCCCATCTCGAACGCTCGGCCCCAAGGCAACCTAGATTCTTCCCCTCGCCCCCGCCCTGCCCGAAATCTGTCCTGAGGCCAGGTATCAGGTATTACTTAGCCGATTTTACGATTTTTGTGATTTCTTTTTGTCCAAATCAACTTGCTTCGATTTTGATCTTCATTTTCCTCGATGTTCTTCTGTTTAGTTGCTCGGCTCACCTCAGGATAACTGCTGGGTTCGACTCTCCTTGCAAACAAGACTAGACTGTGGCACAATCCGGTCAGTGGTTTGATTCTATCTCGGTCAGACTTAGTAAATTTTTTAGATTTTTTTTTTTTTGAGTATTGTGAGGGGGCTGCTGTATCGCATGTGCCTAACACGATAAAGGGGAAGACTTTCATTTTACAATCCACAGGACATTCAACCTCAAAAATGACTTAATTAAACTGAGTTAAGAGCAAAGTTTGATTATGTTTAAGCTTAATAAACTGAGACGTAATCTAAAAAGTTTATGAATCAGATCAATAGAATTTATTTGGAGCAGAGTCAACCGAAACAAAAGTCATTTTGATAGAGGGCAGTACTGCACTAATAGGCATCTCTTAGCAACTCCATTCCCTTTTGCTTCCCTTAATTAAACTATGGTCTACTCATCACTATTAGTGAACTTCTTTTCTAAGTCTATGTCTTTTTGATATATTTTTTCTATGTTCTTTCTCTATCGGTTTTTTTTCTTTCCATGAAGTGAACCCTCATTCTTGTATTTCAAGAGATGCAAAAATATTTCAAGAGATGTTCTTTCTCTGATTTATACAGTAATGCAAAAATTGCTTATTTTCTGTTTTTGAATTGATTTAGCATACAATCTATGACCATTAAAAAACATTTGAATCTAAGTAATTCTCGTTTGCTTAATAGGGTGGTATTTCATGTCATCATCAAGTTACAGCTCCATCGACAATACGAAGTTTGAACATGTACCATGCAGAGTCTGCGGACGAAGAACATTGGTATGTGTTTCTAGATCGATCAAAAATCCCGGAAGGAGGTATTATGGATGTGGCCAACATGGTTGGCAAAAATGGGTGGTAGTCGATACTTTGTCTGATGAAGATAGCAGTGAAAGATGTCGTGGAAGGTTAGGTAGAATAGAGTCAAGGTTAGAAAGTGAACACATTGCTTCTCGTGGACATATTCTAGGAAATTGGAATGTACCATCAGTGGTCTGGATATTAGTTATAGTGAATTTGACTCTTTTGGCCGTATACCTTATTACTCTGTTAGTTCGGTCTTGTTAATTAGTTTTGAGTAATGTTGTTGTTGTAATATGACAGATTAAATATTTGTAAGAACCAGCTGAAGGCTAATTGGTTTATTAGTTTAGGTGGTTAATTAGTGTTGACTAATGTTGGTATTGTAATGTGATAGGATAATTAGTTTTTAGTTAAGATGGATGATGCGAAACATGTTATATAATGGTTTGAACATTTTGTAATGATTTATTTAGCGTTGTTTTTCTTTCGGGACTTAGTTCTCATCTCTGATACTTGTTTAGCCAAGCAAGAATGTGAAATTGTATGGCAGTATTACGTGTTATGTTAAATCCAAGCAAAAATAGTTTATATCTCCCTCCAAAACATGCCTGAAAGAAGCAAAAATAGTTATTTCTATATGGCAAATAGAAATTGCTTGTTCTAGAACATGGCTACAAGAATGATCCAAGCAGTGCAGAAGCAAAGAGGGGCGTGGATTTACCATATGACACGGCACTAATATCCAGTGGTTATACTGTGAGTCACAGCTCGACCTCTTTCATTCACATCTGTTCATCAAGTCATATCACCTGTATTTTTTCTGTGGATATACCGATATTCTCTATCCAGACTTTTAGGTTAATCAAATATAATAATTTTTGTTTAAGAAAGAAATTCTCCAATTTCGTCAATAACCAAGTTTTGTTTATTCCTCAGCCTGACAATCCTGCTGAAGTGGGAAACAAAATCTATGAGATGATGGTCATTGCACTTGGTGGAAGGTGGGGAAGAACAGACTCACTGGGAGCGACAGAAGAAGCGATGCCGAGGCAACAAGCTCGAGGGCGGCTTTGAGACAGAGAGGCAGAGGTGGTCGAACCATCAGAAGTGAGGACAGAGGATGATCCTTGGAAGGATTAAATCGATTCCTTGAGATTATTTGTGGATTAGGCAAAGGTGATGAGAAGGGGCCAAGGTGATGAGAAAGGGAGTAGTGTAGGTTGAGGGTATTAATTTTGTCATAACGATCAGCGAGAACGAAGTGTATAATCATTATGTTGGCTGAAAGGCCCCAAGGTTGACTGTTGGTATTTGTATGTGTATCGTTTTAATAGGTCATGAGATCGATTTGTGTACGAAATGCATTGTAGATCATTTGACCCCTCATATCAAAGGTCATGAAGTTTTCGTGATTTATTTATTTAAGATTGGGCAAAAAGATCCATCAGTTTTGCTACTCTTACTTGAACCAAATAATGCAAATGCAAGAGAGACAAGAGAAGGTTGTGTTTTCGTGTCACAACTTAGCGTCCTAGTAGAGAATCTTAGTGTGGTGGTTGTGGAGGTAATCTGTCTGGTGTCCGTCGACTATCAGAATTCAGACTGGTCTCACCATTTTGGGCCGGGTCACTGTATCGAGAACTACCACGGCTATCGACACTTTTTGATTTGGGTGAACTCTTGAAAGAGTCATTGACTGGTCCTTTTGTGCCGGCGGCAAAGGCAAATCTCCAATCATCGCCTGAAGCAGCATTTCTCCTTGGGTTGCTTTTTGCACAGCAAGAGAAAAAGGTTTTGGTAAGTTGTTCATCATGGATAATCTTCACAGGTTACCAAAAGTAAATTTCAAATAGCAGAATATTAATCAGGCTGTCCTGTTTGCAAAAACAAATAAATAAATAAATCCTGGTTTAATGTAATCAATGTCTTCAAAATATAAGATCTTCACAGGTCTAAGCAATCAATGTCGTGCAAAAAAGAATTATCAAAGCCCCTCTTTAAGGTAAGGCCGGAAGTATAAGTGAGGGGAATTTCACATATTAAATTGACAGAACTAGAGTATGATCACCAACTAGAGTGGAAATAGGAAGAATACAAAGTATTGAACTCGCATTACATGACCTTATAAACTTTAGAGAATAAGCATCAATTATCACAACAAATCTGCTCAATCAAAACAAAAGTTCAAATCATATTTCTCAAAAAAAACTTCGTCTTTAGTAACCAGCAAAAAAAGGTGGGCCCATCAGAAACAAACTAAGAGAGAATGTAAGCAGAATATATAGTCTCTCAGAGCTTCTGCTTAGTCTCCAGATCAGTCTTCAAATCTTTTTTCACCATCAGAATGTACAAGGGAATCATGCTTGCCATTTTCCATGTTGGTGAGCTCTTCTACACTCACCGTTGGGCCCTCGATGACCTGCAAGCAAATCAATGAAAACCAAATCAGCTTAGCATGATGGATCATCAAATAATTATAGAGAAATTAACTAAGAAAAGGTGGGAACCACCAACTTGATAGTTTTGACTGTTTTAGTTGTAGTGTTATCTTTGCAATGTCCAAGCGTGACCAAAGACTTTATCATTTCTTCATCAGTTTCAATTGATCCAGTTAATTTGTTATCCGAAAAATTTTGTTACTAGTTAGAAGATATCCAATTGAGAGGAATGCCCAAGCTAAAAGAGAAACAACCATTCTTCGTAGCTGAAAATTCTGTGTGCCAACATGCAAAAGAAGACGGCTGGAAAAGTCACTGGGGATGGAATGTCATTCATGTAAACCAAAATGGCAAAAAGGAATAGCACAAAAAATGATCCAGAGAATCCTCCTATTAACTTTCAATAATATTTGTGACAACATAGCAGTGTATTGACAACATCTCAAGAAAATAACCTAATTTACTGATGACAGATGAAGTGAATCACACTACTTAATATTGTACAAACGTTATTAACAATTTGGACAAATTATAGGGACTAACCTTTGCTTTGATATCATATTTTAAGAAACGCATATTATGATGTTCCTTGGCTAGTTGTCACAGAATTAATCACCTGAAATTGTATCCAACAAAGAACCCTATAAATAGTAAATAGAGATATTTGACTACAACAAAGTATATCAAGCAAAAGTTATCTTATAGGTACCGAACAATAATCCTCTATCGCTTAAAACATAATAAAACATACCTTTTTTCTGGCCTTTGCAACTGATTTCTTCACAATTTGTTCAATCTTAGATTGTTTCCTCTTTGTGGGTGGACGACCTCGAGATCGTACTTTTAATGGAGAGTGTATTGTTTTTGAACTCGATGTAGATGCTTCTTTCAGTTGGTCCGCCCTTGAATGATCTGTCTGAATAGCAATCAATTTTTCCTTCGCATCTTTTAAGATTTTAACCAAAATAGAACAACTGTCATCATTATTTGCTCCAAGTTGTTGAACCTCTTGTATCAATGGAGTGAGAATATTATACCGATGTCTTTCTTCATCACAAACATATTCATCATAAATATTAGTGATACTTTGATAACCATGCTTAATATCTTTGCGCCATCGATCCATAATATAATTCATAGGAACCTCAATCACCTTCATTCGTATCAATACAGAGATCACATGCCTACATAAAATTCCACGAAACTCAAAAAGATGGCATAGACACTTAACTTGACAATCTAACTCGGTATAGTGTACCCTGAAGGAAGCATCTCTTATAGGGTCTCCATTTTTTCCCAACAAAGTTTCTACCACTTCAAATATAAAAGCAACCCCTTCTTGCCTCACTAGTGAGGTATTGCAAAACATCAACCCTCTTATCTCATCTTGGAACAACTTAAATAAGTTGTTAGTGTAGAAACTTTGAAATTGTCTTTCAATAGGATAACCAGTAATTACTGGTATCATTGAATTAAATGAACCAAAATCCAAATGTTTTTCTTTTTCAATCTTCTTTTTCAGAGCATTATCATACTGTTCAACAAATTGCTTCAAAGAAGTTTTGGAATGAACATATTCATCAAAAAAAGCATTCATACTTTCACTCCTTTGAGATGTGGACATACCTGCCCAAAACTTATCTTTGACGTACACAGGTATCCATTTATTCCGTTGTTCATACAAAGATTTCAACCAGTCATTGTTCTCCAAATTAAAATGCTCAATCATTGTCATCCATCTCTCATCACATTCATCAACAGTAAGCGAGTTGTAAACAATATTCTTCAATTGTTTCTTTATCATTTTATATTGAGCATGACCACCTAACTTTGCTGGTAGTTTTTTCATTATATGCCAAAGACACAAACGATGATGAGAATTCGGAAATATCTCTTCAATAGCAATTGCCATGGCACGACATTGGTCTGTGATTATGGCCTTTGGAGCACGTCCAAGCATACATGTCAGCCAAGATTTGAACAACCATATGAATGTTTCTGAATCTTCACTTGATAATAATCCACATCCAAGCAAAATGGATTGACCATGATGATTCACCCCAACAAAAGGAGCAAATGGCATGTCATAACTATTAGTTAAATAAGTTGTATCAAAAGTCACGACATCAGAAAAGTAATCATATGCAGCCCTACATCTTGCATCTGCCCAAAAAACATTTCTTATTCGAGATTCTTCATCTAAATCAAGCACATAAAAGAAGTTTGAGTTCCGACTTTGCATGCGGCAAAAATAATTACTCAAGGCTTCAGCATCTCCATCCCCTAACCTCAACCTTCTAGCTTCTGAAATAAAATTCCTACACTTTCTCTCATCAAATGACAAATTCTCATAGCCTCCAGCCTCAACTACCAATGAATGAAAACTTTTACTTAAAGTTATTCCTGCTTGATCATTTAATTCAAGTTTCCTCTTTGTAGTTGAATCCAATAATTTATTACATCTAAAATGTCGTGACTTTCCCGGGCTCAAGACATGATTATGTTCAAGAGATACACTATTTATCACAAAGTTATCATCATTCCGAATAACAACATTAATCTTAGCTTTGCAATTCGTCTTAGTAGAAGGTCTAGGGTACAAAGCATTTTTTCCTTGAGATACTGTTTTACCACTTTTGGCACATCCAAAACAAAAATATTTTTGCTTTCCATCATCTCCCTTCTTTCCACCTAATTTGGAAATACCGAAACCAACATTCTGAGCATAGGATTTATAAAAATTACGAACTTCATCTTCAGATAAAAAAGTCATTCCAATCTTAGGAATCATGACTTCATTTAAACTAGACGGAGATAGGTCTTGATGCACATTCTCGTTGTTATCATTTACCTCATTTGAATCACTTTTTCCTTGTTCCATGACTATTTTTCACCTACATTTATTCAAAATAGAAGGCAGATAAGTATTCACCTACATTTTTTTTTATATAAAAAAATAGAAAATAGATTCAAAAAGTGAAGTATCCAGTGAAATTAGCAAGGAATTTTCTTCCATAAAATAAAGGAGGGAGTTGAAATCAAATAAGGAAAAGAGTCTTATTCATAGGAGAACCCCGACAACTCAATCCTAGATCTTCTAGTTTATCTGTAAAGTGACCGTGACTGTAAAATGAAAGTCTTCCCCTTTATCGTGTTAGGCACATGCGATACAGCAGCCCCCTCACAATACTCAAAAAAAAAAAATCTAAAAAATTTACTAAGTCTGACCGAGATAGAATCAAACCACTGACCGGATTGTGCCACAGTCTAGTCTTGTTTGCAAGGAGAGTCGAACCCAGCAGTTATCCTGAGGTGAGCAGAGCAACTAAACAGAAGAACATCGAGGAAAATGAAGATCAAAATCGAAGCAAGTTGATTTGGACAAAAAGAAATCACAAAAATCGTAAAATCGGCTAAGTAATACCTGATACCTGGCCTCAGGACAGATTTCGGGCAGGGCGGGGGCGAGGGGAAGAATCTAGGTTGCCTTGGGGCCGAGCGTTCGAGATGGGGAGAGCGGAGATCGAAGCGCGAAGAGCGACGAGATCGCGTTGGATGGGGCGAAGCGCGACGAGAGAGAGTTGGATGGGGGAGGAGAGCGGAGAGACACGATGGGGCGGAGAGCGGAGAGAGCTCTTAGGGTTTAGGTAAGTGGAGAGAAGAGAAAATAGAGTTCGAGATGGAGAAGAGGCGGGCGGAGAGAAAATTTGTGCTGATGTGGAAATGTCCAGGCTGGAGGCCACATGAGTCGAGATAGGAATTCGAGATGAAGATTCGAGATATATATCATTTCTCTTTTTTTAATAGGATGTTAATTTTAATATGTTTTTGTTGAATGATAATAATTCGATAGAAAGAAGAAAAATTATACGTATAGAAGATATCCGATCCTTTAATGGGTATGGGTATACCCATCGGATATCCTATACCTGATGGATATGGGTACGGAGGATATAGAATTCGACCCGAACCCGACCCATTGTCATCCCTAAATCCAGCCTTGTCTGCAAATGAGGTCTGATCGGACGACAGAGGGGACTCGATCGGCCTACCCTAAGGCATATTAATGTCCCACCATTCAACGACCTAATATTACTTTTTAGCATTTTGTGTCACTCTTGTCAGAGAATTAAGGGAATATTCCTATGCAAGTTGTACACCAGAAGCTTTTAGCTTGTAAAGCGTAGAAATTGTGGGCCTATTTTCGAAAAAAATATCAGAGTATCATAATGGTTAGTACTTTTTAGAAATGTATTAATATTCACGCATAGAGGCAAAGTAAAAATTTATAAGGGGGTCTTCACATATAGGCACAGGTACACGAAATTACGCACTCAGAGCCACTATTCACTACATTAATTTTCCTCTCGATCATTTGACTGATTTAAGCATCGTAGTGCCTGCGCCACTCGTTCCTGACTCGGTTGCTGACATTTTCTTTTTTCTAAGTTCTTTTTTTACACGCAAGATTGCTCGACACTCTTAGCTCCCAGCTCAAAGTTTTTTCACAATCAATATCGAAATCACCTATTCATTACATCATCTTCTTGATTTTAAAGAGAATCAACTAGTAATAAAAATTTCTAGTTATGGTCTCCAATTCAAAAATACCCGATCCAAGTCTCCTTCTATCTATTGTAATATTTTTAATTAATTAATAATCTCTCGTATATTTTTATTCATTTAAATGTGATGTAAAAATCTACCCGTTATAATTATTTGCTCGTTATTAAATACTAATTTGTCACACTACTAAGTCATTGATTTTTTTTTTATATTGTTATGGCTTCGTTCGTAAAAATTTTTGCTTGAATTTATTTAAATAATATTGTTAACAAAATATTTATACGAGATTAATTAGCAAACAAACGAAGGCGAGTGTTGTTGAAAATTCACGAGAATTTAAATTTTTTTGGAGAAGGGGCTTTCAAAGGGAGAAAAATATTATTTTTTCTATAATTCAAGTGTTTGAAGGGAAGGGAGGCCGTCTGTCTCTATGATTCACAGAATATCCTGCCTATATTGAAATTCAAACTTTGGATAAGATTATCCTTTTATTAACTGTTGTAAACCAACCAAATAGCAACCCGTAATTAAGGCGGTAAATAAATTAAACCTTCATGATTAAATTTAATGTTCAATTTGATAAGAATTTATTTATATTTATTTAATATATAAAATATTAATTAAATAAATAAGTTCGAATAACTCGTTAAATTAAATAAACAATCTTAAATATATATATGTTCAACTCATTAATATTCGTGAACAATATTTATGAACAACGTTCATGAATAATGTTTACGAACTATGTTCATTAATAAAACTCTTATTAATATGCTAACTAAATAATAAAATAAAAAAAAAAATTTGAATTATCAAGTTCAATAACTGTTAGTCCCGGTGCGGCTGATAAAAAGAGGTGAATTGTTTGAAATGACAAAAATACTGATTAAGACAAACACTTTAATAAATGAAACTAAATTGTATAAAATAAGTATGAGATAAGAAAGGATTTACTAGGCATGCAACCAAAAATGTTATTAATCCATGGTAAATGAAGCTCAACTAATCGACTCCTTCTTCGACACAAGTCGAAGGTGGAGAAGCCTTATACAGAACGTTGAACGCACAGAACTTTGAAGAATAGAATGTAAAACTCGAATACAGAAAGTGTTGTTTAAAATCTCGAGCACCAGACCTCCTTTTATAGGCTTATTGGTCAAAGTGATTGTTTGGTGATGTGGCGCGCTCCGTGCGCTCGGACCCACTCCAAGCGCCCCCAGTTGGTCACCTCGATCTGCTTCGCAATGACAAAAGGATAAGCAATATCCACTCCCGGGCCCCCGGACCACTACTGATGTGGACCTGGAGATGAACCACTCGACGAGGCGCCATGGTCGACATCAAACTAGTTTGAGTGCCCAGACCAGCTCCGAGCACCTGGACCAACTCTGCTCGCCCGGACTAGCTCTGAGCGCCCGGACTCCGGGCGCCTAGAGTTGGTTCAGGTGCCCGAACAAGGTCAACTCAATGTTGACTTGTTCGGTACGGTCTTCCGCTCTGGTCGTTTGGGTGATTTTTTGGTTATCAAGAGTTGAGCTCACCCGAACCTAACTCCAGCCTTCTCTCCTCGAGTAGTCTTTTACTACGACTTCTTGTCCCTCAAAAGTGTCACACGCATCCTTCTCGCTCCACCAGCGTACTCTTCCACAGCTTCTTGTCTCTCGAATGCACCAAGTCTATCGACTCAATTCCCATGCTATCCTTCTAGTCCGTTGCATCTTTTGCTCAACTTCTTGTATTCCTAAGCTCCTGCACACTCAGACGCAAGACATCAAATACGCAAAGTCTAACTTAACTTGGTTGATCACTGTTGGGACCGAAAAGTAGCTAGAGGGGGGGGGGTGAATAGCTCGTCGCGTGCTTCATGGTTGACGTTGCTTGTTTCTTCAAAGATGTGCAGCGGAAATACAAGAAACAAAAACATACAACGCTAACACTTGGGATTTTACTTGGTATCCACCTCACAAGAGGTGACTAGTCCAAGGATCCACGCACACACACACACATCCACTATGAAACACTCCTTTTCGGTAATTACCGAAGGCGGAGAAGCCCTACAAGACTCTCAATACAAGAAGAAAGGAAAGGGAAACAAAATACAAGCACAAAGCTTACAATGAGTACAGAAACCCTAACCCTAGCTTCTCTTCTTGACTTTGATCCGCCTCTTGACTTGGAAAACCTCCAAGATCCTTCAAGAACTGGCGATCTGAGCTTTGAGAGCGTTGTGGAGGAGCTGGCGAGAGATCTGAGATGAAACAGTGGAGAACTACTGAAGGAGATGCCCACCTGCAGCTCAAATACGACGCAACGGTCGGATCCCAATCGATTCGAAAACTCCCAATCGATCGGGGAGGCTTTGGATCGATCCACGGATCGATCCAGAGCGCCTCTGTGCTCTGGAAACACTCATGGATCGATCCACGCATCGATCCAGCGCTTATCGCGCGAAGCAGCAGCGTCCCAATCGATCCACTGATCGATTGGGACCTCTGGATCGATCCACTGATCGATCCAGAGGCTTTCTGTGCGCTGGGAAAAGCCTGGATCGATCCACTGATCGATCCAGCTCTTGGTTTTTGCCCAAAACCAAGTCCCAAGCCTCTCAAACCAACATCCGGTCAACCTTGACCTGTTGGTACATCCTGCCTAGCATCTGGTCACTCCCTTGACCTGCCAGGACTCCCCACCAAGTGTCCGGTCAATCCCTTTAACCCACTTGGACTTTTCTCTTCGTGCCAAGTATCCGGTCACTCCTTTGACCTACTTGGACTTTTCTTCATCATGCCAAGTATCCGGTCACTCTCTTGACCTACTTGGACTTTCACCTGATGTCTGGTCAACCTTGACCCATCTGGATTTTCCCTCGTGCCTGGCTTCACTCACCAGGACTTCCAATCTGCCTAGCTTCACTCACTAGGACTTCTCTTCTGCCCGGCTTCACTCACCAGGACTTCCAATCTGCCTAGCTTCACTCACTAGGACTTCTCTTCTGCCTGGCTTCACTCACCAGGACTTTCACCTGGCTTCACTCACCAGGATTTCCCATCTGCCTAGCTTCACTCACTAGGACTTCTCTTCTGCCTGGCTTCACTCACCAGGACTTCCCAGTCAGGTATCCGGTCACCCTTGACCTACTTGACTCTTCTTCATCCACACTGATCAGTCCCTGATCAGAATCTCCCCACATGAACAACTACACCTGCATTGTCCATGTGTCTACATGTATTGTCAAACATCGAAACTATGACCAAGACTCAAGCTTGGTCAACTCAGTCAACCTTGACCTAAGGGATATTACACCAACAATCACATCAAAACTAACACAGGGTACTTACAATAACCAATCAAACAAATAAAAGTTTCAAATAATCAAATAAGCTTGAATTGAGAGCTCGATAACATCTAAGCGAGCCAAGTTCAAACCAAGCTCAAGCCAAACTTGAATTGAGAGCTTGATAACATCTAAGTGAACCAAATCAAGCCCAGCACTAAAAAAATGCAATGTTCTGGAACGAATTCTGGGATGAATTTATAAAAAAAATTTGACGCAAAAATTGTTGGGAGGAAAAAGTTTTTGTCCCAAAATTCTCGTTGCCAACTTAGCGATGAATTTGGGGATTAAATTGGCAATGAATAATATTTTTATCACTAAATTCGTCACTAATTTTGCAACAAAAATAATATTCGTCGCAAAATTGTCATAGCTAACTCTGCGACAAAAACTACTTTTACGATGAATTTTTTTTTTTTTGCTACAAAATTGGAGACAAATTCGACGATGAAATTGGCAACAAATTAGAATTTTGTCGTCAAATTCATCGCCAATTATGCAACAAAAATAATATTCGTCATAAAATTGTCATAGCTAATTCTGCGACAAAAATAACTTTTGTGACAAATATTATTTTTTGTAGCAGAATTTGCGACAAATTTGATGATAAAAATAATAATTTTAAAAAATTTATGATCTGCAATAAATTAATTTTTGTCCCAAATTTCATCCCGATTCTGGGATGAATCTAAGGATTCATCCCATATTCTAGGATGAATCCACATATTCATCCTAGAATTGGGACAAAATTTGAGATGAAAATTAATTTGTCGCAAACTTATTGATACACGGTAATTTACGATAATTTGGCGACAAATTATTTTCATTGTCAAATTTGTCCCTAAATCCCAAAAAATTGGCCAAAACTAATTTGTTTCTGCAATTTAATCCAATCCAATACATATATAAACTTGTGTACAACAAAATTAAATAACACATCATAAACATTCAACGCATCCTAATTAACATAATCACATCCTATTTAACATATATACACATCTATTAATATTTGAAATCAATTCTACAATAATACAAATCCAAAGTTCTCAAAAAGTTATACAAGAACTTTCTTCGTCAAGACTCCAAGAAGTTATACAAGTCCAGCACTCCAAGAAATTATACAAGTCCAACACTCCTAGAAGTTAAACAACTTTTATCAAAATAAACTATATATATCTCAACTCATCTTCTTTTTCCATAAAAACTTTCTTCCCCATCAAATCTTCTTTTCCTACATAAAAATAAATAAATAAACTAGATCATTTTTAACAAGAAAGATAAATACTTAAATTACAAAGTTAGAGTGATATTAGAGGTTGGCGATCGACTTGAATGCTAATATATATGTCTTGCTACTTGCAAATAATGTAGCACGATGAATTTAAATGCATTTGTCACCAACCTATTATTTCTTCCGCCCTTATAGTTTATATGAAAACATGAAACGTCAATTATTTTAATTGATAATTACTGCACTAAAAATTGAAGGAATCATTTTTTTGTTCTCAAGTAACTAATGCTTTTAGTAAGCTTTGAACCCATAAGTGTTTTCAAACCATCATTCTACTCCGCAATCCTTACCAAGCACCACTATGCTTGCAAGTTCTACATTTCAACACCTACCTCTCCCCTTTCTCTCCACCAGTTACAAGTATCCTAAATATGATACAACCTGTTTCACCACATCAAATTGTAACTACAAGTATCCTAAATATGATACAACCTATTTCACCACATCAAACTATAGCTATAAATATTCTATTAGATTTTAATCTGACATGGAGAGCGTGGGGTACCTTTTTAAAATTCTTATCATATGAAAATATCTCAAATGATGAAAACACAAAATAGTCAAGATTAATTAGTTGATACTAGTCATTTAGTGCTCATGGTTACTTTGCTGCTAGTCAAACTCTAATCATAATTCGAAATTCTAGCTAATAATGTAGTAGTTACAAATTTTAACAAGTTTGTTAAAAGAATGATGTCCTTATTTAACTCTTCCATTAGCTCTTCAAATGCAACTGATAAAATAAATAAATAAATAAAATTACAAGTACAACATGTTCAATGTCTTACTTAATACTTGTTTTTTTCTTCGACATAGATTCCGCCTCACTAACCCTGTTAAAAACAAATTAACAATATTAATTAAAATAAAAATTTGAAAGGTTTAAAATCCATGGATTAATGTTTAAAAACACTAATTATAAGACAAATAATATTCATACATAATTATTGTCATCCATATACTTAACTTGACTAGATGAAAAATTTAAAAATTACCTCAAGCTAGTAATAAACTATCAATTAAACCCCGACGATCAGGTAAATTCTTTTTATACATCCAACTTCTTTCATTATATATTTTGTAAGTATCCCGTGGTGGTTTTGATGTAATATTATCAACCAAGTCAAGTTAGGTCCTGTTGGTATTAATCTCTTTGTCTAAGTGTGCAGGAACTTAGGAGCACAAGAAGTCGAGCGAAAGACGCAACTAGTGAGAAGGACGAGACAGGAGAGAGCCAACGGACTCGGTGCATTCGAGGGATGAGGTGCTGCGGAAGAGTACGTTGGTGGGCAAGAAGGAGGCGCGCAGTGTTTTTGAGGGACGAGAAGCCGGAGCAGAAGACTGCTCAAAGGCCGGAAGTTGGGTTCGGGTGAGCCCCATTTCGGATGACCTAGATCACCCAAGCGAGCGAAACCAGAGCAGAAGACTTAGACCAATACAAGCAAAACCGGAGCGGAAGACCTGAACCAAAAAGTCAACTAGAAGTTGACTTTTTTGTTTGGGCACCTAGACTCCGGGTGCTCAGAACCCTTCCAAGTGCTCGGAGCATATTTTTATCCAGAACATGATGTGGCGCATTCCGTTGCAACGAGGATAAAAGTTTGTCCTCCCCGGCACCTGGAACCCTTCCATGTGTCTTGACCAAGGCTATAAATACAGTCCTGATCCCAGAAGCTTAGACATAACACTTGTAATCAATCCCTTTCTTGTTTAGCTTTGTAATTGTGTGCTTCGATGTTGTAAGAGGCTACTTCGCCCAGAGGAGAATCTTAGTGTGCTTTTTAAGGTTTTGGATTTGCAATCTTTTGATTGCAAACTAAGTAACTTCGGTGCCTCCTTTTCTTAATTAGTTTTCTGAATTCCGTTTATGTAAGTGTAGTTTTAATTACACTGTAAAGCTCGAGAAGGATTTGCATTCTTGTTTTACAGGGCAGTTGACCCCCTTCTTATCAGTCGACAAGGGTCCTACAAGTGGTATTAGAGCAAGATTCACTTTAGAATGACTAACCGAAATCAATGGTCGGACCAAGCCTTGTCCCACCAAAGTTCGAGGGGGAGTTCGCGTACTGGAAACGCTGAATGAAGGTATTTATAAAAACCAATTTTAAAATTCTTTTAATTATTAAATATGGTTTTGTAGTTCCAAAAGATCAACAAGACGTAGAGAAAGATGAGTATCTTTGGACGAAGAAGGAACAAAGTGATTTCATCACCAACAACAGAGCAGAATATCACCTACTGAGTGTGTTGTCAACTCAAGAAGTCAATTGCATTGGAAGCTACTCGTTGGCCAAAGAACTCTAGGAGAAATTCCTGGAACTCCACGAAGGCACATCTAAAACGAACCTCGGACAACGATACCTTCTTCGAAATCAACTAAAAAACATACATATGGAAAAAGGTGAGAATGTAGCCTAACTGCACACGAAGATCAAGGAATTGATCACCGAACTAGTCAACCTCGACAAAATGGTAACCAATCAAGACTCAGTACGCTACGCACTCAACTCTTCCCAGGACTCTAGAATGGACCTCAATAATTGATGCCTACTACATCTCGAAGGACTTGGAGGTAAGTGTTGGAACCCCAAGGTGTTTTGATGTGATCAAACAAGCTAAGTTAGGTCCTGCGTTTGTTTAACCCTTGTGTCTAAGTGTGCAGGAGCTTAGGAACACAGGAAGTCGAGCGGAAGACGCGGCTAGCGAGAAGGACGACACGGGGAGATAGACGACGGGCTCGGTGCGTCCGAGGGACGAGGTGACCGCGGAAGAGTACACCGGTGGACGAGAAGAACGTGCGCGGCGTTCGAGGGATGAGAAACCGAGAAGGAAGGCTGCTCGAGGAGAAGGCCGGAACTTGGGTTCGGGTGAGCCCTATTCCGGATGACCGAGATCACCCAAGCTAGCGGAGCCGGAACGAACAAGGCCCGGAGCTCTCCGGGGCGCCCGGAGCCCTCCGGGGCGCCCGGAGCAGTAAAATTGACCAGATCGAGTTTTGAATCGATCTGAACGTTGGGGGATAAGTTTTATCCCCCCAGGGCGCCCGAAACCCTCCAAGCGCCCCGACCAAGGCTATAAATATAGCCTTGGTCCAGAAGCTTAAAAACAACTCACTTGTAATCAATTCTTTCTGTGCTTTCAATTCTGTTCTTTTCATTTGTGCTGTCAACGTTGTAAAGAGGCTACTCCGCCCAGAGGAGAATCAGATAGTGCGCTTACATTCCTTGGATTAGCAATCCCCTGATTGCAAACCAAGTAAAACTCTGGTGTCTGCTTTTCTTTACTTAGTCTCTTTTATTTATTTATTACAAGTGTTAATTATATAGTTGAAATCCGAGAAAGGTTCGAGTTTTATTTTGTAGGGCAATTCACCTCTCCCCTCTTGCCGGCCTCCAAAGGGACCAACAAATAGTATCAGAGCAAGGCGCTTCAGGAGGACTAACCGCCGATCGAAGCAACAAGATGGCCGGACCAAGTATCGTCCCACCAAAATTCGAGGGGAACTTCGCAGACTGGAAGCGTCGTATGGAGGTATTCCTAAAAACAGATTTTGAAATTCGGTTTATTATGAAATATGGTTTTGTAGCTCCAATAGATAAAGATGGAAAAGAAAAAGAAGAGAGCGATTGGACAAAGAAGGAGCAGAATGAGTCGGTAGCAAACAACCGTGCGGAACATCACCTGCTGAGCATGTTATCGCCTCAAGAGGTCAACCGCATCGGAAACTATTTATCTGCTAAAGAACTTTGGGAGAAGTTCTTGGAACTCCACGAAGGCACGTCCGAAGCAAAGCTCTCTAGAAGGGACATCCTCCGGAACAAACTGATGAACATCCGTCTGGAGAAAGGTGAGAAAGTAGCCGGTCTACATGCAAAGGTAAAAGAACTAGTTACTGGTCTCGAAAACCTTGGTGAAACGGTAACAAACCGGGACACTATACGCTACGCGCTCAACGCGTTTCCAAGAACTCCGGAGTGGACATCAATCGTCGATGCTTACTATATCTCAAAAGACCTGGAGGTAAGTACTTTAGAAGAGTTGTTTTCTACCCTTGAATTACACGAAACTAGATATGTAGAGATATCAAAGGACACAACTCAGACTATGGCGCTGAACGCAACCAACAAGGATGAACCTGAGTCAGACTCCGAAGACGATCAAGAAGCCTACATGGTAAGAAACTTTAAAAAGTTTTTTAGATCTAATAAATTTAAAATGCAGAATAAAAAGAATCAAAAAGGTAGAAGAAAGGTACGGTGCTACCAGTGTCAGAAGGAGGGACACCTAAGGGAAGACTGCCCAGAACTCAAGAAGGTCAAAATGAAGACACCCAAGAAACACAACCTAAAAGTAACTTGGGATGACACTTCTTCATCTGAATCAGAAGCTCAAGAATATGCGGGGATTGCACTGATGGAAAGCCACGAAGGACAAAGTACATCAGAACCCAGCATCGATGAAGGGGGAGCGACCTCAGATGGAAGTAGCGAGGGAGATTCAGGCTTCAAGTCTGATATGGTAAGTGAGGTATGCCTCTTACCCCCTGATGAACTTTACTTTGGTATCAAAGCTATGACTAAATCCATGTATAAATTAGAAAATAAAAATGCCAAATTAGAAAATGAAATTTTAGAAACAAAGAGAATTTTGGCAAAATCATGTCTTATAGAGGATTTTGAAAAATTAAAAATTGAAAATGAAAAACTAAAAGAAGAAATAGAAAGATTGAAAAAATCTAATGGTTCAAATATTTCTAATTTTAGAAATTATAGAGGTTTAAATTGGTATTATAGATTTCATCAAAGTCAAATTAGAAATATATCAAAAATCTATATACCTAGGAAATACTTGGTTAATCCTGTAGGTAGGAACCTCTATTGGGTTCCAAAAACCTATTTAATTTAAAATTAAAATTAGACGTAGCATTTTCAGCAAGGAAATTAAACAACTAATTTCTTTATGAGGCTTTGTCTAAGGAAGTGGTTGTTGCTCCAATAACCAAGAAGGCCTAGTGCCTCGCCACGACCTGGAAGCCAAGTATCGAAATGAAAAGTTTAATTGACTAACTGAAAAAGCATTAATTCAAATTACTTAATGCTTTAAAAGAGTTATTCAATTTGTGTTAGAAAATATTTAAAATTTTTAACTTATCTTAGAATTTTTTTTATTATCTTAGAAATTTTTATGAAAATTGACTTAGATTTTTTTTATATAAAAGTTAACTTAGAGTTTTTTTGATAATATTGCCTTATCATTTTTTAAAAAATTGACTTAGAATTGTTTCTTATGAATATTCACTTAGAATTCTTTTAATTAGGAAAATTTTTTTTGGGGAATGCTGAGATAAGTTTTAAACTTAAATTCTTTTTAAACGCTTACGACTGTTCTTATCTGAAAAATATTTTTTTTGAACGAAAATTTTTGAAGAGTGTCTTTACTTAGACATTATTAAATATTTTACACTTAAAAGTTCTTATTTTGAATTTACCTTAGACTTGTTTATAACCCCAATTTTTATGTGATCAAAGGGGGAGAAGTATGTTAAGTCTAAGGGGAGGTACTATGATTTTTCAATTGAAAAATATTTGGCCTTATTTGAATATAAATTATCTTTATTGCATATGTTTACCCTAACTTAACTTGGGTTGCTCACATCAAAAAGGGGGAGATTGTTGGAACCCCAAGGTGTTTTGATGTGATCAAACAAGCTAAGTTAGGTCCTGCGTTTGTTTAACCCTTGTGTCTAAGTGTGCAGGAGCTTAGGAACACAGGAAGTCGAGCGGAAGACGCGGCTAGCGAGAAGGACGACACGGGGAGAGAGCCGACGGGCTCGGTGAGTCCGAGGGACGAGGTGACCGCGGAAGAGTACACCGGTGGACGAGAAGAACGTGCGCGGCGTTCGAGGGACGAGAAACCGGGAAGGAAGGCTGCTCGAGGAGAAGGCCGGAACTTGGGTTCGGGTGAGCCCTATTCCGGATGGTCGAGATCACCCAAGCTAGCGGAGCCGGAGCGAACAAGACCCGGACCGAGACGAGCTGAACCAGAGGCGAAAAAGTCAACGTTGTTGACTTTGGGCTCCAGGGCGCCCGGAGCAGTCCGGGGCGCCCGGAGCCCTCCGGGGCGCCCGGAACCCTCCAGGGCGCCCTGAGCAGTAAAATTGACCAGATCGAGTTTTGACTCGATCTGAACGTTTGGGGATAAGTTTTATCCCCCCAGGGCGCCCGAAACCCTTCCAGGCGCCCCGACCAAGGCTATAAATATAGCCTTGGTCCAAAAGCTTAAAAACAACTCACTTGTAATCAATTCTTTCTGTGCTTTCAATTCTGTTCTTTTCATTTGTGCTGTCAACGTTGTAAAGAGGCTACTCCGCCCAGAGGAGAATCAGATAGTGTGCTTACATTCCTTGGATTAGCAATCCCCTGATTGCAAACCAAGTAAAACTCTGGTGTATGCTTTTCTTTACTTAGTCTCTTTTATTTATTTATTACAAGTGTTAATTATATAGTTGAAATCCGAGAAAGGTTTGAGTTTTATTTTGTAGGGCAATTCACCTCTCCCTTCTTGCCGGCCTCCAAAGGGACCAACAGTAAGTACACTAGAAGAATTATTTTTTAACTTTAGAATTATATAAATCCAGATGTGCAGGATTAAGTAAAGAGTCAATCTAGAACCTGACACTGAGAGTCACCAAGAAGGACAAACTTGAGTCAGACTCAGATTTGGAAGGAGACCAAGAAGCTTATATGGTAAGGAAGTTTAGGAAATTTTTTAGATCTAATAAATTTAAAAAAATGCAGAATAGAAAAACTCCAAGAAATAGAAGAAAAGTTCAATGTTACAGGTGTCAAAAGAAAGGACACATAAAGGAGGACTACCCGGAGTTCAAAAAGGAAAAAAGACAAGGGGCCTAAGCCAAACAAACACAAGAATCTTAAGGCTACTTGGGATGAAAGTTCATCATCCGAGTCAGAAATAGAAGCATACGTCAGACTAGCACTGATGGCTAGCCACGAAGATCAAAGCACCTCAGAATCCAGCATCGATGAAGGGGGAGCGACATTAGATGAAATCAGCGAAGTAGGGGGAGAATCAAGCTTCAGATCCGACATGGTAAGTGAGGTATGTCTCTTACTTCCTGATAAACTCTATTTCGATATTAAGTCTATGGCTAAATCAATGTGTAAATTAAAAAGTAAAAATAATAATTAAAAAAAAAATTTAGAAAAAAAAAGAATCTTAGCAAAGTCATGCTTAATAGAGGAGCTTGATAAATTAAAAATTAAAAATTGAAAATGCTAATTTAAAGGAACAAATAGAAAACTTAAAAGTTTTGTATGTTTAAATTTTTCTGCTTCAAATTTTAAAAATATAAAGGATTAAGCTTCTATTATAGATTTCATAAGGGCCAAATTAGAAAAATATCATAGAAATATATTTTAAAGAAATTTTTGATTAATCCTGTAGGAAGAAACCTATTTTGGGTTCCAAAATAGTATTTAGATTAATATTTTATTTTTGACTTTCAAATAGAAAGTTAAATATTTAATTTTTTTAAAAGACTTTGTTTAGAAAGTTGTTATTGCTCCAATATCTAAGAAGGCCTAATGTCTGCCACAGCTTGGAAGCCAATTATTGAAATAAGTATTTAATTGACTAACTGTTAAATAATTAGTTGTTATAAAAATGCTTTCAAATGTTTGTCAAAAATTTTGTTAGAAATTATTTAAAAGTTAATTTTTTCAAGAACTTCATCACTTAATTGTAAGAAATTTTTTAACAATAATTTCAACTTTATATGAAATTTTTTTCCTACCTTAAATATGTTAATTTTTTTTTAAAGCTTAAACTTTAATATTTTTTTTTAATTGTCCCTTAGACCTTTTATTGCCTTTAAGTAGAATTTTTTTTAAAGTACCCTATTTTTAATAAGATCAAAAGGGGGAGTAGCAAAGATTAAGTCTAGAGGGGAGGGTAGTACAATTTTTAACTTTTGTTAATTTTTATGCTTGCAAAAATCTTATTTTATAACTGTTATTTTTGTGATTTACCCTAACTTAACTTAAGTTTGCTCACATCAAAAAGAGAGATTTTGTAAGTGCCCCGTGGTGGTTTTGATGAGATCAACCAAGTCAAGTGAGGTCCTGTTGGTATTTAACCCCTGTGTCTAAGTGTGCAGAAACTTAGGAGCACAGAAAGTCGAACAAAAGACACAGCTAGTGAGAAGGACGACACGGGAGAGAGCCAACGGGTTCGGTGCGTCCGAGGGATGAGGTGCTGTGGAAGAGTACGTCACGGACGAGAAGGAAGTGCACGACATTTTCTGAGGGATGAGAAACCGGAGTGGAAGATTGCTCGAAGGTCGAAAGTTGGGTTCGGGTGAGCCCTATTCTGGATAGTCAAGATCACCCAAGTGAGCGAAACCGAAGTGAAAGACCTGGACTAATGCAAGCAGAAGCGGAGCGGAAGACCCGGACTAAAAAGTCAACTAGAAGTTGACTTTTTGGTCTGAGCGCCCAGACTATGGGTGCCCAGAACCCTTTCGGGCGTCCGGAGCAAGTTTTTATCCGGAACGCGACGTGGCGCATTACGTTGCGACAGAAATAAAAGTTTATCCCCCCTAAGCGCCTAGAACCCTTCCAGGCACCCCGACCAAGGCTATAAATACAACCTTGGTCCCAGAAGTTTAGACAGAACACTTGTAATCAATTCATTTCTTGTTTAGCTTTATAATTGTGTGCTTCAATGTTGTTAAAGGCTACTCCACCCAGAGGAGAATCTTAGTGTGCTTTTTAAGGTCTTGGATTTGTAATCCCCTGATTGCAAACCAATTAAATTTGATGAATTATGAAATGTATAAATTTTTAGTGATTATAGGCCAACTATGGGGAAAATAAATGTTTAATTAATGGACATCTTGCCCATATATCATAGTTGGACATTTAAAATATTTTGAAAATAATTTTATGTTTTATTTACTGTGGTATAGCTATTTTGAAATATATGATTGCAAAACTAGGTTTCAAAATGATATAAATTTGAGTTGTTTTCAAGGTTTTTGAGTTTTTATTGAAACTTTAAAAAATATAATGAATTTTCAAAATACATATTTTTCTTAGTTAAAGGACATGATAAGAAATATGTTCAAAATTTCATGATTTTTCAAATTTTCTAGAATTTTTTATACATTTCTGAAGTTAGATTCAGAAGGTTGAAATTCTGATTGGTTTTGTGCCAGTCAACTGTAACATTTATCAGTCGACTGGTAACTGTTTTCCAGTACTTTTAGAAGCTGGTTTTGGGTATTTAAGTCAACATTGATAGCATAGTATACTTGGAAGATAGGTGCAATCTTTTTAATGGTGTCAAAGGGGGAGAAATGGGAAGTTCAAGTTAGAAATGGACTTAATTCTCCATATGTGTGCAAAACTCGAAAATTAAATGATAGGGCATATGTTAAGGGGGAGCTTGGGTTTTATACTTCATGTTTATACTATGCTTATAATTTTCAAGTTGTTATTATTTGTGCCCAACTTAAATATATTGTCACATATTAAAAAGGGAGAGATTGTTGTTGCAATCGACAAACATGCTAGCCGGCTAGACTTTACACAACCACAACTAGACAAATATAAGATACCAACATAGCAAAACTCCAAAATAAAATCCAAGCGTACAATACCAAAACTACAGATATGTAATACAAGAAACGTAGGAAACTAAACCAGAAAATCATCCTCGAATGTGACGTGAGACTGACAGACAGAATACTCTAAGCGACTCCACAATCATCTACCTGCTACCTGAGGAAAAGACAATACACAAATGTGGTAGTGAGTGCGGGTCACTCAACGAGTAATAGATAAGATAGTACATGATCTATATAAAAACATGGAGATCAAAGTATACAATCTTATCAGGGAAATAAGAACATGATCATAAACTGATATAATGAATGCACATACCCAATCTGGATCCAACACATAATATTATGATCATAATGTCATAATAAATGAACCTACACAATTTAGAACTAACATATAAGGTTAAGATTGTAAATGACATAATAAATGCACATACTCAAACCGGTCGAATACACATGGTGTAATAAATAGTAAATTCACCAGAGATCATCAACAAACTTGCTCGTAACACGTGAGAAATATAACTGACAGCATATGCATGTATAATAAATGACATGTATGAAGCATGACAAGCATATGCAACAATCATAGCTCAAACAAATGCAACATATCACAATCACATGTAGTTAATATCTACTAGATATGTATGCAAATGCGCATGCATGCTCCATGGTCACCCCTACCACCTCTCAAAACACCACGATCCCTGTATGGCCGAGAGGTTTAGGTCCGTGACAACTATACTACCCTCTAGATACCACTATAGAGCGGTCGAGGTGGATAGTTCGCTAATTAGTTATCTAACTTCATAGCATCAGGGTCCCTGACTACTCACATCTCTAGCCTCCTAACTACTGCACCCTCCAGATAACACTACTCATGAGTGGCCAAGACTGACAGAGTATAACACTGAGCGGCCAAGTGAGCACAACAGAACTAGCTCCACTCCTAGCTACCACTCTCCCACAGTGTTCGAATGGGCAGTTATAAATATGACTGATAACTTTCTCACATCACAAGGGAGACTATGGTTGTCATCATGAAGTGCAATGATGTGCATGATGTAAATAATCATGATACAGACACAGTCATCATCAATGCAACACCTCAATCCATCATAAATACCTCCAATGTAATGATCGATCTAACACCTATATCTATATGTATGGGTAGATCCAACTAGTGTCTACTAAACAACAAATATAATAAGTAGCAACATCAGACACATACACATCATACACATACACATCTTACAATGTAGGTATAATCAACACAATATCTCCAATATTAAACTGAGCACATAAGATCATCAACATAGGCATTATCGACATGATTCCTCCAATTATATCAAACACATGTACACACAACATAGATACAATCAACATAGTTCTACCAATAGCAAACATTGGACATGTGTACACATACAACATACAAATGGACAAACAACCAGGTGACTCCTATAACACATACCAATCATGTGTAACTCAACATCATATACATAATTAGTATGTTAACTCAGTCAAAAAGATATTCCCTACTGTACATACTCTATATGTAAATATATAAGAGTATGGATATCCAAAAGCTAAGACTGTATCTGAAATAAATAGATCATCTTAAATGTCAAGCATAAGTATCAAGCAGGATAACAATACGAATAGACTTAAGGTAAAACAACCTAATTCATCTATTAAAAGCAACCATGCACTAAGTTCAAAGAACCAAAAAAGCCAAGGAAGAAATACACACCTTTAATTGTCGATTGTATCAGAACAAACCCATATCGAGATGCTCACCTCGAATCAAAGTCATGCAAATCACATGATATATAGTTTAACTAATAACACATAGAACAAATAGCTAAATCTAAAACTCAATCTTAATTTGATCAGGTAACTATGTTTAATTCCACCTAATGATCCAATCAATTAAATGATAAATTCATCCTTAACCCACCGATCAATTCTTTAATTCTCACCAATCAATCACTAATCACTAATTATCCAAACAACAACAAATCCATAACCGCTAATCCATCACAAAAATGCAACCAAATCTCCATACTCAATCTATACTCAATTGGATAACAAATTCCTTATTCAATCCAACCTTCTTTAGATATAATCATGCTGAAATTAACTCCATTAAATCAACCCTTATGTACAATTGAGCAATCCATGTATCAACTACAAACATGATGAACCAATAGGATGATAATTAATCACAACATGGTTTTCCCTAAATTTGGCAACAAGGTGGCACTAGAAGTGGATTACGACTAACACGTCGATCTACCACTATCCACTACTTCCTTCCCTCGCTAACCTAACAATCCAATCAATGAATCCATTAATTAACCTTGAAATACAAAACAAGCCTGAATTCAACAACCTTACCCTAAAATAGAACTGTAGCCCTTCAATGAAGAATCCGAAGCTGCTGTGGAGAAAATTGTTGGAAATGTGAATGGAATAAAGAGATGGAGACGAAGAGACTCTATTGTGCATGAGTTTAGTCCCACATTAGAAGTCTCTTGGCTTTATTGTTGGTTTAAATTATGACACATGCATTGACGTTGTAAACATATGCATGGGGAGAGAATCTCTCACGCGTGAGTGCGCAGGGGTGGGTGCAAATCCAGGGCCCGGATTGTACCGAACCAAGGTTGACTCGTGCGCGAGCACGACTTGTGCATGTCGAATGCCGGACCGGTTGAGGTAAAATTTACCCAAAAGAATGAACCAACATATAGCCACTTGAATCTTGCTCAAGGATGTAATGGAAGCATTAATGTGAAATTAATGCTGATTCCGTAACGTCTCGACATTAATGACGGCATTAAACTCATTAATAGTGATTTCGTAACGTCTCAGTATTAATGACGACATTAATCTCATTAATAATGATTCTGTAACGTCTCGACATTAATGAAGACATTAAAGCCATTAATGACGAAATTAAACTCAACATTAAATGATCATAATTTGATCATTTATTGCAGGCAAGATGAGAGCTCCTATATAAGGAGGCTGGATCTTTAGCAAAGAGAAGAAGAAGAAAGCGAAAGCAAAGCGAAAGCAAGAGAATTCCTCCACCTTCGTTCCCTGATTCTTTTCTCTCAGTCGTGCATCCGCTCGGCTAAACTATTTGTGATAGCACTCAGGTGCATTCTCAGTTCGCCACGAACAACCAGTGCTTGGTTGCGTTCGTGGTCTTGCCGTTGTATCCTGGGAAACAGACGATCCGAGAAAACCTCGAAGCACAGCCGGAGGTGGGACGAATCTGTTTCAAGGAAACTGCGTCGATCGCAGGCCTCGGTCCGGTGCTCTGTTTGTCCGCTCGGTTGGACTCTTTATTTGCTGGGTCGGCCACTCGCCCTTCCGATCCGCCTGATCGGTCTCCGCTCGCCTGCCTATCCTTCAGCTGCTCGGACGATCCGATTGCTCAGACTCTGAGGTAAAAATCAGCCCCTGCTAACAGCCTGAGTTGAATTTAATTCGAGTATTTAGATTCAGCTAATTTCCTGTAAATCTCAGGCTACAGATTGTTTGGTTTCCAACAGTCTTGAAACAGACTCGATTCTGTTGAGATGGCCACGGAACGAAATGTTGAGGTGCAACAGACTCAACATGTTCAGGCCCCCTCCGCCCCGATTGGAACTGTGCCAATCAGTCATGGGGAAAGGCCAGAGAAGTTCAGTGGACTAAACTTCAAGAGGTGGCAGCAGAAGATGCTCTTCTACCTGACCACACTCAATCTGGCTCGGTTCTTGACCGAGGACCCTCCCAAACGCACTGAGGATGCTGATGTGCAAACCATCAGTACAGTGGAGGCATGGACTCATTCCGAGTTCCTTTGCCGAAACTACATCCTCAACTGCCTTGCCGACTCGCTGTATGCTGTGTATAACATGAAGAGTACAGCTAAGGAACTATGGGAGTCCCTAGACAAGAAATACAAGACGGAGGACGCAGGGGCAAAGAAGTTCATCATGGGCAGATTCCTGGACTACAAGATGATTGACTCCAAGACGGTGATCAGTCAAGTACAGGAGCTTCAGGTGATCTTGCACGAGATCCACTCAGAAGGGATGGTTCTGAGTGAAACCTTCCAAGTGGCTGCTATCATCGAGAAGCTGCCTCCCGGCTGGAAGGATTTCAAGAACTACCTGAAGCACAAGCGGAAGGAGATGAATGTGGAGGAACTCATCGTTCGACTTCGCATCGAAGAAGACAACAAGAGTTCAGAGAGAAAGTTGTTCTCTCCGGCTACTGTCAAAGCCAACGTGGTCGAGCACGGACAAAGCTCGAAACGGAAGAACCCCAAGTCTTCCAAGATAGGACCCAAAGGAGGCATCAGCAAGAAGAAATTCTCTGGGAAGTGCTTCAACTGTGACAAAGTGGGTCACAAATCTTCGGACTGCAGAAAGCCGAAGAAGAAGCAGGAGGCCAACCTGAACGAGGGACCAGAAATGGACGACCTCTGCGCTGTGGTCTCTGAGTTGAACCTGATCGGTTCAAACCCATGACAATGGTGGATCGATACTGGAGCCACTCGACATGTCTGCTGCAACAAGGAGCTGCTCCACAACTTCGAAGAAGTCACTGGAGACAAACTGTTCATGGGGAACTCAGCAACCTCGGACATCACGGGCCAAGGAAAGGTGGTGCTGAAGATGACCTCGGGCAAGGACCTCACTCTGAACAATGTGCTGTATGTTCCGGAGATTCAGAAGAATTTAGTGTCCGGATCACTTCTGAGCAAGCATGGCTTTCGCATTGTTTTTGAGTCGGACAGAGTTGTATTTTCCAAAAATGGGATGTTTGTAGGAAGAGGCTATGTATCTGATGGGCTGTTTAAGCTCAATGTAATGGCCATTAGGCCCAAGATAAATAAAACTGAAAGTTCTTCCACTTATATGCTTGAGTCTTCGTGCTTGTGGCATGGTAGACTAGGACATGTTAACTACGATATATTGCGTAGATTAATAAACATGCAAATCATACCTACATTCCACCTTGACCCAAAACACAAGTGTGAGATTTGTGTTGAAGCGAAAATGACAAGGTCATCCTTTCAACATATTGAAAGAAGTAACGAACCACTTGACCTAATCCACTCTGACGTGTGCGATCTAAAAGGTACGCCAACGCGTGGTGGAAATAAATACTTCATCACTTTTGTAGATGATAACACAAAATACTGTTATGTGTATCTTCTCAAAAGAAGGATGAAGCTATAGAGAAATTTGCTCTCTATAAGAACGAGGTTGAAAACCAGCTTAATAGAAAGATTAAGGTGGTTCGAAGTGACCGAGGCGGTGAATATGTGTCACCGTTCGCTGAGTTGTGTGCTGAACATGGGATCAGACATGAAACAACAACTCCTTATACTCCTCAGCAAAACGGGGTTGCTGAGCGAAAGAATCGAACTCTTAAGGAGATGATGAATGCTCTTCTATTAAGCTCTGGATTGCCAGAGTTCATGTGGGGGGAAGCTGTGTTAACAGCTAATTACCTTTTAAATAAGGTGCCTCGGAAGAAAATAGATAAGAGCCCTTATGAGTTGTGGAATGGAAGACAACCGTCCTATAAATATTTACGAATGTGGGGGTGTCTTGCCAAAGTGTTGGTGCCTGATCCTAAAAGGATTAAGATAGGACCAAAGACTGTTGATTGCATATTTATTGGATATGCACATAACAGCAGTGCTTATCGGTTTTGTGTGTATGAGTCACACATACCGGAGATACATAAGAACTCGATAATCGAATCGAGAAATGTCGCTTTCTTCGAGCATGTGTTTCCATATAAGACCCGTGAGGATGCTAGCTCCTCAAAACGGGCGAATGAAACACAAGGTGAAGAAGAAAATGATGACAATGAGGAACCAGTGGAGGTTGAGCCTAGACGGAGCAAAAGAGCTAGGGTAGAAAAATCCTATAGATCAGATTTTATCACTTTCATGTTGGAGAGTGAGCCCCGTAGTTACTCAGAAGCTGTAGGCTCTTCTGATGGACCTCACTGGAAAGAGGCAATTGCATCTGAGATAGAATCTATCTTGCAAAATCACACTTGGGAACTTGTGGATCTTCCTCCGGGAAGTAAACCACTAGGTTGCAAGTGGATTTTCAAGAAAAAAAATGAAGTCAGATGGCACGATCGATAAATACAAGGCCAGATTGGTAATCAAAGGATACCGACAACGAGAAGGCCTTGATTACTTCGATACATACTCTCCGGTATCGAGAATAACTTCCATTAGAGTATTGTTGGCTATTGCCGCTCTATGGAATCTCAAAATACATCAAATGGATGTAAAGACAGCTTTTCTAAACGGGGATTTAGAAGAGGAAATCTACATGGACCAACCTGGGGGGTTTTCTGTGCCAGGACAGAAAAACAAGGTATGTAGATTGGTGAAGTCATTATATGGCTTGAAACAAGCGCCAAAGCAGTGGTATGAGAAATTTGATAATGCCATGAAGGAATGTGGATTCAAGATCAATGAATGTGATAAATGTGTCTACATGAGAGTCACAGAGAGTGACTATGTCATCTTGTGCCTCTATGTAGATGACATACTTATCATTGGGAGTAATGATAAGATAATCAAATCCACAAAAGATATGTTGAACTCAAGATTTGACATGAAAGACATGGGCCTAGCTGATGTGATTCTGGGAATCAAAATTCTTAGAACGACAAAAGGACTTGTTCTTAGTCAGTCCCATTACGTGGACAAAATTCTTGAAAAATTCACCAAGGGTGATACTGCTTTGGCACGAACGCCGATAGATACGAGTCAACATCTATCGAAAAATCGAGGTGAAAGTATCTCACAGATAGAGTACTCTCGAGTGATTGGAAGTCTGATATACTTGATGAGTTGTACTCGACCAGACTTGGCCTACGCAGTAAGCAAACTGAGTAGATACACGAGTAATCCCAGTGTTGAGCATTGGAAAGGGATAACAAGAGTACTGAGGTACTTGAGGTATACTCATGAATATGGACTTCACTATACGAGATATCCTACTGTAATCGAAGGATACAGCGATGTAAGTTGGATATCCGATATAAAAGACTCTATGTCTATGAGTGGGTATGTCTTCACTCTAGTAGGTGCAGCCATTTCCTGGAAATCTTCTAAGCAAATTGTAATAACCAGATCCACGATGGAATCTGAGTTTGTAGCTCTTGACAAGTGCGGTGAAGAGGCTGAGTGGCTACGGCAATTCATAGAAGATATTCCACGATGGGCGAAACCGGTGCCGGCGATATGCATACATTGCGATAGTCAATCAGCAATCGGTCGGGCACAGAGCCATCTGTATAATGGTAAGTCTAGACATATACGTCGTAGACACAATACCATTAGACAACTACTCTCAACTGGAGTTATCACTGTTGACTATGTGAAGTCAAAGGATAACCTAGCGGATCCGCTAACCAAAGGCTTAAATCGAGACTTAGTTGCAAGCTCATCACAGGGAATGAGCTTGATGCCGTTGTCAGCGATCAGTGCAGAGGACACCCAACCTATGCTGACTGGAGATCCCAAAAACTAGGTTCAAAGGGACAACTAATCTGCGCTGACAAGACACACTGTGGGGGTAGCCCAATGAAACAGTGACTAGACGAGGGTAAGCCGATGGGTTTTTAATGATCAAAAAAGAGTAGTTGGAACTCTTGAGGGATCACCTATGTGAGAAAGAAGTGGGGCCTCTTCGAAGAGAATTGGAGGCATAATTCTTAGAGCTTCTCACAGAACCAGGCGTGTTCATGGCCAAGAACGAACACACTCATGAGAACTGAGTTGTATCAGGGAGAGTCTTGGGTGAGATTTGTCACTGCTTACACAGACGGCAGTATAGTTCAAAGACATCATGTCTACTATCAGCCAGTAAGCAACCAGATCTTCATAAGGGAGGGTTCAAAGGGTAAAACCTACCTATCCTATACTTGACTCAACTGTTGAATGCTATCACATACCATGTTTTCTATTCATGTGGGGGATTGTTGGAAATGTGAATGGAATAAAGAGATGGAGACGAAGAGACTCTATTGTGCATGAGTTTAGTCCCACATTAGAAGTCTCTTGGCTTTATTGTTGGTTTAAATTATGACACATGCATTGACGTTGTAAACATATGCATGGGGAGAGAATCTCTCACGCGTGAGTGCGCAGGGGTGGGTGCAAATCCAGGGCCCGGATTGTACCGAACCAAGGTTGACTCGTGTGCGAGCACGACTTGTGCATGTTGAATGCCGGACCGGTTGAGGTAAAATTTACCCAAAAGAATGAACCAACATATAGCCACTTGAATCTTGCTCAAGGATGTAATGGAAGCATTAATGTGAAATTAATGCTGATTCCGTAACGTCTCGACATTAATGACGGCATTAAACTCATTAATAGTGATTTCGTAACGTCTCAGTATTAATGACAACATTAATCTCATTAATAATGATTCTGTAACGTCTCGACATTAATGAAGACATTAAAGCCATTAATGACAAAATTAAACTCAACATTAAATGATCATAATTTGATCATTTATTGCAGGCAAGATGAGAGCTCCTATATAAGGAGGCTGGATCTTGAGCAAAGCGAAGAAGAAGAAAGCGAAAGCAAAGCGAAAGCAAGAGAATTCCTCCACCTTCGTTCCCTGATTCTTTTCTCTCAGTCGTGCATCCGCTCGGCTAAACTATTTGTGATAGCACTCAGGTGCATTCTCAGTTCGCCACGAACAACCAGTGCTTGGTTGCGTTCGTGGTCTTGCCGTTGTATCCTGGGAAACAGACGATCCGAGAACACCTCGAAGCACAGCCGGAGGTGGGACGAATCTGTTTCAAAGAAACTGCGTCGATCGCAGGCCTTGGTCCGGTGCTCTGTTTGTCCGCTCGGTTGGACTCTTCATTTGCTGGGTCAGCCACTCGCCCTTCTGATCTGCCCGACTGGTCTCCCGCTCTGCCTGCCTATCCTTTAGTCTGCTCGGACGATCTGATTGCTCAGGCTCTGAGGTCAGAAAAACCAGCCCCTGCTGGCAGCCTGAGATTATCTGCTCAGGTCATCTTAACTGTGAGTTGAATTTAATTCGAGTATTTAGATTCAGCTAATTTCCTGTAAATCTCCGGCTATAGATTGTTTGGTTTCCAACAAAAATGAGGCTCCCCACTCATATTCGTAGCTACTCACAAAGACCTCTAGCATAGTTTCAAGGAGTTGGAGCTCTCCTCTTTGAATCCAGAGATGGCAATGCTCCGAAAGTCATCCTGCTTGTGCCTAAAAAAAAAATATGAGCGTCAGAGCGGATCGAAAATCGAGTAACACCGGTGCGATCGAGTAGGGGACAGATTGCTATAGTTTCTCCATTGATGAGCCTTCAACTGCTGCTCCGATTCGATCCTCAAGCTGAAGGGAGAGTAGCTCACCTCCTTGCGTCGATTCTCCTTTCCATCACCGATGACACCTAGTGATCAGCCGGCGATGAGATCGAGAAAGGGAGATAGATCAAGAGAGGGGATCGACGACTCGACCCTCGCGGTAGCGATGGAGGTGGCACAGGGCTATCAGCCAATTGAGGCGGCGTGGTGCTCGGGAGGTGACAACATTGGGCTTGAGAGAAGAGGATCGGCTGAGGGGCTAGCCTCCTCCCCCGTCGTGGCCATACATGGTGCTGGTGGCCATGGAGATCGATGACGTCAGGGTGGCGATGACCTAGCATCGACCCGTAGCGATCGGAGAAGACGCAGAGAGAAGGGAGGGGGCGAGGAATCGAGAACGAGGGCATTGGTGAGAAAGGGATCGGTAATAAAATGAGGAGAAGTTAGGTTTAGATATTTAATCTAGGATTTAATTAATCAACTATATGTTTATTTAATTAATAACTCTTAATTTAATTGGGATTTGAATAGATCTTCTCTGAACTTAATCAGTAAATCCCCTTAAATATATCATACAGACTCCATTTAAATCCCGAATTTCTTTTAAAAATTTCTAAAAAATCTAATAAGGTTATTGCTCTAATAATACTTATTATTTAATTTGTGATATCTTACACGGACATCTAAGGCATTATAGTTGATAACACTTTGTGTATTATAGTTAATCATCAGGAGCAGTCGCGACCACCGGGGGCAGTCGCAGCCATCTGCGGCAACCGTGGCCACCTGGGGTAGCCATAGCCACCAAGGGCATGCAACCGCGGACATCGTGGGCAGCCACGACCACCGGGGCTAGCCGCAACCATGCCCTACCACTCGGCCAAGGCCAGTTGTGCTGGGATGTATACTATAAGCTAAGCTTTTGTATGAACATCTATTTTGAAATATTTTGAAATGAGAATCACTTTGATCAAATGTTTGCATTTTATATTTATATATATGTCAATGCAGTTGTCCATTTAATTTATATTATAGATAACATGGTGTGTGGTGCCACACAGAAGATCATGTTATCGATTCCTTATAAATTATAAAAAGTAGCTCACAACCAAGATGGATTGGGACAAACCATTGGAACGGTTATAGTATAATTTGGTATTAGTCTGTCTTGACTATAAAATTACTCTAGTACACTATGTGTGTATTGAGAAGGACCATTTGAGGTTGTTCGATTTACACTGACTATATAAAAGAACAAAACCTCTGTTATTATGGATGTGTGTCCTCTTAATCCTATATAATAACAAGAACATATACTTAGTATTTATTTCTTTAACTTATCAATGGGTGAGATTTATCCGTTAAATCAATAGGCCCGATGAGTTGGGAAAATAATACTATTTATATGATGTGTTGTTGATTATAGAAGGAATCTGTATCATAATTATTTAGGTTGATGATGTCCCCTTGAGGAGCTTATAAAGATTATCATGTAAACCCTGCAGGTGGACTTAGTCTAGCATAATAATAAAGTTGAGTGGTACTACTCTTAGAATCAGATGTTAATTAATTGAGTTATCAATAACTCATTTAATTAACGGACATACAATATCTTAAACACAGGGAGATTAATGTACTCGTGATAAGAAGGAGCTCATATTGTAATATGAGATTGATACGGTAGTTCAATAATAACCCTTTAGTGGTATAAGTTATTATTGATGGACTTGAGTTGGGTGTTCGGGTCAAACACAGGAAGCCCAACCCCATCAAGAGGCCTAAAATAATTCCTCCTCTAGGCCCCTGTTGTAACCTCTATATAAAAGCCTCGCATCCACCCACCCTTAACTTGGTTTGGTTTAACTTGGTTTGGTTTAACTTAACTTGGTTTAACTTGGTTTTGGTTTGGTTTAGATTTTTTATAAACAAAATTCTATTATTTTTCTTTCTTTATAACCGATTGCAAAGGTTATAAAAAGGAGTAGGAGGTGCCCCCTAAAACCTAATTTTCTAATTTTTCCAAAAGCCCCTTCTCTCCTTGTGGCCAGTGCCCCCATCTCCTCCTCCTTGCTTAGGGCCGACACCCACCATCTCCTCCTCCTTCCTTGTGGCCGGTGCCCCCCTCCTCCTCCTTCCTTGCTTAGGGCCGCCCCCCCCCCCCCTTCTCATCCTCCTTGTGGGTGGCGGCTTGAAGAAGAGGAAGAAGAGGAAAGAAGAGGGAGAAGATTAGAATGTGCCCCATCCTAGAGCCTCCTTTTATAGTCGTCGGTTTAGAAACTGAGAAGAGAAGGAGGGTGGTGTTGTCTTGGTAGATCGTCATCCACACGACGTCCAAGAAGAGGAGAGGAATACGACAGAACATCAAGAGATCTTTGGCTACAAAGAAAGGTACAACTAGTTCTTTAATTCCGCTGTGCAATTAGTCTTGTTTTCTTTGTATCGATTTTAAATACCAACACAAGAGGCCAGTGATCTTGTACTTCGATCAAGGTGTACTTTGATCAGTCAAGAACTTGCTTGATTAATCAAACACATGTTTGATCAAACATGCAGGTTGCTAGGAAAAGTTCTGTTCTTGTACAATTTTTTTATACAGGGGAATTTAAATAGAACGAAATTCCAGCGCCTACAAGTGGTATCAGAGCATATTTTCTGGTTCTGTATGATTGATTTTCAGTTGAATTATGCACTGCTCATACATAAGTTTAGGCAGGATAATAGTAGGATGTGCAAGATAGATTAACTCTGTGGTTGCAGGCATCCTAGATCCAACTATTATGACTTTTTGTGTGTTGTGTATGATTTGAACACTCGGACATGTCGATGTTGTTTTGTGTGCATGATTGTAAAAATTAAATACAACCGATTGCTGTATTATTATTTTTTTACATTCTGTTTGATTTAGATTACATGTAAATTCCTTTGTGGAATATAGGATCGATAAATGTAATTTTTATTTTTTTTTATTGCGGCTTGTATTCTTACTATGCGTGGTCTATTTTGAGGATCAGAGGAGCGGCGAAGAAGGAAGCAAGATAGACGCGATGACTTGATCCATTGGCGGCATATTGGAGGACAGCGTTGGATGAGGTCATAATAGTTGAAAATTTTATTTTCATATTTATTGTCTTTATATGCTGTTTTATGTGCTGTGATGTATGTGCTGTGATGTGTATGCTGTGATGTGCGTGCATGATTAAAAATCCTTAATTTATATAACTAAGTAGGAGAGGGATTATTTAAATAAATTCCACGGTCTCCATTACTGGTTTGTAAGTGATGCATTCAAACTTGCGCGTTAGCTTTAAGTGTCTTCCTCCATATCGGATGAGTTTGTTTACGGATCACTAGATCAAACTTCCTCTATGGATGATTGTAGGAAATTATTTAGCTATGTATGATCTTCTCTATCTGAAGGGGCACAATCCTAATTAATAGACTAAGTATTAAGTAATGGTATATACTTAGGCGCATTTAATAGTATCCTCTCCATCGGAGTCACTGCTATTATTTGTGTAGCCGAAGATGAACCAACTATTAATTTTATTTGTCATAAAGTTAGGTTGACAAGATAATAAAATTAATGGGTAAAACTTTATTTTATAAATGTTTGAATTAGTATACGTCCACATTATCATGACATACAAAATTCACGATGTTTTGAGGTGTTGGTGAATTTAAATTATATTGTTCGAGGAATAATATTATTTTAAATTCTAAAGTTTTGACCAAAAATTTTATTTTATGATTCTCAAGATTTCAAAATGGCTTTCAATCCTCTTGCTGTTATTTTAAAAGAAAATAAACTTACTGGTCCAAATTATATTGATTGGAAATGCAACTTAGACATTATCTTAACTACTGAAGAATACAAGTTCATACTTCTTGAGGTCTGTCCTAGCATGCTTGATAAAGATTCTAGTGAAGAGGAGATAGAGAGACATAGGAAATTGGTCAAGGCAGATGAGATGACGCAGTGTTACATTTTGGCTTCTATGTCAAATGTGCTGTAACATCAACATCAGGCCCTACCCACTGCCTATGACATGATGCTCAATCTCAAGAAATTCTTCGGACACTAGAATCGGGCTGCCAGGCAGGAGAATAATAAAGGTGTATCTTATTTATTAGTTGTTGAAACATGTTTAGCAGTGTTATCTACCGGTACCTGGTGTGTAGATACGAAAGCCACTGATCATGTCTGCAATTCATTGCAGGGGTTCCAGGAAACCCAACGACTATATGAAGGGGAGATCACCGTCTACATGGGCAATGCTACGAAAGTGGCGGCTGTTGTAATAGGAGATGTTTATTTATCTTTCGATAGGAATAATACTTTGATTTTGAAAAATTGTCTTTACATACCATGTTTTAGAAAGAACTTGATTTCAGTTTCTAAATTATTTATGGATGGATATTCTATTTCTTTTGATGATAAAGTGATTGTCAAGAAAAATATAGTGGTTATCTGTTCTGGTACGTTGGTTGATAATTTGTATACTCTTAATCCAATAACTTCCATGATGAAACAAATGAAAATTAATAACATATCTTCTAATTCTAATAAGAGAAAGCAACATTCGGAAATGAACCGAACATATCTTTGGCATCTAAGGTTGGGTCATATTAACTTGAGTAGGATTCAAAGGTTAATAGCCGATGAACCTTGGGGTTCATTGGTAGTGGAAAACTTTTCGACCTGTGAGTCTTGCTTGGAAGGAAAAATGACCAAGAGACCTTTTAAGGTAAAGGGGTATAAAGCCAAAGAAGTGTTAGAATTAGTTCATTCTGATTTGTGTGGGCCTATGACTATCCAGGCGAGAGGTGATTTCGAATATTTTGTCTCTTTTATAGATGACTATTCGAGATATGGATATATTTACTTGATGCGCCGCAAGTTTGAGTACTTTGATAAGTTCAAAGAGTATAAAGTTGATGTGGAGAAACGTTATGGTAAAAGTATCAAAACACTACGATATGATTGTGGTGGAGAGTACCTCTTAAGAGAGTTTAGGAGTTACTTATCAGAGGCTGAGATTCAATCCCAATTATCTGCATTTGGTACACCCCAACAGAATGGTGTGGCGGAACGAAGGAATATGACTCTTATGGAAATGGTTAGATCAATGATGAGTTATTCAGAATTACCAAATTCATTTTGGGGATATGCTCTGGAAATGACGACGTACATTCTGAACTTGGTACCTTCTAAGTCAGTACCCTCTACTCCCATAGAATTGTGGAATGAGCGTAAGCCCAGTTTGAAATACATTCAGATTTGGGGTAGTCCAGCATATCTGCTGAAGGGAGACACTGATAAGTTGGAATCACGTACAGAAGTTCGCTTGTTCGTGGGATATCCTAGAGGAACGAAAGGTGGTTTGTTTTATAGTTCTAAAGATTAGAAGGTCATTGTTAGCACCAATTCCCGATTTTTAAAAAAAGACGATGTAATGAACCACAAGCCCATGAGTAAAATTGTTCTTGAGGAAATAAGAGAGGACACTTCTACTTTAGTACCAACGGTACAAGATGAGATACCACAAGTAATTGCAATACGTGTCACAAATGATGCACAATTACAGATAGTGCCTCGTCATAGTGGGAGGGTTGTTAAGCAACCTGATAAATTCATGTTTTTGGGAGAGTCTTCAGACTTGATCCCTGGTGAACATGAAGCTGATCATTAGACATATGATGAAGCACTCCAAGATAAAGATGCAGCATCTTGACAAAGTGCAATGAACTCTTAAATAGAATCTATGCATTCTAATCAGGTCTGAGAACTTGTAGAACCACTAAATAGTGTAAAAGTCATTGGATGTAAATGGGTCTATAAAAGGAAAAGAGAAACAGACTGTAAGGTGGAAACCTTTAAAGCGAGGCTTGTTGCGAAGGGGTATACTCAGAAAGAGGGAATCGATTATGAGAAAACTTTTTCCGGATTCTTAAGTCTATCCGGATTCTTTTATCTATTGCTGCTCATATGGATTATGAGGTTTGGTAAATGGATGTCAAGACAGCTTTCCTTAATGAAAGTCTCGAAGAAAACATCTATATGAAGCAACCAGAGAGATTCATTGCGAAGGGCAAAGAGTATCTTGTATATAAGCTCAATCGGTCCATTTATGGACTGAAGCAAGCTTCAAGATCTTGGAACATCCGGTTTGATGAAGTGATCCAGTCTTATGGATTCATTCAGTGTTCGGATGAGTCTTGTGTATATAAGAAAAGTGACGAAAACGTGGTGGTATTTCTTGTACTACACGTAGATGACATTTTTCTCATTGGCAATAATGTCAAAGTGTTGTCAGACGTAAGGGTATGGATGTCCAAGCAGTTTGATATGAAGGACTTGGGAGAATGTGGACATATTCTTGGGATCAAAGTAATAAGGAATCGCAAGAAAAAGATGTTGTACTTATCCCAAGCTTCATATATCGATATTATCCTAGCTCATTTTTGCATGCAAAACTCCAAGAAAGGTTTTCTACCTTTTCGGCATGGAGTACCTTTATCTAAAGAAATGTGTCCTAAGACACTAAAGGAGATAGAGGAGATGAAGACAGTTCCTTATGCTTCAGCTGTAGAAAGCCTAATATATGCGATGCTATGTACGAGACCGGATATCTATTTTATCGTGGGCATGGTTAGCAGATATCAAAGTAATCCAGGACTGGGACATTGGACTACCGTAAAATATATATTAAAGTACTTGAAAAGGACTAGAAATTATATGTTGGTTTACCAGGCAGATGATTTACTTCCTGTGGGTTACACGGATGCGGACTTCCAATCAGATAGGGACAGCAGTAAATCAACCTCGGGGTATGTATTTATTTTGGGAGGTGGAGTCATAACATGGAAGAGTGTTAAGCAGAAATGCATTTCAAACTCCACCATGGAAGCTGAGTATGTGGTAGCCTCTGGGGCAACCAAAGAAGTTGTATGACTCAGCAACTTCTTGATGGACTTAGATGTGATTCCTGGTTTGCCCAAAGTTATCACAATTTATTGTGATAACAATGGTGCAGTAGAAAACTTAAAGGAACCAGGAGCCCATAAGGCAAGTAAACACATTGAGCGCAAGTACCACCTGATATGAGATATCGTAAAACGAGGAGAGGTTGTTGTTACCAAGATTACATCAGCAGATAACCTGGCAGATCCTTTCACTAAGGCCCTTCTGGCGAGAGCTTTTGATAGACATGTTGAGGGGAAGAGAATTAGATGCATGACAGCATTTATGGCAGAATAGTCTTTTAGTATAAGTGAGAGATTGTTGGGATGTATACTATAAGCCTAACTTTTGTATGAACATCTGTTTTGAAATATTTTGAAATGAGAATCACTTTGGTCAAATGTTTGCATTTTATATTTATATATATGTCAATGTAGTTGTCCATTTAATTTATATTATAGATAACATGGTATGTGGTGCCACACAGAAAATCATATTATTGGTTCCTTATAAATTATAAAAAGTAGCTCACAACCAAGATGGATCGGGACAAACCATTGGAACGGTTATAGTGTAATTTGATATTAGTCTGTTTTGACTATAAAATTACTCTAGTACACTATGTGTGTATTAACCAGGACCATTTGAGATTATTCGATTTATACTGACTATATAAAAGAACAGAATACTACAAGAAAATTAGGATTCTACAACACTTAAACGACAACGCTTTTTATAAAAAGCGTTGTCTATTTTTTTTTAACAACGCTTTTAGTGAAAAGCGTTGTCTATTTCATTATTTTCTTATTAATAGACAACACTTTTCTAAAAACCGTTGTCTATTAGTGTTTTTTACAGGTCAAAGACAACGCTTTATAAAAAGCATTGTCTATTAGACTTTATTTTTGTGTCTACGGCAACGTTTTTTAAAAAGTGTTGTCTATTGTTAAGTTCTCATCTAAATCTTGATTAATACAAACTGTTGGATCTAAGTAAGGAGTAGAAAACCCGAACCCTTCTCCCAACTCCTATCTTTCGATCATTTTTTATCTCGAACCCTTCTCCCAACTCCTCATCTCACGCAACCTTCTCCATCCAACTCCTCTCCGGCGAACCACTCCTCTGAACTCCTCTCCGTCAAGACCACACCTTCGTCAAGCGGAAGATCCCGGTGCTGAGGCGATCGACCACGACAGATCGACCCATCTCTTCGCCTCCTTCGCCCCCGACGTTGAGGCGGTGACTGGTATAAGGAGGACAAGATGAGCGTGAGTCCAGTGCCGGCCTCGGACACCCATGGTAACCCGGACGAGCAGATTACGTAGCTCATGCAGTGCAAGCCACTCACCGAACAGGAGGTTACATCTCGCCCTTTCCCTCGCTTATTTTCGTCCGATCGCTCCTTCGATTTATTCCTTCTCTGGTCAGGATGTTTGTTTTAGGGGTTTTCTGCTCGATTCATGCGTATTCTTCACAGATCTGAGGTTGAGTGGGTGTTTAGCAATTTACAGATTTGCGATGCTGTTATGGCGTGTGGTTTGGCTAAGATGTTTGTTTCTAGTGATTACTGGGATCTGTATATGTAAAATGGTAGATATTGACGTTAGATCTATTTTAATCTTTAGTCGATCTTCCTTCGTAACAAATTGGTTCGGTTGCAGGTCTTTGATCCGGTTCCCTAGATTGTTCCACATATCCTATGATTCAAGCTTTAAACAATGGAGTTTGTAGAGAAATTTGAGCTCTTCCCAGACTTGAAACTGCTAATGTAGAACTGGCGAGATCCCCTTCGAGGAGGAAGCCAACTTCGATCTATCACTCCGACCAGATTCAGGCACCTCTCTGGGCCTTGTTCTTGTCGACATCCTCAATGGATTCTGCACCGTCGGAGCTGGCAACCTCGTACATCGCATACTTCTCTTCCTTCCTTGCAAAATTTCTATTTTTTTTAACGTTCTTCCATGATCTTATCATTGCCTGTGGATGCGAGCGGCAGGCCCCGATCGAGCCCAATAGGCAGATTTCCTCCATGGTAGAGGAGGCAGCGACGTTAGCTAGGCATTTCTGCGAGATGGAGTGGCCTGTGTTCGTCTTCCTCGATTCCCACCACCCAAACAAACCTGAGCCTCCTTATCCGCCTCACTGCATTGTGGGATCAGGGGAGGAGGATCTGGTTCCAGGTACCTTCTCACTACTCGTTTAGGGTTGAAGCTAACTTGTCTGTTGAATTGCCTGTGTGGATTTGTTCCAATAAGTTAGAAGCTTTTTGTGGATCTGCAATATATCAACTCTACTTGTTGAAGAATTCTTACTATAGATCCTGAATACTTAAATAAATGGTGCCTTTTCTCATAGACTCTCTTTTTGGGTTTCTTTCTGTAGATCATGAATGCCAATGTGGTAAAATATTCACTAGTTCAATCGGTCATTATAAGGAAGGTAAATACATGTATAGGGCAGAAAGATAGATGCATGTGTAAATGGGGATTGAACAAGGAATTATAGCAGAACTAATTGGATTAGTACCTTAGGCTTAGGATGTTCAGAGTTCTAGAAAGGCAACAATACTAAAGAGGAAGAAGTTAGACCATGAGCCAAGTTGTACCGACATTGCAAACCATGAGTGAAGTCGTTGCCGTCTTGGGACCTTGTGGAAGCCTCACTGATCTCATGCAGAATTGTTGCCATCCCACAAGTTCGAGTATCATCTCATGCAAGTTTTGTGTTAGTCGACTGACAGAAAGAGAAGTTTCTCTTATCCAAACAAGTTCACAATGAGTTCACATTGTTAAGACATTAGCTTTTGCAGTCCAATGTTTGTTTAGTGTTCTTTTTTTTCCCTATGAAAATAATATTTGGAATTTCTTGCAGTTTATCATTGTGAGTTAATAACTATATTTATAAGTTTTAAAATAAAATTTTAGGTTAGGGTGCTTTGCGAAAAAGCTAAGGAGGTTTTAATGGAAGAAAGCAATGTTCAGGTAGACATTACTTTTTTTAAGTAAGTTATTCAATCTAGTTAAGGCCCTTGTTAAAGTATAACGTTGTTGAATTTCCTTGAAGTTGTTCACTCGCATGCTGGCCATGATCATTCTCTATTAAAATTAGAAAGGAATGTAAACATCACAAACCTCAACAGATGTCTCATAAGAAGTTCTTATAGAACTTCATTGGTTGTAGGCGTAGAAGCTTACTATAGATCTGTATTATTGAACTTCAGGATATTTGCTTGTATTACAAGATATATACTTCATGTAAATATGAAATAAAAAAACACTTCAAGATTACTATATATACTTCATGTATTGCAAGATATTTGCTTTCTTTCTGCAGTTTGAAGAAACGTTGTATTTCTGCAGGCTTTCTTTCTTTCTTTCTGCAAGCATTTCATTTTTGAGTAATGAGTTTTGGTTCTTTTATAGAAAATAGCTAGTAGAAGTAATTTTTTGGTTCAAACTATTGACTGTAATTTTTTGTTTATATTTCAGGCCAACTGTTCAATCTGTTCAAAGCTCACAAAGATCTTAGACAAAATCCAATTGTTTATTCCTGCAATAGATTGAGAAAGACAAGCTACTTCTTCAGTATTGTGGTAGTAATTACTGTATTGTTTTGTCCCGTTCTCAAGCCGATAGTATTTTTGAGTGTAGCTAGTAGAAGTAAACAGATTGTTGGCTTCGAGGTCGGCTAGTTATTTTGTGCTCTTTTGTTTTATTTGTGAATATCACTATCTACTTTGAAACAGAATTTGTGTTAATTTTAATATTTACTAGCTTCTCATGTAATTAAATACTAATATTACTTCAATGTCATAATTCTATTATTTTGGTATGAGTTTGAAATCATTAGCTGAGTTGATTGTATGTAAAATTCGAATCTAGACATGGTAAAAGAAAAATAATAGTTTCGTAAATATAAAAATAATGATTTTAAAATAAATTTTTTATTTTTTTCTTTAAAATGACAACGCTTTTAAAGCGTTGCAAAAAGTACTGTCTTTGTAAAAAATAACAACGCTTTTAAAGCGTTGTAATAGTGTTGTCTTTGCAAAACATGACTACGCTTTTAAAGCGTTGTCTTCGCTACAAACGACAACGCTTTAAAAGCATTGTCGTTGATCAGACTTTTAACAACAGTGCCTTTAACAATGCTTTTTCAGGCACAAAGACAACGCTTTAAAAGCGTTGTCTATTAGCTTTTTTCTTGTAGTGGCGAACCTCTGTTATTATGGATGTGTATCCTCTTAATCCCTATATAATAACAAGTACGTATACTTAGTATTTATTTCTTTAACTTATCAATGAGTGAGATTTATCCGTTAAATCAATAGGCCCGATGAGTTGGGAAATAGTACTATTTATATAGTGTGTTGTTGATTATAGAAGGAATTTGTGTCCTAATTATTTAAATTGATGATGTCCCCTTGAGGAGCTCATAAGGATTATCATGTAAACACTGCAGGTGGACTTAGTCTGACATGATAATAAAGTTGAGTGGTACTACTCTTGGAATCATATGTTAATTAATTGAGTTGTTAGTAACTCATTTAATTAATGGACATACGATATCTTAAACACAGAGAGATTAACGTACTCATGATAAGAAGGAGCTCATATTATAATATGAGATTGGTGCGGTAGTTCAATAATAACCCTTTAGTGGTATGAGTTATTATTGATGGACTTGGGTTGGGTGTTCGGGCTGAACACAGGAAGCCCAAGCCCATCAGGAGGCCTAAATCAATTCCTTCTCTAGGTTCCTGTTGTAGCCTCTATATAAAAGTCTCGCATCCACCCACCCTTAACTTGGTTTGGTTTAACTTAACTTGGTTTGGTTTAACTTGGTTTTGGTTTTGTTTAGTTTAGATTTTTTCTAAACAAAATTCTGTTATTTTTCTTTCTTTGTAACCGACGACAAAAGTTATAAAAAGGAGTAGGAGGTGCCCCCTAAAACCTAATTTTCTAATTTTTTTCCAAAAGCCCCTTCTCTCCTTGTGGGCGGCGCCCCCCATCTCCTCCTCCTTGCTTAGCGCCGGCACCCCCCATCTCCTCCTCCTTCCTTGTGGCCGGTGCCCCCCTCCTCCTCCTTCCTTGTGGCCGACGACCCCTTCCTCCTCCTTGCTTAGGGCCAGCGCCCCCCCCCCCCGTCCTCATCCTCCTTGTGGGCGACGACTTAAAGAGGAAAGAAGAGGAAGAGGATTTTAGAAGGTGCCCCATCCTATAGCCTCCTTTTGTAGCTGACGGTTTAGAAACCGAGAAGAGAATGAGGGTGTTGTCGTCTTGGTAGATCGTCGCTCACACAACATCCAAGAAGAGGAGAGGAATACGACAGAAGATCAAGAGGTCTTTGGTTACAAAGAAAGGTACAACTAATTCTTTAATTCCGCTGTGTAATTAGTCTTGTTTTCTTTGTATCGATTTTGAATACCAACACAAGAGGCCAACGTCTTGTACTTCGATCAAGGTGTGCTTTGATCAGTCAAGAACTTGCTTGATTGCTCAAACACATGTTTGATCGAACATGTGGGTTGCTAGAAAAAGTTTTGTTCTTGTATAATTTTTTTGTACAGGGGAATTTAAACAGAACGGAATTCCAGCGCATACAAGTTGTGCCCAGCTGCGGGCAGGCGTGACCAACCACGACTGACAACCAGGGAGAGGGGAGAGGGGAGATGGGAGAGGGGAGAGAGGAGAGAAGAGAGGGACTTACCAAGACACATTGTCACCGTCGCCACTGGAGATCACTATGGCCGCCGTCGGAGATCGCTGCCACCTCCGCCGAGAGAAAAAGGCAAAGGGAACGAGATCTGAATTTTGCAAAGGGAATGAGATATGGATTTTAGATCTAGATTTAGCGTTTTTTTTGCGACAAATATTTTTCGTCACCAATTTCGTTCCAAAATCTGGGACGAATCCATGGATTCGTCCTAGAATTTGGGATGAATCTAGGATTCATCCCAGAATTGGAAAAAAAAGAATCGGAAGCCCTAAATATGCACTTAGAGATGCTAAAATTTTATGAAATAAGTTTCTTTATATTTGTATTATTCTCCTGATTGTAAAAATATCCTCATCCATAATTTTAACTTAATATATTAAGTGTTCTAATTTTTTAACATGAATTAGGTCAAATTCAGATTAAAAACATCACCACACTCAATATATTATGTCAAAATTATAGATCAAGACATTTTTATGATCAGGACTCAGGAGAATAATATGAATACATAAAAACATGCTTTATGAAATTCTAACATCTCTAAGTCTATATTTAGAGCTTTCGATTCTTTTTATTTTTCTTTTATTTTTTCAATTCTGGAATTAATCCTTGATTCGTCCCACAATTATAAAATTAAAAAAAAATAGAAACCCTAAATATGGACCTAAAGACATCATAATTTTATGAAATAAGTTTTTTTGTGTTCATATTATTCTCCTGATCATAAAAATATCCTCATCTATAATTTTGACACAATATATTAAGTATGGTGATTTTTTAACCCAAATTTAACCTAATTCATGTTAAAAAAAATTACCACACTCAATATATTAGATCAAAATTATGGATGAGGATATTATAATGATCAGAAAAATAATATGAACACATAAAAACTTATTTCATAAAATTCTGATATCTCTAAGTTCATATTTAGTGAAACAGATATAGTTTATTATTAATTAAGAAAGTTAATGTTCAACGCATGTTCGTATATGCGTCCGAAACCTTAAATACTGACATAGAGATATAAAAATTTTATGAAACAAGTTTCTATATGTTTGTGTTATTCTTCTGATCATAAAAATGTTCTCATTAATAATTTTGATCAAATATATTGAGTATGGTAATTTTTTTAACATGAATTAGGTCAAATTCTTATTAAAAAATTACTACACTCAATATATTAGATCAAAATTATGGATGGAGATGTTTTTATGATCAGGAGAATAATAGAAACACATAGAAACTTATTTCATGAAATTTTGATGTCTCTAAATCCATATTTAGGGCTTCCAATTTTTTTTTAAAAAAATTAATTCTGGGGCGAATCCTAGATTCGTCCCTAAATTGGCGATGAATCCTGGATTCGTTCCTAAATTGGCGACGAATTTATGGATTCATCCCCAAATCTAGGATGAATCCAATATTCATTCCAGAATTGAAAAATAAAAAGAAATCGATTCCCTAAATATAGACTTAGAAATGTCAAAATTTCATGAAATAAGTTTTTATGTGTTTATATTGTTCTTCTAATCATAAAAATGTCTTGATCTATAATTTTGATATAATATATTGAGTGTGATGATTTTTTAACCTGAATTTGACCTAATTCGTGTTAAAAAATTACCACACTCAATATATTATGTCAAAATTATGGATGAAAATATTTTTATAATCAAGAGAATAATACGAACACATAGAAACTTGTTTTATGAAATTCCGACGTCTCTTGATCCATATTTAGGACTTCCATTTCTTTTTTCTTTTTTCTTTTTTCTTATTCCTTTTTTCTTTTTATTTTTTCAATTCTGGGACGAATCCATGGATTCGTCCCCAAATCTGGGACAAATTTGGGATTCGTCCTAGAATTGAAAAAAATAAAAAAAAATAATCAGAAGTCCTAAATATGGACCTAAAGATGTCAGAATTTAATGAAACAAATTTCTTTATATTCGTATTATTCTCTTAATTATAAAAATGACTTCATCCATAATTTTGGCATAATATATTACAAATATATAAAAACTTATTTCATAAAATTTCAACATCTCTAGGTCCATATTTAAGGTTGTCAATTTTTTTTATATATTTTTTTATTTTTAATTCTGAGACAAATCCTGGATTCGTTCCAGATTTGGGGACGAATCCCGGATTCATCCCAGGTTTGACTTTATTAAAATATTAAGCTTATGTGACTAATTTTTAATTCATCACAAAATATGCATCGAATTATTAATTTGTCGCAAAATTTGCAACGGATCTTTTTTCGTTGTAAAATTGCCAATGAATATTTTATTTGTTACAGAATTTGGAACAGAAATTTAATTTTGTTGCAATTTGACAATAAATTTTGCAACGAAATATTATTTGTTACTAGCTAATTCTGGGACGAAAATATTTGGTTGCAAAGTTTATTACTAATTTGGGATGATTTTTTATTTTATTGCTAAATTTGTTGCGGGACAAAAAAAAAAGTATTTGTCCCTAAATTCAATCCCTAATTCATTGGGTTTTTTTTAGTGAAGTTTCAAACAAGTCACACTCATAAAAAAAAAAAAAAAATCAAGCCAAACTTAAATAATTATTTTAAAGGCTTGATTTATTTTAAACTCTACTCACTTAGTTTAACTAAATTATCATATCAAATAAATTTAAACACCCTAAAATTCAGCCTGACTTACTTTTTACCGCCCTTATCCATAAAAAGCGAAACAATTAGGGATAAAATAGCCAAATGATGGCATGTTTTTAATGGATGACTTTGAACTTGTAATATCTTCCTTATTAAAATTCCGGCAGAAAATTTCAATAAGGAATTCGAATCCTTTCGTTCCAAAAAGAAATTTCCGAACTAATTAATTCCAATAAAAAAATTCTTGCTGTACGTGTCTTCCTTATTTTAAATTCCATGCCAAGAAGAACCGTTACTTGAATTTGCTCTATAAAATGGATGTACCCTTTGACTCTTCTCCCCACGCCAACGATAGCTTCCTCTCAATTTATACGTCAAAGATTCAGGGAGAAACAAGCCATGACCGTGCTTAACTTTCCGGTAGAGTTCCTCCTCGTTCTCCTAACTCTAACTGTGTTTTTGTCTGTCAAAAAATGGAAGAGAAAGCCGTTAAACCTCCCGCCGGGCCGCCAAGGTTGGCCTTTCGTTGGCGAAACCTTCGGATACCTAAAGCCTCATCCCGCCAATTCGGTCGGCCAGTTCATGGAGCAACATATATCGAGGTACTAATTATATATATATATATATATATACTGATCTTAAGCGATGAATTGGGAAAGCTAGCGAATGATGCATGGATGCACTGCGGTGCCTGCCTACCTGCCAGGTACGGGAAGATCTACCGGTCGAATCTCTTCGGCTATCCGACGATCGTGTCGGCGGACGTAGGGCTGAACAAGTTCGTACTGCAGAACGAAGGGAAGCTATTTGAGTGCAGCTACCCGAGCAGCATCGGTGGCATCCTGGGGAAATGGGCGATGCTGGTTCAAGTCGGTGACATGCACCTCAAAATGCGAATGATCGCGTTCAACTTCACGAACAACGCCAGTCTCCGATCCCGACTCTTGCCGGAGGTCGAGCGCCACTCCCTTCTCGTGCTTCGTTCCTGGATTCATGGCTCCACTTTCTCGGCACTAGAAGAAGCTAAGAAAGTACGTATTAAAAAATTAATCTCTCTGTTTTTCTTTTCTTTTTAACATGAATCGAGAAGGGTTCATTAATTTGATTGGATTTTCTCTTCAGTTTACCTTCAATATGATGGCAAAAAATATGCTCAGCATGGATCCGTACGAAGCAAAGACAGATAAGTTGAGATTGGAGTACATAACCTTCATGAAAGGAGTGATATCTGCACCTCTAAAAATTCCCGGGACTCCATACTGGAAGGCCTTGAAGGTATATGCATATCATCATCCATTACAATACATTATTATTTATTTTTAATTGTCCAGACATAATCATAAATATCACTTGATTTTTATGGATAATTAATAACTGGATAGCTACTCTGACTCACCTTAATTATAATTGGACATGATTGCGAAGATCTAATATCTTTTTTTTTAATCATTTTCACTAATTTGCATGCTTTCCTTGATAAAAATATACCACGACCTCTGCTTGATTTGCAGTCGCGATCAAACATTCTCAGTGTGATTGAAGAAAAAATGCAAGAAAGAACGCGACAGATGAGAGAGCAGAGAGACGAGGAGGTGGATGATCTCCTTAGTTGGTGTCTAAAGCACTCTGATCTGTCCAAAGAGCAGACCCTCGACCTTTTGCTCACCCTACTATTTGCAGGCCATGAAACCTCGTCGGTAGCCTTGACTTCAGCTATATTCTTCTTGGGGAGTTGCCCGAAAGCTGTTCGACAACTCCAGGTAATTAGGACTACTCATCAAACAATATATAATATAAATGAGACTGTAATTTTATATGCCTATATATTACTAGGAGGAGCACAGTGAAATAGAACGTAAGAAGCTACAAAGAGCAGAGTCGAGTTTAACTTGGGAAGACTACAAAGAGATGGAATTCACTCAATGCGTAAGCGCTTTCATCAGTTAATTACTGGAGTTTATTGTTAATTAATTAGTATTCTCTCTAAGTTAATCTACTTAATGAACGAAGGTTATAAACGAGACCCTGCGACTTAGCAACGTCGTAAAGTTCGTGCATAGAAAAGCTCTTCGAGATGTAGAATATAAAGGTAAACGACACAGTATAGATTTTTCTCTCGACGTCAATTTTGCTGATAAGTATATTTACGTACTTCTTGCATGATCAATTGACGAGATTAATGAACATATTAAGGGTACAAGATTCCGCGGGGATGGAAAATTCTGCCTGTTTTTGCTACAGTTCACTTGGATTCTTCTGTGTATGATGATCCTCATCAGTTCAACCCATGGAGGTGGGAGGTGAGTCCTGATTAATTTATTTATTAAATTTACGGTACTCACAAAATTTCCGTAATTAATAATGACAGTACATTTGCAACGTAATGATTTGGATAGCATTATATCATCATTCAAGAGAAACAATACTTATGCATAGGTGTGATACACACTGCACACAAGATGGAACTCCGCTCTGGCAGAATTAAATTGTCCTAAACAACGAAGTGATTCTATCCATCTCATATGCCCGACGCCATATAAAAGTTTAATGTCTTTTATGTTTTGTTCTTGTCAATCTAACAAACAAAATGACGAACACTTTGCGTGCAGAAAAACAACGTGACAGCGACGACGACGAACAACTTGATGCCTTTTGGCGGCGGGACGCGTCTGTGTACTGGCTCGGAGCTCGCAAAGCTCGAGCTGGCGGTCTTCCTGCACCACCTCGTGCTGAGATACAGATGGGAGTTGGCTGAGCCGGATCAGCCGTTTGCATTCCCCTTCGTTGAGTTCCCGAAAGGACTCCCCATCAAAGTCTACTCCATTTGAACAAATTAAATATAAATTATTAGACGAAAACAATTTGAAACTTATCTCCTGAATAAGTGTATTTAATTTTTTTGTTTTTTGTTTTTAATGATTTACCCTTCTAAAATGTATGATGTCGTGACTGCAATAAGTAAATTGAGGATGAAAACTGATATTAATCGGTAAAACAATTGAGGATGCAATTTTACTATATGATTTGATTATCATATAGTAAAATTGTAAATTGGAGTAAGGGCCTGATTTATCTCTCTCTACATATAGTTAGAGGACTGATTATGTATGTGAAGTGCATGTATGACCTTTTACAGACGGTATAACCGTTAACAAACGGGTGTCATTGTCTTATATTAGTTTTGATTAATTGAAGATGAAGATTCGAATAAACTAAATATTCAAATACTAAAATAAATAAAATAGATTTCATATGACTCACTAGATATAAAATTAATACTATCTAAACATTCAAAAAGTTAAATATATGATGTCAATTAAAAAAATCTAAATATTGGCATGATGTATAACACTTAACAAGTAGCTGCTACCGTAGGTAAAAATCATAATATAGTCTAAATATGTAACAACTTCATAGTACCGTTAGCTACTAATTATAATGATATCATTGTCATTTATTAATTTTAATTAATTGAAGGTCAACTCATGAAGTGGATTATATCAAATTAATATTATCTAAACATATATGTGAAGGATCAGAAATGCGATAGAAGGGGGTTAAATATCACTCATTAATTTTTTATCATAAAAGTGAATAGGAATAAGCAGTTGAATAGAATAGTAAAAGCAATGCAAGTAATTCATATGGTTACTTGATTCAAAATTTATGTTGACTGTTATTTCAAAATTCGCGATCCTTAATTGTACCGTTAAACAATTCACTAATAGTCTTCTTTCTGAAAACTTCAGAGCAAAAGTAACTCGTACAAATGATGTATAAGATAGTAATAAACTATTATCTTGCAGATAATGCAAGCATAAAATATACGGACAATAATTGAAGAATTAGAGCATAGATTGCCGACGAAGATTCGTAGCAGCTTGCACATGTAGTTGAAGCGTAGTAGCAACACAAATAGAAGAGTAGTAGATTAGAAGGTTGCACAGCGTTGTTCTGGCTCGGACCTCGAGATGTTCTTTTATAAGACATGTTTGGTGGACCGAAAAAGGATTCGGTCGACTGATCCTTTCGGTTGACCGATTACTCTATCGGTCGATAGATCAACCAGCTTTCCTTCTTCGCCGAGATCCAATCTTCGTGTAATTAAGAACATTAATTGATCAGTTGACTGATAACCTTGATTGGTCGGCTGAACAGTCAGATTTCCTTCTTTGCTGAGATTTGAATCTGCCATGTGTGTTGCCAAATTAGGTTTGGTCGACCGATCCACCTGACTTCTAAGTTTGTTCTGCCTGGCCTGAACCCTGCCACATCAGCTAGGTTCGGTCAACTGAACCTCCTGTTCGATAGATCGATCCTATCGATTTCTACAAAGCAAAGTTAGTTCTACAATATAAAAATATTTCTGCAACGTAAAGTTAGCACAGTAATATAATATTACATGAGTAAGATAAGATAGTCAAATTTGTCTTGATCTCAACTTGGAAACCTCTCGGTTTCTTCAGTTGGATCAACGACTTAGGGCTTATCCCTTTCTAGGACACGAGCTCACCATCGCTCCACTCCAGTTGCTTACCTCAACCTACCTACCAAACATTTTATTCTCCATGTTGGTCTCCATGGGTGTTTTGATGTGATTAACCAAGTTGGTTAGGTTCTGCTTTGTGTTTGATCCCTGTGTCTGAGTGTGCAGGAGCTTAGGAGCGTAGGAAGTCGAGCGGAAGACGCAACTAGCGAGAAGGACGGCACGGGAAGGGAGTCGACGGGCTCGGTGCGTCTGAAGGACGAGAGAGCTGCGGAAGAGTACTCCTGTGGACGAGAAGAACGTGTGCGGCGTTCTAGGGACGAGAAGCGGGACAGAAGCCTGCTCGAGGAGAAGGCCGGAAATTGGGTTCGGGTGAGCCCTATTTCGGTTGGCCGGAATCACCCAAAAGAACGAGACTTCGGAAGACGAAGCAAAGAAGCAAGCAAGCTGGAAAAGCTGCCAGCCAGCTTGGAGGCGCCTCCAGCTTGAGGGCGCCTTCAACCCCTGTTGAAGGCGCCTCGGACCTGACAGAAGTGAACGTTGAGCTGTTTGGATAAAGTTTTATCCCCTCTCTCGTTGGAGGCGCCTTGAACCTTGTTGGAGGTGTCTTGGACCCTCGGGATAGACTTTCCAGGAGCTATATAAAGGCCCCTGGAGCTAGGAAAGAAACAACAATTGTGTATTCAACTCTGTAATAACTTCCTAGCAATAGTTCTGAGCCGTTAGTGTGTAAAAGGCTTCTCCGCCTTGAGCAAAGAAGATCTTCTACTGCACTTTTCTTACTGCCCTGGATTAACAACCCTCTTGGTTGTAACCAGATTAAATTCCTATCTCTTCGTTTCTGTTAATTTATTTGTTATTATTTACTATTGCTTTTATTTTGAGTTGAAAACTCCAAGGAGGGTATACTTTATCTTTTCAGAGGCAATTCACCCCCCCCTCTTGCTGGCCTCCGCTGCACCTACAATTGGTATCAGAGTCAAACCGCATCATAAGGACTAACCGCCGACTGAAGTACAACGATCAAGACGATGGCCAGAGCGAATATTCATCCCCCGAAGTTCGACGGAGACTTCGCGACGTGGAAACGCCGGATGGAGGTATTTTTCAAAACAGAATTTGACATTTGTTTAATTATGAAATATGACTATGCAGTTCCAAAAGATAAAGAAGAAAACATGTGAAGCAAGAAGGAACAAGCTGATTTTGTCGCCAACGGAAAGGCAGAATTCCACCTGCTGAGCGTGCTGCCACCACAAGAGGTAAGTCGAATCGGAAGCTACGACTCCCCGAAAGACCTCTGGGAAAAATTCCTGGAGCTTCACGAAGGTACCTCGGAAGCTAAGATAGCGAGGCACGATATCCTCCGGACCCAGTTAACGAACCTTCGGATGAACCAAAGCGAGAAGGTAGCGCAACTCCAAGCAAGGATCAAAGAGCTGATCACGCAACTAACCAATCTTGGAGAAGAAGTAACGAACCGGGACTCTATCCGGTACACGCTCAACGCCTTCCCCAGAACTCCAGAGTGGGCTTCCTTAATAGATGCGTACTACATCTCTAAGGACTTCGAGGTAAGTACTTTAAAAAATTTATTTTCAACTTTTGAACTTCATGAATCTCAAGTTGCAGAGCCCAGTGGAGTAGTGAAGACTAGTCAGAACATTGCCCTAAAGGCAAGATCAAATGATTCTGACTCCAAGGCCTCAATCGACCAATTGGAAGCTGCATTATTGGTAAGACGCTTCAATAAATTTTTTAATTCTAATAAATTTAGATCGCAAACACAGAGGCATGAGCAAAGAAAAAGGATGGTTTGTTGCTACAACTGCAACGAAGAAGGGCACAACAAATATGACTGCCCAAAATTAAAGAAAAAAGAGAAAGAGAAGGAAAAGACAAAATACAAGAAACCAGAATCCTCCAAGCACAAGAATCTGAAGGCCACCTGGTCAGATTCGTCTTCTTCCGAATCAGACATCGAAGCCTTCTCCGGATTACGCTGGTAGCCAACCATCTTCCTGAAGATGACTCAAGTTCAGAGATGAGCATAGATGAAGGGGGAGGATCATCAGAAGAATAAAGCGACGATGAAGGAGGAGAATCACCGAGTCAGGTAAGTAAGGTACGTAACCTAACTCCGACTCAGTCCTTTCAATTTATTAAATGTCTTTCTAAAGATTTATTCAAATTAGAAAAAGAAAATACTGAATTAAAATTAAACCTAGCAAAAGCATGCCCACTAGAAATGTATGATAATCTAAAATTAGAAAATGAAAAATTAAAAGTTGAATTTGAGAAATTGAAAGATAATGATGCATGCTTAAATAAATTTCCAAAATCAAAAGTTCGAATTTATGAAAAATTGAATTGGTACATTAGAAATCATCAGAGTCAACTTAGAAGAGTGCCCAAGAACTATGTACCCCCTAAATTTTTGAATAACCCTGTAGGAAGGAACTTCTATTGTGTTCCGAAATCTGTGCTAAATTAATTTATTTAATTAAAAGCTTACAGTGAGAAAATTAAACTTTGAGTTTCATTATGGAAGCTTTGTCTAAGGAAGTGGTTGTTGCTCCAATAACCAAGAAGACCTAGTGCCTCGCCACGACCTGGAAGCCGAAATATCGAAATAAAAATGTTTAATTAATTTTCTGATAAAAGCATTAAAATTAGAATTAAATAATGTTTTGAAAAGTTTTTAAATATTTCCTTAGAAATTCATTTTTTTATTATCTAGAAAAATTAAAATTTTTTTAAAATTCTAAAAATTAATTTTTTTCTTAGAAATTATTTTGAAAGATTCAAATAAATCATTTTAGTTAGAATTCTTTTGTCACTTAGAAATTTTACTTAGAATTCTTTTTACTTAGAATTTTTTTTAAAAAAATTCTATTTTTGAAAATTTTATAAATTCAATTTACTTAGACATTTTTTCATCTTAAATTAGAAATTTTTCTAACTTCAAAAATTTGTTAAAATTTTTTTTTTTCTATTACCCCGTTTTTGCTGTGATCAAAGGGAGAGAGAAATGTACAAGTTTAGAGAAGTACAGTACATGTTTAGGGGGAGAGAATTTTTTTAAAAAAAAAAATATTTTTTCTGGTTAACTCTTAATTTAGTAGTTGCAATTATATTTATTACAAACTGATGCTTAATATGTTAGTTTAATAATTTCCTTTTAAAATTACTTTTCTGTCTATTTTTTCCCTAACTTGAACTTCGGTTGATGCATATCAAAAAGGGGGAGATTGTTGGTCCCCGTGGGTGTTTTGATGTGATCAAACAAGTTGGTTAGGTCTTGCTTTGTGTTTGATCCCTGTGTATGAGTGTGCAGGAGCTTAGGAGCGCAGGAAGTCGAGCGAAAGACGCAGCTAGCGAGAAGGACAGCACGGGAAGGGAGCCGACAAGCTCAGTGCGTCCGAAGGACGAGAGAGCTGCGGAAGAGTACCTCAGTGGACGAGAAGAACGTGCGCAGCGTTCTAGGGACGAGAAGCCGGATGGAAGCCTGCTCGAGGAGAAGGACAGAAATTGGGTTCGGGTGAGCCCTATTTCGGTTGGCCGGAATCACTCAAAAGAACGAGACTTCGGAAGACGAAGCAAAGAAGCAAGCAAGCTGGAAAAGCTGTCAGCCAGCTTGGAGGCGCCTCCAGCTTGAGGGCGCCTTCAACCCCTGTTGAAGGCGCCTCAGACCTGGCAGAAGTGAACGTTGAGCTGTTTGGATAAAGTTTTATCCCCTCTCTCGTTGGAGGCGCCTTGGACCTTGTTGGAGGCGCCTTGGACCCTCGGGATAGACTTTCCAGAAGCTATATAAAGGCCACTGGAGCTAGGAAAGAAACAACAACTGTGTATTCAACTCTGTAACAACTTCCTAGCAATAGTTCTGAGCCGTTAGTGTGTAAAAGGCTTCTCCGCCTTCAGCAAAGAAGATCTTCTACTGCGCTTTTCTTCCTGCCCTGGATTAACAACCCTCTTGGTTGTAAGGTTAAATTCCTGTCTCTTCGTTTCTGTTAACTTATTTGTTATTATTTACTATTGCTTTTATTTTGAGTTGAAAACTCCGAGGAGGGTATACTTTATCTTTTCAAAAGCAATTCACCCCCCTCTTGCCGGCCTCCACTGCACCTACACTCCACACCTGTTTGGACTTACTTTGCTCAATGTCCGATCACCTGATATACTAAGACTTTTCCTACAATACTAAATTAGCCAACCACAATAATAGTAATGCAAAATACTATGATAAAACTAAACTTAGGTTTACCAAGATCCACTGGTCCGATAGACTACACGCAGTCGACTAGAAACTTTTTGATCAACTTTGCTTAAAGTTTATTCCTCCAAGACTTCTCACTATTTAAGGTTACCTCCCTCTAAAATTTTCTTCATCCGACTTCACTTACCAAGATCTAGGATTACCTCCCCTAGGATTTTCTTCACTTGATTTCACTCACCAAGACCTAGAGTTACCTCCCCAAAGATTTTCATCACATAACTTCACTCACCAAAACTCAGCATCGGATCGACCTGCTACAGATTCGATAACAAATCCTCTAGACCTATCGAATCTTCCTATCTGATTTCTACGATCTGTCAAAATTTTTTTTATCTAGCCACGACTAAGAGTACTTCCCTTGTCTAACAACAGTTAGGACTTTCTTTATCTAACTATAATTAGAACTAATCATTCAATAAACTTTTCACTCTATTTTTATTAATCATCTGCCAATTTTAACCTAACTAAATTCTATTAAATATATTATCAAATAAATATGAAAATTATGAAGGTTGATTACACTAATTATATAAGCAGCTAACTATTTGCAACCGCGTGTAACAACTGACAAGTATTTGCTACGTATAGAAATCCTAAAAGTCGATTAAAAAAATAAAGAATTTATCAGTCAGAAAACTTAAGACTATTTTAGATAATTCTTATTCGATAGGATATTCTTTGATTTTTACAAAGATGTACTCTGATTCATTAAAGTTCAATTTGGATGCCCTTTTAATTTCTAATTTTAAAATTATGAATAAAATTAATGCGGATAATTAATCAGATATTTTGTCTGCATTGTGTAAATAGATATAGGCCAATGTAGATATTGCTCTGTGAAAAAAAAATTAATAAGTGGAAGAAAATACAAACAAATAATATTTTATGTTTTATTTGGTTAATGCATTTGATGATTTTCATAAGCACGCATAATGTGTATTATGTTCAACTAAACTGCTTAGGTAACAAAAATATATTTCTTCTATTTAGCGTGTATGATGTAAATTATGTTTGAATAAACTTCGAAAGTATCTAAAGAATAATTCTCTTACTAAACGTGTATGATGTAGATTAAGTTCCAATAAACTTACCATCTAAAGAATAATTTATTTATTTATTTAGCATGTAGGATTATTTTTGAATAAACTTTCCAAATATCAAAAAACTTGCTAGTTAGATGACTGGTCAATTTGATGGATGAAGGAGATGGAACTCAAAAATACATATATGAACCGCGTTAAGATCACTGTTTCTTTTAGGATAAAAAAACACAATTTGTTTATAAATCTAAAATCCCTAAGCTTGTCCATCATACCTCTGAAGTAAACTTATTAGATAAGTCAAGCCCTCATTGAAGTCAAATAAAAGATCGAATCAACAAAAATAAGGCATGTCAAAGCTTCAAGTTCATCAAATTGAACGCCAAATGCAATGCTCGCACAAGTCCTCAACAAAATAAGTTGTTTGAAACAAGATACCTAACCAACGATAGTTTAGGCTGCAACAGCTTCTGCTTCACCTTCCATCTGGGCATCTTCCGCAGGTCTATCCAGTTTGACACCCACATCTTCCTTGTAATCACCATGGACCTATAACACCCAGCAGCTTTGTGAATTAACTGAGTTCTTAAACAGTTCCACACAAATTTTGGCCGTTAACTTTAATATCAAGTGTCAAATTTAAAGGGTTGACTAAAAAAATCTAATTATTCTATAAGGAAAAGGGATGGGAGTACCTCCATAAGTTTTCCCAGATCAAACTTGGGGGCCTTCAGGATTTTAACTTTGCGAATGAAAACATTTTGCAAAGGGAAAATGCTGGTTGTTGCTTTCTCAATCTCCTTACCAATGACCTCGGGAATAAATTTCTGCACCAAATCCTTCAAATCGCATGATGAAGCTTGATTGATCATGATTTCTGTCATTTTGCGACGGATCTGAAACAAATTTGAAGTGCCATGATTATCATCCATCAGATAATGATTTTTATGTTCAAATGAAAACATTGTATTGAATAGAAATAATGAACATACCTGTCGAATCTGACTAGATTGGGCATAACAAGTACGCTTCACTTGATTTGGACGTCTCTTAGTGAAGGCAATACAGAACAAGCGCAAAGTGTAATTATCAGTGGTCTTAACATCAACATGCGCTTCTATGAGAGTTTGCCACTTCCGCACCAACGATCTAAGCTTGTCGGTTGTGAAATCCATTCCCTGAAAAAAAAAAAGGATACCAGGTTAAACGCCAGGAAAGCATGAATGTTTAACACAGCTGTCAGAGACATACCCAGAAATTAGTCAGGACATTCTTTCCTTGTACATCCTCTGCACGAAGTCGGATCTTCCTGTAGGCCTGATCCTCATCGTTCTGAAGGTCAGCTAAAGAAACCTCAAAAACTCTGTGCTTGAGTCCCTCAGAAGCAATCTGAAAACAAGAATACAAATAAATTATGACAAGCAACAAGCAAGCAGGGGAAAAATATTTCTCAGTTGCAGATGTATGTAAAAGACAACTACAAAAGCATAGAGTAGGAGCTTGAAGACAACAATTTATCTCAACCTCAAAAATATCAAACTATATGGAGATTAATTAAAGAGATAAATAAATCAACAAATTGCTGAATGACACAGCTAATCCTGCCACTCTGAAAAATATTTAACTGCAGATATATAACTTAGGTTAGATTTGTTATTGATTTAAAAGTTGATGCTTATATTCGTTAATTTTAAAGTGTTTATGCGATTCTTGTCACAACCTACAATTTAAGTGCAAGATTTAGCAAATAACTCCTTTTTTAAAACATGAGCATGATTTGAGCCCTAATCCTCCCGATTTGATAGTATAATAAAGTTTATTGACTAATAATCTATCATAAAAACTTAAGGCGTTAGAAAAAACAATAATTTATATATTTATAAAATTGGCCAGTCATTAAACAGTTCCATCATATACAAGACCGGCTCAATACTAAGGATTAGTTTAATTTATGCATGGAAAAAATAAATGACAGTTCCAGCAATGTCTATATCCTCATACAGCATAAACCTCAATAACGCAAACTAGTATTAACATTAGCAAATGCTTTGATGGTGACTAGAAAATCACTAACAGACCTAATCCGATCTAAACCAATTCAGTTTCAATCAAATCTAACATACTGAATGCAGTTTCGGATCAATTTTCCTTGATCAGAAAAATTCGAATTGAGTTAAATTTTGGTCAAGAATAGATCTGACCCATGTTCATCCCTTGGCTTCTATCTACTGAGCCAGCTCAATTGTTATTCTTGTCCTCAGATAGTGTGTTCCCATACAAAATTTATGAGTGTCCTAAAAAAATGTTTTGAAACAATTATTAGACAAATAACATTCCTTTATGGAAGATAATAATTCAGCTAGCAGCAAAGTTCCATTTTGTTTACTGACTAACAATAAGCTCAGATGTCCATGGCACTGTCAATGTTTATCCATTTAGCAAATGCAACTAAAAATTTACTCTTATCGAAGTCAACTCTCTAGAGAAAACTTTCTCAAAGCAACATCATGTCAGTAAAAGATTGCACCACTGCTACTAAAACAAAAACGAATCAAGCTAGTACATATAAACCGAAGTGATTACCGAACTAAGCTAACATATAGGCCACAGAATTCGAACAATATTAACTGAAAAAAAAAAAAATCACAGATCGTTGTTTCAGAGTGACATACCTTCGTTCCCTGCGTCCTAGAGACAAGGGTCTTCCCAACGCTCCTGACGCTGAAGACTGACGGAGCTTTGATGTCATACCAATCCTTCTTAGAGAAGGGATCTACACTGAATCAATCAATCAATCGACCAGATGGTCCATAACAAACAGAAAATGGAAAAAAAGAACACTTTTGCACGAATTGATACAATCTAGACCAACAAGAAAAAGAAACAATAGCGACGAAGTTAAATTACGTCTTCTTCTTGCCACCCTTTTTCCCCTTGGAGATTCTCTTGTTTTTACTGCAAGAAACATATCCAAAAAAGTGTCAAACTGGGAAATCTAAGGAAAACTAAGGCTCGAAAGGTGGGAAATAGCATGAAATCCTCACCCGACCGCCATGACTGGAGCTCTTTGATGCTCTTGGTTTTGCTGGTTTCGGCGCGACGATTGATGGAGTCGGTTACCCTAATAACATGATATATAGAATGGGTCGTCGATGAAATGGATCGAACTCTTGGACAATCCATTTGATCCAATGAGAATACTAGAAGCACCTATGGAGGCCCGTTTAACCCAATAATTTCAGATAGATTTTTTTTAAAATTTAAATATTCAACTCTTGCTATTAATACCGGGGATGACGAGTCCTAGTTCCATATAAATTTTTCGGCAATTTATCAAATCACGCACTTAAATATCTTAATTGACCAAAAGACGTATGTTACTTTGATTTTTACCAAAAGGCATATTTTTTCAAGTGCACTTCCCTTTTTATCCTTCTGACAAATTAAACCTTTTTTTTGTCGTTTTCCTTTTCTCTCTCTTCTCTTTCCTATTACCTCTTTCATCAACGAAATGTAAGATTTAGTTAATTTTTTGATAACATTTTAATATATTTAGAGAAGCTAAAATAAACAATGGATAGCATAGTTAAACTCCTTGCAACATCAGGAATCCACAAGAACTGAAATGGGTGTAATCTGAGGTCTCTAGGTCCATCAGTGGGTTTTGACCGAAACCCACTGATGGACCTAGAGACCTTAGATTACATCCATTTCAGTTCCTGTGGATTTCTGATGTTGCAAGGAGTTTAACTATGCTATCCATTGTTTATTTTGAATTTTAAAATGTGTTAAAATAGCAGAAAAAAAATAACTAAATCGTACGTTCAGATGTAAATCATATTGGAAGCAGTAAGTGATTCCATATCGCCCTAACGAGCTTTTTGATTTTTTCTTCTCTATTTTAACACCTTATAAAGTTAAAATAAACAATGGATAGCATAATTAAACTCCTTGAACATCAGAATCCGCGAATGGGTGTGTCTTGAGTCCATCAACGGTGGGTTTGGTCAAAACCCACCGATGGACCTGAGAGCTCCGATTGCACCCATTTCAGTTTCTATGGATTTCTAAAATTCAAGGAGCTATCCATTGTTTATTTTGACTTTTAAAAGATGTTAAAATAACAGAAGAAAAAATCAGCAAAAAGGCTCCACGTTAGGCCTGATATGGAACCATATCAGGCCCAATGTGGACCTGATATGATTTTTCCTTGAGCTTCATACAATGTAGAGAAATTAATTTGATGATAGAAAACCAAGAGTTCTGTTAGTCCTATGATTTAATTATCTTTTTCTCAAGCATGTTGTGCAAATTGATTCTCTGTTCCTCTGAACATTGTTTTATCAGTATATTGCAATATCTGCTAATACCTTTGCCTTAATACTGCATCATATCTTCTGTATTCTCAACATTATCCTCATGATTCACATTACAGATCATCCTTGGCTGCAGAATGCCAATAAGGCACCCAACGTAAATCTTGGTGAAACTGTTCGAGCAAGACTCCAGCAATTTTCAGTGATGAATAAATTTAAAAAGAAAGCTCTTAGGGTGAGAATATTTTCTTTCATGATTTCTTTCTGTGTGAATGCTTGACATTTGTCCAGCTGATTATTCCAAGACACACCTAGTATTATTATGTTCATTCTAAAACTGTGTTAATGCAGGTGATAGCTGAACACTTGTCTGTGGAGGAGATTGCCGACATAAAGGAAATGTTTGAGAATATGGATATCAACAAAAAAGGGCAGATAAATTTTGATGAGTTAAAGTATGGTTTGCGCAAGCTCGGACACCAGGTTGCTGATTCAGATGTCAAAGCATTATTGGAAGCAGTAAGTTATTGCTGAAGATGCAATCTTTTTTTTTAAAGTAAAAAAAATTGACTGTGGGTTATGGCAATCACACCATTTCCATTGGCATTACACAATTATGGGGTGACAAGGGAAAACAAACACAAAGAATTAGGCACAAATTCAAACCACAACCCTACTAGATCCATCAAGAAATTCATCAAGAGTTGCTAACCAAACAAGATCCAAAGATGGACCTATCAGCAATATACTGATAAAATAATGTTCAGAGGAACAGAGAATCAATTTGCACAACATGCTTGAGAAAAAGACAATTAAATCATAGGACTAACAGAACTCTTGGTTTTCTATCATCAAATTAATTTCTCTACATTGTATGAAGCTCAAGGAAAAATCATATCAGGTCCACATTGGGCCTTATATGGTTCCATATCAGGCCTAACGTGGAGCCTTTTTGCTGATTTTTTATTCTGCTATTTTAACATCTTTTAAAAGTCAAAATAAACAATGGATAGCATATTTGAACTCCTTGCAATACCAGGAATCCATAGAAATTGAAATGGGTGCAATCGGAACTCTCTAGGTCCATCAGTGGGTTTGACCGAAACTCACTGATGGACCTAGAGACCTTAGATTACACCCATTTCAGTTCCTGTGGATTCCTGATGTTGCAAGGAGTTAAACTATGCTATTCATTGTTTATTTTGACTTTTATAAGGTGTTAAAATAGGAGAAGAAAAAATTAGCAAAAAGGCTCCACGTTAGGCCTGATATGGAATCATATCAGGCCCACGTTGGGCTTGATATGGTTCCATATCAGGCCCAACGTGGGCCTGATATGAAATGGGCTTGATATGGTTCCATATCAGGCCCAACGTGGGCCTGATATGATTTCATATCAGGCCCAACGTGGGTCTGATTTGGAGCCTTTTTGCTGATTTTTTCTTCTGCTATTTTAATACATTTTAAAAGTCAAAATAAACAATGGATAACATAGTTAAACTCCTTGCAACATCAGGAATCCACAGGAACTGAAATGGGTGTAATCTGAGGTCTCTAGGTCCATCAGTGGGACCTCATATTACACTCATTTCAGTTCATGTGGATTCCTGATGTTGCAAGGAGTTTAACTATGCTATCCATTGTTTATTTTAGCTTATCTAAATGTATTAAAATGTTATAAAAAAAATAACTAAATCTTATATGTCGTTGATGAAAGAGGTAATAGGAAAGAGAAGAGAGAGAAAAGGAAAACGACAAAAAAAAAGGTTTAATTTGTCAGAAGGATAAAAAGGGAAGTGCACTTGAAAAAATGTGTCTTTTGGTAAAAACCAAAGTAACATGCGCCTTTTGGTCAATTAAGATATTTAAGTGCGTGATTTGGTAAATTGCCGTAAATTTTTCATTGACCATCAAAGTTGATTCCATCTAGAAACAATGAGAGATGGATCGTTGATAACATAGCACATAGATTGTCCAACTCCAAGACCCCTAAGAAAAGAGGAAACCGTCAGTAAGTAAGTTAGGGGTCTCTAACAGAACTACTCCTACAATTAAGTTAAAAATCAGTAGTGACGTAAAAGTGAAAAGTAAACAAAAGAAAAAGATGCGTAAATAAACATGCACACCTCCCTTGTGAAGAAAGATTTTTTTTTTATAATATTCCTCACAATCTCCGTATTGATGAAGAATTACCCTACAATCAATCAACACATCACCATGCTTATAATGCCTTCATCAATCAAATCAACATGTGTGTTGTAAGTATCCATACGTAAATATGATTCTCTACCAAGCTCATGTGTTATAATAATTATATGCCTTGTGGTATCTTGGACTGCTAGTTAGCCCAATTACATATATGACTTAATTGGGTTATAACAACATCAAAGATCATGATAGCCTAGTAAGCCGTCTCCTTGGGGCGGTGTGATGGTTAAGACATGGGGTGTTATCACATGAGGTCTTGGGGTCGAAACTCGGCGTGACCGAGCATAACCTCCCCCATGTCTTGACCATTTGCACTAATGATTAGAAGCCATTCGTGATTTACCTTCTCCGTGTTGACCTAGGGACGGGTTGACGAGGATGTTAGGGGCGAGCAAATCATCTTTTTTACCACATGATAGCTTGATTCTTCTAAAACCCCTCCAATTAGGCGGGCTCACCCTAGGAGTGGGCATAAGAAAATCAAGACATAACAAAATCAAGCCAACTCGACGATAGTAGCCTACAAGGAATCTCTCCGCTTTTTTTCTGTGTTTTTTTTTTCAATTGTTTGATGAATTACGAATGAACAATGATGGATTGGTAAAGGCATCAAACAAACAAAGAGATGGACGATGAGTTGACAGATGTAGATCTGTTATAAATTTGTAAAGCCTAAAATGAGAAAGGATGTAGTTAGCCTTAGTAGCGTTCCATTTAATATAATGTTAATATGAAAGTGCCTTTACATTTTTATTTTGTTTTTAAACAAGCTTTCACGGATAAATTGAAAGTGCTCCAACGAATAGTTGAACAGTTTAACATCCCAAATTTATTATTCCACTAGAAAAAAAAATATCCAAGTAATGTGTCATTAATGAGAATCGAATAGTGAATACATGCAAGATTAAATAGACCCTATGCTAAACCATCGCCCAATAAAAAAAATCTTTTTATATTAGGTTAAAAGATGATATCATTCATTCTAAGTGGTCCAATATTATCGATCTCACGGCAAAATACAGACGGTAAATCACAAGGAGTATTTTATCCTAATACAGAGGCTCTTTGCATAGGGAGATTAGACATCTAACAAGACACTTCATATCGTTAAAAATTAATCCCAAAATCTATTGGAGCAATATACCAACTACATGACAAATGTGTTTGCTAGAGTTAGAGTAGGGTCCATTGTCATGGGGGCAAAAATATCTTTTCATATGATATGATAGCATATCCTTTCATCACGGTAAGAGTGACACCAATCACCCTCCATCTCAAAGTACATTTATTCTGCCTAGGGTCGTAAATGAACCAAATGTTTATGGCTAAATTTGGTATTTAGCTTGTTAAAAATTTGTTTATGTTTATTCAATACACACAATATCGATTAAGTAAACAAGCTTAAACAACTTATTAAATTAAACAAACAAGCTTGAACACATATATATTCAACTCGTTAATGTTTGTGAACAATGTTGATAAACAATGTTCATGAATAACTTCGTAAACAATGTTTATGAATTATATTCATTAATAAAACTCTTAACAAGATGTTAAATAAGTAAAAAAGATTAAAAATAAACAAATAAATTTTAATTATCAAACTCAATAACCAATTAAATAAGTAAAAATTTTAAATAATCAAACAACTTTAAATTGAAAACTCGATAACATCTAAACCAACAAAATTCAAGCCAAGCGTGAATTGAAAGTTCATTAATATCTAAATAAATCAAACTCAAGCCAAGTTTAATTCAAACTCAAGCCAAACTTAAGCCAAACTCAAGCTCATAAAAAAAATAAACAAGTCAAACTTGAATAACTATTTCAAAAACTTGATTTATTTTAAACGTAGCTTAGTGTGATTAACTTATCAAACACGTTTAAACACCTTAAAACTTCAGCAACACTGGAAAGATTAAGACCGTTATTCAACCAACAATTCAATGTTTTAGCTTGTTCAGTCAGGAAATTTCTCTCTTACCGTCGACCTGGATGTTTCGATCATTCTAATTACCACATTGACATTTGGTTCTGACTAAATCAACAGCTTTCTCGGAATTGTCACAGCATCAGAAAAATAAACTTGACTTGTAGAATCTTGTGCAACCAAATCAACAACAACACTTGCGTCGGATATATAACAGATAGAATAAAGACATTTGATAACCTGATCTCAACCCAACTATTTTCTGGAGAATTCTTTGACGAGAAATTTGAAAAGGAGTGCAATCTTAAAATACACTCCTAAATTATGTTTTAGTCAAAAACAGAACCATATCAGTTGAATCCGAGTTCCTAATTTGAATGTGGATATACAAAATAGCCTCCCGAGAAAATAAAGTCGTAGAATTTATGTTCAAAAAGTCAGCGATCTTCCTTTCACTCGGCATTGTTCTCAGAAAAACTCAATAATGCTTTGGAAATAATAAACAGTGATAAAATCACGAAAAAGCAAAATGGGATACAATGAACGAGAAACAAAGCCACAGGTGTTTAAGATGGGGTTTGAGACTGAATAAATACGAATGTCTAAGATAATGTTTCTGAGAATTATCTTACGCATCTCCTAGTCATGTGAATTGTACGGCCATAAATAACCTGGTGGCAAAACTAATCAATCAACCCTTTTGTCTTTCGTCAAACATGGAACCTTGGGCAAATGCATCAAAATGAAACTAAATGACTTAAGCTTATAAAAAGAAAGGAATGTAGAAAAAGAAGTGTTTTACCTTAGTTAACAAGTACAGGACTAATTCTTGCCTCCATTTCAGGTTTCGTCTATCTTTATTTGCCTTTGATTCTCTACTACCCTCTTGGTTTCATATATCACCTTTCTTAATATGTATTTTCATCTGTCCTTAATTGCTTTTGATTCTCTCCTTCCCTCTTGGTTTTATACATCACCTTTCTAGCGTTCTAACCCTGCATTGGAAATGCAATGCTCACCAAAGCCTTTGAAATTGGTCATGCGGCAGCTGAACACCTCGGTATTTTTAGACATGAGACAAAGTAGCCCCTTCTATCTATATTTAATGCCATTGTTCAAATTTTTAATTAAAAATCAGCAAAATTATAGTAAGTACTGGTGGTTGGAATGCAATTACTTAATGGATCAAAACATCACTACAGTTAATTTCCAGGAAGGGTTTTATTTCTGCTCCCTTTAAGATTCCCAATGTTGAGTTCCATATCCAACTGAGCATTGTCTTAAACAACTGGAATAGAAAATATACAAATACGATAACGAACAGAAACACAAACCAAATTGGATCCTAACATCTCAGTCTTACAATTATCATAGTGATTTAAACAAGAAGATAAGCTGAGTTTGTTGACGAGCTGTCTATCTAATCAAGGAGACACGCAATCATTCGAACTGGAATTGTGAGACGACCTCAGCCTGCCAAATCAAAAGCAAGCATCCAAAAGACAACAGCAACAAAGCGCGGCCAAACTGCACCAACCAAACAACCAATTTAACGTGATTAAAAAATGTTTTAGCTTAATAGAAATAGTTCAATAAAATAAATTCCGAGATCCAGCCAAATTCGAAGATTAAATATTAGTTTTTTGAAAAATCGGCCAGAAGAGCAAGATTCCCATGGACAATTGGCAGAAGTCCATGTCATTAAAGTTGCCCAAACCCGACAGCTATTGATGGGAAATAAAAACTAAGCGATGATCGACACGGCACTGACAACCACAACCGCACCGACCCGGCGCACGATAGCGCGCATTCCCCATCGCCACCATAACCACCTTTTTCGACGTGGGACCACAGGGATCTGGTCAAGATCGGCGCCCGGAAGAGTCGGAGGAGGTGGTGCGGCCAACTTCGAGGCGGATCTGGTGTTACGCGGGGAGATAGCCGAAAGATAAGCCTTGATCGATGCTTAAACGATGGCTCAAGATTGGAAACAAACGAAACCTAAAACGGATAGATTGAACATCGAGATCATTACCATCCCTCCATGAAGGAAGGGCCACTGCTCTGCTGCTGCTGGGGCGGTGGCTGAGCGTAGGGCTGAGGGTATCCTTGTGGCGGGTACCCCTGCTGCGGGTACCCCTGTTGCGGGTAGCCGGCAGGGGGGTATCCCTGCGGCGGGTAACCCGGCGGCGGATAGCCGTCTTTCGGGTATCCTTCAGGCGGGTAACCTACTTATCCACAATCGGAAACAACAAGAATCACAATCATCCCCAAACTCTATCGAAAGATCTGCATATGAATGGAGACGGATAGCTACCTTGCGGAGGAGGGACGCCTACAGGGGGCTGCTGCTGGTTGTAGTAGCTCATGTCGTCGAGTTTTCGATCCGCGGCCGCGAGAGAGAAATGATAAACCGGTCTAGGTCGGAGGGGCTTAAATAGTAGCGGGATTAGAACGGGCTAGATAAGCGCGTTAAACCCGTGTCCTGGGCTTTTTGGTTATGATAAGTCTTAATGGCCATTGCTGACCATTTGTAATTTGGAAAAAAAAATACATGATTTATGATTTAGGTAATTGAGAAAAAAATTAAACTGCCATTTGATCAGATCAACCCTAGCACATGCTTTCATTTTGTTTAATGTTTGTTTGATAAAGGTAATTATATTATAAGTCGATCACGGACTTGAGAACCCACCAAAATTCGAAAGACATACGTTTGACCGTTTTAATTAACCTGTCAATGTTCGTACACTACACCCCTTCATTTGGCAAACTACGTAATAAAAAAAAATATTACGTAGTTTGCCAAATGATTTACCAAATCAAATACACCGCACATGACATTTCCAAGCGATAGGTCTTCTTGAGCGTGCTGCCCCCTTGATACTGCTGTTGGAAAACTTCCACCATTTCCGCCACTGTCCGAAATATCTGGCTGATGTGTAGCTAGCTTCTAAGGTATAGTGACAGAATTGTTGAAGAAGAGGTGGTCCGATGTCTCATCTGCTTGTTGGTACTACGGGTGAGTCTTGTAGGCTACGTACAACAGGCTGTTCTTGGTGTGTATCCTACCGTTCATGAGTAATCAAATGGTGAACTGATGCTTCGACATGATGTGCAGCTTCTATACTGACGGTTGTCCATGCCTTCTTGTTGCTCCTTGGTTTAAAGAAATTGTATGTCACTACAACTCCGCGCCACAGCTCTGGATCAAACCAAGCGTCCAACAATGACACAACTTGTTGGACAAAATCAGCTTGGTTACGGACAGATAATTGGTGATCTGGAGCAGTCACTTGATTATGGGGTGCCGGATACTTTGGCTTGTCACTCCCACATGTTGGTGTGTTGCAAGTATTGGTGATGGATCCAACGTACTCAAAGGGAGTCCTTTCGTTGGATGTTTACAATGACTTGGACAGAAGCGCTGAATTCTAGGTTTGAAAATCGTGGAGTTCGTATCCTCCTTCCTTCGCTAAACACATAGTGGCTCAAAAGATGGACGGATATTTGGTAGACCATACGAAGGATATGATGTATATCTTGTTGATCACTGCACAAGGGAAGGGTAAGATGGAAAGCCAGAAGCATTCGATATCTTGAAGTACTATATTCACCAATTCAAGCTTGCCAGAGTAAGATAATGTTTGCTTAGGCCACGAAGCTAATTTCCTCAAGATAACCTCTGTCAAAGGCTCATAATTACGAGTTCTCAATTTCTCCGTTGCAATTAGAATGCCCAAGTATCAAAAGGGGCAAGAACCTCGTTAGAATCCTGTTATCTCTAGTAGCCTGCCCGTTGTGCCACCGTTGACACTGACCATGAACAAATTGGACTTGTTGAGATTCGGATGCATCCCAACTAAACTTCAAAACTCCCTTAAATAGTTAGCAATTGAGCTGATAGTCACTTCATCATCCTCGAGAACACTTTCCAAGCACAAGTTGAACAGGAAAGGGAGATAGTGGATCCGCTTGCCACAAACCCCTTCGTCCCTTGAAAAATCTATGCACTGCTCCAAATGCCCACTGAGTAGGAGATTGTGGTAATGCACTCCTCAATCCATGCAACGTATCGCTGTGGACATCTGAACTGGCAATGTATAGCTAGGTTAACTGTGTCAAATACCTTTTGGAAATCAACTTTGAGCACACATCTTGATGAGATCCTTTTCTTGGCATACTTTCTCGAGAGTATTGGTCCCATGCGGTCGGTGAGAGGTGGGAGGGGATGAATTACCTAAAATTACAAATACACTATTCTCGGAACTTTCGACTTTGATTAGAAACATTTGCTAGAAAAATAGAATTAAACTGTATAAGAGTAAAAGAGACTATCGGATTTTACTTGGTTACAACCGGCGAGATTGTTAATCCAAGACAAATGAAGCACGTTAAAATTCTCCTTTCGTCGTAGGCGCAGAAGCCTCTTACAGAATGTTGAAAGCACAGAAATAGAGTAAGAAAATTCGAGTACAAGTGTTGTAATGAATGAAAAAGATCAGGCTATATTTATAGCCTACTGGTCGAAAATAATCATTTGCTGATGTGGCAACTCCGAGCGCTTGGACTTGCTCTAGGCGCCTTATCTGCTCGCAGCGGTTACGTAACAGTGTTATGATAAAGATTTATCACGGACCAGGCACTCGGAGTGCTGGTAACATTGACCCAGCAATGATTCGTAGCAACGGGCTTCGATGAGGTGTCTGTTAGGCACTAAAGTGGTCCGGGCACCCGAATCAGCTCCGGGCACCTGGACAAGGTCAACTCAAGTTGACTTTGTCAGGTCTTCCATTCTGGTCGTTTGGGTGATTTCCGGCCATCTAGAGTTGAATTCACCCGAACTCAACTCCGACCTTCTCTCCTCAAGCAATCTTCCGCTTCAGCTTCTCATCTCTCAAAAGTGTTGCGTGTGTCCTTCTTGCTCCACCAATGTACTATTCCGCAGCTTCTCGTCTCTCGGATGCGCCGAGTCTGTCGACTCAATTCTCGTGTCATCATTCTCGTCCGTTGTGTCTTTCACTCGACTACTTGTGTTCCTAAAATCTTGCACACTTAGACACAATGATCAAATTCACAAGGCCTAACTTAATTTGGTTGATCACTTCAAAACCAACACGGAGTACTTACAATCTCCCTCTTTTTGATGTGATCAACTCAAGTTAAGTTAGAGTTAAACCAAAATAGTAAAATAAATGAATATGCAAATTAAGACAATTAAAATTATACTTATACCTCCCCTTAGACTTGATATTTTCTCTCCTTCTTTGATCACATTAAAAAATAAGGATAAATATCAAAATAAATGTGAAAAATAAATTTCAGGAATACATAAACAGTTACTAACACTTAGAATTTTTTTTGAAATTATCTTTTAAAAAATATGAATTATTACGAATTAAAACCCATTTTTTGAAAAAAAATACTTTTAAAATTAATTTTATTCTTTAAAAAATTTTAAAATTTTTTGTATAATAATCCAGAATAATGATAAAATTTTCATGAATAACCATGATTCATATAAGCAATAATAAAGTATTTTAACCTTCCCCCCAAAAAATAATAAAGTATTTTAAAAAATAAATAAATTTTCATAATAAATATTTTTTAATAATAATGTATTTTATAAAAAAGATATAATTTTTTAAAAAATTATTTAAAAATATATTTCGAGCTTAAAAAATCTTGTAACTTTTTCTTAAGTATATAAAATAGAAATTATATCCGTAAAAAAAATTAAATTTTCAAAAATTATTTTTTTGAGAATTTTTAATATTAAAAATTAATATTTTGATAAAGAATTTATAGAAAAATAATTAACTGTCAAAAAATTTTAAAATAATTTATTGTAATAGAGAACATGATATTTTATCACAAAAAAATTTAAAAATAAATCTTATAAATAATTATTATTTTAAAAATATGATTTCTGTTGAAAATTTTATAAAAAATAATATAGCAGTCAAAAAATTTTAAATTTTTTTCTATTAGTAGATAATGTTTCCATTTTTCATAGATAAAATTTTGAGTATAAAATATGACTATAAAATTGACAAAATAATTGATTTTATCACACAGAATAAATCAAGCAAATTAATTTTTTAGCATGGATATGAAATTAATTTAATGAGTTAAGTATTATTTTGATATCCAAAATAAATTATTTCTTACTGGATTCACCAAATATATTATGAGATTATTTTTATATTTATTTTTATAATTTGACCCTCATGATATCTAAAATATCAATTAAACCTACCATAATTTTTAAAATTAAAAGGAATTAAAAGGGTAACCAGAATACCCTGCTCTGTCTGTCCCTGCTCCTCAAGGTCTAACTCGGAGAAACCCTGAACCAAGTCTGTAACTGAAACTCGGTGGCAAGCCAAAGTCCCTCTGGACTTCCTGCTGAATGCATCGTATAGATAATGCCGCCAAATCATCAAGGCAAAAATAATGGCGACTAGCTCCAGATCATGTACAGGGTAGTTCTTCTCATGCTCCTTCAACCGACGAAAAGCATAGAAGAATACTCTATCATGCTGCATCAGAACGGCGTTCAAACCCTGAATAGATGCGTCGATGTAGAGGACATATCCGTCCTCTCCAGAAGGTAAAACCAAAAATCGAAACCGACACTAGTCTCCACTTCAGCTCCTAGAAGCTGGTCTTGCATTCCATAGTCCAAGTAAACTTCACGCCTTTCATGATCAGGCGTGTAAGTAACATAGCAATCCGTGAAAAATCCTCAACGTATCTCCGGAAATATCGAGCCAAACAAAGAAAGTTGTGAGCCTCTTCTATAGACTCCGTCTACTCCCAACGGTAACAACCTCGATCTCCTGTGGAACCACGGTATACTCCTACTGGTGACCGCGTGTCCTAATCATCATCACATAAGATAATCCAAATAAGCACTACTGATCATCACATATAGATGTTATCGTCGAAACATCTCTAGATCTAAGCAAAGGTGGTGTACGTGACTCACCGCGGATCCGAAATAGATCACCACATCGTCAACAAAGACAATGGAAATCGATCCAAACATTCTAGGGATACCCAAATCATTGAGTCCATGATAACATCTAGGGCACCGCAAGCACTAATGGTAAAACCAAGACACATAATGTCCGTATCATAGACATTCCTAACAATAAGATCCCCAACAATAAACAGATCTAATCACCAACGATATATAATCACCAAAGAATAGAACCTCCAGTGTGAGAGCAATGCTCTATCACACGAAATACCACATATGTGGGAGCAACGCTCTACCACAAGAAATCCTCCATATGTGGAAGCAACGCTCCACCACAAATAATCCAAAATATGTATCCACAATAAATATGGGAGCAATGCTCCGCTACAAACAATCCGCAATATGTAGGAGCAACGCTCCACTACAAAACAATCCCTAAATATGTGGGAATCCAGAATATGTGGAAACTACGCTCTACCACAAACGATCCATAACATGTGGGAGCTACGCTCTACCACAACAATACATAAGGGCCCAAAGCACCTACCTATCTAGCTAGAGATTGCACGAGATCTCTTTACCACATATCACTGTGGGTAGTCTAGGGTATAACCACCCAGTAAGCAAATCAAATCCATAGTCAACTCTATCATCCTCCTAGTGGGTCGGTCACCCACTAATGGGAGAATTAGTTGACAGCGTAAAACAACCAATATCATAATGTAGACATTTAACATTCTACATTTAACATAGGTAGAATCATCATGATGCTACCAACCATACATCTGACACACGTGCGCACACAACATATGTATGATCGACATAATCCTCCAATTAGTACACACCAAAAATACTCACATCATAGGTATAATTCACCATGATACCTCCAACAATGTATACCGAACCCGTGTGCATATAACATCGTAGGTAAAATCAACAATACCCTCTCAAACAACACTCACATGACAAATATACACATATGCCAAGAGTATAATCAACATATACTTCCAATAAGGCATATTAAAACCCAGGTGCATTCACAAATCACACATAATCAACAAGATACCACCAATATGTCAATCAGACACGTACAGCTAACTAAGAAGCTATAATCCACAAGGAACATACAATAACCATATCTAGATGTGAATACTCACACTTCCTGCAAATGAACTAACCATTAGAGAACTCCTATAACTCATTACAATCATATGTACACGAAACAAAGCTAGGGATAATCAACATATTTGACCCAATCAACCTGACATTCTGAAACGGTAGGGTCACCTTCTAAGTTATCCCACTAGGTACATACAGTCAAAAATTAAAGTCCACATGGAATAGGATACATCGATCCTCTATAGACTGACCCAAATCGACAATGGTATATTGTCAATTCAATCTTTTCCACGTCAGTACAAAACATGTACTCAAATGTGCTCTAAATACCATACTAAGCACAAATAATCCAACGATTCGAACCTCTAAAATAGAGTATGACTGTCCTCTACTGATCAAACCAACAAAACTAAATAAGTCATCTACTAACTAATCAAGAACAAATAAAGCCTCTACAAGCGTCTAAGGTAAATCAACCCACGACTACCCCAAGTCAATATGTGTAAATCAGTTTTCTATTGACCGATCTAACCAGAGTACAATAATCATCTACCGACGAAAACTAACTAAAGTATATCGGTATTCTACTGACTAGTCAACATGAATATGAAGGTACTATCTACTACACACTAATAATAACAAAGGCTGGTATGTGCCTCCATCTCCTAACCAATTAGTAGTAACAGAAGTTAATACTACTAATGGTATGATATGAAAGATCTGCAGAGACTATATTCCTTAATCTCTATTAAGGTCGGTAAAGATCAGTGGCTATCCCATCACATATAATATGTGCTACATCAACCAGACAGATACTAATAAAGAATGCTAATACAGATGATAAACTATAATATAGGGCATATACTAACAGAGAGGTAGGACAACAGTATATACCAACATACCTCCTATAGCTTGGAGATGTCCTGCTGCTGCCAGGTCCCAAAACCCGAAAAGTCACATCGAGAAGACCAAAACAGAAAATCCGAAACACCGGGAAAATAAGACTCGTAAGCCTATCTCTGATACCAAATAAATTGATATCAGATAAATCTCAAAAATCCAAAACACATAGCAAGTATCGTATACTTGCTCTGATACCACTAAATTGTCACGCCCCGGAGGAGTCTCTGTCCGAAGAAATTTCGACAGCATCTTCCCTGTACGGCGGACAATCTGAAACTTTTCTACAAGCACTATATACCTTAGCCACATGCGGCTGGAATAATAACAATAAAAGAAAACAAACACCACGCAGTTAATATCAAATTCAGCCTCTGGCTGACACAACCACGCAGTTAAAAATAAAGCAGCCCACTCCAAAACACAAAACTGCTAGCCGGCTAGGCTTACACAACCAATAACAAATACAAAATACCACATAACAACATCAACACTCCAAAAATAAAACCAGAGTACAGAGCTAAACAAACTGATACATAAAACAAACAAATCATACGTGAAACCGATAAGTCTTCTGATGTGACGTGGGGACCAGCAGACAGGATGCTCCAAGCGACACCATAAATAACCTGGTACCTGAAAAAGATAGTGTCAACGGGGGTGAGTTCAACAACTCAGCGAATACCAATGGACATGAGTAGTAAGATATATCTAACAGCAACAAACATGGAATACAGCTTCCTAATCATATATAGGGAATATGCAAAACTGAAAGGTAACTGAGGAAGTTGTACTCACCAGGAACTCCTATCCAGACAAAAGGGTCGTCAAACCGAAAGTGTCAATAATCCTGTATGCAGGTCAAAGGTATGCATCCAACCAAAATGCAGCAACCAAATGCAGCAAACACAATCACAATAATATAAAATACATCAATGCATATGATGCTAATGATGCGTCCTGGTCACCCCTGACGCTAGTCGATCTCACACACAAATGGCAGGACCGAGTGGGTAGGGCTATGACAACCGTGCACTCTGTCACCGCCCCGATGAGTGACCGAGTGGACGGGATCTTGTCGACTCCTGTCCTGTGACCCCAAATCATAATTGGGGCGCTCAATGCTCTCAACTCCCGGTACACGATGACGGGGAGGTATCTCTGCCGGCTACCACGCTGAGTCACCTGACCAACGGAGCCAAACAGAGTCCACCGTCTGCCGGCTACTACGCTGCTACACTAAATGCCAGCGGAGCCAAACAGAGCGGAACTGTCTGCCGGCTACCACGCTGAGTCCTCAGACCAACGGAGCCAAACAGCAGAACCGCCACACACCTGCCTGATATACCACTAAACCATGAGTGGGGGTGTGTGCAGTACATGTAACTGGCGATGGGCTCAACCATAGTGGAGCCGACAATCGCACAGCATGCAATCATGATGCATGTCACTATGCCTAACAAAAACTGATCAACATAACCATATCCATATATACAAAATAGGTACTGTAAAAGCGATGGTCACATACCAAAATCTAGAGTACACAGGTCAGATAGAATATCAAAACATATGTCCTGAACATAACAAGTATGGTATATCCTGATCAGCATAGCAAAAATCCATATATACATAATATGGGTACCACAGTATCAGTAGGTCAATCCACGGATCTAGGGCATACAGATCCTCTATGGTATAGCAACCTAGATCCTAAACATATCTCCTTCCATAACATATATACCAACAATATGCACATATCAAGAATCAAGGTCTAGGTACACGAATCATATATGATATACAAATAGAGGTACACAAGCCAGTCATGGCATAAAACCTAAGTATCAGACAGTCTCGATACACATGACTGAAACCAAAAGTCCAGAACCTAGTCTTAACCTCAGTAAAACATGGTATGTCACTTATTCTAGAAACTAAGATACTCATGGTAATTAAGTACTCATGGCAACAAGATACTCATAGTAACAAATCACAGATATAAGTACGGATACTTCACAGGCGACAAATCTAACATGCTATGGATATCAAACAGTGACATACCAAAGGCAAACATGTTCATTGCTTGTAGTTATAAAATAATATGCATATCCAATGACAATATCATAAAAGATAAGTCAAGAGGTACCCGCCTCCAATAGAAGGGTCCAATCCGATCGAAATCCAACGTTGAGATGTCCGTCTCAAATCACAGTCCTGTAACAACATGGCATATATAAATTTAGCTAATTACGTATAAATTAATTAGCCAAATCAAATCCCCCAATCACTGTCCTACATCACATATGTAACTTATCAATTACATATGTTATACATATCTAAATCACATTCTGCACGAATCCTTCAAGAACAGGATACGAAACAAAATTTAAGGATCTACCATCAATGTATCCTCCTAATAACCAATTCAAATCCTCGTTCCAATGAAGATTTCCAATTGGATCAACTCAGATGAAATCTAATAACCTATACAAAATCTGTACAGAACAAACCATCCTCTACAGAAATCTAAAGAAAATCACTGAGCATGCTCACCTAAGTATATGAATAATGATCATCTCCACAACAGTTTCATCCTGTTGATACCAAACATATCCATGAGTTGCTTATACATCTAACCAGTAGGTAATTAGGGTTTTGAAACCTTAGAGATCAAGAGCATAACTTACCCAAATCTGTATATTCGGCTGTTGAGTCACTGCCGGAGACACGTGCCTTGGGAATATAGTGACCGGAACTAGGAGTTGCTGCTGACCTTTTTCTCTAGCAATGACAGCAAACAACAGTGACACCAACCGATCAGGATTGTGGCACCTTCCTGATACAATCATTGCTGCTTTGTTCGGATTTGGTAGCAAGAAGCAAACTAGGTCACGCGAACAGAAAATCTCCAGAGATAGTCGGCGGTGCTCCGTGCGGCGGCGACCACGAATCGGGAACTAGAGCAACAACGCGATGGACACACGGTGTCGGCACGCAAAGAGATCAGGTCGTGGCAGTCGGAGCAAGGCTCAGCACAGTACCTCTCCTTGGCCGAAGGTGACTCCGAGGGAGGAAGAAGCTTGGCCGGCTGACATTGGCCCTTCCTTCCGGCGATCGGGCAATGCGAAGAAAAGAAAACTTTCGGCGTTGCTCAGCCGGAATAGAGGAAGGGATAGGGTAGCAGAACATGGTCGGCGTCGCGAGAGGTGAGGGAGGAAGGATCGGAAAGGTGGCTCGACCGGCGTGGGCGCTGGATCGGTGTCGGCGCGCAGAGGAGAAGAGGAGTGGCGCCGGTTGGTGGAGCAGTTAGGGCAGAGAAGAAAGGAAGAAGAGAATCGGGATCGGGGGAAAAAGAACTCGGGCACGCGGGGAAAACAAAAGAAAGAAAAGAAAATAAAGAAAAGAAAAAGGAAAAGAAAACTTTTCCTTGTTACAATGGGGTAGCTTAAACAGGTTTTTCCCGGGGCCCCGTTTTTATCCCCGTAACCGAAGTCATACAGTCTCCGAAAAATTCCAGAATTTTTTTAAAAATTCCGGAAAAATCCCTTATCATTATTCGCTAATTTTCAGTATTTTACACAGGATGCAGGTTTTGGACAGCCAAGATCACTGGGATCTGACGCAACAATCAGTTGGGAGGAGCTACAATCGATTGGAAGCCCTAGAAGCACAGATATAAAGGCGATGAAGCGTTCAAACGCTGCAACTCTTCTTCTCCAACTCACACGATCTTCCACTGCTACTGTTCGCCGGACTTCGAGTGTGGAAGATAAGTGTTGTTGCACTTTCCAACTAGTCCAAAGGCATCTTCATCAACAAGAGATCAAACAAGAAGAGGTTTTGTTTTGTACACTTTTGTATTTACTTCTTGCTTAGAGTTGTATCTTGTTCTGTGAGTTTGTAAGAGGTTTCTCCACCTCCGGTAGTTCCCGAGAAGGAGTATTTTTATAGTGGAGTGAGTGTGTCGTATGTGGATCCTTGGATTAGCCACCTTTTCTTGAGGTGGATACCAAGTAAATCCTCTTGTTAACGTTGTGAGTGTTTGCTTCGAGTTCTTTTCTGCTGCACATCATCACGAAGTATCAAGACAATGAACGTGACGAGTTATTCATCCCCCCTCTAGCACCAACCGACCCTAATAGATCATACCTAACTTACTTTGTCATCTCAGTATCTGACACCCCCCCTTCATTGTTGCTTTCCTCTGATGTAGCTCCCCTTTCATCGATACTCTTGATGCTCATTTCGGATGAGCTTGTTTCGTCGTCTTCTTAGTGACTTACCATTAGCGCAAGTTTAGCATAGGCTTCAATATCTGACTCTGATAACAATGTTTCGTCTCATGTCGCCTTTAGGTTCTTGTGCTTCGTTCGGATTAGCTTTTTGTTCTTGTCCTTGTTCTTTAATTTTGGACAGTTGTCCTTAATCCGTCCTTCTTCTTGATAGTTGTAGCACTGAACCTTTCATTTGCTTCAGGAGAGCTTTTTAGTTTGTGACTTGTTAACTTTGTTAGACTTAAAGAATTTGTTGAATTTTCTTACTAGAAATGCAGCTTCATTTTCATCAAGAGATGTGTCTGAATCTGGTTCGCCCTTCTGGTTAGCCTTTAGTGCTAAGTTTTGAGCCATCTTTTCTTCTTTATTCTTTAAGCTTGCACATCTCGATTCGTGAAGTTCAAAGGTAGAAAATAGATTTTCTAGTGTACTCACCTCGAGGTCCTTAGAGATGTAAAATGGATTGACTATGGATGTCCACTCGGATGTTCTTGGAAATGCATTTAAGGTGTACCTTAACAAATCTCGGTTTGTTACCATTTTTTCAAGATTCGTGAGTCTAATGATCAGCTCCATGATCCTTGAGTGTAGATGTGTGGTTGTTTCATCTTCTTCCATTCATAGGTTAATAATTTGGTTCCAGAGCAGGTCCCATCTTACGAGTTTCGCCTTAGTGGCCCCTTCATGAAACTCCAGGAACTTCTCCTATAGCTCTTTGACTGACTCGTAGGCTTCGATCCGGTTGACTTCTTGTGATGGTAAAGCGCTCAGCAGATGGAACTCTATTTGACCGTTTGTCACGAAGTCAGCTTGCTCCTTTTTTGTCCATAGATATTCCTCTTTATCGACTCCTTGTTGATCTTTAGGTGCTACAAAAGTATATTTTATTATTAATAATTATTTGAAATCTATTTTGAAAAATAGCTCCATCTTCTTTTTCTAAGTGGCGAACTTCCCCTCGAACGTAGGCGGATAGATGCTTGGTTCGGCCATTTCTTGTATTTTAGTCGATGGTTAGTCTTTCTGAAACATCCTTGCTTTGATACCACTTATTGGTCCCGTGCAGTCGACAAGAGGAGGTGAATTGCCTAAAATTACAAAAAATACTCTTCTTAGAACTTTCAACTTTGATTAGAAACACTTTTTTAAAAAATAAAACTAAATTGTATAAAAGTAAAAGTGGCTACCGGGTTTTACTTGGTTATAACCATGGGAGGCTGTTAATCAAAGACAAATGAAGTGCATTAAAATTCTTCTTTCATCGTAGGTGGAGAAACCTCTTACAAAACATCGAAAGCACATAAACAAAGTAAGAAAATTCGAGTACAAGTGATGTAATGAATGAAGAAAACTAGGGCTATATTTATAGCTCGCTGATCAAAAATAGTCGTTTGTTGAAGTGGCGACTCTGAGTGCTCCCAATTGGGTGCTTTATCTACTCACAATGACTACGTAATGGTGCGATGATAAAGATTTATAACGATTCGGGCGCTTGGACCAACTCCGGCCGCTCGGAGTGCTACCGACGTGGACCCATTGATGATTTGCAGCAACAGGCTTCGACGAGGTGCCTGTTTGGCAATAAAGTGTAAGTACCCTATGTTGATTTTGATATGATCAACCAAGTCAAGTTAAGCTCTATGTTATTTGATGCCTTGCATCTCAGTGTGCAGGGACTTAGGAATGTAAGAAGTTGAGCGGAAGGCGCGATAGACGAGAAGGATGCCATTGGAATTGAGTCAACAGGCTTGGTGCATCTGAGGGACGAGAAGCTGCGGAAGAGTATGCCAGTGAAGTGAGAAGGACATGTGTGGCACTGTCGAGGGACGAGAAGCCGAAGCGGAAGCCTGTTCGAGGAGAAAGCCAAAGTTGGGTTCGGATGAACTCAACTCTAGAAGGTCGGAGTATCACCCAAGCGACCAGAGTTGGATTTGGGTGAGCTCGACACTGGAAGGCTGGAGCATCACCCAAGCGACCGGTGACAAAGCAAGCGATTAGAGAAGGCATCGACCGGTCAGTACGAGGCTAACCGATCTGGGCGCCTGGACCACTTTGGTACCGAAAGGGAACCTAGTCGTTGTGGATCACGTTTGGGTTCACGTCAGTACCGGTTTGGGCACTTGGACATGGTCCAGGCACCCTGAGATGAAAAAGTCTTATCACTTCACCATTGCGTAGCCGTTGCGTGGAGATAGAATTTGTCACGTTAGGGGAACCTAGAGAGGGTCTGGGTGTCCAGACCGCATCATGTCAGCAAATGGTCACTTCGACCAGTGAGCCTATACAAGGAGCCCTGGTGCTCTTGATTTCAACAAAACTTTCTATATTCGAGTTATTTCACTCTATTCTTCAAAGTCTGAGCTGTCAACGTCCTTTACGAGGCTTCTCCGCCTCCGACTTGTGTTGAAGAAGGTGTCGATTAGTTGAACTTTATTTGCCTTGGATTAGCAATCTCTCCAGTTGCAAACCAAGTATATCGTTTGTATCTCATATTTCTTTTTATGCATTTTAGTTGCTTTTATTAAAGTATTTATCTTAATCAAAGTTGTAAGTTTTAAGAAGGGTATACTTATTTTTTTCAAGGCAATTCACCCCCTTTTGCCAGCTGCACAAGACCTACAAGTGGAATCAGAGCTCAACTGCCTTAAAAGGACTAATCGGCAACTGAAGCAACGAGATAGCCAAAGCTAGTATTTATCCACCAGTGTTCGAGGGGGGGTTCATGTTTTGGAAACGTCGAATGGAGGTATACTTTAAAATTGATTTCAATATTTTACTAACGATTAAGTACATTTTTGATATACCTAAATGCAAAGAAGGAAAATAACTTGAGGAGCATCGATGAACTGAAAAACAACGCAATAATTTTATGGCTAATAGTAAGGCTGAGTTCTACCTTCTAAGTGTTTTGCCTGCTCAGGAACTCAATAGAATTGGCAACTACAAGAGTACAAAAGAACTTTGGAAAATGTTTTTGAAGTTCTATAAAGAACTAAAAGTTGAGTCCAACTCCTTGATGGACATTGAGTCGTGGTCAGAAAAATCCAAGACCGAGGAAATTACCGGAACAACACTTATAGCCGAATACCTACCTGAAGATAAAGAGAGCTCGTCCAAGATGAGCATCGATGAAGGGGGAGAGTCTTCGGAAAAAAGCATCGACGAAGGGAGAGCATCGGACAATGAAACTGACATGGTAAGTAAGGTATGTTAGCTTTCTCCTGATCAATTATTCAAGTGTATTAAAATGCTAAGTAAATCCCTATGTAAATTAGGGACCAAGGTTGTCTCATGAGAAAGGTTAATATTGACTTAGAAAGTAAAATAAATAATGTATGCCTAAAAGAAGAATTTGAGAAATTAATAGTCGAAAATATAAAATTAAAAAATAAACTAGAATTGTTAAAAAAAAAGATAATTCATGCTCAAATTTTTTACATACTCCAGAAAGAAATTTTAAATATCATTGAAGGCTTAACTAGTATTTTAGATACCATAAGAGTCAAATTATAAAAGTAGAAAGATAATTAATTTCTAGAAAATATCTAATTAATCCAATAGGTAGGAACCTATATTAGGTTCTAAAATTATACCTATGTTAAATTTTCATACATGTGATAATTTTAATTTCCCTTAATGGTCTATTTGCATGCTTAAAATTATCTAACTTTCTCAAATAAATATTTTCAATTCCTTTCTTTTCGAAATTAATTAAATCTTTTTTTTTTGAAAAATAATTTTATTATTTATTTGTAGGAAAAATTTAAAAAAAATTAATTGTTATATTATTTTTTATAAATTTTTTAACAAAACTTGTATCCTTAAAATTAAAATTATTTTACAGAGTTATTTTTGAATGTTTTATTTATTTGTGATAAAATATCATGTTCTCTTCAAAAAAAAAAAATATTTTAAATTTTTTTTACTATTATTTAATTTTCTATGATTTTTTTTGTTAAAATGATCATTTATAATATTAAAAATTTTTGAACATTTAATTTTTAAAAATTTATTTTTTCTACCGATATACTCCTTAATTTACATACTAAAACATTTTACAAGAATTTTAGAACTTAAAATTTATTTAATAAGCATTTTTCTCTGCAAATACATCTCACCATATGAATTAATTTATTAGTATTCATATTAATTTTATTTATTCATAAAAATTTGATAACTATTTTATATAAGTTTGTTTAACTGTCACAAAAAGTTTCAGATTTTTTCATCAATTAAAAATTATTTTTCAAAATACTGATTTCTCATTTGTAAAATTCATATTTTCGAAAAATAATTCTTAGAATTGATTTTTAATTTACTTTTACTTTTATTTTTAATATGATCAAAGGAGATAATAATAGATTAAGTCTAGGGGAGGTTCAATTTTTTTTTTTGCATATTAATTGTTTTAATATTACATATTTATTAATTGTATTGTATGTTTATTAATTGTAATTATTTTATTGTTATTCTACTGTTCTTTTTAATCCTAACTTAACTCGGGTTGATCACATCCAAAAAGAGGAGATTATAAGTATCCTATATTGATTTTGATGTGATCAACCAAATCAATTTAACCTCTACATTATTTGATGTCTTGCATCTGAGTGTGCAATGACTTAGGAATACAAGAAATCGAGTGGAGGATGCGACAGACGAGAAAGATGACATGGGAATCAAGTCAATAGGCTCGGTGCATCAGAGGGACGAGAAGCTATGGAATAGTATGCCGATGGAGGCATGGAGCGAGAAAGACATGCGCGACACTTCCGAGGGACGAGAAGCCAGAGCAGAAACCTGCTCGAGGAGAAGACCGGAGTTGGATTTGGATGAGCTCAACTCTGGAAGGTTGGAGAATCACCCAAGCGACCGGAGTTGGGTTCGGATGAGCTCAACTTTGGAAGCCCGGAGCATCACCCAAGCGACCGAAGACGAAGCCAACGACCGGAGAAGGCGTCGAACGGTCAGCACGAGGTTGACCGATCCAGACACCCAGACCAGTTGGTCAAGGCGCCCAGACTATCTAGGCGCCAGGACCACTTTGATGCCAAAAGGGCGCCTAATCGCTGTGGATCACGTTTGGGTCCATGTCAGTACCGGTCGGGGCGCCCAAATATGGTCCAAGTACCCGAAGATGAAAAAGTCTTATCATTTCGTCATTGCATAGTTGTTGCGTGGAGATAGAATTTGTCACACTAGGGGTGCCTGGAGAGCACTTGGACCGTGCCACGTAAGCAAACGGCCACATCGACCAGTAAGCTTATAAAAGGAGCCCTGGTGCTCTTCATTTCAACAATACTTTCTATATTCAATTTATTTTACTCTGTTCTTCAAAGTCTGAGCTATCAACGCCCTGTACGAGGCTTCTCCACCTCCGACTTATGTCGAATAAGGAGTCGATTAATTGAGCTTCATTTGCATTAGATTAACAACTTTCATGATTACAAACGAAGTAAATCGTTTATGTCTCGTACTTCTTTTTTATGCATTTTAGTTGCTTTTGTTAAAGTGTTTATCTTAATCAAAGTCGTAAGTTTCGAGAAAGATATACTTGTTTTATTTCAAGGCACTTTACCTCTCGCTTGTCGGCCGCATGAGACCTACACAAAGTGGTCCAGGTGCTCGAACTCCGGACACCTGGACTTGATCTAAGTGTTCGGACAAGGTCAACTCAGGTTGATTAATTTGTCCAGTTCGGTCACTTGGGTGATTTCTAATCATCCGGAGTTGAACTCATCCGAACCCAACTGCGGCCTTCTCTCCTTGCAGTCTTCCGCTCTGGTTTCTTGTCCCTCAGAAGCACCGAGTGTGTTCTTTTCGCTCCACCGACATACTTCTCTATGGTTTCTCGTCCCTCGGATGCACCGAGCTCGTTGACTCAATTCCTATGTCATCCTTCTCGTCCGCTACGTACGTCTTCCGCTCGATTTTTTATGTTTCTAAACTTCTGCACATTTAGACATAAGGATCAGATTCACAGAAGTTAACTTGATTTAGTTAATCACATCAAAATCAACATGAAGTACTTATAAAGAGTTCTTGGGCAAGGCAAATGTTCTCCCCAATGGAATGGTTCTCAATTGTCGGATCTAGGATGCTGCTCATCACTGCGTGTAGCTTGCCCCCAGGACTTTGGAGATAATCTTGTACACAGCCGCACACATGCTTTCATGAAATCACGTTATAATGCCCCCAGGATTTGGTATGACGGTAAGTGAAAGAACGAGTTTTCCGGGCAATGAAAGTTCAATTTTCACGGCGCAAATAAACTTCCCTATGACACTCATAGTCTTAGGTGGTCCTTGTGACCCATTTATGCCTCCTGAATTTATTTGTTGGCCGATAAAATACTTTTAATTATAGAGCTCGAGCAATCATCTCAGTGAATAAAAGATAGAAATACCTAAGATAAAATGGAATCACGTTGCAATATATTTTTTTTTAATCAAATAACGCCCCTTCTATAATTTTTTTCAAACTGTTCTCAACTTTTTAAAGCCCCGTTAAAATCCAAATGTGTATATTCGCGAAGTGTTTTTTTTATTAAAGCCCATCACTTTCATTTTATAATTTTACTAACTTCATGCAGATCGATTTGAGCCTAAAGTTTAGAGATCATAGTGGAATGTTTGATACCATCAAATAAAATTAGTTTATGTTTTTGTAATTTTTAGTTTTAATATTTCTTAAATAATTTTCAAATTCTTAAATAAATAAAGTCTACTGTCTCGGCTCCGGCCTGCATAATTTTGTATCAAATCACAGTGAACTATTAAACCCAGCATTAATATATTAATTAGTAAAACTATATATCATCATAAAAGTGGAACAAGAGGAGCATATATAAAACATTGATCACGAGATTGAAGTTATTGTGTCTACTTAGGAATTGACAACTAAATTAATTAAAACTTTGCAGTCTCAGAAATGGTCTGTAAGTTCGGCTTCCATTGACCTTGCTTTGTGCTTCTAAAGCAAATTTCACCCCCCGAGCATTGAAATCCTAATCCCTGCGTTCCTTCCTCTCCGTCCACCACCTGATCATAACACAACCATTATTTAACTGATCATAAGCCACAGATTAATCACATATTAGGTACTGTCAAAACTAATTAAGAACTCAGAACACTCAAGAAAGGGTGCTCATTAGATCGTCATCAAGCAGTTGAAATTGAGGAAAAACAAGTGGTCGTTTAGTTTAAAGTGATGACGTGGGGAAAAGGAAGGTGGGAGTGCATGAATCGACCGGGTCATGCAATCGATCGAACTGCGGAATTCCCAGTTTGCAATTCCACAATCGGAAGAAACAACGATGAGATACCTGATCTACCCTTACACAGTGAGAATATTACTACTCACCGACGACGACGAGGCAGCAACATTGGATTCGCCGTCGCACGGCCTCTTGATGATCTCATTCTTCGTCGCCACCAGCTTACTCAGCCTTACTTGTCTCTTCGTCCCGAACTCACGCAGCACATCTATGCGATAATCATTTCAACTATATATTTAAAATCAGCTAAACGAAACTTCTGTCGATAATCGAATCAGATATATATACCTTCGAAGCTGACGAGGCGGTAGAAATGGTCGACTTGAAGTGGCTCGTCCGGGGCGAGCAACTTGAGATAGCGAACGGCCTTCCCGCAAAGCTCGTCGGCGGTGACAGCTGCTGAGGGTGCGGAGCACGAGCGGCGCTGTGCGACGACGGTGATGACGACGGCGACGTAGTGGCCAGGGTTCGCGGCCATGATGCGGCTGGCTGAGAGCGGGCAGCTTGCTTTCTGCTTTGTCCCGTCCGGATGCTGGATCACAACGGCAGCCACGTCAGTCGTCTGGCAATTCCCCATGAGCAAATTGAGTTCCCGGCCGTACGTGCACTGTGTGAATATAACGGATCCAAGATTAGGCCGAGGGAGCTCGAAAGACACACTGGTTAATTAGGTAGGAGGTATAGTGAGGAGGATATAATTAATCAAAAAAAAAAAAAAATGGAGGGAGCGTGAGGGCGACGAAGCCGCTACATGAATTGGTGGAATAAAGTGGTCGGCAGGGAGGTCCATGACCATAGGCACGAGCCGACGTCGACGACTCACGAGTGATTTAATGGACGCTCGGGCTTGCGTAGCGGAGTTACACGGAGCCTCCAACCGTAACAGCGTAGATGTCGCGGTCGGCGGACTTTATCTCTTTTTTTTTTTTCCCTTGGCACTCAAAGAAAAAAAAAATGAAACGTCAGAGTTACGTAGTTTATATAAATTCCCGGGTTTTCAATTCATTTGTTAGGATAAAATTTAAAGAGGGAGGAAATTGTGGGGGCGATGACTCTGTGTTACACACTTTGCATTAGAACCGAACAAATTAAACAGGGCTAGTGCATGGACGTTGGAACGAGTGCATGAACGCAATCAAAATTGTGAAAAATTGAAGGGTACGTCTAGTGTTAACTCGGGATCGAGTTAGTTACGTCTTTAGGCTATAGTTACAACGTGGTTTCTCCTTCAACTTTGATTTTTGCAGCCAAACAAATATAGCAGATACGTTACGTTTTTATCGATTGCGATGCCATGGGTGACTTGTCAGGGATTCGCATGTTGATTGGCTGTGCTATCGATGTCACCGTATATAATACTAATTGTGTTTAGCCGTGGATTCATTAGAAAAAAATGACTAGTTGGGTATTGATATGGGTTATAATAAGTTAGCTTCCTAAAATGATAGTTGATATGGCGATAAGAAAAAGTTTATCTGTCATGAATTAATTGATACGGTATCAGTTAAAGGTAAGCTCGTCAATGTCAGGACTTACGTAAATAGCCTCGCCCCATGAAACTGTCTGGTTATCCCGATCGGCAAGGGAGTGGCCGAGCGGACCACCCGTCCGACTTGAATTAACCATGGGTCGGTCGGACAAATGGACAAACTCATAGCCGGATGTTCCAGTCGGCAGGAAAGAGAGCCGCTCAGATCGCCCATCCGGCTCAAATAATGACATTATACAGGAAGGGACGAGAAAATAAAAGAGAACACTCTGTCTATCATTAAATATAAAGAAGTCAAGACAAAGAAGAACACTTCATCTATCATTAATGCACGGAAGTCAAGGCCTCTGGCAATTAACATTGATCATGTCGGGAATTTGAGAAGACGGAACTGCCGTAGTGACGTGGCTAGAATGTTGACCGCATCTCCATAAGCCGGATGGTGAACTGTCTTCTGTGTTGACCAAGTCGTCAAAAGTCCTCTGGTTAACAATACTTGTAGTCAGCAACCGGGTTGCCCCGGTCCCTGGTACCCTGATGCTTGAGGTGAGTCCCACAAATATATAAGCAACCGAATAACAGTAGAGCAACTAAATAAATACAAGATGAGTACAATGACGTACCCTGCCCCCGGGGGGCGCCCTCGGATGGATCGGTAAGCTGGTCGCGATGCTGACCGAGTCATCACGACCGTGCAGGGTAGATGAGTGCAAGTCAGCTGAGGAGCCGGATCTAGAGATGACGACAAGGAATCCGGTGCAGCATGGATCCAAAATGTGACACGTAGGCCGAAATATGACAACGTCACCTAGGCCGGGATACCACAGCGGCTCGCAGGCCGGTGCACGGAACGCAGGCCGGATAATACCAGTAACTCCCCATCGTAATAGCTGTACAAAGAGCAAAATACAACGGCTCGATGGCCGGACCCACATCGGCTCGCAGGCCGAACATCATCTCGACTCGAAGGCCGGAGTAGACAAACCTGAGCACTCAAACGATGGCTGCCCGGAGGGTGACGACGACCGCTAGAGGAGGCAGTGGTTGTCGCTGGAGGCGATGCCCACTGGAGGAGGTGTCAGCGGTTGCCAGAGGCGTCGGCCGCTACAGGAGGCAGCGACAACTGCTGGAGGCAGTGACGGCAGCAGCGGGAGGCACCAGCGATTGCTGGAGGCGTTGGCGGCAGCGACGGGAGGCACTGACGACCGCTGGAGGAGGTGTCGACGCCCGCTGGAGGCGTCGGCGGCAGCGGCAGGAGGCACCAACGACCGCTGGTGGAGGTGTCGACGCCCGCTGGAGGCATCGACGGCCGTTGGAGGAGGTGTCGACGCTCGCTGGAGGCGTCGGCGGTGGCAAGACGCGCTGGCAGCCGCTGGAGGAGGCAGCGGAGAGGGGAAGTAGAGGAGGGGAGCAAAGGCTCACCAGCGACGATGGAGTAGGTGTGTGACCGGCAGCGGAGACGTGTGGGACCAGTGGCGTCGCTGGTCTCTACTTGGCGGCGGATCCGAATCCCCTATGCTTGGCGGCGGCGGTAGCCAAAAAACCTTCCCCCTTTGTGCTTGGCGGCGGTGGAAAAACCAAAGCACGAAGCCCCTTTTGGCATGATGAACAATGCCCTCTTAAAGCAAAACCCTACTCCTATTAAATGACCCAAACACCCCTCTCTTTTCTCCTATTTCCTATTAAGGCAAGAGATATATCCGCATCACAAGTCTTTCCTTCAAGTCTAGTTGAAGAAGGCACGAGTCCGACTGACTAGACAGTCTATCGTAAAAGCTGCATCACTCTCGATCATAGAGTCAAATCGCTGAACCCATCGTATAATGCCACGCGAGCGGTCGCTATAGTAATGGTGTCGCATGAGATGGTAATGGTGCCGAGTGGACCAAGTCAATAACCGGACCAATGCCGAGCGAATGACAAAATATTAAGCAAACAACGAGTAAAATGATAGTCGACAGAGCGACACACGGGATGCCGAGCAGACCGAGCGAACGAGCGGGCGAGCGATGCCGAGTGGGTGACCGAGAAAGTGTCAGCCAGTCGACTGCACGATGCTGACCAGACCATCGAGAGAATGTCGAGCATTCTACCAAGTAGTTTAAGTGTGTGCCCGAACGGACGGTTAAGCGATACCGGTCGGACGACTACGAGAGTGCTAAACGAGCGGCCAAGAGAATGCCGACCGGGCGATCGTAAAATGTTGACCCGATAATCGAGTAGTACTAAGTGGAATGATGCCGAGGGGGAGAGGATCACAAGAGCGAAAAGTACGACGTCGGTGTCCCGAGTGGGTGCGAGACTCATGCGACCGAGGGGCATGGAACCTGCAGGATACCTTGGTCTGAGACCAGTGAAGATAATTCGGTCCTAGACCGGTGGTGATACACTGGTCCGAAATCAGTAGAGATACTCCTATCCGAAATCATCGGAGATAGCTCGACCCCGAACGGGGGAGATAAGATGCTCTGATATGCTCCGTGACCAGTGAAGACTGCTCGACCCAGACGGGAAAGATAGAATATCCGATAAGATTGGTTCGAGACTAGTGACGACCGCTTGACCCCGAACGGGGGAGATAGAATATCCGATTAAACTGGTCCGAGACCAGTGACGATCGCTTGACCCCGAACGGGAGAGATAGAATATCCAATAAGACTGGTCCGAGACCAGTGACGATTGCTCGACCCAAAACGGGGGAGATGTGAGATCTGATGAGCTAGTCTGAGACCAGTGAAGATCACTCGACCCCAAACGAGGGAGATAAAGAAATATGATATGCTAGTCCAAGACCAGTGAAGACCGCTCGGCCCTGAACGGGGGAGATAAGGGTTTAATGTCGCCGCTCGATGGTTGATGGAGACCTGAGTTTAACATCGTCACTCGACGATTTGATGAAGACTCGGGTTTAAGGTCACCGCTCGACCGTAGGTGGAGACTTGGGTTTAACGTCGCCGCTCGACGATTTGATGAAGTCTCGGGTTTAAGGTCATCGCTCGATCGTCGGTACAGACTTAAGTTTAACGTCGCATCTCTACGATTTGATGAAGGCATGGGTTTAAGGTCGCCGCTCGACCGTCGGTGGAGACCTGAGTTTAACGTCGCCGCTCGACAATTTGATGAAGGCTCGGGTTTGAGGTCGCTGCTCGACCGTAGGTGGAGACTGTTAGAGTGTATACTGAAAGCCTAAGCTTTTGTAAACATTTATTTTGAATAAAGAATCACATTTGGTCAAATTATCTACATTTGTTTGTAATTGTTCAATTAATTTATATTGTAGATAACATAGTATGTGGTGTCACATACAGAAGATAATGTTATCAGTACCTTATAAATTATAAACAGTAGCTCACGACCAAAATGGAAAGGAACAAACCATTGGAAGGTCGTAGTGTAATTAGGTATTAGTTTATCTTAACTATATAATTACACTAGTACACTTAGAGTGTATTGAGTAGGACCATCAGAGGTCGTTTCTTTTATACTGACTTTATAAAGGAACAAAGACCTCAAAGGTAGATCCTCTACCTTAGCGACCCCCCTAGTGTCGGCCCCACGAATATGGAGGGAGGTTCATGCAGGTACACAGGCCATAGGCGCATGGCAGGGTAAACCCCAGGTCGTCAGTTCCTGAGAATCGACCCCTGACCATTACGCCAGAGATACCATGCGCCCACCGTCTGCGCTACGCCCTGGGGGCAAGGAACAAAGACCTCAGTTATTATGGAAGTGTGTGCTCTTAATCCTAATATAATAACAAGCATATATATTTGATATTTATTTCTTTAATTTATCAATGGGTGAGATTTAGTTCGATGAATCAATAAACCCGATAAGTTGGGAAATGGTATCACTTATAGTGTGTGTTGTTGATTATAGAAGGAAATTGTGTCCTAGAGATACTAGGTTGATAATGTCCCCAAGAGGAGCTCATAAGGATTGTCATGTTAAACCCTGCAGGTGGACTTAGTCCGACATGACGATAAGGTTGAGTGGTACTACTCTTGGACTTAGATATTAATTAAATGAGTTGTCAGTAACTCACTTAATTAGTGGACATTCGATATCTTAAACACAGGGAGACTAACACACTCATAATAAGAAGGAGCCCAAAAATGTAATTTGGGATTGGTGCGGTAGTTCAATGATAGTTCTCTAGTGGAATGAATTATCATTGATAAAATTAAGTTGTGTGTTCGGGGCGAACACGGGATGCTTAATTTTATCGGGAGACCAAAACCAATTCCTCCTCTCGGTCCCTATCGTAGCATCTTATTTATAGAGTACTATACCCACATATACCCACCTTCATACCCATGTTGTAGGGGCCAGCCAAGCTAGCTTGAGGACCAAGCTAGGGCCAGCCAAGCCTTGATCCATGGGTGGCCGGCCCTAGCTTGAACCCAAGCTTAGGTGGCCGGCCCTATTAAATTAGAAAAGAATTTTAATTTTAAAATTTTCTTATGTGGAAGATATAATTTATTGGAGAGATTAAAAATTGAAATATCTCTTTTATAAGTTTCTACAAAAGATTAAAGAAAAAGATTAAATCTCTTTCCTTATTTGTAGATTGGAAGGATATTTTATTTTTCTTCTTTGTAAATTATTCACATGTTGAAAAATTAAAATTATAGAAATTTCTTTTTATCAACCATGAAGGGATTTTAAAGGGAAATTTTATTTTTTAAAATTTCCGAAGATAAATAAGGAATTTTAATTGTTGATTGAAAATTGCCTTGTTTGCTCTCCATGAGGTGGCCGACCATGATATGATTTAATAGGAAATTTTATTTAATTTTTATTAATTAATTCATGTCAAGGAAAGTTAAGGAAATTTTATTGTAATTAAATTTCCTTATTTGCTAAAGCTAAGGATTATAAAAGAGGGGGTTTTGGGAGCCTTCAAGGTGAACAATCTCTATTATTTTCTCCCTCTTTTCTTCCTTGGTGTGGCCGGCACTTCCCTTTCTCTTCTCTCCATCCTTGTGGCCGAAACTCCCTTCACTCTTGGAGATCAAGTGGTGGCCGAATTCTAGCTTGGAGAAGAAGGAGAGAAAGCTTGCATCCCTTGGAGCTTGATTGGTGGAATCTATTCATCCTTGGAGGTGCTCTTGTTGTGGCCGAACCTTGCAAGGAGAAGAAGAAGGTGCTTTGGTGGTATCTCATCTCGAAAGATCGTTGCCCACACAACGTCCGAGGTTAGAAGAGAAATACGGTAGAAGACCTAGAGGTTTTTGCTTGCAAAAGAAAAGGTATACTAGTATTTAATTTCCGCATCATACTAGTTTTATCTTCATGTAAAAATACCAAATACAAGAGGCATGCGATTCTACTATTTTGAATTAGTTTTCGATGTTGTGTTCTTTTATTTTTCTTTTCCTTGTGATTTGATTGTTCTTTTTTGGTTGACCTAAAGTTATTTAAGGAAATTAAATATTAGCTTTCCTTAAAAGGCTTTGCCTAGGTGGTGGTGGTTGTTCCCATATCCAAGAAGGCCATGTGCCTCGCCATGCAGTCCTGGAAGCCAATTCTAGAAATTAATATTTAATGGAATTAATAACCTAGGTGATTTGGATCGAACGTGTTAAGTTCCGTAGGAGATCCAAGTCTAAACCTAAAAGAACAAGTAAATTAAACTTTGGATCAAACGTGTTAAGTTCCGTAAGCGATCCAAGTTTAATTTAAAAGAACACATGGTAGCTAGGAAAGGTTCAGACCTTTGTACAAAATTTTTGTACAGTGGAACCGTTAGGTTTTCTGAGTAGCAACCAACAATTGGTATCAGAGCTAGGGTTTTGTCTCTGTGTATTTGGTATTAGTTTAATTATGCACATGTCATACATAATTTAGGCAGGTCAATAGTAGGATGTGCTAACTTTGTGGATACATGATCCAACTATTATGGCTTATAGTTATTATGTGTGTGATTGGACCCTTGGACATGTCAAGGACATTTTATTGTGTGTGCATGATTGTATTATAAAATACAGCAGGAGCTGTATTTAGTTTTATTAGGATTTTATTTTTGGATCTAGTTACATGTACATTCCTTTTATGGAATATAGGATCAATGGATGTAAATTTTATTTTATGTTCGATCTAGTTTACATGTACATTCATTCGAGGAATATAGGATCGAAAAATGTAAAATTCTATTTATGTCGCGGATCGAATCTTGCAAGGCGTGGAACCTTTTGAGGACCAGAGGCGCAGCAGAATAAGGAGCAAGATGGATGCGACAACTAGACCCGGTGGCGGTGGCCAAAGATGGCAGCAGCTAGGGTTGACGACACACGGAGGACAACAATAGATAAAAGCCATAATAGTTGAAAATTAATTTTTCTATTTATTGCTTTTATACTGTGCTGTGTGTGCATGTTAGTATACATGTTTAGTAGGCTAGCATAGTCAAAATTCCTCATTTTAAATAACTAAGTGGAGAGGGATTTTAAATAAATCCCATGGTCTCCATTGCTGGTTTGTAAGTGATGCAAACAAACTTGCGCGTTGACTCCGAGTGTCTTCCTCCATATCGGATGAGTTTGTTTGTGGATCACTAGAACAAACTTCCATTTTGGATGACTATAGAAAGTTAATTAAGAGCGTGTGATCTTCCCCATCGGAAGGGGCACAATCTTATTAATGGACTTAGTGTCAATTAATGATATACACTTAGACACGTCTAATAGTATCCTCCCCATCGGAGTCACTGCTATTATTCATGTGACCAAAGGAAACCAACTATTAATTTTATTTGTCAAAAAGTTAGGTTGACAAGATAATAAAATTAATGGGTTAAACTCTCCTTTTATAAATGTTAAATTTGTATACGTCCACACTATCGTGGCATACAAAATTCACGGTGTTTTGAGGTGTTGGTTAATTTAAAATAGTATTATTTGAGGAATCAATATTATTCTAAATTTAGAAGTTCTGACCAAAAGTTATTTGTGATTCTTAGGATGACTTTCAACCCACTGACCATCATACTAAAAGAGAACAGACTTACTGGTCCTAACTATATAGATTGGAAAAGGAACCTGGACATTGTTCTTCCTTTGAAAGCTGTACTGACTGAGCCTTGCCCTGATACACCCAATGGTGAATCTACCCCAAGAGGAGATTGAGTATCATAGGAAATGGATAAAAGCAGATGAGATGGCACGGTGTTACATTTTGGCTTCAATGTCAAATGTATTGCAACATCAGCATCAAGATTTACCAACAGCCTATGATATTATGAACAATCTCAAGGAACTCTTTGGTCACCAGGAACGGGCTTCTAGGCAAGAAGTCATGAGAAAGATAATGACGGCCACCATGCAAGAGGGTACTCCTGTGAGGGATCATATCCTAAAGATGATGGCTTATCTGAATGAAATACAAATCCTTGGAGGAGAAATTGATGGGGAAACCCAGATCGATATGATCCTCCAAACGCTACCTAGAAGTTTTGAGCAATTCCGCCTGAATTACAATATGAATAAAAGGGTATATTCATTGGCGAAACTACTGATAGAACTTCAGGCAGCAGAAGGTTTTTTTTCATAATTCTCGATTCATTATGCTGAAAATGGTTCTACTTCTAAACCGAAAGGAAAGAAGAAGAAGAAACAAGTTAGCTCGAGAAGGTGAATAAATCTCAGTGTACAAAGTGAAGAAGCAGAAGGGCAAGTGCTTCATCTGCAAGGAGTCAGGAAGGTGTTCTCGTAGGAATCAAAACAACAAAGGTATATCTCAAGCTCGGTTGTTGAAACATGTTTAGCGGTGTTATCTACCAACACCTGGTGTACGTGAGCCACCGATCATGTCTGTAATTCTTTGCGGGGTTCCACGACGACTATATGAAGGAGAGATAACCGTCTACATGGGCAATGCTACTAAGGTGGTAGCGAGTGGGAGACGTCTACTTATCTTTTGATAGAAATAGAAAATTGGTTTTAAGAAATTGTCTTTATGTACCCAGTTTTAGAAAGAATTTAATTTCAATTTCTAAACTATTTTTGGATGGATATTCTGTTTCCTTTAATAACAATATAGTTATAAAGAGAAATAAAGTGATTATCTGTTCTGGTGCATTAGTTGGTAATTTATATACTTTAAATCCAATTTCTCCCACAAAGCAAAATATGAAAATTTATAACACATCTTCTAACACTAGTAAGAGAAAACAACCTTCAGAAATGAACCAAGCATATCTTTGGCATCTAAGGCTTAGTCATATTAACTTAAGTAGGATTCAAAGGCTTATAGCCGATGGACTCTTGGGTTCATTAGAGTTGGAAAATTTTTCAACTTGTGAATCTTGCTTAGAAGGTAAAATGACCAAGAGGTCGTTCAAGGCAAAGGGGTATAGAGCTAAAGAAGTGTTAGAATTGGTTCATTCTGATTTGTGTGGTCCTATGTCTGTCCAAGCAAGAGGTGGTTTTGAATATTTTGTCTCTTTTATAGACGATTATTCAAGATATGGATACATTTACCTAATGCGCCGCAAGTCTGAGTGCTTTGATAAATTCAAAGAATACAAGGCTGATGTGGAGAAACGACTAGGTAAAAGTATCAAGACACTACGGTCTGATCATGGTGGCGAATACCTCTTAGGAGAGTTTAGGAATTACTTATCAGAGGCCGGGATTCAATCCCAATTATCCGCACCTGGTACACCCCAACAGAATGGTGTGGTAGAACGAAGGAATATGACTCTTATGGAGATGGTTAGATCGATGATGAGTTATTCAGAATTACCAAATTCGTTTTGGGGATACACTCTGGAAACAGCAGCGCACATTATGAACTTAGTACCTTCTAAATCAGTATCTTCTACTCCCACAGAATTGTGGAATGAGCGAAAATCCAGTCTAAGACATATTCGGATTTGGGGTAGTCCAGCACATGTGCTGAAACCAGATACTGATAAGTTAGAATCTCGTACAGAAGTTCGCGTGTTTGTGGGTTATCCCAGAGGAACGAAAGGTGGTTTATTTTATAGTCCTAAAGACCAGAAGGTCATTGTTAGCACCAATGCCCAGTTTTTAGAAGAAAACTATATAATGGATCACAAGCCTAGTAGCAAAGTTGTTCTAGAAGAACTTAGAGAGGATACGTCTACTTTAGTACCAACAGTACAAGATGAAGTACCACAAGAGACTGCAACACGTGTCACACATGATACACAACCACAGACGGTGCCTCGTCGTAGTGGGAGAGCTGTGAGGGAACATGAGATATTCATATTTTTGGAAGAGTCTTCGGACTTGATCTCGGGTAAACATGAACCTGATCCCCGAACATATGACGAAGCACTCCAAGATATAGATGCAGTATCTTGGCAGAAGGCAATGAATTCTGAAATAGAGTCTATGTACTCTAATAAGGTCTGAGAGCTTGTAGAACCACCTGATGGTGTAAAAGCCGTTGGATGCAAGTGGATCTATAAAAGGAAAAGAGGGACAGACGGGAAGCTAGAAACCTTCAAAGCTAGGCTTGTTGTGAAAGGGTACACTCAGAAAGAGGGAATCGATTATGAGGAGACCTTTTCACCGGTAGCCATGCTTAAGTCTATCCGGATACTCTTATCCATTGCCGCTCATATGAATTATGAGATTTGGCAAATGGATGTCAAGACAGCTTTCCTTAATGGAAGTCTTGAATAAAACATCCATATGAAGCAACCAGAAGGGTTCATTGAAAAAGGCAAAGAGCATCTAGTGTGCAAGCTCAATCGGTCCATTTATGGACTGAAGCAAGCTTCAAGGTCTTGGAACATCCGGTTTAATGAAGTAATCCAGTCATATGGATTTATTCAGTGTCCGGATGAGTCTTGTGTATACAAGAAGTGTAACAGAAACGTGGTGGTATTTCTTGTACTATACGTAGATGATATTTTGTTAATTGGCAACAATGTCAAGGTATTATCGGACGTAAGAGTATGGTTGTCCAAATAATTTGATATGAAGGACTTAGGAGATTGTGCACACATTCTTGGGATCAAAGTTATAAGGGATCGCAAGAAAAGAATGTTGTGTCTATCCCAAGCTTCATATATAGATACAATCCTTGCTCGTTTTAGCATGCAGAATTCCAAGAAAGATTTCTTACCTTTTAGGCATGGAGTAGCTCTATCTAAAGAGATGTCTCCGAAGACATCAAAGGAGATAGAGGACATGAAAGCAGTTCCTTATGCTTCGGCAGTAGGAAGCCTTATGTATGCAATGCTGTGTACGAGACCTGATATCTGTTTTACCGTGGGCATGGTTAGCAGATATCAGAGTAACCCTAGACAAGGACATTGGACTACGGTAAAGTATATATTAAAGTACCTGAGAAGGACTAGAGATTATATGCTAGTTTACCAAGCAGACGATTTGCTCCCTGTGGGTTACACGGATTCAGATTTCCAATCGGATAGGGACAACAGTAAGTCTACATCAGGCTATGTGTTTACTTTAGGAGGTGGAGCCATTGCATGGAGGAGTGTTAAGCAGAAATGCGTTTCAGACTCAACCATGGAAGCTGAGTATGTAGCAGCCTCTGAGGCAGCTAAAGAAGCAGTATGACTCAGGAACTTTCTAATGGACTTAGATGTGATTCTTGGTTTGCCCAAAATCATCACAATTTATTGTGATAATAGCGGTGCAGTTGCAAACTCGAAGGAACCACGAGCCCATAAGGCAAGTAAACATATAGAGCACAAGTACCACCTGATACGAGATATCGTGAAGCGAGGAGAAGTTGTCATCGCCAAGATTACATCAGCAGATAACCTGGCAGATCCTTTCACTAAGGCCCTTCTAGTAAAAGCTTTCGATCGACATGTGGAGGGGATGAGAATCAGATGTATGGCAGCAGATATGACAGCTTAGTCATTAATATAAGTGGGAGATTGTTAGAGTGTATACTCAAAGCCTAAGCTTTTGTAAACATTTATTTTGAATAAAGAATCACATTTGGTCAAATTATTTACATTTGTTTGTAGTTGTTCAATTAATTTATATTGTAGATAACATAGTATGTGGTGTCACATACAGAAGATAATGTTATCAGTACCTTATAAATTATAAACAGTAGCTCACGACCAAAATGGAAAGGAACAAACCATTGGAAGGTCGTAGTGTGATTAGGTATTAGTTTATCTTAACTATATAGTTACACTAGTACACTTAGAGTGTATTGAGTAGGACCATCAGAGGTCGTTTCTTTTATACTGACTTTATAAAGGAATAAAGACCTCAGTTATTATGGAAGTGTGTGCTCTTAATCCTAATATAATAACAAGCACATATATTTGATATTTATTTCTTTAATTTATCAATGGGTGAGATTTAGTTCGATAAATCAATAAGCCCGAAAAGTTGGGAAATGATATCACTTATAGTGTGTGTTGTTGATTATAGAAGGAAACTGTGTCCTAGTAATCTAGGTTGATAATGTCCCCAAGAGGAGCTCATAAGGATTGTCATATTAAACCCTGCAGGTGGACTTAGTCCGACATGACGATAAGGTTGAGTGGTACTACTCTTGGACTTAGATATTAATTAAATGAGTTGTCAGTAACTCACTTAATTAGTGGACATTCGATATCTTAAACACAGGGAGACTAACACACTCATAATAAGAAGGAGCCCAAAAATGTAATTTGGGATTGGTGCGGTAGTTCAATAATAGTTCTCTAGTGGAATGAATTATTATTGATAAAATTAAGTTGTGTGTTCGGGGCGAACACGGGATGCTTAATTTTATCGGGAGACCAAAACCAATTCCTCCTCTCGGTCCCTATCGTAGCCTCTTATTTATAGAGTACTATACCCACCTATACCCACCTTCATACCCATGTTATAGGGGTCGGCCAAGCTAGCTTGAGGACCAAGCTAGGGCCGGCCAAGCCTTGCTTGCGAAAGGAAAGGTATACTAGTATTTAATTTCCGCATCATACTAGTTTTATCTTCATGTAAAAATACCAAATACAAGAGGCATGCGATTCTAGTATTTTAAATTAGTTTTCGATGTTGTGTTCTTTTATTTTTCTTTTTCTTGTGATTTGATATTTCTTTTTTGGTTGACCTAAAGTTATTTAAGGAAATTAAATATTAGCTTTCCTTAAAAGGCTTTGCCTAGGCGGCGGTGGTTGTTCTCATATCCAAGAAGGTCATGTGCCTCGCCATGCAGTCTTGGCGAAGCCAATTCTGGAAATTAATATTTAATGGAATTAATAACCTAGGTGATTTGGATCGAACATGTTAAGTTCCGTAGGAGATCCAAGTCTAAACCTAAAAGAACAAGTAAATTAAACTTTGGATCAAACGTGTTAAGTTCCGCAGGCGATCCAAGTTTAATTTAAAAGAACACATGGTAGCTAGGAAAGGTTCAGACCTTTGTACAAAATTTTTGTATAGTGGAACCGTTAGGTTTTCCGAGTAGCAACCAACAGAGACCTGGGTTTAACGTCGCCGCTCGACGATTTAATGAAGGCTAGGGTTTAAGGTCGCCGCTCGACCATCAGTGGAGACCTAGGTTTAACGTCGCCGCTCGCCGATTTGATGAAGACTCGGGTTTAAGGTTGTCTCTCGACCGTCAGCGGAGACCTAGGTTTAACATCGCCACTCGACGATTTGATGACCGCTCGGGTTTAAGGTTGTCGCTCGACCGTTGGTGGAGACCTGGGTTTAATGTCACCGCGCGACGTCTAGAGCTCGTGGCTCTAATATAACTCAAACCCGGTCGATCGGCTCGGGAGTTTCTGACTTAAGGGTTTATAGTCGTCACTCGACTTCTAAAGCCTATGACTCTAATATAACTCAAACCTGGCCGATTGGCACGGGAGTCTCTGACTTTGAGCCCGTGGTTCTAATATAATATAATCTCGGATGTGTTGGAGTGTATACTGATAGCCTAAGCTTTTGTAAACATTTGTTTTGAATAAAGAATCACATTTGGTCAAATTATCTACATTTATTTGTAGTTGTTCAATTAATTTATATTGTAGATAACATAGCATGTGGTGTCACATGTAGAAGATAATGTTATCAGTACCTTATAAATTATAAACAGTAGCTCACGACCAAAATGGAAAGGAACAAACCATTAGAAGGTCGTAGTGTAATTAGGTATTAGTTTATCTTGACTATATAATTACACTAGTACACTCAGAGTGTATTGAGTAGGACCATTTGAGGTCATTTCTTTTATACTGACTTTATAAAGGAACAAAGTGTTGGAGTGTATACTGAAAGCCTAAGCTTTGTAAACATTCATTATGAATAAAGAACCACATTTGGTCAAATTGTCTACATTTGTTTGTAGTTGTTCATTTAATTTATATTGTAGATAACATAGTATGTGGTGTCACATGCAGAAGATGATGTTATCAGTACCTTATAAATTATAAACAGTAGCTCACGACTAAAATGGAAAGGAACAAACCATTAGAAGGTCGTAGTGTAATTAGGTATTAGTTTATCTTGACTATATAATTACACTAGTACACTCAGAGTGTATTGAGTAGGACCATTAGAGGTCGTTTCTTTTATACTGACTTTATAAAGGAACAAAGACCTCAGTTATTATGGAAGTGTGTGCTCTTAATCCTAATATAATAACAAGCACATATATTTGATATTTATTTCTTTAATTTATCAATGGGTGAGATTTAGTTCGATGAATCAATAAACCCGATAAGTTGGGAAATGGTATCACTTATAGTGTGTGTTGTTGATTATAGAAGGAAATTGTGTCCTAGAGATACTAGGTTGATAATGTCCTCAAGAGGAGCTCATAAGGATTGTCATGTTAAACCCTGCAGGTGGACTTAGTCCGACATGACGATAAGGTTGAGTGGTACTACTCTTGGACTTAGATATTAATTAAATGAGTTGTCAGTAACTCACTTAATTAGTGGACATTCGATATCTTAAACACAGGAGACTAACACACTCATAATAAGAAGGAGCCCAAAATGTAATTTGGGATTGGTGCGGAGTTCAATGATAGTTCTCTAGTGGAATGAATTCATTGATAAATTAAGTTGTGTGTTCGGCCAACACGGATGCTTAATTTTATCGGAGACCAAAACCCTCCTCTCGGTCCCTATCGTAGCCTCTTATTTATAGAGTTCTATACCCACCATACCCACCTTCTATACCCACCCAATCAAGCTAGCTTGGGAACCAAGCTAGGCCGGCCTAGGTATGATTTTGGGTGGGCCCTAGCTTGAACCCAAGCTAGTGGGGCAGGCCAAATTAAATTAAAAAAGAAATTTAATTTAATTTTTATTATTATGTGGAAGATATAATTTAAGAGAATTAAAATTAAAATATCTCTTAAAAGATCTAAAAGATTAAAGAAAGAGATTAGATCTCTTTCCTTATTTGTAGATTGGAGATGTTTTATTTTCTTTAAAATTATTCACATGTTAATAAAATTAAAGTTATAGAAATTTTCTTTTATTAACCATGAAGAGATTTTAAAGAGAAATTTTATTTTTTAAAATTTCCGGAAACAAATTAGGAAGTTTTAATTTGTTGATTGAAACTCTCCTAATTTGCTCCTTTTGATTGTGGCCGGCCATTACAAGTTGATTGGGAAATTTTATTTTATTTTTCTCAATTAATTCATGTCAAGGAAAATTAAGGAAATTTTATTGTAATTAAATTTCCTAATTTGCCTAGGCCAAGGAATATAAAAGAAGGGGTGAGGGTGCCTTCATGAGACACAACATCTATTATTTCTCTCCCTCTTTTGTTCCTTGGTGTGGCCGGCCATCATCTCCTTCTCTTCCTCTTGTGGTGGCCGAACCTCTCCCTCTCCCTTGGAGCTCTTGTGGTGGCCGGATACTAGGAGAAGAAGAAGGAGAGGAAGCTAGCATCTCTTGGAGCTTGGTTAGTATTTTGATTTTTCTCCTTGGTGAAGTTTTCCTTTTTGGTCGAACCTTGCTTGGAGGAGAAGAAGGTGGTTGGTGGTTTCTCATCTTGGTAGATCGTTGCCCACACAACGTCCGAGGTTAGAAGAGGAATACGGTAAAAGATCAAGAGGTCTTTCTAGAAGGTATAACTAGTAGTTTTTCCTTTTCCGCATCATGCTAGTTATTTATGGAAATAATACCAAATACAAGAGGCTTACGTTCTAGTATTTCGAATATGTTTTTCGATGTTGTGTTTTTTGTTTCTTTCTTTTCCTTGTGATTTGATTGTTCTCTTTGGTTAACCTAAAGTTATTTTAGGAAATTAAATATTAGCTTTCTATTAAAGGTTTTGTCTAGTCGGTGGTGGTTGCTCCCATATCCAAGAAGGCCATGTGCCTCGCCACGTCAGTACTGGGAACCTTTTATGGAAATTAATATTTAATGGAATTAATAACTTAAGGAGACTTGGGTCGAACGTGTTAAGTTCCGCAGGAGATCCAAGTCAAAACCTAAAAGAACAAATAGATTAAGTTTTGGATCAAACGTGTTAAGTTCCGCAGGCGATCCAAAATTTAATTTAAAAGAACACATGGTAGCTAGGAAAAGGTTCAGACCTTTGTACAAAATTTTTGTACAGTGGAACCTATAGGTTTTCCGAGTAGCAACCAACACAAAGACCTCGATTATTATGGAAGTGTGTACTCTTAATCCTAATATAATAACAAGCATATATATTTGATATTTATTTCTTTAATTTATCAATGTGTGAGATTTAGTTCGATGAATCAATAAGCCCGATAAGTTGGGAAATGATATCACTTATAGTGTGTGTTGTTGATTATAGAAGGAAACTGTGTCCTAGAGATACTAGGTTGATAATGTCCCCAAGAGGAGCTCATAAGGATTGTCATGTTAAACCCTGCAGGTGGACTTAGTCCGACATGATGATAAGGTTGAGTGGTACTACTCTTGGACTTAGATATTAATTAAATGAGTTGTCAGTAACTCACTTAATTAGTGGGCATTCGATATCTTAAACACAGGGAGACTAACACACTCATAATAAGAAGGAGCCCAAAAATGTAATTTGGGATTGGTGCGGTAGTTCAATAATAGTTCTCTAGTGGAATGAATTATTATTGATAAAATTAAGTTGTGTGTTCGGGGCGAACACGGGATGCTTAATTTTATCGGGAGACCAAATCCAATTCCTCCTCTCGGTCCCTATCGTAGCCTCTTATTTATAGAGTACTATACCCACCTTGTTGGAGTGTATACTGAAAGCCTAAGCTTTGTAAACATTCATTATGAATAAAGAATCACATTTGGTCTAATTATCTACATTTGTTTGTAGTTGTTCATTTAATTTATATTGTAGATAACATAGTATGTGGTGTCACATACAGAAGATGATGTTATCAGTACCTTATAAATTATAAACAGTAGCTCACGACCAGAATGGAAAGGAACAAACCATTAGAAGGTCGTAGTGTAATTAGGTATTAGTTTATCTTGACTATATAATTACACTAGTACACTCAGAGTGTATTGAGTAGGACCATTTGAGGTCGTTTCTTTTATACTGACTTTATAAAGGAACAAAGACCTCGGTTATTATGGAAGTGTGTGCTCTTAATCCTAATATAATAACAAGCACATATATTTGATATTTATTTCTTTAATTTATCAATGGGTGAGATTTAGTTCGATGAATCAAAGGCCGATAAATTGGGAAATGATATCACTTATAGTGTGTGTTGTTGATTATAGAAGGAAACGTGTCCTAGAGATACTAGGTTGATAATGTCCCAGAGGAGCTCATAAGGATTGTCATGTTAAACCCTGCAGTGGACTTAGTCGGCATGACGATAAGGTTGAGTGGTACTACTCTTGGACTTAGATATTAATTAAATGAGTTGTCGGTAACTCACTAATTAGTGGACATTCGATATCTTAAACATGTGGAGAATAACACACTCATAATGAAGGAGCCCAAAATGTAATTTGGGATTGCTGCGGTAGTTCAATGATAGTTCTCTAGTGGAATGAATTATCATTGATAAAATGAAGTTATGTGTTCAGGCGACATGCTTAATTTTATCGGAGACCAAAACTCCTCATCTCGGTCCCTATCGTAGCCTCTTATTTATAGGTTCTATACCCACCTATACCCACCTTCTACCCACCCAATCAGGGGCCAAGCTAGCTTGGGATCAAGCTAGAGTAGGCCTGAGTATCAGGTGGGTGGCACGCCTAGCTTGAACCCAAGCTAGTAGGGCCGGCAAAATAAATTAAAAAGAAATTTAATTTTAATTTTATTATTATGTGGAAGATATATTTTAAAGAGAATTAAAATTAAAATATCTCTCTTGTAAAAGATCTATAAAGATTAAAGAAAGATTAGATCTCTTTCCTTATTTGTAGATGGAGAGATGTTTTATTTTTCTTTAAATTATTCACATGTTGATAAAATTAAAATTATAGAATTTCCTTTATCAACCATGAAGATTTTAAAGAGAAATTTTATTTTAAAATTTCCGGAACAAATTAGGAAGTTTTAATTGTTGATTAAAACTTGTCCTCTTTTGTTTTCCAATGATGTGGCACCACTTGAAATTAATTGGAGAAATTTTATTTTATTTCTCTCAATTAAATCATGTCAAGGAAATTAAGGAAAATTTATTGTAATTAAATTTCCTAATTGCCTAGGCCAAGGAATATAAAAGAAGGGGTGAGGGTGCCTTCACAAGACACAACATCTATTATTCCTCTCCCTCTTTTGTTCCTTGGTGTGGCGGCCAACCTCTCCCTCTCTTCCTCTTGTGGTGGCCGAACCCTACCCTCTATTGGAGCTCTTGTGGTGGCGGATACTACTCGGAGAAGAAGAAGAAGAAGGAGAAAGCTAGCATCTCTTGGAGCTTGGTTAGTATTTTGTTTTTCTTCCTTGGTGAAGCTTCCTCTTTGTTGGCCGAACCTAGCTAGGAGGAGAAGAAGGTGATTGGTGGTTTCTCGTCTCGGAAGATCGTTGCCCACACAACGTCCGAGGTTAGAAGAGGACGGTAGAAGATCAAGAGGTTTTTCTACAAGGTATAACTAGTAATTTCTATTTCGCATCATGCTAGTTATTTATGGAAATAATACCAAATACAAGAGGTTTACGTTCTAGAATTTTGAATATGTTTTTTCAAGTTGTGTTCTTTTGTTTTTCTTTCCTTGTGATTTGATTGTTCTCTTTGGTTAACCTAAAGTTATTTTAGGAAATTAAATATTAGCTTTCTATTAAAGGTTTTGTCTAGTCGGTGGTGGTTGCTCCCATATCCAAGAAGGCCATGTGCCTCGCCACGTCAGTACTGGGAACCTTTTATGGAAATTAATATTTAATAGAATTAATAACTTAAGGAGACTTGGGTCGAACGTGTTAAGTTCCGCAGGAGATCCAAGTCAAAACCTAAAAGAACAAATAGATTAAGTTTTGGATCAAACGTGTTAAGTTCCGTAGGCGATCCAAAATTTAATTTAAAAGAACACATGGTAGCTAGGAAAAGGTTCAGACCTTTGTACAAAATTTTTGTACAGTGGAACCTATAGGTTTTCCGAGTAGCAACCAACACACCTATACCCACCTTCTATACCCACCAATTGGGGGCCGGCCAAGCTAGCTTGGGAACCAAGCTAGGGCCGGCCTAGGTATAAAATTGGGTGGCCGACCCTAGCTTGAACCCAAGCTAGTAGGGTCGGCCAAATTAAATTAAAAAGGGATTTTAATTTTAATTTTTATTATGTGGAAGAAATAATTTATTAAAGAGAATTAAAATTAAAATATCTCTCTTGTAAAAGATATACAAAAGATTAAAGAAAGAGATTAGATTTCTTTCCTAATTTGTAGATTGGTGAGATATTTTATTTTCTCTTTAAAATTATCCACATGTTGATAAAATTAAAATTATAGAAATTTCCTTTTATCAACCATGAAGAGATTTTTAAAGAGAAATTTTATTTTTTAAAATTTCCGGTAACAAATTAGGAAGTTTTAATTGTTGATTAAAATTTGTCTAAATTTTTCCTTCATTGATGTGGCCGGCCATAAGATTTCAATTGGGGAAATTTTATTTTATTTTTCTCAATTAAATCATGTCAAAAAAATTGAGGAAATTTTATTGTAATTAAATTTCCTAATTTGTCTAGGCCAAGGAATATAAAAGAAGGGGTGAGGGTGCCTTCATGAGATACAACCTCTATTATTTTCTCTCTCTCTTTTGTTCCTTGGTGTGGCCGGCCATCCTTTCCCTCTCTTCCTCTTGTGGTGGCCGAACCCCTCTATTGGTGTGGTGGATGGATACTACTTGGAGAAGAAGAAGAAGAAGGAGAGAAGCTAGCTCTTGGAGCTTGGTTGGTGTTTTGGTTTTCTTCCTTGGTGAAGCTTTTTTCTTTGTGGCCGAACCTAGCTAGGAGGAGAAGAAGGTGGTTGGTGATTTCATCCGGAAGATCGTTGCCCACACAACGTCCGAGGTTAGAGCAATACGTAACTGAACGAAGTACAAACAT